>NC_045686.1:16230527-17480527 GCF_003331165.1 Xiphophorus hellerii | reverse complement strand
TGACCACAACAAACCTGTTTTTAATAAAAAATATTTGACTCTTTAATTTGTTGCCACCTTTTTAAAAAATGTTTTAGATGTAATGTTCAAAGCAAATAGGATTTTACTGTGCTGTATGAATAAAATGTACTTTATCAAATGAGTTTTGCGTGCGTTTGAAATCTTTTTTTTATTTAAAGAGCCAATTATGTACAAGTTCCAGTATCAGTAGCAGGAACACACACCCTCAGCATGACGCTACCACCTCCATGCATGACCGTGCGTTCTTAAGGTTTTAAAAAGAAACAAAGCAACTCGATTCCATCCAAACGTTCAACTTCTGTACCGACTTCAACACAGTTGTATGTTCCAAACATAAGTTCAGACTGGTTTTGGAAGCTTATTGCGTGATTTCTCCCTGCAGTTCTCAACTCAACGCTACTAAATATTTAAGGAATATGATAGAAAAGCTATGCTACTTCTCATGAGATATGAAATGGCCAGAAATAAGCAAAACGATTGTTGGCGGGGAACTTAACCAAGTATACTTATAAAAATATAAACAGGGTAGTATGGATGGACTTGCGCTTGCATGCATAATTCTGCTACAAATTAAAATTTGTGCAACTAGTTCTTGTACTTAAAATTAAAATCATTGATGTTGCTCAAATGCAATTTAGAAAAGACCCAAATTATGACACGCATTTAAACACCGAAATGGCCCTGAGTGTGTGGATAAATGTGTGTGTGTGTGCGTGTGTCATGTCAGACAGCAGACAAGACAATTCAGTTTTACAGCATTAAAAAAAGAAATCAAATAATTTATTTCTGTGTTCTTTTTCCACATTAAATAAAAGCCATTGGACATTTCCAGATCGAAAATGAAGGAGAGAGGAGAGGTGAGGGGGAGAGGAGCAGCGTGTGAGTGTGTGGGGACAGACATGCAAAAATAAACGACTTCCTCTCCCCCTTTCTTCCTGCCGCGTGGGTCTCTCGTTGGAGGTGGTGCGTCTGTCTCTGAAGGACTTGCAGGAACCTCTGCGTGGCTGAGCCAATAATAATCTGAGAGGCGTGGGTTGTTTTTTTTTAGCTGGGAATTTATGGTCAGACCTGTTGGGTGGCAGCCGGCCGCCTTACTTCGTCTGGCTGACGCTTTATGAAATGAATGCAACACCAGTCAGTGGCTATGAATTGATGATGACAAAGCCCTTCAGTCTGTGATCATGGCCTGAATGGAGGCTGTAATGCCCTGGAAATTCCAGGAAGTGACCAATACTTGCAGAATTGAGAGAATTGTGGATCGTTTTCGTCAAAAGCAATAACAACCGGTTTGAAAGACTGAGGAAAGGTCAACCTTCAGAATGAACCTGGAGCTCTAAAGAGGGTCACCAATAAAACTGAAGGATGTCAGACAAGCAGGAACACTTTGCTTCTGAGGGTCTAGGTTATTATATATATTTTTTGCTCATCATTCTCACTGAACCTCTGAATGGGTTAAAGTAGCACAGAAATAAAAATAAAAAAATCTAGTCAAATAACTCTGTCCCAACCCCACACGTTAAAAAAAAACACCGTTATACAAATCTGAATAAAGGAAAATAGGTAATCCGATCAGTGGCTTCAAATACACACAGACACAAACTCACACAGACCGTGGCCGCTCTGTTCTTAGGCTCATCCACAATAAACCTGAAACGCCAACAAACGCATGTAGTGTAAATCTGAAAGAGGCGTTCAGCCATAGACTGTCATGGCAGCTTCAAATGATAACATGCGTGTTCTGTTATTAGGCATGGGCCGGGCTGAGAGTCCCACCGTACGTTTAATGAACACTTCACTGTATTAATAAGCTAATTTAAAACAAAAAATTTACATGTTCTGATTACCTTTGTCCCTACACCTGCTAAAAGTTACAAAATTATTACTCATAATGACGTTTGTATCATCTTACCTTTGAATAAATAGAATTAGCCGAGCATTTTAAAATAAACATCTACTAAATTTAGTTGTAGTTTCCAAGTGCTCCTGGTGCACTGGGTATATTTATTTTGGTTCTGTTATATGGAGAGTAACACAAGTGCAACAAGAAGGCATTAGGTGGTGCCTTCAAATATCGTCGGAAGTTGGAGCTTCCGAGCTGACGGGTTTAACTCCGAAAACCAGCGAGGTTTGCAAATTACTGGGCTACTATCGATAGCTATTTAACTGTTTAACTCTATCCATTTAACGTGTTCCAATCACAAAAGAAAAAATGTTTAACTCAAGAGAACCAACACAATAATTTAAGAATTTACTAGTTTAAATGCACGTAGCTAAAATGGAAACGGAGTTCGCTGCGGGTTGTGCTTGCTTTTGAAAACAAACAAAAACCCCCCCAAAACTGTCGAGTACAAAAACAAAACGCATTGTTTGTCAACTCCACCGTTAATGTAATGTAATAAAAACTCCCTGACAATGCTAATAAACAGCTAATTCTGCTAGGTTTTATATGACTAGCCATGCTGGATAGCTAGGCGCTAGCAAGCTGTGGTTTTAAAACACCATTAGCTTCATTAGATATGGGTGGCGCATTTCTACCTTCCCAACCAATACTTTCTTTGTGGTAGAAAATATTCCCAAGGAGACAAATTTGTGTTTCTTGTAAAAGGTTGTCGGCTTTCAACAGCAGAAAGAGCGGGAGATGCGACAGCGCCGACTCACTCTTACCATGGCGTCTAAATTAGGGAAATTTAGAAAGTAAGAAACATTTAGGTGGTTTAATACCGTGCCGTAAAAAACGTGAAACCAGCCCATGCCTACTAGTTAATAACAGGTAAAACATTTCCACTGGTGCCGCATGCCAGCGGTGCTTTGAATACTGTCGACAAAACCAAGGAAGTTGAGGCGAAGCTCGCAAAAACAAGCCGACTTAACCACGCAGAAAATCTGAACAGAACCGACCCACGCTGCTGTTAAAGTCACAGTACACACACTCTTCTTTACTCGTACACACTGCAGCAATTTAAAAAGAAGTGCATCTGACCTTGTTCATTTTACTTTTTTGTTGTTGTAAAGGAAATAATGACCCCAAACCAGCTGAAGCAGTATTTCTTTGCCAGTCAGTGTGAGCTCTCTGAAGGTTCTGGAGGCGAGTCGTGCATCGAGTATTGTGGACCCAGCTTGCTTTTTTGACGCATACTGTGGACAAATCCTAAATAAACCGAACTTAAACAAAAGGCATAAAATGTTATCTGCTAAGAATACTTGTCTATTTTTTCTTCTTTTTATCAACAGTTTAAATACACACAGCATACTCAAACAGGAATCCAGCATAGGGAACAGAAGTGCAGATCTAACTCCAGTCGGTCCTAATGGATAGAGTGGCACTTGAGAATGGGACTGCTCATGTTAATTAGCAAACAGAGACAGCTTGGACATGTATGACCACACCATCCTTGGCAAAGAGTCTCTTTTGGGGGCATTTTGCAGAGGCTGGCAGTGTACTGAAGAGAGAGAGAGAACAAAAAAAACAGAAATTAAACTCCCCAAGATAACCCTGAAAGGGTTGGATATCGTGAAAGACATCAAAAGTGAAAAAAAAAGCAGTTGGGCAAAAAGTTTGAGGTGATTGTGGATTGATTTGAATTGAACAACTGCTCCGGATCAAAAAAGGAGCTTTGTTTTTCTCTCACATTAAAACAAACAAGTGTTTACAGGCTCTGGTCCAGGGTGATGGGAGAGACAGCAGAAGGGGGCGCTGCGCCCAGTGGACAGAACGAGAAACAAACTGAACCATACATTACGCATCCAAGCAGTCACCCAGAACATGTTCGCTTAAATCTCAGTGAAACCAACAGCAGCACATACGACCAAAAATCACACACACACACCCAAAAAAGAAGACCATGTGGCAGTACAAACACATGAGTCAGACTAGATCTTTAACCCTCCCCAACCAAACAAAAGCTTAAAAAAAAAGCAAAACAAACAACAAAAGAAACTTCACAAATATTTTCCTCCCGGTCGCCGCTTCCTGCTTCCCTGCGTGTCATTTCCTGCAGGTCTGTTTGGTCCAGTGTTCTGCAGGATTATTTGGTGTGATGCCGCTTGTCCTCGTGGATCCTGTCATGTCACAGTGCAGGGGGGTGAGGGGGGGCGAAGGAGGAGAAGAGGCCACCCCTCTTTGTAAAAAATGAAACACGTCTGTTGGCGTTTCAGTCTCTCTCCGCCTAAGCGATAGTTGTTCGGACGTCGAGGAGGAAAGGAAGGTGTGTCTGTGTCGATGCTAACTCCTCGCGTTTTAACACGGGGGGTGTTTGTTGTGTGTATGTATATGTGTGTGTGTGTAATGACCAAGGGCAGAGCTCAGGCTGTTGAGCTCTTAGTGTTAGAGGTGAGCAGCACCTGGAGACCCGCCGCCCCGCGCCCCCTCTAGCGGAGCCACAGTTTGAGCCGCAGCGCGTCCACCCCGTTCAGGTAGTATCTGAACAGCCGCTTGTCTCTGACAAAACCCAAGTTCTCGTACAGCTTCAGGGCCGACTTATTGGTGATTTCCGTCTCCAGGACGACCTGGGGGGAAACACAGAGGATCGCTTAGTAAGCGGAGGCTCTTGAAGGTAAAAGTGGAATTGAATTTTCACAAGTACAGCACGTCGTGCACCGCCGTACTGCGTCGACGTTTTAGCATTTTGGAACAGTCACACCACATTTTTAGAATGATCAGATGTAGTCGTTTCAATCTGCGCAAATTGAAATTATGAACATAAATTTGCTTAAAGGAAACACGGCAATTTTGAAGAGACTTGTGTTTCTTGATAGAAAATGTCTGCCGGTCAAAATTGACGTATTTCGCAAAACTGCACTGGAAACACTTTTTTTTCACAACACACAAATTACTACTGACTGCCATTATTCTTAATACCTTATTGCGTGAACAAGCTTATTCATTCGTGATTTTAATTGAATATTTAACTTAATAGAAGCATCGCAATTGAGAAATTGCGTTTTTTCAACATCAGCAGAATACAGACAAAGATTTGCGCACATTTGTAATGGAAACGCAGCTAGCTAGTAGCACAGACCAGTGTAAACGAATGGTCTCTGCACGCCGTCCCAACAGTGAAGCACAGTGGTGGCAGAATCATGCTGTGGGAGTGCAAAGTTGACTGAATGAAGCTAGATAAAGGGAGAACATAAGATGTCTCAAAGCATTAATACAGATCTTGAGAATGAGCACGTTTAACCTAGTGCAGGAGTAAAAAGAACCTGATAGAGTACGGTTGATATTAAATAAAAACAGTTTGTTCAAAAGTTTATTACATTTCTTACTTCAAAAAATATTTGTAAAGTTTATGAAAGTAGTTAAAAGTTAGATTTTTTTGTGCTTTCACAACAAATTTATTTAACAGAACTGTAGAAACAGAGCCCAGTAGGAACTTATATTTTTAGATACCAATACATTTCTTACCAAATGTTACAAAAATCATATTTTCCATGTGTTGCTCTATCTCAGGTTTGCACAAATACAATAAATGTGCTTCAGGATTAAATCAAAACTGTATTTTTTTTCGCCCCCCCACAGATTTATTTTAAAATTTGGACTCGAAACTAAAAGAGAGATTGACTGGTGTTACCTCGTCACAGTCCCCCTCCACCATGGCATAGATGGCCTTTTTCACCAAATTAGTACCTTTAAACAAAACGAGAGAGAGCCAACAAAGAAGATCAGTTAAGTAAAACAAACAAACAAAAACATAACAGTGATTAAAGTCTGGATGTATTTTACCAGATGGCTTTTTTAGCGTTTCGAGCCACTCACCAATACTTTTCCTTCTGTGTTTTGAGTCCACGGCCAGCATGGCGATGTAGCCGCGACGAAACATCTTCTTATGCATGTCCAGCTTACAAACGATGGCCCCGACGCACTCCTGCTCCACCATGGCCTGTGACAGAGGCACAAAGTCAGTACTTTGCTCCTCTGAGTGTCAGCCGGGGTCAGAGGCAGGACGCCAGCGGATCAGTCATCCTGTCAGATCCACGGGCTCCGCGAGTCGCCTTCTGACTTTCATTTCATCATCATGCTTCCTCTAGCAGCTCATGTGGCGGTTCTGACCCTTTCACAGTGGAAAGTTCAGAACTTAAAAGAGTATTTTTGCATTTTTTTTGACTGTGGGATTTCGTTTAAGACCAATAACAAACGAGGAAAAGAGTTCTTATCAATCTTACCAATACTCTGATTTTTTTGTGTGTTTTTGGCTCCAGTTTTCAGACAAAACATATTGACATGCAAACTTTCAAACTACTCATAATTAGAATGTAATACACAAGAAATATTCACCTCCGCAATGGCTTTTACAACACTTATAGCCCCTATTTTAATAATGTTGACTATATATTGTGTAATCCTAACAGAGGACAAACAAACTACAATTACATTCCTCATTTATGCATCAAACCATATAAATAGATAGAGGTACTCTTTTCACCAAACTATACACAAGCTTTACTAAACTAAACAAAAAAATGAATCAAATGTTGGTGGTTGATGTATTTATCTTTAAAAAATACAAAATAAAATTTGGATTTTGCAGTATGGGCTGATTAATGATTATTTGCTGCAACTTCTACAATGTGGAAAATATTTAATGCTGTGCTGTTTTACGTTAATTCTATTATATTTTGAATATTGTAAAACTGTGGTATTCAAAGTTATCATACCTTGATAATCTCTTTTGATAACAGTTAAGTTGCTGTATAAATGCCTCGTATGAAATAAACTGACAGGTGATAAATGCTCAGTAACACAGGATGTTAAGACATTTGTGAGTTGAGGACAAAATCTCAGTGGAAGGTTTTGAGGGTCGTACTCACCAGGAAGCAAAGCTGCGGCCAGTTATGGATGAAGTACCTGTACGTGTAAATTGAATAAGGCTCAGACAAGTCCTTGGTGATTAGTCTCATGATCCACGGCATCTGGAGCTCGGACTCGTAGCGGACATAGCGGATGCCGTGGCTGTCTCCCTCTGCTCTACCGGGAGAGCCGCTCAGGTCCAGCCGGGCCAGCTCCACGGCCGGCGGCTGCAGCTGCGGCTCGGCCGGACTCTCCTCCCCACCGGGCCCGTCGCTGTCACCCGGTTCTCTTCTGGGCTGCGTGTGGTCAAACTGGTCCTCGACTGCGTGGGCCGCCTCGGTTCTCGTGAAAGCCGGCATCCCGTTCACGCTGCTGTTAGTCACAGGAGAGTGGTTGCCGTTTTTGGAGAAGGGGTTGTGGCCTACGTGCTGACAGTGCTCCGTTCTGTTCATGGCGGCCGCAGCCTCGCTGCCACAGCTGCTGTCACAGTTGTCCTCGGACGGTTTGAGATTGTCGGGTCGGCCCCCTGCGCGCTGGTGGTCGTCAGGGTCCTCCGCGGGGCTGACCAAGCCATTTAGCTGCTGCTGCTCTCCGGCTTGCATTTTCAAGTGGAGCGCCGCCGGGCTAGCCCGGGCTAGCATGTTTTTATGCTTCTTCTTGGCCGACCCTTTGACCTCGTTCGCCGGCTGCGACTTCTTGCCCGTACCGGCGGACACGCTGTCCTCCACGCGGTAGGTCGCCTCTCCGGCTTCCACCGCCGGCTCCGCTCTCCCTGCCCCGGAGAACGGAGCAACTTCAACCGGGGATGAAGGCAGTGCGTTACTAGGCCCAGGCGGCACTGTGGCCATCCCACCGCATTAAAGTGGAGAGACGCGCTTCGGAAACGTCCAACACAATCTCATTCACGAAGCGAATAATTACACAACCAATATCTGAAACAGCGAGCCGAATATTGTAAAAATCCGAGCGACTCTGAGGAGATAATGTGACCGTTGGCGACGTTTGTCACTGCTCTCCCCTCGATTTCCCTGCTGCCGCAAACGCCATTGCAACAGAAGAAGTTGTTTTACGGCAGTTGCGTAACCAGTGGGTGTTGTAGTTTTTATGACTTAATTAAAACAACACTTCTTTCGACTGGAGAAAAGATATATATTTTAAACACAACATGTAACAAGAGACACATTTAAGATATCTAAATGTTTTTTTTCGCCACGTGTTTCTCTAGATAAAGAGACAAACTCCTTTTGGACTACAGTCGAATTTCTACAAAGCTAAATCTTTCAATGATTGATATGATCCACTATCATTAACACTGTTGAAGAGAAGCGCAATTTAAGCTTATTTTTGGATACATTTTGTCATGTTCTTGTGCAAAGAAGATATTTTGCCATTTAAAAAACAATATTTACTCAAACACCAGGGTTATTTTAAATAAAACAGACGTTTCTCCAAACGCAATATTGTTCATTTTTAACCTTAATCAGAATTTAACTCTTTTAACCTTAAACTTAAAAAAAATTGTATACCTAAACCTTGTAAAATAAGTAAAAGAAATGCTTTCATGTATTCAGTTTTAATGAATGATTTCACTTTTAAGTTTACAATCACTGAAACGCTATTTAGTGTATCTACTTTCAGTTTTATTTAAACTTTCACATACATAGGTATTTTTAATTACTTGTTCATGTTTTGAATTGTAGCACTTTTGGCCCTCGTAAAGAATAAACATTAAAAATACATATTTTTTTTTTCCAGAGGATTAGAAATAAGCGTAATTCTTGGTATCCATTTCTTTACCACAAGAGGGCGAAAAGTTGACACTGTTAGCCTCATTATTACAATACCCCAGTTTCTCCAGCAGATGGCACCGGTAGATTTGTTTGACACAAATAATTCCCTGTTTAAAGTTTAATTAACCGTAATGTGTGCTTTATCTGAAACAGTAGCAAGGCTTTTAAATCCACAACTTTACAGATTAAGGTAAAAAAAAAAGGAAAAAAAAGTTATACAATAAGTATCTGACGTCACCAGTATTTTGCGGAGGACAGAGACCACAGGAGAGAAACTGAAATGCTTATAACCCTGCTTTTTGTTCTTGTCATAGCCAATAGCAAAAGAATATACACAGAAAAATCCTCCTGTACCGTGCATTGCAAACAAAGACCAGTCATGCCTCTTAATCCTTTTTGTATTCTACCACAAATACTAATGCAGTTTGTTTGGTTTATATGCGAAGGAAGTAGAGCATCATTATGATGTGGAACAAAAAATGATTTATTTAAGAAATGTTTACACATAAACAAGGACAAAGAGAGCATTATTTAGAGAAGCAGCCAAAAGACCCGTAATAGTAACTCTGGAAATGCTTCTAATAAAAGCTAAGAGGTCTACCATTATTATTATTATCATTTAATTTGCCTTTGGGATAAGTAAAGTATTTTTGAATATGAGATATTACCTTTTTAGAGGAAAAGCCAATGCTGAACGAAAGATGTTAGAACCACCATTTGTAGTAACTCCATGCAGAGGACACAGCGCAGATAAGGAAGAGAGTAACCTTTTGGCCTGCTGAAAACATTATACAGCATGATACACTGAAGCTGAAACACGGAAGTGGGAGCATCATGCTGTGGATATGCTTTTTATTTTTATCTGGGGAGAGAAGTCGGGCGACGTTTGTGGAAAGATGAATGTAGCAAAAATACTTTAAAACATCCTGATGAAAAATGAATCAAACCTACTTTAGACAACTGAGAATCAACAACCAGACAGTCAAGACATAATATGTTAGATATCACTGTTTTAAATTTTTTTTTAATTTAGGTGGGTTTCCTTTTTTTTAAAAGAAAAAAAGGAAAACTAGAAAGAAAATGTATTTATAACAAAGCAGATGTTGAGTTTCTCTAATAAATGAAACCTGGACTCTGAAAACACTGATATAAAGGTCTAATAAAAACACAAGACATTTATTACGTTTTATTGTTACAGGAGCAATGAAGAAATATTTTAGTAAACAATTATATGGTTTCATTTCAACGGTTACGTTTTAATGTTTTAAAACTTTCCTCTGACAACTCCTGATAGTTTTTTGTGTTTTCTAAACTCTAAGTGTTTAGAAACACTAACATGTTGTACATATGTGTAGTTGTAAATAGTTGTCTCAGAGCTGAATCCTCTTTGGTTCTGATTAGTCCATTCAGAGAGAAACCAGCCGCTGAGCTGCAGTAGTGTCAAGGTCCAGTTCTCCCAGTGCAGTAGTCCAATCAGCCACTAGAGGGCGCCGGACGTCTCCAGCTCCTCGTGGTTCTTCTTCAGCTGATTTTCTGCAGGTTTTCTGCTTTCTTGGGTTGATAAACAGGAAGTCTGAGGATGGCAGCTTCACCTTCATCGTCCTCCTCTTCCTCAGCTGCAGCATCAGTGATCCTAGAGGTCCAGTTCATCTCCTGCTGATGCTTCCAGTTCTTCTGGGTTTCTGCTGCTCAGCTTCTGATCTGCTTCACTGACAGCTTCAGCTTTTCTGTCTGGACCAACAGATGATTGATTTGCTGCTGGAAACGGTGATGGTGCAGCAGATCCTGCAGGGGGCGCTCTGGGGCCTCAGTGTTCAGGTCGGTTACAGTCACATCTCCCAGACTCCTGAATCTTCTGGTTCCTTCCTGAAACGATTTCCTGCAATAAAATGTTGGTTGGAAATGACCTGAAAACTGAGCAAAATCTGAAAAAGTTCAAATCTGACCTACAGTTTAACAGCTCAACTCATACAAAAGGAAAACATGACAATAAAGGTGTTTGTTGTCACCTGAAAGGGGGAGGAGCCTAAGGTGCTTCCAGATGCTTAAAGTGTTTGAACCAGCTCAGTGGCGAATCCATCGACCCGAAGGTTTCCTGCACTTTCATCCCACGGGTGGTTTTCATCAGAGCAACATCTGAGTGGTCTCCTAAAAGACTTCAAGAAGTAATGTTGTTAGTAGTAACTCTTAAATCTGATAACAAACTTCTTCCCTTTGTTGTGTGTGCTGGCCATAGATTTTAACCACATCTATGGTAGTGAAATAGTTAAAATCCTATTTTAGCTCTAACGATGATTGAAGCTTCATTATTGCTTTAGAAAGTGTATTAAAGGTAAATGTTAACTATTTATTTTACAGTTTAGCGGTAAACGAACTGAGTCTCCCGTGACGCTTTGCGCTGTCTCTCCCAAAGGAGGTAGTGGAATCCAAAAAGTGTTCCTCCCATCATTTGGTGAAGGTAAGACTCCACACGTGTCGACGGTTTTAGCTTCTCTGTTCTCTCTCTCTCTTTTCGTTAGTAATTTAGTTTGTGTGCAAACTTTGCATGTTTTTCTCACTGTGACTCCACGCAGTGTGTGTGTGTGTTCATGTTTAGTTGCGTCACATGTGTCCCCGCAGCTTCCACGGAGGGTCAGTCCACCCACGCAGAGCGGGGAAAGCACAGCAGGCGAAACGGGCTGCGAGTAATTCTTGGTTCATACCAACAGAGGTTGGTAAATGTTGTGCATGTCGACGTCTTTTTGCTGCTAGATTCACTTTAAAGTCAACAATATTTAGAAAAGAAACGCTTAAAAGTGATGGATGCAAATAAAACCTTCATTATTTTCTAGCGGCATTTTAAATCTGCTCCCAGCTTATTATATGTACTTTTCTATCAGTTGGTTTCAGGAGGTCACATGAGCCCAGTGACTCCAATCAGAGTTGAACATGTTCAGCCAGGGTCCAACACTGGACTCTCTGTTATCCCAGAGATTGGCCCGTTTATCTTTACTCTGTTTCTGCAGTAATCTGGGGCTCCAGATCAATGCCGATTGTGTTAAAAGTCCAGTTTCGTTTTTCTTCCAGCTCATTTGTTTGATCTCTACGATTTCATCGGACCTCCATCCCCTGGAAAAGGTCACGGCTCTTCCTGCTAAAGGTCAGCGCTTGCATAATTGCACGGTGGCTTCACACGGTGAGAGGAAATCCTCCTTCAAGTCAAATCTCTTGTGGTTCCAGTTGCGATGGCGGAGCGGGTTCTGGTGGTAGGAGGCGGGGGACGGGAACACGCGCTGGCCTGGAAGCTGGCCCAGTCGCCCCGGGTCCAGCAGGTTCTGGTGGCTCCCGGAAACGCAGGAACCGCCAGCTGCGGCAAGATCAGCAACTCTGCTACCTGAGGGGCTGTTGGACCTGCTAACTGCTCAATATAGGATGTATTTTAGCTGAAGTCACTTGACACGATTGAAAAACAGAGGTGAGCCTCTGTAGCTTTCTGTTGCGTTTCTGCAGAGGTGTCGGTGAGCAACCACGGCATCCTGGCTCGGTTCTGTAAGGACCACCACGTCGGTTTGGTCGTAGTCGGACCCGAGGCGCCGCTGGCAGCAGGTGGAGTCGATTCCAGTTTCTTATTGTGGGATCAAACCTCAGGCGGTTCTGACCCGTATCGTCTCTGCAGGTATGGTGGACGATCTGACGGCGGCGGGCATTTTGTGTTTTGGACCGTCGGCTGCGGCGGCTCGGTTGGAGTCCAGTAAGAGTTTCGCAAAGGCGTTCATGGAGCGTCACGGCGTTCCCACGGCTCGCTACGGCTCCTTCAGCGACCCGCAGGACGCCTGCAGCTTCATCCGCGGGTCCGCTCAGAGTCTGTTTCTTTTTGGAAGCTCAAATTTTAATGTTGGTTCTGAATCCATTTGGATTTTCTTCACAGCGCCGACTTTCCGGCTCTGGTGGTGAAGGCCGGTGGGCTGGCGGCGGGAAAGGGAGTCATCGTCGCCGGGGATCGGGACGAAGCCTGCCGGGCCGTCGTGGAGATCGTGAAGGTATGAAAATACCCAAAGCACTCCACACTGAACTAATGCAACTTTAAAGAGTTTGTGTTAATTCCAAAAATACACAATTTGTGTAGGACTAAAATCATAGTTCTGTTCTTGTAGGACGGAGCCTTTGGGTCAGCAGGAACAACGGTTGTTATTGAGGAGCTTTTGGAGGGACAGGAAGTGTCTGTGAGTTCATTTGACTTTGTCTATTTAATAGCCTTTACTAAAAAGTGTATTAACTAAATGTTTTGGGGTTTTTTTTTTTGTGTCTGTGCTTCAGCGACGGTACCTGGGTCTCTCCGATGCCACCGGCTCAGGACCACAAGCGACTCCAGGACAGAGACGCGGGGCCCCTCACGGGCGGGATGGGGGCCTACTGCCCCACCCCACAGGTTGCTAGGACACATTAGCTAGGGTCATTTATCTGTTCTCTGGTTTATAGCTGATTTGTCCCTCACAGGTGAGCGAGGAGCTGCTGCAGCAGATCAGAGAGTCGATCCTGCAGAAGACTGTGGATGGGATGAGGCGGGAAGGAACTCCTTATAAGGGTAAAACGGTTCTTAACAGATCAAAGGGTTGTGAAATGAGATTATTGTATAGTTGAAATGGAAGTCAAAGGGTGATATAGGAAAAGTAGTCTTTAAGATTGTGTTGTGTTTCCAGGCGTTCTGTACGCGGGCCTCATGCTGACCAATCGGGGGCCTAAAGTTCTGGAGTTCAACTGTCGCTTTGGCGACCCAGAATGCCAGGTTCTGCTTCCTCTGCTGCAGAGCGACCTCTATGACGTCATCATGAACACCGTCAGCGGGAACCTGGCCTCCAACGTCCCCGTGTGGCAGCAGGGCAGCTCTGCTGTTGCCGTGGTGATGGCCAGCGCAGGATACCCGGGTTCCTACGTGAAAGGGGTCGAGATCACAGGTGGGCCTGCTGCAGGGTTCTGGACCACATGTAGAAGTGTTTTGTGTTACTAATCTTTGGTGCTGCAGGTCTGACCCGGCTGCAGGAGGCCGGGCTCCAGGCGTTCCACGCCAGCACCGCCCTGAAGGACGACCGGGTGGTGTCGAGTGGCGGCAGAGTGCTGGCCGTGACGGCGGTGAGGTCGAGCCTGGAGGTCGCCCTGCAGGTGGCCAATCGGGGCGTGGCTGCTGTTGGATTCCCGGGCGCCGTGTACCGGCGAGACATCGGCCACCGGGCCATCGCTCACCAGAACCAGAACCGGTCTGTTGATGTTAAGGAGCTGCTGTAGTGAAATGTGTTGGTTATAAATATTCCAAATAAAGATTAAAGCTCTTAAAATTGACTTGGTGTATATCAGTAATTATTTCCAGTTGTAAGTAGTTTAGTTTTTGTAGACGTGCAGTGAAGATCGTTCAGGTTTCCAACATTTAAACTATTTTCCTCCAGCGGGCGTCTGACCTACAAGGACAGCGGAGTGGACATCGCTGCTGGGAACCAGCTGGTGGACATCATCAAGCCTCTGGCTAGATCCACGACCCGACCCGGTAACGCTCTGCTGTTTGGTAACAGAGGGAGTGTTTGTTTCTGCTCCACTCATCTCTTTATTTCTCAGGCTGCGATGCAGAGCTGGGAGGTTTTGCTGGACTGTTTGACCTGAAGGCGGCCGGGTTTGTTGACCCGATCCTGGTTTCTGGGACAGACGGTGTTGGAACTAAGCTGAAGGTGGGAGTAGAGAAGTGTTTAAAGTGTATTATTTAAAACAAAGGATAAATGTATTTAATGTTGTACTGCAAATAATATATTGCATGGAGAAATATAGTGTTATTGTTTTGCTTCAAGCTTTTCAGTCAAATGTAGTAAATGAGTGATTCCTGGTTCTATTGAGTGATTCCTGGTTCTGTTCCCCAGATCGCCCAGGCCTGTGGCCGTCATGGCAGTCTGGGTCAGGACTTGGTTGCCATGTTTTGGCTCACGGCGCCAAGCCGCTCTTCTTCCTGGACTACTTCTCTTGCGGCAGTCTGGATGTAGAAGTTGCCGCCTCCATCGTCGGCGGCGTCGCCAAGGCGTGTGAGGCGGCCGGCTGCGCCCTGCTGGGTAAAAACCGACCTGATGCAGCCAGTCTGTCAACCACACGGACTTCATGATGATTCTGAACCATCTGACAGGCGGTGCAGAGCCTAAGCTGAGGAGAGAGACCCAGGGTCACTCACTCGACCCCTAAGCCAGGGGTCGGCAACCAATGGCTCCGGAGCCACGTGTGGCTCTTTCATCCTCCTTGTGGCTCCCAGTGACTTTGGGAAATAGAATATCTTATTAAAATTAAATCATTAATGAACTATAAATTAAACGCATTTTACAATACATTTCTAAATCTGAAGATTATGGTGAACCTGTAACAGTGAACATCCTATTTAGGCTGGCTCTGGCTCTATCTCTCTGCACGCACGGGTCTTGAACCCAGGTTAACTGGGCCACATGCACAGACTCAAACCACTGTGCCACCGGAGCGCCCAACACATGCATCGCTCGAACTTCTACAAATACTATGCTACTTCACATAAGATCTAAAAACCATGCAATGACCTGGACTTGAACCCAGGATGCACGTGTCCAAAGCACAGACACTATCCATTGTGCCAACCAAGCAACTGACAACTAATGCATCCAAACTTCTACAAATACCACTACATAGGTTTCGCATAAAATGTTCTGATACCGGGTAATAAGCTGGACTCGAACCCAGGATGCATGTGTCCAAAACACAGACACTATCCATTGTGCCAACCAAGCAACTGGCAACTAATGCATTCAAACTTCTACAAATACCACTACATAGGTTTGGCTTACAAAATTCTGATACCGGGTAATAAGCTGGACTCGAACCCAGGACGCATGTGTCCAAAACACAGACACTATCCATTGTGCCAACCAAGCAACTGACAACTGATCGATTCGAACTTGTAATACCGCTACGCAGGCTTTGCTTGGACTTGAATCCAGGGTCAATGTTTTTGAAAGCATAGACACAAACCACAGTTCCAAACCAGCAACCAATTTCTTACGTGATTGAACTTGTACAAATACAACAAGGTAGGGTTTCATGTAAAAGTTTAACACCATGCCAGGGCCTCTTCATGTGTGGAAGACCACAGGATTTTTATTCAATCTCCATGGGGATTTCCCATCACCCATTGCTTCCTCTAAAAGAATATAGCTATTCTATTCGTCCGGTGAATAAAAATCTATTTGAGATGAAGTTTCCTATTAAAACAATCATATTGAACATGAGGTAATTCTTTTCATTTTTAATCAAGAAATTAATGAAACCTTTATAAACATTAGACCACACGCCTTTGAAAACAATAAATACTGTAGGATTATTTGTTTTTGACAGAAACTCAGGAGGCTCCTTTACCTTCTTCATTAGGCTGAAGAAGTTGATCCGGAGTGAAGTGAAGGCTGTAAACTTTGCTGTGCGGCGTTAGCTTGAACTGGTAGCGACAAATATTTACAAGCGACCGTCTTCTTACTTCAGGATCCCTTGGTAATCCATGAAAACTTAAAAGCCCATTATATTAGGAAGAAAGCAATGTTCATAGTATGGTTTTATTTTGTGAAATAACACTTTGTCTTTTCTAGCTGTCATGGTAACTCAAAGCGGAAAAAAAAAAGATTTGAAATTATGTATTGACAGGATTCAATTATTGTGGAGAAAGTTATATTGGTGAGAAAACATTACTATCTAAAAACATCTCTTGAAATGAGACAAATTTCTTCTTGTTCTAAATCCAATGACGCTGCAGTGCACTTCCGGTTTTACTCTGCAAAAACTTTATTTGCTCAATTTACAGATTTTCAGCTTGAAGTTCCATTTGAAGAATGGATTAAATTTATATACCAGAAAGAGTTGAATACAATGACAAGTTTTCATCATCTGGCAAAAGGGAATACACAATTTTAAAACCTGGCACTTGGAGTCACATAATTAATGATCTGGTTTGGAAAAAGTTGAAAAGCACATGTACATTTGTATTGCAAAGAACAAAAGTTTATCCAACTGTCACTAGTAAGTACATTGATATCAAAGGCTTCTGTAAAGAGTGTCAAGGCCATGTTAAAATGACATGTGACAGAGAGCCAACGGTCAACAGCCCAATGGTGCTCCAGTGCTCCATCCAAGGTGCCGACATCTCCCTGCACACTGGCCAGTCCAAAAGATTCATGTCAGGAACCCTTCGTGCACAGGTTTCAAAAGAGTTGTGTGAGGGTAGGATGGAACCAGCTGTATGGAGGTCAGCAAAGGCATCAGAGTTGATGGATATTGGAGATCCGGAGCCAAGTCACCTTCCAAACCTGGCAACCTTACGAAAAGCCAAGCAGGAGAGAAAAGATTTGAAATTATGTATTGACAGGATTCAGTTATTGTGGAGAAAGTTATATTGGTGAGAAAACATTACTATCTAAAAACATTTCTTGAAATGAGACAAATTTCTTCTTGTTCTAAATCTTTATTGAAGTTCAAAACAAAAGAAGGTACACATTGTACAACAGCTGAAAATCTGCAGAATTTAACTTACACAATAACATACGAAATTAATAACTGCTTGCTTTGTGGTTATGTCCAGAGCAGGCCACAGTCATCAATTTAGGTGAAGTCAGTTGGCGTATGAAAGAAAATTATGTAATATCTCATAATGAGCAGTAGCCCAGTTTGTTTTGTTTTGGTGCAACGTGGGGGGATGGTGACGTCATCGGCCAAAATAATAACTTTTAATATTTCAGAAACGAAAGCTGCACAAACGACCGTTTCAACGGCACAAACCTGCACTAACGAAGCACTAACGAAGTAGCCGAGTTTGGTTTGTTTTGGAGCAACATGGGTGGGTGGGGGGGGGGGGGTGAACTCTGGATGACCTAAAATATAATTTTTAATATCTCGAAAACCAAAGCTGCACAAACGAAAATGTTAACGGCACAAACCTGCACTAACCACTCAGACTATTTGCTGAATTTTTTGACGTGGGTGGGGTGTCAGCTGCACTCAGCTGGGGAAAAGCCCTGATTTGGATCGGAGCGGGGTGCTCAAACTTTTGAGACCAAGATCTACTTTTTCTCTCACCAGCCGGCTGAGATCTACCTCTCATGACACGAAGACATAAAAATTGTAAATTAAACTCTATTGACTTATTTTATATGCAAATATACATCAGTTATAGCAGAAATAATAAAGTGATAAAAAACCTAATGCAGTAATTTCTTCCTCAGTGAGATTCTCCTACCGTTTTACTCTCTCTCTCTCTCTCTCTGTCTCTCTGTCGTTAAGCACGCCCGTTGCCGTGGCAACCGCCTGCGCCCCGCAAGCGGAGCAGCGACGTTAAAAACATAACATTCAGTCCGTTACGATGTCAAGTTTCCAGGCTTGATATTTATTTCTGGATTATTAATAAGCGCTCACCTGAACACAGCGATGGTTGATCAGCTAATGTAAACTCCTGCTCTGCTAGTCAGTCTGTCTTTGAGTCGCCTGTTTTTTTGTTAGTGGAACTGAAACGCACTGAATTGCGCAACACCTTGTTGAAACAATAATTACTGAGAATATAAATTTTAACAGGTTTTGTTGATTTTAAAATATATATATATTATTCTTTAATGAAGCTACAAACGTTTAGGATCTTAGTGAATATTTTGATAAGCGCGTCAGAAGAGGAAGTTCTGGTCTCATCGTCCTGGCGGCTTTCAGTTTGTCACCAACTGCCGAGATCAACTGAAAACCTTCCCGTGATCGACGTGTTGATCAGCCCTGATCTTCCGTAACACACCAAACACTACAGGAGGATCGGTTACAAAATCGTAAGCGACAATCTTAGAACGGCCGGCGTTCTAAGATTGTAGTAAGGGGGAAAATAGGGGCAAAAAAAACCGTGTAGTGTGAACTATTGCATCAGGTAGTCGATGTGCTCATTTTCTCTATTTAAATCTAATTATTACTGAAGGGCAACATAGTATACAGACTTCATAATCTGCACTCTTGGTTGAATGCAGTATTTATTTTCACTTTGGCTTTATGTTGTTTAGTTTTTATTCCAGTACATTTTTTGTTAATGGAGTCTGAGAATCCATTTTATTTTTGTTTGTGGTTGTTATGTTTATTTTGTTTATCAGTTCCAGTGTTTAGTGTTCTTTTGAAAATAAAGTGTATCTTTGGCAGGAAATCGCATGAATTATCACGTCATTTCCATTAAATCAGTGTAAAAAGGTCTTCAAACAATATTATCGTTTATCGCAATAATTTTTGAGACAATTAATCGTTCAGCAAAATTTGTTATCGTGACAGGTCTGTGTGTATATAATTATTAAGATTAAGGTTTTGAAATCTGCAGAGACGGGATTTCTAAATCAACATAAAAGAGTTTAAACTTAAAGCTACACCCTCTGTTGTAAGTTTGACTATTTAAATAGCAACTGGGGGAAAAAAGCATATACAGTGCTGGACATGTTTACTTATGGAAGCGTTAAACTGCCAGAGCTAAGAAATAAATTCTGGAGTTGTATCTTGTTATAACGAGATTCAAAAGTTGACAAAAACATTAATATTTCTCTTTTTAAAGAGATATAAACACAAGCCCCACCGGTGCAGTGAAATTCACTAAATTATCTGAAGCATCCTGTAGACTTCCAACATCCTGCAGGCGAGATTCCCCTCACCTGTTCAAGAATACAGCCAGTTCCAGGTCCAATTACCCTGGAAACAACTGCCCTGGGACTCTATCATTCTATAGAAAGCAGGAGAAAACACGTCAGCCATAAAATGACCGTCAAAACCCAAAGTACTCTCACTAACACTGAAACCAGCCGTCGACAGTCACTTCTGCGTCGGTGTAACCCCGGCCAAGCCAACACCGGTCCCGTGCAACTTACTCCTTCTTAAATGTCCGACACAAGACAGCGGAAACGTTAAAATATTTAGATTTTACCTGAGTGAACTGGAGAAGAATAAAGGAAAGCGGTAAGATGAGAAAAAGATAGAAACATGCAGTTTCTTCTCCTCACCTGTTCGCTAATGCGGCGGAGCTGCTGCTTTCTGTGATGCTGCTACTGCCGCCGCCTCGCTCACGCGAGTCGTTGAAGTGACACGCGCTGACTGAGCCGGTGGGTGGAGCGCGTGCTGGATGATTTGGCGCAGTGCTCGAAAAGGTTTCTGGGAAACGTAGTCGTTAATGCTTCAAAAATGAAAAATGGCCAGGATTTTTAAAAAAAACAAGTAAAACGGCATTTTATACAAGTTTATATGATTTATTGCATATCTTTTATTAAAGGAAATAAACTTGGGCATCAATAACTCTGAAATGCAGAATTATCTCTGTATTATATGGTCAAACTTTGAGACTATTTGGCTCCTTTTCATGTCCTGGAGTTAGAAAAACAACGGCATGTTGTTTGCCAAAGTGATGTTTTATTTATTTATTTTAAATTTCTAATAAAAAGCCATGTTTTAATCCTAATCTATTTTATGGTTGCTCACAAATTCAATATTCATTAATTTCTGACAAACTGCAGCTGTTAGTACATCAGTGAGTAATATCCCTTTTGCCCTTTGATCACTTTTGTACCAGGCATTGCAGTTCTTCCCCAAATCTCCCAATTTTTTAGGCTTCATGTAAACCTAATTATATATGCTCAAGAATACAATCCAATGCTACCTCCCCCCCAACCCCCTGTCCCGCACCCAATTTCCCCTGGTTTATTTCAAAAACAAATGCCAAGTCTAGCATCTTTAAAGAGAACTGATGGGTGGCGACTTTCTGGGTTGTTTGTATGTTGTCTTAGGTGAGACTGAGACAGGCAGTCTTAGTAAAGTCATCATTTTTCAGGAGATGCTACCACTAATGTAGTAAGCCAATATGGCTGCCTTGTATGCGTCAAAGAGGGGCTGTGAACACCTCCGACATTAATTATAACCACAACCCCATTCTGTTCAGCTACTGTATTGCTCAGGTGACTTCATTTATGAATTAATTAAGAAATTTATTGTCATTACAACATCATCCAAAATACCAGTTACCTACCAAACTGTGGATTTACTTGTGTTTGATATAGTTTCTACAATTTTAATGGGAGAAGAGCACAGTAGGATTGCCATCCTTTTCCCGTATACGGGACGCGATTTGCTCCGTATTTCTGTATGTCCGACAGTAACGCCTATCACACACATATAAACATTTAGTGTAACAATAATTACGAAACTCAAACACAAGATTTGTTAAGGTCAGCTAAATTTTGGCGGGAGCTAGTAAGGACCCCAGAACGCTTTGGACCAATGATGATGTCACGGTTGCCTAGAGACGGACACTAAGCCCCTTTTGCACTGCACCGCTGGACCCGGGTCGACCCGGGTCCATTTAATAATGGCGTATTAAGTTTTGTTGTGCTGCTTTTGACCAAAAAAGGTCTGAGCTAACTCCCGCTCTCCGGGTAAACTCAACCGACGCTCGCCACAGTTGTTCTTATCTTCCCAAACTTCAGCAGTTTTCTAGTTGTTCTACTGAGATAGTGACATCAACTTGTGACATCACGCATAATGATGTCACAAAGAGCTAGTCACAAATTGAACTCTGCACACTTGAATTCTGCAGTCATAAGCATTGCAGAAGAGAGAGAGAGCAAGAAGAAGGATTGTGTCCCAACAAGAGATTGAAAAGGAAAGTTTTTCAAGATTAAAAGGAATTTCTCACAAACAAATAAAGGAAAACATGGGGCAGATTTTGGATTTATTCAGACAAAAAGGATCAAAAGTGAGTCAGCGCAATAAGGCTTCATCTTCCGATTCTGGGAATGAAGAAATACAGCAGATCTTGGCAAGAGAGACAGAGAAGCTAAATGGCATCTTGGAAGAAGTTAACATGATGTCCATTGAGAGACAGTCACTCATCAAAGCAAACGAGGAGCTGAAGAATAAAGTTATAGACACAGAAAAAGCGGCACTTGCAAAAGACAAGGAATTAAAAAAGCTGTTGGTTGTAAACAAAACTTTACAGGACGATAACACCGCATTGAAGCAGGAAAACACTGCACTGGGGCAACAAAACACCGTCTTGGAAGAGGAAAAAAGCATCCTGGAGCAGAAAAACACTGCCCTGGAGAAGGAAAAAAATACCCTACATCAGGAAAACATCATATTAAAACAGGTAAATACCATCTTGGAGGAGGAAAACACCTTCTTCAAGCAGAATAATACGGTCCTGGAAAAAGAAAAGACTGCCATGGAGCAGAAATACACCACTCAAATCAGTACCCTGGAACAGAGAATTTCCACATTAGAACAGGAAAACACCTCTCAGAGGGAGAGAATTTCCACGTTAGACCAGGAAAACACCTCTCAGAGAGTGAGATTATCTCGTACATTGCGGGTAAGTACCTACCTGGAGCAAAGAACAAGGCGTTTGGAAGGGCAAAACTTTGGTTATGAGGTCGATAACAGAGACCTGCATCAGAACCTCAATTTAAGAAGAAGGCAACATGAGCAGGAAAAAACCTCCCTGATGCTAACTATCACTGCTCTGGAGGTGAAATGCACTGCCCTGGAGCAGAAAAACGCTGCCCTGGAGAATGAAAAGACCGCTTTGGAGGAAGAAAAGACCGCTCTGGAGGAAGAAAAAACCGCTCTGGAGGAAGAAAAGATCGCTCTGGAAGAGAAAAACACCGCTCTGGAGCAAAAAAATACCGCCCTGGAGCAGAGAATAAAGTACTTGCAGCATAAAAACAAGACCTTGGAGCTGATAAATGCCACCATGGAGCAAATGAAGAGCTCTCTGGAGAAGGAGAACACCACCTTGGAGCAGGAAAACAATAACCTGCAGCTTGAATTGGAACAGCTGAGGGACAGAATAGAACAGGTGCTTTCAGACCAGCCACAGAATCAGCCGACTTTATTCAGAAGAGTGATCAGAGGCATCTCCAATATGCTTCTGAAAATGTACCTAACAGGCACTCTCAGGTACTGGATTGAAAGATGGTACTTCTAAACAAAGAAGTGTCATGAGGGCTCCAAGCTTCATGTTTGATTATCGGTGGTCTCCATGCTGACTTCCAGGGCTTCGTAGCAAGTCATGTTGGTCTCCTGGCGGACCTCCAGGGCTTTGTATTGAGTCCTGTCGGTCGCCCGGCCTGCATCCAGGGCTTTGTAGCGAGTCCCGTTGGTCTCCGTGCTGGCCTCCATGGCTTTGTAGCGAGTCCTGTTGGTCTCCGGGCTGACCTTCAGGCCTTTGTAGCGAGTCTTGTTTGTATCCGTGCTGACCTCCAGGGCTTCATAGCAAGTCCCGTTGGTCTCCGGCATGACCTACAGGGCTTCGTATTAAGTCCTGTCGGTCTCCCGGCCTGCCTCCAGGGCTTCGTAGCGAGCCCCGTTGGTCTCTGGGCTGACCTCCAGGGCTTCACAGCGAATCCCATTGGTCTCCGTGCTGACCTCCAGGGCTTCACAGCGAATCCCATTGGTCTCCGTGCTGACCTCCAGGGCTTCACAGCGAATCCCGTTGGTCTCCGTGCTGACCTCCAGGGCTTCAAAGCGAGTCCCGTTGGCCTCCGGGCTGACCTCCAGGGCTTCGTAGCGAGTCCTGTCGGTCTCCCGGCCTGCCTCCAGGGCTTCAAAGCGATTCCCAGTGGTCTCCGGCCTGACCTACAGGGCTTCGTATTAAGTCCTGTCGGTCTCCCGGCCTGCCTCCAGGGCTTTGTAGCAAGTCCCGTTGATCTCCGGGCTGACCTCCAGGGCTTTGTAGCGAGTCGTGTCAGTCTCCCAGCCTGCCCCAGGGCTTCGTAGCGAGTCCCGTTGGTCTCCGTGCTGGCCTCCATGGCTTTGTAGCGAGTCCTGTTGGTCTCCGGGCTGACCTTCAGGCCTTTGTAGCGAGTCTTGCTTGTATCCGGGCTGACTTCCAGGACTTCATAGCAAGTCCCGTTGGTCTCCTGGCAGATCTCCAGGGCTTCGTATTGAGTCCTGTCGGTCTCCCGGGCTGCCTCCAGGGCTTCGTAGCAAGTCCCGTTGGTCTCCGGGCTGACCTCCAGGGCTTTGTAACGAGTCGTGTCAGTCTCCCGGCTTGCCCCAGGACTTCGTAGCAAGTCCCGTTGGTCTCCAGGCTGACCTCCAGGGCTTTGTAGCGAGTCGTGTCAGTCTCCCGGCCAGCCCCAGGGCTTCGTAGCAAGTCCCGTTGGTCTCCGGGCCTACCTCCAGGGCTTAGTAGCGAGTACCGTTGGTCTCCGGGCCTACCTTCAGGCCTTTGTAGCGAGTCTTGTTGGTCTCTGGGCTGACTTCCAGGACTTCGTAGCAAGTCCCGTTGGTCTCCTCTCGGACCTCCAGGGCTTCGTATTGAGTCCTGTCGGTCTCCCGGGCTGCCTCCAGGGCTTCATAGCGAGTCCTGTTGGTCTCCGGGCTGACCTCCAGGGCTTTGTTGCGGGTCCTATTACCCTCCTGGTTCCTGCTCTGCCGCGGGCAGGTACATGCTCCGCTGCCCTTGTCACAGGTCCCATCGACCTCCTGGCGAGGCTCAGGAGGTTGGCTGGAAGGTCAACAGGACCTGCGACAAGGCTTAGGAGGTCAGCCAGGATTGGACACATCCCCAGCATCCCCAAGGTTTCCGTTCTGCCGCCAGCGTCCACCAAGGTTTCTACTCTGCTGCCGGCATCCTCCTAGGTTTCTGCTCTGTCGCCAGTGTCCACCAAGCCTGCTGTTCCGCCGCCGTCCTCCTCAGATTCTTTTGGTGTTCCTTAGTTGTTTCCATTTCATTTACCTTGTTTTCCACATTCTTCATTGGTGTTTCTAATTACGTTTATTTCTTGTTTCTAGTTATTTTTCCTTTGTTCTAATTAGGTTCCTTTAGTCTACTTACTCATTTGTGTTTGTATTTTGGTTATTTGGCTACAAGTCCAGTGAACTAATTTTAAAACCAGGCATTAATCAATGCTTTACTACAATCTACCTGCAATGCATGTGGCTAGTGTCAGGGTTAGTGTCAGTCCTGACTGAATGAAAATCATTATAACCTATTTATGTCACATTAACAAAGAACAGCTGAAAAGTTGCCAGTTTTATCAACTGCGGTAGCAATTTCGCTCCAACTCCTCCTCCTTGTCATTTCTATATTCTTTGCATGTTGAATAAACATTAATGTTGTTTCCACGTATCATCTCCAATGTCCACTTGCCTATCAGCTGTTTGGGATTCCCCTCCGTAATTTCCCCTCCTAAAGCCCGGAGGAGAATCCGCGCTTTCTGATTGGCTACCTGTCACATTCAACAGGCTGCGTTAAGCTCCCAGTCGGGGAAAACAGCTGAGTGAAGCTGACACCCCACCCACGTCAAAAAAGTCAGCAAATAGTCTGAGTGGTTGCAGGTTTGTGCCGTTAAAATTTTCGTTTGTGCAGCTTTGGTTTCTGAGATATTAAAAATTATTTTTTAGGTCATCCAGAGTTCACCATCCCCCCATGTTGCGCCAAAACAAACCAAACTGGGCTACTTCGTTAGTGCTCCATTAGTGCAGGTTTGTGCAGTTAAAACGGTCGTTTGTGCAGCTTTCGTTTCTGAAATATTAAAAGTTATTTTTTAGGTCATCAGAGTTCACCATCCCCCCATATTGCTCCAAACATCAAAATTTTTGCTTTACGTCGCCGCCACTATGTAGCCTGGGCCACAATGTTACCCAAAGATTATATTATACAAATGATAATTTCAGATAACGATATTATTATTATTTTTACTTTTTTCTAAATATACCAACTAAATCTGATTTTACTTTATTTGGTGCTTTCAGAGTTTAACATTCACGCGATGACATTCACCCAATTAGGGGACAATTAATTTCACCTGCTGCAGGCTGTACTTCCTGTTTTACTTCCTGTTCTCTTCCAGCACATTCCTGTCAGGTAAGTCTTGGTTTCAGTGTCGTTTTTATGTATTTGAGGTTGCTGTATTTTTGTAGAAAGGGGACTATTTGCAAGAATTCATGGCATAATCAATACAGTTATAGTAAGACAATATTTCTGGTAATTTATTTTTTTTGGTGATGTATAAACTTGAATACCTTATGGTTTGCTTATGGTTTGCTATTGACACACCCAAATATCTGTATTGTGAGGCAAAGGGTTTCTATCCTACTTGAGAACTAAAGAACCATGAAAGTGACTGTTTTGAAAATCCAATATAATTTGACAGTAAAATAAGAAACTGTGTTGATTTGAACAATGAACTTTAACAATTCAAAAAATAACAACAACAACAAAAACAAACAGTGTCTTGATAATTGGAAATTAATTTCTCCTGTCTTGAATAGACAACTCCTTTCATGTGAACTCCTTTCAGAAACATGGCATGAAGCTATTTGCCTTTGGTCTGGTCTTCAAACTTTCTCCCCCAATTTTTTTCCCTCACAGATCTGCTGTGTATAGCACTACATGTGGTAGTATTTTTTCTTTTCAGACAGTGTCTTCAAGACATTTGCCAGGTCATCATAAAGCTCCCACACAGATGGAGTTCTCTGGCAGTATGCAGTATAATGTCCCAGGCCATCTTTGGTCAGGCTTCCCCTGAAAGCAATGACTGCTCTCAATGTAAGTGTTTTTCCTTGGAGAACCATAATGGAGGGAAATTCACTCAAGGCGAATTCAGTTGGATTTGTAAGGTCACTGTCAATCCATGTTATTTCTCCAATGCTGTAGCTGTGAGTAACGGTTCCTGTGCAGAGAACATTTCCTGAGGTGCTGGCTCCTGTTTTGAATTCAGATGGACATTCTGATTCATTCTGCAGTGGTCGGAGGCAGGGAGACTGTGAAAGGAAGAGTCCTTTTTCTACTGAAGTGCCAAGCTGAGCCATGCCAGAATTCTTCAGAACAGAAATGTCAGGTAAAACAAATGGTACTTCCCTGGTCATTCCTTTGTTTAGGTGGCAGTATTGTGAAGAGCAGTGTTTTGAGAGGTAAACGCTTGATACATTTCTCATTGTCTTCCCAATAACAGTGGCAATATTGCACTGGGCATCGATTTGGTTGGTGCCAGACCTCAACTGTGTTTTTGCAAACATTGAACTAAGCAGATCTGCCCTCTGCAAGTATGTCTTTGGGGTCACACCATCTGTAGTTATGGATTTCACCAGCTGCAAGAGTGTGTTATCACTGTCATTCATGACAACATTTTGAAATGCAGAGCTGTCACAGAAAGTACAGCATAAGCACTGACAAAAGGCATCAAAGGAACAGGTGTTTAACACAGAGAGAGACAATTTCCCAACTTTAACAGGCTGATGCATGTTTTCATTTTTTAATAATCCCACTTTCACTCTTTTGGCCCCAGATGATGAATCTGCATGGAGCCATTCAGTGCAGGAACTCGGGTATGAAGTCCTCTTCCTCTTTTTGGGTGGAAGAATTTGTCCTCTCCAATTTTCAACCACGTTTTCATCTGCTGTGGAAAACTTTCTGGTGGCATCAGATTCCATTAAATCGCTAGAATCCATTTCTCTGTTACCTTCAGCATTGTGGGTAATTATGGATGCAGGATTAACTTTTGCATCTTCTGCTGATGCAACTTGTTCCTCCTCTTTTTTTTTGCTTTTGCAGAGCAAATCCGCATATTTCCTTCGATGAAGGAAAGATGCCGAGAAACGAAGCGATCGACTCGCATGGGTAAGTTCTCATGTTTGAACAGACCATGTTTTACATTTTTGAATTCAGCTTCAACATTGGATGAGCTTGCTGTGAGGCTGGTGCTTTTGAAGAGTGGAACCATTATTCCTGTCCACAGTGGTAAGTAACTTGCAAGTCTTATAATGTGTGGCACAATCTCAGGGAGGAAATGGATGTTATCCCTATCCCCATTAGCTGCAGCGTGTGTCCTGCTCTCCTCACAAATGTTTGACACCCAGTCTCGTAGGTCAGTCTGGATGTCATCGCATGGATCCACTTGATGCACTTCCTTTGTGTCTTCATCTGGAATGAGGATGGAGTCTTCTGCAATCTGGGCTTTCAGGTATTTTTTGCACCTCTCTGATTCAAGAGGGGTTCCAGAACTATCATCACCTTCTGCCTCACTGAGAGCCACAACAGTGATGGCATATATTAACTGCTTTGCATGGTCCAAGCTTTGTGCTTGAAGAAGCTTTGCTATTCCCCTGACAAAGAAGTCTTTGACACGGTGTGACTTGTTTTTCAGGCAGTCCCACTGGCAGACCATCTTTATGCAGTGGGCAACATCAACCCTGATGTAACAGGGAGGAAGTTTTGCAGACTGGTTCCCAAGTAGCACACGGAAGCATTCATCAATGTATGACTTCAGGTTAGAAAGAGGAGTGAAGGCCTTCACCAGAGCACCAAGAATAGCCAGGGAAAAGTCACTCACAGCTTCCCTTGGTACAGCTGCGCCTGCACGAAGCCATTCTGTCAGCCATGTCGCAATTGCATTAATGTCATGCCTTTCTGATAGCATTTGTACCACTGGGACTGAGCAGTTGTCTCCCCTCAGAACACCTTGATACAAGAAGATGTGGCCAGATGTACCATTTGGTCGTGCCAGTTTTCTGACAACTGAACCAGTTGCATCAAAGCAAACTACTGAGGGACATTTTTTGGTCAGTGCCTTATAAACATGTATCTGAGTTTGACTCCAATAGTGACAGAAGAATTTATCCAGACCAATATCTCTTATACTGCCACTGTTAGGTGTGCTATACTTTAATAACTGCAAAGACAGAATGGGGTCTTTGTCGCCTAATTCCAAATCTTTTCTCTCCTGCTTGGCTTTTCGTAAGGTTGCCAGGTTTGGAAGGTGACTTGGCTCGGGATCTCCAATATCCATCAACTCTGATGCCTTTGCTGACCTCCATACAGCTGGTTCCATCCTACCCTCACACAACTCTTTTGAAACCTGTGCACGAAGGGTTCCTGGCATAAATCTTTTGGACTGGCCAGTGTGCAGGGAGATGTCGGCACCTTGGATGGAGCACTGGAGCACCATTGGGCTGTTGACCGTTGGCTCTCTGTCACATGTAATTTTAACATGGCCTTGACACTCTTTACAGAAGCCTTTGATATCAATGTACTTACTAGTGACAGTTGGATAAACTTTTGTTCTTTGGAATACAAATGTACATGTGCTTTTCAACTTTTTCCAAACCAGATCATTAATTATGTGACTCCAAGTGCCAGGTTTTAAAATTGTGTATTCCCTTTTGCCAGATGATGAAAACTTGTCATTGTATTCAACTCTTTCTGGTATAAATTTAATCCATTCTTCAAATGGAACTTCAAGCTGAAAATCTGCAAATTGTCCAGTAGAAGTTGTGTCTGAGTCAAACTCTGTGTCCACGGGGCTTTCAGGATCACTTTCTTGATCATTTATTTCCAAGCTTGCCCATACGTTTTGTCTGTTTAGCTTTACAAATGTGTACAGGGCTTTTGCAGGCATTTTATTTCCCAACTGCTGACTTAGCTCTGTTCAGACAGCGACAGTGTTTTCTAGGATAGCCTCTTTTGACTTGCAGAGAACTGCGAAAAGAGACTCTCTGTCCACTGCTGGGTGTCGAGGCATCTAGTTAAAATTTGGTCACGAGGCTTTGATTAGCATTGCTCAAAATAATAATTCTGGTCTACATAATTTCAAAGAAGCCACAAAACATTGACATTCTAGCAGAGGCTGCACAATTACAATAGTCTTGAACTAAAAAAAGTTAAGTTAGCTTTCCCAGTTTCTCATTTTAACTATTTGTAGGGTGACCAGACGTCCTCTTTTTCCCGGACATGTCCTACTTTTCAGACCTAAAAAGATGTCCGGGGGGAATTTAAAAATCGTCCGGGATTTTGGTCAACTGCAAATTACGTAATCCCTGAGCCGCGTCAGTGCGGGCAGCCCTGTTCTTAATCAGAAGATTGCTGTCAGTACGCCAACAACATGCGAAAGCGCAAATGTATGTACTTTTCCCGCTTTTAGACTTTCTGTCCAGCACCCCCCCCCGCTCCAAGGTGTTCTGGTTTCCCGAACACCCCCGCCCCGCTGCAGGTTGTCCGGGTTTGCCCAAAGTAAAATATGGTCACCCTAACTATTTGTTTTTTTCTCCGAAGAGTTTTTGCGGCGCTAGTGGCTCGTATTTTTTCAACAGTAGGCAGACAGGAAGGAGGGTGAGGAGAGGGGGGAAGACATGCGGCAAATGTCGTCGGGACCGGGAGTCGAACCCGCGACGTCCGCGTCGAGGACTAAGGCCTCCAAACGTGGGGCGTGCTAACCCCCTGCGCCACCACAGCACGCCCCTCATTTCTACTATTTAAGCAAATTTTTTTTTTTTTACAAGATAATTTTCAATAATGCATTGTTACTAGTCTTGTGAATTGGCAATTTAAGTACCTGTTAAATTTTTATTTCCCGTTGAAATAAATTATCTATGTTTCAACAGGTTTAAAAATTCTGGACTTCAAATATAAGTTGTGAATTTAAACAAATGGATATGTAAGCTATCCATGCATCCTCTCTGCTTTTATGGGGATGGATTGCATCGAGTCAACATTTTATATGAAACGTGAGCATTAATTTACTTACCTTGTTCAAAAATCAAAATCAGGGTTGGAAAAAATTCCAAAGATGACTCTTTCAAAAGGATTTCTTTCAGACTGCTAGAATAATTTCAAGGAGAGGTTGAAATTACACTTGCTCTTCCGCAAAAACAACACTCGCTACAGTGTGGGTGGAGCCAATCACAGTTGATGTTGTGTGAAAACTTTGTCAAAGTTGGCAAAACATTTTACGTGCTTTTAAAAATCCTTGAAGCCCATTCATACACATTTAATGTCAGAAATTGGATGAAATGAAACTCGTTGCATTTAAAATATATTTACTAAATATTAAGTACATTACTTGGATGAACTTTGTTGAACCAATGACACTGCCGTGCAGTTCTGGGTTTACTCTGCAAAAACTTTGTTTAGGCGGTCACTCTGTACATAACTGTTTTATTTTTGTTCTTTGAGGTTTTTAAGTAATTTTATTTTCACTCTGGATTTTAGTATGTACTTTTTTTAAACTCCTAAGTAGAGGGAGAGACCCAGGGCCACTCACTCAACCAAAGTAGAGGGAGAGACCCAGGGCCACTCACTCAACCAAAGTAGAGGGAGAGACCCAGGGCCACTCATTCAACCAAAGTAGAGGGAGAGACCCAGGGTCACTCACTCAACCACAGGATTCATGTGTCCAAAGCACAGACACTATCCATTGTGCCAACCAAGCAACTGAAAACTGATCGATTCGAACTTGTACAAGTACCACTATGCGGATTTTGCTTATAAAATTATGATAACAGGTCACGAGCTGGACTCGAACACAGGATTCATGTGTCCAACGCACAGACACTATCCATTGTGCCAACCAAGCAACTGACAACTGATCGATTCCAACCTGTACCAGTACCACTAAGCGGATTTTGCTTACAAAATTATGATAACAGGTCACAAGCTGGACTCGAACACAGGACTCATGTGTCCAAAGCACAGACACTATCCATTGTGCCAACCGAGCAACTGAAAACCGATCGATTCAAACTTGTACAAGTATCCACTAAGCAGATTTTGCTTACAAAATTATGATAACAAGTCACAAGCTGACCCAGGGTCACTCACTCAACCTACGTAGAGGGAGAGACCCAGGGTCCCCTCACTCAACCTACGTAGAGGGAGAGACCCAGGGTCCCCTCACTCAACCTACGTAGAGGGAGAGACCCAGGGTCCCCTCACTCAACCTAAGTAGAGGGAGAGACCCAGGGTCCCCTCACTCAACCTACGTAGAGGGAGAGACCCAGGGTCCCCTCACTCAACCTAAGTAGAGGGAGAGACCCAGGGTCCCCTCACTCAACCTAAGTAGAGGGAGAGACCCAGGGTCCCCTCACTCAACCTACGTAGAGGGAGAGACCCAGGGTCCCCTCACTCAACCTAAGTAGAGGGAGAGACCCAGGGTCCCCTCACTCAACCTACGTAGAGGGAGAGACCCAGGGTCCCCTCACTCAACCTAAGTAGAGGGAGAGACCCAGGGTCCCCTCACTCAACCTACGTAGAGGGAGAGACCCAGGGTCCCCTCACTCAACCTAAGTAGAGGGAGAGACCCAGGGTCCCCTCACTCAACCTACGTAGAGGGAGAGACCCAGGGTCCCCTCACTCAACCTAAGTAGAGGGAGAGACCCAGGGTCCCCTCACTCAACCTACGTAGAGGGAGAGACCCAGGGTCCCCTCACTCAACCTAAGTAGAGGGAGAGACCCAGGGTCCCCTCACTCAACCTAAGTAGAGGGAGAGACCCAGGGTCCCCTCACTCAACCTACGTAGAGGGAGAGACCCAGGGTCCCCTCACTCAACCTACGTAGAGGGAGAGACCCAGGGTCCCCTCACTCAACCTAAGTAGAGGGAGAGACCCAGGGTCCCCTCACTCAACCTACGTAGAGGGAGAGACCCAGGGTCCCCTCACTCAACCTAAGTAGAGGGAGAGACCCAGGGTCCCCTCACTCAACCTACGTAGAGGGAGAGACCCAGGGTCCCCTCACTCAACCTAAGTAGAGGGAGAGACCCAGGGTCCCCTCACTCAACCTACGTAGAGGGAGAGACCCAGGGTCCCCTCACTCAACCTAAGTAGAGGGAGAGACCCAGGGTCCCCTCACTCAACCTACGTAGAGGGAGAGACCCAGGGTCCCCTCACTCAACCTAAGTAGAGGGAGAGACCCAGGGTCCCCTCACTCAACCTACGTAGAGGGAGAGACCCAGGGTCCCCTCACTCAACCTACGTAGAGGGAGAGACCCAGGGTCCCCTCACTCAACCTACGTAGAGGGAGAGACCCAGGGTCCCCTCACTCAACCTACGTAGAGGGAGAGACCCAGGGTCCCCTCACTCAACCTAAGTAGAGGGAGAGACCCAGGGTCCCCTCACTCAACCTACGTAGAGGGAGAGACCCAGGGTCCCCTCACTCAACCTAAGTAGAGGGAGAGACCCAGGGTCCCCTCACTCAACCTACGTAGAGGGAGAGACCCAGGGTCCCCTCACTCAACCTAAGTAGAGGGAGAGACCCAGGGTCCCCTCACTCAACCTACGTAGAGGGAGAGACCCAGGGTCCCCTCACTCAACCTAAGTAGAGGGAGAGACCCAGGGTCCCCTCACTCAACCTACGTAGAGGGAGAGACCCAGGGTCCCCTCACTCAACCTACGTAGAGGGAGAGACCCAGGGTCCCCTCACTCAACCTAAGTAGAGGGAGAGACCCAGGGTCCCCTCACTCAACCTACGTAGAGGGAGAGACCCAGGGTCCCCTCACTCAACCTAAGTAGAGGGAGAGACCCAGGGTCCCCTCACTCAACCTACGTAGAGGGAGAGACCCAGGGTCCCCTCACTCAACCTAAGTAGAGGGAGAGACCCAGGGTCCCCTCACTCAACCTACGTAGAGGGAGAGACCCAGGGTCCCCTCACTCAACCTAAGTAGAGGGAGAGACCCAGGGTCCCCTCACTCAACCTACGTAGAGGGAGAGACCCAGGGTCCCCTCACTCAACCTAAGTAGAGGGAGAGACCCAGGGTCCCCTCACTCAACCTACGTAGAGGGAGAGACCCAGGGTCCCCTCACTCAACCTAAGTAGAGGGAGAGACCCAGGGTCCCCTCACTCAACCTACGTAGAGGGAGAGACCCAGGGTCCCCTCACTCAACCTACGTAGAGGGAGAGACCCAGGGTCCCCTCACTCAACCTACGTAGAGGGAGAGACCCAGGGTCCCCTCACTCAACCTAAGTAGAGGGAGAGACCCAGGGTCCCCTCACTCAACCTACGTAGAGGGAGAGACCCAGGGTCCCCTCACTCAACCTACGTAGAGGGAGAGACCCAGGGTCCCCTCACTCAACCTACGTAGAGGGAGAGACCCAGGGTCCCCTCACTCAACCTAAGTAGAGGGAGAGACCCAGGGTCCCCTCACTCAACCTACGTAGAGGGAGAGACCCAGGGTCCCCTCACTCAACCTAAGTAGAGGGAGAGACCCAGGGTCCCCTCACTCAACCTACGTAGAGGGAGAGACCCAGGGTCCCCTCACTCAACCTAAGTAGAGGGAGAGACCCAGGGTCCCCTCACTCAACCTACGTAGAGGGAGAGACCCAGGGTCCCCTCACTCAACCTACGTAGAGGGAGAGACCCAGGGTCCCCTCACTCAACCTACGTAGAGGGAGAGACCCAGGGTCCCCTCACTCAACCTAAGTAGAGGGAGAGACCCAGGGTCCCCTCACTCAACCTACGTAGAGGGAGAGACCCAGGGTCCCCTCACTCAACCTACGTAGAGGGAGAGACCCAGGGTCCCCTCACTCAACCTACGTAGAGGGAGAGACCCAGGGTCCCCTCACTCAACCTAAGTAGAGGGAGAGACCCAGGGTCCCCTCACTCAACCTACGTAGAGGGAGAGACCCAGGGTCCCCTCACTCAACCTAAGTAGAGGGAGAGACCCAGGGTCCCCTCACTCAACCTACGTAGAGGGAGAGACCCAGGGTCCCCTCACTCAACCTAAGTAGAGGGAGAGACCCAGGGTCCCCTCACTCAACCTACGTAGAGGGAGAGACCCAGGGTCCCCTCACTCAACCTACGTAGAGGGAGAGACCCAGGGTCCCCTCACTCAACCTACGTAGAGGGAGAGACCCAGGGTCCCCTCACTCAACCTACGTAGAGGGAGAGACCCAGGGTCCCCTCACTCAACCTACGTAGAGGGAGAGACCCAGGGTCCCCTCACTCAACCTAAGTAGAGGGAGAGACCCAGGGTCCCCTCACTCAACCTACGTAGAGGGAGAGACCCAGGGTCCCCTCACTCAACCTACGTAGAGGGAGAGACCCAGGGTCCCCTCACTCAACCTACGTAGAGGGAGAGACCCAGGGTCCCCTCACTCAACCTACGTAGAGGGAGAGACCCAGGGTCCCCTCACTCAACCTACGTAGAGGGCAGAGACCCAGGGTCCCCTCACTCAACCTACGTAGAGGGAGAGACCCAGGGTCCCCTCACTCAACCTACGTAGAGGGAGAGACCCAGGGTCCCCTCACTCAACCTACGTAGAGGGAGAGACCCAGGGTCCCCTCACTCAACCTACGTAGAGGGAGAGACCCAGGGTCCCCTCACTCAACCTAAGTAGAGGGAGAGACCCAGGGTCCCCTCACTCAACCTACGTAGAGGGAGAGACCCAGGGTCCCCTCACTCAACCTACGTAGAGGGAGAGACCCAGGGTCCCCTCACTCAACCTACGTAGAGGGAGAGACCCAGGGTCCCCTCACTCAACCTACGTAGAGGGAGAGACCCAGTGTAAAAGAAACCGTAGGAAGACCAGAGTGTGTGTGTGTGTGTCTCTCTCTCTCTCTCTCTCTGTCTCTCTCTCTCTCTCTCTCTCGGCACGAGCCTTGAACCCAGGGTAACTGGGCCACATGCACAGTCTCAAACCACTGTGCCACCAGAGCACCCAACAAATGAGTCGCTCCAACATATACAAATACTACTACAGCGTTTTCACATAAGATCTAAAAGACCTGGACTTGCTTACAAAATTATGATAACAGGTCACGAGCTGGACTCGAACACAGGAGTGAGACTCTATCCATTGTGCCAACAGAGCCACTGACAACTAATGCATTCCAACTTCTACAAATACCACTACATAGGTTTGACTTACAAAAAAGTCCGATACCAGGTAATAAGCTGGACTCGAACCCAGGATGCATGGTTCCAGAGCACAGACTCTGTCCGTTGTGCCAACCGAGCAACTGAAAACTCATCGATTCGAACCTGTACAAGTACCGCTAAGAGGATTTTGCTTACAAAATTATGATAACAGCTCACGAGCTATCCATTGTGCCAACCAAGCAACTGACAACTAATGCATTCAAACTTCTACAAATACCACTACATAGGTTGGGCTTTTCATCTTTTAAATTGTGTTAGTGATATCAAAATTACTTGTGTAAAGTAATGTTAGAGAATTGTTAATGTAGAGTGTTTCCTTTTCTAGCAGACTGTTGTGTGTCCCCTGCGCAGGAACCACCAGGTGTAAATGAGAAGCTGTACGTTGTTGTCCTTGTCAAATAAACAAACATATGAAATATGATTGAAATTTGTCTTTGTTGACCTTTTTTTTTCAATTTTGATATGTAGTTAGGTGTAAAGCACATGTTTTTATGCTAAAGTTACACAAGACTTTATCTCAAAATACTTACTATTTTGGGCCCATGCAGCAACCGGTCTTCTGGCCTGAATGGGCTTCGGCACAGGCGATAAGTCTCCTTCGGCGATACGCTGGAAATCGTCTGTGGTTGTAGTGCCGAGTTTCTCCGAAACATCCTCTAAAGCAGCCAAAACTTCCTGTGAAAGACCAGGAAGCGCTGCTCGAATGGCATCGCGGATGTCCTTTTGTGTATCCGTCTTATCTGTTGAAATACAGAAAACTAAAAAAAGGTTGATATCTGAACCATTAATATCAAGCCTTTACGCTGCCAAAACACTATGCTTTAATGGTACAAACCGATTCCCATCTTTTAAGATGTAAGATGATAATGGCCACATGTCAATCGGTTTACTAATGCGTCTGCATTCTAATCTTCCTCTTTCATCCTTTACAAAGTACATGTGGTAGTGTGGAAGAAATTCTCCACGATACACTCTCATCAGAACATGAAGTGCAGATTCATCCTTCACCAATGTAAGGATGAGTTCAACAAACTCCAGTGACTCATCATTCCTACTGACTACAAATTGGACCTTCTTGTACGTTATTCCATTATACTGCACATCTGTGGGAGTCATTGTATCCTCACTGTAAAGTTCTAAATAAAATGGTGAGCCATCTTTTATTTGCAAGGTTGGGAGAGTCACTGTTCCAGCAGAAAGAAAGGCCTGTAACATTTGATGTCTCTCTGAAAGAGTCAAACACAGATTTTTAAAGTTCTTCAGTTGTCTGGCACATCTTTCCAAGTAACTATGTTTGCTCTCGAACCGCATGGTCCGGAGCCTGATGAGTGGACCGCATTTCAGAATCGGCCCTGGATAGTGCTGTAAATAATGATGTTTAGGTCTCAGTGCGTTATCTGGAAACAATACCTTCCTGGTTTCCAAATATTCCTGGATGAGAACATTCAAATATGCAACCTTGGAAATTGGAAATTTGCTGAGCACAAATCAGGTCAACAATATCCTTAAGCTGCAATGTTAACTGCCGTATATCATCTTGTGAATCCTGCACCTTATCACCAATTAACAGAGGCAACAGTCTCAAGAAATTCCAGTTTTGTACTGCTTGTCCACTGAGTTTCAGTGCTTTTGGAGTGACAGCACAAGGTTTGGAACAAGCATCTGTTGCTTTGTATTTGAATTGTCTGATGCGCCTGTTCAAAATTGTGTATGTCAGCCGTTTCTTTTTGGACAATTGTGTATTTGAGATAAAGGGCGACATCATATGAGAGGACACCCTCGAAGATGTCACGGCCAAGACAAGGGGGATGCCTGGTGAACAAACATTAAAGTTCTCTAAAGTATTAAACACTGACCTGAACTTAATCCCCTGTACTTCTGTCACATCCTCTCTTTCCAGCTGTTTAGTGGCAGATCGATACGTTTCTGGAGTCCGCTCTGGTCCAATGATAGCTGGATTTTCACTCTGAAATTCAGACCGAGTAATCAGACAATATCTGCAGAAGTACTGAGATATACTGACATTTTCCGTAAAAACCCCGATGCGGCGAGAGCCCGGGTTGTCTCCGGCAATGCGATACAGTGCTCCTTTCGCAACTGATTCATCTGCCATAGTTATCCCATTCTCCTGTAGTATTTTCAAGTCAGTCAACAGTTCTGAAAAAACTCTGGAATGGCCAAATTCCTTGAAATCCTTCTCTCTACACAACAAGACCAACTGCGTATGATCGGTATTTGATCGGACATGGGGTGGCATATTGAGTAGAGAAAAGTAAACGGCAAAGATCTTGTGCTTTTTTTTTTTTGCAGATCCCAAAGAACCAGAGAACCAGCTTGAGAGATTTTTGGTTTTCTTGAAAAAATACATTGGACGTAAACACCTTACCGTCGTCACGGTCGGAGAGAATGTTGGCTTTTGAAACGCCGTGAGCCATCGTTAGACCCTGCCGATATTTGGAATCTAACATACCTTTTAACTAGGCCTGTGCGATAAACGATAAATCAATTAATCGTACGATAAATTAAAACTATCGATGTCATTTCAATTATCGGCATTATCGTCTCTTCCGGCATTTTTCTCTTTCTGTTGATGACACCGAATGAAAAAAGGCTCAACTCCGGTGCTCTCCACTGACCCTCCTTTCTCATTTCCTTAGTGTAAAGCCCAGCGCACACGACACGATCTTAGAGCTGGCCCATTGTCGGCCCATTTTCAAAACTTGACAGACCACACATTAGCCGACAGAAATCCTAGGTATAAACTGTTCCATCGGGTTCCTTCCTGCCGTGTGGTGTGGTCCAACAATGGGCACAAAATAATGGCTACAAGTCCAGTGAACTAATTTTAAAACCAGGCATTAATCAATGCTTTACTGCAATCTACCTGCAATGCATGTGGCTAGTGTCAGCGTAAAGTCCTGACTGAATGAAAATCATTATAACCTATTTACGTCACGTTAACGAAGAACAGCTGAAAAGTTACCGGGTTTATCAACTGCGGTAGCAATTTCGCTCCAACTCCTCCTCTTGTCATTTCTATATTCTTCGCATGTTGAATAAACATTAATGTTGTTTCCACGTATCATCTCCAATGTCCGCTGGACTTCGGGTTGCGCCGTATCAGCTGTTTGGGATTCCCCGACGTAATTTCCCCTCAGAAAGCACGAGGAGAATCCGCGCTTTCTGATTGGCTGCCTGTCACATTCAACAGGCTGCGTTAAGATCCCAGTCGGGAAAAACCCCTGATTTGGATCGGAGCGGCAACGACGATCTACCGTAACACACCACACAATCTTAGAAAGACCAACTTTCTAAGATTGTTGTAAGGGGAAAAATAGGAGCAAAAAATCATGTAGTGTGAACTATTGCATCAGGTAGTCGATGTGCCCATCTTCTCTATTTAAATCTAATTATTACTGAAGGGCAACATAGTATACACACTTCATAATCTGCAGTCTTTAGGTTGAATGCAGTATTTATTTCCACTTTGGCTTTATGTTGTTTAGTTTTTATCAAGTACATTTTTTGTTAATGGAGACTGAGAATCCATTTTGTTTTTGGTTGTTTTGTTTATTTTGTTTATCAGTTCCAGTGTTAAATATTCTTTTGAAAATAAAGTGTATCTATTTTTGGCAGGAAATCGCATGGATTATTACGTCATTTCCATTACATCAGTGTAAAAAGGTCTTCAAACAATATTATCGTTTATCGCAATAATTTTTTGAGACAATTAATCGCTCAGCAAAATTTGCTATCGTGACAGGCCTACTTTTAACGTATTTAGCACAGGAACATAGTATGCAAATCTATCTTTTCTGTCCTCATCTTTGCCCAACAACACTTTTTTGGGTTCCCCATATTTGAACATGTCTTTCAAACACCGGGCTCTAGAATGAGCCGTTCTCATCGGCCCTGTGTGGCAAGCTGAGAACAAGTCCGACTGTTTTACTGTGTCGCAGATTTTTGCAATGTCTTCATCTGCAAATGACGTTTCTTTAAGAAGCAAGTTCAATCTATTTAAAGAGTATGTCTGTCCCAATTCATGTATATTCTGCATCTCTTCCACAATGTTCTGAATGGTAGATGATGGAAGAAGATGCTGTCCCTGTAGTTTTATGTAAAACATACAGACATTTCTAAGATACAAGTCACTGAAATTTGGTCCATCTATGACTGTGTCTTCTGCATCTGGCGCACTGGAATCTTTTGTGGTAGCACTTGCAGCACTCTGAGTATCTTCATTACTTGTTTCACAAATCACATTTTCCAAATAATTTGTATGTTTCCTGGAGATGTGAGAGGTAAAGGAAGATTTTACACGAAACACAGAGGTGCACCCTTTCACAGGGCAAGTTACTTGGCGCCCCTCTACTATATGCTCCTTCAAGTGAACAACCAAAGCTTTTATCCCTTCACACTGCCATTTACAAAGTGGAACTGTGCATTTTAATTTCGTTAAACTTGTGTCCAGAGCAACTCTTGGCATGCTATTATGATGACGATAGAAGTGTGCTTTTAATGCTGCATAACCAGTACACACCTGCTTGCGACCGGCTGCAACACACTTGAACATACGCCTCGGTTCGTTGCGATGCAGTTTGCAATGGAGAACAAAGGCTTTAACAGATTTAACTGTTCCTGCACACAGGTTGCATGAATACATCTTAAATATATTACTTCGATGGATAGCTTACAGCGATGGCGATACAAAACAGATGTAAGCAATAGCTTTGTGGAGAGGCTAACTTTCCACAACTTCTTTTTCTCCTCGTTTCCCCTGAAATTTCTTTTCAACCAACCGAATGCAACTCAAACTATTTGTTTTCTGAAATTTTCCGCAATATTTCCTTCCCTGAGAACGAGAGCCGATCAGACGGAGAAGGTTGGATGATGAAGTCTCTGCACAATCTGAGCGGAATAGCTGGACAAAAACGCCAACCACCGAGTGCGACGGGTCCTCAAATGCAGCGCGCTGATCGGTCCGCTCAAATCCACCGCTTCCAAACTTCCGCCAGAACTCCACTTCGCCTGTCCGCGCGGACCAGGTGCAGGTTCCCCTGTTGGGCCATTAATTAAGACTGACTACAGGCTGCCTGCCAGGTCTACAGGCAGGAAACTTGACTTACATGACTTTTGTTAAACCGAATAAATTATATTACAATATAGACTACAAATATCTCTAAAACATTTTCTGTGACTGAGTACAGATTATTTTAATTTATTTGTTAATGAAAAAAAATCCAATATTGGCAACAAGATAATTTACAGTGCAGAACATTTCGTGGAAAGATATTTAATTTCCATAATTAATAACAATAACAATAATAACAATAAGAAATATAAAAATAAGTTAACTAATATTATAAAAACATGTAAAAAGGACTATTATCATAAATTACTGGATAGGAATAAAAACAACATTAAGGAAACATGGAATATTTTAAATAGAGTTATTAGAAAATCTAACAATAACAACTATCCAGATTATTTTATAGATAATGAACAGAATATTACTGGTTTGAAAAGTGTCGTCAATAAATTCAATAGTTATTTTGTTAATATAGGACCTCAATTAGCAGAAAAAATACCGACTACAAAAACTGCAACTCAGCAATATCAAATTGAGAATAATCCCAGCTCCTTATATCTCAACCCTGTACTAGAAGAAGAAATCATAAACATTGTGAATAAATGTAAAAATAAGACATCCACTGACTGTGATGATCTGGACATGAAAACTATTAAAATAGTAATTAAAGGAATCTCTAAACCACTAACTTATATTTGCAATTTATCATTTCAAACGGGATCATTTCCCAACAAAATGAAAATAGCTAAGGTCAAACCAATGTATAAAACTGGCAACAAACACCTCTTCACTAACTACAGGCCTGTCTCTCTTCTCCCACAATTTTCTAAAATCCTGGAAAAACTCTTTAAGAAAAGAGTGGAACAATTCATAGAAAAACATTCGCTACTTATCAGCAGTCAATATGGATTTAGAGCTAACCGGTCAACATCGCTGGCCGTAACTGACTTAATAGAAGAAATAACCAACGCAACAGATAGTAAGAAACTGGCAGTAGGGATATTTATAGATCTAAAGAAAGCTTTTGATACAATAAATCATGAAATCCTACTTAAAAAGTTAGAACGCTATGGAATTAGGGGAGTAGTTTCTGACTGGATGAGGAGTTATTTAAAGAGCCGAAAACAATTTGTGAAATTGGGAGATGTGGAATCTGACTGGCAGGAGACTGTCTGTGGAGTACCACAAGGATCAGTATTGGGACCAGTTTTATTTAATCTTTATATAAATGATATCAGTAAAGTGTCCAATGTGTTAAAATTTATCTTATTCGCTGATGACACAAATATTCTAGCCTCTGGCGACAATTTAGAGCATCTTCTCTCAACAGTCACCTCAGAGATTAGTAAGTTAAAGATATGGTTTGACCATAATAAATTATCCCTAAATTTGGACAAGACGAAAATCATGGTCTTTGGGAACTGTTATAAAAATACTGAAATCCAAGTTCAAATAGAGGACGTAACTCTAGAAAGGGTTTTTGCTAATAAGTTCCTCGGTTTAATAATAGATGACAAAATCAGTTGGAAACCTCATATTAAACATTTACAGAGTAAACTCAGTAGAAGTATATCCATATTGGCTAGAGCTAGACATGTATTGAATGTTGAATCACTTCATATTCTATATAACTCTCTGATTTTACCATATCTATCATATTGTTGTGAAGTGTGGGGAGTTAATTTCAAGAGCTCTTTACATCCGGTAACCGTCCTACAGAAACGAGCCATTAGAATCATCCATAATGTCGGTTATTATGAGCATACAAACCCGCTCTTCATAATATCCAGAATTCTCAAATTTGAGGAGCTTGTAGAATTTAAAATGGCTCAATTTATGTTCAAAGTATCTAAAAAGTTGTTACCTGAGCACATACAGAGCATGTTTTCTGAAAGAGAAGGGGGGTATTACTTAAGGGGTCACTCAAACTTCAAGATCCGCAATTTTAGAACAACAAGAAAAAGCTTCTGTATTTCAATTAAAGGTGTAAAGTTATGGAACAAGTTACATGAAGATTTAAAACAAAGCAATAGCTTAACACAATTCAAAAGAAAGTACAAGGAGGTAATTTTCAATAGATACACATATGGGTGACAGAAAGCAATAAGGTGTGTATTGCAGATAACAACTTGGTGTAAGGGTTTAGAAAGACAAACCAGCATAAAATGGGAAATGTATAGGTAAATATTAGTAACTGTTACTTCTGACTGCCACTTTGATTTTGATTTTTTTAATGACAGTAGGACTCTAAAGTTTCAAGTGTTTAGGGGGTAGGAGTTTATAAGTTCTCACTTCTTCCTACCCCATTTTGAGCATGATATGTTAACTGAAACAAAAAATCTGTGTTTTCTCTTCTTTTTTATGCACTTCTTGTTACTGTGCACTATTTTATTTTTATATTTGTATCATGTTCGAATAAATTTCATTTCATTTCATTTAATTCCATTCAAAAAGTCAAACTTTAATAGATTCCAGATTCAGGACCCACAACTTTAGACGATTGGAAGTATTTCTTTATCTTTACACAATTTGGGCTATCAGGAGAATTAAATGCAAAGGTTACAGCACTACTACAATTTTTGTTTTCATTTCCACAACAGTATGCATATTGACAGTTTTGAACTGTATACTTTAGATTAATTATACATGTAAAAATTACGATATACACTGCTAGAAAAATTATAGTATATTTTTGTAATTGCCACAGCAGTATGCATATTGAACAGTTTCGAACTGTATACTTTATAATTATTGAATGCAAAAACTACGGTATACATTGCTAGAAAAATTACGGTATGTTTCTGTAATTGTCACAACAGTATGCATTTTTAACAGCTACTAACTGTATTATTTAAGAAAGATGACTGCAAAAACTACAGTATGTACTACTAGAAAAATTACAGCATATTTACTGTTAAAAGTATTACAAGATTTTTTTTAACAGCAGGGCAATGTAAATTTTCTGAAAAAAAACCCCCAGTAAAAATTACATTTTTTCCTAATTATCTTATTTACGGTAATTACTTGTTAAAGAAACAGTCTAAAACTGATTTCCAATTTACGGTTTTAAATTTTCATGGTTTACTTTATTTAACTGTAAAATTTACGGATATTTTTTACAGTGTAGGAAGAAAGCAATGTTCATAGTATGGTTTTATTTTCGTCTGAAATAACACTTTGTCTTTTCTAGCTGTCATAGTAACTCAAAGCGGAAAAAAAGAGCCGCATTTGCGCATGCGGTTGTGAAGTCAGCGCGGCAGGTGCAAAGAGCCCACTGTAATAACAAAGATGATTTTCTTTTTGTTCCTCTACCGCCCTCTTGTGGTCGCAGCTGATAATGATCCATCTAGCAAGCAAACGCTAAGATGACGTTCGGCGTCCAAACAGCAATGAGAAGAATCGTGGATGAAAAAGCCAAATTTCAGCACAAATTTTAAACATTATTCAATAAACTTATTGTTTCTATATTCTGTTTCACATCTTTCAGAAAGTAACCGATAATAATAACTAAATGTCTATAATACTTGTGGTTTTCTTTACATAAGTTCTAAACAAATCAAATCATAAAAACGCTGATGACCGCAGACCGCTTCTGTACTCAGAAGCTGAGTTGATGCTTCTGAGTACGATTCGCGTATTTAAAAGCGAATCGTGTCCAATTTCCAGCACCGGGCTCACTTATAGAAGTGAGGATTTTTCTGTTCTAATTTGAAAATGAAATGAGAAAAGAACTGGGAACAAAAACAAGATAAAAAAAAAAAAAAACACAGAAGGTGCAACAAACCTTCAGCAGCCTCATCTTGTTTATGTCAGCTAATGACGTCATCATTTACAATAACAAATAGCCCATAAAAGCATGACTTGGACCCAGAATCTACCTGACTTTTGTCAATCGAGTTGTTCTACATTAAACCCACAGTCCATTTCTTATTCTGTGGTAAATACCATCTGGGGCCCGATTGTTATCCTGACCGTATGGGTCCGATTTGAAGTGCTGTTATTTATTATTTAGCATTTGGTGAAATATGCATTTTCATATCAGTCAGGTAATTATAAACCCTGTATTGTTAACTATTACATCATAAATATACCATATATGATGCAGTTTTTTCCTATTTCTCTCTTTAATGACACACTTCCACCCCTCCTAGATGAATTCGATGAATCGGTTCATTTCTACAGCAGGTAGAGATAAGAGAGAACCAGCAGGACACTGACCAGCCAATCGGATGTTCTCCTGACTGAGAAAGTGGGATAATATCTCATCTCTGCGGTAAGTTGGGTTTTTAAAGCTCTTCGTAGCCTCTTAAAACATCCTGATGAAAAATGAATCAAACCTACTTTAGACAACTGAGAATCAACAACCAGACAGTCAAGACATAATGTTAGATATCACTGTTTTAATTTAGGTGGGTTTCCTTTTTTTTTTAAAGAAAAAAAAGGAAAACTAGAAAGAAAATGTATTTATAATAAAGCAGATGTTGAGTTTCTCTAATAAATGAAACCTGGACTCTGAAAACACTGATATAAAGGTCTAATAAAAACACAAGACATTTATTAAGTTTTATTGTTACAGGAGCAATGAAGAAATATTTTAGTAAACAATTATATGGTTTCATTTCAACGGTTAAGTTTTAATGTTTTAAAACTTTCCTCTGACAACTCCTGATAGTTTTTTGTGTTTTCTAAACTCTAAGTGTTTAGAAACACTAACATGTTGTACATATGTGTAGTTGTAAATAGTTGTCTCAGAGCTGAATCCTCTTTGGTTCTGATTGGTCCATTCAGAGAGAAACCAGCCGCTGAGCTGCAGTAGCGTCAAGGTCCAGTTCTCCCAGTGCAGTAGTTCAATCAGCCACTAGAGGGCGCCGGACGTCTCCATCTCCTCGTGGTTCTTCTTCAGCTGATTTTCTGCAGGTTTTCTGCTTTCTTGGGTTGATAAACAGGAAGTCTGAGGATGGCAGCTTCACCTTCATCGTCCTCCTCTTCCTCAGCTGCAGCATCAGTGATCCTAGAGGTCCAGTTCATCTCCTGCTGATGCTTCCAGTTCTTCTGGGTTTCTGCTGCTCAGCTTCTGATCTGCTTCACTGACAGCTTCAGCTTTTCTGTCTGGACCAACAGATGATTGATTTGCTGCTGGAAACGGTGATGGTGCAGCAGATCCTGCAGGGGGCGCTCTGGGGCCTCAGTGTTCAGGTCGGTTACAGTCACATCTCCCAGACTCCTGAATCTTTTGGTTCCTTCCTGAAACGATTTCCTGCAATAAAATGTTGGCTGGCAATGACCTGAACACTGAGCAAAACCTGAAAAAGTTCAAATCTGACCTACAGTTTTACAGCTCAACTCATACAAAAGGAAAACATGACAATAAAGGTGTTTGTTGTCACCTGAAAGGGGGAGGAGCCTAAGGTGTTGGTGGTTTCAAACAGACCTGGAGCTCAGGGTCTGAAGAGAGCAGCGCTGGCCGGCATCCTGACCAGGGTAGGTTAGGATTCATCCTAATTAATGTGAAGTTTTACTCATCTCTGTTTTTGTCTTCCAACAGGTTGTGGATCACAAGCTGTATGGCAGCAGAGCTGAGTTTGATGCCACCATTGACCTTCTCCTTAAAGAGTTTGGAGTGGAACTGGTCTGCCTTGCTGGTTTCATGAGGATCCTGACTGGGATCTTTGTGAAAAAATGGCATGGTAAAAGTCTGTTTATGTGTAAAGTTTTATTGTGTTTAAAAATAAAATGTATTTTTGTGCTGGTTTTTTCTTTTGTACCCAAGTAACTGTAACTTTAACTTTAGGGAGGCTCCTCAACATTCATCCCTCCCTGCTGCCTTCATTCAAAGGGGTCAATGCCCAGCAACAGGCTCTCCAGGCCAGAGTGCTGATAACTGGGTGCACCGTCCACTTTGTAGCTGTAAGTGTTGCGCTAACACATATAAAGCTCATCAAATAAATCCACACAATAAAAGTTCTTCTGTTCTTCTAGGAAGAGGTTGATGCAGGCGCCGTCGTGGTCCAGGAAGCCGTTCCGGTGTTGGTTGGAGACACAGAGGAAAGTCTGTTGGCCAGAATCAGGGAGGCCGAGCACAAAGAGTTCCCTAAAGCTCTGGAGCTGGTGGCCAGTGGAGCGGTGCAACTGGGACCAGATGGAAACATAGTCTGGAAGCAAGAGCGTTGAACTGTCTCTACTAATGCATGTCTGACTAATGATCAGAAACCATAGTTTACAATAAAGTACATCACTGTCAATTGTATTCCTTACATTGAGGACTCTTACCTGTCACCTCTGCTGGTTTCTATGGAAACGCAGGACCGACAACCTCTCATTCCCAGCTCTAGTTGACAGGCGGGTCTCTCCTTCCAGCCCAAACTGGCTCATTAAACTGATAATCTCCTCTGTGGGGAAACAAAGCCTTTAGTTTCTCATTAGGATTAGTTTTTGCATCATAAGCTATTCTACTGACCTGGCTTGTTCTCGGCGATGGTGACGAGGTAAAACAGGCCTTTACTGGAGAGCAGCTGAGGAACCAGAGGGAGGAACCTGTCGGTGACCCGTCTGCCTCGCTCTCCTCCGGCCCAGGCCGCCTCTACACCTCTGCTGCCCACCTGAACGGTTCAACAGGTCATTAGATACTCATCTAAGAATTTATCTATCTAGCTACATACATACATACCTCTTCTGATGGACTGACCACATATGGAGGATTGAAGAGGACGACGTCCACCTTCCCACTAAGCCTTGGCAAAAGACTCTGCACCTGCAAAACAGAGATCATTTTACTATTTCAAACATTACTAATTGCTTCCTTGGACTTACAATGACACTGTGTAACTCTTTCCTTCATAATGCTTTGCTAAAGTCACACTTTCATTAAAAAACATATGCATAAACTTCTGGAACTTTTCTCCGTGATCTGTACCAGGTCTGTGATGACGGGCTGCAGGGCGACCCGGTTACAGCAGGCGGTTCTGGCTGTGCACTGAGCTGCAGCTGGATTCACGTCGGTGCAGCTGCAAGTCACAAATAACATTACAAGAGAGCTGGTTTGACTTTACTGTCATCATGCAGCACTGCTTACTTTTTTAGTGAGTTTCTACATTGCACATCTTCAGTTTTTGTAATGACGTTCTTTTCTGAAGCAAACCATCATACTATGTCATTCTTTATCTGCATTAAGAACATGGCACTGTCTCTTCAACGATTCCTATCAAAGTAGGCTTCATTTCACAAAATAATCTCCATGTTCTTAAAGAGCAGATTATGCTCTAACATACTTTAGTGTTACAAGATTAATACGTAGCTCTTCCTGAAACCTTTTCTGGTTATTCTTACTCTATTTGAGGAATTTCTTTTTATTTACTACATGTATTGATAACAGAGTGAAGTGAGGTGAAGGAAGCAGTAACTTTAACTCCATCTCTTTTACTCATTTGGAGTCTAGAGGCCCACAGAAAGAGCTGAGACCACATTTGACTTTGAAACATACTTTAAGGTAGATCAATGACAAAATAATATATTTACACCATGGCCTAAACAACTCTACATACAGAATCCTGACGACTCTCAAGAGGGAGGAGTTTGTCTGCTATCCCCAGGCTTTGTGTTAATTGTTGCCTGCCACCATAGAGCTACTACTGACAGTGAGAGGGAAGCTGTGAGGTCACATGAAACATCTCTGGACCAAGTCTATTGAGTCTTAATGTGTGGTAAATTCACTACATATTTATGTATGTAAAAGACACACTCTACTGTGATGACACTACACTTTTATATAATAATAGATAAATACACACATACATAGACTGCTCTAATCCTAAATACACAGAGAATCAGTTGTGTCATTCATAGTGAAAATGCTGCGCTGTGGCTACATATATTAACATTAACTACCTACATTCATATTATTATGATCTTCAGTATTTGCCAATAAACACCACTCATTATTTCACAAGCTGGACTCAAACACAGGATTCATGTGTCCAAAGCACAGACAGTCTCCATTGTGCCAACCGAGCAACTGAAAACCGATCGATTCAAACTTGTACAAGTATCCACTGAGCAGATTTTGCTTACAAAATTATGATAACAGGTCACAAGCTGGACTCGAACACAGGACTCACTTGTCCAAAGCACAGACACTATCCATTGTGCCAACCGAGCAACTGAAAACCGATCGATTCAAACTTGTACAAGTATCCACTAAGCAGATTTTGCTTACAAAATTATGATAACGGGTCACAAGCTGACCCAGGGTCACTCACTCAACCTAAGTAGAGGGAGAGACCCAGGGTCTCTCTCTCTCTGCATGCGTGCATGGGACTCGAACCCGGGCTAACTGGGCCGCATGCACAGACTCAAACCGCTGTGCCACCAGAGCGCCCAACACATGCATCGCTCGAACGTCTACAAATACTATGCTGCTTGACATAAGATCGAAAAACCATGCAAGGACCTGGACTCGAACCCAGGATGCATGTGTCCAAAGCACAGACGCTATCCGTTGTGCCGACCGAGCGATTGACAACTGATGCCTTCAAACTTCTACAAATACCACCACGTAGGTTTTAAATTTTCACAAGGAAAACTGGCTATGTGGTATTGGTAGAAGTTCGAGCATCAAGGTTGCCAGTTGCTTGGATGGCACACTGGATAAAGACTGTTGTTTGGTCCCGATGATTCTTAGTTCAGGACCTGCATGGTGTTGAATTTTCACAAGGAAAACTGACTATGTGGTATTTGTAGAAGTTCGAGCATCAAGGTTGCCAGTTGCTTGAATGGCACACTGGATAAAGACAGTTTTAAATTTGTAGTAGCGTCCAACAACACAGAAGCAGAGATAGTCACTTTAACATAAAAACAAAAAGGAGGAAAATGTTTACCTGATTTAAAAAAAAATTAGAGTTTCTTTGATTCTTGCAAAACCTTTTTATTCGTCTTCCAATTATTTTGTTACCAACACAAAACGGACCAGAGGATGGGAAAAAAGGATCAATAGCGCCACCTGTTGGATGACTAAGAGAGGTTTCAGATGGGATGGTGTGGTCAAGTGTATATGAACAAAAAAAGATTTTAACACAAATAATAACCATAGCTGGGAGTGATACCCCAATGATATTTTTTATAAATAAAATAACTGAAGGTGATCTGGTTTTTTTTTAATAAATCTAATTAAACCTTTACAGTGAAAATAATAAATAATAAAAATAAACCTTAAGTGCTGAGTATGGGAAATAAAAATCAGACCGCCACATTTTATTTCACATTTAAAACGGGGAAAATTATACTTTTACACAGAAGATAACGAAGGAAGACATTTTTATTCAACTGCAATCTGAAATAAATAATAAAACTATGACAAACGATATTCTAGGCCATATCACAACCTTTCATATTTCCATGCATAGTTTTTTAAAAATATATATTAAAAAGAAAAAAATACTTTGGCCTAAGCCGCTGAAAAGTCCCAGTTTGCTGTGCTGAGGGTTTTAGCTGCTTGTCTTTAGCAAAAACAGAATTCAGAATTGTTTCTAACTTTCACGAGATAAAGATGTGCTACATAGAAGACTAAACAACAGATGGTGAGCAGGAATCTGTTTTCATTATTCATTTCACAGCTGACAGGTTCCCTCAGATGCATGCAAGGTCGCTAAATAGATCTAACATAGGACAGATGTACCAAATCGGCCTGCATGCTGACAACATCACAGCCCACACTAACTTAATCGGAAGTCACTTAAAACTAAATGCCAATTATTTAAATCATCTATCTGTAATAAGCATACCTGAGCAAGTTTAGTTGCATGTCAGAATAAATAGTGACTTTAATACAGTTCTGTTGCAATACCTAAATTATGCATTACGATGCTGCAATCCTTTCTATGTGCACGGGTAAATCTGTTTGTTGAACACTTCAGTAGTTTAAATGTGTAGATCACTAATATTTCTAATATAACTGTATGTTTTTCACCCTTTAGATTTCCATGCTCTACTAGTCTGTGTCAGAACTTCTAAATTACACTAGTGTGGGAAAAAATAAAGGTCAACCGTAACCAGTTCCTAGTTTTTTAACCTTGATCAGTGCACCTCGATGGGAGGCTATACTTTATAAGGCACATGCAGTTACCTGACTCCAGGGGTGGTAGCTTTAGGGAGGGATGAGGGGGCACTGGGGAGACATTAGACAAAGTGATTGATCCATTGTACATGAGCAAATGTTGAGCCTGTTCCAATCTTACGGAGAGAACAAAGAGTCCGAGCTGCTCCCGTTTTCTCAGAGACACAAGCAGATGTACGACAAAAATCTGCACATTGACATTGGTAAAGTAAATAGTTCAAGAAGTCATGCTATGCTTTGGTTCTTTTGACATCTTCATCAAACTGGATTATAAACGGTCTCTGGCATGGTTTGCTCACAGCGTGTTCAAAGCAACTATGAAAGAACTCTTCTTCTTTACAAAAAAGCCTTTTTTAATAGTGGACCGCCGAAGGGGTCGTTGGGTGTCTTGGTCTCATCTTGAGAATGGTTTTCCTAATCTAGGATGTACACTTTTCAAACAACTTATGTTCTAGTTTTTTTTATTTTTTGATGCCAAGATCAAACAGTCTTATGTTAATAAAGTAACCGGATATATAGTCATGAGAAAAGGATTTCTCGGTTTCATGCCACTGGTGTCATTATTCCTTCTAATAACACTGTAAACACTCAATTAAGGTGGCATTTCCTCCTTCTAGCCACTTGTTATTATCTCTAACCAGGTCATGGTCCTTTGTACCAGTTTGGGGAGTGGTGGGTCTATTAGGGCTGGGTTTGTAAACATGCAAATCTGAGCACCCGACATTTGCAAAACTAAGCATCTTAAAATGAAATGGCGACATCGCCACCTATCAAACACTAACCATTGTTTTCTATAAAAGAAAGGAGTTTTTATGTTTTCTTATTATGTCCATTTTAACTAAAGTGATGGTTGAGCATCCTTTTAAAAAAACATCGTCTCTGGAGTAACATGCATAAAAGCTGCAGAGCAGATTATGTGGTGCTTTAAAATGCATAAGAAGTTCCAACAATCAGCTGCATTTTTACTTGTTTTTTTGTTCATAATTTGTTTCTGTGCCTTTTTGGCATCACACTGCCATACAAAGTGCATACAATTCTGAGAAAAATCCCTGGGATTTGATGCATAGGTTACATAAAGTAATATTAGCATGCAGTCACGTTATTAGTGTTTAAAATGCCTTCCAGTCCAGCAGAAATATGCAGGTTGCTGATCAAAAATATACAGATGCTAAGTCACAAAGATTCCTCTTCTGCTTTCGGTGCCACGACCCTAGAGGCCATGACTATGTCGTGACTTTTTATTCTCGTCTTCGAAGAAGTCGGAGGCAGCGAGAGTCTCCTTTTGGACGACAGCAACCTGAGGACTTCGCTCACTTGCGACTCGAGGAGAGACAGTCGACTGCTCAGTTTCCTAATGTCTCCTTTCAGCTCCAGCTTGGCCTCATGCAGCGTCGTCTGAAGCAGGGATTGTTCAGACACCGGCTGGAGGAAGGAGTGCCTCAGGGACACCTCTGTGTAAACCCCCAGGCTGTGCTCGAAGGGACTCCTGTCCAGTGGGCTCTTTTCCATTGGGCTCCGCTCAAAGGAGCTCCGGGAATCTCCAGCTCGGTCGATGCGCAGGTCACTCTTTGTGATGCCGCTGTCGCAGGAGTCGGTTTTGTGCAGGATGCTCGTTTCCTCTCCTGCGTCTCCTGCCGTGTTGCCGCCCTCCGTGCTCCCCGTCTGTCCTCTGCCTTCTGATTCCTGGGTCTTTTTAGAAGCTGCAGGCTCCTCTGAGGCCTGTGGTGCTTTCGGACACTCCTCTGCTTTCTGTGTGTCTTTTTCCTGCTCAACGGCAGGAAGCGCCGGTTCAGCAGATACGGCGCTCTTGAATCTCGCCCACCCTCGCCCCCCTCTGCTGCTGGCTCCCCCTGCACCCGTCCCACCACTCTGTGCAGGTTTTAAACTCCTCTGACTAGGCCTCAACTCCATGGTTACTTGGGTGCATAACTCCTCTGACTTTTCAGAGTCATTGCACTCTTGGTGAGGAGAAGTTGTGCTGCCTCTCCTGCTTCCACTTCCTGCTTCTGAGCGTGGCGTGGTGCCGTGCTCCTGCTGCTGATTGCAGGAGTTGGAGTCAGTGTGACGGTGGTGCTGCAGCTCCATCTGGATGCAGTTTTGGTCGGAGTAAGGGTGCGTTTCTCCTGGCACTTGAGAGTCTCTCTGCTGCCTGAACCTCTGGAACAACTTGCGAACAGGGTGATCCTCAGGAATGGAGAGCGCCACCTCACTCCTCTGCCGCTCCTGCTCTCTTTTCACGTCAGCGATCTTCCTGAAGATAACCTGCAGGGCAGAATTGAAAGCAGTCAACAAAGGCAATCTGTGAGCATTAATATGCATTTTGACAGATGCAGCTATGACGAGAAATTGAGTCCAAGATTAATCCAATTATTTTATTTTGTAAAGTATTATATATTTAGAAAATATACTTTTTTTTTTTTATTACAAATCCAAATATGTTGTGGGCAGTAACTTTCAACAACGCCTTTTCTATAGCCAGTCTTGTCTCCAGGTCGTCTTTGTGGAGCATAAAACTAACAGTCACCCCATATATCTGAGTGGTTTGTCTTTGCAGCTCTTCTGGAGTTACTATAGGCCTCTTAGGTTCTTCCATAAATCTGATGTCAGCTACTTATTTCTACTGAGCACCATGTACTGTTTTCTTACTGAGTAAAGGATCTAAATTACTTGGGGGTCACTTCCTTTCTCTATTTATTTTTCATGCTACATCTTACAGGATTTTTTTTTTTCTTTTTTTGTGAATCAGCAGGTTTTGTCCTCACAAAAGCAAACTAAACACATCTAAAAGGTTTATGGGTAAAAGTTAAGTCCGTGCAAACAACAACATCAACAACAAAAAAAGCGCTTAAAGCACCTTGAATTAATAATATATGATATAAAATCTATATAATACAATCAAAGTGCCATGAATCTTTTAACATGCAGCTATTTGTTTGGATTCAGAGCTGCTTCACTGTGCCTGGAACTCGATGTTATTTTGATTTGTCTGCTTTTGACTTGTTATGAAATAGCTCCTTGATGTATTCATGACTGAATTGTCTCAAAATGTTTCAGTAGCCTCCATATAAGCAGAGACCTGAATCGACTTTGTTAAGGAAAAATCCGTGAATAATTCATGAGATGTTGATTAAACAGGGTATGTTACAGGATCATCTGAGCAACTTACCCTAAAGATCAGAAAGTAAAACATCTTACATGTACTAGGATCTTAGTAGAATAAATAATGCAAGGTGAGTCTGGAAAAACCAGTGTCTCCTGTGCCATGTTTTTTTTTTTACCCGTTTTCGTAGGTTACAGGTCAAGATGAGATTGCGGGAGAAGGAGTTGGCAAATGCGGTGTAAAAGTCCAGCACCCTCATCAGAGCTTCTCTCCTGATGACGTGCAGGTCGCAGTAGGTCAGCGCTCGCACGTTGGCGCAGGCCCGGGCCGGCGTGGTCTCCTTCCAGAAGACGTCTCCGAACACGTCCCCTTTACCTGGACGGATCCAGACATCGTCAGTTTACAAGTAAAAAGACAAAACATGTTTTCATGTGAAACCATGTTTTCTCTTCTCCAAAATTAACTATGTAGCACCTTGCAGAAAGCGTCATTTATTTGTATATACTGAAGTGTCTGTTGTGATAGAAATGGCATGAAAAAAGAATCTTTATAATTCCGTATCCAAAATAAGATGGTAGCTCTGGAGGAGCTGCACAGATCCACAGCTCAGGGGGGAGAATCTGTAGAAAGCAAAATTATTATTAATAAACTTCACAAACCTAGCCTTTATGAAAAAATGGGTGAATGAAAGTCATCGCTGAAAGAAAACTGCAAGAAATTTAAAGTTTGCCCCAAGTCATGTACAGAATTCAGTAATTCAGTCTTGACCAATCTGATTCAGTTTGACCTATATTGGTAGAAATGTTAGTTTCTAGGTGAGTATGGCGCTTACATTCTCCTAAAAGACTTGAAGCTGAAATTGCAGCAAGATATGGTGAATCAAGGAGGTAGGGTATACATGCACGCCACACTTTTCAGATTTCTATTTTATTTTCCTCCTACTTCGTCAAACTTAATTGTTTATGCAACATGTCAAAAAGTGGTGAAGCTCATTGGAAGTATTCGTTAACGGCAAGATCAAAAGTGGATGTTTACTGGCGTAAATATGACATAATGAAATCTCTAAGTTTGTAATTTCAACATAGGTCCAAATAAAACCCAGCATGGAGTTCGTCAACAAATTACCGAGTATTGCGATGACCTCGTCGTCCTGGATGACTTCGAGGGAGCCGGAGACAACAAAGCAGAGCGTGTCGACGCTCTCTCCGATGTGGAAGATGAGGTCTCCCGGCGCGCAGTGCGTCGTCTGAAACTCCACGGCCAGGGAGCGTAAGCAGCCGTCGCTCGCCAGACGAAACGCCGGATGGTCGTTGAACACCTGCCTGTTGAGGTGCACACAGATGTCGGCACGCATGTCTTTAGGACAGATGGAGAGGACCTTTGGGAGAAATGGAGAAAAAAAGGACTGTTGTTAAAATTAAATTAAAAAAAAATAGTCAATTATTGCAGATGGGGCACTCACAGAGTAATTACTGATGTTTTGTTTTGGTCTCATCAAAAATGACATAGATGAATAAAACCGTTATAATGGCTGCTTTTATGTGGTTCCTTAACCACAGTGTTTGTAAATAAATCAACTGGCAATATTTAGGAACCCTCACTATAAATTACCTCCATTTTACAACAAACAGAAAATTATGCTTATATAATAATATATAATACACGGACTATAGCACTTCAATAATTAACAAAATCCTCATTAATAAGAGATATAGTACGTGCAAGCATTTAGGCAAAATTGATTTTTTATGCAAATAAAAAGACAACCTATAGGTACATTTTGGGAGAGAGGAAGAGAAAAGATGATGTTAACAGTTTGTATTGATTTTTTTTTTTGCTTCTTGTTGACTCAGCTTTGAATAGACATACCATTTTTTCTTTTTTTTTTTTTTTTTTTTTGCTGCCTAAAAGGATTAAATAGTTGCTGTCGGTGCTGTGAGTGTCGGCCTGGGTACCTTGTCTGTGTCGATGCCTTTAGACATGGCCCAGGTGGAGACGATGAAGTCCATGACCCGCTCGCTCAGACCTTTGGGAACCTGATAAAGCTTGAGGAAGTCGCGCACATTGTTGAGCATCTCATGGTATCGGTTTGTGTTGGTGTACATCTGCTGGAAGATGGTGGTCACGTTTCCAAAGATGGTGGCATAGAGCAGCGCTGAGAGGGAAAACAAGGGAAAATCAATGCACACATCACTGCTAGGGAATGAGTTCTCATCAGGTTTTTAAAAGAAACGGGTGTCTCTGCCACATCTAATTTTGTACCACAGAGAAACACAAGATCACGATCTAAGAGGGTACAAGTACTAGGATACACCAAACATTTTGAAGGGAAAGAATACATTTAAAATATACTCCTGTTACATTTACTTCATACTTCTAAATGACTAAATGCACTTGAATTAAACCCTGGATTTTACATCGTTTCAGTCAGAGATTATGCTGCGGCAATGATACGTATATTTAAGAGCTTTTTAGAAATACTTACCAGTTGACAAAAAATGTGTGGCATGTCAGCTAAACAATTCTTTCATCTCATGTTAACAAAAAAACTGTTTTTCAATTCTTTACACTTCATAGTTATCTCTTTTACTCTTATAGCAATCATTTTGTGCACATTTTACCAGAAAATTTGAAACTGCATTACCAGTCGCATAAACCCAGTGAGTGCTGCATTAAGTCTTTATGATATAATTTCCACTGAACGTTTCTTCGGTGAAGAGTGCTGCGCTGCTGTGACCTAAAAGAGTCAGTCAGTATCTCATATAGTGACGTTTTACCCACTCAAGGAGAAAACTTTCCACTCATCACAGCAGGAGCACAGAGGTTAGGATGCATATCTTTCGTGAAGGCTCATTGTCCACTTCCTTCCCCGTGGCCTGCAGGCAACTCTCCCTCTCTGCAATTGTTCCCGTGGTTAATAATCGTATCTGTAGCAGGAACTTCATCAGCTGCAACTGAAGCGGACATGGCGTTGTTTTTGGACGGGGTCCTAGTCCGATCGGGCCACCAACAGAGCAATGGGTGTGAAGTGTGGGATGCACAAACCTCGGAGTGTGGCTGTCACTTTCTGAGTCCTCACTGGTTTTGCTGCATCACTTTTCATGCGGTTTTACTGGAGTCGTTTAAAGGTTAAAGGTACAGCGATGCTACTCAATGGATGGTGAAATTAAAGTGAGCAGTTGCTGACACCAGTTTATGTTGCAATTTTTCTCTTTGGTGGATCTTTCTAATATGGGTCTAATGTCACTCCAACCTCCGCAAGATTTAGTCTCTGTGCTTCTTAGGAGCAGTTTGTGATTCCTTACAACAAATTGCAAATCCTTTTGGACTTGCATCAAACACTTCCATACAATTATCTTCTGTTTTATAAAATTACAATTTTTTTTATGTCACGTCAGTCAAAAAGAACTACACTTATGGATGATAAACAGTCATTCACTCTAAAACTAGTTGTCTTCATTGCTTGGGTCATTATAGTAGCTGTCAAAAGCTGTCAATTTTATGCTTTTCGCCATCATTCTTTCCTCAATATTTATCCCAAATTCAATTAGACTTTCTCTTAGTTAGACCTCAATTTTCACTGATTATACTATTTAACATAGTATAATTGTTAATGTTGTGCACAGCTTTGGTCAACGGGTCTTTCTTATGTTTGCTTTAAATACATGTATATTTTGCATCTGCAAAATGCTGTGACCAAATTAGAACCGCGAGGAACATATGCAGTAAAAATGCAGTAAAAATGACACATTCAGTGTCTGACATTCATTTCCCTCACTGTAGATTGGAGACATTCTGTAGATTTCAAATGTCTGCGCAAATAGTCCGTAGCACTGTGTTGAGGGTTTTCAGCAAGTGTCACCAAGATCTGACTTTTCTTGCATGGGGACGCACTTTTAGATGAAAACATAACAAAGCCGTCTGACTGCCTCGTTCATAAACAATACTGTCAGGGCTTTTCATTTTGATGACACTTGGCATTTTCATTGACAAGAATGCTGGCTTTTGAGGAGTGAAGCATCTATTTTGAGCAAGTGACACACTCTTGCAGATAAATGTGGATGCTGGTGAAGGTGAGAATGATATCACCTCATTTCTGTAAGCGAACCAAATACTCATAGAGTTGCATAAGCAAAGAAATAAAACTTATAGAGCGGCGTATATGCTGAGTTGGATACGAGTGACGTTACGCAACAGCACAGAACATGATCTGTGGTGTGATGAACTGCATCCGCTTCATGCTGGTCTAAAGGTTTGAGGTCAGCTTTGTGAAAAAAAAAAAAATAGCTGTTGTTTTTGATCACAGGAGAGACTTGCAAAATAAAATCTGATTTAATTCCTTGTTTGAAAGTAGTTTGAAAAAGATTAATATGAGAAACTTAGCACAGAGACAATGGTTTTGTTTGAGATGGAGGAACCTTCAGACAGACAGGCTGTGATGGGCGCTGAACATGTCACTTCTTATTATCAACAAAATGACTCTTAAAAACTCAACTGGGGTTTAAAGCTCCAGTGAAAGAGGAGAATCCTGTAATTCTCTTTGTTGAAATAAGATCTTTTAAAATTTGTGGAAACTTTTGTCAGGTTAGTATAATTATATATATATATATATATTTTTTTTTTTTACTTATTCTTAAAGCTTTGCACATTTGTGTCACTTATTTTCGACAAGCACGCCTCAGTGTTTATGCATAAGCTGATTTCAACTGCAGATCAATATATACAGTATATAGGTTAAATAAAACAATCTGAGCACATAGTTCATGTAGTTTAGGCATAAATTATCCACATGGTGATAAGATGATTGTAAGAAGATATACAACCTTCCCTGTCTAACATATGCACCATATGTTGCTTTACTGACAGCTGTTACGTAGCCAGCAGGACCGCAGAGAGCACACTGCCGTGTGCAAGCAAGTGTGTCCAGACTGTTTAATCTCTTTTTTAAGATTCTGCTCACTCATTATGAATGGGTGAATGCGTGAATGGGATAAAAACAGCATCAACGAATGCACGTTTGAAACCAGACGTTTAAGTTCATCCATCATGAGCATGTAATAGCATGTTAAGTTTGGCCTTTAGTTGATGATTTTCAACCATTTTTCCAGGTAATTTAAGAAGAAAAACGAGGCTTTTGTTTGAATTTGTTGCGGATTTTTCTTTAAACAAACCAGGATTAAAATTACTGTTACAGTCTAAGCACACGAATCCCTAACTTTCTTTAGCAAGTTATAGAGAAACTAGACACTTTTTTGTAGCCAAAAATGAAGGTTCTGGCATCATTTTTGGTGGATATTTGAACTTTATTCTTGTGGGAATAGAATTTAAATTAGTTGATTTCCTGCCGCAGACCTGATTTTTTTAAAGTCTAGTCCACAAATTTTTAATTGGTCTGAGTCTGAGTCTTTGGCGAGACTATCCAGGAAGCTTTCAAACATGTGTTTAGGATCACTGCTGGAACACACACTTCCAGTCATATTCAATAAATTACAGTCTTGTTTGTCAGATCAAAAGTGCCTTTGAAAATAACTATCTTTAAGTCGGTATTAAAATAAAATTTTTAATTAAGCCCACATTTCCACTTTTATAAATAGCATTTTCTTTATTGGTCTGACGTAATATTCTAATTTTAAATGTTTTCATTAGCATCATAAAGGCTTTAAAACTCCAAACACTGTGTAATTAATCTATTCAATGTGATAAATTCCTGACATGACTGGACTTATTCTAACTTATTGAATAGGTCTGTGTATCTAAATTTAAAACATCTCACACAAACTGGCACCCAGAGATGTAAAGAAATGGATTAGGATGTTCAGGAACAACCCAGGTACCATCAGGTTTCAAGCCTATAAATAAGTGGAAACTGCCAGGAAGCCAGGCTCACGCTTTAACAAGACAGATATTGAACAATTTGAGCTATTTTGAAGAAGGTCAGGGTAAGGCTTTCACACCGCAAAACTTAATGCATGGTGGCGGCAGCGTCATGCTTTTGGGACTGTTTTGGTTTAAGATGCACTGCTACAATATATAAAGATACTGTAGTAAGATAATGAAGGAGGGCTGAATCCAGATTCTTAAACTTTACCACAAAGCAACAGCTAGACGGGAAGCCAGAGGACTGTTGGCCAGAAAATCAACCAACTGAAAGGAGCGTTACTACTTAGGGTTGAATTATTGGTTAAATATCCAGCCAAAATAATGTCAGATGTTTGCTACTGTCTATGAAAGCATGTACAATTTGCTACACATTTAAGATATTTGATATCTTAACCAAATATTATGTTTGTATATTTGAGCCTGTGAGGATGAGAGAAACAGTTCATGATGACGATGGCTACAAACAGCTGAGTTGTATGCTTTGTGTTTTTCTAAATGTTTATCATTTTTCTAAATGAAATATCTGCAGATGTTGTTTCTAGATTCCTCCTCTGACGAGTTTAAACATTTTGTCTCTGCCTCTGTTTATAGCGGCACAACGTTATATCACCCATTAATTCCTTGACGTCGTCTCACTATCTCCACTTACAGTCACTCAGATCAAGCTACGGTAATGATGGTACTGTAAGACCATTGCGTAACATCAGACCTATTAGATTTAGTTCCACTTCAGCTGACGCATTGCGTCCCATAACGATCTATATGAAGGAGTAAATATATTCCAGAGGAATTTCTGCAAACTTTAAAAGACTGTGGATAAATGAGTACTTACAGCCCACCATCATCATAGCCACGGAGAAAATCTTCTCTCCATCTGTTGTTGGCGCAATATTGCCAAATCCAATGGTGGTGAGACTCGTCATGGTGAAATAGAGAGAGGAAACGTACAGGGTGTCTTTGCCGGGGCCGCCTTCCCACCGACCCGTGCCGCTGGCGTTGTAACGGTAAGGCTTTCCGATGCTCAGGGCCAGCTGGTAGAGCCAGCTGTCCGTCTTGATGCTGTTGGTGGTCTCGTCGATGACCTCGTAATCCCCGATGCTGTACCAGATGCAGGCGAGCCAGTGGGCCACCAGGCCAAAGACACACACCAGGAGGACCAGGACGGCCGCCCCGTACTCCAGGTAGTGATCCAGCTTCCGGGCCACTCGGCCCAAGCGCAGCAGGCGGATCACCTTCAGGGAGCTGAAAAGGCTGCTGAGACCCTGCAGGGCAAAAACACACATTATTCTAAAGGTTTGATCTGTTCTGGAGAGAAGAAAATGAATGTCTTCTTTAATTTACGGTGAGGCCTTGCCTTGTTTTCTTTAATAAATCACTTTATTCAAGATATTAAATTATTTACAGAAACTGTAAACCCAAAAGAAGCAAATTTTGCACATCAGCGTTTAAAAATGAGTTATCAAACAGAAACCTATTATCACATCTGGCAAACAGGGAGCAACAGCTGTTAATGTAGCCACCTGGTGAATATAAGCTCAATATTGACCCTTTAGTTAGCTCTGTTTAGCGTCCATCAACACCAGTTGGCAAAACATATATGCTTCTTTCATCCAGTCTGCCAACATAAATGGCTGAGTCACTCATCTGTTCCTGCTGTCTCATTCTTCTCATATGTTTTTAAATAGCACACAAGTGTTTCTGGCCTAACAGTGAGCAGTAGGTTCTGTATAAAGAAGAAGAAAATGTTTAAACTTTTTCCTCAGTCAAGGTAAAAATATTAACCAGCCCATGTAACTGCAACAGCTGATTTGGTAAAAAGTCTTTTTTGCTTTAACAACAAAAATTATGAGCTTTTTAATGCAAGTCTGGAAACTGGAACTGGAAAAAAGGACTTACTGGAAGAACAGAGTCCTCTGCGCGAGTTGTGTTTCTGTGGAAATTTGAAAAGTCACGGAGATGACTTGCTGGCGAGGCATGAGGAGTGACGTCCTACAACAGAAAATAATAAATAAAATATGTATAAATATCCATGACGAGATTATCTCAGAAAGAATAATTAAACATTAAAATTCTCCAGCAAACAACCGCAACAGCAATTTTCTTTTGATTAGAAAGCTAATATTCATGCTTTAAAACTAATGAAATACATTTTTAGAACTTTGCACTTCTCAATATATTTTTCTTGAATATTTTTCTTTTGTAAATATTTGACTTTTTAAAATGTTGTCTTAAACTCTTTAACGTTCTGAAAGGCTTTGAAAATAAAATTTAAAAATATATACTAAATAATAAAATGTATAACTAAAGCATTTGCTTTGTAAAATCAAAGTTCCCTATTATTATGAAAATTTGATAATTAAAACTGAATTAAAAAAATTCAATGCTCCGTGTAAAATTTCCAATCTCTGAGCAGGTAAGACTACCTGAGCTGACCCTTGAACTCTGAAATCTGACTCGGTAAACTAGGTCATTTTCTTTTCAAACCTGACTTAAAATTCAATATGGCTGCTTAAAACATGGTAAAAGCTGTGGTAATAGGCTGTTTACTGCTTCAGAAGTTACCTCTTCTACATTTTCAAAGGCATTGATGATGTCGTAGGGCAGACAAGACAGCAGGTCGATGACGAACCACGTCTTCAGGTAATTCATCCGGATCAGCTTTGCGTCCGAGATGACTTCTCCAGCCGGACCTACGAAGGTTGTGTGGAAGTTGAGCACAATGTCGATCAGGAAGATGACGTCGACCACGCTGTCCACCACCAGCCAGGCCAGGTTGTTGTGCTTGGTCCTGAAGGAAACGTTGTAGGGAACCATGATGGCCGTGTAGAACGTGAGGATGAGGATGACCCAGTCCCATGTGGTCTTAAAGGTGCAGTAGTGAAGGATGATGTGTGGAGGGGTCTTGGGCGCTTCTTGTTTATACTGAGGGAGGATGTCTGAACCCAACTGGAGAGCCTGTTATTGAGAGGAAGCACAGGATCATGTGTTAAATGCAGGCGATGCAGAATTATTTTCTCACGTTTTCAAGTGGGATTTTTCTGCTCACCTCAACCAGTCGGGAAGGCTTGTGGCTGACCTCAGGCTTGTTCAGAGGCGCTAACTGCTGCACCAGGTTACGATTGTTGGTGAGTGCCCTTGTGAGCCTGGCAAATTTGGTCCAACCTAAGGAATAAGAGTTTCATCAAGGCAAATGTACTTGAACATGTTCTCATTTTGTCAAGTTACAATCTTATTAGATTTTATTAGACAGACAGAAAGATTAATTTGCATTTATATTCACTAATGGCTGCTCCGATGCCTTTAAATAAAATCCAGCTGCCTTCACCTGATCAGTAAATAGAATTCATCTGTGAGTTCTGTAATATCAGTATCAATAAAGCTGTTCATGGAAGGCTTTGGACGTTTGTTTGTTTTTTTACCTTGCTGAACTAATAGAACAAATAATACCCCAAATGTCAAACATCTCAGGGAGCCAAATTCAATATGAAGTTACTATTATTCTAAAAATGAAAAAGTATATACCTGCAAACCTACCAAGATGTTATAGAACTGAATGATTTCATACACAAAAGGAACAAGAAAATATGTCTTACAACCGTGATGTTACCTGCAAAGATCTTTAACATGAGAATTACAATAATGTCACAAGAACCGTGTAAAATTGTTGTTTTAGAGAATAGGAAATAGAACATCGCTTTGTTTATAAAACTGTGATTCAATGAGGCTTAATGAAATATAACCAAAAGGGGAAAAAACATTTTGACAGAAATAAATCACTGAATAAGTGATTCCAAATCCACTTTTACACTTTTGAGGATGTTCTGAACCTTACTGGAGAGGACTGCATTCTGGCTAAACCTGCTCTTGTTTTGGGTTGTTGTTGTAAAACCTCTCGACAGTATGTTCACACTGTTTTCTTTCTTTAAGCTGCTTGATAAGCACTCTTCCTCCTCTCGGAAATGGCCCTGCGGAGACCCTGAAAAACCCACTGTTCACTGACCTGAACACACAACACCTGGCCAGTTCTGTACTAAACACCAGGAGAAAAACGTCAGCGAAGTCACCCATGTGTGATCAAGAGGTCTGAATGGACTTTGTTTTCCTTCTTTCATTCAAGTAGTTGTGTTGTTTAACTATGTTTTGTTAAAGCAAAGTGAGGTAAAACCCCATTTGAACTCACCTCTGGCTGAATCATCTTCTATTGGCTGTTTAAAAAGTGTAATGTCTCTGAAGGTGCACAGGAAAAGCACCACCTTGTCATTTTCATTCCTGATCGGTGCGATCTGCATGTAAAGCCATATTGGTGTTCCTGTTGGGGAGCAAAACAGAAACAAAGAACTGCTTTGTGAGATGAGTAAATATGAGTTAAGTGTGATTTTGTTTTTAAACAAACATGTTCAGACTCACTGTTTTTTGTGTATAGAAGCACCTCGTGGAAATTGGACTCGTGGCTGTCAAATGTTTGCCTTATTTTGTCTATAGTCTTTTTGTCAGTCAGGTCACCGTACATGAAGCTGCAGGAAAGGAAAGAGAGAGAAAATTTAAAAGGGACAATTTTTTAATAAAACAACATTTTCAAAATTTATAATTGCGAGGTTTGGTTGTCAATCATACATCATCAAAAGGATTTAAGTAAATTTAAGTTGAATATCAGAATGTTTTCTTTCCTGCCTTACTCATAAATATACTTGATTTGGCTGGTAGGAGGAAGCTGTAATATTAATGTCATGCATGCACAAGGCCTCCCTCTGAGATTCAAACATAAGACCAGGCAGCCATATGAATTCTACATGACCTAAACTAAACAAAACATTTATATCAATCACAACCAAGATCAGAAAAAAAACATTATTTAAATCTGTGCACTTTATCGGAAAATAAATGTGCAAACCACTCCCAGCTTCTGGATTCAGATATTTATTTTATAGTTTATTTTGTTTAATGGATTTAATTGTGATTTTATAAAGGTTTTTAGCATTCACATCTGCATACGTTATAGGTTTTCTGTTGGAATATTGCTTTTTTTCTTATTCAGTTTCCTAGTTTAGTTCGGACATGATTCATCATCATAATACCTTTCCTCTGTCTGTGGCTTATGGTCAAACTGCAGTGTTGTATTTTCAGCAGTATCTTTTGTTTCTTTAAAATAAATTTGACTTTTTTGTGATCCTGGAAGCATACGGTGATTTAGTCTTGGCTCAAACACGTTTCATCTTTAATCACATGGCCAAATAGTCACTATTTTTACTCTAAAACAGTAAAAGCCCTATTTTGGGTAAATGAACTTCTCTGTTGTAAAAACCAATATCTGTTTTTTATATCTTTATTCGCTAAAGTGGTAAGGAAACACCTTGTGTTTGATGTAAAATTATGATTCAGAGCTAAAAATTAAGTTACTCTATTTGTTCTAGAGCTGGATTTGGATCTGTAAAAGTGCAGTGGATTTAGCTGTAAACTTTAGGCTTAATTATCACTTTTCATGCTTCTGATCGTTTGATTAACTTGTCTTAGTTAATTGAGATTAATAAAGAAAAACCAACCTGGCTGTAGGAACTCAGATCCTAAAAAGTTTTTCGACCCTAACATCAATCAAAACATGAGAACTTATTCTTGGGGGAGATGAAAACTTAAAGATATATAGTACAGCCCGTCCACTCCAGCTTGACATTCAGCTTCATTAAAGCACAGATGGTGTCTTACTTGCATGTGCTGCTCTTGTGCATGACCTCAGCTCTGTGGTAACCGGACAGCTTGCAGAATCCATCGTTGCTGTACACAACTGGCCAATCTAGGATCTGCGCATTCCCCAAAAGGAAACTGGTTTCTGACAGAGAAGTAGAAAAAAAAAAAAAAATTAGGACTGAACATCCAGAATACACCTCGAGTGTCCACAGCATTATACAAACTCTGTACATTATAATGTGCAAAGAGTTGCAAATTATAACATAATCCAGCACTGACCCGTCAAATTACTCCACCTGACATACTTAATGGCGATAAGAGGCCATTCATGTCTACAGAAAGCCTAATCTGAAGCATCAGTGAGCAGAAATATTTGCTGATAAAAGGCTTATGTTCCAGCCTTAATGCAAATTAAATATTGATGGCCAGCCTAAAGGTTTCCCAGCCATGTAACAGTTAAAACACAGACTGCAGAATAGATAAGTAAAGATGGCAGAGATAGAGCACAAAAGATTTCTAATATCTGACAAAGACCTCCACATTTAAGGTGTTGAATTAACTAGTACTAGAATAAGCACATGCTCTGCCAGCTTAACTGATGAGATCTACATTTCTATTTGCAACTAACCTAATGAGAGATACAAACAAATACAGTTATCACACAGAAGGCATGTATAATAAAAAGGTTCACATGCATCATCCAGAGACTCCCATGAAGACTGTGTCTGCCATGGGATGTTGCAACAGCAGAATCATTAAAAAAGCATTACCGTAAGACATTGCTCGACTGAGGTGAACAAGTAGAGGCTATATGGCATAAATCACATTAACAATCCCTTAAGTGGAGAGAAAGAAGCACTACTTTAAAAATGGCTGCAAGTTGAGTCTGGCAGGGCATGTTTTCGTATGTGCTCAGTGACTGTGGGCGCTTATCTAAAAGAAACATAAATAAATAACAAAGGAAATTTGCCTTGATGCTTTTATAGTGCTTATTTACAATGCCTTTAAGTTTTAAATTTTTAAATTTTCTAACTTAATTATGAATAGTCAAAAAGAAACCAAATAACAATAAAGCAACCGGTGGAGTAAAACTTATTTCTATAGCTTACACTTGTATGTCAGGAGCAAGGCTTTAATGTAGACAATACAAATAAAGAGTGTTTACTGGTTTTATTTCACTGATTTCATCCGGTGAGTTTGAACACCAGAGGTGGGTTATTACATAATTAATCAGAGCGCATAAAAGTCAGGATCCGGAGAAAGAAATGTAACCGCTTAACTCACGAAAGAAAGGTTTTTGTCCCCTTGAGAAACATTAAAACATACTTTAATATCATAGCACCTAACACGCAACAAAATAATTAAAAAAAAAGATGCAATAGAATTTTAGACAAAATTAAAAGAACAGCACTTTTATTTATTTCTCCGCTTTTAAGTATAAAACTCACCGCTCGAGCGCCTGACGATGTTTTCCAGGAAAGTGTTTTGCGGAGCCACCAGACCCCTCTTGCCTCCATGCATGGTGGAGGGATCCGGGCAGAGACTCGCTGATGCGCCGAGGTGGTGGTGCTGGTACCCACAGCCCGTCTCTGCAGACCGCCCCGTAGCAACTCACACCACCCACGGTCAAGCACATCGCAGAGGACACAGCACATCCGGTGGATAGTTTAAAAAAAAATAAAAACTCCCATCCTAGAATGAAAAAAAAAGTGTCCACAAGCAAACTGAATCAAAGGTTTAACTGGATTAAGTTATCCTGTCTCCACTAATTAATGGCCTGTTTTCAGACAAATAGCTTGAAAAAAAATCACTATTTTATATAATAGGGCTTGTAAATAATATGCTATATAATGCTCACTGATTCATAAGCTGTTATCATCTTCTTACACAAATGCAGACATTTTTTTCCCCAAGGTATAGCAGATAGAATCTCTCAAAAACAGATTAATATAGGTAATAAAATATAATCTGACCTAATCTGACCTGATCTGTACACATGATCTGTGTACAGATTCATGTGTTTTGAACATCCAGCACCACACCAGTAATATTGGCTATCAATAAAAATAATAACGATGCAAATGATATTAGGAATAGTTTTATTTTGAAGGTATCCCCACTTGTTTTCCGGCTCTTTCCGAGTGCACTGTTTGATTCTTTTTCTCTTGCATTTAACAGAAGAATTTTTTTTCTCTTCCACAAGAACATATATTTTTGTAGCTATGGAGATGACATAATAAGAAAGTAAAAGAGTATATAAAACGACATGGTTTTGTATATGTAAAAATATATTTAGAGCCTTTAAAAAAAATTTTACTAAAAAGAGAAAACTCAAAGCATTCATTACATAAAGAAAACAATTGTTTGATATAAAAAGGATAATTAAACAAATAACATACATATTAGTTGGGGGGAAATCTATAGCTTTTACTTGTTTTAGTGAACATGTCAATGTATGTACTTTGCACTCATTTCTCATTGTAGAGTATATGGTAAGCATAAGGATTTTTGTTGTGGAAGTGGGAGGTCAGACACCCACACACCACCTCTCCCGCATGACCCCTCACACACTCCTACACACACACATGCAGCGCACAAGGCATTTATGTTGTGAAACCTCTGACTATACAGATTTAGGGACTGAAGAGATAGCTATGAGTAAATTTTCCAATTTCAAACTTTGAAATGTAGAATTCTAAGTTAAAATAAAATGCCTAATTACACCACATGCTTCAATTGACCAACTAACCAACCTGCTTCAGATGGTTATGCTTGGAAAACCTGGTTGTTGGGGATAGTGATAAAACTTTGGAGATTCACTGCTTGTGACAACACTATTAACAATAATAATACAAATAATATAGATGATATATTCATCTTTATGTTTTGCATTATTCAGGCAAGCAACATTGACATGTTAAACGTTTTTTTTTCTTTTCTTCTTTCTTTTGGTGGTAACTCAAAATGCAAGGAAATAAATAAATACTACATCTTATTCCTAGGTAGGTTTCTTAAATGTTTCCATTTAAGGAGATCACTTCTTTGAGGTTATTTTGAAGTAGAGTAATATATGAACTGCACCCATAAAAAACTTGCCAAATCTTCTGTCCCAGTCCTAAGCAATCTTAGGCTGTATTTCCATTGTTTGGAGCCTTTTTTTTTTTTGGAACACTGAAGTTTAAACAAGCAACACATATTTGTTAAATGAACACTTTAATAATTAAACAAACAGAGACAGTGTGTGAGAGAACTATACACAGCCACAACTAAACACTGGTGTGGTTACATACTGTTGTGGGATGGTATTCCATTCAGCAATTCAGTGTGGTTGTTTTGGCCACTCAAGCATGCTGTTTGAGTGAATATTCAATGATTGTAACGTCAGGGCTGAGTGCAGAACATTCCGTTTTCTCAGTTTTCAAAATATTAGAGGTCGTCTCTGATAAATCTCACTATGTGTGGACACAGGCCCTAATTTGACCCACATGAATTGAGATATGGTGCTGAACTTATACAAAACTATTTATCAGTTTTGATAAATAGTTCAGCGCTGGTAAGAAAAGTTGTAAAAGGCATAACAGAGTTGCAAAGTTGTGATGAGATGCAGAAGGCGCAGTGTTGGAAGGCGCAGTGTTGGAAATAGAGCTTCTTAGAGAAACACAGCCCAATTTTATAGTGTCAAAATGCGAAGTCAAATTTATGTTTGATATATAGAAGATTTTTATGACAACTGAAAGTAACATATTTGTCTGATTGTGCTATAAAATGGCACTACGCTGCTGTAAAACAAATCATATTGCCCCTTTAAGAGTAAATCATCAGGCTTTCTTCCCGTATAAATGAAACATTACTGCAACAAAGAAAAAAAAAACAAACAAACAAAGATAATGTCTTTACATTGAGTACAGGACATTTTTATATCTCGTATCCACTGTGTGTAATATGGTATACGTCCAGTAGGAGGCGGTGCTTATACATTTTGGAGAGTGAACAACAGAAAGTAACGCCAGAAAAAGAAGAGGAGCATAACTATTGGAGTAGAAGGAAACGGGAGGGCAGATAAAATGGCAGGGGGCAATTCAAAATCCTATTAGTTTTACAGTTAAAACGAGTAAATCTGAGGGAAAGAGTATTGTTTTACAAGAGTATTGAGGGAAAGTGTCATTGTTTTAAAATTGTTTTATTGTTTTATACTTGTGCATATGTATTAATTGTTTTTATCTTGTAACCAGGTTGCTATGTATTGCAAATGTTTTGCTCAGGTCCCTCTTGAAAATGAGATCTAGATCTCAACGGGGTTTACCTGATTAAATAAAGGAATATATATAATATATTGTTTAAAAAAAACTGACAAAAAAAAGGCAAAAAAAAAGGTGGGATGAAGAAAAAATATGAAGATGGTTTTATAAAATTCAAAAGATAGTAAGAGAAAGTAGAAATGGAAGAAGAAATAGGAAGGAGGAAAGAGTGATAACAAGGTTGAGATTTAGACATACAGGACTTAATTATACACTTTTTAAAATTCAAAAGCATACTACTGGCAGATGTGATTACTGTGGAAAATATGAAACAATAGAACATGTTATATTAGAATGTCATAAATACGAAAGAGCGAGAAGATATATGAGGAGTGAGTGTGAATGTATTAGGGAAAAGGTTAATTTATTAGAAATTTTGAGGAAGAATTTGGCAGTGACGTGCGGTCAGGGGAGGCAGGTGAGGCTCTGCCTCACCTGTAATCATGGAAAAATAATAATGATAAAATCATTTATATTGCTATTTTCACCCTGTGGTTTGTACTATACCTATTTTTCATTTAATTTAAAAAAGTTCAGATTATTTTTTCTTCAAAATCGCTGAATTTCTGCATTTTCCCATTCAAATGCTCGGAAGCGAAGCTGGTGAGGCAGCAGCGAGCTGAGCCTCACCTGGGATTGCGCAACTTCTCGCTAACTGCACTGGCTGCCATTCTGAGAGCATGTTCCTCCTGTCTGTACATCGCCAATAAAATGGCTAAAAAACATTTAATGTATGAGCTGATTTTCCATAATTTAGCTTATGTATATAATGTACAGTGTTATTTTTTTTGTCACCAATTGTGTGCGTAACGTCTTTCATGTGCTGAAGAGCGATCAGAAACGAGGTGAGGCAGGCAGTTCTCTTGCCTCATGGCAGGGGGCGCTCATGATCCCAGACATTGTGACTCCACAACTGCAGAGTAAGATACTGTAAGCGAGCTAGCCATGGAGCTAGCCATACAACAAGGTCAAGTGCAGCGATATATTTATAGTTTTCTCCTCTTACCACAGCAATTAATTAATAATCGCAAAATAATACTAAAACAATACTACTGCAACAGATTGAATGTTCTGCTTTTTGCGTGGGAAATATTTGAGTGTTTTTTATTGTGGCGTTGTTGTCAGTTGCTATGGCAACGAGTCTGCGCGTAGCTGCGCTGATACCGAGAGCGACAAAAGACGTGGTTTTGAGTTGTACTTTAACGGTTTTTCCCTTCGCTGTGGAGCACAGCACGAAATGAATAATATCTACATGTCCAAGTTTGATTGAGTGAACGGAAATAGTCTTTTTGCCCTCCAGCGTTGTCCACATGCGCGAAATTTCCTTACGTAAACAATAACATGCAGGGGGTCTATATTTGTACATCTGAATATGATTAAGTCAGTGCCTCACCAGCTATGAACCTCACCGCACGTCACTGGAATTTGGGGAGTAAACATATGCAAATAGTTATTCGATTTTTACAGAAAACTAAATTATTTCATAGAATTTGATTATAGTAGGTGTGGTTGTGAATGTGTGTATGATATAGATGGGTGGAATACAAAGTTATGTATAAGTATGTATATATTTGTGTGTGACTATATATATATTTATATGTATAGGTAGGATTTATTTATTTATTTTTGGTAGAATTATATATATATATATATATATATATATATATATATATATATATATATATATATATATATATATATATATATATATATATATATATATATATATATATTCTGTATATAGATATATAGATAGATAGACCATCACGAACCGCCAGTTACTGGTCTCCATACCAGTAAAAAAAAAAAAAAGGTTTGTTTTTTTGTCTGGTCTCCATACCAGTAAGTGGCGGTAATGCTACTAAAAGTTTGTTGCCAACCGCCAGTAAATCCAAGAAGAAGAAGAAGAAGAGGAAGAGGAGAATAAACGGTCCCAGCGGTCTGACGCAATTTGTATCTATGAACGCATCGCCCTGTAAACTAATGGTTAACTGTTACGGACTTTGGATGCCGCTGTCTCTAATAGGACCACGCCACCTAACAAAGTCGGTATTTTAAATGCCGTAAGCAGGACTTAAGAGAGGTCTTCTGCACCGGTCTTCCTGTTCAGAGCGTTTTTGTTTTGTTTTTTTTTAAAGGAAATGACCCGACCATAGTTAGCTTTCCCGGTGATGAATTACAACTGAAAACAAACGGTTTTGTGTAACGAAGGATACGTATTTATAGACATGGCAAGCGTTGCTGTAAATAAGTTTGTAGAGATTTGTAATTATCTCCAAGACCCCATCCATGTCGCCAGGTTTCAAAATTTCTGCGGCGTTAAAGGGACATTTCCGGAGAAGCGGACCCAGCCGGACAGCGGGCAGCCGGACCCGGACTGTCCGGGACTCAGGCAGAGGGTCCAGCAGAGCTCGGATGAAGATGTGGGGAACGGGGATGCCGCCTTAGCTCAGGTTAACGGGAAGCAGGAGGAGGACGCGGCCAGGCCCGATGGTCCAACAGCGGCAGAGACTGTCAGAGCGAAGCCCCTCCGGAGGAACTCATTGACCGGGGATGTGGGTCAGGAGTTCCTGATCCACAACAAGTTCCTCTTCTACCTGTTCACCTTCGGGACAGAGCTTGGCAACGAGATGTTCTTCATCGTCTTCTTTCCCTTCCTCTTCTGGAACATCGACGCACTGGTCAGCAGGAGGCTCATCGTAGTCTGGGCCTGGAACCTGTTCGTGGGACAGTCTACCAAGGACATGATCCGCTGGTCCCGACCGGCCTCCCCTCCCGTGGTCAAAGTGGAGGTCTTCTACAACTCAGAGTACAGCATGCCATCCACGCACGCCATGACGGGGACAGCCATACCTTTCTGTCTTTTCATGCTGACCTATGGACGGTGGGAGGTCAGTATGTCCATTTGTTTCAGAAGCAGGGTGAGGATATTATCAGAGATAGCAGATGCTTCAGGGAAAGGATGGTGTCTAATGACATTCATGTCCAGATGAGAACAGCTGCAGTTTGACTGCAGACATGCCAGAAAAGCATCATGGAACCTGCAGACCCCCAAGGGCCACTAAAAGGTTCACTGGCCTCTTGGTTTAGTTTAAATTGCTGAAGGTTTGTTTTTTGTCTAAAACCTTCAGCTGAATAATCAGGTCAGGGATCAGTTCCTCTTTTATCACAGAAATATCCTCACTTATTAGGTTCTGACTTCTCAACTTGCTTTGCTTTTTCTTTAGATTCCAGACTTTTTACATTGGAATATAGTTTTTGAAACGCAATTTTTAGAATTGCTTGCAGACTGAACACAAAATAATTATCTACTGTTCACTATTAACATTTATGTCACAAATAGAGATTTAACATTAGTTTGCCTGGAGATGTGGGTATCCCAGTTTTCTGTTGATCAGTGGCTGGTGGGGGAAAATACAGAAAAACCTTTTATTGTATTAGCTAAATGCTTCAAAGCAAGAACTTTTTTTTCCCCCATTTTTGATCTATAAGTGTATCAACCAACATCATGTACTTAGTTTAATGCATTTGACTTTCACTTTAGGAGAAATCAGGCAAAGGCTAGATATGCTTTGTGTATAAATGGGGAGGATCTTGTAATTTCTTTCATAAAGGTTGCCATGTTCATTAATGCTGAAATGCTACAAACGGTCCTAGAAATATAATTTTTTACATTTGTTGTCTTTTGTCAGTGTATCTATATGCCAGTTTATTTCTATTGGTATTGAATGTTCTTCTAAGAATTAAGGAGACATGCTTAAGAAGAAATCTCAAAAGATTTCTTGGTGTATTAAAAAATATATATATATTACAGGATGCAGCATATTTGCTCTTCAGGATGTCCCAGCAGGGTTATCTGATCAAAATGAACAGAAAGCAGCTAATCCCAGATTATCTTCTGTTTTCAGTCATAAAGAATACCAGTAGCTGTGGAGAAGAAGCTAAAGATGAAGAAAAATTGAAATCTCTCTCATGTGTATAAGAAGCTAATCCTGGCCTGTTGAGGCCGACCAACAGGTTGTTTGAGTGCTTGTTATTTAAACTCACTTCACTACATTCTAGTCAATGTGACTGGCAGGAAGAGAACATTTCGTCATTTCCTGCAATTGAAACTCATGACCAGTTAATCCGGCCATGATTCTGTTGAAGTTTTCATAACAATTCAAACAATAGCAGTGCTCAAAGAAAGGAACTGTCCTATTTAATAATTCTACACAATAAGTACATTTTTAGCCCTGCGATGAACTGATGACTTGCTTGGGGTGTAAGGAAAAAAGTGTTTAGGAAATGGATGAATGGATGGATGAAAGTAAATTTTTGCATATTGATAATAAATGAGAGAAAGGTTTGATCTGTGTAGGCATGCTTCTTAGAAACAGATTGCCCAGAATATCAGACACACCTCTTCTTTTTATTAATGCTTACCTATTTGTTTAAGCTTGTTCTATACAGCCTGACATATATTGGGTATATTTTCCAATATGAAAACTATTTGAGAACCGTCTCAAAACATGTGCTTTACCATTTCCCCTTTGTGGTTTCTTGCTAAATTATTTGCTGACATGCACAATCATGCTGATAAAACCTCCTGACAAGTGTAAAGATCACCCACGCAGGAGATAGGCGAAGGCAGAAGCTGTTGGAGTTCAGTGGGAAGTGACATAAAAGGGAAGTTTGGGGGAAGAGAAGCAAACACACTGGAAAATTGTGCTGTTTTTTGTGGTGTAGACGCAGAAAACACATGCCGGGAGACAAAGCACAAGGTCATCAGTAGGAAGAAAACTTTCAGGGCCTGAATTCAAGGTTTTATAGTTGAGGAATCTGTTGACGGGCTTTGAACTAACCAGACGCAGCTGACCTGGTTGAACTTTCTCTGCTTTCAAGTGTTTGGTGTGGACATGACAAACGAGCTAAGGAACCAAAAAACAAAGACAGCGGATTTTAAAGCTGTAAAGAGAAACAAACACTGCTGACACCTGGCACTTAATTTATGAAGTGAGTAAAATATTCCACTGAAAGCGCGATAGATCTTCAAGAAATAAGATCAGTACTCACTAATGTCCATTCCATGACCAAATGTGAATTTATAGGCAAAATGATTCAGATCTTTTATTAAGCAGCTGTTATAAGTTTTTATTTTATTTTATTTTGCTAAGACAAAGACTCAAATCTGTCATATCACAGAGCTGAGAAAATAACTAGAAACTTCTGATCTCATCATTACTATTTCTCTGTAGCGATTTAAAATGTTTATTTTTCTTCTTTCTATAGAAATGTGTCTTCAACTCTGAATTAGCTTGAAAAACACAACATTTTTTTTGTTTGTTTTCAGTTCAACTGGTATTTTTTGCATAATTATAAGAATAATTAATTATTTTTTATGATGTCCTTTAAATCAAATTGAGATGGTCTGCAGCAGGCACGGCGGGTGACGTGTCTTGCCCAAGGAAACAAATGACGAGGGTTGGCAGAGCGGGAATCGAACCGGCGATCCACCGATTGTAGGGTGAACTCCTACAGCTGTTGCAACAAATCTTCAATATAAATTTCAAATCATGATGTAAATCTGAATCGCAACCTGTCAGCAGTGTTTCTCACCTCTCATCGTGACAAAGAGACATTGCAAACCTGTGTACCAACACAAATGTATGAATCCCTGCACCAAACACACACACTCTGCCACCTTGTAATCCACCCTAGTGCTGCCTATATGACACTTTTTTTAAGGTAGTTCTCTGACATTTAAATAACATTTGATCTTAATGACTCAAACACTATCTATGCCTCAAGAATTGAGCAGTGCGTCTCTCTGAACTTTATCTCAAATTGCTGTCAGACTGTTGCTAAATGCCATAACCTTTATCTTTACGCAGAACTTTCTTAAAGAAGTGATGACTTGTGACTAGGTGTCACTGTTAGAATGCTGACATCGCTCATTTGACTGAATGCACTGCGGACATCCCTCCTCACACAGTGACCTCTGCTTAGTTTCTTACCTTGACAGAAATGAGCCAAATATTCAGAGTTTTTAGAAGATGCCAAGGACGACAGGATGACCATATGGCAATGCATAAAAATTTCCATTCTGCTATCAGTGTCCTGTTATCATTGCTGCTGTCCTTCAGCGCATTGCTGTGACTCGTCAGGAGAAACCCTGATAGCAAAAACCACAGTCACAATACTTGCGTTTCTATGGGATTACCTGTTTAATAACGCGCTGTTTTAACCTGTGTGTGCTCTCCTCTGCAGTACACCTTCCTGTTTGGATTCTCTGTGGCTCTCAGCTGGAGCCTCCTGGTCTGTGTTAGCCGAGTCTACATGGGCATGCACTCTGTTCTGGTAAGGTGATTAAAATAATTTAATTAAAATGAAACTGATTCCTGACATGCCTATATAAGTAGCTGATGTCTCCCATCAGCTACTTATACTGAAGTCCCAGTTCTTAAAGATGCATTATAAGTGTGGGCTTGAACGTCTGTGGTCTCTACTCATGAGCTGGTTGTAAATGATAGAAATATAATCTGTGTTATGACTATCGTCTGGAAAAGTTAAATCGGTTTCAGCTGTCATGAATGACCCAGTTGAATTCTTTCCTTTTATTTTAAATATATCACACTCTTGGGAAAATTGCTCAAATATGAAATCAGGGTTAAATTGAGAGGGTTTTGCCTTGACTTAAGCTTTGTTTGTGGAAGCAGGATAAAGCCTCCAGGAATGGCAAGCATTCATGCAAAAAAAACTTTACTTCAGTTGTTACAGCTCCTTGTTATCTTTTTGCTTTGCACAAGCTATAAGGAATCCTCACACAGACCTCCAGTTTATCTTTTTAGTTTGGGTTTAAGTTAGAGCTGCAGAATATATCAAGTCTGTAGTGATCATTTGCATATTAATAGGTACTGTATACAATCACAAAGGACTGCTTGGGTGCAGTATCTGGTAAGTTATGATATATCAAGTTTCATGCATTCCCTCTGCCTACCAGTAGTTGGTTTATCCAGTTTTATGGAGTTTACTGCCTTTAATACCCTAGCCTGACATGGATTTTAGTGACTGAGTTGGTTACGCTAGTAGCATAGCAAATCACACCTAATATGTTATTGTAATATTCAACAAAAACTATATCAACTGCATCTGTAACAGTAACTGAAGCACATCATATTGGTATGATGAAAAAAGCAAACTAAATCATCAGTGGTTTCTAAATTTATAATTAAAAGAAAATGGAAAGTGAATTATTTTCCTTTTTTTTGAAAGAAGTGTAATGCTGTGGTTAGTGATCTGCTGACAAACTGCAGCGTTATTAGTTTTATATATGTTTGAACTTTATCAGTGTTTAGTGCTTGATAACACTGTATTGCACAGAACATGATTATAAACATATTAAAGCCCGTAGATAATGTTGGGTCCAGTGGTGTGACCTCACAACCTGCAACCTGGCAGCTGATTTGTAGATATAATGGTTATCTTCTGCATTGTTCAATAGTAAAACAGGTTAAACCATCAGCACATCACCTGATTTTTTTTCCCTAGAACTTTTTACTACCTATGCTGAAATAACAAGGGAACATAGCGCCTCCTTCAGGGCGGAAAGCATCATTGTTTCTTTTGTGATTTTTCAGGATGCTGAGCTAACGCTTGCAGTTTTGACTGACTTGTTCTTTTTTTTTTTTGTCTGTTTTGCAGGAAGTGATCACTGGCTTCCTGTACAGCCTTCTGGTTCTCGCCTTCTTCCAGCCGACCTTGGAGAAGATCGACAACTACTACATGACTGACCACTACGCTCCTCTCGTCATCATCTTGTCACATGTGAGCCTGGGACTCGTAGCTTTCTCTTTGGATTCGTGGAGCACCTCTCGTGGCGACACCGCTCAGGCTCTCGGCACCGGGGCCGGCGCTGCCCTGGCTTCACATGTGAACTACCAGCTGGGTCTGCTGCAGGATCCTCCCCTGTCCTCACTGCCGCTAACTCTGCCGCCGATCACCACGGGTCTGGTGTTACGCTCCGTGCTGCGCTTCGTCATCGGCGTTGCCGTCCTCCTCGCCACCAGAATGGCCATGAAAGCAGTGACTATCCCGTTCTTGTGCCGACTTTTCGGGCTGCCGTCGGACGACGTGAGGCAGGCGAGGCAGCAGATGAAAGTAGAGCTGCCGTACCGTTACATCGTCTACAGTGTTGTAGGTTTTATTTGTGTCTGCTTTGTGCCTGTCCTCTTCTGGATCTTAAACCTTGCCTAGGTTTTTCTGTTCAAACTGTTTGGACATTTTGACGGACGATACCATTTGGGAACATGCTGCTCGTTCAGGCAGAATGCAAGTTGTTTCCGGAGCAACCGAAGCATAGTTAAAGGATGAAACTGATATTTGGGTAAATAAATCCAACCAGAAAACCACAAAAGGATGTAATTATATCAAGTGTTGTCTCAGCCAAAGAAAATCTAAAAAAAAAAAAACACAGTAAACCCCAACAATAAATTAAAAATAAATCTTCCTTTTGTCCTAAGAATCTATATTTAAATACATGTGGCCCACTGAAGCACTAGTTTATTTTTTTAAAGATGCGCAATCTCTCTTTTTTTTTTTAGTTAGTGATGCATTTCTAATTAAAAGGAGAAACCTGATTTACCTTCATCTATGACATTGACCTACAGAAACAATGGCAAATCCCAATTCTGTTTTATTTTTTAAATAATAATTTTAAAGTATAGAAGAAATGTGTTTCAAGATATGTTTATGTTTATATGTTTTTACTCATATCTTTTCTTTTATCTTTCTTTTTAAATTCACATCTTTCACCATTATTATTGACAAACATCTCTCTCTCGTCTTTTCCATTCTGCCGAATAGCTAACTGACTTTTATGCCAGTAAATGCAGAGTGCACTGTAAGTGAAAGAAAGTGAAGTATTCTGCACTAAATCCAACCAGATTTAGTGGTACTAGTAACTTCTACACTGTGTGTAGAAGCTTCTATTTGTTTTTCCTATTAAAAATGGAAAAGATAAGAGAACATGTCCTAAAGTTACTAACTTTAAAAGTTACTAACTTTTAAATATCTGAGCAAAGAAAACATTCAGTTTAAGACAATAGTAAAAACAACTATTGCTATCTATTAACATGGTTAGCCTCTGTTTTATTATATCAAAAACAATATCACGGTCTTTTAAAGATTTCCATATTGTCAAGGGGTTTAGATTTCAAACGGGCCTATACAAATACACTTTTCAAATGTATTATAACTGTTTTGAGTTCACTGTTGAAGATCCTTTTTCACATTTCCAAAGGTTGTTAAAATATACATCTGTATTCTTTTAGAGATCCATATTTTCAAAATAATTCAAACCACAGGAGAGATTGTGGCAGGTCTAATTTGCTACAGTGTTTTAAGTGAATTTTAAAAGTATTTAAGTGCTCATGCATCAGGGACCTTTATTGGTTTTTGACTTCAATGATTTTTCTACTGATTATTTAGCCCAAATATAAGTACACTCAGAAATAATTATTTGAAGAAATAAACATATTTTTGATAAATTACCTGAATTTTTGCTTTCGAAACAAGTAATCTGTAAAATTGTCTCTTATTTATTGTTTTGGTTTCCAAAGGCATCTCATTTGACATTTATAAACTGCAATATATGACAACTTTGACTCTACTTTTGCCGTTGATATTACTGTTTGTATTTTGTTGTAGAATAGGTTAATTCTGGTATTAAAACCAATATATTCCTTTTCGTATATAGATGTTTTTCCATCATCGACTCTTTCTGTTTATACCAGAACAATGCACATTAACCCGGAAACAATGAAATAAAAATAAATGTTTCTTTTGTTTGTTTGTTTTTGGGTCATGTATGTTCATATGTGCTCTTATTTGGGGCTAAATTACTATCTGTAGGCACCAAAAAAATACCCAACCATCATTACGAGCTCTCTTGAAATGAGGAAAGAGTTATAAAATTAAATCAAGTTTATTGCAGTGGCATAGAACGTTTTGGAAAATCCAATTTCTAATTTGAGCATTTGTTCAGTGGGGAAAATAATCCTACATAAAGAAATATAAGATTTTTTTAATGTAGTATAAATTTTGCGTCGCACTGTGTGTAGAAGCTTCTGTTTGTTTTTCCTATTAAAAATGGAAAAGATAAGAGAACATGTCCTTAAGGTAAGGTAAATATCTGATTTAATATCTAAAAATGTATCATCAGCCAGAAATGTAGCTGTGTACAAATTCTACTATTTTAAAGAAAGAAGTTTTAAAAAATATATACAAAAATATAATTATTCATTAACAAATTCAGACAGAGAAATACTTTTCCAAGTCTGTTTTTTCTTAAACAAACTATGACATACTTACAACCATATTACATATGTTAGAACATTGTAAAGGACTTGTCAATGTTTAACTTAAGCTGTAGGTGTATCTTATATTTTTTGTTTTTTCTTCATTCAGCAAAGTTTCTCACAGTTGGCAGAGCATCCAGAATCTTTACTCAAGTAAGATTTAATACTTACCTAAGTATAAAGTAAAGTTTAGTAAAATTACTCTTAAAAAGTATATATTTTTTTGTCTTAATGTGACTGAGTAAATGCTAGTTACTACCTACCTCAAGGAAATGTCTACAAGAAAATATTCACTTAAATTTGTCTTTATCTTGGGAAATTTAGGTGAATATTAATAATTGTTGTTAAATTATGAATTTGCAAGAATTTAAGTTACTATATGAAAAAGATGATATTCAATAGCCACAAGTTAAGCATGAGAATCTTCATGAGAATACGTTCTTCTAAAATTGCACAGGTGGCTATTTATATATTTTCTTTGAGGTAGCGATACAATTATAGAAGTGCCTCTCATTAGAATAACATACTGTATTTTTTGGTATAAAAGTTGGTCAATCTTGCTGGGCCCTTTAGTAGGATTCTTATAATTGATTTTTTTCTTTTAGTTTTTGTAAGCAGTTATATAAAAAATATTTTTACTGTGCTATTTTACTGTGATATCAACAAATATTTTATATTACTTTAAAAAAAAAAAAATAAATCATGCAAAACTTTTATTTCGAAAAACCGAAGAGGAACTCGGGAACCCGGAAGTATGACAGTTATTGACCAAAACATTTGCTTTCAGCAGAAGCGGAGGTTGACAGTGAAGCAGCAACGCAGACTTAACCGGGATAAGTTAAACTTTCTTTAAACTACATAGTCTTGAAACAATAATAAGGGACACGATTTAACATCCATTTCTAGTTACATGTTTTTAGCTGCACTTGCTAGAGGCTGTCAGTTCATCCGGATGTTGCAAATCTGTTGGTTTCTAGATTACCGGGAGCCCTAGTTGCCCTCAGGTTTGCCTGAACATTTAAGGAATATTAATTGACACAAATAACCTATGTGAGCTGTGATATTGAACTGAATTATTTCCCAGTTGCTGGTTCAGATGCCTTCCCTGGAAAAGTCAAAAGAAAGAAGGACAAATAGGTAAAAAAAAAAAAATATATATATATATATATATGTGTGTGTGTATTTACATAGACACTACTAAGAATCTTTTTTTTTTTAAAATAAAGTTTGGTGTTTCTCTCTGCTAAGACCCAGCAACATCTCAGTGTTTTAGCTTTTGTAGAAGATAATCCAGAAAATCCAATTAATATAATGTTTTATAATTTTCTTCTCAATCATTCAGGCCAAAACTAGACTGGACGTTTGTCCAGAGGTTCTGCAGCATCCAGAGGGTTCTGTTCCCATCATGGTCCAGTCAAAGTGTGCTAATGTTCGGGACGTTGCTGGGTGTCACTCTGACAGGTAGTTATGAACCCATTTGAGGAACCACAGACAGAAAGAGGAAAATGAATCGCTTCAATCACACTGGCCTTGACATTGCAGAAACTTCTTGATAAAGAAGTTCCTTTTGTGTCTGATTGCAAAATATCCCTCCTGTTGCTGACCTTTAGCTTGGGTTTAGCTGCTTTACGACTCCCTATCTGACCTGTCTTTCAGCATTTCAATGTGCTAACACATCCTTTTTCTACCACCAGAGCAGCTGATCATTTACCAGGTGGGCATCCTCCCCAGTCACTTCTACAACGTGCTGGCAGACAAAGATTATTCCGGCTTCAGGAGTCTGATGGGAACAGCTATGGTGCTCATTTTGCTCAACTCCACGGTAAATTGATGTAGTAGTGATTGCTGGTATTGTCCCCTTATCTTTCATTCCCGTGACCACATGAGAATAAAGTCACACTGATTGGTTTTCCCATTGCAACCTGGAATTTGGTCTCTGTCCAAAGTCATCGGATCCCCTATCTTTTAAACCGTTTGATCATTGTCTCTCAGCAGATGTTTGGAGAACGTTTCATGTAAATCATGTTATTGATATAAATTAAAGTAATATCTGTTTGTTTAAATCTTGACATATATTTCCATTTTACTGAAACAAATAATTTTGTCTTCCTTTCTCATTATACATGCTTAATTTGCTATTTTGTTCATTTATTTGTGCATTTTGTCATACAGTCATCTAGCTGTCCGTCTGAGACGCCATATGACTTTGCTATAAAAGTTTGCTATAAAATTGTGTGACTGTTTCATCTTTGTGAGGTCACCCTGACATGTACTTTTTTATATATGCTTTTACACTCTTATTTGATTCCCAGCCTAACTGCAGTGTAGTGTCACAACACTTTCATGGATTTAAACTCTTTATTTATTTTGCTTTCCAGCTTAAAAGTCTTGACCAGTACATTTGCAATCAAATGTATGTCAGCTGGAGGACGACCCTGACTGAGAGCCTTCATTCGTCCTACTTCCAGGGCAGAGTTTATTACATACTAAATGTGCTCCAAGAGGACATTGATAACCCGTAAGCATAAGGGTTTTTTTCTCCCTTACATTTCTACTACCTAAATAATTAAAATATGCATTCACAAATAAAATGTTCAGTTTTATTGTGCACATCGGTCTTGAACAGTAAATCTCAATTTCTAAATCTTTTGGCTATTAAAACAAGAGTTAATTTATCTGTTTTTCTTTTGCATCCATGTAACTCGCAGAGACCAGCGGATCAGTCAGGATGTGGAGAGGTTTTGTAAGCAGATGAGCACCATGGCCAGTCGCTTGATTGTCTCACCGTTCACAATATCTTACTACACCTACCAATGCTTTCGCAGGTCAGTGTGCAGGAAGACAACGCCCTATTGCTACAGTATATATGTTAGACCAACTCTGAAGTAAGATGTTGTAAACTAACATGATAGGTACAGTTGCACTGCAGTAAAAGATGGCTGGTTTTAATTGTATGAAAAAAAGAATGGAAGAGAGCAGCAGAACGATGTTTAGTAGCTGAAATAAACGGCAAACTTTAAGATGAGGCTTTTATCCTGGGAGAAATTTTAAACTTTTTTTTCCCAAGCAGATTGTCAAATGTTTCCTGATATTTTATTTATTTCCTTCATAAAGTGAAGCTACTGAAAGAAATTTTTACACACATTACATTCAGTGTATTAATTTTATTACTTTCATTGATTGTTCTTTATGTTTAGAAATTAGATGAAGGATTTATCTTCATAACAGGCAGGAAAGCAGGAAAATGATGCAGTTTTCACATCATCTCCAACTCTGAAAATATGTATCAATCAATCAATCAAATTTTATTTGTATAGCACATTTCAGCAGCAAGGTATTTCAAAGTGCTTTACATCATTACAAACACAGAAACACAAAGCAATATAGAATCAATCATTAAGTCAAGTTACATCAATAAGTTTGTAATTGATTACATTTCAAATACAATCCTAAACAGGTGGGTTTTTAGTTGAGATTTAAAAGAAGTCAGTGTTTCAGCTGTTTTACAGTTTTCTGGAAGTTTGTTCCAAATTAGTGGTGCATAGATGCTGAAAGCTGCTTCTCCTCGTTTGGTTCTGGTTCTGGGGATGCAGAGCAGAACCAGAACCGGAAGACCTGAGAGGTCTGGAAGGTTGATACAATAAAAGCAGATCTTTAATGTATTGTGGTGCTAAGCCGTTCAGTGATTTGTAAACTAACAACAGTATTTTAAAGTCTATTCTTTGAGCTACAGGGAGCCAGTGTAGGGACTTTAAAACTGGTGTTATGTGCTCTATCTTCCTGGTTTTAGTGAGAACGCGAGCAGTATGTATGAACTTTATTGGTCTTGATAAACAATGTAACAGATTCTTAATTACATTTATGTTTCACAAAATGCCTAAAAATAAATTCCCTTTGTTTATCAGCACCGGATGGATTGGTCCTGTGAGTATCTTTGGATATTTTGTTGTTGGAACTATTGCCAATAAAATCCTGATGGGGCCCATTGTGTCCACTCTGTTTGAGCAAGAGAAACTGGAGGGAGACTTCAGGTAACTTTTACACAAAGTGCTGTGCACACACAGCTACTAATGCACATAAGGCTTGTTGTAAAGGAAGTTTCTGTGGACTTTGGCGCGGTGCCTTTTCCTTTCTAAGTAACACAGGATATGCGTCAGCTTGCAGTTTATATTTGATCTTTTTTTAATCTCGTTAAAACCATCAAAACAAAATAAGTGCTTCCTTAATGCTTAAAATTGATTGGATGTTGCACTGAAATAAATGTGCTGATTTATTTTCCAGATTTAAACACATGCAAATTCGTGTCAATGCAGAGTCTGCCGGTTTTTACAGGTGAGTCCAAACAAATAATAATTTGTATCATATACACACACAAAGCAATCAAACTCTTTTCATTTACAGCATCTTCCTATACTGTCAATTTCTTAGATGCTGATTCTTTTTATTTACTCAGATTAGATTTTTCAACTTCAAGTTACATCGGCCATTTACGTCTTCAAATAAAAACAGAACGATGTAAAATGTGGGGACTAAAAACTAGAGTTTCATCTTAAATCAAGTCTTTAATAAATAGTTTTAGACATTCAAATTTGTGTTTCTGTGCTGAAAGACGACCAGGTATGAAATTGGACAAAAGGATCAGTCTGTGTTTCATTTTTAGAGCTGGTAAAGTGGAGCACATGAGAACTGACAGAAGGCTGCAGGCCCTGCTGCAGACCCAGAAGACCCTCATCAACAAGGAGCTCTGGCTTTATAGTAGGAACATCAACTATTAACACACTTCACCTCTGGAGTATTTCAAACTTCTTCGCTTAAACTGTAACTCTTCTTGCCACAGTTGGAGTGAACACCTTTGATTACCTCGGAGGGTTCCTCAGCTACATTATAATCGCCATTCCCATCTTCACTGGTGTTTATGATGGTCTCACTCCAGGTGAACTCAGCGCACTCATCAGTAAGGTGGGCCTGTTGTTTTAAATGCTCATGCACACCTTTTTCTTTTATTGTAACCTGTTATCAGCTCCTTCATGAGGAAGCAGCTGCAGAAATTAAATCATTTGTTCTTAGTTCGTCCACTAGATGGCAGAAATACTTTTCTTTCAGTCTAAGAGCTAAACGCCTTCTAAATATTTTGCATTTATTTCGTCGCAACACCTCTATTTGTCTCAGGTTTTGACTTTGTGCTGCATTTTTTTTCTTCCATTTAGTCAGTAAAGTTGTAATTTTCATTCCCTGCCTCTCCTCTTTCTCTTTCCCCTATTTTATATGCAGAATGCCTTTGTGTGCATCTACTTGATAAACGGCTTCACGCAGCTAATAGACCTGTCTACTACTCTGTCAGATGTGGCGGGATACACCCACAGGTATCACGCTGCATGTCTAACGACAGCAGGTTTTTGTCGGTGGGATTTGGCCTCCCGTCTCTGAAGCTTTGTGTTGTTGTGGTTAGGATTGGGGAGCTAAGGGAGGCGATGGAAGATATCCTTCACAAGCAGTGCGATTACGACCCTGCATCCGGGGAAAGCTACGACTTCGACAGGTTAGAGGGAGCGGTTTCACACAAACACAACGAAAGTGGGGAGCAAACTGAAGTGTAGAAAAGACAATCTGCATTTAATTTTAATACAATCTCCCCAATCCAGTGACTTTAATGTCCATGCGGGCCCTGTGGATACGGCTTTCATCCTGGACCACCTTTCATACAAATCTCCATACTCGGACCAGCTCCTGGTGGAGGATCTGAGTCTAAAAATCAGCCAGGGGACTCACCTGCTGGTGGTGGGGAACACAGGCACAGGGAAGACGTCCCTGCTGAGGGTCCTCAACCGTCTCTGGGAGGCACACAGCGGTGAGACGGCAGGAAGACGGCGACTCTTGTTGAACCATTAGGGTATCACAAACAACTCCAGACACAAGTGCTCGTTTTACCTGTTCCACATAAATGTGATGATGCATCACTTTCAGTTGAATCAATTACCAGCAGAACACAGATGAATGTTTAAATAGTAACCTAAAAAAAATGCGTCAGCATGTGTATTCATGCATGTATTTTTTGTTGAATACATTAGTACAAACATAAACGGACTGACAGCTCAATGTGGCACTTGTATAAAACAGCGTTACAGGTTGCTAATGCAATAATTTCTTCAGTTCTTTCTTTTTTTTTTTCTGTGCCTTTAGGTTTTGTCCAGATGACCACATGTTTTGGTCCCAGAGGAACCCTCTTCCTACCTCAGAAACCTTACATGACCGACGGCACTCTGCGTGAGCAGGTGACATTTCGTTTATGATTTCAAATAACAAGCATACTGTATGTGTGTGTTGGTGTGACTTCTCATTTATTGGAGCTTTTTTCTCAAACAGGTGATTTACCCGCTGAAGGATATTTACCCTGCATCAGGTATCACATATTATAATCTAACAGTTAACTATAATACAAAAACTGGTGAAAAAAATGTTTGTTTAGGAATTAAATTAAATTATCTTTATTTATATATCGCCATCTCATAATATACCATCTCAAGGCTCTTTACAAAAGAATAGGGAAAAAAAATAATTAGAACAAAGGATGAAGAGTTTATTATAAAGCACATTTCTGGGACTGTTTCCATTTCATCAAATGCTTTCTGTCTTAGTGCTACTTCATGGCTTCTTTATTAATGTGACTAACATGAGACGATAATATTTATTAAGCCTCATTTTCAGGGTCAGTAGATGATGATAGAATTATACAATTCCTGGAACTAGCAGGAGTGGTGAGTAACGGTGCAGTAATAAAACGTTTCTGAGATCTTGGGGACTTTGTTAAAAACTGGTGATAAACCCCGTTTCCTATGCATTCTACAGTCAAGCCTCTTGAAACGAACTGGTGGTCTGGATGAGAAGGTGGAATGGAACTGGTATGAGCAGCAAAATAAAGTAGAAGCTATGAAAATGAAAAATAAAAATGATGGTTTCTAATATGTCTTTTTTATATTCCTGCAGGTATGATGTTCTGTCTCCAGGTGAAATGCAGCGCCTCTCCTTTGCACGACTCTTCTATCTGCAGCCAAAATATGCAGGTGAGTTCCTCTGTGCTCTGCAGCTCAGGTGTGGCCAGCTACTTTTGTCTAAACCCTTTATTCTGAAAATGACATACAGTGCCATTTAGAGGTAAGGAAACATTTTTTTTTCTTAATCCACTAGTTTTAGACGAAGCCACCAGTGCTTTAACAGAGGAAGCAGAGGCTCAACTGTACCGAACCTGTAAACAGCTGGGCATGACTTTGATCAGTCTGGGACACCGTAGCAGTCTTGAAAAGGTAAGCTGAATAATCATCAGGTGTACTGCAAACCTATCATTTCTTTATACTTTGCTTCAAAACAGCCACATCGTCTAATAATCTTTTGAAGTGGCATAGGCAATTGTTGTTTTGGTTTCATAAAGTCTTTCGGAGTTTTCCTTTGGACCTTCGCTGCTTTTTCATTTACTTTTGTCCAGCTCATTTATCTGTACACAACAAAATTTTGGAGTCAAAGTCCAATACAAACTTTAAACAGCCTCAAGAAAGCAAGGAAGCAGAACCAAGACCTCTATGAGGGCAGCTAGAACAATATGACCTCTTTAAAGTAAAAGTCAAAGAAATGGGTTAATTTTTAACACCATTAAATCAGCAGCTTAACATGTTGTGATGGTGAAAATAATGATTGCTTCATCAGTTCTTGTGCCTTCAAATCTTTTTTGCTTTGCTGTCAATTTTGGTGCCTGCTTCGTTAACATGTCATACCGATCTTCCAGTACCACGATATGCAACTGAAGCTATGTGGAGAAGGCCGATGGGAGTTAACCAAGTTAAAAGGAACCAGTGGGACCCTCAGCCTCAGACAAGAAGCCACGTGAACCCGCTGACATGCAGGAAACCTCGAGGTTTCTTAATAACTTATCATTCAAATCTTCCTAAATATGTTACAATCAGTCCATGTGGGCAGCCTTGAATAACAGTTTGATTATTTTCTTATCTAAAACAATGAAGGAATGCAGTATTTTGCTAAAAAGACTTGAGATTCAGAAACTGGACCCAAAAAACTTTTTATTGTGTCACAAATCACATAGAAAAACACTTCTTAAGTGCATTAAAGTTATTTTTGCAACGGTGTTATTCAATAACCACATCTGAAAGTTTCACAGTCTTATAATGAAGATACATGGATTGTTAAAATAGATTTATATGTACAATCTAATGAAACGTTTGGTGATTAAAATAAGTTTTTCTTTAAAGGCACGTGTGGTTGATGGGAATGTGCAAGTTATCCTTCACAGCCTCCTTTACATTTCATTGTTTTCAGGAAAGTTACTCCGATGCTTCTTATTTACTTAAGAGCTTTTCATGGCCTTCGATGATCTCCTGAACCGCTGCTGGATCGTCCAGCGTGCTCAGGTCCCCCAAACCATCCAGGTCAGAGTCCACAACTTTGCGCAGAACGCGCCGCATGATCTTTCCCGAACGCGTCTTAGGCAACCGTTTAGCCAACTGCGTCACAGATATGATAAGGATAAAGAAACTGAGTGAAGCCTGTTTTAAATGTAAGCTTGTAATTTGAGCCCAACAAAGAGATGATTTACCTGAATGAAGTCAGGACAAGCATACTTGGCAATCTTTTCAGACACCATGTTGTTCAGCTGCTTGGACAGATCCGCCTCCTGTATGTCTACACCCTTCTTCAGGACCACGAAGGCGTAAACTCCTAACAAATCAGAATAGACGGGTCTTTATATCAGTTTTACTGCAAAAATCTCAGCTTGCACTGAGAGAAATCAAAGTTTTAAATTTACACTATAATTTAAAAATTTGATCCGAGAGTTGAAGAATGTATTCTTGGTAATCTAAGACTTCCTGTTTGGCTGGTGCATGAATATCATTTGACAAAATGACCTTCAAGATGGGAAATACAGGAGAACATGCCATTTCAGAAATCTTTGGATAATGAAATTAAGATATTGCTGAAAAGCACATATATTTCATTAACTTTCACTAAGTGAAATACATTGTATAGATTAATTACGCACAGGTGTGTGTTGGAAAGAATTTATTTCTGTTAGTTATCATTTTCCACTTACAGCTAAAGAAAACATATTTAAAATTAAAATGGTACTATTTTTAAAAACAGAAATGTGGGCTTAGCGAAAAGTAGCTTTAATCTGATAAATGGGCTTTATCTGAACGAATATTCTAACTTACTGAATAAGACGTGTACATGTGGAGGACACACTGGTACTTGCCTTGACCCTTGATGTTATGAGAGTATCCAATAACTGCAGACTCAGCCACTGCACTACACTGATTCTGTCACAGACATAAAATACAAACTTCCTTTTATATTCAGTGATTTAATAAAGAGTTTTGGAATAAAAAAACATGGCTAAAAATTTTATCCTAACTAGGTTTGTTTTTTTTTTCTGGTTAGCAAACAAATTACCCTGACTTTGTTTTTGCTAATACTAACGAGTGCAATTATTTGGATGTTTACAGTAAATCTAAGTAAAACATTTAACTGGCTTCTGTTAGAGGTCACCTAAATAATGTTTGTGTGTTTGATTTAACGTGAACTCACCACTACGTCCTCTATCTCTGCTGTCCCGATCCTGTGGCCGCTGACGTTGATTACGTCATCCAGACGCCCTGTGATCTGGTAGTAACCCTCCTGAGAACGATAGGCTCCATCACCCGTGAAGAAGTACCCTATAGTTTGTTACAAATAGGTTTTTTTATTTTCCATCTTTAATGTGAAGAATGAAAAAAAGGCTGAAAACATGAGGTTGTTTCGAACACTTTTTTTTTTTAAGATAAGATAAGATTTATTTGTCATTGTCATCAACAGATTACAACGAGATTGAGATTTGCTCGACTCGAGTTAAAATGCAGGTTATGTGTATATACATAGTATATAATATACATATACATACATACATACATAAAAAAGATAAAAAAATAAATAGTACAAAATGAGAAATAAATAGACTTTTTTTTTCTCCAATGGCGGCGCGCGTAGACGCAGCGGCTTTGTGCTCTCAAACACTTACGACAGTACCTGGATAAGGTTGGAAGTAGGTCTCAAGGAATCTCTGGTGGTTGTTGTGAATGGTTCTTGCCATGCCGGGCCACGGCTGAGCCATACACAGAGCTCCGGATGTGTTGTTGGAAGTCAGTAACTTTCCCTGCAATAACAAAAGATGACAAATCTGTTAATGCAAAGCAAAATGCTACAGTAAGTTGGAAAGAAGGAGGAAAATTTGTATTCTTAGCAAATTTAACTGCAAATAATGTAAAAATCGGAGTTCATGGGGAAGTTGGGCTGTTCGTAATGTAACAGTAAGCACTGAGTGCTGAAGTTGTTTTGGTTTGTTTCCGCTGTAAAAGAGGAAGAAAGGTCTGCTGAAACGCGTCACTCCAACTGTCTGCACAATCTGTGGGTTGCAGGCAGCATATCAGTGTGACTGACGGCTGAGAGCAGGGTGGGTATCAAAAGTGACACAGCTGGTGGTGACTGTTTTATAATCCTAATCTGACCTTCTCCCCCAGGCGGCTCCCAGCCGCGCGGCATTTGTGGGGGTAGGACACACACAGACGCACACGCTGCTAAGCAGTTCACCTCAGTGTCCATGAGCACCGGCTTGATGCCAAAGAAGGGTCTCATGGCCATCCCCGGGACAATCTCTGCGTCTGGTTCTGACGGCTTTGGGGCGATGCAGATGCCGCCTGTTTCTGAGGTCAAAACAAAGCAAATAATAAAGTAATCTCATCAAAACCTTGTCATAGTGTAACAACTGACATAAAAATAAACAAGTTTTATTCACTTTACATTCCCAAACCTAAAGAAAATGACGCATGAATACAAAATGCTAACAGTTGGAGAATATAGTAAGCGAAAGTTTGACAGTACATTTTTGTAAATAAGCCGGGTTTTTGAGAGGCACTTTGATCTTTTGCAAACTTTTTCATTTAGATTACATTTTTGTTTAATGAATAATGACATTGTAGACTCAGTAGTGTGTTTTGCACGCTTGATGTTGAATTTAAATTATTTCATCATTGGATAAACAACAGATCACTTGTATATTAACACCATTGAGTTGAGAGGTATGCTTCCTTTTCACTTGCACAAAGATAACTGACTTAGATAAATCAAACTAACCACAGCATTTTAACTCAATTATACAACCTAATTTTTGTAATTTGTAGCTAAGATACTTTAAATACTACAATAATTATTAGATTTATGGGGTTCCTCTGGGTTTAAAGTTCGGGGCACTGTTACTTTTATCATTCAGATTTTCCTCTAATACCCAAAGCGAGATTTAATGTTCGGGCCACTTTTAATTTAGTTATTCTCACTCTAAATCAAATCATTATTTAAGTACTATTCTTTCTTTAAACATTGGAGCCATGAAACCTTAACAGGCATTCAAGCAATATTTTATATTTTAACTAGTTTAGCAATGCTAGGTTGCTAAACTAGTTAAGCAATATAATCTGTCAGCCAAATTAACAATCACAACTAATGTATAATAAAACTATTGCAGTACTTTATATTTTGGTGTTCACATGAAAAATGTTAACAAAAGTCTGATCTATTTATCTCTGTTTTTTTTTATTTGTCACATTTTGCCTTTCCATATACACTTTTACATAACATCTTTACCAATATAGTTAATTACACTAAAAATACAAATTGAGAGTAGGCTGTGTATGCTGAATGTCACACGGGAATAAAGGAAAAACAAGTAACGGATGGAGCTGAGTAATGTTTTGTGAATCCCGGCATAAGGCTTTCTCATGACTCCAGATGCAGATTGTGGTATTACCATCATACTAAGTAAATTAAATGCAATTAGAGCCTCCCAGGCCTCATGGACTCTGGTAATCCACCTAGTGGTGGCACCAGTGGTTGCGACAGCAGAGGGGGCTGCTCTAAAGTAGGACACAACAGATGATGCCACAATAGCATTAGACTTGTGTGTTGTTCTCATTGACTGTAACTCTGAGACTTGTGCTCAAAACTGTCTCCCATGAGTAAATTCATGTTTCATTACCTTTCTTCTACAGAGATTAAATGCTGACTGTAAATAAATCTTTTGTTTATTTAAAGTTTGTATTAAAAACTTGGAAACAAACAGAAACCCCCTCGACTGACTTCCACCTTAAATGATTTTGAGCTATTTTGCTGTTTGAGACATTGATGCCCTTTCACCCTCTCACCTCTCCTGCCCTGGGTGATCTAACACTCGACTCAGATGCCAAGAGAGGATAAAAATCAAATTTTCCTCTACTAAACAGGCTACTTGCTGCCTGATCAACCAAATGTCATTTATAAATAATGCCACTTAGCCGTAATTGAAAACATTAGTTCGGAAAAATACCATAACAACATAATCCTTTTTACAGAAGTAGGGTATTTGGGTCATATCTGTGTCTCTAATTCTTAAGCTCATGATGCTCTAATGTTTAATTATCATCAGTAATAATAGGTTTTCTACCATTTGCATGGTAATTACCACGGGTGTGCGCCATTTGCTTATTACTCGATCTGATTAGGGTGAAACACATAGTGTCAGATGGGTTCAGCAAAGTTTACTTTATTAGCAAAATCCGATGATTTACAGCATGCTGTCATTATAAGCTAATGTTGTGGAAGCATGGAGGATGTTTTCTTGCGACATTAAAGTTGAAAACATATTCTAGAAGGTTTTCTTATGTGAGACCAAGTGGAATCCCTGTAGTGCGTTTACGCCACATCCTTCTTACAGTACTATGAAACAGTACTTGCTCCCTTACAGATTTCTTGTTTTTTTCTTGCTAATTCATGATTTTGCAGTGATTAACCACACTTTGAGTTAAATTTCCTCAGCTACACCCAGACCCAAAACTTGCCAGACCTAGGAAAATAAGAAAGCACTTGTCTGACAGCATGAAGTAGGATCAAAAAGCAACACATCATGCCCTGATGTGAAGAAATTTAAGAACAGGTGAAAACCAAATTCATCAGTCTTGATTTGTTGACTCAAGCGAGTCACAGCGACAGCACAAATGGAGACAACGTGGAATAGCGTTGAACCTTCCCAGGTGTGTGTAAGTTATTCCGAGAACCCAAAAAAGACTCATCCAGAATGTCACAAAACTACCTCACAATAAAATAAGCTGCCCTGCAGGCCTCACTTGCCTCAGGAAAAGTAAGTGTTCATGAATCAACAATAGAAAGAGCACAAAAAGACATCCATTTGTCCAGAGCCAAAAACCATTGCTGACCCAAACAAAGCACAGAGGCCCCTCTCACATTTGAAAAACACACAGTAATCCAAAACACTTTGGAGGAAATATTCTGGACGGAAGAGACAAACGTTGATCTCTGGTGATAGTGTGTCCTGGTGTAGAACTAACATAGCAATTAAAAAAAACAGTTGAGCGTGGTGTTGCTGTTTCTATACCTGGTAATAAGTTGAAATATTCAAGTGTGACAAAAAAGTAAAAAAAAGAACAAATAAGCATTGAATTATTTTTATTGCATGTACTGTGTGGTAGCGTTACAGTATTTAGAACTGATTATAAGTTCTCAAGGTCAAAGGAAATATATAGATATATATAGATCTACAAATGTAGATGTTCTGGACCTTCAACCACATAACACTGAAATTACTTAAACTTTTGCTAATTTATGAGTAAATCAACTGAAAATGTGGCCAATCTAATTCCTCTGGTTTCTCGCTTTGTTACTACATTTCATTTAATCAACCAAACTTCATTATACAGCAGCTTCCAACAATGCCTCACATTGACCAAAGTGCTTTACAAATTAAATCCGGCTTCATTCCTGTTCAGAAGAACACATTTACACAGCTGATTGCTGTAACAGTCGTTGTGTTTACATGCACACACAACCACAGTCCCACACGTTATGTAACAGTCCCCGTTTGGTGAACAAAGCCAATGGTTTTCCCCTTTAAGATGGACTGCTACAGTGCAGACGTGGCAGAGGAGTTTGTGAGGCTAGTTTCTCCTCCAATAAGGAAGATAATACTTTTAGACTCCCAGGATCTGACATTAACACATACTGTATATAGATTCCTCTGACATTTACCTGACAAGACAGTGTACAAACAACAGATGTACACAAGTAGCAGACTGAAGTCAAGCTTAAAAATATACCACATGGTCCACTTGTTTGACTATTGACACCTGATGATCCCAACACAGCAAATAAAGCTCTTCTCTGCTCAAATGTAAAAAAAAAAAAATTATTAAAAAAAAAAAATCATTTTTTTTCTGTTTTATTAATGAAATAACAATACAGTTTTGTGAAATAGGATCTGACTCAGGTGTCTGTTTTTCTTAGATCAAAATCAATCAATCAATCAAATTTGATTGATTTCAGCAGCAAGGCATTTCAAAGTGCTTTACATCATATCAAACACAGAAACACAATGCAACATAGAATCAACAATGAAAACACAACATTAAGTCAGGTTCCATCAATAAATTTGTAATTGATTACGTTTCAAATACAATCCTAAACAGGTGGGTTTTTAGTCGAGTTTGCATCCATAAAAGGTTTACCGGAGATGACAGATCGGCCATCATGGCTGCTAATGAGATGAAGATGATTATTTAAAAATAGCCTCAAGCTCTTATTGATGATGTTTTAATTGTAGGTCAAACAAGCTGTGATATGAGGCTTTTTGTTTTAAAGTTAGGTAAATTCCTACAAAATTTTAGATTATAGGATCTGTATCTTACCGGTTTGCCACCAGGTGTCCACTACAGGACAGCGTCCTTCGCCGACCACCCTGTTGTACCACTCCCACGCTTCTGTGTTGATCGGCTCACCCACTGCAGACACAAACAACCATCAATTACATTATGTCGTTATACGCTGGTCCAAACTGCTTTCAGTACATGAATATATGGCTATGGAGTGCAACACAATGTTTTCAGAAAATATAATAGAATTTAATTCAATTACAAGAGAGCTTTGGACATTTTAGAACTATTTATCTCCATAGTTTCTGAAAATTCTTAATTAAAAAAAGAATTAAAGTCATGTCTTGATGCAAGAACATGGCTACTAAATGGTTTGTTTGCGGGTACGAAAAGGGATGAGAGTAGTCCAAACAAGTTTTTTTTTAAAATGAAACAATTGACATTATTAATGTCCACTATCTGTTTCAGCGGCACTCTATCTGGCATCTGTTTGAAATAAAGCCAAAGTACATAGACATTAACATGTGAATATGTGAATATTTATTTATCACAGGTCATACTGTCATCAAAACGTTCAGCTTCTTCATCGCATCTAACGTTTCTTCCAGATGTCATGCAGCATTAGCCCGGAGCCATTTTAATCTCATGTATTTGCAGATTTTCTCTGGATATACAAAACAACTGTTTTGCTGATCAGTTAGACTTGGAGGCAAATAATAATCGGTTCACAGGTTTTTAATAATTACAGGCTGATGTGAATAATTACAGCACATGGTGCTTAAGGAGATCAAATATCCAAAACGAAGCCAAAAAGCTTTTATCCACAACAAATAGTGACTCCAAATTAGTAATAATATGAATATAACTGTATGCCTGATGCTAGAAAACTGGTAATCTGCAATAGAAACAGCATAACCTTCCTAAGAAATGTGAACATGTACCTGCATTCCCTGCAGTTGTTTCCTGTTTGCAGTCATACATTCTTGTCCAGTGCAACTCTGACTGTGAAAAACGCCTACATGTTTTTTTACACATAAACACAGAAAACTGGGGCAAAGGTGAAAGTCATTCAGGTCGAGGCTTCATTTCTTTCTCAGCTCTCTACCAACCCCAGTTTGGTTTTAAATAAACTTCAAGCCTGCATCAGCCTCTGTTTGTTCTTTCAGGGCAATTTGCAGCCTGACTGCTGAGGAAAAAAGGACATCATGTGATTTTCCACTCTGTGCTTAACAGTCATCTTGCTAAAGTGTTGTAATAAATACACAATACATGTTTACTTTTTGTTATTATTGGCAGAGTAGTTGAATGCAAACAAAACAAATCCTGTTTACATTTCAGAAGCTGAGAATCCGTGATGAATCTGTTGCATAAATTAAAGACATTTACTAAAGGGCAGGCAGATTTTTAAAAATAGGACTTGCTAAAGTCCAACCTAAAAAGATGAAAGCCTGACAAAAAAAAAACAAAACAAAAGTCTTTTTCCGCTAAGGAGCAAAGTGTTTCACATACCAGAGCCGAGTGTGGTGAGGGAGGAGCGGTCGTACTTCTTCACCCACTGGTCTCCGTATTTGATCAGGAGGCGGATTGCAGTGGGAGCGCCGTAAAACTGGTTGATCCTCAGCCTCTCCACCATGTCCCAGTATCTCCCTGTGAACCAGACATTTACATATTATAGGATACAAATAATTCCACCAACAGTGTTCTCCTTACACATTATTTAGTTTAAAATTACTCACTTTTTTATCTTAGATGTGTGAGTGCAAAATATTGCAGGCCAAACAAAGGGTAAAGTTGCCATTTTTATTCATATTTAAATGAGTGTGTAAGTCAGTAGCTAAAATACTAATGGGTAAAATTAAGATTTGAGTAAGAAAATTATGTCAAATTAATAAATCAAGGTGAAAACCACTATGTTTATTAAGTCGTGTTCAACTTTTGTTCTTTAGAAATGAAAAAAAGAAACAAAACTGGAAAGAAAATTTGCCAACTTCATTTCCTTTTTTCCAAAGCAAGCCAGATCTGGAAAGTGATCAATAGACTAGAATAGAAACAACCTTTTATTGTCCCGCAAAGGGGAAATTCAAAGTGGATTTCATAGATTTTCCAAACTTTTCACGGCTGTGCAGAAACTCTGTACCAATTTTAAATTTGAAACATTATTTTAGAATTCAAAACCTGGGTCAGGATACACTGGAGTGCTCTCAAACAGAACGGTGGTCCCTCCATTGGCCAGGGGCCCGTACACTGTGTAACTGTGTCCAGTAATCCAGCCTATATCTGCCACACAGCCGAACACGTCCCCGTCATGGTAGCCGAAGACGTACTGGACACGAACCGGAGGGAGGAGACAAGTTAAGCGTTACGTTGTAGAGACTGATCAGCAATCTGTTTGTGTTTATGGGATTGCTGCTCACCCTGTGTGTGAGAGCAGCAAAAAGCAGGTATCCAGCCTGCGTGTGGACCAGGCCTTTGGGCTTCCCCGTGCTACCAGATGTGTACAATAGGAACAGGACGTCCTCGCTGTCCATAGCAGCTGGCTCACACACCACGTCCTCCTTTAGCATCTCCTGAGCAGAACAGTGAGGTCATGACAGGGTCAGGAACATGAACTTATCACAGCAGTTCAGGAGCAACGCCTGGTTTTATCACATCAAAGCAGACGGGAGTTTGCTCAGCTGTTCCATGTTCGATTTTTTCAGACAATTCCCTGAAAGTCTTTTCTAAAACATGACACCTTACTTTATGAATAGCATATCCTGAAAACACAGAGTCTAACCTCCTCCAAGGCGAAGTCCCTGTCTGTCATCTCGACTTGTTTTTCAGTTCTCATGGCCACAAACACCTGCTGGACAGTCGGACAGCTCTGGACGGCTGCGTCCACCGTCCTCTTCAGCTCTGTGATCTTCCCGCCCCGGACGCCCTGGTTCACGGTGATGACGGTGCTGGACTGAGCTACAGACAACACAGGGAAGGAGAAGTAAAGAAACGGCTGCACGAAAGGATTTATAAATGCGTCAATCAGAATCAGCTCTCAGTGTTTTGATGATTTTCTTCTATCACAAAAAAATACAAAGAAGCACAAAATACAATTTTCAGTGTCTTTAAAATATCTGTAAAACCAGCCTGGAGCAGGAACGGTTAGTCATCACACAGTGAAAAAGATCAGGATTTATCATGTTTGCAAACAACCTAGAAATAATGAAAAAAATTATTAAGTTTGGAGTCTGAGTTATTTTTTCCCCACTATTGGATTATTGAGACATCAATAAATCCAAATTTATTTTTAGAAATATGATTAAGCATAATTACACTGTTTTTATTCCACCTAACAATTATGTGCTACTTTGTGTTGGTTAATCCAACATGATGCACCCTTCAAAAATGACGAGACAAAAAAAGGTGAAAAAGCTGAAGGAGCATGAAGACATTACACGTTTTTACACTCCAGTTTATAAAAATTGAAGTTTTTGGATTCGGAAACATACATTTCTTTCACTAAATAACAATTCGGTTAACAAACTAGTGTAATGTGATGAATGTCACCTCTGCTAACTAAGCTAAATGTCAGCACATCTCACACAACCCTTCTGAAACCCAGCCTGAGATGCCTTCTCCCCACCTTGCTGGGATTTCTGGAACAACGGAGGCTAATTGAAGGGATTGGAGACGATCCCCTGTTTTTGCTGCATAATTTTTTCCTCTTTTAGACGAGTTGGCAAGTAAGTGTGAAGTGGGTGGTTGCTTCATTTTCAGTAGCACCGAGTCCCTCACACTGCTGGTTCCGCTGTGTCTACTTTATTCACTGGAGGACACATCATCACAGGGCTTGGCCAGCTCAAGTGGGTCATTGTGAATAACCAGAGGAGGCTTTAAAAGTCTCTGCAGCCATACCATAAAATCCTAAAAAAATAGGTTTTATTAGACTCTCCTTTTATATTCTATCCAAACATCCTGAGAACTAATTTGCTCATTTTTATCTTTCAGCTGGGTTTTTATATGAAATTCTGCAGTTCTTCATATTTTCTATGAAAGTAATGTACCCTGAATGTGTGCCTTTAATACAAGAGGTTCAAAAAATGGTTTATGTTGCATTTTTTTGTAAAAATGAGTGCACATGGTCAGACTGTTCTTATTTTATCTGGGCATAAATTTAAAAAAAAATCCATGTCCACAGTATCGCAGGCATGTATTCCTACATTCCTTTCTAATCTGCATGCAGAAATATTATAATCTAAACTGCTTTACACGATATGGAATTAGAAAATAAGTTTGATAATGGCTAACTACAATCCCACATCATAGTTGTAGCAGGAGAGTTAAAAGGAAAATTGACTTTGTAGGTGTGAATTCAAATATTTGCAAAACGTTTCAGATTTCTCCCTTGTAAAAATGTTGAATGAGTTTAAATTTTCTTATAGCGCATTAAACAAAACAACATACTATCATTTGTACACATTGCAATGTTTAACTTTGGATTTCATGTTGTTATTTAAAACATCTAAAATATTGCTTTTAACTCATAAAGTTTGATCATTAATGAAACAAGAAAAGGCCATAAGAAATAAAGGCATTTTTATAGAGTTCTAGCATTCATTCACTTTTATAGATGCATCTTTCTTTCCATTTTTATGGTGCAGTGTCCCACTGTTAAAAGAGATAATAAAAAAAGTCAGTCTGAGCAGCAGGATGCTTCCAAGTCATATGACTCTGTTAGAAAATTGACTAAGTCATGAAAAAAAAGACTACTCAAATGACAGTGAAGTACTCATGACTACAGGAAGCTAAAAAAAAACAAACTTATTTGTTTATAGACAACCCTGAGATCAGCTGTTTGTTGTGTAAATCTAACCGGGCTCAATTTGCATATCTCACCGTCTCTTATGCGCTCTGCCAGGGCTTCTGAACTGAAGCCTGCAAACACCACATTGTGAGCAGCACCAATCCGGGCACAGGCCAACATGGACGCCACAGCCAGAGGGCAGGTGGGCATGTAGATGGTGACGCAGTCCCCCTTCTTTACGCCGTACCGCCTCAACAGGTTCCCCAAGCGGCATGTCATCTCCAGTAGCTCCCTTACAAAGATAAAGGTCAATCACATCGTAATAACAGAAAAGAAAAGCTCGTGACTATGATGATTCTAACATCCTCACCTGTATGTGTACCTGACCTCTGACCCCTGCTCATCCCTCTCCCATATCAGGGCCACTCTCTCTGGACAGGTGTGCACATGGCGGTCCAAGCAGTTCACTATACATGTGCACAACATAAACAAAGCAGCGTTAACCACGTGGTGCGTTCAGGGCGCACATTATTATCAGTTTGTCATCTTGTAAAACGGTAAACCAGGGGTCGATACGCTTTCAATTTGTCTCGCTTTCAGCTATAAAGTGAAAATAATCTCACCGGAGACGTTCAGCTTTCCGCCCTCGAACCACTTAATCCTCCCTTGGCTCAGATCGCAGTCCTGCACAGCGTCGAAAGGTCGGATCCAGCTCAGCCTCTGGCGGGCCACGGCGTCCCAGAAGCTCTCGCCGTGGGAGACCGAGTAGTCGTGCAGAGCGTCGCGGCCAGAAACGCCCTCGAAGCCCGCCGACTCCGGCATGAAGGCCGCCGAGTTCCAGCTGCTCCTGCCGCGGCGCAAAACATGAAGAAAAGATGCCGAGACGCCACGTCTGATGGCAGCCACATACTTCGTAGTGCATTTGCAAGGAAGCCACATAGTGTTGCTGAACTTAGTCCGAGCTGTGCAAAGAAAGCGAGCAAACCATTTCCGCAAAAGGAGAAAAGTTTGATGATGAAAGATTGGAAATGTTGCGCTCGCTGTTTTTGCGCTGGAAATCTTGGAAAGTCCTGAGAGGAAGGGCTTGGTGAGTTAAAGGGCGGTCACTAAAAGAAAAAAAAAGGAAAAAGAAAAAAACTCTCTACCGATATTTCGTTCCTTTAAGAAAAATACTAAACTGTGTGGAAAATGAATATTGAGCTCCTTTCGCATTAAATCTCTCATCAAATTAATATTAAAAAAAATTTTTCTAAGATGATCACAATTACTATCTACGTAACAACTTGCATGTAAAGCGTTTGTCAGTGTTTGGGCAATAAAGGTGTGGCCATAACTTGTAAAACACCATTTCAGTGAAGTTTATTGGCTGTAAAAAAAGACTCATTGCATGAAGAGGTCAGGTTGAGGTCAGACAAGCAGCTCTGTTTCTATGCTAAACACATACAGGTCTCAGCCAGCAGTATTCATGAAATGGGTGTTCGCCCAGGGTGCCAACTTCCTGAAGAGGCGGTGCAAGAATAAAACAAACAAAAAAAAAAACAAAAACAAAAAAACCCCACAAAGACAAATAAATACATCAAAATAACAATAAAAAACAGCAACAATGTGCGATTGTGACTGATGCTATTTACTCATACTCTGTACACTGACAATAGCAAGTCTGTTTTACATGTTTCTGCAAGACTTCACTGCGTCAGAATTTAAACAATTTCGTGCATTTTGATTTGGCAAAGGGAAGAGAAAGGGCTGACTCAGTTACTGCACTGGGAAATGAAGTAGTACTTTCCAGAATGTGCCTTGAGGAGGGTTGCAAAACATTTCTGTTTGGTACGTATTGTACCAAACAATATGGATTTCTGTAAACAGAAAATGTATTGTTTTGTTGACAAAAATCAAAAAAGCATTTCAATTTAGAACATGCTAAAGGGATGTGTAGTCACTTATTAGCAACATGATAAAACAACGGTTTTCAACCCTGGTCCTTCATGCTTTAGGCCCTGTCCACTCGGAGACTAATATCTGCACAGATATTTAGACGTTTAGGCTGTGCATCCATAAGGATCCCACATTCTGGGAGACCAGAAACGATCATTTTTGAAAATGGAATCATGAATGGCAAAATTTCAAAAGGCTGGTCTCATGTTTCTGTGTGTACATGTGAGTCACATCTGTTTTGAAATAATGATCCACATGCTGTGTTACACCACCATCACTTGGCCACAGTATTTTCTGTGATGATGCATCGCATTGTACGAACGCACATTTTTTATTAATCATTAACCAAAATTTCCAGTGTTCGTCTCCAGCCTAGATGTTTAACTATTGCTACATAATTGTGTGAATTAAATGGGTCCTCAACAGGCTTCTGCTTATCCTTATGGTATGCTGAGGAGGTAATGCAGTCATCTGAATGACGTGGGCTGAAACATTTAAAACCTGCAGGACTTTGGATCCTGAAGACTAGGGTTGGCCAACTTTAAAGGACGGAGGGAGAAGTGTATATGGAAAAAGCAGCTGGAATTAAACCAGTAATTCCACTCTTCAAATTTTCCTCCTGCATTATTTTTCAATCTACCACAATTAGCTGATGCTCTAAATCTGCTTTTCTCAGTGTCTGAGCCAAATGAATGTGAAAATAAGAGTATTTGACTGGCATTCATGCCTGAGTTTCCCTCTTTGGCAACTTTCAGCTGCTTTGGTTCTTTCACACTGTTTTACAAATTTCACAACTTCATAACTGAATATAACGATTGTGAGCTGCAACCTCAAAAACAACTGCAAAACAAAATGTGAAGGCGTCCTAGTGGATGTTATTTAGAACCAAATAGAGATTTGTGGAAAGAAAAAGATGCCGATGATCTTCATTACAGATGCACATCAGCCGATTTTTGAACTGGAAACCACAGCAGTAACGATGCTATTTTTGCAGAATTTTTCAAAGAATATTTGTCAAAGAATACATAACCTTCAATTGTTTTTTTTTAGGCATGCTCAGGGTGTTTATTCTTTGCAGTTGAATAAGTTGACTTTATTGCCACCCACAGGGCTAATCAGTGTTCTTGATTAGGCAAAGGGAAGAGACTATTCATTTTCCCTTCACCTCACTAATAACTGTAAATAAAAATTCTGCTGGCTGGGAATGTTTGCTCTTTTGACATATTTTTTTTGCAGTTCACAACAAGCCAGATCTCCCAATTGAGATTCTGTAATGAGGTTGATAAAAAAAACTGTAGCTTTACCATATATTTTGAAGTGAAAGAAAATCTACATTATATTGATTTTCAGCACAGTCACCCTCATGGAGGATAGGAATCTCAGTCAGAACAAAAAAAAAAAGATTTTAAATATAAGTAACTTTTATTTAAACTACAGTCACATTTATAAAGGGACAAATAAGTACATGTCATGGAACCGTCGGACACTTTAAATATGTACACCACGCTTTGATCGTCTGAAAACAATGCTTTAATTTTGTAATGTTCCCAGGATTTGGTACCCATATTTGCAGTGGCACCTATAGTAGTGCCAAACAGGAGTTCGGAGGCCAGGAGTTGATGGGAGGTCCAGGACTCAGTTCCACCAATCAAACAACATAGCAGGCTCATCTGTTGGTATTTCACCATCAATCTGTGTGCTACAGTCTTTTTTTTTTTTTTCAGTTGCTCTTCTCCTGCTGTGCCATCTCCTCATGTTCCGCTTCCCCTCTGTGCACCAGGTGGCCGTTTGCTCTGTCTGAAACAGTCTCCAGCATCTTTGCACTGTGCTCCAGTGCCTTTGCTCGCAGCACAGCAATACTGCACTCCCTCAGTTCCTCCTTAGAAATGGACAAACTGGTGTCTTTACTCTGTCTCTCCTTCTCTTCTTCCATCATTTTGTCTCCCGTTTTCTCCTGCCCAGGCGGCGGTGTTGGCGGCTTGCCACTTATGGTTTTTCCTTGGGAGGGGTGTGAAGGATCAACTGACTTCTTGTGCATACCTGAAGAGTAAAACAATAAAAATAGTTTTTGAATTTAATATGGGAACAGCTTTGGGGATGAAAAAAAGAGTCTGTGAAAGTTAACCCCCCCCAAAAAGTAAAGAAATTAGGGCAGAAGTTCTTATTCAATTAGTTTTTCCTAATTGATTTAATCTAATCAATTGACATGAGGTGACATGAGGACTAATCTGTCTTGATGAGGAGGGATTATTGCTGTATCGACTTCAGGGTGAGCCCCTGAGTGCATGTCAGAATACAGTTCAATTTCAGCTCTTAATTACAAACTCGCAGCCAAAGGTTTTGACTTTTTTGATCATGCATAAACATGTAATATTATTTTACATTATTGATAGAAATGTGTTGGCATTTGTATCATTAATAACATCTGTTGCTCTTAAATGACTATATTTATAGGTATCTTTAAGTTTGACAGTCTTTTGCAACTATTATTACAAGACAATAAGCGGTTGAGGAGACAAACTGGACGTGAATGGCAAAAAAAGCCAAAAAACCCTAAAAAACAACAACTTTAAAACCGTTTTATTTCCTATATTTGAGTGTATGGTCACATACCCAATAACCATGGAGCGTAAGAGTCTGAGATGCCGTCCTTTGCTGACTTGAGGATGGACTCAGGCAGGGGGATGGAGTGGCGGACCATTGCGCCGTACAAGCCGTACTCTGCCATCACACTGCTGCGCCCCCAACACTTCTCCCTCTTCCTCCACTTAGCTCTGCGGTTCTGAAACCACACCTGCAGAGACAGGAACAATAAACATGATGTTAAAAAAAAGTGGATTAGTCTGAAAGTGTACCAGAGATAAAAATGTATTTTTCACCTTAAAAGATTTGTGCTGCTCTTGTTCATTTGCTACTCTCAAGTGTTTCAGATTATGAAACGAATTTAATGTCAAACAGGTTATAACCAAAGTAAACATAAAAAAACTGTTTTCAAATGATGTTTTTGTTAACTGGTGGAGTTGAAGCAGCAAACCAGCCACAGATCATCACACTGCCACCACCATGTGGTACTTTTGGTATGGTAGACTTTTGAAATGCTTTCATAATCATACCAGATGTATTCTGCTTGCAGATATGCAGACCAAAATCTTGTTAGTCTGAGAAGACTAACAAGTTGCTTTAACAAGTTGACTTGTTTTAAAAACAAGAAAAAAAGCTCAACTTTCCTAGCAAGCAGAAAAATTGTGTTTCAAAGATGCTCTCAGCCAAAGCTTTAAAAGTAACGGAAATCCTTATTGGATTTCTCAATAGCCAGAAAATTACTGCAGAGCTTGTGTTCAGCAATCTTGCTGAGAATGTTGCTCTAATATTAGCGATCAACAGCTACCATGATGGAGGTCAACAGACTGTCAGTGTCTGTTAAAAGCACAAATAGCAAAACACTCTTGCAAATGACACACACTTTTGAAATAATATCACAGATTGTTCACGAAAAACCTTGAAAGTGTAATCTTTTTGTGCATCTGTAAATATTCAGTAACAATCTCATGGTACTGTGCATTAGACAGCTTTGATGCGATAACAGTTATTTCTGGCCTGCTTATCTGTAAAAGTTGAACCAGGGTGCTGTGAATGCTGCTGCATCCGAAGGATAACGACATAAAGCAGAACTTTTTGCTTTAGAAAATGAAAGAGCACCAAATAGCAAAGTTATATTTCTTGATATAAGTGGAGATCAAAAATCACTGCTTCCATAGTTGGAGAAATATTTAAGGTTGTACTTTGTACCGTATTAGCTTCACACAATCAATCTGTTCTGCTCCTATTAAGCAATAACATGGACACTTGAAATATTTCAGTGTTAAAATCTGACAAATTATGCTGTGGTTTGTATTGTAATTGGACATGTAATGCGGAGGGGCCGATTAGGTGTTTTCAACATTGTTTCATGTGAAAAATCTAAACAACATCACCGCTGAGTGGGACATTTTGTGTAAGAACACAACATTCAGCTATCATGATGCACTGCAGCTAGATGCATGTTTGGTTCATTTTAAAAGAATGTGTAAAAAGTTCTAATTTCTTAAGCAAAATACCCAAACATTTAATTTAAATTTAATTCTTTTTGAAGTCTTGCGATGTGTTTTGAAAAAAATGGTATGGGCCTTCAAAAGCAAATAAAAGAAAACAATTTGTCGATGTAATAAATGACATAACAATGTCAGGTAAATAAGAGTTTTGAGACAAACAAAAATAACAAATAAATAAATCAATTGAAAAGAGAAGCAGAAGGCAGAGTGCAGGTTGTCCTATGTGGTTGAGGAAAATCCTTTAAAAAAAGAATTTCTTGCATCTAAAGAAGCCTCTTAGCACAAAAACTGAATGAAAATGGTCTCATAGATGAGTCCTTTCAGAGCGAGTAGGCTTCTGACTCTTCAAGTGGTTAAATTGATTTCCACCACCTTGTAATAGTCTAGTGAATATGGATGAGAGGGAAAAAAGAGTGATACTTTAATGTGTATGTGTGAGAGAGAGAAAGAGTGTGTGTGTTGGTTTGTGGAAAGATGGGCAGGTATAATATTCATCTGAAATTGAAAGGCCCCAGATGAGCAATCGACCCTTTTCTTGTGAGTGAGCGCTCCTGACAGCTTGTGCGTTTCTACTTCCAGTGAGAGGTGAGGAAGGAGCAGGGAGCCTGATTGGAAAATAAGTTAATTTCCAGACCTGGTCGATCGGAGACAGGCGCGTCAAATTTCATGGGAAATTAAAACACTTTGAGCAGCCGGGTGCAGCCCTCTGCTCAGCCGCTGACCTCCTCTAATTAATTTCTTTATAGTTACGCTTTCATTATAGGGCTGCGGCCTGTTCATGCTCAGAAAAGACGGGATCATTCTTTCCTCTAACAACTAATTAAAGTGTGAGGGGAAGCTGGCAGCTGAGAAAATCTCAACCTGATGGTTTCGTTTTGATAGGCCCCATTATCACTACATCCACACACCAGAGACGTGGATTTTTAAAATTTATTTATTTATTTAACATTTTGTAAATAGATGAATTTCTTGCGGTGAAAAAAATCTGCTCACCTGTATTCTGTCCTCTGGCAGCTCAGTTTTCATGGACAGCATTTCTCTGGCGTAAACATCTGGATAGTGAGCTTCATTAAACGCTTTCTCCAATTCCTCCAGCTGGTAGGATGTGAAAATGGTTCTGCAGACCAAAAGAGATTATTTTTAGTTCATTTTGCATTGTACTTCAATAGGCTACTTCTATTACTTTACTCAAAATTCTTAGATATAAATTATTTTTTACTAGCTTCAGTTTTAAATATAAGTTATTTTACTTGACACCTCTTTAAATAGATTTAAAAGGAACAATGCATAAAAAGGTGAAAATTTTAAAATATATATTTTTTAAATGCATTTTTTTTAAAGACCCCAGTGCTGCTGTATCCAGAAGGTTCTCCTCACATGTATTAAATTAAAGTCAACAAAATATAAAAATGAAACCAGCTACAATTAAACGTTGTTCATTCACATAATAATAATAATAATAATAATAATAATAATAATATTTAACTAAACTTCAAACATTATCAGAGTCTATCGTAGAATAAATTGAAGATAAAATATATAAAACATTTTAAATATATTAAGTAGATATAATAAATAAATAAATAAAATTTACCTGTGTCTTCTTTTCTTTCTCTTCTTGCTTTGACACATCGATGAGGTGGAGAATTTCGGATCACCGGACGAACTCAAGTCATCTGAATCTGTGATCAAACGTCATAAAACCATTACAGGTAATATATTAGCATATCTGTCGTTTCCACAAAAAAAAAACCAATTACAAATATTGTCTGATTTACTTAAAACGGCATAACGTTGTGCATCTCTACATTTGCGCGCAGGTTCGTTCAAAAATTAAAGTGATAAAATCGAATAATTACAGAAAAGAAAAGATAGTCCCCCATTTTCGGGGAATTTTATAATTTCCATTTCAAATAAATCTATGAAAAACGTTTTATACTTTTAATAAGATAAAAAAAAAATAATATTAAATGCTTAATTTCTGCGCTTCTCTTGTGTCTTTAAAATTATGAGTCAAAAGTATAAGGAATACTTTTATCTGGACCGGAGACACTCACCGGAGCTGGCACCGGAGTGTTGAGCCTCCACTTGGGGGTCCATCTGCGGCGCCCTGTGCAGTGGCTGCAGGTGCACATTTTGCGCCTCTGACAGCACCTCCAGAAAAGCAGGTTGACTGTAAAACGTGTGTATACTCTCCGGGCCCAGGAAACCCATGCCGACTCCGAGCCCTGCGTGTCCGAGGGCCGACCTGGCGGCCAGGACGTGCGCTCTGTGCGGCAGAGTCTCCAGGGGCCGCCGTGGTGTGGTCGCCGGAGGCTCCTTGTTGAGGCCGAGCAGCTCCTGGATGCCAAAGCCGGTGCGCCGCTGCACAGTGGGGGCCATCTTCCAGACCGGAGGCTGATGTTTGGAGTCCCCCTGGTTTAGGACGTTCAGCGAAGCTGTTTTCTGTTTATTCTCTGTGTCTGAAAGCACAGCTCCGTCCTTCCCAGTCATGCTGTTGGCCTTCTGTCTCCAGCAAAAAATACTCCTGATCGCTGGTACGCAACAATGTGATGCTTTTTTTTTTTCTTTTTCTTTTTTATCTCTGTGCTCGTCTGCGCTGCGCCTTTTATTCAACGGGCAACAGGCGGCAGCCAATCACAAGAGGGGGGAATTTGCTGAAGTTTCTGTCAGATCCGTGAAGCCTTATGGGAGAAATCACTGGCAATTAATAGAGAATAAGTAGATATACATTTATTTTTTAATCGTGAAATTGTTGATAGGATACATAAAGAAAAATATTATTGATGCTATATTTATTAGAACTTATTGTACCGTGCCCTATGTTATATGTAGCTATAATTTTAATTAATTATTAAATTTTAACGTTATTGCATTTTCAAAATCTAAACTGTGCCCCTCTAAACTTCTTTACATATTTTTTCTTCATTACATAAAAATAAAAGGAACATTATGTAACGTCATCATTATTGTTGTTGTTGTTATTGACATTATTGGTCTTAGATGCTAAATAGACCCATTAGAAAAAAAGTAACGCGTCAAACGGAAACGACGCCAATGCTTACATGAAATCATTCATGAATGAAAGAGAAAATTAGCATTAAACACAAGACATTCTGCAAATAGAAGTCTAGAATACTAACATTTTCACTCGCGAACGTAAAGAAAAACAACAAAATCCCGCCAGACTAAACATTTCAGCTTACTGAAGCAAATCTAAGCTGAACGCAGGGTCCAGCTTTCTTCCCAACGTCCCGCTGTGATTTGCATATTCTAATTAGGTTTGCGCACTAAACGTTTTGTCTTTGTGGCCACAGTCTGCGCATCTGTTGATTAGTTTATTATTATCATTCGACGGGTCGCATAATAAAGTTGTCCCAGTTCGGTGTATTTAGGACACACCGCGGCGGTAATTAAATATGAGATCAACAACGAAAGCAAACGACAACAGATTTATCCTCCACCCCCTCCACTCCCTCTGGGCGCACTGGTGCTACCTTCACATGCGTTAAATAAAAATAAAACCGATACACGCTAAAAGGTTACAGATTGAGTGATTTAATCCAATTTGGAAAGTGAGAGCAAACGAGGACGTCAAATTAAATCATCAGTCAGTTATAGAAGAAATAAGTTGATTAAAGTGGAAATACTCTCGTTCCTTCGCCCTTTTTTCTTCAAGTCTAATCTTGTCTAATGAGCTATTATTCAATTAATGCGGGGAATTTCAGTCGTTTGGAGATAATTTGCGGCACGCTTTCGGACATCTGGACAGACAATTGCGCACAGGAGAGTTTTATGGAGATGAGGAGACGCGCTGGAAGGAAGCGGCATCGCTGGGACATGTGTGGCGATGAATAAATAAATAAATAAATAAATGGGAGGCTCCCACGGGAGTGCCGCGGGTACCCGCCGGCCTGCCACGAGAGGAAAGACGCCACAACAGATTCGGACACGATCAGAAGATTTGGCTTCAACCCGAGAAAATCGATTGTCAAATGTGTTTCATGCGCGCCATTTTTCCGGTGAGACCATAAATAGAATCGAATGAGCTTTTATGAGGTCAAAAAGTGACTGTTTTTTGTGAAATGTTTAATTTTAAAAACAGAAGAAAGAGAAAAAAAGCTTCTGATATAATAAATAAATAAATACATACATAGATGAAGGACAAGAAACAGTAAAATGACTCCCAGCTCCTTAGATTTCAGAGTTCCATATGGTATCATTTGTATTAACATACAGACTGTGGTGCATAGGGCCGGTCAGAGGTATAGGAAAATATGCCTGCTTAGCATTGCTGCTGACCATTTGCTACACAAGAAAACTTACTTTTCAAGAAAACTTGATTTAGAACTGGGTGATATAATGAATAGGTTGAACTTACTGTGTTTTGTTCCATTAGAGCTGTGTAAAATGACAATATTGTCATCATGGTCAGACTTGATTACTGCAGACAATCCTTATAAGTATGTGAGGATCCCCACATATCCTCACATGTAACGACATGTATGAAGGCCTACATACATGTTTCACAAAAACATGTATAAAGGTTGGTATAATATATGTGTTTGCACACTCTTTAGGAAGTTCTATATGCCATTTATCTGAACAAGAGCAAATATTTCATTTTTCATTATGTAAACGTAGGAAAACTCCCTGGCACCGTACTTGTTTAAGTTTTAACAAAGGGTATGAAGTGTGTTCATTACATTTCTTAATTAGGTTTAAAATTGGCTGTATTGCAGATAAATGCAAATACTTTATCTATGTTTTGTATTCATGTTAATAAGAAAGGATACAAGCTGCCCTTGGTGGATGGGTTAGGGTGAAGCCCTAAGCCATCCAGGGAGGCTCAAAGTGGAGCTGCTGCTTCTCGGCGTCGACAGGAGTCAGTTGAGGTGGTTTGAGCATCAGGTCAGGATGCCGCCTGGTCTCCTCCCCATGGAGGTTTTCTGGGCACATCTCACTGGGAGGAGACTCCAGGGAATACCCAGAACTCACTGAAGGGACTATTTGTCCTGTGTAGCTTGCGGACGCCTTGGGATAACATGGAGGATGTGGCTGAAGAGAGGGAGGAAAGGGGTTTCCTCCTGGACCCTATCTCAAATAAGTGAAGTACAATACATGGATGGACAGATGATCGAACAGACAGACAGATGAACAATACAGTACTGTGCTTAGTTTTGGCCACAGTTTATGTGTCTGTTATATAAGGTTGATGAATTAACTTTAGATCCATTTCAAAACCTTTTCATTTAACAGGCTTCTGGTATATGCAGAAAATATTAGCATAATATCGCTGTAGTAGGAGATCTGCATTAATTAACTAAAATTAACAATTGACAGTCACCATCTCATCAAGTACTCTGCACTCTTTCTTGACTTTACCTACTTCACGTTTCGATTTGACGTCTAACGTTTAAGCCACAGCAAATATGACTTCTGGACATTTGGCAGAATCTGCTTGCAGTTTTTTCCTGTACCACACTTTTGGTTTTCCATTTGTATTTTTGCTTTCTCTTAGCAGTGAACCCTAATCCGGCCATTAAGAATGTTCTCTTGGTAATAACACCATCATTTGAAGTGCAGTTAAAGTTTTGTGGTTCCTAATTTAAAAGGGAGGAACTGGCCTGAGAGGAAAACAGCAACATTTTTTGAAGAAAACATCAAGGTTGTGTTACACACAACCTTGTGGGAGAGTGTGTAACGGACTGACGAACTGTTCCAAAAAGTATGTTCGCAGCAAAAAAGATAATGCAGTGGATCATTACAAGAAGACCAGAGGAATATGAAATATCCATATTTCAACATGATGGTGGTTTCATATGACAGAAAAACAGAGGGAATACCTGAATCTGAACAATAGATTTCAATTCAAATGTGAAGCATATGCATTAAACTCTTCCAAAAAGTGATTTATACGATCAACGATAATGATCACTTTGGAGGAAAGGTGTTCCCTCTTGCTTTCACATTCTTGTATTTTTATTAGTGAGAGATTTAGAACTTTTTCTGCCTTTGGTCCAAAGGTTTGGTCGGAGTTTGTCTTGTACTGGCAGTTTCTGAACCATCTTTAGCTTTGTCTATCTTTATCTTTGTAACGACTCCAGAAGTGGCCCTTCTAATCTAGCTAATTGCCATTTTTCCTGAGCTTGGCCTTTAGAAAGAGGAGCCGGGTCACCAAACAGCCGTTGATCAAAACAACCTATTAGGGCGAGGAAACAAAAAGCTCTCACAGTCTGAACAATGCACCATCGGTTATTCACTGGTTCGCTTTGTGGGCTCAAAGCATTAATTAGGGCAATAACTTCATGCTAATGCCATTCTGTGGTCTCTATTTATGCTCCGGAGTTTGTCTGGGATTCTCTCCCCTGTTGCTTTTGCACATGTGTTGTTTCAATAATCAGAAAAAAATAATAAAAATACTGAAAATGTGGGAGACATGCCCTGTAATGGCAAAACTTTCTTGCCAAAACTAATATTCCTCACCAGGGCAGCTCCTAACAGGAATTGACATAATTACTCAGCCTGTTTCTTGTCTAATTAGCACCCTTCCGCAGTGGACAGGGACTAGCACTTTGGCAGGACAGGGGAAGTGGACAGGCATGGCCGTAACAACAGGAGAAGGGGCCCCTGGTTTCAACGTAATTAGGTGAGACAATGCCCCTGACTGTTTTTGAACTATGGCAGTGGCTCGGAGTTGGGGCCAAGTCGGCGAACAGACGCCCCGTGAGGTACATCTCGCCAAGACCCTAATAAGCCCCTAATTGTCCTTTCTTGTTTCACATGGACAGCACTAGCAGACATGAAGACAGCCTATTCCTGGTCTCCTGTAGAGAGCGTAGTCCCAGATGAGGGGACAGGGGTCAAGGTGCCCCTGAAAGCTCATTGAGGCCATTTAGCATTTGGACGTTAGATTCCAGTCAGTGTCTGTTAACATCCTGCAGGCACTTCTAAAATAAGCAGCATTATAAAGAGTCATATTCTTCAATAACTTGTGTCAAATTTTTTGTCATATTCCCCCAGAGACATTTGGCTACACAAAGAGAAAAACGCCGTATTCCAGATATATTTGTAATGGTGCCTTGCGACAACATCATACTTACTGAACCTTTTCACATTTCTTCATGACATAGCAATAAACACCAATGTATTGTAGCATAGCATAATTTAATGTGAAACACTGACAAAGTAGTTCAGAAATTAGAAATGGAAAGATAATGGCAAATATTTTACAAAAAAAAAAATGTGTGTGGCATGAGTTTGGATTCTAACTCTTACTTTTCTACCCCAGTACAACCAACCGCCTTTGGATATGATATTTGTACATATCTGTGTGTAATTTAATCACTGTATCCATACGGCTGTTATGTGAAAGCGTCAGACGATTGTCCTCAAAAAGACCCAGAGACCCAATGGATATGTCAGGGAGAAAGTTATCGTAAGCGTGGAACGTCTAACAGAGGTCTGTTGAATCCATCATCTGATCATGAGAAAAAATACGACAGAACTGTAAACCTACCCATTTATTGTGGAAGTAAACAGACAAACATTTTGTCTTTCCTCCAAACAGATTTGATTTTCAATCAGGAGTAGCGGAGCTTGTTTAAATTGGCTTGTTTCCTTCCAAAAATCCAGATTTTAAACATACTCCACAGATTTTTTTATGGGATTGAACTTCGTGCCATTCCTGATGTAAAAGAAAATGCTAGATTTTGCTATTAATCTTCTGTCATAATACCATGTATTATATTTGCAAAAAATATACACAAATAGTGTAAGTAATGTTCTTTTTTATTGACATAGTGTGACAATATATATTTTTAAAACATTTTCCATGAGAATTGAATGTCCAATTAAAAAAATGTATTTAATCTAAAATCTTAAATATATTATTTGCCGTTATTTAAGAATATAAACACATTTTCTATATCAGGCTTTATCAATACAAGCTATTTTGTTTAAAAAAATGTATGTTGCTTTGGTATTGTTTAGCTGGACTGAAGGCAAAAATGTCTCTAATGTCTGGTAAGGTTGCTGACTCCTGCTTTTACAACAAAATTTGACAATTTCTTAAACTTAACTTGTAGTTTTTGTTGGATATGCCACCAAACATGTAGCTTTTTCATGGATTTGCCATCGTATATTAGAAAGTGGATGTGACCTCTGATCCAAAAATACGTTTTTTGTAAGCATTTTGCTAAAAAGATTAAAAAGCGTTAAATTGACAGATGTTTCATGTCCACCAGGGGTCAGAGGACACACCTAATTAGGCTCATATCTAACCGCAACATTAGTGTTGATTTCTCCTTGCTATTAAGCTCTGGTTCCAAAAGATTTTCAGCCACATCTTTTAGATTTGTGCAGATACTTTCTTATTTCTGGGTGTAAATGAAACGCTTGTAGTACAGGCAGCTGGGCTCAACAGGCTGCATTTCAGCACTGCAAGATGAGCCCGTTTAACTAATCACACACTCAAACACACACAGAGCGGCCCATATGTTCAGGGCCACTTCTGACGGCAGGTGGTGCTCAGAAGATTCAACATTTCATAATTCCCTCTCCGCAACATCCCCTGCGGTCAAAGTGCCGCTCACAGGGACGTCAATCCGATGTACCCTCACTCCTTTAATTAGCTGTCAATTAGTGCAAATGAATCAACTCTTCGCCTAATTAAGCAATGCCACCAGGCAGCTCACGTACAGGCCATTGTGCGAGCAGCATGAGAAAACCTCAGCTAGCAAACTCGTTTTGGATCATGAGTGCAACCTAACGATCACACTGACAAACTCTGTTTATTGAACTCTGTGTCACAGTAACCTTGCTGCAGCTGCCAGATTTTGAACTAATTTCCTTCTTTGGCTAGAGATGTCAAACATCTTGATGTCTTTTATGTGCAAAATTATGTAATACAAGGTGTTGTTCTGCTCCATTTTTAAATCTTCTAAAGGTTTAGATGATTCTTAAAATGTCTAATATACATCTTATGCGGATTTAAATGAAATAAAACATTAAACAACAACAATGTTTTTGCCAGTTATAGTTCCTATTTTCTTCACTACGTCCTGTTTAGAATCACTATTACCAAAAGTAACTTAAAAAAATCCCCAAAACAATTTCATTGTCCAGTTTTAGGAGAAAAGTGACTAGCTGATCCAATAAGCTTAATGAGAAAGGCAATACAAATCTTCCAGTAATTCTCCATTCAAAAATACTAAAATTAAATGTATTATTCCTTTAGATAAAGGGCATGCAAAAATGATAAATTGAGGAAATCATCTGTTATTGACTTTTTTTAGCCTCTATTCCCATCCTAACTGTGTGATGCGAAAGAATTCACTCCTTTTCCAGCCTTGTTTGTTCATCTTCCAGTTGTTTTAAACTTTTCAATTATTGCTCTGACTTCATTTGGGCAAATTAAGATCAGTAAAAAAAATTTTTTTAGCTATTTTCTGACGTTTTTTAATCTAAACACATTTGCCTTACTTTAAACATATGTTCTATTGTCTTTCCCATGTTGAAGAGTTGCTAAGGGAAACAAGATTCTGTGTCACATCATATTTTGATCCTGAATACTAAGGAAGTCATGGTTTACTAAGGATACATCAGAAAATGCTGCACAGATTGCAATGGAATATTCACCAACTGGGACATTTGATTAAAAAAAAAAGAAAAAAAGTAATAACTGTAGAGGATGCTGCTGCTGCTGCAGCAAAAAAAGCTTCACCTATTTTGATGCTTTTTGCACAACACAACAAACAATCCCACACATCTGTAATGGTAGATGATCCCCCATCACGCGACAATTTTAGCCTGTGTGTGTTTGAGGTTTAATCAGCGGGATGAGAAGATTCACCCAGACTAGGGGCAGTTCAGTCGTCTCACCTCTTTCCACCAGCCACTCTGCGCCTTTACGGGCCACAATTGTCATTTAATGGATTAAACATTTATCCTTTCCTGTGCAAAGCCCCTCAGAGAGAGATGACAGCATCACCATGTTCACACAGCTAAACATCCCCCATCACACACACATCCACACGCTTACAGAAGCACGACAACGCCTCTTTTGACGGCACTGTTTGTGCTTAAAATTCAATTACCCACTTATTGATAGCTCTCTGGGGTCGTGGGGAGGTACGGATGATTTCCCACGAGACTCTGGGCTCCTCTGCACATCTCCAGCTGGATCTATTTCATGGCTTTGCTCATCAGCAGTCGGCGCAGATGGAGCACAGGAGGCCGTCGTACGCCTGCACACACCACCGCACGCTGACTCTAAAACACACACACACACACATCAAACACACACACAAAACAAGAAGAATATGTTGGTAACAGAGTGAAAGTGTTAAGATAATAGTAATAATGAGATTTATCTTTGAGTTTTACTACCACTACTACTTCTGCTACTGCTAATAAGAATGAAATTAATAACATTGCCTTCATTTACTTCACTTTCCTGCTTAATGGAGATAAATAAACAACTCGGGGGCAGGCTGACCATGACAGAGGATCTGACAAATACTTGACTGAATAGAGATGTATTTATGCTGGAGAAGTGATTGATGGATTGCTACACAGGTGAGCCTGATGACTGGATAATAAACAGCTGAGACAGTTGACAAACAACACCGGCAAATGCAAGGGAAAATACGCTCAGAATGAATTTCAAGAGATGAACATATCTGTTCTTATTTTTCTTCTTCCTCCTATATTCTTCGGTTTATATGCTTTACAATAGAAAAAAAAAAGTGAAATTGAAGTTGAAGAACCATCATCATCCCCAAGGAATAACATTAACTTATTAGGATTTTTATATAAACATAACAAATTACATAGAAAATGTAAATCTTCCTTCAAACTGTGGAACAATTATGGAATCACAGCTGTTAAACAATGTTCGAACTCTTTTTTAAAAAAATGTGGCTGCAACAAATTAACAATCGTCATACATGTAGAAATTGCAGAGGTTCCTTTTCAAGTGCTTATTCATACATACATAAATAAAAACATTTAAAAAACAAGCTAAAGTCACTGTGAATGTGAATACATAGAAGGTAAAGAAAAGGTACATATGAGAAGCTGGCTGTAAAATATACAAAAAAAAACCCAAAACAGTAAAATAACTGTTGTTTGGTTATTCAAGCATTATTATTCAGTATTATTTAACTGCTGTTGTTTGATATCTCCAAAAGCCACTAATTGCCTTTTCTATTTTATTTATTTTGTCCTACCTGAACATAGTGCCTAATCCCTCACCTTTAATATTTTAGACAGAACAACCCATTATATTTCATCCTTTTTGAATACTATTCAGTCCTAATAACGCAGATGAAACCATCTCTTTCACTGTGAAATGCCTCAGTTAGAGTGCTACACATTTATCATTAACTGGTTTACCAATTACACAGTTTCTTGAGCTTTAAACGAAACTAATCACCCCTCTCAGCCACAGGTAGGACCCTACAGGTTTGCCACGCGCCTCGGTGTCCCCAGAGGGTTCCAGCGGAGCCAAAGGAACGCTTGGTGAGCCACTGGCCTCGCCACGACGCTAATTACAGTCCTCATCTCTACTCTCCCACGGGACGCCACAAACCTGATGACAACACACAATAATCACAAGCATCACCAGGAAACAGCTGCTGCCTGCATGTCAATACCTTGAGGGTCAATGAGTGGAGTAGGATGGTGAGCTGCATTCCCAAAAGCAGGTTGTCTTGAATGTTTTTACCACACCATATTCTGTTTCGTTGGGATTTTAACACAAAGTAGTGGACAAAATCTGATGTAATGCAGAAAATACAGTCTGTTTCTACAAGTGATCTTTTAAAAAGTGTTCCATGCATTTAATCATCCCACTGAATCAATTTTCTTTAGAAACACATTCTGCAGCAATTACAGCAGAGCTTTTGGACTGTGTCTCTATCAGCTTTGCACTTCAAAATAATTTTATTTTCCCATGTTTTGTTGCAAAAACGGCTCAAGTACATTCAGATTTAGATGCAGAGTATATGGAAATTAATTTTCAAGTCTTGCTATAGACAGTTGGATTTAGGCCAGAGATTTGATGAGGGGATTTTAGCATATTGTGTTTGATCTAATCTTTCCAATGTAGCTTAGGCTGTGTGTGAGTGGTTATTGTTTTGCTGTTATGTGAACCTCTGTCCCAGAGTCAAGTGTTTTTGAGCCTCTGACTGGTTTTCTTCCCTTCAGTCAGCTCCACCTCTGTTCATAATGCTCCCAGCACCATTTTCATCAGTATTGTGTTCGGGGTGGCGTGTAGTGCTGCTTTTCCTCCACATGCAGGATTGTTGAACATTGGCCAAATGACTCAGTTTTGGTCTCTGAGATGGTAACTGGAGTGCCATCTTCTAAATGTTTCTTCACATTTTGCCGACAAGGAACAAGACTCTCTTTTCCTCTCTTAAATAGATCTTGATTCAGAGTTCAATGGGAGAAATTTAGAAACTAAAAATGAATCAAGACTTTGAGTAGCGTGGCACAAAACTCAAAATGATCTAAAATAAATTCTGACCAGACAATGAAGAGGAATCTTGCCGTCCTTTAATATGACAGGGTTGGAGTGTAGTCATCTTTCATAAAGTGACCCTGGATTGATGAGATCCACAGATTCCACTCAGTGTGATTGTTCATTAGCAGGGTGCTGAGCTGTAATAGCCTGCACACTTCTCTCAGCTGTAAATCTCTATCCCACTCTGCACCCCGGTTTGATCTCCTGTCTCATCAAAAGGGCTGTGAAGAATGAAGTCAGCTTGATGAAAAACAGAATGAGATTTATCTGCTCCACCCACCTACCGCCTCTTCACACTGAGACGAGCTTCGAGGCAGTAAATGGAATAAGGATGTGAGGCCCAGAAATGTGCTGGTGGAATGTGGATGTTTTTGAGATGCTGATGGGTCTAAAAACACTTTGACTGAAAGTCCCTTTTCTGTTTGAAATTTTTCCAGTATTTAATTGACAGGCAGCAAGGCCAAGACAGCTAAGGAAAAATAGGAACAGGCAGGAGCTCTCTGTTTTAATAAAGATATAAATTCAACAGCTAAATTGTAATTTTTAAAGGAAGTTTCAGACTCTGTTTGACCATTAATTACCCTAATTGCAAGCACCAGTCTCACTAATAAATTCAACAAATTGCTCATTTTGTTTTAAATATGCATATGATCCAACCACCTATCATAAAGCCTAAATAAAAAATCTAAATAATAATTTAAAAAAACATTAAAAAATTGTTTTTTTTATGTAACAGGGCCATGTTGTTCAATAGTTTCTGTGGGAAACTGATCCTGTTGGTTCCAGAGTTTTTCATTCACACTGTATGTGTTTCCCTTGGATAATATCTTGTTATCCTGGTGATTCACTGATCTAGTGATCTAGTGATGCCACTTCTGTTATTTCTAACCTGAATATTGTAAACAAGCCAACATCCTGGTAATTGTTTTAATCGTTAAAGCTGAATTATTCTAAATTTCAAATGCATGTTTTGTTTTATTTGCTGTGTGAATGACCACAAAGTTGCATCATGTGTTTTAACGATTAGTTGATGTTATATGATTTGGGAAAGAAAAAAATAAAATAAAATAAAAATTGCGATAAACCCTAATGAACTTTATTAAAGTCAGAGCAGGACAAGCATTTGTGCCAATTAACTTATTTTGAAGGGTTCTGGAAACATATTACTGTAACACTTAGGGGGAAATGAGATGAGGCTTAGTGTTTTTTTGTTTTTATCCTTTCTGAGAAATACTTCAGTACTAAAACTTTCTGACAGTTGGATGAAGTCACAGTCTGCCCATCGAGGGTGAAGACTCTGCTGCACAGCGTCCCATTCAGTCTGACCGTTTTCCTTGCAGTTCCATGTCATAAAATTTAGGTCAGAGAACAATGCAGTCTCTCTGGTAGACCGTAGCACGGTGCCAGGACCCTTCACATCCTCCTCTCTGACCCTCATCACTGTAACCTTTCAAATCCACCCCTCCACACTGTGTCAGATTGCAAAACATGCTGCAACTCAGTTGTTTCTTATGCAAAACTCAGAAAAGTACATTTACAGTTGGCGAGCCACATTGTGGTCAGATATACAGACAACACTTTATTTATGAATCTATGGATTTTTCAAAGATCTATGGATTTTTTTGCAGACGTGTCTGAAAGGTATTTTCATTTGTTTTGTCTAGAATATTGGATTGTACTGAAAAACCCCCCACAAAATTAAAGCTAAAAGAACAAGAAGTCAAGAAAAATTAGACATTTTTTATTTACATGAACATATTTTGCTTGACGGCTGCACAGTGGCGCAGTTGGTAGAGCTGTTACCTTGCAGCAAGAAGGTCCTGAGTCTCTCCAAATTCTCCCTAGGTGTGTGTGCATGGTCGTTTGTCCTCTCTGTCTCTGTGTTGCCCTACGACAGACTGGCAACCTGGACCTTGGACCACCAGGTCTTCTAAGGAGGGGTGAACCGGCCCAGGTCTGGAACGGAGCAGGTCAAATCCCCCGTACTGCTCAGTGGTGGGATAGATGCTACAGTTCAGCCTGAGCAAGATAGTGAGACCCAGTCTTTTTGCACTCATTAATAAACTACTGTCAAAACCTTATTCACATTTGTGCATCTTAAAGCTGCTTTAACACTCATTCTTGCTTCTTGTTTCATCGAAATCCTTCAAAATGCAGTGGGGATTCTTGTCTAACACCGCCTCCTGGTGGAGGACAGCAGACACTAAACTCTTTTGTTAAGTATCATAAACCTGCAACCCCTGAAACTTTAACTTACTTTTGCTGAAGTGTGACAGTTGAATGAACACATCTCTGCTTGCTCGTTGTTTACTAAGTTGACTTTATCTGTTGAACATACCAGAATGTCTGAAGGTTTTAAGTTGCACAGGGTTGATGTAGTTTCTGGTGTACCCCAGAAGGAGGCGGTGTCGGACAAGAATATCAGCTGAAGTTGGAAAGATTTTGATGAAACAAGAAGCTAGAATGAATGTTAAAGCAGCTGTGTGATGCAAAAATGTAAATGTTCGGGTGACACTAGTGTATTATTGAGTATAAAAAGACTGGGTCTCACTGTGTCACTCAGGCTGAACTGCAGCATCTATTCACAGGGGCGATCCCACTACTGAGCAGTACGGGGGATTTGACCTGCTCCGTTCCCGACCTGGGCCGGTTCACCCCTCCTTAGAAGACCTGGTGCTCCAAGGCTCCCCCAGGAACACCATATCTATACTGAACTTAGTGTGGACCCCCATTCAACATAGCCCACTGCAGCTCAGAGATCCTGAGCTCAAGCAATCCTCCAGCCTCAGCCTCCAGGTAGCTTGGATTACAGGTAAGAGCCACCTCACCCGGCGACAAGCAGCTGCTCTGACAAGAAATTGACCAGGAGAGACCAGATGATAGCAGGCGAGGATAGAGAGAGACACCAAGTGGTGGAAGATATTACTGCATGCGATAAAGTTAAATGAGTCAGGTTTTTTTTTTAAAGTGCTACTTGTATTGTGAATATTTAACCGTCCAAAGTGACTCTGCATATTTTCATAAAAACTGAAAGGATAAGGTCTGACAGGATAGATGAATGGATAGATGGACTTGTTTTTAGAGAATCTATTTTCTACAATTTTGCAGCCTCTTCTCTGTTATCTGTCATTTCAAGACGACTTTAAGAGGACCTCCAAATGTTCAGAAATAAAATGTAACGTTTTTAGCTTTAGCAGCAGACACCAAGCAAATAATTATCCTTCGGTAAATTAAACTTAAGTATCGACATGGTTTCAGCTAAAAACACGACAACCAGTACCTAAAGATGTACCAATATTCTTGTAGGTTTTCTGTTATGGAAATAAATTTGATCTGTGAAGATTTAGCTGTTGCCTTTTCATATTAAATGATTCACAGGTCATTAATAAGTCCACTTGAAATGGTTAAGAACAAAAGACTGAAAATTTGAAGACACCAGTCTGTCTAAAGAGAAATCCATTATTTCATCCATCCTGCCACGCCAACCTTACCCTGCCAAATTTTGTGGAAAAGAGGTTGAGTCACCCTGGATGCTTGAATATTCACAAAGAAGACCTCAAGAAAGCTTGAAAATGTTTTCGAACAACACTTAAACCAAAAACTTTTAAACTTGTTCCCATGTAGTTCGCTACTGTGCCACTCAGTGTCCCTCTCTTACAGCTCCTGCTAGTATCTCGTCTCTCCTGGTCAATTTCTTGTCAGAGCAGCTGCTTGTCGCCGGGTGAGGTGGCTCTCACCTGTAATCCAAGCTACCTGGAGGCTGAGGCTGGAGGATTGCTTGAGCTCAGGATCTCTGAGCTTCAGTGGGCTATGTTGAGTGGGGGTCCACACTAAGTTCAGTATAGATATGGTGTTCCTGGGGGAGCCTTGGAGCACCAGGTCTTCTAAGGAGGGGTGAACCGGCCCAGGTCGGGAACGGAGCAGGTCAAATCCCCCGTACTGCTCAGTAGTGGGATCGTCCCTGTGAATAGATGCTGCATTTCAGCCTGAGCAACACAGTGAGACCCAGTCTTTTTATACTCATTAATAAACTACTGTCAAACCCTTATTTACATTTGTGCATCTTAAAGCTGCCTTAACACTCATTCTTGCTTCTTTCTTCATCAAAATCCTTCAAAATAGCAGCGGGAATCTTGTCCAACACCGCCTCCTTCTGGACTTTACCATACACTACATCAAGCTGGAGAAACTTTAACGCTCGGTTCAGTTTCAAATGACCTTTCATTCGTCGTTTTATAAAGACGATTTTATAATCGTCTTTATAAAATGAAAATTTGTATTGTGGCATTAGTATGTCCGTATTGTTTGTTTTTTTAAAAAAAATTGATCCGACTGCGTCATACTGAGACATTAATATAACTTCATCTCAATAAAAACAGAATAATATAATTTATCAATTAATTCAGTTTCTCTGTATCCCTGCAGAATTAATATATTTTCTCAGCATGGTGCTACCACCATTCCATAAAGGTCAGATTTGTGCAGTGCATGACTAATAGTTGTCTTGTTAGCAGTTCGGCCAACAGGACAACTGTGTGGTTTGGCTGTGTTCAGTTTCTTCAAATCTATTATAGCCTGTTGGCTGCTTCGCTGATGAATCCTCTCCTGGCCTTGTCATGGCATGGTAGGTTTAGTTGTGCCATACCCTTTCCAGTTTAAGATGACACAATATGACTCTATGAGGTTTTGTAAACTAACCTTATTTTAATCGTCTTTGCAATTTAATCCCTGACCTGTCTCTTGTGTTTTTTTGTTCACTATTGTTCTCTAACAAACCTTTGACTTTTTCACAACACAGATAAATACATACTAAAATTGGATTACAGATGGAGGAGCCTGTTTACTAGTAACCTTTCATATTGACTTTTCAAATAGCATCTCATTAAAATGAGCAAAACTCTGTTTTTACAACATGATCAAAACGTATAAAACTTCATGATGTAAAAGCAGTTTTCAAGGCATTTTAATTATCCAACATTACACCTTGATATTACTCTTTTACTGCACACCTGGTTTGTGAAAGCAAAAATAGTAGCTATAGACACTGTCACTGTCTGGACTTCACACATTGGACACGACGAGTCATAAATGTCATTCGTGTATGAGTAAATACTTCATACATGATAACAGCAGTGTTGATATTTTTATGCTCAGAAGTGTTTCAATGATCATTTTCCCAAATCAGAAGCTTAAAAGAAACCCTCCCCTCAGCTACTTCCAAGAAACACTGACCACTTATCAGGGTGCTTAAAATGCTTCCTTAGCAAATGTTTTTCAGAAAGATCTACTTGAGAGAGCAGATTGTTGCTGAAGTTTGTGTATTAGAAGAATGCAGATGACTACACACACATCATATTACAAGAGTGTGTACATACAAAGTTCTTCAGTAAGTAGGTTTCTCAGAATATTCTAGAAGCAAACACATTTTGGTTAGTATTGAACCATGTTGTGCTTCTCTCCTGGTTACCACAAAACTGGACAAATCAGCTTTTCTCCTTTCTTTTCTTTTCTTACACTCTCAACTCTGTTGGACAGCCTTAAATGCCAAGTATTAGAAATGTCTGCCCTTGCCCAAGCTCTTCAAAATTCCTGCGATGGTGGAACATGTTTTTGTGTGGGAGGACTGTTCTGCCAAGCAAAGCTGTTTTAGTCCTGATTCTTTTTTTTTCTCACAAGAAAATCTTGTTCTTGCGCCGCCAAATGCTTTCTCGTGACGGGGGCCAAACAAGAAAGGGCCTATAACAAGTAAAAGGGCAACTGCGGCTTTTAATTAGTCTATCTCTAGGTTTCACAGTGCAGTAAAAAAAGAACAGATATTTTGTGTTTTGTGTTCTTTGTTGTACTACTTAAATGTTTTAGTTAATCAAAAAAGAACATCAAAAATTACCTGAGTGAATATAAAAATGCATTTAACAAAGGAACCCCTCTGACAAAATAAAGTAGGATAAAGATCTCTAAAAGCAGCACATCACTCCCATGTCTAAATGAATTCAAGAAAGGACCAGAAACAAGACATTAACAGATATTATACTGAAAACTGTTCTAAAACCAATTAATTATCTTTTAGCCTCCAACAAACCACATTGAGAAAAAAGTTCACAAAAGTAGCTGGCTTACGAAAATTGCTCCTAGAATGCTTTAAAACTCATCAGGCTTTGTTTGCCACAGTCAAGGTCAGTGTTCATGTTTGAACAATGAGAAAGAGGAACAATAAGCAAAAAAATGCCTCCATGGGAGGACTCTAAGGCAAAAATGGCTGCTGACCCCCTCAAAAAATATATGTCTTACATTTCCCAAAAGCACATACTTATGAGCCCTTAGACATTTGGTAAAACCTCTGGTGGTCTGACAAGATGACAGTGGAGATTTTTGGAGGATATGCATCCTGTTACATCTGTTGTGGAAAAGAGAAAGACCATGCCTTCAGTCAAACATGATGGTGGTAGAGTGATCGTCTGGGACTGCTGTAGCTGACAGAACGACAGACCTTGAACAATAAACGATACTGGGAAATCCTGACAGAGAATATCCATTCATAACCTTAAGCTCAACTACACTTGAGTTTTGCAACAGGGACAATAATTACAGGCACACCGACGCCACCTCTGCTTAGTTCCTATAAACCAAAGTAAAACTTTTAGAGTGGCCTAGTCAAAGACTAAATTTGAATCTGATTGAGATCCTGTGGAGTGACATTAATGCTCAAAATCCCTCCAGTGTGGCTGAATTGTCATGATTCTGCAAAGAAGAGTGGGCCAAAGCTTCTTCACAGCGATGACTCATTGCCAGTTATCACAAATGCTTGAATGTCCTGGCAGGGGTTGCAAAACCAGCCACTAGGTTTCGGGGGCAATTATTTTGTTTGCGCAGACCCAGTGTTTTTGACAGCCTTTAATAAAATTATTTTTCCTTATGGACTCAAGTTATCTTTATCTAATATCAAAATTAGTTTGATAATCTTAAGTATTTAGGTATGACAAAAAGGAAAATCAAAATAAATCTGTAGGGGGGACCAATAATTTTTCAGAAAGAATGCTTGGATTTGAGGGCAAAATTCTATACATTTCCAGTATATTTTGCCCCCACAGAGGCTGCAAACATCCACCAAATTTACATTTTTCTCAGACAATCCCCACACTTGCAGCATCATTTACAGTGAAAGGCTACAAGGGAATTCTGAGTGGGTTTTTGGGGAGCCCCTTTAGCATTTCTCAATGCCGCGAGGCCTCGATGTCGCCCTCACTTATTCGCAGCTGGTGTGTCGCAAAGCGAGACGGCATGGCGCAGAATGTGGAAATCACCATAAGACATGTCGATATTCGAAGCCCAGTCACCCATGCCAGAGGTTTGGGATGTGGAGTCCCTGGAGGACTGAGTCGAAACGCAGCATCATATGAGACTGCCAAAAAAAGGGGAAGAAGATATACCCCTAATGTCTGTTTGATACTTACCTACAGACATTAAAGTAAGGCTGCACAAAAAACAAACAAAACAAAACAAAACAAAAAAATAACATTTGTCTCCTGTAGAAAGTTGATTGTTTTTAAGTTGTTGTTTTTTTTAAAATTAATTTTACACAAAGTTCCTGATATCCTGAAGGTGTTGATGAGTTAAAATGGATGTGATAAGTTATTTCTCAGGAATTTACACAATTAGTTTGAATTCAAACTTTCCATCAGACATGTGACTTCCAGTCTAATGCAACTTACCCAGATTCTTACCAGAAGCCACATCAGATATAGATAATTAGGTATACAACTCTCACAGTGTGTGTATATGTGTGTGTGTGTGAGACAGAGAGTGAGAGAGAGAGCGAGAGAGAGAGAGAGCGAAAGAGAGAGAGAGAACGAGAAAGAAGGTGAAAGAGGAGGAGTGTCAGAGAGGGAAAGAAAAGAGGGAAGAAAAAGACTCATTGCTCATTAAGCGGTAAGCCAAGTTCTGCTCAAAACTAGCTCTACAAAGACTTTCTTTACTGACACACACACACACATACACACTTTTTCAGAAATCCAAAGCAGAAGTGGACAGAGACACCGGTTTTCAGTCGCTGTGGTTGGCTATGGCTCAGGGCTCTGACAGCAACGACGCAAGCTACAAGTCCCCATCACCTGGAAGCAGACCGGTAAGTGTGTCATTTTTTAACATTTTTTGTTTACCTTTTCAGATAATCTCCAAATAGTTTTACTGAAAGAGTACACATATAAATTAAACATGTGTCTCTTAGATCGCTCTCTGTGTTTCATGCACACTTTGTGGCCGTCGAGGCTCCTGTCTTTGGTAGCTCTTTTTTCACAGCTTGTCAGGGTGTTTCACTTGCACACATGGGCTGGAGGCATGACTCGCATCAAGTGTAGGCTTTTTTGAATTGCACAATTCATCACTTGCCCAAGCTGTGGGAATCCTTGTTTTTTTTCTTCTTTTTCTTCTTCTCCTTTTTTTTTTTTGCAATTCTCGAAAGTGTGAATGATCTAAAAGCTGCCAGGAAAAAGCATTTATGTGACCATCATCCTTCTGCCTTCACGTGTGCAAGCCTTTTTTCATCATGGCAATTCATATGGGAGTGTCTGGTGACTTTCAGGCTACATTACCAGACAAACAGAGAGAGAGTTGTTATCTCTTTGATGTACAACTGAATCAGCATTTAGAGATGGATTAGTTATTGTGATACCAAGAGCGTTAGGGACATGAAACAGGGTGTGCGTTACAGCTAACCGAAGACTCAGCCACTCCCTGACCCTACCCTTCATATTGGGCTCTATGCAAACCCAATCTCATTTCAAACTGCCATTAGCATACATAACACTCCAATTTGTAGCCACCAGTGATAGATAGAAACTTTTGGGTGGTATTGTTTTTGTATGCGTTGCATCGACTGAAAGGTGGTTGTGTTTTTGCCAGAGCTCCTCGGATGACGTGAAGAAAGTGATGAGGCGAGAGAAGAACCGAATTGCTGCACAGAAGAGCCGGATGAGGCAAACTCAGAAAGCTGACAGCCTTCACCTGGTGAGGAAGCTAAAAACTTTGTTACAAACATCACACCCAGCAGTAGAAGCATGAGCTTTAAGCCCTGCGGATTATCTTATTTTGCAAAACATGCTCTAACAGACAAAGACTTAACTACAGGACATGTTAATCAATGCCCAAAATATCTAGCTTTACCTTAACTTACAACATTCCCATTACGAGAGAACTTTATGTCTCTGGGAATTGGTTTGTACTTTATTTACAAAATGCTACCTGACCATGTGGTGATGTGTCATGGCTTCTGTTGGGCTGCACACTTGGGCGCTTCTCTATGTGTTTGCAGAAGATTAAGGAATAAATTAACACGTGTGGGCAATCAAATAATCCAGCGCCAAAGACTGCAGCCCTGCCGAGCTCAATGGCAGGAGTGTGTGTTCAGTCAGCTAATTTTATGTGATATTTGTCATCTGTGTTGACTTACATGGATCTCCAGGTTCGGGTCTGCATAACATCAAAAGTAGCTAAATTTGATTTCCCTCTGTTTAACTTTTTATCATTTTTTTTAAAAAGGACAATTTGTACCTTAACACCGTGCTCTGCTGCCGCCACTCTGTTTTCAGAACATTAACTTCTGTGAACTTTATCTGATAATTTGAAGAGATTTTGACATTCAGAAAAGCCACATCGTAGGCCGTAGTAGATTCTGTGAAACAGATCTGAATGCATGACACTACTTCCAGTGAAACATGCTGCATTTTATCAATCTCTTTAAAACCCTGTCACATTCACAAAGAACACCAGGGGACCACAGAACATGCTCTGTGGTTTTGCTTTCATCGTCTCGCTAGATAAACAGGAAGGTGAATTTTTCCCTTGCTGTGACACAGTCTCTTATTTCCTGTTTCTTCTGTAGTATTTTTTTCTCTGTAAATGAGTTTGAATGTTGTGTGTCGTGGGCAGCAGGGGAGAAAAAAAAGGCTGTCACTTCTTGTAAAGCCCTGATAGCAGTGGGCTGTATTTGGCTAAGTGACGCAAGTACATGGGGTTTACCCAGAGCTTCTCTGACAGTAAGGACCTGAAGGTTTTGGTCATGGTGAGATGACCTTTATAGTACCTGAGTGGAAGATTTTTGCTCCACAATTCCCACACAAAAACGGTAAAGAAAAAAAAAAAACACAAAAAAAGGAAAAAAAAAAAAGGTTTCTGGTTGTGACGTACAATTAACTCTTTTTAAGCTGTTTTGGAAAGTCAAGCTCTCAAACCCTTTGAATGGCAACTTCTCACACTGTGATGCTGCTGCAAGACTTTACAGGTGGTTTCTCTTGTTTTTCCAGACTTCTGCAACGCAGTTGATACTCTATCTTACAGAATTGTAAAGAAGACTAAAAAGTTACCTAATTTCTTTCCTTAATTTCAGTGTAGAAGCAGATTTTATTGACTTGTTTGGCTAAAAAAAAACATGTTTTGTCGAAATGAATAATACTCTCATACCTAACAAAATATTAACATTTTGTACATATGGCTTCCAAATGAAAACTGTGTTCTTAATAGGATAAAATAAAATTACAAAATATAAACTCTTGAAATTTGACCTAGTAAAAAGAATTAGTTTGTTTTATCTTATATGACAGTTTGCTTATAAATGATGCAGACCATTTTAGGAAAAATATTAACACTTGAAAAGTACAAAACTTTGACAACAACTACATATTTAAACAACATCTAGAGCCTGTAAATTGTTATATATGGGTTTCATTATATTAGGTAACTTGCATTATATTGTCATTTTGTTATGTAGCTCAGACGTTTACCTGTCTATATCCTGTATATGATATATGCTTCATTTCATTCACAATAATTGTGTTGTAATGTGTTTTGTAGTCAGAAAATGAAGATTCTTGTTCATATTTAGGCTAAAGTATATTTGATGTCTAATGCTAGTTGAAAATGTCAGCTATTATTTGCATGATAGTCCACACACAAGGAACTGATAAGTTGTTCTGGGCTGAAATATTTCATGCAAAGTGGTGGTTTTTAGTAGAATGTTAAAACACTATCCTGTTAACAGGATAATAAGTCAACAAACTCCTGCTGAGCAAGATTGCTTTAGTATGTCCTGTAACAGTTAAAGGCCTTTGGTTTATTCAGAAAAAAAATGTTGTGTGATGACGGCATCCCCTAGGGGACTCCTCAGAGTATCGGGGGAGATTCAGTGACTAGCAGGAAGGAAATATCTTAAATTATTTAAATAATAACTTAAGCGTCTGTGCAAGATTCCTTTTTGTGCCTATATATTGTGGAAATTTGGGTTGGATGTACAGATTCGACAACCAAGATGTATCAAACTGTAATAATTGGTTTTCTTGGAAGAGTTGTGTTGTTTATATAACTTTACATTTCGTGGTTATGATGGTCCAGGAATTTTGTGAGGGAAGTTAGAGATTTTCCAGCTTTATCAAAAGAGTACTTTACCATTCCTGAAAAACCCTACTCTGAAATGAAAGATCTTCAGAAAAGGAGAAATGAAATTGTGACCTAAATTTTAAGAAGTACTGCATCATAATGTGTTATTTTTTCTAAAGGTCACACAAAAAGAAATTCCTCATAGTTGTATTTTAGCTAAAACAAATGCAATATGTTGTGATACAATAAATTGCTTTTAAGACACTGTTCTAGATTTCAATAGCATTTTAAAGGTATTGCACTTTCTTCTTTTTTATGCATGTTCCTCTTAAAAAGACCTCACTCTTTACATTTTTGGAAAACTGTTAAAACTGTAGCAATAAGAGGAAGAAAACGCATTAATAAAACATATACATTTAGTAACACTTGTGTTTTTTTTCAGTTTTGACGTAAAAAGTCAGAGAGAAGTTGAAAAGAAAATGTAACCATAGCCAAATCCATTCAAAAGCACCAGTACCAGCAGCAATGTTTATGTGAGCTCTGGGTCACACTACTCCTTTGGCCAGTCCCACCTCTCCATTTTAAAAATACACATTACCATTATGTAAAAACTGGTATGAAATGCCCCGGTGCAGTGGCTATACACGATAGCACACCGGCAAACACAAATATGAAAAACAGAATGGTATGACACAATCTAAGTGTTTTCATTTCAAACAAAAACACAACAATTATCCCAACATTCATTGGAATAATATAACTAGTTATAGTCCTATTAATGTTATTTATATTATTTATTAACTATGTCTTTTGCAAGCATAACTTTCCAAGCAACTAAAGGTGGCTTTTTTTTTTGCAAGTGTGTGAAAAGCGCACCAATTATGTTCAGCAACATCTTGGGAAGGGGCACTCCAATCCATGCTCCATCCAGCAGACACAACTTCAGTCACTCTGACACGTTTTATGGCATCTTAAAACAGACTTTGAAACGGAATATTGAAGCAGTGTGGTTTTGAAACCATGACTTTTTACAACCTTGATGTGGTAACCACCCAAAGCTTGTTGTGCCCTCATTAATAGAGTCACAGGACATTTCATTCTTGCTTTGGCCAAGACGTTTGAAAAGACATTTAAGCACAAGATCATGTAAAGTAACCTAAAAAAGACTGGTCTGGCTGTTCATTTATCTAGCTTGGCATAGCAGCATAGAACCACTTTCTGTTATTTTGAGCTCAGATCGAACATCCTGTTCCTGTGTGTTTCCAGGAAAGTGAAAACCTGGAGAAGGAGAATGCCGCCCTGAGGAAGGAGGTGAAGCAGCTCACAGAGGAGGCCAATTACCTGTCGTCCGTGCTGAGCAGCCACGAGCCCCTGTGCACCGGGCTGGCCCCGCAGACCCCGGACCTCCTCTACCCTCCCCATCAGAGCAGCTACCACCGCCAGCACATCGCCGTACCACACTACCAGCGCTGACCTGCCCGAGGGCCTGTGGCTAAAACAGATGACTGACCTCAACAGACACAGACTGACAGGAGACGTGTGTCTTTTTTATTGTTAAAACATAGTTAAGGCAAGACAGGCTAACTTGTCCATCATACAACGAGCCCAAACTGTAACCGGTAGAATTCAAGACATATTTATTTTGCTTCTTCATGTCTCTTTGCTTTCTGATTGTAAATCCATATGTGAATTTAAATGGCTTGGTAAGTAGGTTTATCAAATAGTCCATGTTTACAAAGAGAGAGGAAGAAATATTGTGCTCACATTTGCAAATGCTTATTTTTAGTATTTCATAGAGCACCTTTTGTCATCTCATGTCTTGTGTTCTTCGTGTTTGTAATGTTTTTGTGTGCGTGCATGTGTGTGTGGGCGTGTGTGTGTGTGTGTGTGTGTATAAATGCTCAGGAGCCTTGACAGTGTTGATTGTGGACAAAAAGAATGTAAATGTAAAAAAGAAGGCTGGAAATGAAGGAATGGTTAGTGAGAAGACCCAGTGGATGTATTTATTAAATTTTATGCTTTTTCTTTTTCTGAAACATCATCTGTAAACCTTCTGGGTTCATGTTATTCTTTTGTTTGCTAGGACAGCTGGGTGTGCAAAGTCTGCACAGGTGCTGATAACACGGACACGTGACAGACGTTTTATTTCTCTGCTCAGACGCCACTAGGTGGCACTGTTTAACAGTGTGTGAGATTGAATTACAGTAGCTTATATTTATAAAGCATAAAATAAATCATTTGTGGATTGATCTGTGTGTGCGGATAAGGGTTCATTATGGCCCTTGAGCTCCACTGTCACCTTTTGCTTGTGCTCCACTCCTGGTGGCCTAAATCAAACAATCTGTTATCTGCAGTGTATTAAAGCAGGAAGTAAATGTAATAAACTGGCTTTAATTGGTTTAATTTTTATCACTGACTCTTTTGTAATAAAGTAGATAGGATATCTCGCTCGCTCACGGAGATACCAAAGCGTATCTCATTATATGCTATGTAGTTTGGACTGAACTGTTCAAACGGCCTCAATGAAGTTCTTTTTTGTATTATTAAACTCCGCCCTGGTGGCCGACTTCAACCGACTTCTTTTAAGATTTCAAAGCGGCGAGTTTGAGTCCGGGTGGAGGTTTAGAGCAGGCGTCCAAACACGTGTTACATTGACCTCTAAATCTATATCTAGTCATGAAATATTCCGCTGATCTTTTATGTTTAGCTTATTTATAGTTTGAGGGGAACAGTGTGACTACTGTACTTGTTTTCGTAGAGGAAATGCGCTGTAAACTTTGAGCAACACTGTACTCATATGTTATACATTTGCAACAAACAGAAACGTTTTGACTTGAACTCGTTGGTTTGTTATATATATATTTGCTGAAAATAGTCATTTGTAACGCATTTTGATCGTTTTATTTAGCTTTAGTTGTTATTATTATATTGACGCGACACTACTGGAAAGCACTGCATGATACTCTATGTACTCTATGACTGATTCCACTGAGAAGACTTGAACATGAGCGAGAAACACGCGCAGGAAGACATTAAACTAGATCCGGAGGACTTGGCGAACCATGCGAAGCTCGAGACGGGCGACGCGTCCAAGCTCCCCGGCGACCAGAGCCCAGAGGACGGCCACGGGGAGCCGCAGCCGACCCGTCTGTACAAACGCCGCTGGATTATCGTGTTTCTGTTCAGCTCCTATTCGCTGTGCAACTCGTATCAATGGATCCAGTACGGAATCATCGGAAACATCTTCATGAAGTTCTACAACGTGGAAGCGTTCACCATAGACTGGATGTCGATGATCTACATGCTGACGTACATCCCGTTGATCTTCCCGGTGACCTGGCTGCTGGACAAAAAGGGGCTCCGGGTGATCGCGCTGGTGGGCACTGCGCTCAACTGCGTGGGGACGTGGATCAAAGTGGCCAGCGTCCGGCCCGATCTGTTCGCCGTCACTTTCCTGGGACAGTTCTGCTGCTCCTTGGCGCAGGTCTTCATCCTGGGGATGCCGTCGAAAATCGCCTCGGTGTGGTTCGGTTCGGGAGAGGTGTCCACCGCCTGCTCCATCGGAGTCTTCGGGAATCAGGTGATGCAAATCTAGTAAATAGGTCAAATTAATTATTCACCCATTTTCTGATTTGGTCAAAGATTCAAAGATTTTCTGTCAGGTCCTTGCTTCACTTTTATGGAGCACCGGGTCTGCCATAATCAAAAATCAAAAATATAAATAACTCAATAAAACAATCATTATGGCAACACATTAACCAAAAATGATAAATAAACAAATAAATAAATAATAATAACACAAAAAGCACAAATCTACAAAATCTTGTAGTATACACCTCCAGTCTCTAAGCTATATATTTTTTTTCAAATACTTCAAAATTAGTACTGAAATGGCATCACTGGCGTAGATATTTCATTTTTAGTTCAACAATTGCATTCCTTTCATTGTAATTATGGAATAATTCATCACCAGATTATATGGATTGTAAAAGTATTTGTAGAAATTAATGACATGCAAAACTTTTAAAAAAATAAACATTTTATTCAAGAGAAAAATGCATTTGTAAGAATTAAAACACCATTAATAAATTAGTGATACATGATGCATAGATAAATCAAATTTAGAAAAAAAAGAAGGGAATATTATATACAAAGAAATTTAAAGAAGGAAAGAAATAAAGCAAATAAGAAAGAAAATAAACAAATGAAAAAAAAAACTAACAAAGAAATAAACAAGATCTAATATCATAGTGACTGTTTTTACTTTTTTGGTCCATTTTTATAGGATAATGATCTCTTTGTGCTTTTTTGTAGTTATTTATTTATTCTTGATTTTTGGCTGATCTGGTCTTCCATATAGGTTAACATATTTTAAACATTTAAAATTGTCATCAATTAGTATTTCTCTTTTCTCATAGTCATATCCCTCGATACATACATAAATAAAAAAATTTCCCATTGCATGACTTAAGTCTCTCCTCTTCCATTGGTTTATTTTCTTTCTCATGGTTTCATTTGGAGAACTAAACAAAACACACTATAGAATATTACAAGCTTTACCCAAAAACTAGGGTAAGACTCATCTTACAGGTATGATGCAATCATCAACTGCAATACAGCTGGCAAACTGGAAAATATGTATCTACACAATTTTTCAAAAATATTTTACACGTTACTTTTTCACTTTTTGCACAAATTGTACCTGTGTGCTATAAACTTATATTGTACTATTTCAATTGTTCTAGTCAATACCACAAGGTATGAGAAGATCTGCTGGAAATATATATTTTTAACACACTCAACACTAGAAATAACAGTAACAGTTGTCTGTATAAATATCTCTTGAGTCAAGATTTTGACATTAAGAGGACATCATGTAGTACTGGGGTGTTGCAATTGAGAGCAGCAGCTCAAGTTCAAAGAGAGATTCAATAAATAGGAACAAAACATTTTAGCCGTCAAAAGCTTGAAAAATGTTTAAAAAAAAGACACACGCACAAACACTGACCAGGGTGAATGACTTCATTTTCAGGATCTTAGAAAGTATGGTGTAAGTTTTTCCTTAGAAACATCACATAGACTGTTGCTTGCAGTTTGTGGTGAGAAGTAGCAAAGACTTGGAAATATTAACATTTGAAGCAAGTTTCTGCCGTCTACAAGCATTATTTTTCACAAGGGTTGTTTTGACTTTTATGTTTAAGAGTTATTTTCACTTTTATTAATGGAAGTCTGGATTGGAAATGGTTTATAAGAGTTAGACTTTCTTATTTAAAAGCATCACCTGACATGGTGGATGGTAATGAATATGTGGACATTGTAGTACGATCACATGCAGCGTAACGAGAAAAGAACGGACCAAGGGACACACCACTATTCATTGCAGCTGCGCTCGCATCATTCTGCAGTGTCCAGACAGGAAAGCAAGCGGTTGAGAAGCACAATCTGGAATCCTAAGACAGCTCATTTTGGCTGATCCAGGCAGGGGCCCGCTTCAGGACGGCTGAGATGCCTCAAAACAATACCTTGAAAGGAAACCGTGCAAATTCTGAACTCACCGTTGAAGAATGGCTGCAGTCCAAGGCTGCAAAGGGTCCCTCTCCGGGCCTTGCTTCTCTGCAGTGGAGCTCAGGGTCCCATGGCAGAACACTCTCCCCTGGCTCCAGATTGGAAGTTGGGACTTCAGGTGATCAAGCTGAGCTGTTCCAAATAGCCAAAACCAAGCTTTACCGTCGTCGCTGGGTCATGCTTTTTCTCTTCAGTGCAGTCTCAGCTAACAATGCCCTCATGTGGCTCCAGTATGGCATCATTAGTAACATTTTCATGCGCTTCTACAACGTCGATGCCCTGGCCATCGACTGGTTATCTATGATCTACCTGCTCACATACGTGCCCCTTGTTCTGCCCGTCCTCTGGCTCCTGGACAATAGGGGAATCCGGGATGTTGTCCTTGCCGGGTCAGCCTTTAACTGCATCGGTACCTGGATAAAAGTTAGCAGTGCCAGTCCGGATATGTTCCTCGTGACCTTCTTTGGACAGTTTGTGTGCTCAGTTGCCACAGTGTTTGTTCTTGGTATTCCTTCTTACCTTGCCTCAGTATGGTTCGGAGAGAACGAAGTTTCAACGGCTTGCTCCATCGGGGTTCTGGGAAACCAGGTGTGTCTGAAGAAGTCAACTGATCAAACATAACCTTTCTACTTATTTTCACAAGTTTAAGTTTGGTTTAGTTTGTGCATTTTAGCGAGAATAAAATGTTTGATTTCGATGATGATTTCAGGAAGAGGAAACTGTTTGAAGTCTAACAAATAATTTGCTTACGCTCACACTTTTAAACAAGTTTTGGGTGAAAAAATGTAAAATGTACAGTTGTCTGAAAGAATTAGGACGCTTGCATAAACATTTAATTTATTCAAACATGTTCATACCTATTATATTATTGTTTTCAGGAAGCTAATTTTAGTTAATTTATAGTGGACACCAAAAAAGAGAACATTTTCCTCACTAAACAAACTATAATAACTAAAATATGGAAAAGTTTAGGACACCCTGGTGTAATTTTACCAACTTTAGCTGAAAAAAAGCCCTTAATCTTGTTTTCTCACCTTCAACTTTGAGATCTTTGAGTAATTTCTGGCAAGTTACATCACTGCATCTCAGTGAGATTAAGATCTGGACTTTAGTTCTGAACAGAAGAGTTCAGTTCTTCAGCTTGAGTCCTTTTTTTTTTTTTACACAACTCACGTTTTACTGCAGCATGGCTGGCTCTGATACATATCAGACCTGTCCAGATTCTGCTTCAAAGCAACCATAACACTTCTACTTCCATGACTTAGAGTTGGCATAAGTTTATTTTTCTTAAGCCAAACATGTCCTCTGTTCTGGTGATAGCAAAAACTATTCTGCCCAAAGAAAATTGTTTCAGAAGTCCTGGTTTTTGTCTTCATGTTCTCTGGCGTTTGTGTTTTTCTTAGAGTTCAAAGGCTTTTTCCTTGCAAATCTCCTATGAAAATTTGACTTGTGCTCTCTCTTTCTGATCTGACAGGATGTCGTACTCACAAAAGATTATGGCATCGTCTTCACTTTCACTTCAACATTCTGGAGCACACCAAGCTAAATGTCTGTGTGAGGAAAGTGCAAAATGTCCTTAAAAATGCAGAGTAATGACGCTCTAATTGTGTGCTCCTCACGTGAAACGTCTCCGTTCAAACTGGACCATTTTAAGTGATAATCCTTTTTTGAGGGTGTCCTAAACTGATTTTTACCAGAAATAAAAAAAATTTAAATTACACTTTACAGAAAGTTTTGCAGGTTTTTGCTTCAGTTTTGATTGAAGTTATATTTTTGAAATCCCCTCTATTGTTACAGTTGATGTTAAATATCTATCTAGACATATATTCAAAAATGCAAGCAAAACCTATATGAGGACATAGGTTGTCCTCATATTTTTGATGCTTGTGCCAATTATATTTGTAAATTTGTAAGGTAATATATTTGTTGGCCGTTATTGAAATACCCCTTAGAGTTTACATATTGATTACAGTATTTGGTACTGAATTATCTGTTTACCATAAGGACTTTTATTTTGTTTGAACTAGCAAACATTAAATTAAAATTTCCATTTTCAATTCAATTTAGTTTAATTAAATCGCTCCAGTTCAAGGCATTATACTATCACGTCATTTCAATTCAATTACACATACAGTACAGACCAAAAGTTTGGACACACCTTCTCATTGAATTCAATACATACATTCCAAGTGATCCTAGTTTCTTTTGGTACTGCTTATATCACAATAAGGTGGCACTTGTTTTAATTTTTAATTTTGTGTTTCTGTGTTCTTTAACACACAGATGGGATGTGCCATCGGGTTCCTCTTACCTCCAATCCTGGTGCCTAACGTGGAAAACATGGACGAGCTGGCAAAGCACATCAAAACCATGTTCTACATAACAGCAGGAGTGGCTACTTTTCTTTTTATCCTCGTTATCTTTGGTAAGATAAATCTAACACATAAAAGTAAAGTCTTTTATGTGCCAAGTCACTACGTTCTTATCTGGCTATAAAACAATTAAGAGTTGATTTGTTTTCAGAGTATTTTTTTTCTTTTTTAATTTAATTTAGAATGAGTAGAAAAGATGTCTTTAGCCTTATAACTTCCATAGAGTTGTATTTCTCAACCAGGCAACAAGGTTATTAAAGATTTTTTTAGATTCTGAATTTAGGCAAATATTAACTTGAATAAATGGGATTTTACTGTACAGTGAAACGGCAGCTTTCTACGAGTGAATGAAGAAGTAAATCATCAGTGACAGGCTCAGGCTCATTGTAGAAAAGACTTTGCATCATTCTCCCTTAAGTATTTTTTTTCTTTCCAGAGCTCAGACATTTAGAGGCGTATTGTGTGGGTCTGTTTTTGACCGGGCTAATGGGGAGTCCTTATTGAGCAGATCTATGCAGGGATGGTTTTAAATTCCATGCTCTGACTGAGAGCACAATTCAGTAAAAAGGAAAAACCGATGACATGTGTATCAACTGGGAGATTCATATCTCCCAGTGCGTTAGTCCACTCAGGAGAAATGTCCTGGCCGAAAAGCTTTCCTGAATAGAAGTCAACAGTATTATTTTGTCGCAGCAGGGTTTGTTACTGATGTATTAGAAACAAAGAAACCAAAAGCCACAGGAAAATTCAGTACATTGTGGTAAAGGGAAGTGGCGCGACATGGGCTGATGCACAGGATACATGATGTTTGGACAAATGGTAACGTATAGTGATCTTTGAATTTCTGTGAACCGCCTATTTTTTCTTCCTGATTTAACATTTTCATCCAGCTGTAAGGCCTTTTTATAAACTGGCCATCTATTTCACACACCTGCATCTAAATGCTCTTCTATGGATTGTAAATTAATCACAATGCAAAGAAACAGGAAAACAGTTTGTAAAGCAAAGAAAAACAGTTCTCAGGAGGGTGACTGTCTTCTGTTAGCGGGAAAAGAGTGGGCACACTTGTAATCACTCTAGCATTCCTTTAAACAAAAGGATGTTTGTGAAAGCATTTCCATCTAGTACCATGAACAACATTCAGAATAACCACTGTGTCAGTGTGAGTTTGACACAGTGGTTATTGTGTGATAGTCTCCTGTTGTGATTAACTGCAAACTTCAGCTAATTTCTTCAACATGTGACCAGCTGAATGCTGTGTAATGTGCATTTTTCAATCTGACAACGTTGAATGTGGGGTTAAAATGATATAGTTATAGACAATAACTATATGAACATACTTTTTCTCTCCAAACTCATTTTACTGCATCATGCCTATCAGTTGAAAAGTTTTCAAATGAAAATCTGGTAAAACTAAAAAACAACTTTTTTTTGTAACTTTCTTTGTCTGCCTAATTTGTTTAAGATTTTTTGTCTTTCTTTTCTTGGGTCAACATAACTAAAGTCACTGTGCAATTTGAAATCAGGTCACATTTTCATGGCTTAACTTTTCAGTGAGAAATTTTGCATACCAGTGCACTAAGCTTGAGAAACATTGCTTAGTTTAGCATTAAGGCCACGGAAAAGGGTGTGTGTGTTAAATCAGTTGAGGCATTTCACAATATGGGAATTGTCTCTTTTAAAACTGACACATTGCACTTTTGCTTAATGTTCCTTTTATATAGTTTTACTATTAATTCAGTGGGTTAAAAGTAAGAAAAATGCAATATCTAATTAAATAAATATTTACAGCTCCTTCAAATTTTATTTTTATTTAATTTTTTAAAGTTATTTAGCTTGATATGTTGCTTTGTTTTGCTAAGCTAAACCAAGAAAGAACAACAGATCAATATAGGCAACATTAAATAATGCATTCATTGCAAAAAAAAATCATAAAAAGATATGAAAAATTTTAATATTTACTTATCAATATCAATAGAAAATACATCCAATAGAATGTTCAATCATTTTCAGTGAACTCTAATCTAGAACCGTAGGCAGAGGAAATGTTTTAGCAGCTAATTTCCCACGGCCAGCTAAACAAGGTTAGTGCCATCAACTAAATAACTTGCTCTCTGGTTACCTAGCAACAACCTGTTGAGTAACTTGTGCAGCAGCAGTTTCATGACTGCTTTAAAATGAACTACAGCTGAAAGTAAAAGGAGAAAATGAATCTAATAGCTCAAGAGAAAACTCTGGATAAAACCAGATTGACCAGTGGATTGACCAGTTCGACATTTTTTCAAATATTTAAAACAATCAATAATTATCGCTATTAACTGACATGAATCGCTGTATTGTGATACAGTTTTCATCCATATTGTTCAGCCCTAATCGAAAGTGCTTATTTTTCATTACACTGGATGTACTTTAGAATAGTTGAGTTTTTTTGTTTTACTTGAAAATGAAAACAAAGCTCAAACTAAAGTATACTTTGACTTTTTCCACTGTTAGCACTACGAACATGTTGTGTAGAATTTCCTTCATTTATTTCAAGATTGGCAATTTTTTAAGCAACATATGGATCTCTTCATGTTTTCTGTGAGACAATTTTATTCCACTTAGTTTCATCATATGACACATACACACATAACACATCCAGGCTTCCATGCAAAATGCCATGTGTGAGGGCCGTCCTGCTGGGAAGGCCATCTGTAGCCCCGCAACAGTCCTGTGAGTCAGCAGGGCGGACAAAGTCCCGCGAATGAGAAATTTGCATAAACTGTGTGCAGAGAGGTGAGAGAACAAGTTTGGCTGCTGCACTAGTTTGCTAAAAGACATTGACCACACATGCATGTAAAAATTAACTTGGTTTACAAAATGTTCCTGTTTTAAATTTTGATTTTTAAATTTCCAGCAAATATAAGCAACTGGTAAAAACAAACAAACAAACAAACAAAATAAAAAACAAGATTGGCGCATTTCAACTCTATTTTTAGCTATGTTTCTTAATTAGCATAGTAGCAATTACTACAAACTGGTTACATGGCGGAAAAGCTGTCAAAGAAACACAGACACACCTATCTGTGTTTTTTCACAGCTAATACTGACAGTAAGAAGATTATGCACAATGCAAAAATGTTCTGAGAGTTATTTATAAAAAACAATGGGAGACATGACCACAAATGACTCGGGATGGACCAATACGAAAATATAATCAGATAAAATTCGTATTAATGTTATGGCTGATACAATATTGATATGTTGTATCATATTACATTTGTTGACCTAAATGTTCAATACTATAAAAAATATGATATTGCTCTTCGGATTTAGTTTTAATACCTCACAATCGTCACTGTCACATGTCCAAACAAATACCACACGACTGAAACACAACAACATGACAAGTTGGACATAGATAGACATTAACAAATTCAAAATTCCACTTATGGGATCAATACTTATATGTTACAAGATGACTACAGATATGATATGCATCCCTACAAATGACCATAGTGTCATAGACCGTTTCCTCAGTTTATACTTGATATTGTGACTCGTTTCATGTTTTTATATTGTTTCACAAGAAAGCAGTGTCTTGAGGTGATGTCTTAAAATTCATCCATGTGTGCTGCCATTTAACTAAAATGTTAATATTAGAAACTTCCAGAGTATATCATCATCTGTGCTTTACATGAATTAATAAAATGTAATAAAAACACCAACTGACTAAAATAAGAAACATTTAATCTAATCTAATTTCAGACAGGGACTATTACTATGGTAATATTTTGATTAAACTGTATCTTACCTTGTTTTCTTCTTAATATATGTCAGTTTTCCAGGAGCGCCCGAAGCTTCCCCCGACTCTGGCGCAGGCCTCAGCGCGCTCAATGCCACCAGAGGACTACTCCTATATAGCGTCCATCCTCAGGCTGCTTCGAAACAAACCCTTTGTGCTCCTCATCGTCAGTTATGGTCAGTGAACATGTTTTATTCTAGTATTATAGCTAGTGCTTGTAACCACTTCTGTAATAAAGTACATTAAAAACATTTAAAATTGGTTATTGATTTTAAAATTCTAAAATTTGGGCTCACAAAAAAACATAAAATAAAATATCTGGTAGCATTATACCGCTCATTGTTTCCACAAAATATCAAACTGTGTTTATTCTCTTCCTTGATTAGCATTGATTACAGTAAAAAAAAAAAAAAAAAAAAACTTCCAGGAAGGCCTGAAGACATTCTGTTTATTGACTGACGAAGTACATCTTATCACTCAGTCATGGATGTATCCATACACGCAATTATCACCGTTATTGGAAAACCCATTGAGATCATAGGGAACACATGTTGGAGTGGTGGAAGGTTTGCTCATCTGCTAATGTTTAACTACTAGCTGGCCTCAGTGTGACTGAAAGATCACACCACAAGTTCATATTTTAATCCTTGGAGCTCCAAGGAGAAATCAGTGACAAAAGGAGCGAATAATTACAAAAATCACTTTTCAAATAAATATTTTACACCAAAATGAAGATAATCTTCTTCATAAAAAATATTTGACTCTTCACAAATCATGTATTGTCTTAGACTTTTCTTAAAATGTGATTATCCTCTGGGTACTTTCACTTCTGTCTAAAATCTATAAATAGTTAAAAGAAAGTTTTTTGTTTTTGTTTGTTTTAATTCAAATGACAAGTGCTGGACAAGAGTTTCCTGGCACTTCCTTCAAGTGAACCTTTGGGTCACAGGTCACTGGACTCAGCCTTCACCTGTCTATGTCACTTCACTGAGCTCTTGTTGTTCTTCATTTGAGTCCAACTGGATTCAAGAACCTCCCTCTCTTTATCATTATTGTAATATAAAATTTATTGTAATATAAAGTTGTTATAATTGTGTTGTTGTGTAATTGTTCATCAGGAAATATAGTGAAGAGTTTTAGATAGAGGGCCAGGATTGGACAAAATCAAAACATTAAATAGTTCCATAAATACAGGAAAAAAAATGGATTGATTTTAAAATTTTAAAATCAATCATTGATTGATTTTAAAATCAATCAATGATTGATTTTACATTTATCATTTATCTACATTGAATTGTAGACAAATGTTTACTGGTAATGTCAAAGTCAATGGTCTGCAGCTGAGCTAGATTAGCCAATTATCTTATAATGGACTGCGACACAGGCAATATGAAATAACTAAACTATTAGTAAATTAGAGATATGATTATTTGTGGAAAATCAAATAGTCTCCCCTTAATCCATATGTGGGGGATTAAACCAGCACAGGACCAGCGAGGTAACATTTATCACATTTATTGAATACAAAGATATATTCTTGGGAACATCTGACAGCAAAATGCCCAAAGTGATCAGAGGTGTTACCCCCAACAAGAGTTTTTATAAAGCGACTACCCCACCCAAATCACACAATGACTTTTCCCCTTGAATCTGCTCAGCTCTTCCCTCTTCAGCTGCAGGTGCAAGCTTTGTTTTCCTGAGCTGACACACAATAAAGCCACTACTTGGAAGAACTGATTTTCCACTGGGATTCACAGAGTCCCTGTCCTCACACTGTTCTTCAACAAATATTTATCATAAGACACTTGTATAACAGGTATCAAAGGTTAAATGTCAAAGTAAAAACCTGAATCTGATTACAAATAATCATTTCATTCACATTTATTATAACATTAAATATGTATTGTGTAAGTAATACATTATTGTTCAACTTCAAGAATTATTGAGACTTTTATATATATTTAAATACATTTTTATGTCTGTTTAATTTGTTAATGCCATTTTATTAAATTTTTACATTTACTAAAATAAATGTTATTGATTGGATTGTGGTACTTTTGGCACTAGATAGTTGTCAAGTGCAGGGTCTGATTGTCCAGAGTATAGCTTTTGATAAGTGGGTTGATGAGGAACTTGATGTAATGGTCTCTCCTGACAGGTCTGAACGTGGGTTGCTATTACGCTGTAGGAACTCTCCTGAACCGCATGATCATCGAACGTTACCCTGTGAGTTCAAAAATCATCTGCAATTATCTCTAAATTAATTTATTATTTGAAAAGTTTATTATTTGAAGAAATGCGCTGATCAATCAGCCCAGACAGGGTAATTTTACCTTGACTGGCTCTGACTAGTTGCCAACGCTGACTAATCTGTTTTTTTTTTTTTTTTGAAAACTCCCACAGTTTTTGGTTTTACGTTTCAACATGTACGTTTCATATGTAATAAATAAACTAAAAAAATTTTTTTACTTTTCCATTTAAAAGATAAAAAGGCAACATTTCTTGATATTAGAAAGGTATTTTTTCATAAAATGGATTTAGTTTGAACGTCAAAGTATTGAGTCACTGGTTTCATTGTGTATGTATGACTCAATGAACAATATCTCATGGTCTGCTTTTTTTTTAATCAATTATCTTATTTGTCTTTTTATGGTCGTACTATGGACCTTTCTTGCATCCGGAATAAATATCGATCAATTGGTCGATTGATTATTGAGTTTGCTTTTGTTTGGCATTTTGTGAAATGAGGGTATTGATTACGAGCTGGTTTTAAAGAAGTTTGTGTACGGATGTCTGCTCCATGTTTTCCTTAGTAAAGATTTTAACTGATTAAATTTTGGCCGGATGCAATGAAAAAGCAAAATGTTCCTTTACTACATTCCTAAATCGAGACCTACCTTTAAACAGTTTGTTAGTTTATAGATTTGTGGGGAAAACCCCCCAACAAAAACAGGGAAATATTTTATCCAAATGTCACCAATTTAAAACAAATCCACCAGAAAGTTTTGAAAACTCAAGTGAAAAATGTAAAATTTTGAAAAGGAACTACTGTAGAAACTTTGTACAACCTAAGCATTAAATATAATGTAGCTAACTGCTACATTAGCAATCAAAACTATGATTTACACTATTTCGTGTTTTTTTTGTTGCATAAAATCCCAATAAAATGTCTTGAAGTTTTGATTACCTTGCAAGGCACTGTTAATCTTAATTATTTTTTATTAAGATTAAAATACGAGGAACTTGTTAGGAACTTGAGCTCACTTCCTCTTGCTGTGACAGGGTGAAGAAGTGAATGCTGGGAGGATTGGGCTCACAATTGTCGTTGCAGGGATGGTCGGCTCCCTTATCTGTGGAATCTGGCTTGACAGAACAAAGACATATAAGTAAGTCAACATCCTGAGAAAGGAGGATGTTTGGTTTATGAAATTAAAGAGACATGGATAAAGAAAAATATAATTAGAAGTCACATATAGCCAACTTTCTAAGACGTTATTAAATTTTTATTTAAAGTCAGAGTCCCATATTTAAATTTTTATATATGGCATCTTCACATGTTGTCTCTTCCTTCCTGTTTTCTTCTGTAATGTTTTATCTGTTGGCTGTTTAGTCTGCACGGCTGTTTAACCAGGTGCAGCCTGCTGTTACAACTGCGACCTCTCTGATCTTCCTCATGAGCTCTCCAGCTGTGCGAATAATGATGCTCATTATTCTCAGCTGGTCTCCTTAAAAAACTTTTGCCCTGCAAATGGGGAAATACAGAAAAATTGTTTCCCCTGAATTAAAAATACCCGCTAATGCACAGTAGCATCTGGCTTTTTAATACAGTGGAAAATGTGGAACTCGTTTGCTGTTTCTCCAGTAATTCGGCTCTAAGACGTTTATTAGCTTTATCCTCTGACAAAAAAGGCACCAATTTCTAATGTGGCTGGAACAGTGAGCACAGCTCACCTTTGGTGTACAGAAAGCATCAGCGAAGTCTCACTGAAAGGCTCTGGAATCTACATCTAAAACCTTTTGGACCAGAGAAAAGCTGACGTTGATGTTAGCAGTCGGTGAGACAGCCGGCAGCTCCCCGTCAGTCCTGCTGTGTGGGTTGACTTCAACAGTGCAGCATAAAACAATAAATCATCTCAAAGCTTTGCACTTTCCAGTTATTGTGGTGCAACACACTCAGTGTGGCTATTTGAGTGCCATAGTGGAGGAGAAGAGTGTTCGCTCAACATTGAGTCCATGTAGGTCTGATTTGACCATAATAAGAAAAGGTTTTTCTAGAAAAAAGACATTCCCACAAAGTACTTTCACATTTTTTGTTCTATAAAATGTTAGATTTTTGAGAAGATGTGAAGCGAAAAATTTCTCATATTTGACATGTTTATTTTTTACAGACAAACTACTCTGGCTGTGTACATCATGACTCTGGTGGGTATGATCATATACACGGCAACACTCGACCAGGGACTCCTCTGGGTGGTGTTCATCACTGCTGGATGTCTTGGGTATTATGATTTATAATCTTCTGGTGTATGGGTTGTGAAGAGAATTTCAGATTATGGAACAAAATATGACAAAATCTTTCTGATCTACATTGAACTATTGAATTTCTTTGCTCATATGTTAGTTTAAAAATATAAATCTAAATTAAGGAATTTTGACAAAATATATTGAACAAACTCCTACTACTTTCTGTATTAGTTGCTAAAAAAAATGTTGTCCTAGTAATACCACCCCTTTGTACTGTTTGCACACAAAATTTTCCAGATAAATTGTTCCTGTCTAACAAAAACTCATATGATTCTGCCTAAAAAAATTGAGTTAATTTGAATTAAAGCAAATTATTCTTAATATTTTGTAACTACAAACAAAATTAGGTATGATTAAGAAAAAAACAAAAAAAAACTAACACATCATCATGTTTGCTGTTATCTTATTTCTCTCTCTCAAAACATATTGGCTGACATAGAAAATAGAAAAGTGTACTATCTGAAAGACCTTTGCTTGCTGTCACTTCTGTGGAAGGAAATAAACTTCCTACAGTTGCTCAGTAAAAGTATCCGATGCCAAAACTTTGCTGTTAGGTCTAAAATCCCTACTGCCATAAAGCAATAGAAAGATTAGAGTACATTTAGGAGGTACAAAGTTTTCTTCCACATGTGAAGTGTCATGAAAAACTCTCCAACAGTTCAGTAGACGTAATACTGAGACTGAATAAAACAAATATTGTCAGTTCAATGAATCAGATTGCAGCTGTTTTTTTTTTTTTTTTAGCATGATGTAACACGTTATGTAATTTTTTTTGCATGTGTCTGGCTCCAGGTTCTTTATGACAGGCTACTTGCCTCTCGGTTTTGAGTTTGCAGCTGAGCTGACGTACCCGGAGTCAGAGGGAACGTCTTCGGGATTGCTGAACTGTTCAGCACAGGTGAAGCTGTGACTCATGCAAGCCTTTTATGACACAGTAGTAAGAAAATCTAAAGAGAGGAATACATCTTAGGATAAAGGTTTACAGAAAACCATTTTTTAAAAAGTTATCCCAATAGATCTATATTGTTGTTTTGTTTTTATTTCTAACTGAACACGTTGTGCACACATAGGTGTTTGGCATCATATTCACGATCTGCCAAGGGAAAATCATTGACAATTTTGGGACGTTGGCAGGAAACATCTTCCTCTGTGTATTTCTTCTGATTGGCTCAATAATGACAGGTATGGCTTTTGTGAATATATAAACGTGTGAAGCAATTTCAAGGTATTATTTTGAAGTCATTCACACTGAGGTGTGCAACGCCAATGTTTTCATTTCTCTAACTCTGTTATTGGTTTACTAAAGCCTCTGTGGAATGTGGTAAATTCCAAGAATGTTACTCTTTGCTTCTGTGTATCTTGAAGCTGTAAAAGGTCATATTTCAGGAAACAAATCATTTTTTTACTGCATAATGTCAGTTCTGTATTATTGTAAAACACTATGTAAAAAGACATCAGTTTTATTGGCAAGGAATAGAGAATAAAAGAGGACACAAGAGGACAAGATCTTTTAAAGGCACCATACAATTATTTCACAAAAACAAAGTCTTGTTTTTCTACATATCTGCAAAGTCAAACTAAAGAAAAAAAGTAAAGAATATGTGAACATGTAATCACAAAAAGCTAACACATCATCTAAAGGTTACTATTAAAAAAATGACTGTAATTCTCAAAAGCATTTATTCCGCTTGATTTTTTCCACATTTTGTCACATTGCAGCCTAAGAAAAATTTATTAGAAGTCTTTATGATAGATGAACACATTAGTCCATGTGTAGTAGTGAAAAGTAGTGCTTTTAGTTTTAGTTTTTTTTCTTAGAGAAAACCTTCCAAGCCCCAACTTAAGAGTTAAGGCTGCCATAGCTGCAAAGGACAGGGTGATGTTAAAGTCTAACTCATGCTTTCATACACACAACAGCAGACGAGCGAGTACTTTTGACAAAAACATTTCGCTGTATATTTATATTTTAGGTATGCAACATTTTGTTATCGTCTACACTTAAGTTAAAATAAAATGTTTCTTGTCGCTGTTTGTGTAGTTACTGTGACGTTGCTTTGTTCTTTAGTCACCACAAGGGGGCGACACGCTACAAACTCCGCACGTTTTACTATCAACAATGAGGAAATTTGAAAGGGATAAAACAAAAAGTAGATAAAAATCTGTTGACAAGTGTGAAAAAACAGGAACCACCCAAACAAAATGTGGCTTTAAAAGAATCACATGGGGAAGCAATTTGAATTGCATGCAGATGATGTAAGGTGCACAACAGGTTATTCAGCTGCTGTGCAACAATATACACAGCAGCAGAGTGTTTTCAGTAATTGTAGGTTACTGACCTTCCTCAGTCAATACAGAACGCTAAAGTGTTTCTTTCAAAGTTTATTGAGAGCTTTATGAGCAATGTGTTACTTTTAACAATGTGCATTAGGCACTGAGGTGATAAACCTCGTGCTCGCTAGAAAAACAAGAATGAGACTTTATGCTCTCAAAGGTCAGGAGACTGACTCATTTGTTTACTCAGAGTTCAGACTATCAATAACTTGTTTTGGTCATAATAGTTTTAAAGGAAAATGAACTGCTTTTCAGAAAACAAAAAAACTTACATTTGATTTAATTTGCTTTCAAACAAAATTTGTCAATTATTCTCTTCTTGTGAAATAAACAGAGCTGTAAAATATTTTATATCTGTCGAGGATTTGATATGGCTTCAGTGTCTAGGTTTTTGCCATTTCTCTCTTTCTGCAAAGTCTTTGAAAATATTCAGCTTATGGGGCACCAGTTAAGAATTTAATGTGTCATTGTCTGTGAATGTATGGCTGCCTATTCTTTCTCTCGCTGCCATCGTTTATGCTTGTATACAGCATAACATTTTACTTTTATAAAATTTTTTTTACAATATAATTTTATGGCATCTCATGATCTTGTGATGCATCTTTCTGTGTTGCAGGTTTGATCAAGTCTGATCTGCGGAGACAAAATGCAAACCGACTGGCCAAAGAAGAGGTAAGTGGTGAAGGAAGGTAAGGGGATGGTGCTTGTGTAGAGATAGCCAAGGAAAATTGATAATGGGAACATAAAGTGAAAATGACAAAGTAATGAACTAGGTCACAATAAAAACACAATAAAAGATTATTTATCATACCTTATACATATTGAATATGTCTTTATTTACAATAAGATTAGTAAACGCAGAGTCAAAGCTATTTTCGAATAATAATTGTTACTATTGTGACTTTCTTTTTGTGTGTTTTCTTGTAAGGCACAGAGTCACATTTATACCACGTTTCTCTAGAAATAACCAACTATGTTCCAGTGTTGTCTATTTTTTATGCCATATGTATTTTGCATCCAGGTGTGTTCAGACATAAATGCCAGATCAAAAATAAAATGACAAGAAGATATGCGATGCCCAAGTCTCAGCTAACATACACTGCCCAGCCAAAAATAAAGAGAAAATAGAGACAATATCAGATTTTTGTTCGACCATCTCTATGTTTGATGACAGAACCCATGGTGCTGCTTTCAGCATGACATGAAATATTAGTACATTGATTCCCATCATACATTGTCTTCTTTTTAAAACGTCAGTTTGAAAACCTAAAAAAAAGTTTCCTGATACACAAAGTTGCAATTTCACCCCCAGAAATCCTCAAATTCACAACGACTTTGTCATTTCAACATGTTAATGTGTTTATCAAGTTTTACACATTCAATGACTAAATTCAGTGCATATACAAGATTTCAAAATTGCATATACAGCAACTTAAACACAAAATGTAGTGTTCACTCTGTCAAAGCGAGTTGCTCGCATCATGTATGAGGAAGAAGAAGGATGAGGAAGGGGAAGAAACGGTATGAACAGCGAGTCACAGGGTTTACGACCCACATTGTCAGAGTGAGGCATTCTGTGCAGAACGCCTTTTTCATCCTCTTTGTGCTGTTAGTAAGTTGCTGAAAATAGTAACACTAACAATCATAAAAAAAAGTCACAGTTTTATTTATAGTTGCCTTCAAGACCCACATGTACATTGAACAGGATAGAAGCAGTCAAAACAGCATGGAATACAATAGACAACACAGCAGGCAAAGACCTTGTGTTTGAGCCTTCACTGCATGGCTGTATCTCATGGTGGGGGTGCAGGAACTTCCCATAGTTAAAGGGAAATTACTTAAACTCTGAGAAGACATTTTGGTGGGGCTGTGAAACCCTTGATGATGCCATTGTGGTTGTATAGCCAGAAAAGCTTCAGGAACAACCTACGTTGTTTGGCGAGTATGTATAGCAGACTAGCGTCATGATGCCCTGAGACTAAAATTAGTTTTTCAAACTCCCTCCTGTCTAGCAACAATTAAAAGGTCTTGAAGGCCTAAATACATTTTCGCTATCTTCATCTGGTGTGAAAGTGGGCTTAATGAATGAAAAGCTGCTCACTGTATTGAACGGAATCAAATTAAGGTGAAAACTTAATGATCAAGACTCTTCTAAAATGAGTCTTAACTGTGTGCTTTATTAAATGTCTTTAATTGGCTGGGCAGTGCATGTTTCTCTACAGCTGCAATCAATCCAGAGATACTGCTCTTGTGATTCACGCTGTTTTCGAACTGTTTAGTCATCGTGTGTTTCTAATTCTGGATGGGCCTCCGAGCTCTGTGGTGAAGTTGATGCTGAGTGCTGACAATAAAATCTTGGGTTTCATGTGTACACATTCCTCACTTCGAATATAGATGTGCCTGAGTCACCTTAAGCTATACTTTTGGCTTTTGCAAACTTGCACCTTTGCACTTTCTGCAGGACAACGAGGCGCTGACTTTGGATTTTTTTTTTTTTTCTCTTTAATTCAGTAGCTTGATCAGAGAAGATTCAGTGGCTTTTATGAATAACGGCGCAATATATGATTAATTAAACCTCCGTCAGTTTCTCCTGAACTTCATCCCAGACTGGAGCCTCATGCACCTGTAAATTGCTGAATGAGATGTGATTGGCAGCTGTTGTTTTAGGCGGAGAGGCGGATGCTGGAACAAGACTACGGAGCGACAACCCAAATCTCATCCCAGCCACAAACTCCTTCCTCTCAAGCCTGATCAAACAAAAATTTTCTGTGTACACAAAAAAAATCTTCTCAAATTTTAGCTCAACACACAGCATTAGAAAGGTAGGAGCACAGAACAATCACACACTATTGTTGATTATCTTGCCACCTGCTGTACACTATTTCACTGAGCACCTTTAAATCTCTCCACTCTCTCTCTGTTTGTAAAGATCAATGCTTAATCAACTGTATTTTTTCATTCTTTCACTGTAATTGCTTGAAATTATTTTTTTCCCCAGAATTAGCAAACAATCTGAGCGAAATGTGTTTTGCTCAGATTACTTTTTTCAAATGTATGATTACAGACACTGCAGGAAATACATTTAGCCAACTCACCATGTAAAATGTACTTTTGCAAAAAGAAAAGAAACATCTCCAATAGATGAGCATATTTGTTAGTCTTTTAAAGATTTTTCTTTCACATCTTCTTTTAAATAATTTAGTCAGGACGGGAAACACTTGGCGTTTCCTGTTGAAAATTTTAATTTTGTGAGAACCCATAAATCAGGTATTTTCACAAGCATCCACAACTTTAACAGACTTTAATTATGCCGTCTGCATTTGAAGTGTGAGGTATCTCAAGCTGTAGACATCCTGTCAAATCCCCAAATCTATGCACTTGTTGTATATGAAGTACCTTGTTAAACCGATATAACCCTTGACCTGCTCGACATTTTGTTATGGAAAATACCACAAACTTTGCATTTTATTGGGATTTTATTTGATATAACAACACAAAGTAGTGCCAGATTGTGAACTGTTAGAACTTGACAGTTTAAAAAAACAATCTTTACAAATATACAAACATGTCAGCCTTCCTCATTCTCCTTTGTAGCAGCTGAAACAAAAGAAGCAAAATTAACAAATATTTTTTGCGCATCCTCTCTTTTTGCTCCCCCTCATCCTTTCGTCCTAATAGAGAATTAATCTTTTTTTTCCAGATTTAAGCAAATTAATGTTTGGTTCTTTATCTCTTTACTGTTAATGAATTAGCATTAAAATGTTCTCATTTGTTGGTGGTAAGAACCAAACGTACTCAGTGTGAAGCATTATTATTTGGCATGTTTTTGTGTAAATACACTTATGTTTGGATAAACATGCAAGTTAATTGGCTAATTTTGGTGTACATATAGACATTTATATTAAATTAACACGTTCTTTAAATTTACAGGAACCTCCTGATTCCACCATGGGAAACTTGGACTTACCCACCATCATCAAAGAAGTCCGGTTGTAGAGGAATTAATTTAATCTCTGATGATACTTTCAATATGAAGTATTGATAATCATGAAACCGTCAGATACTTTTCTCTACTGAATAGACTGAGACAAATCTGTGAAACAATGCTGCCTTGACAGTTTGATCTGTCAGTATTTTATTTTTTATGTTTATTAATATTATCTGACCAAAACAGAGCAACAAAGTTTGATATTTTGTTGATCCACTTTAGATTTGATTTAATTACACAGTAGTTTTGAGATTTAGGTGTATGATTATGTCCAGAGATGCTGTGAAAACTGAAATTGTAATAGTGTTTTTTTGGTTTGTTTTCTTCTTTTTTTTTAATTTTTTATTCTTCTTCTTATTATTATTTTGTGCAAACCTCATGAGGTGAAGGGCAGTGTTATTACCACTAGAGTTTATTTGTCAAAACCCAACTAATGAAGACAAAGAGAAATATCTACACACTTTATGAAAACAGTCACAACTTGTGCTGCTATAGTAGAATCCAATAGTAGAGACTGATTTAAAGGGGCAGTATTATGTAAAATTGACTTTCTTGAGCTTTACACCATGTCAAAATGTTATTCCCTCATCAAACACATACCTGAAGTGTTGCCCTGATTCTTTCATTCGTGTTTGAGAAATCCTTCAGTCTCCCATGGCAATCATTCAGCTGTGCACAACGCCTGGGGGGACCTAGCATCACCTTTGAGATGTAACTTCACCTTGGTGCTGCAGTTTCGAAGCTTCTGAGCTTCTGCCTCACAGAACAGCCCTCCCCAGAAACTGCCCCATTCAGCTCCTTCAGGCTAGTCAGCAGCAATTAGTAAACCCCTGGTGGATCAGCTGAGCTTGTTATATGAGCTACTTCTCAGTGCAACGCTGGTAAAACTGCTGTTAAAGGGTTAATACAGTAGAAGAGTGATGTTGTGATTACTTCCTGAAGGTGCAACTTCAGAAAGACAGTTTTTAGAGAAAGAGGCACAATTTCAAGTCTTTAAATATTGAAGTCAAATCTCTTTTAAGTAATATTTGTTATATGCAGCATTTTTATAACTGAAGGCAAGATAGTTATCTGATTGTGCCATAAGATTTCACTATGTGCCTACAAAACAGATAATATTGCCCCTTTACCGGAGAAAATATCCATGTAATTGTATCAGTGAACAGAGTGTTCATTTCAGTTTTCAAAGGGCTGAGTCTATACAGGACGTTTCCAGTCACACTGACTATTCAAAACATTTTACACCATAGCCAGATTCAACCAATCATGCTCACATTTGTACAAGACGTAGATTGGTAGGCAGTTTGGGAGTACGGGTCTTGCTCAGTGGCACATTGACAAATGGCAGAAATCAAACCCACAACTGTCGGATTGCAAGACAATTAATTTGCTGCAGAGCTGCAGTTGCCCTTTGGCCACAATCACCTATGAAGCCCTCTTTACCTTCTGTGAAGGCAAGTTATCACTCTCCTTGCAGACTTGTACAGTGGCCTGCAATTATTGGTGCCCCTGGAGAAGAGGTGAAGAGGACCCTCACATCAATTGTTATTAGGGACATTTGGCGACCCTGAGATTTGTCTCAGGGTCGCTACCTAGTTTTAGGTTTTAGCCTACCTAAAACTAGGTAGGCTGCTAGTTTTAGCAGCCTACCCTGTTCAATCTTGTGTCTCATAGTTCCAGCGACTTGTTTTTGTTATTTCTCTTTATGTTGGTAGTTATTTTCTTTCAACCACTCTAATGACTAAAGACAAATTTCTCTCACATCAGCTGAGTGTTTTTTGTCTTTAACATTTTTGAAGAGCGTTACTAAATCTAGCCTCTATGTTATATCATATTTAAAACACATTTTGAAAAAAGGAAAAGATGGGTTTCCAATTAAACACTAATCAGTGCAGTGGCTGCACAGTGGAGCAGCTGGTAGCACTGTTGCCTTGCAGCAAGAAGGTCCAGGGTTCAATTCCCTGCCCAGTCTTTCTGCACGGAGTTTGCATGTTCTCCCTGTGCATGCGTGGGTTCTCTCCGGGTACTCCAGCCTCCTACCACAGTACAAAAAACATGACTGTTAGGTTAATTGGTCTCTCTAAATTCTCCCTAGGTGTGTGTGCATAATTTTTTGTCCTGTCTGTCTCTGTGTTGCCCTGCGACAGACTGGCGACCTGTCCAGGGTGAACCCCGCCTCTCGCCCAGAACGTTAACTGGAGATAGGCACCAAAACCCCTCCTGACCCCACTAGGGACAAGGGTGCTAGAAAATGGATGGATGGATGGACAATCATATTTCACCTACATTCTTAGACTGGATTATTTTTTCTTTGGTGGATTATTCTTTTCAAATTAAAAGTTGGATTTTTCTAAATTTGGCCGTGCAATAAAATAAATATTCAAGGCTTTATACTGTGACAGTATATACAAAAATGACAAAAATGATATAAACATTATAACTGTAAACATTATTCTTATTTCTTGCAATTAGCACAGTAATCAAATTAAAGTTTGGACTATTCCTGAGTTATTTATTTTTTTTTAGGTTTTTGTTTCTCTGAATTAGTAAAATACAACAAGTGTCAGACAAACAGTCAGACTTGCTTACAGGCATTGAATGGCTCTTGTTCTGATTACACTTTAGAGTTATACTTTTAGACGCTCACAGATGTCATTAGAGTGGAATAAGAGGTTGTTCTGCTAATCTAAAAGGTTCATCAAGGATATTTTCAAGGTCAGTCAGAGCAGACAGCTACAAAAGTGTGAAAGGTCAGATTTGAAGTGTTTGTGCTGAGTACTAATTTCACTTTAAAAAAAATACTGACTTTTCACTGATTCAACGGTCTGAATGTTTCCCACATGTCCTCTTGTGTCGACTGGTTACTTTGTTTTCAGTTGTACAGATTATCACTACATGGATAAGCACACTTACTCTCTATGTTCCTCTAGAAGCATTAAGCTTAGGTAGCAAAAACATCTCATGTATTTTCTAGAAAACTGTGTTTTATTTTATTTTTTGCCATTTTGTTGTTGTCAGCTGACACTGGAGTTGACTGAAACAAACAAACAAATGCTGTAACACAACCTCTAGAGGGCGCCCTTCACCCATTTCTCTTTTTGACATTCAACAGTGGAATAGTCTGATTTTTTGTCGTTGTCAAAAATGATGGCTAACCATTGTACTTCGGTTTTCAACAGTTGTTTGTGTTTGAATTAGACAGGCAATTGAGATATTAAAATAAAGAAGGAAAACAGCTCTATAAAACAAGAAAAAAACATCTAGCCAACTTTAACTTTTAATTATTGCACTTTTTTCACTACATAAATGCAGAGGAGTCTTTAATTTTGATTGACTAACCTACAGCCTCATAATGTTGATGAGTAGGCACTACTGACACAATTCATGTCAGTAAAAGGCTATCCATGATTAAGAGAGGAACATAAAAATGTTTTGTAATTCAATTTGTACAAATATTCCTGTTTCCTTTTTTTTAACATAAAATAAAATTATTTTGTAAAAAGGTTCTTCTTACAATTACTTGTCACATTATGAGTATTTCACAATGAAACTTTCTTGTTGTACTTTCCTATAGTCAATGTTAATTTCAGGTCCAGATGCACCACAGCCAGTAAAAGTCTAAAATTAACATTTACAAAACTGATCTTTTTATTATTCTTTTATCACAAATGGCACCAATCTGAAAGAGAGGTGTGTTTAAAGATAAAACTGTTACTTATATCAGCTAAAAGTCTACAGCCACATATGAGTTCTGCTCTATCAGACAGTGACCGTAGTATGAAGTTACTAAAAGTTATTAAACTATGCAACCTATATTGTTTTTGAGAATGAACTAAAGCAACAAAATGTTTTTGAGTGAATATTCACTTGGATTTTATGTCAGAGTGATTGCATATTAAAATGATCAATTCAGATTAAGCTACTGAATATAACCTAATTGCCTAAAGTGGATCTCTAACATAAACACATCTTTGCTACAAATCTTCTGAACCTTTTTTTTCCACATTTAATGTGACATCAGCTAAATAAGAAGAAAATGTTGGAATAGCCTGGTATATCTGATTCAATAGTTTCTAGCACCTCCCTTGGAAGCCTAGCAATCTGTCACATTCTCCATAAAATGGCAATATTTTCTCTGCCTTTCAAAAGTTTTGCAAAATCTATCAGATTGTGAGAACATCCTCAGGTGACCCCATAGGTTCTCTGTCAGACTTAGTTCTATGTTATGGTTTGACTCTTACATTTTCAAACTATTTTTGATTGTTGATGAAACTGCAATGCCTATTTGAGTTGTTGTTTCCAATTCAAAGCTGAAGAAAGGCAATATATTGACATGTAATTAAGTGGTCACAGAGTAAAAGTGTCCGATTATACATGCACATTGCACTTTTCAGATTTTTATCAATAAATATTTCAAGAATCATGTGTTCTTTCCTTCCACTTCTCCAGTATACATTACTTTGGTTGGTACATCACATACATTCTCAGTAAAATATATCAAAGTATATGGCTGTAAAATGAAAACGTTGCAAAGAAAATGTCAAAAACTATAAATATTCAACATCAAAGCATCACCCCGATTTTGCATCTATATAAAATATTATGTGGTATTACTTTACCTTCTGGATCGCTTCAAGCTTGCCTGTGGAATAAATATTGACCTCAACAGCTAAAGCGAAAAGAGGGTGCAGTACCACTTATGACCAGCTGATGGTATGATAGACATATGACCCAATAAATTTTAGTGATCAGAATCTGTGTGTGTGTTTTAACATTTCTCGTCTTTTCCAACAAATCCTACATTGTGAGGGTCCACTGCCCCATAATAAGAAGTGCTGTTCATTCATGAAAAATGAATGGAAGTCATTGCAAAGTTCTTGTAAAGACAGACACACTATGGGTGTGTGTGTGTGTGTGTGTGTGTGGGTGTGGGTGGGGGGGTGGGTGTGTGTGTGTGTGTGTGTTGGTGTGTGTGTGTGTGTGTGTGTGTGACCTGCAGTGCTCCAGTCAAATCTATTTTCAGTAGATCAACAACTGCAGTCAAAGAAGTCTCATCAAATCATTAGGGTCAGAAAGAGTGAAAATGCTGCAAGTTTCACTTCATGTGAATTGTAAAAAATAGGTTTAATTGAGAAGTTTTCGACAAATAAATGTTCCTTAACCCTCCTAAAAATCAAAAGCAGACAGATCAATTTCCACATCAGGCTCCAATTTTGTGATGTCCTGTTAAGTTCAATCAGAGACAAGAGGGCGACTAGTGTCTGGTCTCTGGTATTCATTTTTCTGACTAGATTATCTGTGTTAGAACAATTTCTCATAGCTTTGTTTTCACAGGATCACTACAGTCATAGTTGCATTCGCAAAGAGTATAATATTTAGTCCATGATGGTTGCTGAGTTTACTTGAGAAACTTTAGATTTCTCCCACTTACAAACTTTACACATTAAATCTGATTCTTGTGTAAGGCATTATTGATTTATGGAAGTTTTTCTTGTATGCAGTATCACTATAGTTACATTCCTCTAACACTGAGGTATCTATTTAAAAATATGTTGACACCCATGGCCAATAAAATGTTTTATATAGAAAACGAGAAAAGTATGGAAGGCATTTTGCTGGGGTCTTAAGCTTGGGAAAAGTCACGTTTACGTTGAGGTATGGAACGCTAAGCAAGCTCACCGTGATGCCAAAAGAAGTCTCCAAAAACCATCAAATGTCCTCAGGGAACCTGCAGCTTGAAAGTGCATACCAGTGCAATCAGAAAGAGACTGCACAAGTGAAACGTTCCTGGGAAGTGAGTAAGGGGGAAACCTTTGCTAGCTAAGAAAAACATGAAGACCAGACCAAATTTTGAGAGAAAGAACATATACAAAAGCCACAACTTCTGGAATAAAGTTCTCTAGTAGATGGGAGTTCATCTCCAATCCTTAAGGGCCGGTGTTCTGCCGTTTTAGTTGCCATGACTTCAAATGACCGCTTGATTAAGAAAGAAGTTTTGCTGCACTGTTTGAAACATCAAGTCCCTGGTAGCATTTCCAAATAACATCAGCGCTTCCATTTTGGCTGCTTATAGTCGTAGTACTGCAACTCATCCGACAGGGTAACATTAATCACTTAACCATCTAACCGTTAATTAGGAAGCAAAACGTGACCTTTACAGTAGAGAAACCTTTAAATATAGCAAAATCAGCGCAGAGAGTACTTCATAGAAAATAGCCTGTCCCGAAACATTTCAAGTTACACCTTGTGGAAGTAGTAGCACCACAGATTGACCAGTATTACCTCTGATTTGGCAACGGTGCACCTCATCCCAAAGCTTGATGATTTATTTTTCAGTGAAAGCCTGCCCAACTGCGTCACAGCCCTGAGTGTGGCCGATCCTATCTTCCTCCTGGCGCTTCTCAGATATGATCAACTAGCCACATCATCATCCATCCCTCACCCACAAACCAAAAACACACAGCTGAAATCATAGACTGTATCGTGTTTTCTAGCATTCTGTAATTCACTTCTGTGCTATTTACTTTACTACATTGTAGGCCTCCACAAAACTGGTTAGATGCTTCAAGCAAAGTCTAAATTTGCCGATATCATTGCCACTAAGTGTAGGAGTGTGAAGCCATCATGAAAAGGAGAAATACAGGGAAAGAGGAGGTGAAAATGCTATGACGCATTGACTCCTGTTTAAGTTGCAGCAGAGGCTGCATCTTTACTGGAAACACAACTGTAAAGATGGATCGTGATTTCTGACACATGGGTTGAAAAAAGAGCTGAGGACAACAGAAAAAGTGTTATAATGTCCAAGTCTGCTGACAATCAAGAAACAAGGGGGGGAAAAAGAACTTTTTTATCTTGAGTTGAACACTATGCCTTTGGTTGAAGGAAATTTAAGTGTGTTAAACACTTACAGATGGCAGCTGCTTCAGAGAGGCTGCTGAATGAACACCTCATCCATGACCGTTCTGGAGAAATGTGACTCACAGATGGACACCAGAGATGGGAGGCACTTCTGTGAAGTGCCTCCCATCTCCCAGTATTTTTGATACTTAACACTGGCAAAAGGGTTATTCTAATCAAGCAACAAATAACACAAAGATTAAGAAGAGTTTTTTTCTGCTACTTTGTGATCTATAAAAAATTGTAGATGTGTGATGTGATACATGTATCTAGTTTATCTTCTCCAATAATCCACATTAAGAAAAAACTGCATCATCCAGTGCTATCAGATGCAGAAAAACTAAACAAAAATAGAAATTGTATTACAACTAGCCATAACTGAACAATTAAGGAAGCACAGCTTATGATAGATGTGGAGGCAAAAATTAGCAAGTGAAGATTAAAAATCCCTTTACAATGCAACCCGGAGCATTTCTTTTCCTCCAGCATAATTTTTCAGAACCTTTTTATTTTACCCTGGCCTTTACTTCTGTTCATTTCTGCTGTGGTGTTCAAATCTGGGTTGTTTATGAAAATGACATCTGCTGAAGTTGAGAAGGTTCTCATCCCTGAGGAGTACTGCTGCTTCAGCATCAACGTTTGAGGAGTGCCAAATAGAATAGAAACACTGTACAATGTTTCTATTCTTATTTGGAGTTTATGTTAATCAAATCTGCCAGCTTTATCCACTGCTATGCATCTCTGCAAAGAATAATGTAAACTATTGAGACTTTCAGTTGTTCCTTGGCTTTCCAAGACTTCAGGTTATTTGAAAACTATCCCTGTGGATTAAAAGAAATCAGCTGATGAAGTGGCTACTGTCTGGTTAGTGTTTTCTAACAATCTGAGAATACTGCTTTCTAACAACCTCACAGTGACATGCATCTTTCTACTTCTATTACCAATGACTAAATAGAACCTCAATTGAAAAAGGCATCAGATTATTTCAGAGGTTTAATCAAGAGGGGGAAAGAGAGAAGATGTTGCAGCAACAATAAGAAGGTAGAATTTTCAGCAATAAATCTGTAAGTCTGAATTGTGTTCTAGCAACTACAGTATATGACCCATGTACAGTCTATCCTTATGGAAAGGTGTAACTGTAACAAACTGTGTGGTGCTATCTGGAGAGAGTCGATGTTTACTTTCAAACCTAAAAACGTGAGGGGTTCTGATTGTTTTTATTTCTCTCAAAACTCGATCGGCCTTTGTGAGGGGTTTAATTCATTTATAAAGCTACTCTAAGGTTAGCTGACTTTCCCTTTTACACTTTGAAATGCTGTCATGTTCAAAATGAGCACTTTGCAAAAGTCATAGACCTCGTAAAAGGAGGTGGCTGAAGCTGGTAGGAGAGTCTCATTAACTACATTGTAAAAAAAGATCTATACCAACAATGGCCACTCAAGAAGAAGAAATGACTCTGAAATCATCATAAAAAGCCAAATTGCAGTTTGTAAAAATGCACTCACTGACCAGAACCTTAATTTCTGAAGATCTGTCCTGTGGTGTGGTGAAACTAAAACTGAAGTGCTTTGCCACAATGACCATATACATTTTGAATAAAAAGGGTGAAGCTTTCAAGACTGAGAACAACATTAAAAACTGTGAAGCATGAAGATGGCAGCATCATTTTATGTGGGTATTTTAGTGGCAAATAATAATAATAATAATAATAATAATAATAATAATAATATCTTGAGATCTCAAGGGGCTAATGATGCAAACAAATCCATACTGAAGCGTCATCTCCATCGGCTAAGATAATAAAGTTGAGACACAAATAGGTCATCCAAATTAGCAACAATCTATATTTAAAATCCAGAAGAACATTTTCTCAAAAGGCATTTGCAGAAAGAGGTCAAACTGTGCCAACAGGTTTGAGTCAGGTTAGTAGATGCCTACGGTTCTGTCTTGAGAAATGGGCCAAAACTCCAGCAAACTTCAGTGAGAAGCTTGAGAAAAGACACCCAAAATATTTTCATTCAAGTCACGCAGTTCAAAACAAAATCCTACCAAACACATAATGCAAATTAATAATTTTTCTGTCTTCTAACACTGGTATTATACTAGTTTAAATCTAAGATTTAAACTATTTTGATCACAGGCACTGAGAAAATAATGCATATTTTTGTGTATGTAAAAATATGATTTCTGCTACATATGTTTTCTGTTATCTACAAATAAAAATTCACAAATGTATTGCATAGTAAAAAAAACAAGTTTTTTTTTTAAGATTAAAAACTGCATGAAATAATTTTCAATCTCAAGAAAGGGGCGGAGGGTGCGGTGCAATAAAATTTTGTACAGCCTCGTCTTTTGTGTGCGGACTGACTTTTTTTTTATGTTTGCTTTCTCTGGCCCAGTACCCATTTCCATTGCATCTTTATTTATGTTGTTTCTGAGATTACAGCACAAAAAGGTCTGTGTCAAACAAAACCTCTGATGAAAACTCTGGGCGTCACAGTTTTATTTGTGGCCTTGTTGATTAATTACAGCAGTTGGGAACTAATTTCTTCCAGTGTTCACCATAGTTCATGTGTTGTTTTTATTTTATTGTTCATGGGGAAAATGTTTCAGTGGGCAAAAAATGGAAAAATCCCTTAATTTTCCTCCCCATAACTAAACTACTGTTTTGGCTTTTACTGCACTCTCCTCCGCCTACATGGTTAGTCAGAGTCTGAACCTTTATTAAACGCCTCGTGTTTGCGGGTTCATGGAGGTAAAGGTGCTACCAAGCCCTGTAAGTGCTAAAAAAACGCCCTTGACTGAACTGTCTTGACAAGAGAGGTATTCACTGAACAGTTTGCAGATTTACCTAATTTGAATTTACATCTGGAGGCAGAAGAAACCCCGGGTTGTGGGCTTTTCAGGGGAGGTTTCTTCGGCTTCTCAGGTTTCAAAGCTGGCAGGCTGATCAGAGTGCACGAGGTTTGTGAGCCTTGGCAGTCGCACACAGGGCCGGGCTTTGAGGACCCAGATTAACCTACACAGAAGTTAAATAAACACACATCCGCGCATGGTTGCATGAATGGACGTTTCATCACGGCCTGCTATGTTTCCGTGATTGTGTTTGAGTAATACACTGCCGCACTCCATGATGCAATCAAAAATAACAGTGAGAACACAAAAACATGTGTGGAATATGAGCAGAGAAGCATAGGGATGGATAGACTCTTCAGATTAATGTACATTTGGACCTCTTCCCCTTACTTTATTTTCAGATGGTTATCAGTTGCAACTTCCACTACTCACTCATCAATTCCAGCATTGTGTATTCATGTCCTTGTAAAGTGGCCTCAAGGCCAAATTTGAGCTTGACCCCCACAGAGTGCATGACTCTGGGATAGAGTGGGGCCTATAGCTTCTTGGAGGGGCGCACTATAGTAGCGGGTCGTGTTAAAACAGCAGAGACAAGGGAGTTGGGGGGAGGGGACTTGTGTTTGTACACAGGGAACCCCAGACAGCTCAGTAAAAAGGAGCTTTATTATTTAGCCCACCGCCAAGCAGAGATCAGGGTGGAAAATACACAGGATCACCGGCGCCTACTCCCTTGCTCTTGGAAAATCCTCCCCAGAAGCGTCCAACCATGGGGCCTGGATTTAATCCCTCTCTGTGGCATCTGTCCTCTGTCTGAAAAAGGGAATTATAATCGATATGCATCATTGTAACCCCAGATCCTGATGTCAGATTTAGTGAAAAGTAAATATAAAATGATGGTCTTTTTCTAGTTTGATTAAAATGTGTCGAAGCTAGTGTAAATACGCAGTTTGAAAACTAAACATTTAAACGATTCAAACAATGAAATAACTGTTCGGAAGCAAGCTCAAAGTTGCTTCCGAATTGCTAAAAATTCATAAATCCTGCATAAAGAAAGCAGACAGAAGGCAATCTAGGTGCGATTTTTAAGTGGTTCAGACCAAAAGTTTGGACACACCTTCTCATTGAATTCAATGAGAAAGTGTGTCCAAACGTTTGGTCTGTACTGTATATATTTTTTGTTACATTTGGATCAAATGTTTATTTAACAATGTAAGTGGAGGATGATCCATTTGTCAATTTCAAGAGTTAGAGATTTTTTAATGGCGCTGATCTATTCTAGTTAATATCCCAAGGAAGCTATGAGATAGCTCAATACCACCCTTAGGAAATCTGAGGCCAATTTTAACTTTCTGCTTTTTTATGATTTATCAAACTTACAAAAGACAAGAACATATAAATATCAAATGTTAACATTAAAAATGTGCAGGAACCCTGCTTTGACATCCATTTGTTGAAATACATGTCCACTTTATGTGCCAATAGCAAGAAATGAACACAACATCGTGGTCAAGGTTTGTATTACCCTTAAGTGAAAGATTGGCTGTGCTTCATCACACTCTTAAGCCATAGTTCTTGCAGCTTTGTTTCTCTGACACGCCATTAACAATGCAATTGTAGGATAAAATGATCAATAGGCCTCTGTGGCTGAGGAGAATATTTTCTCTAAGGTAGATAGCTATTGATTTTTCATATCAATAGAGATATGAAAAAATATAAAATACCCAAGAGCCACAACTTAGAGGCCTTAGCATACTTGTTTAACAACAAACTTTTTGACTGTCCAGCTACAAAAAGACTGGTCGAGTAAACCTTGTTTGCTTGTCTTGCCAGGAGGAAACCGCTTTTCTCCACAAAGAATTTTGGAAGCACAGCTCTGGTTTGCAAAGTTGTACTTGAAAGAACCACAAAACTTCTGGAGCAAAATGCATTGGACAAATGAGACAGAAATAGAGATGCTTGGTCATAATGCCTAATTATGACCAAAGATTGACTCCAATTTGTCCTCTCAGAGGAAATAAGTGTGAGTCTTTGCACAGATCATCAGACTGCTGCCTCAGCTGTGTGCTCTCAGCTTGAACCTCTGGCTCAAAACCAATAAGGTACATCCTGTGGAAAACATTCATTAGCAATACAAAATAGTCATCTGTGAACACTAAAGTCAAATCAGTGCCGCAATGTGCTCACCTTGAGAAACATGATCAAATGTAGTTAAAATCCAGTGAATGTGTCACAACACACTCACTGAACTTTGAACTTGGTTAAATCAGGCGCCAGAAAGCTGTATGGCTCATAAAGGGTGCTGGAATCAAAGATGTTTTTAAAGAAGCAAAAACCTTTATCACTGCAGCAAAATCCCACAAAACTATCTCTAATCTTTTCAAAAAGTTGGTCATCGCCTTAACATCTGGAGTGATGTAACATATATCCTTTTTGGAGTAATCCAGGCCGATGATGCATTGCCTAGGCCTTGGTTTGTTCTTGGGGTTTTCCCACAGTTTGCTGAGTTTGCTGCAAGCAAAACTAAACAGAAGCTAATATGAAGCTTTAATGGTCCATAAGGGGAACTTTGGTTGCTCCATCAGCAAATAGCAAAAGGATATAGTGGAGTGGAAAACATGGACTTATGTAGCAATTTTTTTGTAAACTAAACCCTTTTCATATGCCTCTAATTCACCCACTCATTCTCTAGTAGGAAGCCCAACTACAATCATTTATTTAATTTGAAATTTCTGGTTTGAGAGAGTAATGAGTTAATAACAGATCAAAATTCAAATGACTGAATTAGCAGAAGATCTGCTTTGCATTCTTAGCTGATGCAAAACATCCCATAATGCATAAAAAAACAAAACTAAATAAGGTATTTGAAATCAAAGTGAGGATAAGAAAAATACTGCTAGCTTAGTTCTGGACTTCAACCCAGAACACAGTCCTAAAATGCCTCATTAATGGAAAGCAGGACTGGACTTTATGTGGGTTTGAGTCCAGGATCGTTATTTAACCGAAACCAGTGATTTCCTACTACTCCTTCAGACAGATGTGGGTTCTCATAGCTTCTCATAAATTTAGATTATGACTTTTTATATTCATCATGTCCCAATCTAAAGGAAAGATGGATAGACTTGGAAAATTATGAAGACACATCAGTCGGTTTTGAGCAAATACTGTACTTAATCAAGTTGGATAAAATATTTTATGAAATAAGATGTTTTCACTCACTAAAATTGAGCCTTTAGATGTAAAAAAAAAATGTCAGCGTTTATGAAGAATAATTTTCATTCTACTTTGAGAGGGTCACACATTTTAAAAGTCTCAGATGAGTTATTTTACTTTAGTTTAGATATTTAGTTAGTTAATTTTCATCTTTGGTCAATGCAAACATGGTAAAAGAAAAGCATAACCCTAACTGAGTATTGGTGCAAACCTGAGCACAGAATCAAAGTATAGAAGCAAAGCAAAGAAATTACATTCACATGAATGTCCAGCCCATTGTGAAGACATAATTGTCCCCCCCAAACTCTGTCTCAGTTTCAGCCAAAGCCTGATCTCTATCAGACCTGCATCATATAAATCATCTAAAAAATATACATCATGTCCCAATGTAAAGAAAATACAGAATATCTGAAAAATAAAGTCTGGGACATTTACCCGTCATGTTTTGAGGAGCAGAGAGGCGAATGGTTGTCTGAAACTAGAAAATTAAGATTTATTAAATAAAGACAGTGCAGTATGTAATAGGTATGAGAGGAACAAGAAACCAATGGCAAAATGGGCAATGCAGCAGGAGAATAAGTAAGCGGGGATAGCAGAGAGCAGAAGGTACTGATAAAGAGGTAATAAAAGTGTCTGGATTTCAGCTGCTGGGGAGTTGACTGAGAGAGGGATGGTGAAAATTAGTCAGTGGACCACAGTAGAGCTGAGTGAGAACCACAGCAGAGGAGCTGAAAACGACCAGCTTCTAACTTTTCTGTTAGAATTCATCCTAACAGAAAAGTTAGGATGAATTGTAGGTGAAAGGTAATGCTAGCCAAAAATGATACAAAAGCCTTTCTGATGTTTGCTGAGAAAAAATAAAAAATGAAAAAATCTTGATAATTGTATAATTGTGAGAGCATTTGGGGAGGGGGAGATCCTACCTTATGTTCTCTACCAAAATAAAGACTGTCTGGCCACCAGTTTGTGACAATTCAGCTCAAAGAGACTTGGGCTCAAGTTACCACAAGCACTTGATTTCAGCTGTGGGCACTAAGGTTCTCTGTTATCAGATTAAGACAGCAATCACTTTTTCATCTAGGGCCAAGCTGGTTTGAACAACATGTTTAGCTCAGTATGTTATATCAATGTGGTTCTGTATTTCATTGAAAAGAAAACCTAAATTATTTGTCACGATTAGCAGAAAATGAGGTGAGGATGAATGCAGAGGACCCAGGTAGTGGTGTGAAAAAATTATGATTTAATCAAAGCTCTCACAGAAAAACAGAAGTCCAGGCAGCACTGGTGACCTCAGAAGGCAATGAACTCAACATAGGCAGCACCGGCAAAGACAGTGACAACTTAGACAGGCACCCAATGAGGAAACACAGATACAGGTGGGATTAAATACACAAGGGAGTAATCAAGGAAACAAGACACAGCTGGGATCACTCAAGGGGGGTAGACAAGACAACACGGGAACTAAATTGACTAGAAAACAAACACAGAAACCTAAATCTTTACATTATTCAATGATAAAAACAGAAATGACCCAAATCCAAAATCTACATTCCTGCCCTAATGCAGCTGTTACAGTAAAATCCAATTCAGATTAGTAGGTCATCATAAATAGTCTTCTGTGGGTTCATACAAGTTTCGGTCAAACATTTGACTTCCCTCTGGGACCCAAATCACTCTGGTCTCCTGAGATGACGTAAAATGCTTTCCTATTTTAAAACCAATATTGACGTATGGGATTTGCAAGGAAATTAGGGTTCTGTTTGAAGCCTCCAGGGTACGTTAGCATACTGTTCCCAATAAAAGGTAATCTGGCAAGGTCTGACCATTTTGTATTCCTTTACTCTAAGCTTTTTACCACCGAGAGAAAATTCCCGGGTTTAAAATATGATCCTCCTTTAGAGTAAGGTGTTAGAGCACAATTTAAAACGACTTTTCTCCTAAATATAATGACTAAGATTTGAATAACACTGTGCAGATTGCTCCTGCTTCTCAACACTGATATGACGGCTGCATTCAAAAGTCACTTGTGGTTATATTTCTCGGTTGCTTCCAAAACCACACATTACAGAGTGGCTGCTACTTGTCTACGAGTGATTATGTCTGTTTTCGCAACAGAGCTAGAAAAACATTGCACTGCAATGATCTCTCACTCGACCCTCCCTCATCAATCCCTGGTGTGGACTGCTGGTGTATTTTTCTCACCATATGACTTTTATTAGTTTGATGCAAAAACCCAGATTCGTTCTTCGTGTCACGGTTGAGAGCTTTTCCTACTTAGATTTTCAACCTCCTTGCCTCAAATCAACCAGAGATTAACACAGTAGAAAAAACCCCCCCAGCAATTTGCTGAGGACTTGCCAAGTGCTAACCACAAGGTAAAAGTTGATTAAAGCTGTCGATTGCCAAGGGAGAGAACTGGATTTTATTTTGGACCTAAGTGGAGCCACTGCCTTTTACCTCTGTAGGTTAGAACTACAATCCTATTAGAGCGTACGGTCAGTCAAGGAATTACATCATGTGCTTTCAGTGAAATGAATGACTGGTGTTTTCACATCTCAGTGCTGCTCAAGGAGCCGCTGGGAGGGATGGTTCTGGATAAGGTGTCCTTGCTCTGTCAACACGTGAAGAAATCAAAGCGTTCTTTTCCCTTCCTCTGCAAAAACGCCCTCATGTTTTTAATTTTCTGGATGTGGTGGACTTTTGACTCTTTCACCCAACAGTTTCACAGTAAAAATACTCTAATGGGAGAACCTTAGGCAGTATGATGAAATATTTGCAGCTGCTGACAAAAGTGAACTTTAGCTCCTGGAACTGACATAGTTATGATTAAAAGTGATGTTACATAAATTTTACTGGGATGTAGTAATACTTTACACTAAGATTTTCAAAGATGTTTTAAAGATGCTAAGTTTGACTGTTTCAATACTTCCCCTTTCCACTCCAGGCTGTCATTTCCACTGTTCTCTGTTGCCCTGTTTGCACCTCATCATGTGCCTAATCCTCTGCTTTTTGTCTCTCACAGGCTGCACATTGTTTGTTTCTCTCACAATACCTTTCTTTTAAATTCTTTAAGTTGCTCTAGTAGTGATGGTCTACTCAGGATGCTTTAAAGAATGCTGCAAGCGTAAATGTGTGATTTGCTACTTATAGTCTCCCTTTACCAGCAGCCAGGATGGGCTTCATTCATTCCTCATGGTCAAATCGCGTCCAGAACAATCCCCACGATGAGTTGTGAGCCTTCCTTCCCACTGGGATCCTTTCAAAAAGTCATTCAGTCAGATATTAAAAACACCTCATCCGACATCAAAACATGTAATATCATGCAGGTTCATTCCTTTAAACTTCCTTCCTTTAAACTCTGGGTTTCTCACTGGTTTCTCAGATTATTTTTGACTTACCGATGAGTATAGAGAACATTGTTGCTTGCTTTAGTTATGTCATGTAAGTTTTGACTTAAATACATGCTTTACTGCAACTACAAAAACACCCATATACTTAATTAAAACTGTAAACAGAATTACACAATTCGTTTATGGTCTTGATCTTGTTTTGCCCTATCTTACTTTTCGCACAAAAAGTAAGATTGGTGTTAATTGTCTTAAAAGTTGTTGAGCCAAAAGAACAAAAGTCCACAGACCATGACCTCTTCAAAGTTTCAACATTAATCAACAATCCACTTTTTCTCTCAGCCTGCTGGCTTACTTGTGGTTTTTGAAATAACTGCTACGATTTATAGCTCCTATGGGGTTTTTGTAGTTTTGTATCCAACTTCAACCTCTTTTTTTGTGCTAAAAGCATCTTCAACCGTGTTCTTTAGATTCATAGTCTCCTGTTGATATTTTCTTATCTGCTCTGTGAACATTTTTTTTCGTGTTACTAACAAGATCTGCATTTAACTGAAATATAGTTGTTTTGTGGAGCCACTGTTATATTTTGCAGTGTTGTATAAAGTACTGAAATCTCAGAGTCAAGTAAAAGTACAAGTACCTCTCCAAAATATGACTTTGGTAAAAGTCGAAGTCACTGACTGAAATGTTACTTGAGTAAAAGTCTTAAAGTATTTGAAACTTCTTGTACTTAAGTATGGAAATTACTGTAAAAATGGATGTACTCAAGTAATGTAATGAAAAGTACAAGTAAAAAGTAAAACAAAGCAAATGCAGTTTGAATGACATTTTTTATATTTTGGTAAACTTGTCAAATACACTTAAAATAATGTACCCAACCAAGTGCAGGCAAAATTAAACCTGCTAATAGATATACCTGCAGGCATCATTTAGTTAAGAAAATTAGGTGCTTTACCTATAGCACAAGGTTAACTTAACCTGCTTTACAACTGAACCAGCTTCTTAGTATACCCTCCAGGACAGAAAATACAAAGTTTTTGTAAGCCTTAAGTTTTCCCTTCAAGTAAGGTCAGTGCTGAAAATGAGAAAAATAAATAGTACAGAAAATGCGGCCAACATGAAGAAAAAGAGCTGTTACGATTACTCTACTTCACAAATCAGTGAATCAGTCAATGCTACAGTCAGTAGGTGGTGCACACAACTGGTCATTATGCAAAAGAAAAAAAGAATTGGGAGGGAAATGCAGCTTATTGGCATCTGTAAACCTGGTTTTGAACTTGCATGCCTTTCCTATATTCGTTAAATTTAGTCTAAATTGCTATTGCTATGGCTTCTGTCCCCCCTTGAACAGAGGAGTCTAGGTAGCCTGCTACAGTCAACATTAGGCCTAAGCTAAATACACCACGTGTGGAACTGAAACAATGCCAAACAAAGTTCATTTATGGTCAAGATTTCACAATACAGTAGTGCCTAGTGACCAAGCTATAGTTACTGAAACAGGAGGATTATAACCATTTCATAAGAAGTTACCTCGATGTGTTTCTTCAAGTTGGACGGGGAGTTTTTGTAAGATAGAATTTCCATGTGACTGCTACTGATTGCGAGACTTGCTTTGTGTTTAATGGGAGAAGCGAAACAGGTGTATCCTAATTAAAAGTAAAGAAATCAAGAAATGGCAAAAAATGTGGAATGAAGATAAGAAAGGAAGAAGATTATATGAAGTACAAAAGTCAGTTTGAATTCGAAGCATTAATGAACGAAACAGAAGAGAAGAAATAATAATTAGTAGATTAAGAGTAGGTCATACCAACTTAAATGACATGCTTTATAAAATAGGGAGGAAAAATAATGATAAATCTGAGAGATGTGGAGAGAAAGAAAATGTAGAACACATATTGATGAACTGTAAGTCAAATGAACTCGAAAGGGAAGAATTAAAGAGAATAGTTAGAAATATGGGGCATGAATGGAATCTTAAAGGTATATTAGGAAATGAAGGAAACATAACAGATATTCACAAATTAAGGAAAGCATTGTTTATTTATCTTAAGAATACAAAATTAAAAAGTAGAATTTAATAGATATGAAGTAATGCTTCTACACACTCATGTACAGTAGGTGGCGGTATGCACCTTAAAGTTGCTTGTGATCCGCCATAATAGAAAAGAAGAAGAAGAAGAAGTATCCTATTGGTGGTGATGAACAAGCCCAGGCAAGCAGGCTACGGACTTTGTTCGGTAGCCTGCTTGCTACTTGCTAATCAGTAGGTGGGGTCAAAACACTTGCGTTTCTCTCTCTCGCTTTTTTGTAACGAGTAACTAAACCACACATTGAAAATGTATCGGAGTAAAAGTACGCAATTAAGTTCGGAAATATAGTGAAGTAAAAGTGAAAGTCATCAAAAATTTTCATACTCCAGGAAAGTATGAAGTACTCCAAAATATACTTAAGTAAAGTAGTGAAGTATTTTTACTTCGTTACTATACAACACTGATATTTTGTTGTGTTCTCAGAGGAGTTAATTTATTGCTCAGTAAAGTTTCTGTTTTGAACCTATTTACACCCAGAAAAGCCAATAAGACATCATCCTCTTGTGGTTCTGACTCATTCACAACCTCAAATTACTAGCAGCAGGTTTCTGCCTCCTGCCTAATACTTTGCCTAAAGTGCACTCTTTTTTATTTGTTTCTTTTTGCAACCATTAGAGTCTGCAAACATCTACCATACACTTTAATATCATACGTCATGAGGTCCATGTGGCTGCAGGGATGAAGTTGACCATCTGAAATTGTCTGAATATGTAAACCAGATGGGCATGAGACAGACAGTCCATACATCATGGCTGTCAAAGTTATGGATGTGCAATTTGCAAGTAAGACCTTTCAGAATAAAAATGATGGATGGGTTTTTCTTGCTGACGATTAATATGAGAAAATGCTTCACAACCAAGGCTTAAAGAGAAATTATTAGAAGAAGCGTAGTTCTTTAGACAGCACTTACAAATGTATTCTTGGTTCAGTATGTGAATACACAATTTTGAAGAATTTATTCTGGAATGTTATTCCAAATTATATGCAAAAAACCTATTTATTCAGAGAGCACATCTAAAATTTTTAAAAGACACATGAGAATCTGAAATACCTGGACGCAATGCTATTTGACATGCTATTGGCATTTTCAAAGCAGCTAATCCAAGATTGCTTTTCATTTTCCTTGGCACACATTGGTTTATTCATAAAATAATATCCCAAACTTTGAACGTCACACACAACACCATCCACTTTAACTCACAATTTAGGCAAAGAGACCAGGGTTTTCGACCTCTCCCCTGACGTACCGAAACAGGGTCAAAAGACCCTGAGTCCAAACTGACGACTCTGATGGCTCAAATTAGCATCCCTTCTTCAATTGTAAATGTGGCCATTGACCGTCAGGCCAGAAGGTAGGAGTGTGAATAGTCCATGTTGGGGGTGGGTGCGATCTATGATGGCATCTATGATACCTACAGGAGATCAGATCTCCTGTAGGTAATGCTCTTCAGTTTAGTTTTGAAGCATACATGAAGTGTTTTTGGAGAGATGTGACCTTTTGCAGCTGATCCATGATGTTGTGCTGCATTATCCAGGTCATTTTGCCAAATGTACATAGAGTTTGCAAAACATACAATCTGTTTCAAGAAATATGCAAAGGTTTTCTAAAAGAAATTAGTAATGTTTTTCTTTTAAATAAAGCTAAGTGGGTTTAAAATGACAGTTTAGAAATAAACTAACCAATTTAATTGTGTTGATCCACCTCAAAAAAATGATGCAAAAAGTGTAAGCAAAAGAAATCTGGGAGACTTTGCACATGCAAATTTGCATGCAGCCTTTTGTGCTGTGGAGGATAAATAGGTGACTGCATGCTTCACCTATTTAGTTCACAAGAACTAATGGCATTTATTTCAGTCCTAATCTTGCGGGGGGTGACCAAGGTTCCATCACTATGTGACAGCTGGTCAGCAAACCTGGCAAACATGATTGACATGGCAGCACTGAATGCACATGTGCTTTATCAGGCATGCATTGGGGTGCAGGAGAGACGGGTGGACTTCCTGGTTGAGCTTGCAAAAGAGTTCGGTAACTCTCATGTGAGTGAGAAGAAGGCACACAAGGAGAAACTGCTTCGGCAACAACCTTCCACACCCAGCTCAGGCAAAAGGGCGAAGTGTCAGGTCAACCATCGATGCAGGATGCGTGTCCTGAGGCCGAAACATCATCAGTGACCCCTCACACCCCCACCATGGACTGTTCTCCCTGCTGCCCTCTGGAAAGAGGTTCCGCAGCATCCGGTGCAGGTCCACCTGGTTCCGAAACAGCTTTTTCCCACTTGCATTCAGACTGCTGAACTCTTACCTGGACTGCACTCAAAAACTGGTCTCCACTTTATACCTTGCATATGTACAGAGCTAAATAACTTCTATTTTACTGTCAGTCCTGCACTTTATATTTTATATTTAGATTTATATTCATATTTTATACTGTATTTTATTTTACTCTGGAGTAACCTCACAACATTGGAACCTCAAACATTGTCCTGAGCCGTATGCAACGAAATTTCGTTCTGTATAGACCCTGTGCATGCAAAATGACAATAAAGTCAGTCTAAGTCTAAGTCTAAGTCTAAGGAACAATTGTGCAACTGTGAGATGCGTTGAGGCCATTACCAGGGTACTTATAAGGTAATGGCCTTATTTACAGAACAAAAGCACCTGCTAGATAAAATCCTTCAGGTCAGTCGACCCATCTCTGGGCTCCAAAGGTAGAAATGTTAAATGACCTTTCTCTGGTACTTCCAGTTTAATCAAAGAAGCTACCAATGAAAAGACATTTTCCATCCAATGTAATTGCACTTGAGTCAATTTGCAAAGGATGGGCAAATATTTTTTATTACAAGATATGAAAAGCAGGTGGCAAAATAACTTAAAAGACTTCCAGAAATCACTGTGATGGAGGGATTTCCCTCAAACTATTGATTTGGGCCCTGAATTTCCTTTTTTTCCCCCAGATTTTTATTTGTACAATCTCACAAAAACATGAACCATTTTCCTACTACTTCCCAGTTATGTGCTTCTTTTGTGTCAGTCTGTGACAAAACATCTTAACAAGATGCACAAACGTTTGTGGTTATTCTTTGACAAACTATGAAAAAAAAACAACTGCAGTGTTTTTGCAAGGGACAGATAGAGAGAATGTATTGGCCGTTTGTTTGCAAGCCTTTATTGCTACCTCTTGACTTGATTACGGGCAGAAAAGGATGTGCACAGTAAATGAAAAACGTCAAAGGGAGTTTTTAAGTGTTGCTAAAAGGTGACCCCATGTGTGTGGTCCCCCTGTATTAGATGCACTGAAGAGAGACATGCACAGAGCATGTTGATATTCAAAAGCCTTGCATGTTTGTTTAAAGAGAGTAATTGACACTTGCCACTGGAAGAATCCCCCCCACCAGTTTGGCTCAGAGTGTGAGAACAAGGGGCGTAAAATTTGCCATGTCTGCTTGCTGCTGGCATGTGTCATGCTATGATGGGAAATACGCTGGCCCTGCTCCTTGCTCTTCTTTGGTGTTCACTGTGAAAGCAACATGAGACCACACATACCGTTACTTTTATGGTTTTTCAGTCGAGAATCCCCTTAATTGGTGCCAAATTCCTCATTACTGACACTCTCAATAAACAACCAAATAAATATAAGGCTTTAGTTAATTAGAGAATAAACTGTTTGACTAGATCTTAGATGTCTTAAAACAAAACAATTTCTGCAAAGCTTCAAGAAGGTGAGACACACTGATAAAACTATGGAAATAGAAAATGTTTCTCCCTGCTCTTGGTGATGCCTTTATTTGAAGACGTGCTTGTGGCTTCTTTGATCTACATCTGTTTGACACCTTAAAATGCGACAAAAAGAAATGTACTTAAAGAGGATTAGTTGGAGCAGGATTCAGCTGCAGATGTTTTGCTTGCCAGCATGCTGCTGTCTCTAAGACAGGAGGGTCTCTGCACTTTGTTTTAATTGCCAGTATTTATTCTGCCAGTATCTCCGCTCATGTGCAAAACGGTGCTTGAATATGATTTTGATCACCTCATTCCTTGCCTTTCACCCAGCCCTCATTCATGTGTCAGTACAAAGTGTGGCCTCTAATCCCTGCATGAATGCTTGTTTTTCAGCTTCACGTGGCAACACATTCCAGCTGCCTGGCGGGTGAACAGCTGGTTGGCTGCAACACAGGTTGTTTTATGTAATCCTGTCATTGTTCAAATCTCAAGTATGAAAAACACACATCAGGAATGTACTTGAACTAGAATGAATGGAGGTTCTTTATAAGACGTGGCTCAAAGTTCAAGTTACACTCAGAAATTGTATTTTTTTTTTTTATGTTTATGTTGAATTATAGGACATATTTACACCGTGCACCAAATTCTGAAGATTTTTTTTTTTTGAATGCTTTACACAAGAATAAAACATGTTTATGAAACAAACTGAAGACCCCAATGATGAAGGAAAACTTTGGACTTGGTGTTCCCTCGCCCGGACGCGGGTCACCGGGGCCCCACTCTGGAGCCAGGCCTGGAGGGGGGGCACGATGGCGAGCGTCTGGTGGCCGGGCTTTTACCCATGGAGCCCGGCCGGGCTCAGCCCGAAGAGGAAACATGGGCCCCCCCTCCCATGGGCCCACCACCCGTGGGAGGGGCCAAAGGGGTCGGGTGCAGTGTGGGATGGGTGGCAGCAGAGGGAGGGGACCCTGGCGGTCCGATCCTCGGTTGCAGAAACTGGCTCTTGGGACGTGGAATGTCACCTCTCTGGTGGGGAAGGAGCCGGAGCTAGTGCGTGAGGTCGAGAGGTTCCGGCTAGAAATAGTCGGTCTCACCTCGACGCACGGCTCTGGTTCTGGAACCAGTCTCCTTGAGAGGGGCTGGACATACTTCCACTCTGGAGTTGCCCAAGGTGAGAGGCGTCGGGCAGGAGTGGGCATACTTGTTGCTCCCCATCTCGGCGCCTGTACGTTGGGGTTTACCCCGGTGAACGAGAGGGTAGCATCCCTCCGTCTACGGGTGGGGGGACGGGTTCTGACTGTCGTTTGTGCTTACGGGCCGAACGACAGTTCAGATTACCCACCCTTTTTGGAGTCCTTAGAGGGGGTACTGGAGAGTGCTCCTCCTGGGGACTCCCTTGTTCTGCTGGGGGACTTCAACGCTCACGTGGGCAATGACAGTGAGACCTGGAAGGGCGTGGTTGGGAGGAACGGCCCGCCCGACCTGAACTCGAGCGGTGTTCTGTTGCTGGACTTCTGTGCTCGCCATGGATTGTCCATAACGAACACCATGTTCAAGCATAAGGGTGTCCATATGTGCACTTGGCACCAGGACACCCTAGGCCGCAGTTCGATGATCGACTTTGTCATCGTTTCATCGGATCTGCGGCCGTATGTCTTGGACACTCGGGTGAAGAGAGGTGCGGAGCTGTCCACTGACCACTACCTGGTGGTGAGTTGGCTCCGGTGGTGGGGGCGAAAGCCGGTCAGACCTGGCAGGCCCAAACGTGTTGTGAGGGTCTGCTGGGAACGTCTGGCGGAATCCCCTGTGAGACGGAGCTTTAACTCCCATCTCCGGCAAAACTTCGAACACGTCCCGGGGGAGGTGGGGGACATGGAGTCTGAGTGGACCGTGTTCCGTGCCTCCATTGTCGAGGCGGCCGATCGGAGCTGTGGCCGCAAGGTTGTCGGTGCCTGTCGCGGCGGCAACCCTCGAACCCGCTGGTGGACACCTTCGGTGAGGGATGCCGTCAGGCTGAAGAAGGAGTCCTATCGGGCCTTTTTGGCCTGTGGGACTCCGGAAGCAGCTGATGGGTACCGGCGGGCGAAGCGGCATGCGGCTCGGGCGGTTGCTGAGGCAAAAACTCGGGCGTGGGAGGAGTTTGGAGAGGCCATGGAGAAAGACTTCCGTACGGCTTCGAGGCAATTCTGGTCCACCATCCGGCGTCTCAGGGGGGGGAAGCGGTGCAGCACCAACACTGTTTATAGTGGGGATGGTGTGCTGCTGACCTCTACTCGGGACGTTGTGGGCCGGTGGGCAGAGTACTTCGAAGACCTCCTCAATCCCACCAACATGCCTTCCACTGAGGAAGCGGAGCCTGGGGACTCTGGGTTGGGCTCTCCAATCTCTGGGGGCGAGGTCGCCGAGGTGGTTAAAAAGCTCCTCGGTGGCAGGGCCCCGGGGGTGGATGAGATCCGCCCGGAGTTCCTTAAGGCTCTGGATGTTGTAGGGTTGTGTTGGTTGACGCGACTCTGCAATGTCGCATGGACATCGGGGGCAGTTCCCCTGGATTGGCAGACTGGGGTGGTGGTCCCCCTGTTCAAAAAGGGGGACCGGAGGGTGTGCTCCAATTATAGAGGGGTCACACTCTTAAGCCTCCCTGGCAAGGTCTATTCAGGGGTCCTGGAGAGGAGGGTCCGTCGGATAGTCGAACCTCGGATTCAGGAAGAGCAGTGTGGTTTTCGTCCTGGTCGTGGAACACTGGACCAGCTCTACACCCTCGGCAGGGTCCTGGAGGGTGCATGGGAGTTCGCCCAACCAGTCTACATGTGTTTTGTGGACTTGGAGAAGGCGTTCGACCGTGTCCCTCGGGGAGCCCTGTGGGGGGTTCTCCGGGAGTATGGGGTACCGGGCCCTTTGATACGGGCTGTCAGGTCCCTGTATGACCGGTGTCAGAGTCTGGTCCGCATTGCCGGCAGTAAGTCGGGCTCGTTTCCGGTGAGAGTTGGACTCCGCCAGGGCGGCCCTTTGTCACCGATTCTGTTCATCACTTTCATGGACAGAATTTCTAGGCGCAGCCAAGGTGTTGAGGGGATCCGATTTGGTGGCCTTAGGATCTCATCTTTGCTTTTCGCAGACGATGTGGTCCTTTTGGCTTCATCAGATCGTGATCTGCAGCTCTCGCTGGAGCGGTTCGCAGCCGAGTGTGAAGCGGCCGGGATGGGGATCAGTGCCTCCAAATCCGAGGCCATGGTCTTGAGCCGGAAAAGGGTAGAGTGCCTTCTCCGGGTCAGGGGGGGTGTCCTGCCCCAAGTGGAGGAGTTTAAGTATCTCGGGATCTTGTTCACGAATGGGGGAAGAAGGGAGCGGGAGATCGACAGGCAGATTGGCGCAGCGTCTGCTGTCAAGCGGGCGCTGTACCGGTCCGTCGTGGTGAAGAGAGAGCTGAGCCAAAAAGCGAAGCTCTCGATTTACCGGTCGATCTACGTTCCCACCCTCATCTATGGTCATGAGCTTTGGGTAATGACCGAAAGAACGAGATCGCGGATACAAGCGGCCGAAATGGGTTTTCTCCGTAGGGTGGCTGGGCTCTCCCTTAGAGATAGGGTGAGAAGCTCAGTCATCCGGGAGGGACTCAGAGTAGAGCCGCTGCTCCTTCACATCGAGAGGAGCCAGTTGAGGTGGCTCGGGCATCTGGTCAGGATGCCTCCTGGACGCCTCCCTGGTGAGGTGTTCCGGGCACGTCCCACCGGGAGGAGGCCCCGGGGAAGACCCAGGACACGCTGGAGGGACTATGTCTCTCGGCTGGCCTGGGAACGCCTCGGGATTCCCCCGGAGGAGCTAGAAGAAGTGGCTGGGGAGAGGGAAGTCTGGGCCTCCCTTCTGAGGCTGCTGCCCCCGCGACCCGACCTCGGATAAGCGGAAGAAGATGGATGGATGGATGGATGGATATGAAACAAACTCTCAATCAGTTTTAAGTTGAAGCTTTGATTTTTACAGATTGTTTTCATTGTTGTTTCTTTTGCACAATAATGATTTATATCTGTATATTTTAGTGGAAGGACTAGTGCCTGACAACTTAAATATTTCAATTAACCGCATACACCTTTAAGAAATATGCAATAAAGTTTCCAGCATGAATCCAATTTTTGTTTATCGATTTCATTGTTTGATCAAAAAAAGTGGTCTTTTTTTTTTATTTGACAGTAGTACACACTCTGTCATCAACTTCTCATTGTTCTGCAGTAAAATTACGGCTTTAATAGTTAGCAGTACAGTCAATTTTCCCCTTGTGAGTTACTGCTTTAAAGTGACTACAACTAAGTTGTATCATGCAGTGCTTCTGAGGGAGAGCAAGGCATTGATGCTCTTGATGGAAAACTGCTGCAGGAGCCAACTCAGACAGAGAGACGGTTTTATAGTAGATTGTCTGTTTTGAGACATTTTAAGAGCCATGTTTTCTAATCGTAAAATCCCACTTAACAATAGTCAATAATCGCTTTCCCAGAATACTGTTTATTTGTTTTTTGGGTTAGCATATGAGGTATAAGGTTTTCTCTGTAGAGTATCCAAGAAATACAGACTTGTAGTTGCAATAGAAATAATGATACTCAAATATAAAATCTCTGTCTAAATATACAGGATTACTTCTGAACATGGCTTGGTTGAGGGTGCATTGTACTCAAACAGGCACGTTGCACTTGCTGACGTAATGCTACTGAAAACATATCTCCCCTGCTTTCTCAGGCAGTCCTGATACTTCACTTGAGCCAATATTTTCTTTGCCTCTCCGGCTCACAGCCAGGATGTTGCAGCTCGATGCCTGCGGTTTGGTAGATGATCATCTGGAGATTTCTTTTTAATGCTAATGATTTTAAAAAAAAGAGCATCAAAAAGAAATGACCCTCATATCTTTTCCATGTGGGGTAAAGTTGAAATTTTTTTCCTTGTGTTGTGTTGGTGGTGATAGTCCCTGCAGTGAAACCAGATCTTAAGAAACTAAGGCTCAATGGCGTCTTCTGATGAGTTTTTCTGGAGATCGCAATATTCCCTCAGGGATTTAAAAATTTTACAGGAAAATGAACAATGCATGGATCGACTTTCATTGTGATTTATTTTAATGGCATTTTCATATGCACTTACTTTTAGATACAGTTTAGAAAACCTAAAGATGAATGTAATAGTCTCCTAGGGGTCTTCAGGAGAAAACCAATATGATCTTTGGAAATGGAAAGGCCTGAAAATAACCCCCGTTTTTGGTCATAATTGCAGAACAACATTTATGAAACTTGACTTTTCGTACTATATTTACATTTTAAATTCAATTTGTGTGAACAACCATAGTCATACACATAATGGCTGGTGATCTAGTCACGTGGAATTTAATCTAAACTCAACATAGTTTTCTCAAGGCAGAAATCTGATTTCTTTTAAGGGACTGTGAAAGAGTTTTTATTCCTATTCCGACCTTCACGTTTGATTTTATTACCTCATTATTTTACTTTCTTTTTTAAATGTAGTATAAGTCATTCAAATCAACCAATAAAATCTAATTTATAGAACCCTTTCTATGCCAACAAATTACCCTGTACAGGTTAAAAATAGACAGAAATGAAAAACCTGCTAGAAATGGTCAAACTAGCTTCATAAAAGAAATTAGTCAAATAAATTAAATAGCCACGATATTGAGAATGAGAAAGTGAAGTGTGGAGGCAGATTTTGGAAAACCAGCCAGTGAAGTTTGTCAAAAATCTATAAATTCACGGAATGTTTTTGTAGAGCATATCTAATTTTCTCTTTAAAAAGAGGTTCAGGAACTATGCATCCAATCAGTGTGAGAAGGGTGAAAAAACATTACAAACTAGCTAACCAATAGCCCAAAAGTCTACACTTCACAGTCGGCAGGTTTCATGGTAAGTGGCAGGCTTCACAAGAGCGCGGCTGTAAAAACGATGAACAATCAAGGACTTGTTTGGAAGTGTTGCTGGGAAAAATGTCTTCTCCACAAAAATAATGCGGCAGCACAAATTAGATTGTGAAGTTGCATGTGGATGAGCCACAAACCTTTTGGAGCAATGTCCTTAGGACAGATGAGACCAACGTAGAAATGCTTGACCACAATGCAGAGCAGCAAGCTTAGCCAAAACCAAGCAACATCTTGGCCCAAACACCTCATAATAAATGTCAAGCACAGTGGTGCAGGGGCAATGACTTGAGGTTGTTTTTATTGAGTCAACCAAAACATTCAGGTCTGTACTGTGGTGGCATCTGTTTGACAGCTACAGCTTGTCTTATACTGGGTCATCAAGGTGCTTTGATCGAGTGAATTTTCAGAACGTACTGCAGTGCTTTGCATTAGCAAACATCTGAAAAACTCTGTGAACCGAAGGCCCCAACACAACTGGTTCTATTAGCCGTTGAATTATGGGGTACACTTAACTCCATCACTGCGAGTTAGTGTTCTCTTTATTGAGGTCTGACTTTATGAAATTAAGCCAAAGAACACAAGTCAGGCGGTTCCAACAACATCTGCAGGTATACTTCTTCATCATTATTTTGAGGAATCAATAGATCTACAACATAAAGCCAACAAACATTATACCTGAGCTATTTCCAAATTCCCCTGTTGTCTCATTTTTGACTTTAACATTCGCTTCATGTGCTTTTGTTAAATAATGTAACTAAAACACTGGGATCGCGAAGGTAACCAGGTTCTTTGTTTTCTGACGTTAATGTAAAAATATTCACAGTTATTTTGCGCTCGGTAAAATATATTTCTCCATAAAAGTTGATTAGGAAAAAATAACAAGCTTTAACATTTAAGAGTCTAGAGGTTTTCAATGAGGAGAAAAATTGGTCATTTCTTACAGGGTTACTCTGAGTTTCCCAAAACAATACATCAATCATTACACGGTCACATAATCCTGCAGTAATACATCTTTTCTTAGAATTAAAGCTCAAAATGAAATCGTATTCAATTATATTTTAGCATAATAAAACATTGGCATCACTTGATAAGTAACAGTTGAGGTCATGTAAAGTACTTGAAGAGGAAAGAATAAATCCAGAAAGATAGATAGATTCAGGAGCTGGAATGAGGAACATATTTAGCTGTCCTTTTTTTAAAGAAAAGTACATGAATCAACCACCAACTTTTTTTTCATGAATCAGAACCCACCCAGATACCTTAAGATAAGATAATTAACTCACTGGGAACTGCTGGATGCCAACAAGTTATGTCACCGCAGTCTCTGGGCCATCAGGCCAAGCAGCGATAAACCCCGTCAGCCACAATCACTGCAAAGCTGGGTCCCAGCTCTGCCAGATTATGCTCTCTTCCCATTCATTTCACCCTTTAGCTCTGGCATAGTGAGCTGTAATTCAGCCTTTTTGGTGTGAAGCTGCAAATCTTCACATGGGCTAAGCTGCTACTTATTTGAATAGCTGTGACTGATTAAAAGCGATAGGCTTAGATTATGTAAGACTGTTTTTATTTCTTTGATATTTGTACTCATTTTGCACGATGACACATTTTTGACTCCAGTACACCAGTAAAACCACAGCACAGCTTTTTTTTTGTAACAACCTCCAAGCACAGCAGAGTTTGTGTGAGGCCTAAATCCTGGAGAAATTTTGACTCTGGGGATTAATACATAAAATAAAACTGATAACTGTGGTTTGACCAGTAGACGCCTGGCTGTCAGAGCTATTTAAGCAATGGAAGATTTATTACAGATAACTTATGATTATTTTTTTAAAAATCTTGGATTTCATTGGTTGCCTGCGCCAAACTGTTTCACAAGAGATCAAATAACAGCCTTCTTTCAGATCAGCTTTGGTTTGAGTTTAGATTGCTATTGATCTTGCAAAAGTGAGATACCACTCTCTTCTACTCTGGAGCTCTTAATTATCTTGGCGTTTGATGGTTGACCTGCTGGCTAAATTGTTCACTTAAAAATGCTGGTGAATTATCTCAGAGTGCATTAGTTCCTCTTGAATGGGCAAATCTTGAACCCCACATAGAAACATTATGTAATTAAAGTACAAAAATGATAACAGATGTTCTCGTAACCCCCACGACCGTCCACACCAAACCCATCTATGTAACTCAGGTTGGCTAAATGTTTCAAGAACCTGACTTTATTTGATTTAAAATCTATTTTTGCCGAGCTAAAATGTTGCAGGTTAAGTTAAATTCTGCCATAAAATCATTTTACTGTATCTGGAATAGAGAAGTGCTATTAGACTCACATTTTGTTTGTTTAGAAGCCACATTGTGGCGTTGGATAGTGAAATCTTAGGAAAAACAAGACATTCTAGCTATCGTAGGGCTTAAAATCAGAGCGAACCCCAGGCTGCTAGAAAACAGCCCACCAGACTAACAGAAGCCAGAAAAAGGTCAACTAGAAGGGAAGAAGAGAGTGTCAAATGCTGTCAAAGCAAAAATACAACAGCTGTATTTTTGTTATGAAACAATAAGTAGAGGTGTCTTTTAAAAGTGGACATAAAACCATTTTCTTGTGGCGGTCTAAAGAATTCAAACAATCCAGAGACAATATAAACGAGGGAACTTTGGGTAACGCTAATTGTAGGTATGCGGTGGCCTAAAATAACCCAATAAAAAAGTCACAAGGTGTGCTGGATAATGGCAGGTTAGTGTTATTATGGAGTCTGATCCTGAACTACAACAGGCTTCTGTCTGGGTGACTAAACATAAGACTTTGAGATTGGGAATCATTTTAAACAGACAGCAAAAAATCAAGAAACAATAAAAGTTTAAGAAAAATAATGGGGTTTTTTGAAGCCACTCATCTGTCATGATGGTCAAAGGTCTACATTTGCATTCCGTGTGCGTTTTTATTGACAACAGCTGGTATTTCTTTGCCTTTGTTTGCCATCCAATTCAGGTTAAATGGATTAGCGAAAGCGTCCAGCATGTTCTGGCACAGCTTGACCTGAAACAGTCAAAGCTTTGTTGCTTGTTCATAGAGAAATATGTAATTTAGAAGACATTCTGGCCAGAACACAAGGCAAGGGGTAATTTAGCCCAAACTACAAGCTACCAGCAGCCAATAGTCTTCCTTTTAGTGCTTTGCAGATAGATAGATAGATAGATAGATAGATAGATAGATAGATAGATAGATAGATAGATAGATAGATAGATAGATAGATAGATAGATAGATAGATAGATAATATAAAGATATCTTTATAATCTATAATTTACTAATCAAAGTTGGGTAATGTGTCTGGAAAGTCTTCTAGTCTTGGGATATCTTCATTCTGAACATAGAGCTCATTCCTCGTAACATTGCTTTGAAATGGGAAAGACAAGAGAACTTAACAATCAATTAAAATGCTACAAGAAAATAACAACTCACCCAAACTTGTCTTTATCTGCAGTCAAAACCTAAGTAAAAAAGTTTAGAACACCCGGAGCTTTGACAAATAAGGCGTGGTGAGAGCGAAGTTAATTTAAATGAGGAAAAAATCACCCATCTTAACCCCACAGGTCAGGAATTAAATGTTTTTTAATGTTAGACAATGCAACTGCCCAGGATTTATGTACTATACTGTAAGATTTTTACTCGGAATAAGTGTGGTGAGTTCTGCACATCATATGGTTGAAATACAAAACAATGTATATTCATAGATATTTATTTAAAAACAAGGTCTTAAAAAAATCTTATGTAACTTTGTAACCAACTTGAACTTTATTTATGTTTATTAGAAAATTGGATTGTTTGTGGAGCAGTGAACCACTGAATGGGCAACAACTTAAAAGACAACACTGTTTATTTGCATTGTGTAAGCCTAACAATGCTCAGCTTGGTTTGGCTCCGTTTACAGCCACAGCCAAGCTGTTGTTTCATTTGGAAATGAATATAAATAAAAGCTCAAATCAGTTTGGCGTCTTTAGACAGAGTGGTTGAGAGCAGAGACCAATCAGAACTTGACCTGTTTAGCATGTTTATGGACCCAAATAGACAAATAAATGGTCAAACACTCGGAGAATTGAAACCTGAGCAGCAAATGTTTATTCAGAGGCATTTTGATGTTAATTAAACATTTGGTTTGCCTCTTTCTGAGGCCATGTTCATAAGAACATGATTTTTCCAGAGGGAAACAATCCATTTATTGAAGTTCTAGAGAATATAGTTAATCTCACCATCACCACTGATGTCTTCATCATGAAGTCATCAAGAATTATAAACATGAAATGAAACAAAGACTCTTTCTGGTTTACAAGAAAATTTACACTAGTTTTGCCTTAATGTTTTAATGTGTCATTTCTTTTTATGACCAAGTACTTAGTTAAGATTATGGACCTTTTCTAATTGTATCCAAAACCAGCACCAACTCCTAAAAATTAGACATTTCTTCATAAATAAATATGTAAATGAATGTTTGCATAGAATTGCAGCGCTTAACCAGCAGCCAAATTATTCAGGGGTCAACATTTCAAACAGACGGCCACAAGTCTATCCCTCAATTCAGATTTGGATAAACGTTGAATCACAGAAAAAGACAAAAATTGAGTGTAGGCTCAAAAAGCATAACAGACCACAAAAGAGAGGCAATTTGGCAACATTGAGCCATTGTGTCTCCAGTGATGCCAACTCATCATTACGCATTTGGACCAAAATTGAGTTCCCTGGAACAAACAAACCGTACAGTCTCACTGAATATAACAATTGTTATTTATTTTTAGACCAATTTCTTCAAAATGAAGAAATTGAAAAGTCGTTCATACTTGACTGACTTTCAGTTTTACTGCACACAACGTCAGATAACACGACTCTGTTTAGGAGTTGAAACATTGTCAATGCGGTGAAAAGACCCACCTCGCTTCAGGACATGGGCTCTTAAATCGAAAGCGAACCTTTAAAAGGATGAAGGCCAGGTTCATAATATATTTCACACACGTTTTGAGTACAAACCTCCTGGAGAGATTTAGGGCCCGTTGTGCTGTACATTACATTACACACCCCCACACTCATGCATCGTGAGAGACGCAGAGAAGTCAGCCGCCTGTGGAGCTCCGCCAGCTTAAAAAGTCATGAGATCTCGGGCAGATTAATGAGGAGGTACAAAGCAAACATGTTTCTCATTGACTTTGCGGACGAACAGCAGGTTTTTGCTTCTGCTAGTTACTTGGCAACACACCGTCTGAAATATTTTGTTACTAATAGAAGAGTAATTGCAGAGCTATTAGAGATGTACAATTTTTTTTCTTTCCATCTTTGTTGAGTAATTTTGGCCTTATGTATTGAAAATTAATGGATAAAAGTCCCATAGTGCAGTTTCCTGTATCTATGAGTAACTGATGATGATGTCAAATTTTTAACAGCTCAACAGTTAAGTTATTGTTCAACTGGAATACTTTATTTAACTTGGCAAGGCATTTTTCTAAGCTATTATTAAAGACACATAAGGTGATAAACTGCACTGGAAGCAGGGTGTGAAAAGCCAGCATAGTTCTTGTATCTGTTTAAAATCAGACTGAGTGAGTCCTGTGTGCTCAGGAGGTGTTAGCCTCTGTTGTTCAGTTATAGCAAACAATGTCATATGTACCAACTTGAAAATGTACTAGATTTAAACATATGATGCTTTGACTATCAAGGTAAAGATGCTGAATACAGATGCACGCCACACTTTTCACATTTTGAAAACCGTTCCTTTCACAGATCTATCAATTAAAATCCCAACACAATACTGCACACTGGAGTTTGTGCTAGTAACGTGACAAAATGTGTTTTGTCATGTTTAGTTGCTAAGAACACTTTGGCAAGGCGCTGTGTATCCATGCTAAAATAATGAGGTACGAGGGAATAGACAAAGCTCTGAGGACAACCAGAAGGTCACAGTTCAATGTGACAAACATTTGGTTTTTAGCTTTGCTGCCTAAAAATCTGAACCTTGAAAAAAAAAAAACACCTTTTTTTTTCTCTCACTTTGGCATCAAACTTTTTCTTTACAGGCTATTTTAGATGACCACAATTCTAATGCCAGCATAGCTTGACATGTTTTTTTTTTTTTTTTTTGAGCATTTCTATTTACTTCCTGTAAAGCCAGAAGTTTACATACACAAGCATAACCATTCCTTTAAAAAGTTTTGGAATTTCAACTTAAAAAAAAAACATCTGTCAATGATGTTGCTGAAATAGCTTTGTGAGATTCAGTCACAACATTTGAGCTAAATGGCAGCACATCTCAAATACACTGATTCACCACTTTAATTGAGAAGCGGCTGCATCGGGTTGTGAAACTGTTTTTCTGCTGAAGCAACTGGTACACTTCGCCAAACAAATAGCATTTTGAGGAAAAGAACACCGTGTTGCAAATGAATCAACATCTTAAGAAATTAGCTTGGAAGTTAAAATTCAGTCAAAATGTTTGAGCACTTATCATTAAGTCATAATGTTAGTGTAAAGCCTATTTAATTTAATTAGCAATAAATTCAGTAGGAAAGTTACTTTTGTTCTAGGGTCACACAGGAGGATGATAAGCATACAAGTTTTAACAACTCAAGTTTATTTTTCTTTCCCCACAAAAAAAACAATCCAGGTAACACAAATTACCTTAATAAAATTAAGGTATAAAAGTTAAATTGTCCACCCTTATATAAAAATATCAAATTAATATATAGAAAATTGAGGGAAGGTTTTCTAAACAGTAGCTTTAAAGCTCATTTCAACAAAAGAAATTACATATTCCAGTTAGTCCTTCAATATAACAGTTCAGTCAGTCAATGTGCACATAAGCTGTCAGTTTTGAAAATGTTCATGAACAAATAGTTTGTGGAATGAAAAAATTTTAAAGGATTGGGGCCCTCCTTTTTGTTCAATAAGCTTATCTGTTGTCCAAGCAAAACATCCAGCTCCAGCAGCACCAGGCCCTCCGTCTTTCCAGGCTTCAGTCCGAGTCACAAAGATGGCGGCGGAACCCTCCTGGTTCTGGAACCACTGGCTCGTTCAGGTATCGGTCGTCCAAAAAAAACAAAAACAACCTGCATGCAGAGCGTTAACCGATCAGGCAGGTATACAGAAATCAGAGAGATCTTTCAATTACTTCTCAGTGAAAACCAAATTAGCGTTTAAAATAAACCAAAAACGCTCAGTAATAAAGAAATTAGTTAATAAACATCACTTCATCATAAACAGTCTCATTTCACAGAGCTAAGCTGCTTACAGAGCGACACTTTATACTCCGGTTGGTTTTTTTTCCAGTTCGAAAAAACTAAGCAACGTTAGCTCCAGCTAGGTAGCCATTCTGCGTAAGTAAGCAGCTGAAAATAAAACAACAGACTCACCGGAGAACTCTCAGAATAGAATGTACATTATCCAGTTCAAAATAAACAGATTTCTTTCGTATCACAGCAGCACTTATGAGTAGTAACTTCTCTACTTCTGCTGAAATGTGCTTAGTCCACAAAGTCTGCCATTTCTTCTTCTTCTTCTTCTTTAGATTTTAACGGCAGCTTGCATCCATTTACGTTGCACTACTGCCCTCTATTGACTCCTACCCCCTACACCTCAAATTCTCTTAAAAATCCCAGTGTTTTTTAAAAAACGAAAAATCTTCTTTTTCCCCTCAATACTATTCAGCTGATCGATCACCTTCTCAAATTTCAATTCCCTACTAACACCTAGTTCTGTTTTTAAGTCTGCCATTTCTTTTTCTTCTCCCCTCTTCACTCTTCTTCTCGTACCGACACAGGAGAAATGTGGGTCTAGTGCCCTCTACAGGACATTCTAAGAACTAACAAAACAAACACATTTAACACACAGACAGATCAGCGTAGTTTATGGGGGTTACATTAGTCATGTAGAAGATTTGGAGGCACGACTCCAAAGATTTGTGTGAACAAAGCAGACTACAAATTTGCCTGAGTTGCACCAGTTCCGACACAGATTTCTGACAAACCAGAAACCAGAGAAGGAAAGTAATGACAATTGAGCCGAGTCATACGGTTTAAAAAGCATTTCCGCCATAGAAAATGTGTCCAAGAATGTTAATAAACAATTCTGATTCTCATTTTCATATCACTTAGCAAATAGAAATAACTTTGGTAAATAACTGACAAAAATGATACATGGTTTCAGTAAAAAAAAAAAAAAAAACTAGAAGAAAAGAAAAACTGTAGAATTGTTGCATGATGAATGAAAATTATAAATTGTTTAAATTCAGTTTTCTAAAGTTGATTTTTGTCTGAATTAAAACATGTAATATGATCCTGGAAGTAGAAGGAGAGTAGCATATTTGAGCTTATCAGACAGCAGGAGACTGCAGAGTTATTCGCATGGATGGGATTCAGCATCTCTGAAAGTTTTCTCATTGATCTCCATCTTTTATCGGCGGGATCTTAAAGCATGCCACTGCATGAAGAATTACATGGGTAGGAAATCTTTACAGAAAGTTTCAGTCTTACAATTTGAATTGGGTGTGCATGAACCTTTCCCTTTTTTACATATTTAAACTAACACTCCCTTAAGTGTAATTTATACTTCTTTCTTTTAGTGTTGTGTTTTGGCTTTAGAGGTTGAGCAGATTATAATCTAAGAGCATCTGCTTCACTTTCTCACAGGCTCCACTTTCCCTCCTCTCGTTCCGGCACACACCGTCCTTTTATTTTCTCTCCCACACACACACACACACACCCACACACACACACACACCCACACACCCCTACGCCATTGAGCTATAATGTAATGCTTTGGTTTGATCCAGACCTCCCATTCATTTGTTTAGCTCTGAAGGTCTATGAAGTTGATATGTGTTTACATATTTGTTCACCCTTTCACTCTTTTCCAGTAACTACGGGTGCTGGTCGGCCTCGCGTGTATGCTAGTGTGTGTGTCTTCTTCCCATTGCTGAATTACACAACTCTTTCCAACCCAGGGCCTGAGAACTGCTCTGATGTGACCTGATGATTTTACTGCAGCTACAGCCTTTTAGACGACTCGCTCCCCGTTTCTTGTTCTATCGCTTTCCGTCTCTCTCTCATTCTCTTTCTCACACTCACAGGCATGTATATACACATACACATGCATATCTTATATATATATATATATATATATATATATATGAACTGTTTCCCCCTGTTTCTCCTTCTCTCACTTCCATCTCTCTTTTTTCTTCCCTCCACATCTGTTAATCTGCTCAGGGAATAGCAGAAGACAGAGTTTTCCAAACCTCTGTGCATTTACGTGTCATGCAATTCATCACTGGTTGAGTCCTAAGTTCTGAGAAAGTCATACTTTGACTGAGAAATGGGGCCTGAACTTAAATCAGATTATGGGTTGCGCAACAGTAGTTGGAAGTTGGTTTATTGGAGGTTTGGGGTAAAGGTGGTCGGATTAGATTTATACATCTCTGTTTAAAAAAGAAGCCAAAAGAAGACAGAACAGACCTCCAGGGGTGTTTTTGGATCCACTTCATCTGTAAAACCTGTTGAATATTTGACGGAAGCTAACATTTACAATAACAGCCTCCCATCGCACAGCTTATAAACTCATCACTTGTGTAATTGAAGATATTGCCACTGAATGCTTGACTGAATAACGTTGCTCGTTTGTACACGACTCAGAAGACGTCTTTGGGTGAACAAAGAGGCAAGATGGTTGACTTATACCTGTTAGAGAGACAAATAACAACAACACTAAAATAAGAACATTACGTAACGATAATGTGGCAACTGAGTTCAAAGTCATAAAAGGCTTTGATTTAAACCCAGAACCTTCTTGCTGTACAACAGCTGAGCAAACAGCTGCTCCACTGTGTGGCCGTGACCAACTTAAACAGTGTTTTGATGCATTTCTTTTCCTTTTATCATTGATAAATACTAAAGATGGCAATTTATGACGTGCTTAAACCAACAAGGTGGTTCCCAATAATTTATTAGCTAAACAGTTGCCACAAATAGTCAACTGCAGTATATTGACTTGCTGAGTTTGTGGATAAGGTCTTTCTTGAACTGTTTGTCCCGATTTCTAAAAGGTACAAAATGGCTTCAATTATTTCATACTCAAAAATCTAAGGTTGAGTTTTTACTAAATCCTTCCATTTGACTACCACATGAATCAATTTTACTAAGAATAAAGTATTGCTGCTTTCACAGCTACAAGCAACGGCAGACATGAGTAAAAAAAAAAAAACAAAAAAAAAAAACAGGAGAATTAATAATTACAAACCTTTTAAAAATTACAGGAAAGTCGGAGTGAATGCAAATACCCATTTAAAACTTTCACACAATGCTGCCAGCAATGACATGACATGCTGGCAGCCTGCTGGTCATCTAAAAGTCAATCATGCATGGGGCCCAGCTCCTCTGTACCACAAATATGTGTATTGTTAGTACATGGCTCTCTGCAAAGCTGTTAAAGCCCCAGCTCCTGTTTAGACCTGAGGTTGCCCTCTGGTCTTTGTGTTCCCATCATGGTCCATCTCTGATTGATTCTGACAGGGAACAATAATGGACACGCAGCGAGAGGGAATTCTCTCTGGCTATTTGTCAGTCCATATTAGCTCAACCCATTAGCCCCAAGTCTCTGTTAGTGGCTGCAGACTTTTAGTGAGGACAGCATAAAATGTAATACTGGTAAATCTTAAAAAGTTTATATCTGTACTTTTTTTTATTCCCATATAAAGGGTCTACACAATACTGTTAAAATGCCAAGTTCTTGTGATTTAAAAAACATTTAAAATAAAATAAAATAAATTTCGCCTTCAATGTGACCTATGACCTGTGCAACTCGACTGAAAAACAAACTGAAATTTTTAGGTGGAAAATGAAAATAAAAATAAAAATCAAAAACCAGAAAGATCTGGCTGTTTAAGTGTGCACACCCTCTTCTAACTGGGGATGTGGCTGTGTTCAGAATTAACCACATTAAATTTCCTGTTAAAAAGAGCCAGTTCACACCCACCAGCATTTAAAGTGCCCCTAATAAACCTCCACATAAGCTTCTGCTGTTTTATTGTGTGCTTCCTGAAATTTCCTCATAGGTTTCACAGATTGGAATTAATTTTCTACAGATATCAGTCAGCACAAACGTCCACAAGATTTTCCAGTTCATCAGATATGCCATGGAATATATAAAAACAGTAATAATCCAGTGGAGAACATAGCAAAATTACTGAGCACTGGGTGTCCCTTCCAGATTGATAAAAGGACAAGAAGAAAATTGCTCAAGAAGGCTAAGAATGTAATCAAGTCTGGCTATATTTTGAAAAAAAAAAAGGAAAAAACTAATTAGAATTTTTCCAAATGAATGTGGTGAAATATCTTATTCTCTGATGAAGCCAAACTTGACTTACAGCCATAATTCCTAAAGGTATGCTTGTTGCAAAAAACGACACTGAATGGAAAGAGCAATGCACGACAGTAACTGTCAGGTGTTGAGACTCTTTTTCTTGAAGTCAAAACAAAAACTTAGTCAAGGTAAAGAAAATCACGAACAGTTCAAGATACCAGTCAATGTTGACACAAACCTGCAAGCTTCAGAGAAATTTGCCAATTTAACAGTAGTGTGTTGACTTTTTATATCACTTCTTAGTGAGTGTTTGGTCAAAACGTCTTAATTCCAATTTTGTTTTTTCATACCATATGAAAATGTTTAGCGAGGCAAAATAAATCAATTTAAGTGGCAAATAAAAATGCTGTTATTGAATACATTTCTCTACATATTCAAAGTTATTTATAAAACATGTTTAGGACATCAATTTTCATACTTATCAGGTTTTAGATGCATTGCAAGTACTTTTTTTTAAAAAAATCAAGCATATTTAACAGACAAAATCTAAATCATATAGTTTAGGACTTTGTGCATCAGAAACAAATTGCTTTGATGCACAACAGGCTTGCAAGACCCAAATTGATTAATATATAATATTAATATTAATTTTGAAGTGCAGGTTTCTGTGTGATTTATACGACTATTATAGAGAAAAATAAGAAAATAATGACATGTCTGCGTGTTAATATGCCCTGGAAATAAGAGTAATAGTGTGTCACCTGGGAAAGCTGTTAGGCATAAATCTCTGAAAAAGGGCTCTTGAATTTATTACTCCAGCATGAAGCAGAAAAAAACTGAGCATGTGTTCGCAGGAAACAGGTGAGGCTGGTGAGATTCAAGCAAAATTCATGTTTTTCTTAATTTTGAGAAAATGGCATTTTAAATGGCATTTCAATGTGGCAGACTGAACCAGCGGATAAATTCATCTTTTCCTCATCTGGAGTTAAGTGTTTTCACAGGTTTGCTGCAGAAAAGGCAAAGCGCTTAGTGAACAGTTTAATGTCGCAGCTTTAAAAAGGCTTGCATGGTTTAGCATGTTGTATTTTTAATAACAGACTTCATCAAACAGTATTAAGGTTGAAAAACATAATAAAGGACAGATGGTGCTGATGGGGACAAGGATTCAGACACGTTCACCTGACTCTGAGAGGAAAATGAACTTTATGTATTGCTGCGATCAGATTAAGATTTTTTTCCTTTCTGTGCCATATTCTTCCACTAAGGCTTCACTCTGCTCTAAAACAAACAGAAACGGCAATGTTTTCATAACAGTCCTCATTGTCCTGAGACTGGTGTGAAATGTGACAGGTGAGGTTTTTTTTTTAATAGATCAGCAGAAAAGAAGAAAAGAAAAAAAGCAAACTGAAAGCAGTAAGGTTTCAAATCACACACTAGCTCAGCAATCGTCCAGCTGCAGAAATAAAAGTAGAAATTAGCTTTTGTAACCATTTGAATGGCACATGTTGATGTGAACTGTGCTTCTTTTGTTTGTGAACGGAAATCTAGTTAAAGGACATACAGTTGGAAAGGTTATTGAACTTAAACTGTTAAACCATTGTTGAATCCTAAATTTCACCTTCCTGTAAAGTGAGAAAAGTAAACAATGTTTCAAAAAACATTATAACTGTTTAACAATTGCTTAGACCATCTACAAAGTAACCAGAAAAACGTTTGGAAATTAAAATGTGTTTTCTTGTCAGTGAATGCACCATACCTAAACATTAACAGGTCGCAATAATAATGACACAAGTAAAAGCTAATTTCAGTTATATTGAGGTCTTCCAAAATGATGTTTTATCTACCTTACCTTTGTATGTATAGCACTTTGTGCAAACTGTCTATTCTGTTTTAAACGTGCTTTATAAATAAACTGGAGTTTGGACATTGGTTTAGCACAAAGCATCTGGATATTCCTAAAAAATTTTTTTTTCTACACGCATCTATTGTAGGCTGCAATCTTTTGAGAATCTAGAGTTAAAGTCAACGTTCTACTATCCCTATAGGAAATACTTACAATAAATACATCTACCAATGTTAACTGTGGTAATTACTAACATAAGATGCTAAAAAATGCAATTTCTCTAAATATTTTGTGCTTGATTTAAAGTAACAGTAACACCGTTTAACAGATGAGCTGTGAAGCAGTTACTGCTCTCTGTCACACACAGTGTGTCATCTCTGTTCCTATTGTGAATAATTAATGATCGCAAAACAAACTTTTCTGTGGAGCTACAATAAACTGATGAATGACTACAATAAAAGGATTTTCCTCTCAATTATTAAGATTGACACAGTATTTTTCCCCACTACGAAGTAAATTAAAAATAAATTTCTTATAATTTACTGCACATTTAGGTTTTCAAGTAGACAAAAAAATTTAGGAATCAATAATTTCAGCTTGACAGATGATGCATCTTTTGATAGACACCTTTACAAATGGGAAGGGTCAACAGTATTAGTAGAGTTTCGGAAATACAGGGACAGACAGCTCTTTTTTAATTTTACTGTAAACATTTTATTGTAGGAACAGAAAAATTGTAAATTCTTTCAGAGATCTTTTAAAGTTTGTCAGTCCTAGTTTTGAGATCTCAGAAATTGGTCCCAAAAACTCTTGGGCATCTCTAGACATGTGTTCATGCTTCTGAATTATCTTTATTAAGTATTGTAGTTGGATGTTGTGGTTCGTAGAAATGCTTTAAACCCTGGTTTTGCTTCTGTTGTGTCATTTTGTTTCTGATTTCCTGTTTCGAAAGCTGAACACGACATCTGCCTCATATGAATGCCGATAACATTGTCAATCATCCCGGAGAAAAAGTTAAACTGAGGACAAATTTTTGTGGCCTCTGTTTTTATTTTTACACCTCGCACTTTCTGAGCTGCATACTTACACTTTCTTGTGTTGCCGCAACGAAAGTGCCAGGATTTGACTCTGTGAACTCCCACCTTTAAACAACATCAGCCAGACACACACTGGGGCACAAACATCAGGTTAAGCTAGTCTAATACATACAGATACAAAAGTTGGACATTATTTCTAAATTACAATGTAACAGTATCCTAGGTATAGTACAGAATAAAATGGCTTTCATTGTGGATAATGACGACACGCGTCAGTTCCCTTCTGTTAGTGAAACAATCACTATATGACAAGTTACATAACAGACAAAATCTGCTATTAATGTAAAAGAAATCTCATAAAAGCTCATTGCATAACACTTGCTCTCTTCCAGTAAATTCTTTGATGTTCGAGGAGAAAAAAAATAATAATAATTTGAACCTGTTAGGAATGAAAACATCCAGTGAATGGCAGCGCACCCGTGGCTAGTTTCCAACACAATCCTTCCCTGCAATTCAGGTCCCCTTTTCTTCTTTCCTGTCCATCCGCTCTAATAGATGCACAGAAAATAAAAGGGCCACCGCTGCTGGCTGGCCAAAAGAGAAAACCTTGGCTCAATTTCTTTGTTCATTGCCTTTCCATTGCAAATGCAACAGGCATTCTCACTCAGCTCTCCTTTCCCCAGACCACAGCTATGGCTTTGGATACAGCAGTGAGTCTGTCCTTTCTCCTTTTGTGTTTGAAGATAATGCCCACTGTCTACAGAGAAGGGAACTTAAGGAAAGTTTAAACAAAATTCCCAGCCAGAAAGAAATCCGACCACTCAGGGGAGCAGATTTAAAATTTAGGACAGAAATATAAAGCTGCACTGCTGACAATGTAGAGATTGTAACTCCGCGGACTATCTGACTTTTGAAGTTGAAAATAGACCATAAAATAAATTTTATTCATCTGGGGTTAAATTCGGGTCAGGTTTTAAAAATAACTTGCCTTTCGGAAGAGTCTCTGTAACAGCAAAATTAACAAGGAACAAGAAGAAAAATAGTTTTTGTTCAGAACAGAGAAAAGCCACGGGATCAGTTTAAGTATTCATCACAGCTCAGTCTACGAGGTTTTCTTCTTCTGTACCTAATGAAATCCCTTCTCCTCAATCAGTCTTTCGTGTCCTCTCAGCTACATTTGCAAGACTTGACAATCATGTTGGAGAGCTGCTCCACCTTAGGGGTCCGTCCAGAGTAGTAGAGTATAGTGAGGGGCTCCAGGTCCTGAGGAACGCAACAGGGGGCGGCGGAGGCCTCTGGATTCAGAGTGTTGTACAGGCTCAGCAGCTGTTGGGAAGCAAAGCCTGGATGTAAAAACTCTCATTCACACACGTTTTTAATGTCTTCTGTTTAGTCTGTTATACTTGTGTATAATTGAAAGAATCTGGGAACGATTTGGGTTAATTCACAGCAGAGAAACACTTGGACAATGTGACAGGAATGTCTGCAACTACTGCAATAACCAAAATATTTGCATATTCATTCTTATACTATAATACTAAATAATTGCATAACTTTCTTGTGCATTTCTGCCCTAGAACAAAATGATGTATCACAGCACATCTAATTTTAGTGTATCATGTACCTTTGTCAATTCAATTACCAGACCATAGAAGGATATATTTTAAAATATTTCCATACCCTTGTGTTCCTTTTCCACACTTATCCATACACGGAAAATAGAAAAAATATGCACTAGTATTGGTTTGAAAAGCTATTTTTTTCCCGGACAGCGTGTGGAGCCCTCCAAATGCTATAATAGTGGCTGAAACTAAATATGTAGTCTTATTGGACAAAGTTTCTCTCAAAATCTTGCACACATTTTACTCTTTGACAACTAAATGATCAACATATGTAAATGGGAGAGTTAAACTAGAACAGGTTCTTGATGAGGTTGACCACATTGGTTTGGAGTTAATAATTTTTGCTACATAGGCCTTCTCACCGAGCTATGTGTTGTGTCGGAGCTCCTCAGGTAAGGGCAGGGCCCGGAGCAGTAGTTGGCATCGTAGCCGCTGGGCTCATGGATCCACTTCCAGTCCAGATCACGGCGGAAATCTATGTGGAGCCGGCGAACGCAGCAGCTCTCCTCTGTGTTTCTGCGGAGCACAAGAACATCTAGTGCAGTTGCGTAAAGTTTAATCTCACAAGCAATTCACTCCTGTCGCTGAACGAAAGCTTACGAGAAGCAGTAGTTTGTGTCCAGCGCTCTTTTGCGTCGGCGAGAGGAGTGGGTGTCCATGCGGTGGGGTGGGATCATCATGAGGATGAGGTGAGGAGGGTGTTGCTGCTTACTTTTTTTCAGGTTGTCCAGATCCAAGCGACTCTGCTCCTCATCTCCATCAACACCTAAACCACATGACAGGATCCAGCTTCTCTATCACCAGCTATTAACCATCACAGCATCTTCTGTCATGATTTTCATCAATCGTTGCATCCGATTTGAAAAGTGTCTGAATGTTTTTTCTGCTATTCTTTCACACGACGGAGATACAAGAAGTTTTGACCAAACATTCACTAAATCACTTAAACGAGTTGCAACATAACTGAGGAAACCCACCTCTAAACTTCACCTCCAGAACTTCCTTTTCATTGTCGATGATGTCACCGTTTGAATTGAAGGTATGGCAGGGACAATGCACACTGATTTCCAAACCTAGATTAGATCCTAATGCCAAACAATCAGGAAAGGGAGAGCAGTAAAAAGATTTTAATGTCAGCAGAAGTGATTAATGATGTCTTATTTTAAAATCTTTCAGATAATGTTAACCCCACCTTTGTTTATCAGCCACTCTCGTACAGTTTCTGTCACATCGAAGGTGACCCACTCAGGAGAGCCTCTGGTCTGCACATTTTTAGCGGCAATGAAACGCTGCTTCCTAATGTGCTCGTTTAGTCTCATAATCTGCAAAACAGTGGTACAGTTATAATTTTAAATTTGCTTGCTCAGAGGTTGTCAACAAATGCATGCCACAATTTGCAATGTATTTTCAATCAACTGCAATTTTGCACTATTTTGCGTTCGTCTTTTGTATCAAATCCAAAATTCATCACATAAAGTAAAGGATGTGGTTGTAATGTGACAAAATAGGTAAAAGTTTAGGTTTTTGGTATAGTGTTGCAAGGCTCTGTAAAGAGTTGAGGTTTTATTATTGAATCCAGCTTTGGTCATGGGACGGGGAGATTTATATCATTTCAAATTCCCCTGAGTATCTAGTGAAAATGCAGCAGAAGGTTGTTAATTTCGGCCTCTCTGTTATGGAGCAGAACTTAGGGATGTTATTCCAGCTGGAGAAAGAAATATCTCAGAGCTTAAGGGATTTTAATAAATGTTCATGACAGACTGAAAATGTGGAACTTTTTGTAAAATAAAAAGCAGCTATATAAAGAAAGATCTATGACTTAAGGTTCTGCGTTTGATATTGGTAGAAGGACAAAGAAACGCTACCTTTACGCACCTGGTAGAGTTCAATCCGCTGCTCACTCCTCATGGCTTTGGGGTTTGGCACCCTCAGGGCTCGAAACTCTGCTCTGAACAGGTTGGTTGAGTTCCTTTCCATTTCAGAGACATTGAAGCGGAAAACTTTAGAAGTCAGGCTTTTAGGGCAGGGGAGATTATCTGGTGAGGAAAAACAGATAAAACATGGCTTTTAGGCAAAAGAAAACATGCTGGAACTCAGTGAGGTATTCATAGAAAACTATATGATTTTTCACAATAATAGTTTCTAACTGAATAGTGAGGGGGTAGGGGGAGGTGTGACTTAATGTAAAAAATATCAAGATAGGGGCTACAGAAAGTAATTATTAACTTCAAACATTGCAAATACAAGCAAAAGTCATAAAGTAATTCTAAAAAACCCAACAATTCTAGTTTCTTAACATTTCAATATTTAATTTTCCCAAAAACAATGCAGCATCATTGAACTATTAGCCTCAGCGATAGACATTTGAGTGATTTCTGCTGACGAGACGCTGCTATGATTTTAGAGAACCACCAGGGTGAGCTAATGAAAAAGTCAGCAGAGGATCACAACTCTGGATAATGTGGTGAGATTGTGCCGGTAGCAATGTTTATAGATTCTTTCCTCTGTGTGCTGTCCATTTGACAAAATTGGGCTGTACTTCCAAATTATCACTAAATGTATCACTGGCATTTTGTCAAAAGGAATTATTCCTAATGAGTATTTTTATCAAACCGAATAAAAGCAGTCACACTAAAATATTTCACATGAAATGAAGCTACTGCAGTGAAATCTGGCTTTTTTTCACATCTTTATCGGAACGGGAATAAATGTGATCAAAGCTGTCCTTTTATATAGAGTCCTATATGAACATATGACCAAAACTCAGTCCTCACATTGCAACATACAAAAGGCTGGCAGTTTTTTTTTTTCCAGCACACAGTGAATGGGGTTGGCTGCTGCCTCTGATATCAAAATTCCTCACTGGTTCTCCAACAGATTCTGTCTATATTTGGAGAAAGTGATAAGATTGATAGTAAAATGCCAAGATTTTTAACTGTCATATGACTTCATCTCAATGGTATCTGTGTATCAAAGGCCTTGCTATACTCAGTTCTGTTGATAAGCTGTTGGAGCTGAAGCTTTTGTTATCGCGATGACTTCCCTAATGCCAGGCACTGACATATACCAGATCTATCGTGCACATAAACCCCCAAGATGGAAATCTTTCCTGTCATTTGCTGACCAGCTTGTGCAGTGATGAAATGTGCTCTTTTGTACCAACTTCAGTTACCGTGTTTTTTGGGGGGTTTTTTTTAATGTTATAATTAGGGGGAAAAAAAAGTTCAGTGGACCAGATTTGAATTTGTTTCTATTTAGTTTAAGGGAACTGCTTCAATATTATTTGAATATCTTGATGTCTTGAAAAGAATTTGATTAGTGATTCACATGACAAAGATGGATATAAGCTAGGACAGGTACATCTGAAAGCTTGGTGTTGTAACTGACAGCATCTGCATGCATGTAATGGGAAAAGTCTTTAAAAAACAAACTATTTTCTATGCATCTGTAAATAGGGTTTTCTAAAATATTTTTTCCCCATCAGAATCTTTTATTGATTGTCTAGTGAATCTTTAATTCACTAGACAGGACATGTGCAGAGGGGGGGAATACAGCAAGGGCCCGGGGGTTGGGAATGGAACCTAGTACGACTTTATCGAGGACTATAGCCTGTAAATGAGGCGCACGATCTGTGTAAAGCCACAAAATCACAACAGTTTGACTTCAAAACAAAGATATGTTCATACCTATAAACAAAAACTGAAAGAGTGGCAGTAAATAATGCTATAGCATGCATTAGTTAAACAACAAATGCACATACTTTTTTAAACAAAGCCTGATTTCACCAACGTGATAGGTTAATCAATTATTCGTCAGGTATTTATTTAGATTGCTCATTATGCATCTTATCACCCTATTCCAGAAATCTGAAAATATATCAAAAAGCGCAAATTTAGGCTGACAGCAAAATAGCACCCTGAGCGATCGAGCCCTTACTTGTGGGGCCCCGCAGCTCCACATTACCCATGCTGTGTTTCTATAGCACTATATTTTTACCGCTTTCTCATTCGCATCCATGATATAAACAACCACACAAACTTTCCCAATTTGTGAAAACTGAAAAAACAGAACAGAAGACATCACATGATAACTGGAACCTCACACCATGTGGACACAGTGTGTTTGACAGCAAACAAGGCCTGATTTCCATATCCGTAACAGCAAATACAGAGAGAGTTCACCCGACATAAGGAGTTACTAACTCCCCATGACCTTAAAATTATTTTAAAAACTTATTCAAGTTTTAAAAATACTTGAATAGGTATTTTTAAAACTTGTTCAAGTTTTTAAAACACAATACTTGTTGTGGAAAACAACAGGTATTTGTTTTCCACATGGTTCTTGTGCAACATGCCTTCTAAGGTTTCTAATGCCGTTCTGGCCATCTACCCTGTGGCCTACATCAAAAACGACACTTGTTGGCTCCTTATTGTTCAAATAAACAATTTCTTAGTAAATGAAAACATGGACATTTTACATCTATCTGGAACTTGGAAAGCTTTCAATTTGTAATCCATAAATGTTTTGTTTCTCTTTGACCTGATCTGACACAGACAGTTATTTCTGTAGGACAAGAGAACAAACAAGTAAAGCAGGTGTGTGTCGACCTCTTCAAGTCAGGAAACGGCTACAAGAAATTAGCTACTCCTCCACTCAGAGAATTGATTAAAAAGTTCAAAAGAATTGGAGCTGTGACAAACAGGGCTGCAGGAGCATCCAAGTTCATTTTGCTCCCATGCAGGAGGATGAAAACATAGAAAATAAAATTTAAAATACCAAAGAGAGGCAAACTAATGAATTTAACTAATGGCAGCTGTACCAGAAGTGGCAACTACACCTTGTTACTATCTGGTACAGTGTATAGTAAGAAGCCTATGCATAAGTGACAGAAGAGAAGTTCACATATGAATACTGATGAAACTTAAATTAAATCTTCTTTTTGCCTCTTTTTTTCCAGCTGTAAAATAAGCTCTACTTCTCACTTGTTAACATTAATATAAATTTACCTGAAGCTAATCTAAGGTTCTGAGAGCAGGACTCCACTGTTTGGTGTTTTTGGTCCAAATCACTTTTGAAAGATTCGAACCAGAACATTACAGAGGGGAAATTAAACTTCAGGAAACCTGTTGATTTCAAAAGCACAGTGATGCAATAAGTTTGGCTTTGCTCTGGACCGTGAGGCTCTCTTCAGCATTTATTATCCTATTCTACTCTCTCAGTCTTACCACAGACACGTGTCCCTCTCTCCACAAGTTTTCCATTTCCATGCCGTTTATTCTATAAAGAAAAAAATGCTGGTAACTATATAAGTTTGGCATAAAATATGTGGAGTAAGAAGAATATGAGCCTAAACAGCCTTTTCTGATTATTTTAACAAATTGGTCCCATCCAAAGTAAAGCTCATTATAAACAGAGCACCCAAAACCATACTTAGTGGTAAATTGGCAACAAATTGGAGGCATAATGGAGGAATTCATGTTGAAAGTTCTGTTTCACTCTCAGTTTAGCATAGCTAAACCTTAACAGTGAGGTGATCTCACCCTCACAGACCACCTGTGTGTGTAATTATCAGGCCAAGACACAGCGGGCTCGTTCGGAGCACCACCTCAACACCATCGCGTCTGTGAATATGAGGACTTCGCCGAGAGCGGGATCCCTCTCTCAAAGCTAACGAGGAGGGTCCCCTCTATCTTCCAACCCTTCCTGTCCACCTCTGTTAACTTTCCCTTCCCCTGAAGGCATCCCCATCCGCCGAGGCAGATGTCCCTCTCATTTGGCCCTGACTGGAAAGGAAATGGTAACATCTGGGAGGTGGAACATGATCCACAGAGGGGGGAAAAACAAGAGGGAAAAGAGAGTAAAGGAGGGGATTGACCTTCCTGGTTCAGAGTTAAAACAGGTGGGACAGCACAGGAGTAAAACACATTTCCTCTCCTTTCCAAGCTCCCACTTCAGTTTTTAAATATAATGTCCAGTGGTGCATTTTCCCACCAATAAATGAGTGCTAACAGAAAAAAAAAAACACAGCTGAGTGTGGATTTCTACTTCAAGATTTCTAAAAAAAAATTTTTTTTAAAGAACGCTGAAGGAAAAATGTGCCAATTCTGCTTGATGACATCAAAAGAGGCACAAGAACAAAGCTGATCAGCTGGCATCAGTAAACATTATGGCAACAGAGGGACTTTGACATATATTTTGACATTTGATTTCCATTTAAAAACAAGTATTTCTATTAAAAAAAACATCAAAAGAAACAAGATAAATACAAGTTTACAAGCTGATAAGTTTCTTTATGCCATATTTTTGCATACAGAAATAATCAGGTATCACAGCTTGATTTGGGTAGATTTCATTTTCAATTATCACCATTTTACAATTAAATCGCAAAACAAGTTGAAAAACTCAATGACTGTAATTGAGATGAATCTACAGAAAATTTGGAAAGCAGCTTTAAGATCTTCATTATGTAGGAAAATGTTTCTTTGCTGTGTGAAAGTATGAAGTCTGAAGTGTGCTCGCAGAAAATTGTTCATTTCTATTTGCTCATCTTAAATTTCTGATTAGTTTGGCTTTGTGTTAATTATGAAGGTACTGTAAAACTTTAGGATTAAAAAAGTTTCCAATGAACTAGTTCTTAAATATTTAATATTTTATTTGATCTATTTTTATTTTGTATAAAATTAGCAAAATATATTAAGGTATCTCTCTATAGATTAGAATGTCATCCAAAATACCATCATCATCATCATCATCATCATCATAATATCAATGTGTGCAATAATTACTTCACAAAAGAACAGTTTGGAGTTCAATAACTGTTGACCAATAGAAGTATTTTGAACTTCCGATTTATTTGCCAATGTTGTATTCAACCGGTTCAACAGGAGATGATCTCACCAGAGGCAGATAACCGAACCAAAAACGTAAAATGTAAAAGCAGAAAACAGCTTATATTGCCACTGATATACTTACAATATTTACCGATGTTTTCTCCATCACAATAATTTCTAATATTTTGCAGCCTGACTTCGAAAGACTCTCTATTTCATTAATGTAATTCAAAGAATGAACCTCATTTATCTTGTAGATTTATTATTGTATTTCTTTTCAAGATGTGATTATGGCTAAATACTAATGGAAACTCAAAATTAATTTTCTCCAAAAAAATAAGAATGTCAAACAAAACCCTTAAAAAATGAGTTATTATTACATTTTTACCTTATTAATCTCACCCTATTTTAAAAAATGTCTGCGTACTAGACAGTAGATGCACTCAATGCTCCTTCCTTCAACATCAGTTACTGCAGCCATGCAGCATCGATGGAGGCGACCATTCTGTGGCTCTGCTGATATCACTTTGATAGTCAACTCATCTGCATTTCTGTAGTATCTTTCTCTTTCTCTTAGCAATATCCCTTAAAGAATCTATGTTAGACCATCTGTGTTTACTGGCTGCCCAGTTTCATCTAACAAGTTTTTGGTTCTCTGGGCAGAGTGTCAACTCCTGCTAGAATATGAAATCATCTTCACACAGTTTATCAGCAGTGGGAATAATGAAGCACTCTAAAAGTTTGTGGCTGCTCTGACTTTGTACTCGTTAAAACTCAGTAAACCAACATCAGCAGATGACAAAGCTGTGGAAACGTCATGCTGATCTCTGATCCAAGCAACTTCGATTTTGTGCCTCTTTGTGCTCTCTCCAGACTCTGGGCCCTGTAAATTCCATTCAAATGCAAAATTGACTTCATACTACTGAACAACAATTCAGTTCTTTTTCTTTTTCTTTTTGTCCTAGATACAAGAGTGAGGTTGTTGTCTCTGGATCAGGAGTGGTTTAACACAACTAATGCAGGACATTTAGCCGAAGTCCTGCACATGTCTGTCTTGGTGGATTTTAGAAGACTGAGTCCAGCCAACTATCAAATCTACTTTACTTTATCTTTTATCCTTATTGCACTTGCACACGTTTTCCTTCCACTCAACCTTTTTGCTTGGCTCCTACATTCTGTGAACAGCCTGCTTCTTCAGCAATGTCCTTTTGAACACTTGTAAAGTCAGCGCTATTATCCAGGATTATATAGGCCACAGCATCATTTATCTACAAGATTTCCGATGCCCCTATCAAATTTTAAGAACCTGAATGCAGAGTTTTCGTTAGTTGTGATCTTTAGTTATCAGCAGAAATAAACGCTTTAAATATATCACTAAGTATGGCCTGTCTTCATATCTAGTTCATTTTTAAAAGCAATAAGCTACCTTTTAAATGCCGTACGATTTTATTGATACAACGTAGTACAATCGACATATTTGTGAATGAAGTACAAATTGACCTTCATGTGGTGCGTAATTACGCACTATGGAGACAATGAGAAAGTTTTGAAAAGGGAAGAACTTACTGTTGTCTGGCGTTCCGTACACCATGTTGATTTTGTATATCTCTTTGGCGATGTACTCCGTCTCTGTGTTGTCCTGGCCGCAGCTCTGCTTCCGATCCCTGCCCAGCTGCTCCAGAAGCTCCTTCGTGCTGTTATATAACGCCTGGATCTGATAGGGTACCTTGCTCGGTCCCAGGGAGTGCGGAGGGCTCGACAGCCGAAGTTTGCTGAGGATCTGACCCCGGATCGCCTCGACCCGCTTCCTCTTCACATGGTCGATGTCCACGGTGGCACAAGTGGACAGGGGCGAGCTCGGAGTCGCGCAGTTGAGGAGGAGAACGAACAGTAGAGCTTTGCCCAGATGCATCTTTCTGTCCGCATTTGTTTCGCTCTTGGAGCTGAAATGTGACGGCTCACAGAGAGAACTGCCTCTACCTTTTAAATCAGCTTCTTTTCTTTTCCAGCTTAAAAACTAACTTGTGGACTAACTCCTCTTTGTGCAAAGCCGAATTTAAGTTCGCCCATTATTTATTCATCCGATTCAAATTTCTATTAAGACTTTCTTTCTGTATTCTTCTGTTCAGTCCATCAGTCCTCCTGGTCCTCCTAGAGCGGTTTGTCTCGCGTCGTTTATTTCGGAGCATCAAGTTTTATTCTCCGTGCAGGCTGACCGCAGGCTGTCACGTTAACGAGGTATATGCGACTTCGAGCTGCTGATATGGCTTCATACGAGCTTTATAGGCTGCCGCTGCTTTCTGACGTTTGATGGAGGAGGGACCGCAGACACCCGGGAGCGCACAAATCACAACAGGGGCCCACTGCCATACTCACTGAGCCTGAAATACTAAATAATTTTGTTTAAAAAAAAAATAGAGAGAGAGAGAGACATAAATTGCTCTTTTGTTCCCCGGTGCTGTAAAACAGACTCATTTGGAAGGAATGCTTGCTTGAAGTTTAAGCTTAACATGGCGCAGACTGCAACCCAGATCTGGTCTTAGGAATCACTTTGGTGCGCCTTATGTGACGATATGATGATGCTACATGATAATGGAGGATTGTGACAATATGTATTCTTATTGTCTTCTTGTAATATTGTGTGGGTTAAACTCCCTGGTAGTGCGCCCTCTACTGAACAAACATATACCCACGTTTGATTACTTCATTCAACTTGGCAAAAGTAAAAGAGGAAAGGAAACCATTTTCTTTAAAGATATTGAATTGTTAATTTGAGGCAAACATTTTTTAACATAACCACATACCTCACATTCTTCTTTTCTTTTCTTTGTTCTTGACAAGATTTTACATTTGATGTTGATATAGAAAATATTTAATTTTTACTAAATTTATTTATTTCAGAACATTTCTGTGTATATTAGGTATTAAATGTACTGCAATTTTTATTCAGTAGCTCTCCAAGGTTTCAAAACAATAACCCAGACAGGTTGGTTAAATATGGAAATGTGTTCACTGTACTCAGACAGGTCAGAAAGTAAGTCAATTGACTGGCCAAGGTACACCTGTTAAAATAGGCTGTAAGTGTGTATTGACTATTTACATAAGGCAGTAAGGTTAATTTCTAAGCAAAATATATTTTTCCAGCATGTTTCAGTTGAATTTGCTGTTTTTTAGTATATACATCACAAATTAAATAAAGACATTCATATAAAATGATAACATCTAAAAATACCTAAAGAATCCCACTTGCAGTTTGACCACAGTTGTCCTATATAACTTATATGTTATATATAACTTTTATATTACATAGGACGAGTTGTGTAACTCTTAAAGAACCATCTTGATTCATTCTTCTTGATTAAAAATGGTCCCTTGTCTCTTGTTGTATATCTTCCTGTAGGCAGAAGATAACAATAAGATTCAAAGCTGAATCTTCTCAAAGCTGAGAAAAGTACAAAAAAATACCTGAAATATTCAGAGTAGTGGGATTAAGATATTCCAGTTGTCTTTTCAGTTAAGCTTTTTAGCCTATTTCCATTGGTAAAAAAGTCATGAAGTTCACAAAATCTCACAAAGACAGCTTGCTTCATTCCTAGTCTACTTCTTCTGCAATTACATGGTGCCAAGCAGTACTAAACAAAATCGAGTTGTTTGATGGAGATCTTGTATTACAGACATCATGCCAACACATTCGGATTTTCACTCAATAGAATCAATGATTCCTTGCTGCTAGCACGGATTTTTCCCATGCCCTCTGCAGCCACCTTCCACACAAATGTCATTTTTTTTTCTGTCCTAATGTTTGACGGTTTGTTTGCAGCCGTCTGAGTTATTTTATCTTTTTCCTCCTTCATCAGCTTTATCTCTCTTCTTAAGGCATATCCACATTTTTCAAAACTATTTAAGGTCAGACTGTCGCAGGCTCTGGAGGCCCCGTACCCAGACATGGGATCTAACATTTTACTATGTTGCTTTTGCCTGGCAGTTTGCATACCAGGAATGATTTCATACGATGTTCAATCTTTATATGGCAAACATTTGGTTTGCATTTTCCTGGTACATAGGTGCGTGGTATACAAAGCTCTGCGTTTTATTTGGCTGGTTTTCCAAATATATTAATGTGTGTTTACACCGTTTTTAGGACAATTATATATTTTCTCAACTTGAGTTGATAAGAAATAAGAAAATTCACATTTCTACATACAACCAGTGCTTTGAACCAGTTCCACATTATAACCACAAACCTTAACCTATACTACTGGGATTTTAAGTGACCAACACAAAGTTGTAGGAATATAATACATGGTTTTAATAAGGTTTTTTTTTTTTTAAACAAAAAATCTGAAAAGTGTGGCTTGCATTTGTGTTTAGCCCTCTTTACTTTAGACTTAATAGAAGCAGCACACAGTTCTGTGAAGATCTTTGAAGTTTAAAGCAGAGTTGGACTAGAAAGAAATATCTCAGGTTATTTAATTTTCACAGCGCAATAGTCAATCTATCATCCCAAAACAGTTAAAAATATATCAATGTATAACAATCTGCCTAAACTGATAGGCTGGTCAAGAAGAGATTTGACCAAAGAAGCAGCCAAGATGCCCATTGTGGAGGAGGCAAGATGAAGGCCAAAAATACTATGACAAGTTTGAATTATGCCTCAAAACATGTAGGCAACACAGCTAACATGTGAATCAAGGTACTCTGACCAGATTAAACCAATATTAAATAGAATATGTGGGTTACGTGTGGAGGAAAGAGCACAACATTCCCACAGTGAAAGACGGGCATAATAGCATCATGCCGGGTTTTGTGTTTTTATTCTGCTGGGAAAGAGAAGAAAAGTTTATGAGGCTAAAGATGGAGCTAAGTAAAAGGCAATCCTGGAAGAAAACCTTTTAGGGGCAGGAAAAGACTTACAACAAAAACCTTAATCATACAGTCAGAGCCTGGTTTAAATCGAAGTCTACTTTGGGTTTAGTCAAAGCCCAAACCCAAATAATCCAAATGAGAATCTGTGCCAAGACGTGAAAACCGCTGTTCACAGATGTTCCTGATCCCATTTGACTGAGCTTGAGATGGTTTTTTTATTATTATTTATTTTTTAGAAGAATGGGCACAAATACACTCTTGGAAAGTTAGTGTAGAAATAGGTGGCAAAAGACTTGTTGTAAAATGTGGTTCTGGGAAGAATTAGTTAAAGGAAAAAAATACAAATTCTGATCCGCATTTTTTAGATTTTTTTTTTTTTTAATGAACGGTGTATTGTTTCCTTTCTATTTTAACAGCTTTGCTCTACTTTCTATAGCCCATCATATTAACCTCTGGTAAAACCGAATTAATTTTGTGGTTTTAGAGAGACGAAACGTGAAGGAGTTGATCAAGGCTCTTTAAGTCTCACAGCCTGATTCCCCTTTTTCTTTTCGAAAATGTGCAATATAGTCATATCTTGATCTATAATTTGTTTCGTATTTTGAGTCACTGCAAACAAACTTGGGAGAGAAGTTCATCGAGCTGCTGTAATTATATAGTGACAGAACTCCCTTGTGGCACTCGAGCAGGTAAACACACGTGGCAGCTTTTAGTCAGTAATAAAACTCATACATATCATTTAGCTTGGACACATTTGTCGCAGTTGTCCATGGTTTCTCACTTTACCACTTTAAGTTCTGGCTGAGATGTCTTCATTCATATCCAAAACCTAAAATGGACTGAAATGAGTGTTTGTACAATCCAGAAAAAGAAGAGGGAAGGAGATGTCTTCATGGCCATTGTGAAGCTATTTTAGGAGCAGCACCAAGGCCTCTGGTTTCTGTCAGCCACTCTCCCACAGCCGTCCATGCACACTCTGATGCCCTGAATATTTGGAAAAGTTTCAAATCACTTTTATTCTGGCCATTTGGAACATTCTGTTTTAATTGTTTCCTTCCTAAACTTGCAATATGTTATATTATATATTGAGATTATTGTTCCAGAGGATGCTTTTGTTTGTGTTTTTTAAGGCAAATCTGTAATATTTAAATATGTGATTTAATTGAAATTAATATATAAGGACAAATTTGATGTGAGTAGTATGAGTTTAGGATTATGGCAAAGACAAAGAAAAAGCTTTTTAGAGAAGAAGAAAAAATATTCTATCAAGTAGGTACGGATGAAGGTTAATAGATGTGCAACAGGGTTGAGTGATTAAAGATATAGAAATTTGTCAACAAGTGAGGAGAGCATATTGTGATGATGCAAGGGGGACTTCGAGAAGCTGTTAAATTGAGTACTATAAATGAATCTGGAAATGCAGACCATCATTAAGGCAGAAATGATATGTAGATGGGAAGAAGTGACACACTGCTGCAGATGTAGAGATGTGTAGAAGAGAAGGTAATGAACTTTTCATTTGAAAGCATTAATGAGGTTTAATTATGAAGAGAAGTGATGATCAGGGAGCAGTAGTTTGGATTACACCCACACCATGTTGATGCCACCACCATGTATTATGGTGAAGATCCAATATGTATAACCTTTTGCATGTCGCCCTACGAGTCCATCTGACTAGAACATCTTTTCTCACATGTTTTCTGTGTCTCTTACATGGCTTCTGCTGAACTGCAGACCTGATACAGCTCATGAAAGTAGGATGAAGGTTGGTGTAACACAGAAGGATGTAAACGCTAGAGTAAGATGACAGAGTTGTTCAAGTATGGTAAACCCCTAAAAAGGAGCAGGTGAATTAAGATTTGTAACATTATATGACACTGGCAAAGGCTTTCTGGGTCGCTTGACCTGAAAGCTTTCTGTGTTTTTTTGGCAGTTCTCCATTAAGCCACCAGGTGATGCTGCATACCAGTTCATAACATCTGCAATCATTGAGGAAAGCCTACTTCATAAACACTCCCAGGACTTACATTAAATGTACTAAAACCAGTATATATTGTCCTCATTTTAGCCAAAGCTATGAACTGCATGCAATGTGAAAAATCTATAGAAATATATAGGTCACCTAATATTTAAACAATTTTAACATAACGATCAGCATCCCTGTTCTTCTAAATTCTTCCACCTGTCGTTCTTATCTGGACTTATCGATTCAAATAAATCATTCTGGACGTACCCATGTGGAGAGATTCTGTCATGGTTCTGAGCAGGGAGGCCGCGTACGTATCATCACGAGAATTACAACCAAATGAATGGAAGAGGAAAACCTCTCCGTTCAGCAGGAGCCAAGGTTCCAAGCAACATCTTCCATCAGTCCAACATTCCCGTCCCTGTGGGGATTCCTAGACGCGATCCCAGACATCACCAGCTAAGTTCACTTTTACTCCAAGCGTCGACCAGTGATTACCTCACTGCTGGGTCAGGTTTTAGTGAGTCACTCTCCGGCAATCTCTCTCTGTCTGGCAATACACACGGAAAAGGAATGCTGCTTTAGACCGAGGGCTGAAAACAAAAAACACATGCTGGTAGCCGCACAGAGGGAAATGTAGGTCAGTTTTCTGCTGATTATGTTTGTCAGAGATGTTAACGGCAGATGTAGAAATTGACCTCAACAAAATGTCTGCCAAATGTTTCTAATCTTGGCCCAAAACTACATGCTTAACACCAGTTCCTTAATTTGATTCAAGCCATACTTATTTCATTTTTTCAAATAGCATGTACGTCTCCATACAAAAATCTAACATAGTTAAAGGAGGAGTTCAAATTTTGGTGAAGAGTAGAGCTTAAAGAAGTCAAAAAGAAAACACACACTCAAATGACTGAAGACTGGCTAGACAGAGTCAGACAAACCCCAAATACTAAGCAGCTTCCTGCCAGATTTCCCTTTCCGCAGCACCCTGACAGACCGGCACAGTAAGCCCGCCTTGTCTGGGGGAAACAAATCAATGAGTCATACAGGGGACGTATCTGAGTAAGAATGCTAACAGGAGACCCCTAAAACCCACACCAGAGGAGACAATGATGTGTATATGTCATAGGCACATAACTTCAATGAAGCATTTGATTGGTCCAACATCTGTGTTAGTCATCAGTTGTCCTGATACATGAAAACAAGGATAGGAATACCACGCCGGCTAGACGATGACTTAAAGTGAGGTCATTTATATTCAGCACAGGTTTGTGACTCTCTCTTGTTGTGTCTTAATTTTTATATCTTTGGACCTTAACTCATACTGTCATCTAAGACATTCTGCTAGTCTTAGACATCTCAAAACGATTTAGTTATTCAATAAGTAAAATAACAGTACAAAATAAAAAAGCTATTTATATTTTTTGCAAAGATACAAAATGTATTTTTCTAATTACATCTTTTGTCTTAAGTTCTGAGTTTTGTTTGGGGCATTGCCTTGTCAGAAATTAAGAATTTGTGCTTGGCTTAATTTGTAATGTTAAATATAATTTAAAGTAAATATGTCAAAGAATATGATTGCATGTATTAGCTATTTTACCATTTTAATAGCTATTTGAAAGCTCCAGCTAAGCACACAGATATGTTGCCCCTGGTCTAATTTTACCAATGTGTTTCTTCTGACTGGAATTACTATCATCGTCTTGGGAACAATCCAGCCAGTGTGCCGACTTGACTCTAATAGAGAACAGCGCTGAAGATTAGGGTGATGGCAGGAAGGTCTTTCAGGCTACTGAGAGATCGTCGACAAAGACAAATCATCAAAGCACCAAATGAAACCCACAAAAGACGGGTTTTATAAGGGTTTGATTGTAATGCCAACAAATAATTTTATAGTGCTTATTGGGAAAGGTGTAAAATATTTTAATGCAATTATTTGATAATTTTGTATTGTATTATTAAAACCAACTAAAATCATCCTTAAAAATTCTACTCTTCTTAGGGTTTTATATTTTTCTTTCTGAGACATGCCTGTCTCATTTCCTAGCAGAAACAAATACCTCGGTTTAATTCAAGTAATTGTATGTACATTTTCCAGGGTAAAAATAAAATGGGGAGCTACCTACATATTTATTTTCTCAAAGTTGAGTTAAAAATAATATAGCTTTCTTTTTGATTGACTGATTTGCTTTTTTGATTTTGTCCACTAGTGGGCAGACCACTTTCAGTTTATCCCTGAGAAGCGTTCTTGAACACAGAGTGAGGTCCAAAAACTCGGCCTCCAGTGTTATTACCAATTTATTTAAATATCTTCTCATTTTCAAATAATAAGGTTCACTGTATGGCTATTTTTCAGTTGGCATTTTCTTTTTTAAGTGTGTTATTTGAATTTTGAAAAAGTACATAATGATTAGTAGCTTACAACAGAGGACCAATAGACCTGGTTTTATTTTCTACGATTCAAACGAAAAAAAAAACATATTTATTTCCCTTGGCACAGTTAAAACTGCATAATCTTTAAACATAAATCTTTAAAATATTTTTTTGTGTCACAAGAAAAATTGGTGAACTCTTACTAAGTGATTAGAAGCGTATTGTCATAATTTTCTTATTGTGAATTTGTATTTTTATAAGTGATCACAAATTTTAAACTGATTTCAAACTAGTTTTTTAAACAAATTCCAAGACAAAGCTGGAAACAATAAAAGAACAGCACTATGAGTTTATTACAAACAGGAGTTGCACATCCTATTTCAAGCAGGATTTCTAAACACAGCTACCAAACAACATAATGTTGTTTAAAGCTGAATCTATAAAAACAGTGTTGCAAACAAGAATTACACATCCCATTTCATGCAGGATTTATAAACATGTCAGCTTGTGACACTGAATGACCAGGCAGTGTTTTAAAGGAAGTAAAAATACTTATTAGTAACAGAAACTGTGCAAAATATCAAAATGATTGAAAATAAAACAAGGCTACATTACAGTTCTTATTTCTCTGCACCCTGAAGTACATGCATACACTTTTATTCTGATTTAATTAGATATTTCTTTTTTTAAAAATATACTGAAATAATATTTCTACAAAACTTTACACACCTTGTTTTGTTTCTTCTAGAAATATTTTCTCATTATTATTTTTGAGTGGTTTCAATTTGGTTTACACAGTGGCTGCTTCATTGCTTATGTGATAAAAAAAATAGCGTGGATGGCTTGCTTCCATAAGATGGCATATTGTGCCAATTCGATGTCAGAGGGGTGAAGACTGTTCACTTTACATCTAGGTCTAAAGGAGGTGGCAATATGCTGAGTTAAGGGCTTTTGGAAAACAAAGGACAAGGTGTCATTGGGCCTTTGCATGAATATGAAACAGTAGACGGCCAGCATGTTGATTCACACTCCAGAAAACTTCTGTCAAAACCTTTACACACTTGGCATTTTCAAATTGGTGCATCATGTGAGGCATTTGCCTTGCTCTGTGCTGCTTGTTGTGATAACTAATTGCAGGTCTTACGTGAATGATTGATGACGCAGACTTTCAGTGTTCCAGGAATGATTCAGCTCATTTTGAAATCATCTTCAATGATGTAACTTCGGTTTCAGCGATACTTTATGCTTTCTGGACAAAGATTTGCAGCTTTTTATGAGCAGATTTATCCACAAGACCATTCAGATATATCAAAATGCCAAGGAATAAGGAGGATAGCACATGTAAGAAATTGGATGTTGAGAGATGGAAAGAGTGAAAAAAGATTTGAACTCTCTTCACTTTCCTTAATATATTTCTATGTAGCATTATAAGTGCTGACATTTAGCTAAGGAGACGATTCTCTAGCCCTAAATCAGATCGACGAAAGAAAGAATCTTCAAAAGAAATTTAAGAAAAAATGCAAATTATATGTAAAGTGAATTGTGTGTCGTTTGGTTCAGATTACCAGAACACATGGTTTGCGCAGGTGCATGGCATGAATAAGAAAACACAATATTGTGGTATTAGTCCTGTATGAATTCACAGACACACACATACTGTTTGTTTTCTACAGCACAGGCCAGGTTTGCATTAGCTTCCTCATACCGAGTCTAGACAGGAAGCAGGTCCATGCCAGATTAGGGATTTTCTCCCTCACACCAGTACACACCCAGATCAAGTCCACATATGGGTTACAGTACTGACAGCCATTGTCTCTCAGTGTGTCTGTGACTATTGTGTCCTTGGATGTGCATTGGAAAGATAACATTACAGTATCTCTGAATATATGAAGATTTTTGTTTCATATCGGTTCTCCTTTCTTTCACTGTAACTAAAACAAAAATGCAGATTTAATGTCAGGAGCTTGTTCTTGGTTTTCATTACTCACTTTATGTCTGATTTGAAGTGTTGAGTCGGAGGCGCAGTGTGAAAAGTTCAACATGTCCTTCCCAGGTACGGCGTCGCACTGCGTCCTGTAGTGCTTAGCTAAATTAAACCGAGCCCCTACTGTTCTCATCTGCTCACCTGTAGCTCCTGCCAGGCCCGGCCATGACCTTTGACCCCACACAGATGGGTCTGCATAATAAGACACGGACACACACGGCTAAGTGCCACCTTGGACACATTTGATGGGGGGCTATAATGGACTTAGAAAGTTTAAATGCTGTATGTTTTAATGCTAATTTCCTGACCTTTGTGACTGGGTGAAGGGGTGTGTGAATGTGTGTGTTTTTCTTTCATCAGACTGCGGATTTAACTGCTGCTTTTAGCCACAAACACACAGGCAGAAGTGTGCTTACTGTACATAATCTCCGACTCCCTGTGCATTGCTGGCCTGTGGCCAGTGACCTCTGTGCTCTCTGTATGGCAGGATGAGCTGAGCTTTTTATTCTAACTGTATGAATATGCATGGCCTCCTGGCTCCATAGACCTTGCAATATAGACGTGGTTCAGAGGGAGCTTTTAGAGAAAAACTATTAGTTGAATATTTAATCTACTCAATTTAAGGTAAACTGAAGTTGTTCACTGTTACTTTCTCGGTTAAGCTTGATGATATGCTAAAAACAGAGATGAGTTTATCTGTTTAACACACAGCAAGATTATTTGCTTTATAGTAGCTTATGAAAGTAATTAACATTCTTATTGGTTGGAAGGTGACTCTCTGTTGTGACCCAAAGAGGTTTACAGCCTCTTACAGATTTTCCTTCAGGATTTATTTATTTATATCAATTTCCCATGAGCTGTGATCAGATTCTCTGTCCCTACTGAAGACTAGTATCCCCACAGCATGATGCTGCCAACCCCATGTTTAGTGGTATTTTATTACTGACAGAAATGTTTACCACGAGTTATAAGAAAGGTTTAATTTGATCACTCTAAACGATCCATAAGTGGTGATAAAGTTTTGCTTTTGATTTTCAAAGGAAAGGCAGCTGTTTACAATATGCATTAGTTTTTTTACACCATTGAGCTTCTTTCCAAATGCAATTCTTAATGCATTGCTATTTTAATTTGATAACCAGTTACCTTGTATAGTATTAAAAAAACATTTTCATTTTACAGTATTGTAATTTTCAGATTCAATTGATGTGTTCACCTGCTGCTTTATTTGGAAACAGGACAGTTTGCAAAGCCAAACATCTCAATTTCCTTTTTAAATGTTGAGTATTTTGTTCCTTTAGATCAAAGTCTGTGTTCTTCGGTGTATATATGAGGATATTTACACCATGTCTTAAAGAATCTATGACAAACTGCCCACTGCTGCATTAACAGTATAATTCATCCTGTTCTTGGTTCTGTCTGTAAAACGGTCCCCTTCATTTCCCACATGAGCGGTTTTCTTATCATCCAGACCCCCTCTCACCTGCCCCGGGGGCTGAGTTAAAGCCGATAAAACACCCAAATATTCTGTTAAACATGGACGGCCTCTGCCGTGTGGCTGTTCCCTGCAATGCCTCCTGGGTAATTATGGTAATAACTCAGCCGTCAGAGGCGAGGCCAGAAGGACCCGGGATGACGAGGTCAGATTAGAGAGCTCAAAACGAAGAAGAGCGTTGGCGCTAGAGATGAGTCTGCGGGGGTCAAGGTGAAGCAAGCTGGGCTGCATGTCCCATAAACACTCGCTGACATATCAGAGACCGCTGGATGTATGTTGGCGCTGCCGCTGATCTGTCGTCCTCAGCTACCAAGACGCTGATGAGGGATGATGACAAGAGTTTGAGTTGCTTGAGTATTTGGTCGGCCTCTTCTGGCAGAGTGGGACGTTGGGTGGGAAGGTCGAAATGCCCCAAAGTTGAAGCAAGTAAGACTACTTAATGTCCCAGACGATTTACTGGGACAGCAGATGTGGACATAGCTTTGAAGAATTGACTGGATCACCCCCCAGATTGTTTTGTTTCCTTACCGAGACGCTGTGAAAAGCTAAGAAAGGCAAAGGACAAAATGTTCCTGTACAACTTGATCCATTATGGCTCCATGTAGTCCTAGACACTGAGGTTTACACCATTACTTTCAGAAATTAAAATCCACTCCTTTGTATTCTCCGTACTGTCCGTCTGCTTGTGGACTCTGACACCCGTCTCTTGCATGATGAATAACAGAGACACAAACAGAGCAGCTGCAGCAGGTTTGGGTATTTTGCAGATGATGCGAGTCTCAGGTTTGATTTTTACACGCGGTGTTCTCACAGCAAAGACAGAGAAAGAGAAAGATTTATTTTTGTATTTTTACATAAAAATCCCAGCCTCCTTCTGATCAACTTGAACCTGGACGCCTAGAAAAAACAATAAACATATTTATATTTCTAAATGTGCGTGTGTGTGTTTTGCAAGGAATTATACAGAGCATACAGTAGCACAGCACCGACCCTCCCACATTTGATGCTGCATATTGCTTGTCATATGATGGCAGTATAGGCCACAATATTTTTCCTTGCATACATGAGACAAACTCAACTGTTCAGACAGTTTTTCACCATGTTGTTTCTATTTTGTTCTTCTTGATGGCTGGTGGTAAAAAGGTTAGTATTTGTATGGTTTAATCACAAAAACTGATCTGAGTTGATGCAAGTGTGACCCTCGGCGCTTTCCATGTCTTTCTGTGTCTGGTATCAAAATTAGCTAGACGATCTGTAGTTTTCAAGTGAGACCAAAAGCAACGACCAATGTAATCAGCAAAGGGAGAAATACTTTTTCACAGTACGGTTGCCCAACATATTAATTTGCTTCCTAAATTATATTTAATGTGGGTTTTTTTTTGTCTGTTTCTTGGGCACCTGCCAAGCTTGAAATACCTCAGGTCAGAGCAGTTTATTCTTCCAGCGGTTTATCGACCCCATATTTATGCTTACATAGTTAAATACTGCAGTTTATTCACTGCCGGCCAGTAAGCGGTACACTGAGACCTCTGACCTGCAAACAGCTATAAATATTTATTTGCGTCGGCTTGTCTAAAAATAACTGTATTACAATAGAGTGTCCTGGAGGAGGTCCAGGAAAGTTGTGCAGGGAGCAGCAGTCAGCATTTAGCCTCGGTGTCCGGAGAGAGACGCGGCGGTGTCGAGAGGCAGACATATCAATACCTTTTTAGTCTAGAGGAGGGGGAAAAAAGTCACATTGCAAGGGATCTTTTTGGTCTGGAGAGGTATTTTTGGAACATGGAGACTGAACCTTGGTGCAGCTTAGAGCTGTGCAAGCATTTCTCTCGAAACACTATTTTTATCGGTTATCATTTATCATAGATATCAAAATATCTGTTTTCTTGCAAAAAAATATATTTTTGAAAAGAAAGAAATGTGTGCAAATGAAAAAAGTACAGATTTCATTGTGTGAAAACCAAGACAGGCAAATTAAATGTGAATATTGAATGGAAATTGGATGGGTTTTTGTCTGCTTTGTCTTATTCTTCTGTACTTCAGCATTGTTTCACAAGGCTGAGTGCTATAGAGTTAAAGTTCATAGTTTGTTTCTGTCTTTCAGGGCTAGACTCAAACATTCGGAAGGGAATTTGAACTCCTAAATTCTAATGTGAACGACCCAGCATATTTCACGTGACCGTAGTTAGACCTCAAAGCAAAGTAAATAAATAGTTCACTATGCTTTACTAAAATCTGACATTCTTCTAGTTAACTTTGAATCAGTGACAATCATTTACAATTATTTTACCCTAAACTCACATCACTTTAGTTAAATATTTTACAGTAAAATGAGTCATGATCTTATTGTGAACCTCGGTAGAAAAATTAAACAGGAGACAAACTGAGAATCTGTCCAGCTGTTGCACATCTTCTTTCCTCCCTTCCTTTGTGTCAAACTATCTCTAGCTTTCTTTATTGAACACATCAATAAAGCAGCGTCTGAGTTTCAAGAGAATATCTTCGTACATTTCTAGTTTCAACAAGAAAAAGATCACATTGAACATTTAGAAATTGAATCTATAGAGCGACGATAAGCAATCACTGAAATTTTTTAATAGAAAGTTTTCCTGGTGATATCAGACACAGATAACAATTGGGATATAAAAATATTTTTCAAAAAACAAAGAGCAGATGTCTGAATAGTTTGAATTTAATTAGACATATTCTAAGAATAGTGTGGGCTAACTGAGATGTGATCAACCATTTTGACGCCTAGAGTTTATGTTAAAACCTGGTCTGGACAGAACTGTTTCAACTGCAAATTAAAACTTATCTCAGGCGTGATTAATTGTCCTGTCTACATTTTGTCTTCATTCCATCGTTGTGTCCCACTCGAATATCAAACTTTCAGCCAGCCTGCCTCAATATGAGGCACATGTATTACTCCACAACTTGTGCCTCTCTCCACCCCAATCCCTCCTTCACCCCCAGAATGCAATAAATGTCCGGCCATCATTTATTTTAATTCACTCCCCTCTTGCACAGATGAAATGGATTCGTAACCTTGTAGGACAAGGACGTGCATGCTGTCTGCCGTCAGTTGCTGAGTTATTCTCTATTCTTCCAGCATAGGGAAGGAGAGAGCAAGGCACGCTGAACGAGAGCGCGAGAAAGAGGCCCAATGATGAAGAGAAATAGTCTGGCATGCAAATTGCCGGCTGCCACGTCCAATGAGGAGCCCTGGCGGAGACTGTCACCGTAGAAACTCTGGACAGAGTTAAGGAGACTGAGGGAGAGTGGACGGCAGGACAGGAAGAGTCTGGGGGAAAAAAAGAGAAACAAGCCGAGTGTGATTTGTTCACTAAATCAAGATGTGATGGGTAGATTATGGGTAGTCTGATGAGAAAAAGTGTTTATGGGATGGCTAATTGAATGTGACTAAGGAGGAGAATGCAGAGAGCAGACAGAGATGGCGACTGGATGGTGTAAATAATTTGATGATTATACTGGCACTGAAGAAACCCCATAGAAAACAATGGAAAAGAAGAAAAATATTAATTTAACTTGAGTTTTTAACTCAGTCAATTGCACAGTAGAGTGAGTCTAATGTAATTTTTGAGAATATAGGCTAATGTTGCAATATTTCTGAAGGAGAAGAGGTTTCTTCAACAGCATGAGAACACTGAATTGTAAACAGGCTAGGCTTCACTTCACCTGGTGACAGTTTTCACACAGTGTTCCTCTTTAAATTTTAGGAAAATAGTGAGAGGGAAAAAATACATACCTTTTTTCTTACTTTCAAAACGTTTCTGGTTGGCTGATCAGACCCTCACAACACCTCCTTCTCTGGAAGATCCCAGAGGTCTGACATTCACATCAAATTGAAGGTCCATCATACAAGACAATCTGTTGAGAACGCGGGCTGACGAGGTTTTAGCTCATGTAGCAGAGATTCCAGAATTAGCGGTTAGATTTTTGGTTAGACAAAGAAGTTAGACAAAGTTTTGTTTTTCCTCCAGGAAGATACTGGATTCCAGTATCCAGGAAGATACTGGATTCCAGTATCCAGGAAGATATGTTACTGCAGTAACACATGGGCCCTATGTTACTACAGTCTTCCTCAAGATGTTTATATTTTGAATTTTGAGGGCTTATTTCAATGTTACGGTTGCCTCCTGAGGTTGCAGGGTTCTTGGTGGAATGAGGCACATTAAACAAACAAATCAGGGGAAAGCTAAAGCAAACAGGCAAGGTATCAGACCTACAGGACATGAAACCAAAGCAGTGAATCCCATAAAGGCATGTTAAACATTTCCAGTACATCTTATTCAAAGATATGAGACTTTTGTTGCGTAATCCATTTTAAAACACCATCAATTATTTTTTCCCTGCTAGAGACTTGGACTCAGAGATTCAACAGACTAACGTAATAACCTTAACAATGATTATATTATTTATTACTTTACTGAATTTCCTTCATCCATCAAGTGTAATCTCTTTCTTTCAGGTTCTAACAAACATCTGACAGTGCTGTCAAGCCCACTAGAGGGTAGTATTTAACTACATGCAAATATTAAATAAATATGATTTTTTTAGAACGTATATGGTGTCCATTGCCTGTGTCTGTTCATGATTTGATATAAGTTCTCAGAAGTGTTAGCCACTTATTTGGTAGATTACTTTTAGTTATATCACAGGGTTAATAAAGGCCAATATCCATGGATTACTTTTTAAATTTAAGAGTAATTATTTCAAAACACCTCGTCTATATAATTTCTAAACTCTCCGATATGAGCATTATTTAGGAGAAATGTGGTGACAACTAGTTGCGTCAAATTACTACCAGTCAGTGTTTCTGGTACAGATATCAAACATTTAAAGTTAACTCAATGCTTAGTTTCTTAAATTTTCCATTTTTAGAGTCTTTAGTCTCCTTCTTCTTACTGAATGTAGATCTTGTGATGACATATTCGTGCATGTCTGCGGAAGTCCTTGGAAATGTTTGTGTTGCATCTCATTTCATGAGTGCTGTGGAAAACACACGGAGATTGGACTTTAACACAAATTGGATTAATATTTGCGAGAGATCTCCAAAAGCTTTTCCACTTGTAATGTTGTTTGCAGACGCACTAAATGAGATGTATCAGCGAGAGCAAACGTCTCTGTATGCAGAGCTAACGGCACGGAGGTCTGCACCGGGCTGCACTGTGACCCAATGGTTTCTCTCCGGCTCCAGTTTCAACAGGACGCAGCACATAGGGAACCAGCATGGGAAATGTGATTACATGTTTTCCTAATGTAGGGAAATCTCATTTGTTTTGTTGGCCATTTGACTGCGCCTTTCTACACCGGAGAGTTAGAAAAATCCCAGCGCTGAAGTGGATGACGGTGAGCAGACACTGTTACCACCCAGTCTGAGGAAGTTTGCTTTGACTTTGACTTTTTCCTAAAGGCAATTTATTCTCAAAGAAGGGAGGAAAAAAATTTATCTACTTCATATAATAACTAAAATTTTTTACCATACAGCAGCATCACATCATACTCCACACTAAAAAGAAGTAAAAAATAATAATTTCTAACAAGTTTCAGAGAATTTAGTCACAAGGAAGCATCACAGTGTAAGACGTCCATTGATGGCACTCTAACTAAGATGAATGTGTTGTTATCGAGCTCTAGCATGAAAAATGAGGATAAAAATGTGTCGCATGTTTTGTGACAGTCCCCAGTGTCCTTATCTCCTTTAACCTCTGACCCCTCGACCCTTTAAACCACAAAGGTGATTACAAGTGGCCGGTCAATAAAACACCTTTTGCCACAAGAAGATAGATTCTCAACCATGCAGCTTCTGGGATGTGTCAAGATGCATAGCAACATGCGACTCTCATTGTTTTCTCATCTCTTTAATGGTCAGCAGAGTGAAGAATGTGAGCGGATGTCCATTACGACATTTCAGATCATGCTTAAAAGAAAGATCGGTGCTAAATGTGGAGTTTCTAATAAGACATGGGCTTGATTATTTATCAACAAATGTTAAGGTGTCAAACTCATATTCCAAAAAAAAAAAAAAAAACAGACTCGTTATCATTGGTTATAGTTTAAACTGAAATGATCAGATCAAACACTTTTTACAAAAGATATTTACGCCTCTTGCGTATTGTTTTGTATTTTTCAAATTTCACATTTGCATAATTTTGACTGTTTTGACACAAATGGTCTAAGATTTTCTTGGTTGTGTATTATGGAGTGAAAATTATTATTGTCATTATTTCGATTTTCATTTTCAGGGCTGTATTTTCAGGGCTCTTCAAAGCTGTTCTTTTTCATTTTCAGCTTTTTCACACTGCAGCTGAAAAAGCTGATTATTTTTAGTTCCTGGCTTCAATGATAAGATTCGAAATTAAAGCTACATAATTTCAATATTTAAATGTTCAACAGTTTGACTTTTTAATTGTATGTGTTTTCATGACAACAGTAGTTTTGTACTGCTGTGATTGTTATGCCTGATAATTCATGCAAAAATAAGTGACTGAATTTAAAAAATGTCCTTAATTGGGTTTATAACTTGTCAGTACTGGGTGATTGTTGGTCATGAACCCTGACCAGTTAAGATAAACTGCTCTGACTCATATAAAAAAGCATCTTTTGTGTCTAATTGAGACAGGCAGGGAAAACAATTAGTGGGCTCCACTGATTGTGTTTCAGTTTCTGTATGGCGGTTCTCACTTATTGAGTTCTAAAGTCTATCAAGAATACCATAAAACCTCTACTTACAGCTTATTATTAAATAAACACTTTTAAGCAAATTGCTTTCTGCAAATAGAATGTCTGTCAAGACTCAGTTGCTTATACGGCTCTTTGGGAAAAACCCACGCCTGCTGTAATGTGTGAGCCTTGGTCCATACTCTTGTCACCGGTCAGTAGATAGCAGAGAATTGAGCAGAGGTCTCATAGACTGCTCATCTGCCTCACCTGTCATGTAAGAGAATATGATTTATTTTCCCAATTGGAAGCAAGAATGTGTGGCACAGACATTCTTCTGTTTTATAACTTTGAGCTCACTGCAGCTTATCATATAACACAAAGGTGAAGAACTATTTGAGTAAAGCCATGTAGTTGTGAGCTGTTTGTGACTTCGTAACAATGCAAGAGGTAAACCCCAACATATTGGTTCTTGGTGCGTTACATTTATGCACCGGCGGCAACCGATGTCTTCGTTGGCTCCCCAGAACGTGAGCGCAACTGGCCTCCACAGATGCACATCATTTTTTTTGTAACACAGCAGTTTGAGATTAGTAAGGGGTCTCGGGGGTCCCACTCGTCACTCCATTTCCTAAATTGACAGCTGGAGAAACTCTATTCCACCTGACGTGATAAACGACATCGGGCGTCAGAGGAGTGCGTCACAGCAGAGAGAAAGGAGTGATAAATGGAGGAGGTTGGGAGGAATCAGGGCAGATGAAAGTTGTTGGGCAGTGAGAAATGACTGACAGCTCATTATGAAAATCCACAAAAACAGTCAGACATGTTCAAGCTCTCACTTCTATGCATTTTCTTTTATCTGTCCATACACAGAAGTTTTGCTGCCACAATAAGAATTTCTTGACTTTGGACACGTTTTAATTCTGTCACTGCTAGAAGGTGTGGAGAGGCTCATTCATTGATGTTTGCATCTGCTTTTCTATATTAGGCATTCAACAAAATCTGATATATACTTTGATTTGTTCTTCTAATTCTACAAAGAGTATCTGAAGTAAAACCTCTTTTCAAGATGGCTGATAATCTTTGGATGCTGTGAGAACTTTTGTCATCTTAATTTTTACAAATTCGGTTGTCACAGTAACCAGAAGTTGATATGGTTTTATTTCTGTGATTGCTTTTGCTGTCCTGGCCATCTCCAGTGTCTCTTTTGATCAGCTTTGACTGCATAGAAGTTTCTGCAGTTGCATGAACAACTACAACTTTTTAACATTTTTCTTTATTATTACCTATGTAACCTCCATGTCATTTACATTTATAGCCCATGCAAAGCTATAAGTCACCCAGTATAAAGTTAGAAAGCTCAAAGAAACCCTTGAGATTTCCATTTGGCAGCACTTTATTGGGCATTTTACCCTGGTACTCCTACTAGCTTCTTGCAACCTCACTCATTTTGGTTGTTTTAGCCCCCTATGGCTGTGTTGCTGATTTTGAATAAGTGCTCAGGGCGAGAGGGTCAGCTGCAATTTCAGCCGTAGCTAAACTGGTCTTTTCTAATGTGAGATCTGAGGTGACTTTGACTTTTGATTAATGACAGTTCTCCAAAGGACATATTGCCAGGAAAACTTTCCACAGCATGAAATTCACTTCCAGTAAAAGAAGAAAACATCTCTATCTTTATGCATACAAAATCTGCCGTTGACTGACTGCACTCAGTACGAAACAATACCCAGGTGCCATCACAGGAGGCAAACACTGAGCGTGTTTGTTATTAAAATATTTGTACTTTTTGGGCCCCAAAGGCCCACTATGCCTTTTCTCACTTATGCATATTTCCATTATAGTGACATCAAGCAAACAGAGAAACAGTGCTGCTGCTTTTCCACTGTTCTCTCTCGAGTGCTTCTCTCACAGGCTGTGAAAACACCAGCCCCAGGGAGTAGACGTATCCCATGAGCCCCAGGGCAGAAGGCCCGAGGACACGCTAGGGGGATGTACTGAGGGGTGTTTTGCAGAAAAAAGAGAGTGGCATATCTCAAAATAATAAACTATAGATAAATGTAAAGCAGATAATGATTGAATAAAATTGGCCCATTTGGGAATTTTAACAGAAATTCAGAGATGATGTAAAAACACTGGTGTGGTTACTGCAGTTTAAATCATTAGACCACAAGCAAATGCAAAGTCTGACTTTTCTCATTTAAAATTATGTGTTTAATGTATGCATCACACAAGTAAGATAAAAGAACAAGAATTTTAAACTTTAATATAGCTGTAAACAACTTGGAGACCTGCACTGAGATAGATTCAATTAGGCTAAAGCTATACAGGCTTTCAAATTTGTCTCCAGAAGAACAACCAGGGTTGTTCTTGCAGCCCTGGTTTGGGACTTCTTCAACTTTGCGCTTGACACATCAGTGCAACTTTTTTTCGTATGTCATATCTGACAATTATTATATACAAGATACCTATTAAACTATCCAAAAGCTCTGCAGTTGAGGTCTATAAAATATTTAATGTCGTGACCAGAAAGAACTTTGTTACTGTTCCTGTGCAGCTCTGGGAGAGAGAACAAATTACACTGTTCATTGCATAGAATGGATCGGCCTTGAAGACCAGAGAGCATGAAAAAATACTATCCTTATGGGCCCAGACCTACATTTTAACAACTACATTAAGTTTATAAATAAGACTGCTACAAAGTTATTCGTCTGGCAACCCTTTCAACTAAACAATGCTGGCTTTCAGTAGAATCCGAGTTGTGGCTGTTTTGCAGATTCTCAAAACTTTTTGTGAACTCACCTTGTCATGAATTTGCTGGAACATTAACTCCTGTTTTAACTTGTGAATAATCTCCCTTATTTTAGAATGATGAACTTCAAATTGCTTGGGAATGGTTTTATAACCTTGACTTGATTGATGGACAATAGTAATTGCTTATTTAAGATAATTGTTTGATGTATTTCCCTCCAGGCATTATGTTAACACACACCTGCATATAATCTTCTAACACCTTTGCTTTAAGAGAGGTGTTCACCCTCTAACCTAACCTCATAAGTTATATAAGCATTAATTAGCAGCTGTCCCTTCTAAATTGCATGAAGGGGACAAATTGTGGACAGCTCTTTGTTTATTTAAAAATGACAGTGTGGTGTTGTTTCTTGGTTTTTGTACACTTAAAGATTATATTTCTGTTATTTCCTCATACCTTTACCTAAATGTATTTTTTTTTAATCATAAATATGTATTTAAGACATATACTTTTGTGCTGCTGTGTTGTTTCTGACAGAGACCAGAAGTCTTTTGAACCTTTGGACAAAAGTCTCCATATCTGTACTCTACTGTATGATCTTATTGTGAGTCAGCCAATTTAACAGAGACGCCTTCAGGGAGTGACAGTGAGGATGTTGGGGAAGAGGAGGGAACGCCCTCTAATACACACACATAAACGGAGCTCTGTCGTTATTCACAGTGACCTCTATGGCCCCTCCCCAAAGCCTGCTTTTGTATTTGATAGAAAAATCGATAAGTTTACTGGCAGAGAACAACCTCTGTGAGGAACTAAAGCAAGAAAAGCGTTAAACATACCTCATCATTACTTTGTCCAATACAAAACATTTAATGTGAAAAGGGCAATTCAGCTAACCGATGAAATATCTGTTTTAAATCTTTATGGCAGGACTCATCTACTGACAGCAGAACCAAAACATTTTAATACATTTTAAAATTTGCTCTGCCCAAAGGGTACACTATTGTATAGCTACAGTATATGTTAGAGGAAAAACATGATGGACGTCTATTTTCTGAAACAGCTGAATGTTCCCACATGCAGAGGTATTTGCATGTTGGTGTACAGATGAGTTTTCTCTCTGTGTTCAGACGCATAATTTATTTGATGTCTGTGTCTGATTTTTGTTCTCTTATCCATCAGTTAGTTGAGGAAGACTGTTTCTGATTTGGATCGTGAATCTGAGGGAGCTTTCTTGCTGTTGAAAGGAAGTCTCTCCTCTCCACTATCGCCACATGCTTTTTCAGAATCTGGGATAGTAACAAAGTGAAGATTCGGTGTTAATGGATAACCTTTTACAAATATGATTCATCTAATTGTCTGGAATTGGTGAATAAGTAGATCAAACTTTATTCTTTATTCATGGGCTCAAAATGCACAATGCTGAATTGGACTGAATTTGAGTTGCATCTGTTTATACAAGGTGCCCTGCGATGACTTGTGATTTGGTGGTATGTACAAAAAAATTAAAACCGAATTACTATATATTCAGATAAATGCAAAGAATTACCATGTATAATAGTAATTGTATAATAGATAGATCTACCTATATAGCTAGATAGGTAGATCTATCTATCTATCTATATATATATATATATATATATAGATAGATAGATAGATAGATATATTTGTGTGTGTGCGGGGGTGGGCGTGTGTGTGTGCGTTTTGCATGTTGTGGCTTTTTATGACTTCAACTGTAATTTCTCCAAATGTAGCCTTAGATCCAAGGTCAAGCCTTTTAGACAGGTCTCTCATGCCAGTCTTGAGGCGATTCTGAACAGATGTTGGCACAGCCAGCTGGACATGGCGACCTTGAGTAAATCTCGAAGGGGTCCTCTTTGGCAGCGTGGGCACCTACTCTCCCTCTGGCAAAGAAGACCCAGTGCATCATCGCATAAGCAAGTGATATGTTAGGCCATGTGTGTGCGTGCGTGTGCGTGGGTGTGCGCGGGCGTGTGTGTGTGTGCGTGTTCACAAACCAGCATTGTGTGTCATTCAAGCTTCAGTGAAAAGGTACCAGTGAATCAATCACATGCCCTGTGTAACACAGCGCTAAATGAAATTCAATGGACTGATTGAGTGAGTGATGGATGATTCACATACAAAGACCCAGAATTAAGTGATGGAGAAACACTCAGAAGGAAAGTGGAGGAAGTGAGGGTCTTTCAACCTCTTACGAGTACATGGTGTGTGGGGGTGCATGTGTGTGTGTGTTGTGCTTTCACAGTCACAATGTTGAGGAAGAAAAATAAATACATAGCAGATATAGAGTCTAGTGCCTGGGAGCCGCAGCGTTCATGCCTCACATCTGCCTTCCCTGGATGCAGCAGAATCTGTGTGTTCATGAGTGTGTGCGGCTACCATCTGGGCAGAACATCAGGGGTACGCCTGGACCGCACGGTGAGCCAGTCCACTTTTAATCTGCCCAGCGCCCTCTCCCCGCCAAGGAAGGTCAGTGCCTCGGCAAGGACAGCACTGTCACCCTGCAACATGAGCGGCGGGGGTCGGCAGTGGCTATCCATAATAGATGGCAGCTGGCTTTAGTGTACGTCTTCACTTTGCCTGGGGCCCCGGTCTCGGCCCATCTTTCATTCCCACAACTCTGCTAAACTAATGTGCTGTGTTAATGCCTGTGTGAATCAGGAAGAGTGCTCAGTCGTGTGTCTCCCCTGTAGCTACTGAGTGCTCATGTCATTGACAAAATAGGGCAGACGGTGCTTCAACAAAGGAAACATTTATCTGAAGGTATCGCAGCAGAGCAACAAAATTAGCCTCATGAGTTCCCCACTGCAGTTAGAGGGAAAAGCATGATATAGTACAGTATGTCTTTGGAAAACAGTTATTTACTTAATTCCTAAAGTATTCACATTCTCTGAACAACCACCAAGTTCAGTGCCACTTATTAGGGTTCCATTTGATAGACTAACACGAAGTAGCACATTCTTATGAAGTGGAAATTGCTACTATGATCTTTTACAATTTTCTACTAATGAAAAGTGTGGCATACCTTCAGCCCATTTGACTCTGTTGGCCTGAAATAAAATTGAGTGCAACCAGCTACTGTACCTTCAAATTAGTGAAAAAAATCCCCTGTGTCTGATTTAATCTGGATATAAATTCAACTCTTCTGCTGTGAGCTCTTGTCCAGACTCTTGAAGCAGGATTGAATCATATTTTAAACTTTTATCTCTCATTGATCAGTTCATATTTAAAATAAATATGATACAACTGTACACCCAGTAAGAAACATGCTTTCACCTAGACTCAGAGACTGAGCGAGGAGAGTATTATGGAGAGAAGGAGCCAAGACACCCATGGTGTAATTCTGGAAGAGCTACAGAGAACCACAGCTCTGGGTTCAGGATCAGCTGACATGTTTTGGATGTGTCCCTTCTCCTGCACACCTGATTGAAAGGATTGTATTACCTTCTGTGAATGCCATCTTCAGGTACAACAGAATGGGCCTGTTAGTCCCCCAGTCAAATAATTCAGGTGTGAGACATCAGGGAAATATCTCAAATTTGTAGAAGACCACAAAACTTTGCAACTATTTGTTGAGCGCTGCTTGTTGTTCTGAACTCCTTCTTGTAGAAACTATTACGATTATCCAACATACACAGTGTTTCTCTCTCCAAAATCTTTCTCACACTAGGTTGAGAGTCTGGGTGTCATCCTTTATAGCTCCCTATGTTTCACGTATGAGGCTGCATATTTACATCTACACACAGTTGATGGACATATGCACTTCCCCTTACGCTGCCTCATTTTATTTATTTTTTCCTTTGTAAAATGAAAAATAAAAGGAAAATAGAAACAAGAAAATGTCAGTTTTGTAAACATTTATTTTCACATTTCTTGTAAACTTCATGTAAACTTCTTGCAGTTGAGCTCCCCCATCAGTTTCTCTTTCCAAGTTGCCACAGAAACCAAAACCATTTTAAATGCAAATGACCTAAATAAGATTAGCAAGGTAGGCAGGCCGCTCCCTGTTAATTATCAAACGCAGTAGTCAATTAACAGACCTAATGATGGGATACTTAGTGTGCGTTAACCCAATTTACCACAGCTGACAGACAGGTGGATACGGCTGCAATGGGGTAACTAAAGGTGGGACATGGAGAAGGAGCATTCACATCTTTAGTAATGAAATGATGTGATTTTAGCCAGGGAGCAAGAAAGTTCAGCTTGAAAAGCAAGAAAATAGTGACCATGCCTGTGCTTTTCACCCTGATGTGATTGCTTGTTAGGTACCCTGTGAGTGTAAGGTGGAACTAGGCTCATCTGGGGGGTAATTAGAGCTGCCCAGGAGGTGTTGGCCGAGATGCTGCTCTACAGTTAACAGCATTAGTCACAGCAGCGATTAAAGCTTGCCCCGATTTAACAGTTGTCACTAGACCTTGGCTGTGAGTGGCATGGGTGACTGACAGGTCGAAACGGGGGTTGCATTTGAATATCTGGGTGTGTGAGCATGTGCTATGAGCTCACCTGCAGGTTGAAGTAGCATGTTCTGAATAATTTTGTTGAACGTTTTGTGAACAGGTTTATATTTTTTCATAGATTAGAAACAATGGCCTGATGGTTTCAGTTTAAATATAAATTTCTGGTTGGAAGCCTCTTGCTCTTCTTTTATATTTTTTTAAATAGCCACTCAGGAGGAGGTTGCTGTGAAGTCAATGACTCAATGAAATTCACTTCTGACAGAAAACATTCAAACAATTCCTAAATTAAATTAGACTGTCTTGTATTACATTCAGGATCACACTGGATTGTTTGTCATTGAATCTAGCATATCAGTATGATTTAATTGTATTGAGATATTTTTTTATTTATTTGAAGGATTTATGTTTAGATGGAAATAATTGGACATTTTTGTCCAGTAAAGTGCCTTGAGCTGCCATTTGATTTGAATCAGTGATACATAAATAAGGTTATTCACATAAGAAAATTGTGCATTTTTAATGCAGTATCTCTGTCATACTACAAAAGGTGTGAATTGAACAAACCAAGCGTACTCACTCATAATTTAAAGAGATTTGAATGTTAATACTTCTAAAACACTTGGAAAAAAGTTGGAATACTTGTCCTATTACATCTGGGGTTTTTTTTTGGTTTTTTTACTTATTGAATTTTGCTATATTTGTATGCACCTTCTTTGAATGCATTGCACTGGGCTCCTTTCTCCATCACATATTTTAGCATTCAGAAAAATACATTGAAAACTTAAAATGGTTGCTCGTTTCCTACAGCTGATGTTCGTTGCCAAACACACAAAAAAAATCAGCTTTTTCATGTATAGTTCATACATTTTCACAATTACAAAAGAAATCACAAGAATTCACAATTACAGAAGAGTTTCTGTCACAACTTAATATGCTGAGGCGACTGTTTTCTTCAAGTGCTGCTGGAGCCCTTACTTCCTGCCATAAAAGAAAAAGAAAAAAACAAAACATAACATTTGATTAATGTCTAAATGTTTTAGAAATGCTCTCAAAGATCCAGGTGGTGACATTCAGGTAACTCTATTAGACACATCTGCCTCACTAGCATAAATCATCATCACACTGAGGATCTGCCCAACCATTTTCATCTGTGTAACTGGAGGTTTTAGCAGGAAATGTGTGCCGGTGTGAGCGACCTATTGATCATTAATCTGGCGCCATTGATCCAAACATATTTCCCTGACACCCTGCTGCTTTCTTTGTGTTTAATCTGTTAGGATTTACAGGGATGTCTTTTTACCAATGCCTTTCTACTGAGACAGGTCAGACAATAAATAAATAAAGGCTCTGCATTGGTCATTTGTTAAGTTATTATCCTAATTATAGCTTTTGTCAGCATGAAATGCTTCAGAATGATGTATAATCATAATTTGTTTCTCAAATTGTTTGTTTTAGTGCTGTTGTCAATATTGTGCAATCATTTTACATGATAAAGCACAATACAGCTTTTATACTACTGAACGGTTCAGCCTTGATTTCTTTATCTCCGCTCCAAATGTGCAAAAGTAGAAGATATAACCATGTGAAGTGAAAGTCAATACGCAAGTGATTTACAAACCACAAAGCAGGTAATAACTGAATTTCCAAGTGTATGAAATTTACATTGAAGCAACGATGCTATATTGTGGATCACAGACTTTCATTAATAGATAAGCCCTTAATTTATGTCACTATTGATTATTCAGTTCAGAGTGTTCGGTGGAATCATCAGTCTTCCCTTCCTCTTTTCATTCAACCTACTTCCGAGACCAGATTAATTAACTTTTGCTCAGCTGTCATGTACAGAAAATTGGACATAAATAAAGGAAAATGAGGTAAAGTGTTTTATTATGATTTTAGATCTATAATTTAATGTTTAGCTTTCCATAAATCTGGGTTGTAGAAGAGAGGCTAATTTGAAAGAAAGTTCACCTTCACAACAACCCTAAACATGTAACCAAAACCACAAAAGACGAGTTTAGACCAAAGCATAATTATTTGTTAGAATGGAACAAGCAATATCCATGCCTAAACTCAACTTAGAATAGTTTGTACAGACTTTATAATTTAATTTAAGAAGTTCTCTATACATTATAACCTGTGGAGACATACCCTAAAAAACCTGGCGACAAAGTGTTACCTCAAAAGTGCTGAAAATAGACGTAAATTTTCACATCAAAATATGTTTACACAGAACTGTATCATTTTGTGGTTACTGTTTAGTTTGTTTGTTTTCAATCTTTATAGCTGCTTAATTGTCAGTAAACTAACAAATGCTCTGGGTTCTCCTGATTTAGAGCTGCTCTCTGGATCCTGATGTATATTAATACCACAACACTAAACCTCTTACCCAGGGTTCATCATTCATCCAGCTAAAAAAGGAGGAATTGAAAAGCAGTCCTTGTTTTTGCTGTAACTGGAAGCCCAGCCATTTATTGCGTTGTAAGACAGGGCAGCCCCCTCCGTGCGTCCTTCACCTCCAGCACACAATGTCAGCTCTTATTAGGTACTAAATTGTGTTTAGGTGAAATTTTCTGAAAGATGCAGGTGTCAAAACAAGTGGGAAACTTGAGTGCTTCAGAGTAAGATGTGCTTTGTTAAATTAGATGTTGCACTTGCTTTATTTCACTCATTTTTTTCTATAGCTAAATGCAGCTGTGTGTGTGTGTGTGCGTCTGTCTGTGTATGTGTGAAATACCAGCATTAAACAGAAAAATTTGCATTTCATCTCATGCATATTTTTAATCATATCCCTTTCTGGCTTTGCCCAGTGTTCCCATTTAAATCTGGTGAGGTTGTCATTTGGTGAGTGGTGCTGCTCTGGGCTTGGTTAAGTGATGACTGCTGATGACAGATTGTCCTCCACCACATCTACAGCCCTTCTCCCCAGCGCACCGCCAGTCCCTTGTTCGTATCTTCCTGGGTGGACTTGAAGACTCCGTCAGTGACACAAGACAAATAACACTTCTGCCATACCATCAGTCTATCCAGAAACACAACTGCTCACCTTTCACTTTACAAAGCCAGTGTGGTATTGGACTTGCTCTCTTTTCTTCATTAGTATTTCCCTAATGCCTTCCTAGAGACAAGTGAAAGCTATTTGCAAACAGGATGGTTCTCTGAAGTTTTAAAAAAATATTATACACTAAGTTTGAACTGTACGTGTGACCATCTTGTCTCTAAAAAGAAGCCAGTTTTGATATTGCAGAGATTTCTATTATTTGCGAAAAGAAGAAATATGAATGCGATCAGTATAAGAACAGTAGCTTTATCTATCTGAATGTATTTTGTCTGTTAGCACAACATGTCAAACCTTAAAGCAGCACCAGAAGATCACACTGGATAACATTAGACTGGAAAACATTGATTGGTACAATGAGTCATGATTTCAGCTGAGACATTTAGTTTGTAGGTTGGCTTAAGCAACCTGTAAGCATGGATCTACCCTGCCTTGTATTAAAGGTTCAGGCAGGTGATAATGGTGTTCAGGTATACAGATTATTTTATTGGTTTACTTTCTACACTTCAGCACTAAGAATTACTGAATTTTCACAGCCTAGCGCATCCATCGTCTCATGGCTACTTCCAACAGGATAATGCAACATGTCACAGGGCTCAGATTATCTCAAACTGCTTCCTTAAAAATTAATGTGTGCTCATTACACCTTAAATGGCCTCCATTCATCCATCCATCCATCCATATTCTGTGCAGAGGTTGCCAGTCCATCACAGGGCAAGAGGAACATGGAGGACTAACAACATAGTAGACGCTTGTAACTAAGGCCAATTTAGAAAGACCAATTAACCCTACAGTCATAAATTCAATATGAGGCCAGACTTGAAACATTCAAATCACTGTATTATCATCTAGTTAAAGTTAAAACTATCCCCAAAATCTTATGCCACTTTATTCCCATCAGCGCAGTATATGTAGACCTGTCAAACTTTTCAAGTAAAGATCTCAAATATCAACTAATGTGTGAACTCGACATTTTAGTCAGATAAAATTATTTCTTTTTTCTTTTTTAAAGCGCAGTAAATTGGTTGTCTGTGTAGCAGTCTCTGGCTGCTCTACCTGCCTCATACTCAGGAGGATGCTGTTGTGAATGTGCTCGTATGAAAGAGGAGCTTCGGTTGAGTCTCCACTCATGATTCGTTAACTTCACAGGCACTCTCGGGGAATCCTGAGGCCACACTCCCCCTGCCACCGCCCTGGGCAATTATGCCCCTTTGAAATGCAAATGGCGGCATGTACATGCTCGAGTGTGTGTATGAGAGTGTGTGAATGCGTGAGTTTACAGGTTTGTGTATTACTTCATGCACACCTGTGGGTACGAGTGTGTTTTCTGCGTAACTTATCTTGAAAGCGCCTAAATCCTCCGGCACCGCTGTGCAGAAGCAGTCAAATCCAATAACATCTGAAAGCCCTGTTACCTTGTGCTCAACTGGTCCATTGAAGGGACCCTCCAAAACGCGGAGCCGACAAAGAACATACCTTCAATTAGCCAAACGATTAACATTTTAGAGGAAGTCTGTGTTTGACTCCCATGGGCGCCCTGAGCTCCCTGCCACTGTTCTTTCATATTCAAATCCTCGACATAAAAGTTAGCCATATCTAATCCCAAAAATTGGTCTTTTACTGTTTTACAAAGAGACAATGCATAAAGTTTTTGCAGGCAGAATAATTGCCAGGTTATGGAAAAAGGTGTCTGGTTATGATTAACAATCACTGCAGATCATGATTTGCTCTCAGAAGCTGACAGAAAGCTGTGTGATACAGTCTTTTCTAATTTAGTAGGTGGTTAGTCAATCATATTCAACTACATTCATTTACATTGCCTCTAAGGGGGGGTTGCTTCCATGCTTGAGTGGGTTTGTGGTCATTATCATGTTGTGCTGTGGTTTAGTCTTCGAGATAAGGGACAACGCTATTGATTTGTTCCATTTTTTGTGTCTGGCGCCTGTCATTCAGCCATAGAATCCTAGTACAGAGCAAGTTGAGGTCGTTTATCTGAACACCTCCATAACCATGTGTTACAGGGTGGTATTGTGGGGAAGATGTAAACTTTGTATGAACTTACACCTCACTCCCATGCCAACAGGAGTTGAGTAAATTCGTCAGCTGCCTAACCCAGGGTCAGGTAAAGTGGATTTACAAAATGTTTCATGAAAAGGACTCAGAGGTGTCTGTATAACCTTGTTTGTGTCTGCGTGTGAATTTAGAATGAGTTTTTCTTAAGAGTCAAAATTCATGACGGTGCTATCGGTTCATGTAGAAGAGTTTCAATTTCAAACTGCATTTGCATACATCCTCTGACACTCTGTTATATAACCCCTCAGCCGGAGTTACAGGTAAATCATTATTTATTTGCATTTTGGTTGCATTATGTGAAAGACAAAGACAGATTAAGCTAAAAAAACACAACTAACCCACAATGGTGAATTGAGACATTGATTCAGTTGAAGGAAACACCCTCTGAAATGCTGAAATTATGTATTGATTTTCCTCCTGTCTTTCGCCCCGATGCCTCCGGGTAATTGCCTCTTTGCTGCTGCGTCGTCTGAACTGAACCGTCAGGGTATCTCAGTGACTCTGGCCTGTAACGTACGTTCCCAGAAGACATCCTCGCTGACTTCACGTTGCATTTATGAGTCTCCACAAAAGTTAGCTTGTGCACTGCAGACATGAATAGTATATTAACTGTTTTTAGAACGAAAGAGAGTACATACTAAGTTTCAGCTCCTCAATACCTGGTTTAAAATGTTGCTATAGATTTTTATAATCAACACAATCATTGGCTGACCCCATTGGTTCAGTTTGTCATGGTTTAAGATAAACATGCAGGAACAATTTGTCATTTTCAGATTCTTTAACTTCGTGGTCACTTTCACCAACTTTCTGCAAGTCTGAGATGGTCTTTTATTTCATTTTATGTTCTTTGCACTATTTGAGACTGAAAATCCAAATAAGATTTTAATCTTAGTCTTTATACGACACATGTTCATGGATTTAACTGGTCCTAGTGCTTAGTAAACATCATTTATTTGTGCCTCCACTCAGGTTCTACCACCAGAAGTTATTATTTTGGTCTTTTAATATCTCCAGATAGTTTAACAACTCTTGCTCTGAAAGCTGTATTTAACTATTACTTTGCAGATGTTGATGCTGAAGACCAGACAACTGATCAGGCTTGTGAAGCGTTCACAAGCACCACTAGTAGTTGAAAGCAGTGTAAATAGACTAAGGTAAGCATATGATAACATCAAGAGGTATACTGGGATAATTAATTATTTGTTTTGGTTAAACTGTTACTGATCCTTCTCAAAAAGGGAAAAAAGCAGATATAGATTGATCACTCTATATACCATTTTACACATTTGTAGTAAGGTGGTTCTGAGATGGTTCAGGCTTGTTGGAAAGCAAACAGGTTATTTTATAGAACAAGTTAAAACCAGGCTCTAGCGCTAGCCCAGCTCAAGGTTTGGAGGTGAAACTTGTAACTTGTAACAAATGTCAAAAAGCCTCCCTACCTGAGTTTGACAGGTGTCAACTTTGGAGCTCCTGAAGCGTAAAGTAAGACAGATCTTTTTCACAAAGTTAACAACTTAGGGTCAAAGATATTTCTATGTTTGTGTCACAGATACAGGTAAAACTTTTGACATGTTACTCTCATCCTAAATGGTCTTGTCCCAGTTCAATCCTCTAGGTCTGTGAAGAGGCTTGACTGGCCTCTGATAATGTAAGGCAAAAACCCAATCTGTATAAAATGTGTTTTTTAGGACAATGAGTCTTGTGGGCTTTAGAGAGAAATTAAGACAAAGTGTTGGTGACAATTTCTAATCCCCTCGACCCAGAATGAATGCTTTCCTTGTTTGTGGTTGAGAGAAGGTCTTTGTCTATTAATAATAATAAAAGCACTTCTATAAAAAGAATACACTTTACAACAGGTGTAAATGTCATTTATTCATATAAAATTCACATGCTTCTGTAGACGTTTTGGCAGAACAACAAAGGTTTTTTCAATACTGTCTTGTGATGATCGTTGTTGTTCGGACTTTGCATTTTTTACATATGATTTCATTTTTTTTAAATCCTGTGATTGGCAACTTGTGAACTTCACATGTTTCTGTGTAAAAAAAGATTTTTTTACATTCTATGAATTTGCACGTTGTCCATATAGTTTTAGTAATTTGTTCCATTATATTTGTAATTAAATCATTTCTGAGAATCATATAAAGCTTTCAAATTATTATAATTACTATTATTAGTTGCCTTGGACCTTCCTGTTAAATGTTTAACAGTTTTCTAATACACTTCTCATAGCATACGCGCAGAACAACGAGAGATAAAGAGGAATAAAAACCTGATTCAAATTCCTTTGATGTGGCATTGTCTCAGATGAAGAAAGGGTTGTGGTAATTTGCTTTGTGGATGTGGCTGCTGAAACCAATACTGATTTCTTTGCTTTGCTAATTATTAATTACCCATCTCCATGCATATGTGTTTATTCCTAATTGTATTTGATGGATGAGTGGCAGCTTTGACACCTCATTAGACCAGATTAATTGAACGACACAATATTTATGTCTCGCCAATGACCAGTTATCCTACCATCTATCATTGCGATGATCTCGCTGATTGAAAACCACTGATCCGTGTAATCCTAATTATTTTGAATTAGAAAAGAATTTATAGCTTCTTGTGGCGTTTTTCTGTGATGATGGCAAATTGGAAACATTAAATGCATAACGAGGGGGAAAATGAGAGGAAGGCGCAATTATAGAATTAATGTGGGTGAATGTCGGCGAAGGGGGAAGGGTGCAGGAAACAAATTTGAGGTGGAGGCCTTACAGACCAGAGGTTTAACTGCACAGCCTTAAACACAGAAATTTTTTTTCTTCAGCTTCTGGCATAAAATTTGCCTCTCTCTTAATTCTGTAAGGTAAAGCCCACAGGATGCTTTTTTTTTTTTTTTACTTTTGACAAAACCTCTGTATTCTTCAACAACTCCCTATCCTCTCCCTTACGAACATGCTTCCGTGGAATATCTCGATCCATATTCCTGTCTTTTATTAAAAAGTTGGCTGAGTGAAAACACTTCCACTGAACTTCACATAACCCTCCTCTAACTTCTGCAAAGCTCAGGCCCTCCTGGGAGGAGCACAAACTAAAATCCAGCATTTGAGCTCACAAAGGCGCAACAAGGCCCAGAAGAGTGGAGCTTTTACTATCATACGGTATACGAAAGCCTCAAGGAGCAGACTTCTTTCCCAGGTAGTGAGAACTTCCTCAAGCTTATTTTTCAGACTTTTCAAGTTTCTAAGACCATTAGCCGGCTCCCTGGTGGTTTTTGAAAGCATTGCCGCTAATTGAATTAAGCGGTTTGGTTTGGATTCAAGCGTTTTTGAGAGTAAATCAGTTAAGGCAATGAAATCCTCACTATTTTCTAATACCAAGAAGACTCATGAATGTATGTGTAGACCATTGCTGCAAATTGGAAGTTAAAAGGAGAGGAGTTGATCTTCCTAATTAAGGGTTAAACCAGTCTAAACAAGGTAAAAAAAAATTTTGTTTTAAAAAACCTGGTTGGGAGACATGAAGCATTTATGTTGTCCATTTTTCCTTCAATCTTCATACACATTAGAAGTGTGGGAGAATCTTATTTTAGGTATTGAGATGTCCCTAAAGCAAACTGTGCCATCTCTGGAACTGCGGATACTATGGCCACTAGCTGCTGTCAGTAAAATTGGTCAAAAATTAACTAATTTAAGTAGATTAATGTTTACATTATTTCACTTCTAGTTTTTGCTTCAGTTTCTGAATTAAATCATGTTTAATGTTTGCTTAGTGTTTCCTTTAGTCTTATTCAGTCTTGGAGCTCAAAAATGTATTTTAATTTCCATGATACATGGATAGGTCATTAACTTTGCAGATTCTGAAATGTCATCATCCCTATGTGGTAATTCTTGCTTCAAGAGAAGCACAGCTTTAAAGTTTTGTAGTGCATCTCATATGCACTACAAAAGTGCATATAACATGACATGTCTGATTTGATTAAAAAAAAAGATAAATTAATTAAAAGGCTGATCATAACTTGTTTTTGTTTCATACTTTCAATAATTATGTATTTTGTGACTTAAAGTACTGAAAAATATATAAATCTCTGACAAAGTTTTCACCAGGTAGATCACCTTTTCAGTTTATTTTCTAATGTAATCTGTTTGTTTATAGCTTTTCTGCTTTTATGAATTGTACACTAAGTCAAAATAAACTGTGAAGAGTATTTTTCTCTCTCCCTGATTAAGTATAAAATAGCTGGTTAATAATCAATTGGACTACACTTTTATTATTTTCACTGTAATCAATATAGTTGAGAGATGTTGCCTTAAAGCAAGCAAACCTATAATATCATTTATAGAAATGTGCCTGTATCATATAAATATTCTTTTTTTTTATTTTGCCCTTTCTCTAAATGACGACAATCACTGGGAATCACTGGGATTATTAATAGACAAACAAAAAAATCTACAGAACATTTTCTACGTTTACACCTGCATAAATGCAAGCTGAATCTAACAAACATTTGAAAGTCAAATTTGTTGACATCCAAAATTCGTATTTTAATCAATTCCACTTTTTAAATATTGTCAACTCGAAACACTCTTGTTTTTTTAAAAATAGGACAAGTGGTCCTCCTTTGGAATCAGCTGGGGGAAAAGTTTAATCCCATTGAAGGGAGCCAAAGCCAGACATTTAGCTCCTCACAGTGTAGAATACAAGATTATAAAGCCTGATATAGCCCTTCCACCACCCGTTTATTTTTATCCTCTATTAAGGCAGCGATATCCTTAAAGGCTGCCAAAATTATCCTGCAAAAAATGCTGACTGGGAAATATGAAAGGTTCCAGGCGGCTCTAGTAAGCAATCTGTGCGCATGGTGGAGCAATGTGACTGCTGTGCTTGCTATACCAACAGGGGTGACCCCGGCTGGATGGAGAGGTGAGGCTAAATGAAAGTCATCCCCAGATCTTGTGGGAGCCAAGTCTGGAATACAACAGCTCGCTCCGGAAGATCAGACTTAAGTGGTGCTTTGCATCTGTGCATGCAAGCAGATTTATTTTTAAAGCACCCTAATTAATATTCAGCTAATTTTTTTGTTTGTTTGTACAGGATGCACCACGCAAAAAACAACAAGAAGGGAACTTAATCTTGTCTTAAACTGATGGTGTGATTTTGTAATGAGCATCTTTACGTTGGGAATCACTGGGATTATTAATAGATAAACATAAAAATCTACAGAACATTTTCTGTGGCAAGTTTTCCAACAGTTGACAGGGAAAGAAGGGTGTTACACCTTACACAGTTTGCATTGTTACATGTAAAAGAAGCTAGTTAAAACCTGCCAACTACATACAAAAGAGACCCATGTTGAAGTTTTTAAATTTATTTTTCTATTTAATCTGAATTAATAGAGAAGGAAATGAGATTTTTATTATTTGAGTTGTGAACTAAAAGATTTTTTGCCCAGGTCTTATGAATAATTATTCTCTCCTGTTTTGAGTTGTTACACTTTTAAAAACAAGCTAAATATTGCTACATTTTTAGATTAAAAATAAAAGCTACGGTTTTTTTCAAGGCCATTAGCAGTACCTACTTGTGTTTGCAGAGGACCTAATTATTATTTTTGAGAGTTCATTCCACATTAAGAGCTGGAACAGAGGAGACTCTGATGTTTTGTGACTGAACCTGACAAGCATTTATACTTGTCTATACTGATTACATGATGCAATACAGGTGAGTAAATGAGCAGATGGAAAACAGGTGTAGGGGGTTGAAAACATGCACTGAGGGAAAAGTAACATTAGACATCAGGAGACAGAAATAAATGAAACTTGAGATGGAACAAAATAAGCAACATAAGCAAATTAGGCTCAAAGTGCAACCAATTGTGAGTTACACAAGCAAGCCAAATGGTAGTAACAGTTTTGAACGCTTTTATTGAAAAATTAAATCTTTAAAAACCTTAAAAATATCACAGTAGTATGTTTTTCTTACTTTCAGCATCCATATAAGTACGACAAATTATTCTTTATTAATGTTTCATGAGCACTACACCACCCCCTCATCAATATCTACTTAATATTTGTCTGAGTTGTGCCTGATACTAAACACATCTGAAGAAAGTTGCACCTTTCACCGTGGACAGCCTGTTTTCTCTGCAGTGCTTGAAGCAGCAGTAACTGTGCTACATATGCAGAAGCTTCATAAAGCTGTAAACAAATGACACCAAAACACCCATCATTTATTTATTTTATTTTATTTTATTTTACTAGCTGCCATATTAGAGTGAACTCAAGATGAATGTATTGATCCTGTTCCTGGATGGGAATGACACAACCTGGCTTTCGCCATAAAGGTAACTCCGTCCAGACCTTCCACGTCAATGAGCTGGGAAAAGATTCAACCAGTATCTATTGAAAGCTTGAGCCGTGAGCTGCAATTGATTTTGTTTATTTTGGACGTGATTAAGCACAACAAAGATGGCTTGCTGTTTATGTCAGGATCAAAGCTTTCAGGGGCATAAGGTTAGAGAAATGCCTTCAAAATAATAAATGTATACGGTATGTGCAGCATTTGATGATTACATTTAACAGAACCGAAAGTGGACAATGTGGAGACAAGACAATTGTGGTACAACACAACATATTTTAAATCATATTATCAAAAGTACTTAAGATCTTCTTTTATGAGACTAAAATAAATGTGTGAAAATCTGAGTCCAGGTTTTAAAAATGTAAAAGATGCAACACAATATATTTAGCTGTACTTATTGATGAAATATGGAATGATATTTGACCCCAGTGATGCAGTGTTACACAAAAACCATGTCCACAAATATGACCAGAGGTTCGAGCACCAATTCCTCTGCCTCTTTATGTGAGTCCAGTTCTCTCAATCAAGACATCGCAGCCTTGCCACCGTCCTCTGATTAACTCTGCAGCTCTTGTAGCTGCGTTTTAACGCTCCTTGGTGAAATGAGAAATTAAGAGGCAAGAGATAGAGGCTAATGGCATTTATTAACCCAGCGTGAGCTTGCAGCGGTCCTCCACACAGGCTGCTCCAGTTTCTGGAGGCTTCGCTGTACGGAATAGCCCGGCAGAGAGAGAGAGACAGAGGGGTGAGGTGGAATGTAACAAAACCCCAACAAATGCACCCAGCTGATTAATGGAGCCCTGTGGCTATAGCAATTATCCCTCTCCACACTCCTCCGGCAGACGAGCCAAACAAGTGTGTGGCAGTGAGAGCAAAGTGTGTGAGTCATGTTTCTGTGCAACTTGTGTTACCTTGATAAAGGCTCGACAAGAGTTTGTTGTTTTAACGGGTTGCAAAGGTGGAGCTGGACTTTTAAAATCACTTTTTGGCAGCTTATTCTCTGTAATATATATTGTCTGGTTTGTGCTCCAAGTGGCATATTTTTCTATTTGTTTATCTTGATCATTTGTTGCAACCACGTAATAAAGATGTAAGAAATTATTTTATGACCCTGATATTTGTTTTAATTTACTGTTGAGCTATAGATTTGTATTAGTTTAAATCAACTTTCTAAATAATATATATGAAAACAAAGAGGGTGCATCTGTTTTATAAGTTTCTGCAGTCACAAGGAAGAAAAAAAGCAGCTTTTTTTGTTTGGGAAACTCAATTACATAAAAGCAACGCAGCAGGAGATCACATTCCTCACTCCAACATTTTATGTATTAAGCCTACTACTTATTGATTGTTGCACCTTACACCAAGCTTTTGATTCAACAGGCTGTAAAATCGCATCGCTACCTGACCTAGTTTCGTTTTTCAAAGGTTCCCATTGTACTTTCCATTTATTAAATTCCTTTGTTCAGCTGTTTTCTGCTAAATTAAGACTATTCTAGACACTGGGAGACACAGGAGATCGAGGGAATACTTAGCTGACAATGAAAAACAGAGAAATGAGAGCAAATTACAAACTCCACATGCACATACTGGTTGCTGTCCAGTGCAACAAAAAATGCTTACATGCAAATTTGACTGTTTCTTCATATGATAGGTGCATTTTAGGCTCAATGAATTTACTGTAAAATATCAAACATCTCCCAAACATCCGGAAATCAATGTAGTGAGGCGGAAGGAGAGGGGAGAATATAAAAATAAGAAAAACATACACAAACATGCTAAAAGAAAGCTAGTAAATTTTTTACTATAGTAGTTGTTACTTATTTTCATACTGTAAACAAGTGTCTTTTTTTATTTTTATTTGTTCAGGCCAATGCATTTCTTTTATTTGTTTATTTTTATTTAACTTTTTATTCACTTCTTTTTTGGTCAGTGAATTTCTAAATCTTCTAAGTCAATTCCCATCAATAAATTGTAGTTCAGAGTAGTTCAGTAAAGAGCAGTTCAGCTTTTCAGGCTGGAGATAAGTGTGCATATCGTTTAATCTAGGAAACGGCATACAAATTCATTTAAACAAGATCTGCTCCTTTGTCCAGTCCTGATCTGAAGCCATACATGTCCGCTGAACATTAGTTCTGTTCCCTCTGCCTCATTAAAAACATAAACACATCTCTTGTATTGATTACGTCTGGATGTCTTAATCAGATCAGCAGGAATATTTTGCGTTTTCTACTGCAGGAAAGTACACTGAATGCCAAAATATTGATCATGTTTTATTTCAGACTGCGCAGTTCTGTCATTAAAGCAATCGCCCTTTGGTCCAGTGACTCTGATATGGAGTGACATGAAAAGAAAACATTCAAATTCATAATTCCCTTTTTTTTTTATTTAAAAGACTGAAGGGAAACAGAGTCTGTCCTCAGGCTTCTGGTGACACAGGCACACCATAATCAATAAGAGCGTGTGATGGGTTTTGCATCGATCAGGAAAATGTGGGTTGATGAAGTGGGTTGGGAGGATTGGGCCGCGGAGCTTTGGCTTCCCTCTGATGGCCGCCGCACCACACAGCCGACGTAAACATCCACTCAAACTTCTGTGCTGTCAGCTTCAGAGGCTGTTATCACTATTTATTTGGGAATCCTGCCTCTTGCAGGATTGGTGGATCTTTCACCCCTGCACAGATCGCAGAAGTGCCGTGGGAAGCAGCTGTTGCTGCTTCAAACGAGGGCAGGCGGTGGAAAAGCCAGACCTGTGGTGGAGAGGATAAAAGACTAAAGGGAACAGTTTAACTCTATAAGCTGACTCTGAGCCCTCGAAAGCCAAGTAAACAGACCTGTAAGTCAGCCTCAGTGAACATGCTTATCCCTGCAATGTGTAAACACTGAAATCTATCTATCTATCTATCTATCTATCTATCTATCTATCTATCTATCTATCTATCTATCTATCTATCTATCTATCTATCTATCTATCTATCTATCTATCTATCTATTTTAAGGGGGTCTGCCCGTGTTTTGCTCCCTTGTGAATGGACACAGACTGGTTGCCCACTAGCCCATCTCAGTCCTGTAATCGTTCACTCCCATTGGCTGCTTCCAGGACATCCTTCCCCAAACCGACCAATAACCCTCAGCTCTGCGCACCCCAACCACTCCTTCCTCATCTTAAAGAGCCCTATCGTCTTCAATGGAGACCCAGTCGCTTCACTCACTTTACTCAGCCAGAGAGCACGCTTTCTTCTCTCTCTGCTGCTGCTGCTCTCCATCCATCTGTCTCTTCATCTTTTTATTCTCTCTGTCTCTCCATCCATCTCTCCTCCTTGATTCCCTGTTCCCTCTCTTTTCTTTGCATTTGCTTTTTCCTGTTTTTCTTCACTTTTTTCCTCCTCTTCAGAAATCTTGAATGTTCAGCACTTGTTCAGACTGGAGTTTCGTGACCCAAGGAAGAAGATTTATTTCCTTTTTATTTGCTACTTTGAGAGAGTTGGAGGAAGGAGCAAGGCGAGACCCTAATTTGTGACAATATGAGGAGCTGATCTCCTCTTCCAGCTTTTCTCCAGCTGTTCGTCCTGTTGTTCTTCATTCATTGTTTTTTTGTTTTTTTTTTACTCCAACACCTGGAATGCTTAATGTGGACTGATGGATGTTTCTGAACTGTGCATCCCAGATCCCCTCTGCTACCACAACCAGTGAGTGTTCCTCTTTACTCATCTTTCTGTCCTTTGTTCTTTGTGTCAGTACTTTTCAACAAAGTAAACATCAAAACTGTTACTTACAAGACAGAAAGAAAAGAAAAAAAACTTGGCTCCTAAAGTAAGCATTCCGACAGAGGAGTACGTCTCTGTATGGGACATCCGATGTCAGAAATCTCAGCTGCAGCAGCAAAGTCTGCAGGGAGTCCGGGATGCACGGCTGCACCAGAACGGTCCAGCTCGGCTTCAGGATGCAACATTTCAGAGCATTTATTGAATACTATTTTACACTGTAAACATGTAGTCTGGTAGAACACATTGTGGCTGCACATTAGCTTGGATGACAGACAGTAAAAACTAAGTTTGGAAAAACTAGAAAAGTTTTTGAAGGGCTTTTTCTTTTTTTTGCTGCACCGATAAAAAAACAACAGGATTGACGGTTTGGTGTTGTTTAGGATTGATAGAACATCCTGGATTAAATAAACTTCATAAAAAAGAGAGATAATGTAAGATTAAAATTGTTGCTCACTTCTGCCCTCACTTTAAAACTGACCAGATCAGACAGCATGAAACAGTTTTAAGAATTTAATACTGTTTTCCCTTTACACCCAGAAACAAGCTTTTTCAGAAAAAATAAATAAATAAAATGGATATTTTTTGGCTCTAAATTTGACTGGCAGTTGTTTCCATTGCTTTAATCATACCAAGCTGGAGCATGACAAATAAAAATGACCCAAGTGTTATTCTATTCACAAAGAGCTGCTTGTTTCAGGGCAATTTCTTTGGATTCATTTTTAAAAAGTTGAATATTTGATGCTTTTGCTAATTTACTTTGTAGTAAAGTATGATCAGTGCATATCTAAACACACCTGTGATTTTTCATTCTAGGACATAAAAATGTTTTAGTATTAAAAACAATAAACTGTTGACAGCATTAGCAAAACATATATTTTCTGGTGTGCTGTTGGACTTAATTCAGTCAGCAAAGTCATATAAGGTGTAGTTTACCCAATAAAGGGAAGAGAAACTTTTGCACTTACAATATGCTCAACTTTTTTTGTAGATTTTTATAGTTTTGTTTTGTGATTTATTTGAATCATTTTAACAAAATGTAAGTTCACATGTATTGCTGTGCATGTGTTCCAAGTAAAAAAAAAAATATATGTAAATGAGAAAAAACACCATACATACTTCATAATATGTTCTGACATTGTTCTGTTGTTTGGGGTGTGCAGGCGTGTGCGGGTGTGTGTTTGTGTGTGATATTACTTTCTTCCACAACATGTATTCTTCTTATGCTTTTCTAAAGCAGTAAATTAAACTTTTGGCATGACATTTACGTTGTCCCAGATTTTTCACCACCGGGACGTGAATGTGGTGTAGCTGCTCGACTGTTTGCAAACAAAAAATCTACACGACCGGCAACACACACACAGAGCTGTGCTGGGATCGGTTTGGCTCTGAAGAGTGCCATTAATCCCAGCCGAGAACTTTTGGTAAGACGACCTGCCTGGTAGCCGGAGGTGAGAGCTCTGATGGCGGTCCAGTTCTCAGACTTACTGTAGTATCTATTAATTAAACAAGCATGTTCCTCCACTGCTCCTTAACTGAACTTATATGAACTTGTTGGGGGTTTTTTTAATTGATAAAAATAAAATATTCTTCAGAAGCAGTGGAACAGCAAATAAAAAGTGCATCAGAGCTTCATGGGAATAACTGAAGAGAAGGAAACTGAAACGTCCCTTAACCCTTGTTTCAGTCAAAAATCAATACGTTCCTTTAGTACCGAGCACTTCTGCTTATTTTATGTGAAACTTTTAACTTTCAATTGTTTGAAATGAACAAACATTTGTAAGCTTAATTTCAACTGAAGAGCAGTCCTTTCAGATTTTACCACTCTCTTTGCTCACATTATTTATTTTTGGTCCACCTTTCTCACCTCAGTTTCCCTTCACAAACTGGAATGTTTAAGCGTTCAAACATTTTTACACGATCACAATTACACACATGAATATGTGAATTGCAAATGCATAATAGACCAAAGCATCGCGCTCCAACCTGATCTAAATTTGGCTGTGGAGACACCTGACAGTGTCTGTTAAGACGAGCACTTATAATGTTGTTCGTTCCTCCGCTGAAAGTAGAATGAATAGAAAACATTTCAATTCATGTAAACATTTAATGCAACATAAGAAAGCGGGGGCAGTGGATTTCAGTCAACTTTATTACATTCTTCTTGCCCAATTAGCAGGACATGTGGCTTTTTGCTTTTCTGACATGTTTTAGGAATAATACATTAGAAAAACTGCAGCCAAATATTTCCTATTGTCGCATGTTGCTATGAGGGAAAACGGTGAATTCACTGGGTTGCAAATATGAAGGAGATGGAGAAATTAGTCTTATTGTTACAATTCATGACAAATGATCAATGATAGAAAATAATTATGGATATTAGAGCAGTTTTTACTGTTTCATAAGTACCTTTTCTCTGCAATAATTAAATATATATAAAATCATAATGAAATAATTAAAAAATCCCTAGCAGCAACGTTAGAACAATCTAAACAACAACTCTGCATTTTAACCTCTTGATGCAGGAAGCTGTGTAACAACTTAGCGGCTTTGATTTAATGTTACCTGAAAAGTTAAGCCTAAAGATATTCATACTGTTGGCAGTTTAAAGAGTAAAATCATTTTCATTCAACCAAGAAGTCTGTTTCTGATAGGAAATTATACAGGCACTTCTGACAAGATTTATTGGCAATCAAACTATTCTAATAAACACTGGCCACCTTTTTTTTGCAAGTTTCTACTGAGACTTTGGTGATTTATCTTCAAGTTTCTGTGGTCAGAGGCCTCTTGACCATCACCCTAATCTTTAGTTCGCTCCACAGATTTTTTTTTTTTTCTCAGAATCAAATCAGGACTTTGACTGAGCTACTCAGAATATTACTTTAAGTCAGAACATGCATGTCAGTAAAATTAAAACATATACATTTACCTGTATGAATATGCTTGGACTTAAAATTAGGTAAAAATAAAGACAGTTACACAAGAAGTGATTTTTCTGTTACTTTTTTCTTCAATTAAAAGTAACTGTAAAGAGGAAACTATATGATGTAGTGTCTTTGAATGTGATTAATCTCTTCAGAGAATGGTCATGGTTTTAAGTCCTTCTCTATAACAAAATGCTTTACACTGCAGTTTTGAGCCCTAATGAAGAAATATTGTGAAATCTCTCTTTAACATAGAAAATAATAACTTTGAAAGAATTGGAAAAAAAAATTACCAAAGCCAAATTATATCTCCGCATTTTTAATAAAGCTTATGACAACTACTGAAAATGTAGGTATACCATGAAAAAAAGGAAATTAAAATTAATTTCAAAGTAAAACTAAGTAGGATGGAGGACACGGTGACTATACTGCGCTTATCGTGTGTGGACAAAAATGATCCGAACTCTTCCTGCTGCCATCAGAAGAAGTTTAATTTTCATGAATTCAAAAAAGAAATGGCCAGAATTTTAAAAAAACAACAAAAAAAAACTTTTAATCTTGGTGCTGTATTTTCTTCACAGCCAGCTTGTTTATTAATGGCTCAACACGCGGCTACAGCCAAGCTGTATTGGTTCACAGTGATGGTATGAGAGGCGAAATAACTTCATTACATGTCATGACCCCCCTTGATATAGATATATCCTTTAGGCAGCTTGTCAAGGACTTTGAATTCATGAGGATGTAGATGGATGCCGCCACCTCCTTTTTATGCATTTTTTTTTGCAGTGACTCCTCAGTGCAAACCTGAACAATATGCTCAGAGAGGATTTCTTAGAAGGAGTTTGTTTTATTGATCAAATGAAATTAGCACACAAACACAGAGAAGAGATGAAGCAGTTTGTCTAATCATGAAGCGTAACTCAGGCGAGATGTTTAATTTAATGGGCCTCATTGTAGATTTGCGAGGTCTCACATTGTGAACTTAATTCCTCTTCACCACCTTCATTTGCATTGTGTCAATTGACCGGAGCGCTTACTGTATGAGCTCGAGTCACGCTTGAAATTCAGCCCATGCCCTAATACCATTAGGCAAATGCAAAGTTGTGTCATTTACACATTTGAGAAGAGGAAGAAGAAGAAGAAGAAGAAGGAGGAAAAAAAGGAAAGCTGGAGGGGAAGGAGGGGTGAGAGAAAAGCCAATTTGTGCCGAACAAGACTCGGCTGTGATTATCAGTGGATGTTATTACTGTGGAGAAGCAGACGTTTGAAGGTTATGTTTCTGGGCAGTAATTGAAATGCAAAATAACATTAGGATCGATGGCCATCTCTGTTTATTTATGAAATCAATATCGTAACTGTCCCACATGAGTCCTCCTCTGATTCCCAATGACGGCTTAAGTCTCTGGTCGTTTATTCCCCCCCTCCCTCCACCACCACTGTCACCCCTGCAACCTCCGTCTTCTGTCTCTTTTTAAAAGGCAGTTAGGGGTGTGTTTGACTTTGCAGAGAGAGCAATTTCCTCGAGGTGGTTGGATGTGTATGTAGATGGGGGGTTGATACTCCAGGTAAGGAGACATCATCCATGTGGGAAATCTATGCAATCTCTCCTCGTGGCTGTGACATTGAGGAGGCCATATGCTGGAGGTTCTGTGTACTACGTGTTCGTGCATGTGAGTGTTTGCGTTGGGGACGCAGAAAATTAAACAAAGTACAATAATGCGGTATAAACCTACCGCTGGGACTTAGGAACTTAGAAGGAAAATACTAACTTTGAAAGTGAGAGAATTAGACCGAAACTCAAAGATCCTTTTTTTTAAATTATTCTAGCAAGTCAGTCTGTGCAGCTACATGTTGTGACAGGTTTCTACCCAGGGCAGTATAGGCCTGGGGGCGGGAAACAAAGGGATAAAAAGTGTCAACTGTGCCTCAAACAAATATTCCACAGTTTAGTTACAAGTCCAGACAATAAGAATAGCCCATTCCCAGGTCGTATACAGTATAAGAAATGTATGGAAATACACTCTGCAGGTCACTAATGTTTTAAGAATTTTTGAAGTAAATTAAAGGGGTATATTGGTGTTTTTTAAGTATTTATCTGGATCAAATTAACTATTTCAAATTTATATTTCAATAGTATTTGTAATTAATAAGTTCAAGATCACTCTTCCTTCAATCTCCAGGTCAAATAGTGAAAATAAAATTTCTACTCATTGCCTGCATGAAAACTAAAAACTTCCACTATTTTTACACCGTAAATGCGTCAAACATGCATTTAACACTTCTTTAGACTTCAACAAAATTCACATGAAGATTAGATTAGATTGATGCATAATTTAGGAGTCATTTTGTAATTCTCTTATTTTCTGTTGAATTTAAAACTCTTCCCTCTGTAATTTATATTAGCCCTTAGGAAAAGAAGACTGAAATTCTCCATTAGCAGCAAAATATGATTGTTCTCTGATTTCAGTCCCTAACGTTTCTAATAAAACACGTTTGCTGTTTTATACTTTTCTTGCTGTCAGACTGTGTGCTGTGTTTGATTGTTTGTAGAGCGGCAGGAAAAAAAAGGTTTGCCCAGGGGGGCTTTTAATGGAAGAACAACCACAGGATACATATATGTATCAATTTATGCTAAACTGATGCAAACATTATTCCATTCCTTTACGGATCTTTAACACTCCTATTTAATATTCAGTTTTAGGGTGATATTCAAAGTAAATGTCTCAAATAAGTTTTATTATATGAGGTTTCCATTGCAGGCTGGTAAAGAAGAGAGTAAGAATTTTATATTTAATTAGAAAATAAATCAGGATGAAAAAGTAAGAAAAGTAGTTCTTGTAAAATTGGTACAAATAAATGTGCTTTAAATAAATGTGTAGTTTTTCTTCTGATATATGAAGACTTAGTGGACATTTTTCCAACAAATAGAAGTGTAAGTACTTAATTAGTGAACAGAAAAATTATAAATAACACCTTCAAATGTACCAATTCTCCATGCACTTCCAGGTGTAAATACAATGCTGCACCTTATTTATACACTACAAAGATCCAGGGATGTATTTTCCTTATAAATAAATATTTGCCTTTTGTTTTGTTAAAAAGTGCAAAAACATATTTTCTTTTATGCTAGTTTGTTTTCCATTAAACAATTTTAGCTCCCCAAAAATGTCAGAATAAGAGACTCAGCACCTTCATTTTCCCGAAAGGAAAACTTTTCTTGGCGTAAAGTTGTGCTGGAAAAAAAGACTTGCATCAAATATAAACGTAGCAAGCAAATATTTTCCCTCTGAAATCATAAAGTAGACACAGAGGAGCAGAGCTTAAATAACGTAAGGCGCTCATTCAGTACAGCTTTTAACACAGTCACTGTAAATAAATAGTACAGGGTTTAAGATGAAAAAAACTTAAAATAACTTCTTAACAGCTCAAAGTGTGAAACCCGAAGATCTCCTGTATTAAACAAAAATTTTAAATTCTGAAAAATATGCTAAAATTTTCAGAAATCTTCTAAAGTTACACTTTCTTTTTGTAGTAATCTTAAATTTAAATACAATTAAATGTAGTGTGTATAATCTAAGCTTAGGAAACCACATCCATCCACAGCTTTGCTTCCTGACTACTGTACCACACTCGTTGTGAAACTCCAATACATCCAAAACTCTGCAGCGAGAATCCTGATGAGAGTGAAAACACAAAAATATCAGACCATTTCGTCACTTCCTTCACTGGCTTACCGTCTCTGATTTGATGCAAGCTCTCACTCTCAAGTTCAAATATGGAAACACACCTCACCTTACAGTCCTCTCACTCAAATCTCTCAAAAGGACTTAAAACATTTCTTTTTAGCAGTACATTTGGTTTTTCAATTATTAGGTGTACTGTTAACCCCCCCAAAAAAATTCCTACCTCTGGGAGATTTAGGTTGAAAGTTTTTGCTTTATTTACTGAAAATAATGTTAACTTTTTGGTGTGGCCCAGCCAGAGTTCAGTCTTGAATTTGTGGAGGAAGCTAAAAATTAAGCAATATACAAAAAGGTATGTCTGGTCAAAACATGCAATAAGCAGGTCAGCAATTATATAAAAGGTTTGATGGCTCGTCAATAAATGTTCAACTATCTTTTGACATGCCACTATATAGTAAGATGTAAATAAAACTAGACAGGTTTTTTTATATTTCTTTTACGTTGTTTTATTATATTTACAGATCTCATTTCCTTCAGAGAGAAACTTCTAGATTAGATTAACATAATTGTAAATGCAAGGGGTGTGAATACTTCGAGCTAAATTCTAATTCTCATTCCATTTTTCTGACTGATCTGGACTTCTTATGGATATAATTTTGTGCTTTCTATCAATAACTATAAATTTAATCCTTTCACTTCAGCTAAATGCTTTATTCTGTAATAGTTCAAGCTCATATCTATGTAATTTGTATTATAAATAAAATTGTGTTTAATTCTATTATATATTTTTCCTCTGTTAAAGGAGACTTAGACTGTGTGGTAAAGACAAGAAAATATTTTTTCTCCCTTTCATGACCTTTTTACTTTTATGTGTGAGCGCCTATATTTTTTTGATGACCTTGATTTATGATGCGAATACCCGCATCACCCCTGTGTGTTGTTGTCCCTGCTTAACTCTCCAGACGACATGCACAGCCACCCTTCCCGCCTTTCGCCACGCGTGACCATTCATTTCCCGGACACACTGATACCATGGACTAACGGCGTAATCTATGTGTTTTGTGGTTCGGGCTACTCAGTTTAAAGCTGATAGAGTTTGCCCCAAACAAGGACGGCCTATCATGGAAAGATTAATGAACTAATTTCATGCATGGCTCCTTGCTTCTGTGTGCTTCCATGTTTGGCTGTATGTTCTGCACAGAGATTTACGCTGCATTGCTTGCAACAAGCTTAACCCCAAATTTGACACTCACGTGTTTCCTTGGTGAGGAAATGTAAGATTAGGATACCTTCAATAAACACATGCTGATGATTCTTTCGAACATGTATGTTTTGGTTCTGGATGTCAATTTATTGTCGAAAGTTGCAGAATTAGATTGGTTTATAATTGACATACGCAAACATTAGAGTTTTTGTAAAGTGCCCCGCTGAGGAATTTTTGGGCTAGAAAAGAAATCACAGCTGACTCGTGTTGCTAACTTTAAGCTGTCTGGATGGCTCAGTGGTTTTCCGTAAGTAGTGAAGTCTCATTCTTGCCGTGTGATGGACAGACGGAAACCCGTGTCTGCTGCGTCCACAGTGGGACCGTCTCACAGCAGCAGAACAGAGAAGGCAGGTGACCTTCACGTCTGTCTGATGAGTCCTGCTTGTCTGCTCTGTTTGTACCATTTTTCTGTGCAGCGGAGCACACACCAACCTATTAGATATTAGGTGCAATGCGTTTGAGATAGTGTGTGTGTGTGTTTTGCCAAGGGATACATCGAGGAGGGTCAGGCTACACTTTTAAGAACTCCATGTCTCTTTATAATAAGAGGAAGAAAACCAAATTATGAAACTACGTACCTATTTCTGTCTGTGCGAATCGGTGGTTCGTGCCATTATTTCATTTGGACAGATCTGAAAGGACCCATTAGAAATTTCCATTAAACGTAACAAAAAACATCTCCCCAGCGTTGCTGTGTGCTAAGTGTGGAATGAACTACTTTTTACCAACGCCACAATGTACTATTCCATAGGGATTCCCCCCATATCTAGCTGTGATGATATATTAACTGTTACCACGCCGCTTTCTGCACCTCCCTCTGACGGGAAAAAAATCTGCCCTCCAAACTGACTGTAAGCACATGCTGATTTTCAACAAGATTTAACACGAGTGCTGTGAATCTTTTATAAACCACAATGGCCTCATGTTGAAGACGTAATGTTGTATCGCTCCATCTCGCACTATGTTAACAGTCCTGACTAATTAAAAATGCATAAGGAACGTCTGAGATCCGTAAGAGGGGGGGGTTTATTTTCTCATGCCTCATCTTAAACAGGAAGGAAGCGGAGGAATCGATAGATCCGATCCGGGCTTGAGGGGAGGGAGGCTACCTTCATCCCTCTTTCCATCCTCTGTGCGTTAGCACTTAAGAGACGTTCTATGCTGTCAGAGCCTGAAGACTTAGTGACTTAATGCAAAGAGGAAAAGGACATCCCTTACCATTAGCACCAGATCTAAAACAGAGGGCAACCCTCAAGAGCATTTAGGAAAAATAAAAAAAAGAAATCAAAAGAATATACCTTGCCTTAGCCAAAAGAGTTTTTGTAAGGATGCAGGAAAATATGCAACTGCTGAATGTTGCAATAATGATATTGGTGGCGTTCAGTCCTTGATTAAGCAGGATGTGGGAGCATGGCCTAGAGTTTGTTTGGTCCCTCTACTAAAGTTTCTTTCATGCAAATTGCAGAAGGCGGCCAGACACTGACTTCAAGATTTTTAAGGCTTGTCCACATTAAAATGACCAAAATTATTTATGCAACTGTCCTTTCTAAGCAGCTTTTTAGAAACAACAACATTTCTAAAAGTGCATTACTCTTTAAAGAAGGACCCAAAATGTTGCTAACTTTGTCAAACTTGAATTGCATGGTTACATCTGACATACTGGGGTTTGGTTGGAGGTAGGTCTATTTTTTTTGGGGGGGGGGGACATTTCTAAAATCTAATGTTTGGAAAATTTGCAATCATAAAATACAATTTGGGGGTCCCCTAAAACCTATTTGCATTGGTGGGGCTCCTGCCCCTGTATGACATATTCTTGAAGTCTGAGCCAGGTTTTCATCAGTCTTGTCACTAAAATCTTTGTCAGGTGTTAAGCTCAAGGACAGGGAAAGTTCACTCAAATGTCCAAATATACAATATAATTCAAAACCCTATAACAATCTGTTAGGTATTGCATCCAGGAAACATTTTGCCATCACAATTCTGGGACTCAACTTTATTGAAGTGATCGCTGTGATTTGGTATACTGTGCAGCTGACATTTTTAATGTGGCAATAAAAACTTGGACAGAGTCAAGCTCCAGCTCAGGCCTGATTTTATTACCGAATATTCTGTACATATACACTGACAGACTTTGTCACTTCAAATAAAATAAAAAAATTTCTTTATTTATGTAAACTTATGTTTATTATTTTTACACGATTCATTTTCATCTCTTTGAGTTTTTTTAAATAACTGAGTCCATAATGTGATTAAGGTCAAAATAGCATTAACTTTAGATTGCTGCAGGTCAGTTACAGTTTAAATGCCAAATGTTATTGTGTAACAATATAAAAACACTCAAAATTTTGCTAATAAGTATAACTACAGCAGCTTAAATAAACTGCACTGACTCCAGAGTTTGTGCAGCAAAGACAAAGAAATTCCAGTAAATAAAATTATTTTAGCAGTTGAACTATTCTGCCATAGTCACATTCAAATCTTCTATAGTTTCTTCTGACCTTATTAAAAAAATTAACTGTAATGAACTGTAAATAAATTTTGCTGATGCAGAAATTAAGTTCCTGTTTATTCACCTTTGAGGTGACCTGAGGCTGTGATCTACATGTGATCGCAAGAAATTGTGTGAATGTTTCACTGCGGTTATATTCTCAAACAGAATTCAAATTGCTTTTAATTCCAAGGTTAATCAGTTAAGTATGTTCAATCAAGAATAGCACATTCATAAAACAATGTCACATGATAAAAACAATGCATCTGTTGTTTTATGCAAATTACAACAACATAGAACTACATCAGTCCACACCATACATACTCTCAAATTCAGAGTAACTATAATGAATAACCAATGACAGGAGACGCATGTTAAAAATATCCAGTTACAGCAAAGTGGATTAGTTCACAGATTTGTTTTTGTTTCAGCCAGTAGCAGTTTAAAACAATCCATTGATTTTTATGGCTCAAAACCTGTGTTACATGTCCCAAAGGAACTTTAGCCGTAATAAGCAGAACTGCAGAAACTGCAGCATGTCTGCTTCTACTTACAATCAGTTCATAACTCATGATCATGTGCTGTTAGTGTTTTAGTCTTGGACTAAACGTAAATGCTGTAAAATATTCTAACATGACTAATTTGACAGGGCTTTGACCAGAGTGTGTACCCTCTCAGAGAAAGATGAAGTCTGCACTTCATTTAATTGATTTAATTAATCTTTCCAATAGGTCGAATTTATTTATAAATGCATTTGAATGTAACGCTATGGCAATTAAGCTCAGATCTCGACTTTACATGTGTGTTTGCAAATTAATATCAATCATTTTTGTTGTATGGTTCAAAAAACACGCATTGTTGTGGAGTGTAAACTGGGAGAGAATGGAAACAAAATGTTGAGAACATTTCACTCGTATGAAAAGTTTAGCATCCTTCCACCACAAAACGTCATCTATAATTCAGAGTAAGTCTCCCTTCCTGCTAGGGGAGGTTTGGGGGTACATGCAGGTACTATGGTCAGCTCTGGTGACCATAATACCTCTGGTTCCCGCAGAGGAAATGACGTGGGTAAAGGGTCTCCTCGTAAAAGTTCCTGCAGTGAACACACACCTTTACCTTACTACATAGGTTAAAACACACAGAAAATGTAACTTTTTCATCTTAAGCTGGTCATTTTGGCTCTGGAGTGGTTAACTCAATATGTTATAGATGTCAGGTCTTATTCAAGTATTGAAATCATTGTTTTTAAGCCAAGCCTCGTTTATTCTATATTTTCCTGTGGAGAAAAAGCTGGTAATGGATAAAATAGCTCAAATGTTTGAGTTTTAAGTTCCGAAATAAACTACAATAATGCATTTTCTTTCACAGAGAAAATGGTAGAAAGGACAATATAGCTCTCCCCAAAGAGTTGTTTTATGTCCTGAGCCTTGTTTTGTCAAAACAATAACAGACAAAATCCTTGAGTAGAATAACAGATTATATAAATATATAAATGCCTGGAATAAAATTAAGAAAAGTAAAAAGCCATAAATGAGCAATCAAATAAATTTAGGACGTAGCTATGTAATTTAGGGCATAGTTTGAAACATCTTGACATATTTAAAGGCTTTTAAGGCTTAAATATATCATTTTAAATTTTTAATTAAGACTTTCAGGAACCCTGAATAAGATGAAAAACAACAATGTTTTCTCAGGCCAGTGCTTCCAACCGAGGCAGCAGTAATCTGGCACCATCCGCTGGCAAAATAACCAGGACTATCGATTTGGTCATCTATTACCCACAATCCCCCAAATGCTGAGTGCAACACCTCTCTCTGTCCATTAACAGCCTTCTAAGCTTTCATTCATTCGTTCATTCATTCATTTGCTTCTGGCAGACGGCCAGTTGTAGGCATTGTTTTCAAGATGTATGGAGCATCTGTTGACATGGTCGTTAGTTACTATTTTGCCTGAGAGGAATGGGCTCTGTCGGTGTTCTGCTTGGCATTCCTGCACATTAATGGTTGTGTAACGTAATCTATCAAACTCAGATGAACCAGCTGATGAATTTCTCGCAGAATGATGGACTGATGATGGTTGAAAGCCAGGGAGGGATTTTTTTTTCTCTCTACTGCAGTTTAGTGATGCACATCGTTGTTGTTTTAATCTAAGACATTTTAATTTTTGATGCGATTCAGAAAATTACCTGATAAATCCAACTGCAAGTATGTTTTTTTCTGTACCCATACAAGTGTCGCCCTCTATGTGTTTCTCCAGGTTGCTGACCAGAATGCCCACTGACGACCGACATCTACCCTCCAGCTGTGGTTCTTACGTCAAAACTGAGCCCTCCAGTCCGTCTTCCTCACTCGTAGACACCGGCAGCCATCACAGTCCCAGCGGCAACTCAGACGCCAGTAGCGGCTACATTAACGGCAGTGGCGGACGCTCCCACATCTTGGACTCACCTCCAATGTTCAACCCGGGCATGCTCGGTGGCGGCAGTGCGTGCTTACGCCGTTATGAGGAGTGCTCCGGCAGCATGGCGGACGACTCGCCAATTAAGTGCGAGTACATGCTCAATGCCATTCCCAAGAGGCTTTGCCTGGTGTGTGGCGACATTGCCTCAGGGTACCACTACGGCGTCGCCTCTTGTGAGGCCTGCAAAGCCTTTTTTAAAAGGACGATACAAGGTATTTTACAAAGTCTCTTTGTGATTTTACAGACTCCTGTGAGCTGCAGCTTTAGAGTGAAAAAATATTTTTCTCCTGTTGAGCCCTCACTAGGCAGTAAGACATAAACAGACCAAGTAAAGCATAAGCAACTAGACAAACCTTGAAAATGGGAAAGAAATGCTCAACAGATGTTGTCTCCAGGTATTTTTCAAATGCAATCCAATTTATATAGAGATGTAGTCAATTGTATTTAATTACATACATTCCCGATCGATCTTAGTATAACACTATGCGGGGTAAATCTGTGTTACCATAAAATAGGAAGTCGTGAGTGGAGAAAGAGCAGAACACTGATAGAGAATAGCGTAGCTGTCCACACGTTTATTCAACCTTCATGTTCCAGTGCTTCTCAATTCCAGTCCTCAGGCCCCCCTGCTCTGCATGTTTTAGCTGTACCCCTATTTCAGAACAGCTGATCCAAATGATTGCATTACCTGTTCTGCAGCCATCAAGTACAGCAGAAGCCTGCTAATCACTCATAGATGCAATCCAGGTGTGTGGCAGCAGGGAAACACCTAAAACATGCAGGGCAGGGGGGCCTGAGGACCGGAATTGAACCCGTCTCGAGCCCTCCTAAAAAAAAACACGGAAGAAAAAGGAAACAGCTCCTCTTAAAGGCACAGCACAATTCCTTAGCTATAGATCAACTTTACTAAATAGCTGTATGTGACCTCATTAATTGAAAAGAAAAAAATAAATCATCTTACATTAGTTATAAAACAATGACGTGAAGTTGGTAAAAAGTTTTCAATCTTTCGCAGTGGCAACGTAGCGACAGTGGATAGTTTGTTGCAGCAGTAATCCTGTTGCATGTTGGGAAAGTGGAAAGGAAAACTTCCCTTTAACAGGAAGAAACCTGTTTCTCATTTTCTCTGATTTTACTTTTTATAGCTATATGTTTGAGTGAAATGAACTTTGTTCTTTTATTCTATGAACTACTGACAACATGTCTCTGAAATTCCAAGCAAAAATGTTGTATTTATTTGCAGAAGATGAAAAATGGCCAAAATTATGAAAGAGATTCAGTTTTTTCCAAATGAAAATAATGCAAAAAAAAAAAAGCAAGTTAATATTTATTAACTCAGGAAGAGTTCAGAAATCAATATTTGGTGGAATAAACATGAGGTTTTCAATGGGGTTCAGTGCAGTGGTCTCTTAATGTTTTCCAGAAATATATATACATATATGACATTCAGGTCAAAATACATGCATTTTCAACTGTGCACATGTTTCTTAAACCTTAGTTTAGGTTAAGAGACTAAAGCTAGCACCGAAGCTCGAGAAATTGTAGATGTAGATTAAGGAATCCCCACCTTTTACATTGTTTAATTCAACGTTCAGTTCCAATCATTTTAAGTATAAAAAGAAGCACTATGTTTATGATTTAGGTGGAACAAGTCTAACCGTCAGTATAGTAAGGACCGTCTTTCTACTGTCCTTTCTCTCCTTTTTCCTTCCACTTGCTCTCCTTCGTGGAGGACAGGCTAGTACCGAGCTTAATCTGTCCGTCATTCGTCCTGAGCCACGGGAGTTTCAGTCAATAACAATCAGTGTTGGGTGACTGTAATTAAGAGCCAGGCATTTCATTGGAAGAAAAGTCAAGAAAGGAGAACAGAGGTGCACGTCTCTTCTTTGTCCTCGGACCTTCCCCCCCCCATAGCCCATAAGCAAGGGGAAAAGGAGACGGGGGTCAATTAGAAGCTCAAGCACGTGTTGCAGTGGCAATAACAGAGATGGGAGACAGTGGAGGGTCTGCATCGAGGAGTCCTCTAAATAAACACAAAGGGACAAGGGACGGTGGGGACGTGGTCATTCACAGAAAGGAGAAGCCACTTTAATGGAATGGTAATCACGGAGGGGGGTCCCAGCCCCAGTAAAGGAGGAGAACAAGGAGAGGTCCAGCTTGAGTGGAGATGGGCGCGTGGATAATAGCATGGCATAATAATATATCAACATTTAGGGGGAAAATAAGAGAGGTTAAGGAAGGATATTAGAGTGGTTGAAATGTCCTTTGAGAAATAGAGGTGGACACAAGACCTGATTTACTAAGAGGGTGTGCCGACAGTGAGCTTTTAGACATGGGCAATTTAAGTCCAACAACCCACCTTCACCACACACAAACACACACATACATGCGCAAACAAGGTTATTTTAATACTATGAGGAAAAATTAACAAAGGAGTGTTTTCTCTTTTTGCTTTATCTTAGCTTAATTTATTGAAGTAAAACTCGCCGATAGACATGTTCTCATTTTCAGGAATTATGTGTTTTAAATGATAATGATAATAAAAGCAAGACTACATTTTAATTTAATGGTTTTTTAAAAAGCACATTAACATATGAGAAAATGTCTTTGTCATAAAAGAAATTAGTTTACACGCAAAATTTAAATATCAGAGATCAGACTTTTTTTTTTTTTTTTAAATGGGGTTTGTGGGGCATATATTACTATCCAGTATCTTACCTGCAGCAGAAAGCAGTCTAAGTAATTTTGGAGAAAGTGCTTTTCTTTTTTAGCTATCTCAATGAGTAGCAGTCATTTTTAAACAAAAGTCTGGGATTATTTGTGCTGAAGACTTTTTTTGTTCCATTTGTGATTAAATAAATTTCCTTGTAAAACACATTGCCCAACAGAATGGGGAAAACATGTATTAAAAAGCTCTTGCTTGAAATCTGCTTTTAGTATGCTTTTACTACCATTAACTTGTTCTAAATACAAATATTCATTATTTGGTGAAATGCATCCATAGATCAGAAGAATCGGTTGTCAAAGATCACATTTTGAGTGATGGTATAGTGAAGTGAGTGATGATTATCAGGTTTTAACTGAATTTTAACAAAACTTTATTAGAACTAGTCAATCCTTTATTACCTTGCATTAATCTAGAACTAACAGTGATTGTCAGTAGGCTTGTGCAGCTCCTGGTTTCTGTCCTGAAAAGATTGTGTCTCTGCTGTTATCTTACGATGGCACCAACATCTTTACCCTTCCACTGCAAAACCTTCTAACTATTTTACCTCTATAGATAAGTGTCTGGGATGTTTTTAAAGTTGTTTTAGGGAATGTTAATTGTGTATTTGCGATAAACTGACCATTTATTCTGTGGCATATTTAAGTTGTTTTGATGGTGTCTCACACTATCTTGGGAAATTACATTATCTAGGCAGTTTACATTGTTGGTTGACTGATCTGAATCCTGCTGTTTTGTGGTTCATGACTAATACAATGCTGGAAAAATCCACTTTCAACTTTTGCGTCTAATTAAAGCAACTCTAGAAAAATGTTTCCGAATCAGTTTTCAAAGAGATACAGAGACTAGATGCCACTATAGAGACACTAAGCAGCATGTGTTTGTTCACGAGTGCTGGAGTGAAGAAGATTTTCCCCATTTTGCTAAAGCCTCTCTGTTTATTAGACTTCACCTAGCCTAAATCCAGCAGCAGTCCCTGCCAACATCCTGGCATGGGTCCCTGGACCCCTAGCTGTGCTCGTGACCCCGCCGGCACCATCTATGCCAAGGATTCTGACAAATGTTGGCACCTTCTCCTTGACCGACGGGGGGTTGAATGTGTTTTTTAGAGCGGGGGGCTGTAGAGGTGGTTGTATGTGGTTCTGGCAGATCTGCAACCCACAACACCTGGTTTGCTGTATTTAGGTAGCATTGATACATCTCTGGCCTTCGAGTCATGGACTCTGGAGTCATAGAAAGCTAGGGAGTTATATCAGCTTTTAGGTGCATATTAATTCAGAAAAAAAAGAAAAATTGACTGCAGCAAATTCAGTAATGACTGTTTTGAATCAGACTGATTAAATTGCATAGAAGATATATTCATAGTGAGCCAAGACCCATCAAGACAGACTTGAATAATAGACTAGGCTTGCTATATGATACAGGAGCCTTAGATAGTCCAGCTGCTTAGTCCATTCATTCTCTATATAAAGGGAAAATATTTTAGAAAATAACTCCTGCATTATAGAAGCTAATTGTGTTTTTGAATCATGCTGAAGTGGAACTGGTTTGTAAGCAAATGCCTCCGAAACCCTCTTCTTCTACAAAGATGCCACATGGGATCCGTTTGGGTTTGTTGTTTTCTTTCATGACATTAGATGTATATTCTGTACTTTGTTTTAAAGCATGTTGTTTTTTGAATTTCTAAGGTATATGTAAACTGATCTACCTTTTCTTCAACAGGAAACATCGAGTACAGCTGTCCTGCAACCAATGAGTGTGAGATTACCAAGAGGAGACGAAAGTCCTGCCAGGCCTGCCGTTTCATGAAATGTCTTAAAGTTGGCATGTTGAAGGAAGGTGAGTCTGATTACTCACTTTTTAACCATATTCTCTTCACTGGTGCGATTTTGTTTGCCTAATTTAATCATTGAATACTCAGGAAAACTATTTCAACATCTGCTTTTTACCGGTGCAAACATTCCTTTCAGCAACATCATGATAATATTATTTACTTTTTTGCAAAGGCATCATAATCCCTTAGTATTTCAAAAATTTGTCATATAATAACAATTGATTTATTTTACTAGAATTTTATTTGAAAAAATTCTAGTAATTATCCACAAAAAAGTGGATAATTGTGAAGTGGAAAGAAAACAATGCCTAATTTTTTTTTTCATAAATAAAAACATGAAAAGTATGATTTGTAAAAGTTGTCAGTCCCCCTTATTCAAATGATTCTAAATCAATTTGAGGACAAACAATTACCTTTAAAGCATTCTAATTTTTAATCCAATTTGTATGAAATTTACTCTCAGCTGTTCAATGAAAGCCTCAGAGGTTTGTTAGAGAACATTAGTAAACAAACAAAGACCAAAGAGCGCAACACATGTGGAGACGGATAGAGGTAAATGCAGAGCAATGCTGGAAGAAAACCTCTGAAAGGCTGGGGAAGACTAGGGAACTTCCAGCAGGACTGCAATTGGGTTGCTTTGATTGCTGCATTGTCATGAGTTAAAATGACCCATGTCAAAGGCCAGATCAAAAATCCATCAATAATCTGTGACATGTTCTCTCCATCCAGTTTGATTGTCAGGAGCTATTTTGCAGAAAATAGTTGAAAAACAAATTCTGTCAAGCTCTTTCTACAAAGTAATTCTGCAAGATGGCATACTTGTTTCATTTTTAAATAAATAATATGAAATAATACACATTGGAGTACTTGATTGACAAATAGTGACTAATAGTGAAAAAATAGTTTTGAATGCTTTTTCAAGGCACTTTGGGAATCAAGCAAAAACTAAAACTTTTTTGTCCCTATTTAAAGTTTCATCAGAAGAACTGAACATGTATTATTTCATTCTTCTTAAGATCATAAATAAATTCAGCTTAGGCGCACGGACCAAACGGAACAGATGAAAGACAACTCTTTTATGCACAGATTTTTCGGCCTGTAGAAGACAGTGTGGAGATCCCCCACCACTTACTTACTTACCTCTCCCCACACCACAGCATCTGTGTGCTTAACACAGACAGTTTGGAAATGTTGCTGAGTTGGATGTTCTTACTGAGCCTGAGTGAAATGTGTAACAGTACTCTTGAAAAGCGCACTGAGCGTTCCCCCGGGGAGTTCTCCTCTCCCCTGGGCTCTGGGTGTCTCTCCCTCTCCCGCTTCGTCTGAGTCTGCTTTGCTTCCCCTCTCCTGCTTCTGCCGTATTGATCCGCTAAATGCTTTCCGAACATGCCGCCTCACTTCCTGCACGTGTTGTTTTTCCTCCGGTGAGGGACCTCTGGGAGTACTGGAGGAAAATCTAGCCGATAGATTTTCTCTTCTTTCTTTTTTTTATTTCTTTATTTCTGTGTTAACCTAAAAAAAAACCTCAGCTACATAAGTATTTATGCATTAACGCTAAAAAATATATGTTTTTATATGGTGGAATTTAAATATAAAAGGTTTAGCGTTGGCTTCCTTTTACATTTCAGAATAGACTGTTAAAATTCCAGCATGAAAATAGGATATTTTTATATGTCAAATAGGCATACATAATATTGCTTGTGCTCTCTTTTTACAGAATAACATAAACTAATACATCCTTTTAAATAAAATACAAGTAAACAGATTTATACAACAATGTTAAAAAAAAGCCTAACTTTTCAATTCAGTTTAATTATTATCACGATTAATTAAATGATACACGATTCATAAAAATAAAAAAAAATGCATTTTAAGAATTGGATTTAAAGCCTCACTAACAACTACATATTTCCTAAAATTATACCTTCACTCTCTCAGTTTTGCTACATTCTGGGCACAGAAGGCATGTCTTATGTTGGAGGCCAGTAGCTGCCAATATAATGCAAGACTGTACGTATGTCTAACTCCTGATTAATTTCCATGAAGGCGTCTTCGCTGTTGTATCTGTAACATTCAATATTCTGCAGCTTTAAACTGCATTTTTACCTGAGTTTTATCTCTGAGGTTTTCATCATCAGGCCATATTTTTTTATACTTGAACATACTATATTAAAGTCTGAGAAAAAACCCTGAGCGCCACAGTGTTGCTCTGAGAGCGCCATTTTGCAAAATATGTTCATAACAAGTAACAGGTTTTCACAAACTTCATTGTATTTTAAAGGGATTTTATTGAAGCGACTAAAATAAAGTAGCAATTAACCCTCATAGGTCAATATTTTGTGCAATTATAACTACAGCCTTGCACATTTGTACACATTTGCTCAGCTCATTATATCCGAATTAGAGTGATTTCTTTTAACAGCAAATTTTTAGACATTATATTTATATGCTTTAATCTTAACCATTCATTGTAGCTTTGTATTTTTAGGTTCATTGTTGTACTGGATGGTAAGCATCAACCCTCTCCTAGATTTGTAGAGTGAACAAGCATTTGAGTCCTGTCAACAGATTCTCCCACCTGGGTTGATGAACTTTGCTTCTCTTCCAGAGTTAGCATGGAGTTCCTGGCAGCTTTTCAGATGAATGCTGGTCTTCATGATGTCTTCAGAGCAGCTGCGTTTATTATGAGATTATTTTAAACACAGGCATGCTCTATTCACCCTGCGACTCACGAAGGAGGTGATTCTACTAGACTTGTAGAGCTGGCAGATGCCACACTTTTCAGATTTTCATGTGTTTATTTAGATGAAAAATAGACTTTAACTTTACTATGGTTTTGACTCCTTGCAGACTTGAGAGAGCTTTTGGATGTTGGACTCTGATAGTCTTTAAGAAAGAGAAGTTTGGTTTTCATAAGTAAATATGTGAGGAGTTGAAAACACATTAAGGGTTTAAGTTATTGGCCATGCCGTATGTCTTTTTGGTACTGCTAAGATAAATGTGTGTAAAAATATGTATGAATGTAAGCAATATTCAAACACACTGCTAAAAACAAGCAACTTAAAATTATGAATATAACAATTATGACGACATTATGATTTCTTGCAAACTTCAACTAATTGCCACTTCTTGGTTGTCTCCTTAGTAGTTACAGTGCAGCGGCAACAAACATGAAGGTCCCTTTGGGGCGCAATGTGGTCAGTTGTTTTAAAAGTGTCCAATATTTCTTGATAATTTGCCCCCTGCCAACCTTCATCATAAAGCACCAGCTGCTTGGGTGCTTCAGCATTAGTAGCAGGTTGGGAAAAAAAAACAAAAAAAACAGCCCTCTTCATTTTGACACCTGCCACAAACCAGTGGACTAAATCTTAACACTGTTTGCTGGTTAATAATAAGTGAGTTGGTAAATATTGTTCAGTCATAAATCAGTCCAGTATAAAAGGACATACAGTGTCTTGCAAAAGTATCTAAACTTTTTTTATTATTATTTGGAAGTGAAAAGAAAATTATAGATTGTTTCAAATATTTCTTACAAGTAAAAATCTGAAAAGTGTGGCATGCATTTTTATTTAACCAACTAAGTTAATATTTTGTAGAACCCCCTAGAATTTTTTAATCCCTTTGGGATTAATAATGTACTGTATATTCATTCATTCATTCATTCGTTCATTCATTCATTCATTCCAGAAGTTAAAGGTCTTTTGTTGCTTTTTACACCTAAAAACTAAAACTTTTGCTCATTTGTGTTAGTAAAAATAGCTGAAGTTCAGCTAGGTTTGACAGAGAGCATCTGTGAAAATCTGTTGAATCAGATTTCTCATTGGATTTAGGTCAAGATTTTAAATTGAGCCAGTCTAATACATGAATATGTTTTAGAATAACATTAAAGCTCTGGCTGCATGTTTAGAGTTCCAGTCCTGCTTCCTCCTCAGTTTCAATAGGTTTTCTTCCAGAATCGCCTAGTATTTAGTTCCAGTAATAAACTCAGAAAAGCTTCCCTGTCCCTGAAACATATGATCGTACTGCCACACAATTGTGTGAGGACTGTGTGATCAGATGTATGTGCAATATTAGTTGTTCTACACATTATTTTTGGAATGTAGAACAAAAAGTAAAACTTTTGTCTCCTTTCATAAGCTTGCTTCATTTGTTTTGGTAAACTTTAAGTAGAATAATTTGTTTCTTTCTTTCACCTGTGTCTTCTATGAAGGCTGGATTTGTAGAGTCGTCCTGTCAGTAGACTGTTATTCATGAGCAGCTCCTCCAGAGTTACCAAAGCGTGCTGAATATGTTAAACATGCCACAATTTTCACCATGTATTATTTTCCTTAAACTTTTAATTAGAGACTTTGTATTGGTCTGTGTCATGAAATCCCTGCTGGCTGAGTGGTAGCTGCAGGCGCCTTTTTAGGAGCTGCGGCTGATAAAAAGGTCACAAGTTCAATGGAAAAACCTTAACGTAATTACAGCTTGCAGAAGGTATGGTGTCAGTACCCAGCACCAGGAGTTGCCACACGCTGCTAATAGAAGCGCTAATACTCTTTAGTGTTACTGTGTAGCATAAAGGTGAAGTCATAGCTTACTAGTATTAAATTGCTGTTTTGAATTTGTGTGATTTTACTTTCATTATTATTTCTGCAGATTGTAGAAATAAATTTTTGTAATTTTTTTTCATGCTCTGCCAACATCTAGTTGTGTCTTTAGCCATCATCCGATAATGTTAACGCATTAACATGTTGAAACAGAAGAAAACAAGGCTGCAGCCCTGCTGAATTTCTGGTGTGAATGAAAATCTTTAACAGCGTGAATAAACGACACTTAAGCCGCTGCTCTTTTGAAATTAGAGCCGGATGTTTTAGTCATAGTTGGGTGTTTTTGTAGAGATTTTCTGACACTGTTGTAATGCGGTGGATGAACACAAGCTGCCAGACTATTTTGGCAACCCACACCGCTGTCTCGCTCTCGCTCCGACCACAGATAGGGATCAGCCGTCTTTTCCTGACCGAACGTGGCTACCGGAGTAATGTTACAGCCTTATTTTCCTCCAGCCACATACACAAAAGATTAGTGAAGCCATATCCAATATCACAGACTGTCAGGTCCCTTCCCAATCAATGGACTTAGATCGGAAACCAATCTATACACTAAGGTTACATCATCAAAATAAAGATATACCCAAAGTCTGTCTTTACAGGCTTAGTATTTCCTTTCATTATTCAAGGTTTTGGGACTGAACAATCCTTTTGACCCTCTGATAGTCTGATTTTCACATGTTTTGAGCCCCGTTTTTGCTTTTAGGCTGTCAGGGTCTCTGGTATAACCCAGCTGAGAGTCAGCGGCCACCCAGAGACTCTCCACTGGCCTGTCTTCACTGTCTGGCAGGTGATAGATCAGACACGGATGCTAACACGTGTTCTTCTGAAGAGAGAGGGGGGGGATTTAGTGAAGCGCTGACCTCTTTACAACCCTCTCACACTCCAAACATGCATTCATTTACACACATGTCAAATGTATATCACCCCTGACAAGCAACACGGAACTAGACCCTGAGTTACACACTTCCTGCCGGCACCCCGTCTTGCTTTCTGCTCCTTTGTTGCCCACACAACAGTCCATGTCGTCACCTCGAACTCAACACATCAAGGGTCCCGAATCAACCCAGCTTCTCACATGTTGTCGATTACAGGCGGATTTATGATTCTGGTGGAAGTATTGAACATGACGCCAGTGTTCACAATTGTGGGAGAACAACTCTGGCCTGTAAGGGACTGGAGCAGGTGGGGGCGCCAACCGTCCCCTTAAATTCCACCGCAGTTCTTCAGCCCACCCAGCAATCAAACACAATCCATCCAATGCTTGTACTGTAACTCTTCCCAGGCTAGCATACCCACCCTTCAGCAGTTGTGCTGAAAGGGCAAGGCCTGTGTGCTTAGCTGGGGGCGAGTGTGTGTTCAGGAGGAGGAGAGGGCGGGGGTGTTGCGGTGCATCCGTCTGATTTTTTTCCCAGCTAAAATAGGGAGCTTCTAATCTCCCTTTGGCAGCGCTAGCCAGTCAGCCATTTCTGACACATTCTCCAGAAAGAAGCGCTCCTGACAGGTGAGGAGCTGAAAATAGTCGCGTGAGACCCACACACTCATTCACACACACCCCCTCATGTTGGTTTAGCAGCGTGGACATGCACACTCTTTGCTAAATGGGCCACATGTACATGTGTGTGACGGGATCTGCTCTCCGCAGAGTCCGGTTTGCATAAAAAAAAAATTAATGTCGGCGTTGGTTTAAATATATTGGTTTTCAATTTAAATGTAATGTTGGAGAATTTTTCTGAATAAATTTTAGAAGTAGGTGCATAGATGACCGGTGCAGGCATGAGGTTTTACAGTTTAATAACCTTGGGGAAAAATAGAACAACTTTCTCTTGTCATTGTAATTGTTATGAAAATATTATCTAACATGGGTTCTTACGCCATATAGGTTTCTCTTTGGATTCTCCCACAGTCCAAAAATATGACTTTTAGTCTAATTGATTATTATAAATTTCCCTTAGGTGTGTATGTGTGTGTGTGTGCATGATTGTTTTTCCTACATGTGTGTGTTGCCCTCTGATGGACTGGTGAACTGTCTGGGATGTACCCAACCTCTCACCCAATGACTGTCTCTGCCACCCTGAAAGGACAAATTCAATAATGACAGCAATTTAAGGTTGTAATTTTGCAACTTTTCATAACCTAAAAACAAACAAAAATGTTTAGTAAAACTAAAATCAAGAATTAAGTGAAGACAGAGAAGCTGTTTAATACATCCAAAACTCCACAAATGCTTAAAATGTGACTTCCTTGCAGCTTCTGTGAGTCAATAAAGATCGTGAATGGGAAAGGGAAACTGGGGTCAGGTTACTGTAATGACTGCTGAGATAAAAAAACACCTCATCATCTTTCTGCACACATGTAAAAACAATCATAATCAGGACATAATGTCCACTGTTGTTGCTGTTTCACGGTCTCATCATTCAGAGGCTACACACATGTTTTATATTATTTTTAAAAATCTGGACACTTATTGTCCTGCAGCAATAAAGCTGGTATTGAAGTAGGCTGTGAAGTGTAGAATGGGGTTCTGACTATAATCCCCCTCCAGCCTTCTCCTTCCAGCTGTCTTGTAGTTAGATTCTAAATACTGCTCCTTATCACATTGTAGGAGGGGATAACCCAATACAAGGCGGATCAGACACAGGCAGCCTTATCAGGGTGGAGATGTACACCTGATGCTGAGAGGTAGAGCCAGACAGGGGGAAAGTGAGAGAATGAAAAAAAATAAAGATCTTGCAGAAAGTTGATACGTTCAGCTAAAAATAGCAACCTGCTCTGTTTCATTCTCTCCCCTCACACTCTTCTGTATTGTCTATACTTTTTTTTTATTTTGCATTTCTTTCTCTGTGTCCTGTAGCCTCACATCTCTGCAGTTTTCAGCAGAGCTCTTAATTCTTGTCAGCATCTATTAATTATGGGCCAGTTGGACCCTCCAGTTCAAACAGACCCTGTGGATCCTGGAATTCAAACTCTGGCTGCTTGGTCACTTATCGTTTGTTGCAGCTCGCAGTGGGGAAACCAGTGTGCGTGTGTGGGGGGTGTGGGGGTGCATGGGGGGCTGCACATGTGTGTATTTAAAGTGGTTGACCCAACTCCATCTAAGCAGCAGCCTACCTCTCTGTCATACATTTATAGTTTATACCTGCTAAATATCACACTGATCCTAGTCTGTAAAAGTGTATTTAGTTAAAAGGGACATGTACATCAATGGCGCCCCCAGAAAATTTTAATGGGGTGATCAGGCTAGTAAAAATTGTATGGGAGCACAGCTAAAATTAAAAAAAAAAGTGTATGTGTATAAAAACTATTGAGGTTTTACATTTATGTCTTGATTGAAGAAGATGTCTGTATGCCTTTATGACTGTCTATGACCTGATGTACATATAACCTGCCCAAATAAAATAGGTACCAGCCCCTCCATGACCTCAGAAGGAGAAGCTTGACAGTTCATGGATGGATGGGAGAGATAAACATTTCTTACACATGCAAATATGTGGAGTTAATAAGGAATTTGATTTGAAATATCTATATTCTCCATCTATCCCCAAAAAGGGATGAAGAACGGTGGAAATAATGTTAAATATCGTGTGTCGTTAATCATCCCTAACTGAAAGCAAATGTTAAAAACAGCAGCTAAAGCTCCATCTACTGCAAACCATGCTCCTGGCTGCCTAACTGACTAATTAAAACCACATCCACATGTGTTCAAAGAACAAGAAGTCTATTTGCAAGCCTTATTGATTACTTTAAGGCGTACAAATGGAAAGCTGTGTTAGGAGAGGGGCTCTCGATTTAGCTTCAATCTGCCAGGCATAAAATGATCTCACTGTGTTTGCTGGGAAGAATGAGCTCCCTTCGGGCACACCGGGTAATTAGGTTAGTGGATAGTCGGTGTCAGGAAATTGAAAGACCATCCTAATCGGATTCTTTTGTTTCCAGGGGAATCAAAGGAATTTATGTGCGACGCTGGGAAATCTCACACGACTCAATTCTGCTTGACCATGTAAAATCTGTTTGCTCTCCCTCAGTGCTCAAACAAGTTTTAATGCGAGATTGTAAATTCAGCACGAAAGGTGCATTGAGCCTTTTGTCCTTTGTGACGGCTTTGGAGATAATCCTTCACGTGTCACAAGTGTACGCTGAAACTTCCAAAGGACAAGTCTTCTTCAGACCTCAAAAGAACTGGCTTTTCAATCAATCTGGTCTTTAGTATTTTAGACATTATATAGTAATATAAGAAATTGTATACAAGTGTTTAAAGCAGACAGTGGTCCATATTGGAGAACCTTTTCTTGATCATCTCTGAAGGTGATTGGTAAGTCAAATACTAAAAAAAATCAATGTTTTCAATAAATGAATTACCTTTAGTTCAAATGTCCTTTTTGCTGTTAAATTAACATATTAATTAATACCATCTTGATAATGTTGATTTTTTTTTTTGTTATTTTGATACATAGATAAAAGCAGTTATTATTTCTTAGTCACTTATGTAGTTATAAAAATATTACTAAAACACTTACTGGCTTATGAGGTATTATGAGGCTCTTTCATGTCCCGGTCATTTCTGACAATTGCTACAATGGAAGCAATTGTAGTCGCCCACTTGACTTTGTTTACAAAGTTCACTTGAAAAAATGTTTTGCAAGTGAAAATCTTCAGCTGAACTTGTCTGGTTTGTAAATTGGGTAATATGTAGTAGCCTTCTTTCAGTCAGCTAAGTGGTAGCGTGCAGTGTGTGGGGGGTGGAGATAGTGCTGATTATCTCTTCGTGCTATAAGAAAACTTGAGTTACTCTACACGTTCTACCATTATGAAAACTTTAAACCAAAGGAACTTAACTGCAGAAATTTAAAACTCATTTCTGGGCTTCCAACAAAATGTTATCATTTGAGGTTTTTAACACTTTTGGACATTTTCGTGTGATCCTATATTTCTGATGCTATTGTCACACCTGATTTTGCCTATCTACACATCAATAAAGGCTATTTCTATTATATTCTATTTATAGTTCATAGTTTAACATTTTTTAATCAAGGTAAACTGGAGCAGACATAAATCAGTAAAATATAGCACTTTATCATACCAACAGGTGTAACACTCTACATTTTTACCTTGTTTTGCTTGGCTTTGACTTACTGAAATGTGATTTTTATTTTCTGTTATGCAGGCGTACGTCTGGACCGGGTGAGAGGCGGGAGACAGAAGTATAAACGGAGGTTGGATGCTGAGAATGGATCCTACCTCGGCCTCACTCTCCCTCCCCCAGCCAAAAAGCCCTGTAAGTATTAAGATTATCAAGTAATTATTCTTACTTTTCAAAAGGTGCAACATAAATCTACACCAATCTAATTCTTGTTTCAATTTATAATCCAGCCCGAATTAGTTCAAATGAACATGTCCCTGTTTTTCTCTCTCAGTGACAAAGATTGTTTCGCATCTCTTGGTGGTGGAGCCAGAGAAGATCTATGCCATGCCGGACCCGACCATGCCTGACGGCGACATCAAGGCCTTGACCACCCTGTGCGACCTGGCTGACCGCGAGCTTGTGGTCATCATCGGCTGGGCCAAACATATCCCAGGTGAGCAGCAATGTTGTTTGGATCGTATTCTTCCTGATTTCACATAAAACGTACCGCAAGACGTGGTATAGATTTGCTGCAAACCAATTGAAAAAAATCTATATTCAAATCTACAGGATGAAAGCAGAGGAGTAGTGTAGGTTTCTGTTGCAACCTTTGGGTGTGAGATCACTAAGGTAGTTCAGCCCCCACCACCTACCCACTCACAGACACGCACAGACACAGGATAATTAACATCTGCTACTCATCTGCACCTCAGGGAGAAGCCAGTCCCATATTCTAAAATCTAATCAATAAAGAGCAGCTGAAACCTTTGATTTGACTGGGTGGGGCGGGGTAGTCTGGGGGCTGGAATCCGCCCCATGTCAATGTATTCCATTTCAATCCCACACTTAAAGAAAGCAATCCTCTTACTTACTTAAGGACACCACACAGAGCCTGTGGAGGAATTGATTTATTTGGAGAAAAACGGATGGGCCCTCTTTCTGCTTGCTGACTAATTCTTAAATAAGACATGTTATGCAAATTTGAGATTTTCTGCTTTTCCCCGGTTTTTATTTAAAACCGACAATTCAAACAAGAGTTTTTTAAGAGCAGGTTACAAATGAATAATTAAGCTTTGCTTTTAATTCAGTCATCATTTTATAAAAACAAGTGATACTTTTCTTTTTTTTTTTGTTTAAATTGAAAAGATGTGTATCAATTTCCGATACTAAACAATTATTATGATATTACAGGCTTACAGCTCAAAAAAACCCAAGCAAATGACTCCTAATAAATAAAAGTATCTAATGTGATAACTTGGAACCACAAAAAAGGGAAATTGAAATAACAATAAAAATGCATTTGTACACATAACTGATCTTGTTGCAAAATACCAAGACACTTCCCCATTGATTCTGTGTGAATGTTACAATGCTTTTCAGGACTATTCAAATTCAAAATTCTAATTGAATTTTAATTCAAAAATACTTTATTGATCTCATAGGGAAATTAAATGTTGCTGTAACTCACTTAATTGAAAAGTTATTGTAGATGGTGATGTAGGTAGTAGGTAGGAAAGAATCAAGGCGACACTCCAGGTGTATTTTTCATGAGGGAATAACATTATAGCATGATAACAAAGCTAAACAAAAATAAATTTTACATAACACTGCCCTTTTAACATAAAAAAGACAAAACTCTTTATTTGTGTAAAGGTGATACAGACATGCCTTTTGTGGGTGATGAAATAAATAAAATGTTGACCAGCTGCTCTTCCTGTTCAGGGTTTCCCCTAATCGCCGTTTTGTTATTAGATTTATGTTTGACACTTTAAGCAAGAACATACATTTTTAGCTAAGTGGTGGCACAAGCTTTCACTTCTGCTACTAATAATTATGTGATGCTGGTGCTTGGGTGCGAAGTCTTCATCGCATTTCAAGCAACATTTTACATCGTTGGCCCATGCTCACCTGACAGAAAAGACTTGGACTAAAATGATTACGAACTTTTGGTTGTTCTCACACAAGTTCATGAGTTTATTTGGAGCATTGTTTTAAAAGTTTTCATGGCAATCCAAAAAAATATTAAAAAAACTTGTTCTGTTAAAAAAAGTTACTCTTTGTTTTGGAAATTTAAAATAATAAAGTAAGACCTAAAATTTGCCAAAACAGCAAAAATAAAATGCAACCTTTACTTGTTTAAATTTTAATTCAATGTACTTTTTGGAATCTTGAATCTAATTTCTGCAAGGAAGCAAAGTAAATTTAAAACATACAATTAGACCACAACAGAAGCTACTTTCCGTCAGATACTCCATTCTTCATTTTGACTAATGCTGACAAAAGCAAACCCGGGCGATTTGGGTTTCCAAAAAGGCGCGTTCATGTTCCACTCATTAATACTATAATTCTCTATCACAATAATTTTTGTGGTTGTAATATTAATTAGATGAGTGAAGGAAAGTGATTGTACTTATTTTCAATTCCAGACTAAATATAAAAGCACGCCACACTTTTCAGGTGTGTGTTTGTAAACCATAAATGCATTTTGGTGGTTGTAGCATGACAAAATGTGAGAAAAGTTCAATTGGTATGAATAATTCTGCTGTTTAGTCTTTGTTTTGCTGGGAACTTTGGATTGTACCTAGTTGTCACTCATAGTTTTGCCACATAGCTCATTTCGTAATGCTCGCTACTTCGGCATAAACACTCATTCAGGCTGCATTGAGGCACCTCTGTTTTGCATTTACAGATTGCCAGAAAAGAACAATGGCACCTTCAAAATATTGTTTCCTATGCAGATGTGGTACAAGCAGACTGTGAAAAGTAGGAAAGAAAAAGAAAGAGAATATGAAGCAACCCTGAAGAAAACTTTCTCTTACGCCCTCTCTTAACAGATCAACAACAACATATTGTTGACTTTACTGGTATTAGTTTAATATTTCAGATTTATTGGTGGCACATGGCACAGCGTCAGAGCGTGTGCCCACATATATGGAGGATACTTGGATACCACTTGGGACCTTTGATACATATTCTCCCCCCTTCTCTCAGACAATTTGCTGTTTTCTGCAAATAATGACCACCACCAAATCTAAAAATAAATTTCCAGGTTTATTCATGGGTTTGGTATAAAGCTTTTAAGAGTTGTTCTGTGTTACATTACCTGTGTAGAGTTATTGATCTTTTATGCTGCGACCATCTAAATCCAGAAGTGACAGAGATATTAAAGGGGCACGTGGCCCTCTGGGGACACTTTACCCAGGGCCACCAGGTCAGAGTGTCACCAAGTAATAATTAAGACAAAAAGGGGTCCCTATAGTTTAACAGTCCACGCCTACCATTACACTCATAGCTCACTGAGCAAATGGCCCTAACGATGAGGTAATAAGAGTCATTAGTGCAGATTGCTCCATTAATGTGGAAGTCCTTCAACATTCAGATGCAGAGAACTGAGGAAGAAACACACAGCTCTGATTTTTTATGCATATTTTGCAGCTAACAACTTAGTTTACAGATTATATTAAAATGATTTTAGGTGTAAAGGTTTGGAATTTTTAACAGCGGCTCGCTGGTGTTGTAACTGGTTCCTCAGTAGCCTCTAGACAAGCACCCAGGTTAATGATAGTAGAGATGTTACGGAATCTGGAGGGGTCTGCTAATTTTCCAGATTTGCTGTGTACATGTACAAAACAATTATAAATGTATGCTAAAGCCTGATGCCATAAGACCTCACTCAATGCAAACCATCACTTTCCTAGTCCTCTTGTTTTTTTCTCTGGTTGGTTTTCCTCCAAACACTTCCCCCCTATGTCAGCCTTCACACACACACACACACGCACCCACGCACACACACACCCACACTTCCTTGTTCTCCTGTTCCCCTGACTCTTCCCCCTCCTCCCGCTCTTCTTCGCTCATATAGAGCCCTCTAGTCTCATTATTACCTCTGTCTTTTTATTAGGCCCATTAGGGCTCTTAGGAGGCCTGTAATGATGCTAAATGAATAGAGAGTGAACTGCTGTCTGTTTTAGACCCAGCTCTCAATGACAGCTTCAAGCTTCGCTGCCAACCACTCACTCTCTTCACTGTGCTGAATAGGGTTTCAATTTCTTATCTGATCTGTACTTGGACTGTGCTGCCACCTCATCAGAGCCCTTTTCTTTTCTACAAACACTTGCTTCTGGCACGTTGAGAACTCTTGTCATAGTTTAGAAAGTAGTATGCTATTTGTAGCACTTTACAGCCGGTAGATCTCACAATAGTGTGGTTTTATGGAGATTTATGTTGGAGTGAATATGTTGAACAAAACTTCAGGTTTGAGGCCAAATTCCTGCTGTCACCATTTGAGTTAACTGTTAATCAAAAGTATGCAATTTGCAAACTGATAATCCGTAAAACTGTGAAAACAAAATAACCAGTCAACGTATATAGTATAATAACAAGTAACGATTGTTTTTTGCTTTTTAGAATAGTTGTAATCAGTGACCTATCCATCCGTCTTTTCAGTCTCAGATTTATTCTGGTTCCAAAATTAAAACCAACCACTGTGAAGTTAAACACTATAACCATAAAATTTTATGTTAATACTTGAAAATTAGATTAAAGGTGAAGTAGATAAATTAGAGTCGAAGAGAGTCTGAAATTCTGACTTTAAAAAAGTCTGGAAATCCTGAAACTATTTTTTGCTCGACTAACACATTTCCCACAAAGAGAGGGATAAGAGCTGAGTCAGCTCTGCTCTCATTACTCGGGGAGAGATCTGTGGGCTTTTTGAAGTTTCCTTTTCGTTTTGAACTGTAAATCTGCTACTCCGCTTTGATGCCAAGTATTTTTTCTGTAGGCTGCAGCTTTTGTTGCACAAGAAAAACACACTTCTTCAAATGTATAAGTTCATTTTAACAAAATGTGTGCTCAGATTCTCAGAAGTCATTGAGTTTGTGATCACAGTTCTGAATGTGTCCGTCAGTATTGTTCCCTAACACTTAAAAAACAAAACTCATAAGTTTGAGAATCAGACCTATTCAGTGAGAACATATCAAAATATTTTTGGTGGACATGAAAGCAATGTTTTGGACTATTTCAAGATATTAAATAAATGTCTTGCATGGTCGTACAAAATTTTGTAGGGGCCTTTTATGATGCATGGTAAGCTCAAAATGATTTTGTGGATCCTGAGAAATGTTTGCTGACTGAACCAGGATACCGCTTTAGTTTTTTCTGGAGCATTGCGCAGCAGAAAGTGTCTGCAGCGCAGCCTGTCTAGGTCTCCCAATCCCAGCCTGAAGCAGGCCAAACCATCGTTCTCTCTGTGGTTCTCTGTCATTTGAGAAAGATTTCATTTTGAGATGCATTTAGAGCCCCAGAATGCATAATCTTTAGGAAGTATCTGGTAACTCCAGTGTAAACATGTCCTTTACATTTTTCTTTTCCCTAATAAATTCACTGTCTATTTTTTTTTCTGAGTGTACACTGAGCATATTTTTGTCAATGCAGAGGGGTTTTTTATAAAGAAACTGACAACAATTAACCCAAAATGTATAAAATCAAGCCTTTCCCCTCCCTCAACTGCGTTGTCAAATATAAAAAAAAACAACTTCCTTCTTGCCTCTGCCATCACACAGCGAGAGTGCAGACACATGCAGGAACATTGACATTTCCCTGTTTGCTCAATATTGTGTCATGTTTAGTCAAACGGCAGTAAATCAGTAGCTTGGAATATTGATATTTCATCAGGGGATTCACCCACCACAGCAACACTTAACTCTGCCCACACCTGAAGCTCCAGGGTGACCCAGATGGAGTCAGGAAGTCTTTCTGTGGCTTTGGTAAATTGACTGGATACAATGACTGGAGAGAAATGATGGAGAAAATGAAAAGATTGCTGAAAAGAGAGTCGGCTCTCTTCAGAAGGACTTGGACATGGCAGAGATTGTTGACCACTTTTAAGTAGAGGTGCAGAAAAAAAAATCCTAGTCCTGGAAACTGGATCGATTCAAAATACTCAAAAATTGATTTTACTCTGCTTAATTTTTTGTAAATTTATATTGTGAATTATTCTTTGATATGTTTTTTTTAATTAAGAAAAAGCTAGGCAACTAAGCTATCCTTAAACTGGTAATGTAAGTTACAAAATTTGATGTTTAAATATAAACTGATGCAATCTAATACAGAACCTTATAGAATTCTTTTAAATTTGTTCCTTTTTTCAGTCACATAATTTAAATAGAATCTTTAAGCAGTATAAATAGAAAAAATGGCTTCTGAATCAAAAATTGATTTTGACTCTAAAATCGTTTCTGAATACGATAATTGGGGCCTGCCATGCAAAGCAATGGCAGGAACCTATTACTATTGTCGGAGAAAGTGTTTCTTTCTTCTTCTTTATTTTTCTTCCGTAACCGTTAATGCGGCTCATACCGCTGCGTGCACACCTACAAAAGAGGTATCAAAACCTGCAGAAAATTCACGCCATTCCAGCTATTACTTTTGGTGGGATTCGGGATGAACATGGCGACATAATTCGCAAAAAACTATGAAAAAAACCCCATTATAAGTCAATGGGAAAAATCCTGGAAATACCCTATTTTTGAGGATTTTCTGTGTCGTCACAAATTCACCTAGAAATGCCATTCAAATTTCATTTTGTAGATACGTCTGTGATCTCTTCGAAAGTGAAGACGGCTCGTCGATACCAGTTACGGTTTGTCCACAATTTGCCTCTAAGCGACCCAAAGTTTCTCATTTTTCCTAAAGTTAGAGTGCTTCTCTCGCTGATTAGAGTGAGAGATCAAGACAACTTTTTCAACCCAAATCATTTTTGAAATCGCCATCACGCCCACAAATATCGCACGATTAGTATCAAAATCGGTCCTGACATTGATACGCCTGTCTGCTCCGGTAAAATCTTTTCGAAATTTATCTAGATCGTACGGTTTTCTGTCACGGTGCTTCAGAGCAAAGTCATGCGACAGGATTTTCTGAGGCTGTCTGAGGCTCTCTCCCATGTATTTGAATAGAATTTCAGATCTGGGCACAACATTTCTTTCTCTCATCGCTGTAAATGCTCTGAGTGAGGTACAGATATGAATCTCGGGACTATCGCAGAAGACACATTGACCTCTCATACGCTCGAAACGCTTTTCGAATATGTATTACGGTTCCCGACCAGGAAGGATTTGTTTCCAATGCTTTTTGTCAGTAAAACGTGTTTGCTCAAACACACAATTGTGTGTTTGAGAGCTCAGAGCTCAGAGCTCACACCTGCTGAGACCATTATTTACCATAGCAACGGATCTCAAGAGGCTATTGGCTGCTGGTTTGGACTACAAATACGCATCGCTGTAGTTCTATCTATAGTGGACCGCTCAGTTGAAACAGATCAGGACTGAACTGGCCTTTAGAACTAATTGCTGCTATGGGCTGTATATAACTGATTTAACTCAGTAACTGTTACACATGGGATTAGTTTTGAACTTTAAAATTAAGCATATTGAAAATTTCACAATAAAAGCCCTGAATATTTTTACATGACGTAATTGCTCTTTTTGGCTTTATTTGACTTTTTTATCCAAAGCACTGTTACACATGGGATTAGTTTGGCCCTTTGAAATGAAGCATACTGAAAATTTCAAAATAAAAGCCTTGAATATTTTTACATCAACTACTTGCGTTTTCAGCATTATATAACTGATTTAACCCAATGACTATTACACATGGGATTAAAATAGACTGTTTTGCATGAGCAGCAGATAGATCCTCTATTGCACATGTGTCAAACTCAAGGCCCGCGGGCCACATGTGGCCCGCTACGTCATTTTATGTGGCCCTCTCCCCCCTACCACCGTTTTACAGCCCCATTGATTGACTTAAAATAGTTTTTGAGCACGAATTGACTACAAACTACATATCCCATAATGCCTTCCGATTCTTACCAACCAACATTACGGCTTCTCGCCACTAGAGTGCAGCAGAGTCACCTCAAGCTGATTATTAATTTTCCCAGCGAATAAAACTGAAACATCGACAAGCTAAGAAGCTAAAGAGCGAAGTCCCGTGATGTTTCAATCGAGGACTTTTACCGTCTCCTGCCCCCTGATTTGATGCCACAGCTTCGACTCCATGCAGCTCGTGTTTTGTCCACGTTTGGAAGCACCTATCTGTGCGAACAGATGTTTTCAATAATGACTTTAAACAAGACCAAGCACAGATCGCGCATTACTGACGAAAACCTACACGCCGTTTTGCGGATTGCCACAGAATAGAACTAAAACCAGACATCGACGAACTGACCAGGGGAAAACGGTGCCAGACATCCGGCCAGAAAACATTGGTAAGCACAAACAAACTACATTTAAATAGAATGAATGTAAAACCAAAACTCAGTATACTGGAATATGTATATAGTTTATTGATTTTGCTTGTGTTTTGTGTTTATTTACAGAACACAACACAATGAGGATGTGTGTGAGTTGGTGACAGGGTGAAGAGGGATCAGCGTTGTGTTCAAGGACAGGCAACGTCACCTCATTGTTTTGTTCTTATGTGAAATGCATGTTCGTTGTGTAATAAATAACGAAAAAGGTTTTGTGAATGAAGTTGAGAGTTAATATCAAAACTTGTTTTTTATTATTTGTCTGCTTATCTTCAAAGCAGACAAAGAATAATTTTCCCAGCGAATAAAACTGAAACATCGACAAGCTAACGAGCTAAAGAGCGAAGTTTAGCTGAGCAGTTTAAAAATACTGAGCATATTTTTAAACTGCTCAGTTTAAAAATACTGTAATTTTTAAACTGAGCAGTAATTTTACATCCATGCAAACTCAAATGTAATATTTAAAACTTGAATACATAAAATCAGTTATTTAACAATATGAGGTGTTGTTTAAAAATAAAAAAGATAGCAATTTCTTTTTATTGCAGAGACATTAGATTCTTAAATTTATGGTATTCTTTAAATGTTGTAATTTTGGTTCATTGTAAACTTTACCTGTAAAAAGTTTGTAGAAATCTTTAACATAAGGTCAATATATATTTTTAAACTGTAATATGTTGTGTGTGTGCGTTATTGAAAATTTATATTTGTGACAATCATTAGGTAAATGCTAATGAACTGCCTTCCTGCAGTTTATGAGCATTGAACTGTTACTAAACAGTTCAATGCAAGGTTCATTAGCGTTAGCATTTTAGCTTCAATAAGCTATTAGCTATTTATTTTACTTTTTAGCAATGTTTAGTATACTGAATGGAGTAAATCAATTACAGAAAATATCCTAGTGATTTCCCACATACTGATGAAAGCAATGACGCTAACATTAGCGTTTCTGCTGATTTTAGCTGATATACTTACTTTATAATACTGAATGGTGCACGTCCGCCTTACTTAACGTTCTTGCGATTCTCCGCGTGCCACTGATTACGTTGCGGCGTTCTTTAGCGTCGATGCCGATTTGTAGCGTGACGACGCCGGGCCCAGACCCACGGGCGCGCCTTGGCAGGCCCCGGCTAAATTTCTTCCGAAATTTTCTAGTATTATATCGTGACCCTAAAAATCAGAATCAAATCGAATCGCTAGATACTGAAAGATTCACATATGTATTTTTAAGTCATTACTTTCTCAAAGTAATATAAGTTGCTTTTTTAAAAAATTTTTATATGTTAAGTTTTACCCTACCTCGCTTAAATAAACTAGAAATTGGTGGCATTAATTTTTCAAAGCCAATCATCGACTCTAAATTAATTAATACATACATATTTATACAAAAAAATCTTTACTTGTAAAAGAAAAACATAAATTCTCTTTTTCACATGGATCTTTGTTCAGCTCCATTTTACTCTGAGATTGCTGAATAAAATCCTTTAACTGAGACTTGTGAGTTTCATTTACAATCCTACCAGAGATGCCCGAGCACCTAAACTAACAAAACATGAAAAGAGAGTACTAATTACAGTAGTATAGTCGGCTTTCTGTGAAACCATGTAGAGGACACAGCAGATGCGTGGAAGAGGATGCTCTGATCAGTTAAGTGCAAATCTAAAGTTTTTTGGCCTACATGTAAAGCACTTTACCTCACCCCGAAAGCACTACATGTCCAGTAAAAAGCATGGTGGTGGCAGCATCCGTCTGGGGGGATGTTTTTCCTCAGCAGGGTCGAAGAAGCTGCTCAGATTTAAAGAAAAGATAGATGGAGGTAAATACAGGGCAGTCCAGGAATGTTAAAAGCTGGATAAAGCTTGAGGCTGAGGTGAAGGGTCAGGGCAAAAGCCAGACGTCCGTCCACAGATACAGTGGAATGTTTTAGATAAATAATGTATAATGTGTTTGAGTGGCCTAGTCAAAGGCCTAGGTTGGAAACTTGATATCCAGAGATGTTCTGCGTCAAGTTAACAAAGAAGAATCCGTCTCCCCCAGATAACTTGAAGCTGTAACTGCAGCAAAATGTAGTTCCACAAAGCTATATCTTCAGGGCTCAAGGTGAACCTTTTCACCTTTTCTTTTAGGAAAAAATGAGAAATTAATGTACAATTTTCCTTCCTTTTCATGTTTACACAATTCTATATTTAGCACGAGAAATTATAATGAAAGACCTCAAAGTTTGTGGTTGTAACATGGCAAAATGTAAAGTAGTTAAGCAGTCCAGATACTTTTGCAAGGCACTGTAGTTCTCCCTTCCCCCCGTTAAAACATGTACCGGATGTCCTCCATCAGCTGTCTGTTTGTCAGATCTGAGGCTTGGATCGATGGCCCTTTCGCATTTGGTGGACTGATTACAATCTACTAATCAATGGCACCCCCAGCACTCTTTTCTCTCCACCTCATTCTGTCTCTTTCCATCGTCCCTCTATTTGCTTGATAAGAGCCGTTGGGAGGGCCTCTTTTTAGTCAACCTGACGGACTCTGATCCATACCAGTTCAGATTTAGGTAAGCAGCGTTGTTGCTTCAATGGCCTGTAATCACTTCCCTATTTTCTATCAAGTATGGTGAATGGCATTGTGACTCCGGGAGCCTTTTCAGCTGTCTGTCCGTCTGTCTGTCTGTCTGCCCGCCCTTGTGACGAGGTGAGCGTGAAAGCTGGAGCAGAGAGTTGACGGGTCGACCTCGACGTCGGCCTGAATCGTCGCTTTGAGTTCAGAAGGTCAAACGCTTAGTGAACAAAGGATTGTGTTATTAGGATTTACTGCGAGGACAAACGGCCCTAATAATATTTTGATTGTTATAAACTGTAGGAATTATGAAGTTAATGACTAAATTTGTTTCTAAGACAGTTAATTCAGGTTAAACAAATTCACTTGAATGCATTTTGTGTTTCTGCAATTTAGTGCATCTCACGTATTGCGTTGTTATGGCAACTAACACCACTAAATGCAATGGGAAAACTTTTCTATTCCATGTTAGCATATTTACATTCCTCCATAATAATTATTAATATCCCTGAATATTTTCATTGTCACACTCTTTTTAACATTTCCTTTACTAGTATTTTTAGATGTTTTACATTAAATCTTTTAACCATTATTTTACCAGGAATTTCCTTGATATAAAATCTGTTTTTCAAGGGAGTCTTTATCACCTCAGCAAACATTTTTGGCTGAACATTTTTGTATTAACTCTTTTTATTATTATTACTTGTTTTATGTTATTTAAACTTTCTGAGAAACATCACTCAAGGTTTTGATTCAGTCTACATGATAATAATTACTTTTATAATTGTCACTTTTTGACTGGAATTATTGAAACAAATGTACTTTTTGGTGATTAAGATCCCCCTGTATGTAGCGGTGGTGACACAAACCACAAAACTCCTTCCCTTTTGGACCAATGATTTGGCTGTTATTGGAAACTATAACGTCCTCTCTGCTTTACAGTTCTTTGCAGGAGAGTTTGCTCTGACTTATCGGCTCTCCTGTCCTTATGCACTAAAGGTCTGGCTGATGATGGCTGAATAGCTCTGGCTCATGTTTCAAAGGCCTTTACATTTGACAGATTTATGTTCCAGCCTTAAGCCAACACATATAGCAATCGGCCTGTTTCAAGTCGTTCTCCTCTGGGGATTGTACAGTGATTGTGCATAGTCCATAAAACATACAGAGGTCTCAAGTTTGGCTGAAACCTGAAGTTAACAAGCCTGGAAAGAAAACCAAACAGTGTTACAAATCTTTTTTTTTTTTCCAATAGGTTTTTCTACACTGTCCCTGGCAGATCAAATGAGTCTTCTGCAGAGCGCCTGGATGGAGATCCTGGTGCTGAGCATTGTGTTTCGCTCGCTGCCCTGCGAGGACGAGATTGTATATGCAGAGGACTATGTGGTAGATGAGGAGCAGGCGAGGATCTCGGGCCTACTGGATCTTCACGTCGCCATCCTGCCGCTGGTGCGACGCTACAAGAAACTGCGCATGGAGAAGGAGGAGTTTGTCACGCTCAAAGCTATCGCGCTTGCCAACTCTGGTAAGATTCAATCTTTCTAGCCCTAAAGGGATTTTTGCAAAATTAATTATAGAGAAATGTGATTAGGTTTTTTAAGGAGTTTGAAATCACACAACACTGCAATACAACCAAAGAATAAACATATAAGTGCATTTTATAAGACAGACAAAATAAAATAGTAAACAATCAAACAAAAAAGTTGCACTCTGCTCATCTATTGGTACTAATGCTAATTGTTTGCCACTGGTTGAAAAGTAGACCTAAAAAAGTTTTTTTTTTTAATTTTAAAAACAACTTTTATGGAGTTATTTGTTTTTTTTTTTGGTATGTTTTTTTTTTTTGCATCGGTATTTTAAACTGTTTCATAATAGTTTGCTAAATCTTTTGTTTTTCTTGCTGAATCTCTTCATGTCAGGGGCGCTAGACTTTGCTCTAAGCTGAAAATGAAATGACTTCAAAGAAGATTTTTTGCCACATAAGCTTATTTTGGCATTAAGACATATACATTCAAATTTGTAGCTACAACATTTACAAAATGTTGAAAAGTTCAATGGGTATTATTCATTTTACAAGGGTTTGTCCATGACAAGAATTGGCCACAAAATCTAAGCCTGGAAAAGAATTAAATTCAAATAAAATAAAATTGTAGAAACTCTGGAACTTAAACTATTTTAGTTCATACAATTCTTTGTTCATCTTTACATTAGAGGTCCTAAATCAACACACCAGATCTAAAATAAATTAAGAAAGTTAGCATTTAAGTAAACAAAGAATTTCAGCAAAAGAAAAAATGTCAAGTGCTGATGTATATCTTGTGAAGCCATCGGTTTCAAGATAACGGCTCCCTGATAAGAGTAAAGGTCAGAGTTTTTTTCCATTTATCGCAAGTGTGCATGTGGAGCTTCATGTTAATTTGTGCGCAGATACATGTGTGCGTGACTGTCGCTGTGCTCTCATTCCCTCCATCTCCGTCGCAGTGGCTGCCAGCGCTGCTCTGCCGAGGGAGATATATTTAGCATTTCATTAGAAAAACAGGGGCTGTCAATAAAATGTGTTAAGTGAAGTGGAATGAGCGTCGGGGAGCGACGGGCCTCGTTTGTTCCAATGTGAAGATGCTGCGCTCGTATCGACAGTTTGCTTTTCATGAGGCTGGGCCTGTCCCCCACTAATCAATGACTGTTAGGAGTCTTTTCTCCTGCCTGACTGAAAAATGAAAAAAGATGCTGAGCCCAGAGCTTTGCTCATCTGATTGCAAACACTCCACAGGAGCAAAAGAGGGGGGTGGAAAGGCAGGGATTGGAAACGTAAGGGAGAAGTGTGGGAGAGGAAAGGCCTCGGGTTGAGAGGGAGGCTCAGCGAGGGCAATAGGGCAACTTTGGCTCGTTTGAACAAAGTCCCGCGGAGCTTCGGCTTCACTGGTCCGGAGGGTGTGACAGCTGTGGAAATTCATGGCCATTGATTTTGTAATTAGCAAAGTATCGACGAGATTGATGCCAGTATGCTGACAGATTACATGGAAATTGTTTCTTCAAAGTTAGTTCTGTAAGGCGGCCCGTACCGCCTTAAATAACTCCACATATAAACACATTTGAACACATTTTCAATAGCTTCACACACACACACATCTTACCATGCCGCCAAATCAGGATCAGATCAGTGTTAACATGAAGGTTTCAAACAAAGACTGCTGGAACACATGTGCGGTCCACATAGCCTAGTTAATTTCCCAAGATAGAAATGCAATTTACACAGAAGGCGACTGGTAAAAGAGACTTAATCAGTCAGTTAGGAACATAATTAGCCTTGTACTTTCCCTTTTTTCTTCCTCATTTACATGTTTATACACGGTCTTAACTTCACTCCCTAAATTCATGACACATAGCTGATCCAATTCCCTCACTCTTCATCTAGCAGACATGCTTTTGGGATGATATAACACTGAGGAAAAGTACTTTTTCTGTTTATGGATAGGCAAACAGCCTAGAGCGACATACTACGCTTGTCTACTAAAACCCTGCGTCACCTCGTCCTTTTTAAGGACGACTATGCTTTTTTTTTTATTCCATCGTCTAAAGTTATACATAGAGAGGAATTTTAAAAAAAGTCTCAACTGGTTTTATTTTAGAGCCTATATATAAGGGGGCCAACTGCTCTTTCTTATGGAAATGAAGGCCATCTGCCACCATCATTCAGATGAACGATATCCTTGTAATGCAGCCATCTGAATTCATTAGCAAAATGGGGGGATGTACACCGTACTCCGTGCTACCAAAAAGAAATGAATCTTTCTCCTTTACCACTGTATATTTATTCCGACCTGCGGTGCACGTCTCTCTCCCCTGAGCCTCGGCCACGCACAGGCATTTATTTAAGGAGCATCATTAACTACTAACAAGAGAAAAGCTCTCTCCAAAATTGCATGTCTGCATTTACAAGCTGTGGAATGTAAAACCAGCTGCAAAACAGGTAGGTGCAGCTGCATATGTGTGCTGCGTTGCACACACAAAAAGATACTTTATTGTTACTGAATGAATTTTTAAATAGCTTTGTAGCAATGAGGGGCTACGCTAATTTATATTAATGTATCAAAATCTGATCAGTCTCAATCTAATTAGGGAGCAGATTTGTCATATATTTTGAAGAAGAAAGGACTAGATTTTGTATATTTATTGAAATTTTATTCAGCTTAAAACTATATATTATTAGTATTTACGCAAGGTGTATTTCCTAATGATTTGATTAAATAAAAAGAAAGACAAAAAGAAACAAGGTTCGACAGACACCAAGTAATTTTAAAGACTGTTACAGAGTAAAGAGGAAAGAAATTGGAATAGGAAATACACTTTCAAATTATTGTCTAAGTTAATTAAAAGCCTAAATTGTATTGCAAAAGTCTACTGTTCTCTCTGTGTATAAAGAGGATTTTTAAAAGTAACTTTGCTTTTACACCTAGAAGTATTTTTCTGAGGAATTCAAAGAATGTTGGGATTTCCTTTGACAGAACCAGAATACGAGAGAGCACAAGAGTTAGCACTATAGGAAAAGTGAATAACTTTGGGTAGGAAGAGGCCGTTTACTTCCCCCGAAACAAGTGTTTCTGCTTCCTATTGGCACCGAACTCTCTCTCCCAAGGCTGCAAAGAGATTACTGTTTTTGGCGGGGAGTTGCCCTGGTTTGTTGTATGATTTGATTATTCCTCACTTTGGATTTGAAACCAAAAGAATATCAAATGCAAATTAACTGCCTAAGCTGAATCCTGTCTCTTCAGTTAAAGGGTAATCAAACAATCATTTGAAGGAGACTTTGAAGTATTTTTAGACATTCAAAGAGCTTTTAATCTAAGCAGCATAGTAAGGTCTTAAAATAATTTATATCTGGAAGATTATATGATGCAATTTATAGAGAAGACGTTATTTTGACCAGATTTGAAGTCATTACAAAATCTGAGTCCAACACAGTGTGATCAAGTAATTTAATATGTGTGAAAGGTTAAAGTTGGTGTGTTTGTGTACACAACAGCTTTAAAATATGACAAAACCTGAGTACTATATTATAAAATTACGTTTAAGGTTTTTCTGGTTACAGAACTGTAATAAAACTTTAATGTTGCATATTTCAACAAATTAAACCCCCCAAATATTCTGCTGCTCTAAATGTTCTAATGAAGTTTAGTCTCTTCTCCACATCACATATACCTCTTTCTTCATCTTCTCTCTCAATGCCCCTCCTCTTGCTCCAGACTCCATGCACATAGAGAGCATCGAAGCTGTCCAAAGGCTCCAAGACTCTCTGCATGAGGCTCTGCAGGACTACGAGGGATCCCAGCACCCAGAGGACCCCCGACGTGCAGGCAAGCTGCTGATGACCCTGCCTCTGCTCCGTCAAACCGCCACAAAGGCTGTTCAGCACTTCTACAGCATTAAAATGCAGGGCAAAGTTCCCATGCACAAACTATTCCTCGAGATGTTGGAGGCCAAGGCTTGACACCTGGAACAGCTGCATCATTCAGTCAGAGACGAGCAACGGCCCAAGAGAAATAAAGGTGGAGTGCCAATTAACAGCCAAAGGATGACACTTGGGCTCTGAAGTCATTTTACTTATTAAAATAATAGCAAAAATTGAAAAAGGAAAAAAAAAAGAGACTTGGAATAGTTTTAAAAAGGGTGACTATAAATTTGACACAAGTGGGATGACAATAATGTATATAGAGGTGTACAGAAATCAGGCAACTGCGGTCTTGTTATAACCAGAGACCCATTGCTCTATATCACTTGAGTCTTCTGTGAATTTGTTTCTTATTTTGTTTTAATCTCAAAATAAAAAAGTGACAGTATAAAGAACTGTACAGCAACGTAGCCATATTTTGTGTTCCAGTTTCTCCTCTTTTCTTATCTCACTTGTTCCAGCAATTGACTCTAACTGGTCTTCATTTACACGTATTGTAAATTTTGGGAAGCCTCACTGGGCAGAAGGGAGAATTGTTTAAGATCCTTTCTGAAGTTATCATCAAAGATGGTAATTTCCACGTAATTACCTCATACTTGCTTCATTGTCTTGATATTTTAATCTGATTGGTTGGTCAAATGACAGAGGTCAGTCAGCTATCATTTCTAACTAAAGGTGTGTCTGAATTGTTCACTCGTTCAAATTACTATCCACTTCAGAGACAGTCCAACATTTACCAATAAGTTTTAAATGTTCAAACTGGAATTTCATCCACTTTGTATTGCTGTGGAAATTTGTAACATGCAACAGGCTTATGTACAGTTTAACACTTAATTCTTCACTAAATTGACGTTAGTGCACTGCACCCTGAGTTGACAGAGCATGCTTATTACTCTTCAAAATACCAATATTAGCGTTCTAATGCTAACATTCCCACCTAATGATTGTAAAATGTGTTAAAATTCAGAAATTTTGAGGGATTTTCCGAATTTAGATCAGTGCATTGATCAGTGCACACAAGTTTGTGGATATGAGAGATTAAAAATAGATTACAAATGGAAATATTCCACAATACACACTGTATTCTCATAATCCTTAGTTAACACCACAAAATTAGTGACAGAACGAGTGAACTTTTCATTCGCAGCAGAAATGTTTGCACTTATGATTAATGTGACAAAATGAGTACTAACACAAGCTGGCTATTGTTTAGTGATTTTTAGGAAACTGCACTTCTTCCCCATTCTTTTTGTGCTGACACTGGAAACTAAACATGCTGTGAAACCAACTCAACAATGATAAGCTATATCTTGTACTGATGAAAGTGTTGTTTTTTTTTCCTAAAATGATGTAATTATCAACCGATACAACAGGAGGGTCATGTTATAAATACCAACTTTGTGAGGACTTTAGGTGCTTGTTTGATGCTATGCTAGTTTTTAAGGCTTTTAATTTTAGCCAGCATTGTAATTGACACCATTTATTTATAGAAGTTTTGTATTTTTAGTTCCACCTGTATTTGTTTAACTCAGAAACTTGGTGTCACTGATATTGATTTTGCCTTGAAGCTCTTTAGCCGTCATCTGACGAGGCTAATATTTTGCAGAAGCTATCAGAGAAGCTACCAAACATCAAGATGGCAAACTTATTACAGTTGGTCTTCTGTGCAAGTAATTGTTTTACTTCAATACTTATGATTCATTGAGGTGAAAGTGCATTCTCACTCGAACTCCTATTAATCTGAATCGTTTTTTAGCTTGGGTAATATGGCGAATTCAAGGAAAGTCACATTTTGTTTAGTAAATCCTGGAATTAGCATCCAAGTAAAACATTCAGCGGCTAGACTTCTTGACTTTTCTGGGGGGTTTTACTGATTGTTTTGTTTGGGTTTGGTTTTTGTTGTTGTTGTTGTTGTTGTTTTCTCAATTTTAACACAACCAGTGGTCTTGGGGGGTTTTATTTAGCTTATAATGTCTTCCTTGAATCCCAACGGAAATCAGACTGCTCATGAAATTCTTGCAGATTCATAACTAAATAAGAATAGATTATCAGCAGTACTAATACTTGATACCCTACTTTTTGGTTGAAGGGATATTTAACAACCAAAGTAATTTTTGGATTATTGTTACTATATGAGACTTATTTTCTCTCCAAATGTGGATCACAGGGTAAAATGTTGAAGCTCAGCTTAAACTTTGAAGAGACGTACAGTTTCTTGTAATTTTTTAAGTCACATCTAAGTTTGAATATTTTTCATCATTTTGGATAACACAAGATGGGGTACCTTATTGCAACTGTAACGATGTAGTGTGCGTCATTACAGCTCACTGACATTTAGCATATTTGTTTTTTTAATGGCGGTGCTAAACATTCAGAAGCAACACTTAAATTGAAACATGAGTATAATCCACAATTAATCATAGGTTTTAAGAGCGTAGGATCTGCCAGATGCAAACTAGTTACCAAAGGATACTGTTCATTTTGCTTCTTCACCAGTTTTACAGTTTTGGTGTTTTCATATATGACTTGTTTGGATATGAAAATAAAATACCTTCTACCTACTGAATAGTGGATGCTTTGGATAAACGTAGAAAATAAAGGATTCAAAGTAATTTTACATAAACTATAAACAAATTTGGAGTGACTCCAATAAATTAAGATGGGGATCATAGTTATGAGGCTTTAATCATTAGATAAAGTTGAATTGAACTGGAAGAGATTAAAATGAATAAAAAATTAATTAATTTTAAGTCAACATAAAATAAATAAATTACATTTAACTGTTCTTTGTGATTTACGATATGTCTATTTTTATTTCAACTTTATTTATGTCCCAAATTCATCTACCTAACATTCAACTACTTATCTACAAAGAGAAATGAAATTATATGCATTGGTTACATACATGGAGCGAAATGATAAGATTACAGGTAGGGAGTGTAAGTAGGGTGAAAGGAAATGGTAAAAAGTTGTTAAAAATGGGAATATGAACTGGTGAAGGGGCAAACTGACATGAGTTGACTCTAAATTATTTAAAGACATTACCAAGCATATCATAATATTGCCTCAGTTGGTGACATATTTCTTACAGTTTTGTTAATCTCAGCAGGTAAGAAGGAACATTTAACAAATATGTGTCAATAATAAGAGGACAGGTTACTCAGCAGCTTTTAGGGATTTAGTGAGAAAATATAAATTCCACACGAAGGCTGTGGTGTCTTTAAAAAGTCAAGTGCCATTAGCTTCGCCCAAAAGCGATGGAAGCATACGCAACTAGAAACTCTGAGGCTCTACCAGAGAGACGATATTAATTAACTAGAATATAATGCATAGATTATTTTAACCGTGCGTTGATGAGAATAGTTTCCATGGTGCATCTCCCCAATTGTTAACCAGCTTATCCATCCCCAAGTGAAACAAGGGATTTATTACCTCTGATTAGTATCAAACCAAAGCAGAAACACTCACACAACTGCGTTTATGAAATGATGAGCTGTTTTTACATAAATGTGTTATTCACAACATAATAATCATGGGTATAGTTCAGTTCTGTTGTGTTCATTTACTCTAAGTTTGTGATAGTGAAGAAGGCACACCCACCCATCCATCCATTTTCGAACACCCTTGTTCCTAGTGGGGTCGGGAGGGGTGCTGGTGCCTATCTCCAGCTAATGTTCCGGGCGAGAGGCGGGGTTCACCCTGGACAGGTCGCCAGTCTGTCGCAGAAGAAGGCACACATCTTTTTTAATATAAGAGAAAGACTGAAGTGTAATTAGGACATGAGAATATAGTTATTTTTCTTTTTAATGCTAGCAGCATAAATTACACCCCCAGTTCCTGTTGTTTTTGTTGTAAGGAGAACCTTTAAACCTGTTGTGACTTAACTGACAGAAAAAAGGTCATTTTAAATTCTCCCCACTCACAAGTTAATGTAATAAAAAAAAAATTTAAAATGCCTAATTTATGTTCAGACATCTAAAACGGTTCTACAATATCCAATTAATTCTAATTGTGTCCTAAGCTGAAATTCTCAAAAGAAATGGAGCAATTAAATTTCTGCTTTGGCTCTACTCTGGGGACGAGAGGCGTTTTATTTTAGCTGATGGTGGAGAGGCTTTTTCATCTAAGTCTCTACAAAAGGCGATTTCATGAGTATCTGTAATAGTTTCCTAACAGAGCAGCAGCGATCACTGGGCTATGCAAGGCAGTATGGCCACCTGTGTTCCTTATGTTTGGAGCCGACTGACTTGTAGTTGTACTTTGTTTACAACTTGAACATACTGTATAACTGCATCGTGCAATTCACTGTATTATACTGTATCTGCTGTGCATTGATGTGACTATGATCACGTGTTAGGTTTGCCACTTTAATGTATTCTCATGGGGACTAGGAACATATTTACAGCCCAGTGTATTATACAAGTCTGTTTCAAGTGAATAATGAACGAGTTCATTGTGTTTGCTTTAAGATGAGATTGTTTTTCTGTATTTTTGTCTCTCGGTTTCTCTGTGTGTTTTGGTTATCAGCAAAGCAGGACGAACAGCGACTAAAGTCGTCTAGACCCTATACCTCAATTCATATTTTGAAAATTACACTGGGCTTGGAAGCGGGCCATGGGATTCTCCTGGGAGTCAGTGGCACAGAAATAAAGTGACATCACCGGCTGGGTATTAAAAAAAATGTAGATGAAGTTACCGCAATTGGTGGTGGGGGAGGAGGCGCACATTCCTCGGAGGAAAGCTACTTATTCGTTGCTCCATTTGCGGACTTACCTCATCTCCATGCACTCTGAGATGACGAGATTTACATAAAACATGGAAGAACCTCCCCGGCCGATCTGTTCCACAGTGTAAAGAGGAACCTGCTAGGTGTGCGCACCACAGACTAGTGATTACCCAAGAGGTTTCTCTCCCTCTTCAAAAGCAATATGTTTGCATTTGTGATATATGAATCAAGTTAAAAGGGAGCTTTGGTTCATTGTAATTACAAACTTTCTTCATGCTTGAAGGGGGGACAGGCTAACTATGTGCACTGTTCTGTGAAGAAAAGAAAATGAAAAAAAAAATAATGGAAAGAAGCCAAACACAGCTGGGATTCACTGGACAGGACTCTGTGGCATTTTCATGTGTTTTGTTAGTTGTATTTATGCCTACTGTATCCATGTGTAAATAAATGCTTTTGTGGGGGAGTAGGACAGCCAGATTTAACAATGCACTGAATGTACAGTGACAATAAAAAACACAATTTATGAAATCATGGTATGTGATCTTTTCATTTAAAAAATAAGGAAAAACATCAATTCACCTGTGCAGGAAGAATTTCATTTTAAAAATGAGGATCCTCCACAGACACACTCTTTTATCTATTAAAGATGAACATGTTGGGGTTTTTTTAATCAAACTGGTCAATTGCTTACATTTTTTATAAGCAACAAAGCCACTGAAAACAACACAAGGAAAGAAATGGATCAGACATATGTCTGTAATCACAAAGTAGTCCACTCAAATTGGTCCAGAAATCAAGTTATACGTAATCAAGAGAAATGGCACAGAAATAATTACTATCAGCTATCATGTTGGTTTTTTTGTTTTGTTTTGCTTTGTCTTTTTTTTTTAAATTGGTCTCACATTTCCCTCAAGCACACTTGGATTAATCCAAGCATTAATGGTGGATATATGAGGGTTAGCTACCCAGGTCCTGCTGGAGGAAAACCTTCCCGAACTCTGACATTTCCAGCTCTGCTCATCTTCTCTGTTCTGGTTTCCAAATAGCAAAGCTTTAGACTCATCTGTTAAAAGAATGATACTCCAGAAGTCATGGTCCTTGTCTATGCTATCTCTATTAGTCTTCTGTCTGGTTTTTCTTATAGAGCAATGATTTCTTTTTTGCACAGCTCCCACTGAATGAAAATTGTCCTTACACGACCTTTCATATCAACTGTAGCAAAAAACTAATTTAGGTGTGTGACATGTTAGTTGTTTTGTGCTTTTTTTACATTTTGAGTTCTCTCTCAGTGTACATGTGTGGATACTTGGACCTGGGCATGTTGGGAATTATTTAAATTGTCCTTAAAGTGTTTGCTATAATCTTCAGGGCAATTTGAAATTATTTTGGGACCTTTTTAAACTGATTACCGCAGACTCATGAACTGCTGCGGTGTTGACACTCTCCGAGTTCTTACCATAGTTTTTCACTTCAACACTCAGGACCACACCAACTGAATTTCTGAGATTTAAGTATTTGAAACTTTCCCAGAAATGCTGATTAATGTCATCATGTGCTCAATTGTTGCGCAATCTTGGAGGATCCTAATTTATTCTTTTCCATAAATTACTAATTGTAATATCCATGTGCCCGAACATGTTAGAAGTGAACATAATCTGTCATAGGTGAGTGTTTTCTGCTGTGTTTACAGGACTTCTAAATATCTAGTGCTGTTGGAACCATGATATTGAAGTGAAAAGAGTGTAGTTTTACAATAAACATTTTAAATTAACCACAGCAGGTGTAATAAATTACCGTAAGACACATACCTCTAAGAAAGCAGCTTTCAGATGAGAAAATTGCTCCTAATAAGGCAGTCGGTGGATTTTAAAGAAAATACCCACCAGTGTGAACAAATTTGTTGATTTCACACTTTGTTGTCATTTCAAACAATCTGAAAGGTGACCAATTATTTTCACATATATGAACAGGCATCTGTGTTTGCCTGCACGGTTGACAAGATGGTGCCTCAGGGTGTAACGGCATCCTCTTGCCCCAGACCGACGGTTGGGCGGCTGTCTACTCCGTGTCCCGATTGACCTTCCGTTGGCTACAACGCTGGCTGAATGCACATCTGACACACTCCCGTCCTTTGTGGTGCAATCCTGTGGAAGTCATTTCATTTACTGGCCTTTCAACTCCAGCCAATATAAGGGGTGAGTGGGGGGGGGCTGGGTGAGTAAGTCTGTGTTTAATCAGCCTGCCACAAAGCATTCCCCTAAACAAAATCAGTCATGATGTTCGGATTGGAAAAAAAAAAAAACACTCAACAGAAAATTGACATAAACAAAAACTTTGGCAATTTTTTATCTTTTAGAGACAATCGTGGTAGAAAGGGACTCCATATTGATAATGCTAATTGTGGTGATTGCTTAGCAAATAAAATTAGAGAATAAAGTACTCCACTAAAATTGCTGATGTCGTTTTATGCGCGTTGCCTTAATTACAACAATAAGACTTTTTTTGAAATATGACAGATCAGGACCCCTTTTCAAGCCAAACTATTTCTGAGCAATCTCCAATGGAAGATTTCATCTTTTCGATGTCACAGGATCTTGAAAATGGACTAAAATCATTAGTTGTCAAAGTGGATACTGCAGTAGATAGCATGATTTCATCATCCCTACCCCTCAAAAAAACATCTGGCACAAAAAGCCCAAAACTGCAAGGAACAAAGTAGTAAAAAAAATACTAAATCAAAAGCTCTTGATAAAATGTCTCTTTAACTTGTGTGACAAGATTATCCGGGGTTTTTTTTCCCTCTTTTCTTCTGTCACACAGAGGGGAATTAGGGCATGGCCCACTGTCCTCCTACTGACTTTCCATCTCATAAAACCCTGTTTCATTCTCTTTAAAATGCAGCTTACTGTCAGGCTCGTTGGCAAGCTCTGGTCTGTTAATCACCCATTCCTGATGCCACACACAGTAAATCTATTATCACACTCCTAAATGCAACCTTGTGCCAGGCCAACCGGCTTCAGACACTCTTTCTGTATACTCACATTTCATCCTTTGGCTCATACGAGGATTATTCATCGGCCGAGGTGTGAGTCCCCTGAGAATAGGCCTTAAAGTGTCAGTCATGTTTATTCGGAGTGGTGTTGTCTTAGACGATGTAACCAGGTGAAAGTGACTGAAGGAGATAAGAAACCATCAATATATTCACTGTGTAAATTGAAGAAGGTCATGATTTATGGCTCCTGGCTGCAGGGTGCATACATGCTGAATCTACTCTTTTTTTTTCCTGCTCTAGTCCGGCTCAAGGACAGGTAAGCGTTCCTTTTTCCACAGCTCATCCCTAACGCCACCGCTGCGCAGCCTGTGGCACTTGCTGATGAACGTCTCTGTGAATGGCTGCTGTTTTTTCTTAAAGGAGTTGAGCACCATCTATGGGTGGCAATAATAACTGAGGGGAAGCGTAGATGATCAGATAGCAGTATGTTCAAGCTTTTTTTTCCCTATTTTTCCTCACCTCATCAGTCATTCTCTTCTGTCGCTGGGGTCTCAGACATAGAGGGGGCAGCTGTGGGTATCTAAGACCCTTGAACAGCTGCAAATCCCCCAAAGGCATTGCATCTGTTCAAATCACACAGCCTGTATCTCTGCTACAGCAAGTTACAGTACTTAACAAGGTTCTGAATGGTCTATTGACCATTGAGCAGATGGTGAGTTATGGTACGATGTTATAGGACTGAGAAGAAAGCGGACTTTCCTCCTTGCAGGGTTCATATGGAGTCTGTAATAGCATACAATTGTATGGAATATGAATTCACTTTTTTCCCATGTTGAACATGTACAGAAAAAGAAATGTATGGGGAAAATGTTTGAATTTGCATTTCATATCCTTAGTCTTTTATTCATTGTGTCTTACTTCCATTGCATCATTTTGGCCTTCTTTTCCTCCTTGTTTTCTAATTGATTCCTTCTTAATTTCTTCCATTCTTTGTGTCTTCATTCTGTCTTTCTTCATTTTTGTCCTTTCTCCCAGCCTTTCCTCCTTTTTTTCCTTATTTTCTTCCTACTTTCTGTCTTTCATTCTTTTGTTTTATGTGTTATTCCTTACTTTCTGACTTTAGTTTGTTGTCATTTCTTCCTATCTGTAATTTATTTCATCTTTCTTTCCTTGTGTCCTTCCATTCTTACTTCACTTTGTGGTTTGTTTTTTTTAATTTCGTTTTCAGATTCCATATTCATTTATTTATCTAATTATTCAGTTCATTATAATAATTGTCAAACTTGCGCGTTGCTTTTATTTAAAACTATCCTAGAGGATTGAGATTTCAAAAGTTAAGTCTGCAACTTTTACATGCAAAATATGTAAATGAGTTGAAAATGGGACATTTTAATAAGGCCACATGAGGAGAAATCAGCACTTAGTCATGAATTCATTTCAGAAGGCCAATAAACACAACAAAGTCTTCCCTTAAACTTAAAATATATTATTTATTTGTATGATTTATTGCATCTGGGCACCTCCGATAGTCTTCCTCTGCCTTCGGAGTGAGCAGACGGCACAAATGGAGCGCTCATTAGCATTTGACCTCCACATTATGCTTTGTTTACCTGCCTCTACTCACCTTTATATCTCCTCAGACAAAATCAGGGCTTTTTCACAGAAGCATCTCGACTGTGACACAGTTTTGTTATTGCGCGCCAAAGCTAAACACCACATTTGCATTGCAAGATTTTTTTCTTTTTTTTTTCTTTAGTGTACAGAAGCAAGCCAAGGCCAGAGGAGCTCAGTCATGTAACGGGACTTATCTCCTCCTGGATACTGTCATCCGCACTCTGCAGTCCCTTCAGCTACTCAAAAAATCCCCTGGGACGATAAAGAGAAAAATGAACAAAAGTTATTCATCTTATTATGCAAAAGGAAGAAATTGTGGGTTTACTAATTGCATACTTGAGCAAACCGAATTGAAAGCACTTCCATGTTTTCCGATGTGATACAAAATAATTATATTGTAAATAATTTGTTGTGCTGATTGTGAAGTAGAAGCAAGCTAGGGGAAATCATTTCAACTGCAATTATGTGCTCTACAAAAAGTATTTTCACATTTTATGGGTGAGCAGATTATGCATACGGCGTGAGCAAATACAATCAACAAGTAAGGGCAAATATCCACGGAAAATGTATCCTAAAACATGACACACACACACACACAAACACTGCGTTAGCAGATTGGTGGGCGTAGCAGGTAGCTGTGGTTAATTGCACAGCGAGAAACTGTTCTCTAATTTATTTCTCGCCTGTACAAGAGTGATCATGAAGCTGCTTTCATTTCACAGAACACAATTTTCATATTTAATGAGCATGACTCCAATACAATTACAGTAATTAGTCAAATCTCACTCACGACCAATGGAGCTCGCCACCATTATTAGTGGATCTTATTAATGATGTTGCACATGCGGTGCTCATAGGGTAATTGAGGGCATGTGTGGGTATATGGGAGCGGGAATGCTGGAGATTGGAAAACAGTGGTGGTCTGTTTTCTCTCTTTGCTTATGCTAAGTGGAGGTTGATTTAACGTTAATATTGTTAAACCTGAAAAAAGGCTGCTGGATTTTCCAAAATATTAATTATTTTGATTTTCTTCACAATACACATTCAATGCAGGAACTGTAAAAACATAATTCTAGTTTGTTTGAGCCTTTCTTTGTGACTCATTTTTTTTTTCTGCTGCCAGAATACTTAAATATACTTATAGTGCCTTGAAGAAATATCTGTGTACCTGTTGAAGTTTTGCTTTTCACACAATATCAAACTGAAGTTTGATTTTATTAGGATTTGTTTTGTAACATACTGACACAAAATAATAATTAAATGTGAAGTGGAATGAAAAGGATATGTGCTTTTGAATTTTCTTCACAGACAAAAAAATAGAAAATTGTGGCATGTATGTGTAAAGTTTAAAGCAATGCCAAACACTGAATATCTCACAGAGCTCTGTTCCTCCCATCGTCTGAAGCACAGACTAAAAAAAATTAGTTGTTGCAAAATAAAATGTAAACAAATTCAAGAAAGTACAGCAGATTTCAGTTTTAAGTGGTTTTGTATATTTTAAGCATTGATTCAAGTGATGCACCTCTCTGCTTCTTTGCATCTTAACAAAGCTGGTATCAGATGTTCTTTTCCAATCCGGACTGTGTCCATGTCTGTAGCCAATAAATCTAGTTCTGTTTTTAGATCTATTCTCTGTGATGGGCTGGCAACTAATCCAGACTGTACCCTGTCTTTCACCCAAGGACCGCTAAAGATAGGACACATTCTTTTTGCTAGTCTTTAAAATGGGAATCACAAGAGAACATGCTATTCAAACGACACCAATTGGACACCGGGTCCTTATTATGGTCTCGCACAGATCTTCAGGTACCTGGCTTCTTGAAGTTGCTGGTGAGACTTCTCGTTTATAGACAAAAGTACTATTGTGAAAATTTACCATTGAGAAAGGCATACTATTGACTGTGTGAAGAAAAAAAAACTGAAAAAAAGGTTTTAATATCCTTTTCCACTAGTCTTTACATAAACAAGTGAAAATTTTAATCTCAGAAGTTTGTCTCAATGGCCTCTTACCCAATTAAGGGCAGTGTCACCGCTAAGTTAATGAGTGCGACGCTGCAACAGAAAAACCTCCATTAGCGCCACATAATTAGCGTAACACAGAGGAATTAGAGAGCCACAATGGCACCGCTTTGGTGTTTTTATAATTAAACAGTGGAAAAGACAACAATTAAGCCCAATCCTAAAGCCCCCCTCAATCTCATTTAAGCCAGAAAGGACATGTTTTGTTTTCCGGAAGCTCTAGAGATGCTGCTGCTGCTTCAGTGGGAAGTTTGAATTACAGCTCAAAGACAAGAGAGTGAGGGGAGGTCATGGCAACAATGTGTGAAACACAGAGCAACAAGAAGAGTTGTGCGTAGCTCATGTGGTATAACTCTTACTCATTTCTTCAAGAAGGATGTATTAAAAATGTTTGGATTTCATGTGCTAACTACATCAATTGTTTTTACTTTTTTTTTTCATTAGACACCTATTTAAGTATTTGTTTATGAAACACTGCTAGATGGTTTACTGGTTTGGCTGACGTACTTATAATAACACAGCATGTGAAGAATGAAATAGCTAGGGCAACAGGTTACTCAAACAAAACATGAAAGTTTGACTTGTTAGATGTAAAAGGTAACATTTTAATTCTAAGAAAAATAATAATGAATAAAATCTCAAAGTCCAGGAAGAAGAGTTTTATTGTTTTAAATCTCAAATGTGAGCTTTCATGCTGATATAAAACTGATGAATCTAAGAGAAATGCTGAGTACGAAAGACATGACTCTAAGCTGCTTCCTCTTCCTCTGGGTTTAGTTTCTCTGCCCTTTCTCTCCAATTTGCAAAACCTCAATCCCTGTCCCTCGCATTGATGCCAAACCTGCGTGACCTAGGTCAAGATCAATAACGCAGTTTAAAAAGGATGGACTGTGTAAATAGAGACGATGGATCCTGCAGATGAGGAAGGCTTGACCACGGCCAGCCTCCAGCTGCAGCTGCAGCAGTACTGTTCCTCAACAGTAGCATTTGATCAAGTCTAAAATCAGTGACTACTCAGGAGGACATAAATATGGGGCCACAAAACTGTGACAAATACTCAACATTTTCTTTGTAGTGTTAATGAAGATGACGACTTTGGGCCTCCATTTTTGCAAACAAAAACTGTTCAATAATTGCACAAATACACCTTATAAAGAAAGAAGTGTATATTTCTGTTGATTATGCTAAAATTACCACTTAATCTAAATAATTATTTCACTGTATTTTTAGTCTGAAACTTGTCTAACATGTTTTTGTAAAACTTTGTAAAAACTGTTAAAAGACACACAAAACTCTTTATGGAAAGCCAAAAAGGGGACAAAGTCACAGATTCAGATCAGATTTGTTTAAAATCAGTTTAAAATACTTTTAATTCACCAATTTAACTAAAGCTAAAGTTTTGTAGTTGTTGTTTTTTTTTTTTTACTTTTATTGCTAAGGGCATCTGCATACATGTACATCAAGAAATAACAGAATTCAGAAAGGACCCTTGAGGAACTCCAGATCTAATTAAAGCTACAGCCAAAGAATATTTATTTATTTTGTCTCTTATCCCTTGTGTAAAAAAAGACTCAAAACACTGTAAGACGTGTCCTTTCATCATATTAGACTCAAGAATACAATGGTTTTAGAATGAGCTATATTTACTTTTCCAACTCCATCCTTGAAGGTTATTCAAATTGATACAGGTCTATATTATTTTGAACCAGATTTAGATTTGGTTAGAGCTTTCATTCCAATTTGAGACTGGAATGTTCTTTTAAACCTCAGGCAGAAAGCATAAATTAAAAATAACCTTAGACATTAAACACAATTATCAATGCACTGCTTAAGAAAAACTTGAATGGACGTCATCTAAGAGATGAAGTTGTTTCAATACATCTGTCAATTAAAAAACAGACTCAGGCTTCACGAAAAGACTGGGGAGATTTTACTAATGACAGAAAAACTGAAAAACTTACCAGGTTTCATCTTGGAACAGAAACATCCAAAAGGTTTATAAAAGAATAAGGGACGTAAGGCAGTTGATAGATACTAGATAAGATACAGTATGTAAGAAATCTTGACCCTTTTGTAAAGTTTAACATTTGTAAACATTTATGGAGTTTGTTCTTTTTCCACTAAATCAAGAATTTCCTCGACTGAATCACAAAAATGTAAAGAATTAATCAGTCATCTTTAATTTATTTCTATACCGAAGCTGTATCAAACATTTTTTAATATATTCAGCAAGAATCCCCAAGATAGACTTTTCACAGTAGAATCTATGTTGTTGCCTTTTTATGGGTGTGTTTCACTTGCAACAATTCCCAGAAGGAATAAACTCAGCTACATAAAAATGCTGACCCAATACATCCACTGAATAGGTGAAGTCTTGGTGTAATTCATTCCTGCAGCATCAGTATGAACAAGATTTATATGTTTTTTTAAATGTGGAAACCCACCGTTTTTAGCACGTTTCTATAGGGCACATTACCAGATAGCATCTTGTCATCTAGGTAAATTTATAGAGAAAACAAAAGCATTATTCACCCACATTTACACAGCATGCATATCGAATATAACACTCTGTGAATGCAGAACGTGCTAGTCATTATTCTACTTATCTTACTGGTGTGACAGAGCACATTTGAGAGCATAAACCAACCTATTACCACACCTGTAAGCTATAGGGAGCAAACCAATCTACTGGACCTGGAGCCAAGCACCTGCTCATATTAATCTTACAGCCCACTTCCTTTTATGACGCAAAGCAAATAGTCATAAATGCTCTTATCGGCCTTTCTAATAGTGGGGACGTTCCAATCAGATTCATGGTGGCATAAACTATAGCATTTCATCTTTATCATTTCAAACAATCACTCCTTTTTCATGGGGATCGTTAATAATAAACAGACAGCTTGTTGCATAATGAAATTCAAAGCTCTATCGTTTTGAAGGATCTCACATTCCGTTTACCTGTATTTACATATTTTTATGTGGGCCTTTGTTGTTTCACTGCAGTAACAGGCATGATGAATGTGTGGTTGAGGTTCTGCTGGGACATGCTACTCGACACAGAACTGATCTGTAATCAGGACTTCTTCACTGGAAACTTTGGTGAGTCTCAGTATTGCAACACAATGAACAGTCCCTTTAATGTCTTTGTTTTCTACAGTGTTCACTAATTGACATCACTGCTGTTTTTGCTATGCATTGCAATATACAAAATGCAAGATTAATTAAATATATATAGAAATGCAATTAAGTATTAAAAATATGCATTTTCTTGAGATTATCATAATATTTTTCCAGCGCAAGACTTGTCATTTATATAAAGTTTGGGCAGTGTATTCTCCATAATCAAATTTTCCGACTCCTTTGTATACTCTGCATAATTTGAAGAATTTTGATTAATCAATTAATAGTCCGTCCTCAAGGTCTTTTTATAAACCTATCATTAATAAAGGAAGACATTCAATTAGCAGCGAAATCTTGATTGCTGATTTTGTCATAACAGGCCCCTTTTTTTTATTCATTTTTTAAAAATGTGAGTATGGCATGAGAAGAAGAATTAACTAATTTCATTAATCTAATTGTCATCGCTCTCAACCATCCCACTAACAAGTCCAAATTAATATGATTAATCAATTTGACGACATACAAACCCATTCAATTACAGTTTTCAAAGGCAAGTGGGTGTGTTGGGGTGATAGGGAGGCGCAGCAAATGAAGGGAGGATGGCTTCTGAGCAGCTTTCTCTGTGAGGAGACCAGCCCACAATGTGGAAATCAAGAGAGGGCAATTAGTCATTTTGAATGGTAAACAAACGTTGATGAAATATGGAGGGCGAAAGCTGCACCATTACTCTGACGTATTTGGGGAAGAAAATGTTGTATTGCTTTATGCAGAGAAAAATAATGGCATATCAAAATTTTTAGCCACAGAAAACCAAATGTCAGTTGTTTTTTTTTGCAACAAAAATAATCAGGTTTAATTCAAGAATTTAAATAAGTGCTCCACTTGATTAACAGGCTCAAAATCCAATATCCCTGCATTTTATTTGAAACAGTAAAAATAAGGTTATTAGCACTTCTGAATATTTGTTCAATGGATAAAAATTGAATACAATCTACTTTTGTAACCATTTTGGGTCAGTGTTTGAAAGCACTGACCCAAAGTAAAGAAACACATTATCATTAGTTTATTTTATTAATTAGCTTTTTCCTCTGGTCCATTGATCTGGTGATATTATTTTTATATCAATCCAGAATCAGTCTTTTGTGTGAACTCAAACATGTGGCCTTCTTAAATTTATACTTCTAGATGGGTTATTCAGAAAAAATGGTAGAAATGTGGTGTTATGATGGTCAGAGCACCATTAAAATAACAGCACTAAGAAAATAAGCATTCTGTTACTTCAGTTCAAAGAAACCAAAATGTCTAAATTGTCAATCGTGTGTTTTTTACTTTATGTTTTCAAATAGCAGAGAAAGCTAATCTCAAACCTCATAAACGTTTTTGCACTTTAATTGTTGAGTCATGCCACACAATTGAGGTATTGTGTGGCTCAACGTAAAAATTTGACACCAAAGTTGTAAAAAAGATGCAGTACCAAAAAAGATTAATTTGAAACATTTGATTTACTAATCTATTCTGTTTGGATGCACTGCTAAAGTTTGACATTGTGGTGTCAAGTCAGAGTCAGAGTCCAGGAGCACATGTATACACAACCAGCCGTTATGAAGTACTGACTTGAGTGGAATTTTTTCCTTTACATTCTCACCAGTTTTAGTGATGTAAACACGCCTCCTAGCACTGATTCACATTTGAACCACAATGGATGCCTGTTGACTGCCTTTATCTGATTTGTATATTCCACATCTAAAGTGAAGAGAGTGCTGGCGCAGCAGTTTGGGTGATGTCCTTTTATGCAACCTGCCTTATCAGCCCTGCATCACTCCTCTGCTAACCCATTTCTGATTGAGCACAGTGATTATATTAGCTTTTATAAAAGGAATAGTTCATAGAGCATTCTAATTTAGGAATTGAGGTATTACATAGGAGACAATTAGACCGTGGTTCGATTGCTACGCTGAGGCTTAGATGCTGACAGCCAAGAGAGGGCTTTGAAATGTCATACCAATTAATCTATCCAGCCATCAAACAATATTCTGGAAACAAAGTCGAGGGGGTGCGATCAATCCGCATCACTTTTCTCCTCACCGGGTTATGGGAAAATTGATTTGCCAAACAAAGCATTTTAGAAGCAGTGCATGGACTTGTTGGGGATCTATTAGCCTCCATTGAGCATTTTGTTTAACATAGGATTTTCATCACAGAAGAAACGCCGTGTCCTCAATATTGTGAGCCACAACTTTACAATTGCTGATTTCTTTGCTCTTGCTCAAAAACCTTTAGAAAGTGCTGATTGTGATCAAAAGGACCCAACTTTCATTGTGTTTAAAGTATAATAATCAGCCTGATTTTTGTTTTATAATTGTTGCTACAACAGATTATGGGAGAGTAAATGAAAACTGTCGAAGCAAGGAAGCCTGAATCCCTGGTCTTAGTATTTTTGTGTACTGTGAAGTTATTCTGCCATCCTATACAGTGTGGCTGCCTTAAGCTGTATCATGAATCCCTTGAGCAGTGTATTGTTCTAACTGTATCACATTGTGCCCGTCATGCTGTTTTAGAGAGGAGAAAGCTTCCTCTATGGGATTTCTCCTTCCCCCTTCCCCTGATAATCTATCTCTCCCTAAAGGCTAGGCCTCCCTGACCTTGTCTTATTCACTGAGGGCGCCTTAAGTGAAAGAACTGAGGCCTGAATGGACCATTTCTCCTCTTTTAACACCCCTTGAATGTCATTGGTGAAATATGAAGTCATTAGGCAATATTAAAACACTGCTGACAAACTAATTAACGGGAGACATTAAACAGGACCGGCTTGATTAATCCGCTTTAACGGTTCTTTTAAAGTGGTTCTGGTCAAAATTAAAACAGATTTACTGGTGATGTTAAGGAAAATTATTTTATGTGTATCAGGCCTCAAGGGCAACCAAAAGTCAGTGGTCTTTTACCTCTCACCACTCTGACTCTTTTGATAAACAAAATGACTTTGTAGGCTATGTGAACTCTTTAAGTCTATCTTTAGGTATTTGACTAAACTTTTCACCAGACAGTATGGCAATTTGAAATTGATATTCCTTATTGCCTTTTTTTCATGTATTTTATCTATAGTTTTTTTATGGGGGCAAGAGCTATTATCAACAAAGTACACCACAGTTTTTACATTTGCATTGACTACCCCGGTTGTAAGTTTTAAGTTATTCATATGTGATTTAGCTTTACAGTTTTACAGAGCAATTGCATGTTATTTCACATCAGTGCGGATCCCAAACTTTTAAGCTTCAATCCACACAACAACCACAAACTATGACCCATAATATTACTGGCTGGATTACCCAAAACATTGGTAATTAGCTGGTGATAGAAATTTGTATTGACAACAGACACAACCTCAAAATCAGCACTGTTTGTATATTTTATTTCTTGGATCAATTATGAGAATGAAATACTTTTAGCAAGCATTTAAAAATTTATGGAAATCATCTCAGTTACCAACAATTAGATATTTGGGTTTAAATGACTTGGATAACATATATAATTTTTAATAGATTGGTGATTTGGTGATTAATTTGCCGACAATAATTATGATCCTCCTGTGTGATACTGGTGTGAGCGTGATCAAAATGGTCTTTTGAATAACCATGTAAATGTCTCCATCTAGTGGGAGAAGTGTAAAATGCACTTAGTCTAGTGACAGAAAGCAGGTAGGACACCTACAGTTTATGTAATCGTGAGACTTGTTGATACACCTGTTTCTTGTTCTGTTACTTTTTATCTGCTGGGACTGTTCAGCCACTTGTAGGTAAACTGAATATACAGTTAACATTGCATATTATCACTGGACTGTTCTATATCTGCTATAAGTATTGGTTACCATCCTTTATGTTGTGAAAAGGTACCTTTCTAAATAACATTAGTTACTAAACAACATCAGTGCAAAATATTCATATTTAGTTTTTTTTATTATTCTTTAATAGAATGGTACGTTTATATGTTGTTCAAAAATAAATCAAATGTTATAATCAGTCAGTACCCGAGCAGCCTCTTTAAGAAGGTTTTATTGATACTTTATAATAATTCATGATACTTGTTTTTTGTGATGTTCCTTTTCGCACCTCATGGGATGCATCCATGCTTCACGAAACTGCCATGTTCCACCTTAAAAAAAAAATAAATCACGCAAAACTTTTCATTATTTTACTTGACGGTATAAGTAAGATAAAATTACATTTACACGAGCAAGAGCTTTTATACAAAAGTAAGGAATGTTAATTTTAAACATTTATATTTAAAAAAAAAATTTCTAAGACCTACTATAGGAAACGATCATGTAATGAGTGACGTATTTCCGGTTTCAGCTGCGTGCTCCTGTAGTAGTCGGCCATTCAACGACACAAAGCGTCTAATCCTACCAAATATTTTTTGTGTGAAATTTCTAAATTGTTTAACTAGTCTTCCAAGCGATAACAATTCATTTTGTTTTTGTAATCTAATTAACTGTATCGTTGGTCATAAAATCAATTGACAATGTAGCTATTTTCCTCTGAAGAGCGGAGGTCGACGCTAGCTGCTAGCTTTGTTAGTCACTCCAGGGCCTTCTGTGCATGTAATCACATTGGCCTTCTGTGGCTTTGTTTTATAAAATGTTTCCTTCCTGGGGGAATTACGGGGCTCCTCCGCCTCAAAGCTTCGGAGGACCTGGCCCTCGAAAGCCTCCGATCGGAACAGGTCCGGCTCCTGGTGGTTTCGGCGGCTACGAGGCCTCCTCTAGCGGCTCGTTGTTCTCCAGCCTTCAGGAGCAGCACCGACAGCAGATGCAGCAGCTCCAGATGTTGCACCAGAAACAGCTACAATCCGTGTTACACCACGGCAACAGCGGCACTGGGTTTGGAGGTGGACACTCGGGTGGGTTTAACGCGGCCCCTCCGTGGCATTCAGAAGGACCGTGCCAGGTAGAGGGCGCCGAAAGTGGTCAGTCGTACCTTGTGCAGGAAAAGACTCCGGTTCAGACACCTAAGGGACCGCTACCACCCAATCAGGGCCAGCAGCCGCAACCTCCACCGCAGCAGCAACCAGCGGAGTCCAAGCCGATTCCTCCACATCCAGAATCCCAGCCACCCAAGTCGCAGGAAAACATCGGTGTTCCAGTGGCCAGCAACACAAACCCGTGCAGCACGAATGATAACACATCCGTACCTTTACAGGTAATGACTTAAATTGGTGATATTGGTTTTTTTTGGGTCTGAAACAAGACTGACTGCATTATTTTCAAATTGGACAAATAAGTTAAAATCCTGAAAATAAGCTTAATTTTTTTTTTTTACATTTTTGATCCAAAACAGACCTCATAGAGGCTAATGAAGCTTGGATGTCAGATCACAAGATTTCAGTCTACAGTTGCTTCAAAACATGTGTTTCCAGTTGGCTTCAGACAACAAAAAAAGTTATAATGGGTAATGCTGCAACCAACACTGGGGATGTTATCTGAGTAACTGAAAGAGATATACAAAGAAACTAGTAACTTTGCTCAAGTGGGGTGTTTTTTAACCATTCCCTCAAGTTTATAGTTGTTCCTCTGAAGTTAAAATTGCTTGTTTTCTGAATATTTTTAACAACACTGTTTTATTGATTGTATGTGCAATTGCACAAAAATCAGCTTGGTAAATATTTCAGTGTTGGTCCAAAGAACCAACACTTAACTTTAATGAAAGTTAATTAACCCATGTATATAAAAAAGAGGACTTTAATTGCAAGTAAGAGTTGAATAAAGTTTTCTAAAATCCTTAACCAAGTTAAATTTAAATTGCAATGGTCTTAATAGTCTTAATTAACATAGCATAATGGTTTATTACATTGCTAAAGCAGAAGCCTGTTTTAATGAATGCTTCTTCTTATCTTTTGTTTGTTTATTACCAGTTAAAGTAAAAAAAAATAGAAACTACAACTTTGGTTCTATCTGCTTACATGTTTGAAAACTAAAGTAATCAATAAAATTACATTTGTATTTAAAATAATTTTGTGAAACAAATTGCTAAACATTTGTCTATTGGTTGTCCTCATTTTATTTCTTACATTTATTGGTTGTTTTTGAAAATGTGTTTCAGTCATAGCAAAATGTGTTTCAATCAGAGCAAAGTAAATATGGTTGACCTGTAGCTACTGTTAATGTTATTGTACACATGCTCCCTGGTGGATAAGCTTAACAATGAAGTATCTTGTAAGTAAAATAATTTTTGTTCAAGTTAAATTCAAGGGTCTAGAGTGTGAAAGCAGCTTTACCCATAGTTGATTTCATTATTTATTGTGTTGAAAATGTCCAAAAGCAACTGCCAAAAAATGTGAAACATGTTTTAGGGAAAATATCTAAACTCTGTAAGCAATAACATATCTATAAGAATGAAGAAAAAGCATAATCCTCACCTACTTTATTTTGTGATGCTGTTTCTATCAGGATCAACAGAATGTGTGGTACAAACAACATCTTCAGAATTTACAGAAACTGAGGCAGGAGAAAGCCCAGCCAAATCAGACAGCAGGCAATGCCTTTCTAACTCCGCAACCACCCAGTCAGGCAATGCCTCCTCCCCTTCCCTCAGAACCACCAAAAGGCACACCCCCGCCACCGCCACCAAGAGAAGAACCACCTGTGCCACCCCCACCTCCTGTAGAAGTAAAGGTAAGTTTTCCTACACTTATATTGATATTCGTAAATGATCTATCGGTTTTACAAAATGATTTTTTGTTAAGTTCTTGTTAAAGAAGTTGTGTAAGGCCCTTTTGGTGAAGCTGTTAATACTGCTAATTTGTTCTACAGTTTTTCTTGTTTCTCTTTTAGTGTAATGTAGTATAATGTCATGTAAATGCAATACAATTCTCCAATGTACTATTTAGGCTCTGTGAGCTTAACATTTATCTGTTCTCAAAGAATAAAGAAAGATTCATAAAATGATTTTCACTTAAATAAAATAACTGTAGATTTTTTAATTTATTTTACCTCTGCACCAATTCACAGGACCTTTATTCATGCATTTATTATTAAACAGCTAATATGGTTTTGATGAGTAATTTTTAAATAGTTTTTCCACATTTGCCTTTAAGAATATATTAAGATGTTTTTCAGGAGAATGTAAGTGCCTCACAGTCTAAATTTAAATGTTGTTTGCATAATTTTACAGAGTGCAAATGTAGGAAACTCATCTAATTTTACAGACACAGTAAGTCTTACTGTCCATTCTCCCCATCATTTTTATGCCCATTCTTCCCATCATTTTTATGCCCATTCTCCCCGTCATTTTTATGCCCATGCATATTTTGCCTCAGTTCTCATGATGCTTGCCATATTCTGAGTAGGGTTGGGTTGCAAAATTTTCACCTAAACTGACATTACCAGAGACATGTTTTTTACACAATTTTTCTAAGTTGAACCCATCTGTTGAGGTGGAAATTTACCAATGCTTCTTTGACCTGTTTGAAAGATGGGAAGCATTTTTGTGTTGGGAATGATTAGGCAAAATATGACATGCCCAAGTATCTTCAATGGTGACCTTGATGCCACTAATGACAAATACCTAAACACAGTGTCAAATACAAGACACTGAGCATATTGAGGTTATGCAACCAACTGCACTGAAAACATACCCAACCCTACTTTTTAACACAATCAAAATCTTTTTATTTGTCTTCCAACTTATGTTTGTGATATTGTTGGTCTCCACCCATAAGCGATGTATTTTCCAGTCTAGTTCTTAAGCTTTAGCAATGTTTAAGATGTGTTTTGTTAGCTGCTTTTAGTGGATGATTTTGTTAGTGCCTTGACTTAACTTTGAAATATTTATTGTCATTGCAAATTGAACTCTGTGGTTCTACAAATATATCAAACATGTGTTAGATAAAAAAACAATATGCGTATGCATATATTGCATAATTATATATGCAATTTATGATCACCCCTAATCTTTGCTTGATTTTATTTGAAGCCTGATGCTCCAAAAGACTCAGAGGAAGCTGCTCGTCTTCAGCAATTGCAGGCTGCAGCAGCACAATGGCAGCAGGTGCAACAGCAGAGAGTTAGCTTGCAATACCAAGCTCTCATGCAGCAACATGAAAAACTTCAGCAGATTCTTGAACAGTATCAACGACTAGTTCAGCAGCCTCCAAACCTGCAGGTTGGTAAAAGCCTAACATAATATCAGCTTACATTTTCTGCTGTTTCTTTGTTTATTAGTAAATAGTGCTTAAAATCAATAACATTATTTTTGTTTCTATTGCAGACGATGTCTGCAGAACTGCAGCTGAGGCACTATGAAATGCAACACCAGCAGTTCATACCTTTATTCCAAAACTGGAATAGTTCTTTTGCTTTGTGGCATGAACAGTTTCAATCTTATCCTCATAAAGACCAGTTGCAGGACTATGAGCTCCAATGGAAGCAGTGGCAAGAGCAGATGAATGCTACCAATGCTCATCTTCAAGAGAGGGTGACCACTATTACTGCTATGGTGCCATTTGCCTCAGGCCAGTATGGTGCTATGATGGGACAGCTTGGCCAGTACCCTGGACAAGATACGCCATTGCAGCAACAAGTAGTGAACCCTGGTGTCCAACCCACTGTGGTTGGTGCTATTGCCACTGCTCCAGGTGCTACTGGTGCCACAGCTGCAAGTGCTACAGGTGCTACAGCTCTAGGCCAACAACCTCCTACCTTTGTGGCACATTCAGAATCATCTGACGGACCCCATGTACAAGGAAGTCTTCCTGGAGGGGTTGGAGTCATACCCCCTGGTCCTTTGACTATGCAAACATCAAGTTTCAACAGCATAAGAGAACCACGGTCAGTTGTATTTGTTTTTTACTGGTATTTATATATTGACGTGGGACTGACATTTAACAACAATTTGCAAATATTTTTTTCTATTTTTATTAGCCGTTTATAAATATGAATATTTGTTGTTAAGCAACATTAATTTAGTTTCATTTTCTTAATGATGGCAGGCCCAGCAGATTTGACCAACCACCACAAGGTTTTGATGGGCCCCCTATGTTCGACCAATCACAGCAGCGTTTTGATGGTCCTCCAAGGTTCAACCCACCACGTCAACGATTTGAAGGCCCAACATTTGATCAACCACGGCAGCATTTTGATGGTCCGACAAGGTTTGATCAACCACTTCAGCGCTTTGACGGCCCATCAAGGTTCGAACAACCACGGCACCGTTTTGATGGCCCCCCAAGGTTCGACCAGCAACGCCCGCGCTTTGATGGTCCTCAAGGGTTTGACCAACCACGGCAACGCTTTGATGGTCCCCAAAGGTTTGACCAACCACGGCAACGATTTGATGGTCCCCAAAGGTTTGACCAACCACGGCAGCGCTTTGATGGTCCTCCGAGGTTTGACCAGCCACGGCACCGCTTTGATAATCCACCCAGACATGACCAGCCTAATTTTGGACAGCAATCTAGATTGGATTCCTTAAGACCCCTTTGCCCTCCACCACGTTTTGAATCTCCTTCAGCCCCTCAGTTAAAACAGCAGCAAGGTCCTGAACCTAAATTGGAGACTGACATTCAAAATCCTGCCAGTTCAGATTCAACAACCTTGCCAAAAACACCTGCTCAACCACTGTCTAACAAAGATGAAACTATACCAAATAAGTCAACAGCTGATGACTTGACAGATGATAATTTGCTTGGAGCAGATGGCTTTTTTATTCAAGATGACCCTATTCCCCAGACATTAAGAAGTAAGAAAGAGTCTGAGGAAGCAAAAAACAAAAGTGTCACTGATGATAGGAATAAAGACAAACCTACTACATCGGCGAAAGACTCTGCTTCGGTATCAAAAGCTCCACCACCTCCACAAAATTCCCAAAAGGACGATGGACCAATGACAGACAACAAAAAATCAATTAAAATGACTGCTGAAATCCAACCAGAACTACAAAGTTCAGACCAGTTAGCACCAAAACCAGAACCTCCAAATCTACCTCCTGGCAGGGGACGTGGCCAGCCTCCACTGCGTGGACTTGGGCGTGGACAATTGGGCCCTGGCCAGTACAGAGAACATAATACTGCACAAACTGAGGAGGGGGTGGGCGAAATGCCTTATGACTATGTACCATCGGAGGGAGATACAGGAATACCTGAAGAGCAACAAGACTACTGGCAAGATCCGTCATATCAGGGCTTTGGCGAGGATGAATCAGAGATGCGTCCTGAAGACACATGGATTCCAGAAGAACATTACTTTGAAGAGGAAGAGTATTATGAGGAGCCAGTGGGACCATATATGGGGCGAGGTAGACCCCCAATGAGAGGAGGGCCCCCAATGGGACGAGGAAGACCACCCATGGGCAGAGGATTTCCTCCCATGGGGAGAGGTGTACCACCCATGGGCAGAGGATTTCCTCCCATGGGCAGAGGAGTACCACCCATGGGCAGAGGGGGTCCGCCCATGGGTAGAGGAGGTCCACCCATGGGGAGAGGAGGTCCACCCATAGGGAGAGGAGGTCCGCCTATGGGAAGAGGAGGTCCGCCTATGGGTAGAGGAGGTCCGCCTATGGGTAGAGGAGGTCCACCCATGGGTAGAGGAGGCCCACCAATGGTGAGAGGTGGACCACCCTTTAGTAGAGGAGGCCCACCAGTAGGTAGAGGAGGGGCACACATGGGAATAGGGGGTCCAGCAGTTGCTAGAGGAGACCTAGATGATATGCACTGGGCAGAGGCTGAGTCAGCTGAGTGTTCTGAGGAAGGAGAACCCTACTGGGAAGAATGGCGGCCTCAAATGAGAGGCATGAGGCCCCCATTTCCACCTGGTCGGGGTCGTCCTCCACGTGGGCACCCTGGTTTCATGCCTCGAGGCCGAGGAGGTCCACTTCACCCTATTCACGGTGAAATGGGTCATGAGGCTGTAGGTCATGAAATGGAGTTGGATGACGCCAACGTGGATCAATCAATGCACCCAATGTACCTCGAGCACGACCCATATGGCCATCCAGGGCATCCTGATGTAGGAAGAGGCAGGCGACGCATTCCGCCTCCTCCCCATGAAATTATGGATCACTTAGAGGAGCCTTTGTATGAAGGAACGGAAGAAGATTCTGAATGGTATCCTCCACGAGGGCCTCCAATGACTCCACATGAAATAATTGACAGAGGAGGAATGAGAAGACGACCTATGGGTCGAGGAATTGCGAGGGGAATGTGGCGCCCAGGTCCACATTGTGAAGGATATGAAGAGGTATATAAGGAGGACAAAGCTTTGGATTATGATCGAGGTGAGGATGAGTATCGCCAGCCTCCAGCTCCAGAGTTTCCACCTGAGGACTATCGCCAAGAAGCCAAGTTCCGTGAGGGGGAGTGGGACAGAGATCGTCCTCTTCCTGAAAGAGAGTATCCTCCCCGCATGCCACCCCCACCGCACCTCAGAGAGGAACGCTGGGATCCAGAAACAGAGAGACGTCGCTCGTATTCTTATGATGAAAACGATAGGGCAAGGGGAGAGCTACGGATTCTTGACTATAGGGATGAGCCCCCATACAGACTGGATGAACCGCCACACCTACGGGCTTCTGACTGGGATAGACCTTCTAGGCGTTCTCCATTACCTGTGAGGACATATCCCGATTATGGTGACCTTAGACCTCAGTATGAGGAGCGAAAAGAAGAGCCGCCACCTGGTGGATCTGCAACAGACTTGCCTGGAAGCTCAGTTGAAGCAGCAACCCAAGGAACAAGTGGGGCAAATGTGCTTGCCCTTTCTCAAAGGCAGCATGAGATTATTCTGAAAGCTGCTCAAGAACTTAAGCAAATAAGGTAATTTATTGTCTTCTATTTAATTTTGTTTGTGGGAGCATGTTGTAATGATGAGTGGCTGACTGGCCCAGAATAAAAATCCAACCTAAAAAATGTAATTTGCTTTAGGAACTGTGATCTCTGATGTCGACCATAATAGCTAACTCTGGTCTGGCTAAAAACCTAGCTCTCAGTTTGGTTGAAGTAAACTCTGGTTTGAATACATATTTGAATGCCAAGTGGCCCAGAGACTTCTCCAAAAAGCAGGAAGTGGACTGTAGCGCTTCAGACATTTTTGTGTTGTTTCCCTCAGTGGTTATTGGTGAAGCACCACCACAGGACAGGGGGAGTGAGGTTTTTCAAAGAGTTTGGTTCATTTGACACAGAGCAGAGTGAAAGCAGACTGAAAATATAACAAATGTTGCAATTTTGGTCATGAATTGACCTGAGGATGACAACATTACAGAAACCCTTCAATCCCTCATGCGGAGGTGGCAACTATTAACTTAGCTTGTTTTTTTTAAAGGGAGTTGCAAGAGGGAAAGACCCCTAGTACTGAAAAACTACAACCTGCATCCAGTGACCTTCTGCCAGAGCTACCTGCAGGTCTCCTTGGCTTGGAGATCCCAGCAGATGTTAGGAATGTTTTAAAGGTAACTGAGAGCTACCTTATTATTTGAAAACACTTCTGGTTGTATGAGAAATTCAATAAAGGAAAGAAACTTGATTCCCTTTAGTTTTTCTACTGTACCATATGATGTAAGAGCTTTGAAAATAATGGTATCTTTTCTCACCAGGGTATGAGTGCTGCTGTTCAGTCAGCTGCTCCTGAATCAGCGTCTTGGGAAAGCAAACCTGCTGTAGATTACCAGTCATCACTGTCTGCTTCAGCCAAACCGGCAGTAATTCCTAAAACTGTCGATTATGGACATGGGCATGGTATGTCCAGAAAAACAAATACCATGGTTAACATTTAGAGACATATTAGGTGTTAAATCGGTGATCCTGGTGTAATGAAATGTGCTGATTGTCCTTTTTCAGAGCTCGGGGCAACTGTAGAGCGGATTGCATATGGTGAGAGAATAGTATTAAGACCTGACCCAGTCCCATCAGATCGCCTCTATGATAAAGGTAGGGTTCATGCTGCAATAATTTTTTTATCATTTTTGTTAAGTGTTGATTTTTAATTTCCGTTTCCTTTAAACTAAATTCTTAGAACCACTTGGTCTCAGAGATTCCTACAGCCGAGATCCGTATTATGACCGGCGACCAGACCCCTATTTGGATCGCCGGGAGTACAGCAGAGAGAGGGAGATGTACCGAGATATGCCTCCTGAATATGATAGAGACAGATATGAGAGGGAGCGTTATCATTCACGGGAAAGAGATGAAAGGTATGGCCTTTGTTGTTGAATATTCAACCTTTTTTTTTTTTTTTTTTATTCTAGCTTCTCTACTTAAGTGGCATTATTTTTCTGATTTTTATTCAAGCACACATACCTTGGTTGAAGAAAGGTACTATCAAATTGTGTCAGACGTCTTGATTTGTCTTGAGTCTGATGGTTGGAAATAAGAAGGTTATAATAAAGAAATTAAAAATGGTAATTTTATGTGCAGGTCTCCACTACCTCCTCGAGCAGCATACAGGGATAGAGATAAGGAGCGAAGTGGCAGTCGTGACCCAGACGAATTTTATGGAAGGCCTGTCTTTGACAGACCTCTGTATGAGCGCTCCGGACCTGACCGCATTGGGCCAGACCGCATCGGACCTGACCGCATTGGGCCCGAGCGTTACAGCTCGCCTTACTGTACGTTGGACGCACTATATGTTAATTAGCATTCCTTATTCAGAGTTTTCATGCATTATTAAAACATGTATTTATTTACAATTTTAGTTTGAACAATTTTTTGGGCGTAATAAATGTAACAGAAGGTTAAAGGATTTCTTTAAAATGCTACAAATACTTGGGCCTAATACAGCCAAGTAAATTTTCAGGTATTAATGAAATTTTTGAATTTGTTGAAATGGATATATTGCCATTCAGTGGAAAGAAGAGGTTATCCAGAGGACCGAGGACCACACCCTGCCGCTCCACTGCCTCCTCCACCAACACCGCCACCTCCACGAGTCGAGAAGAAGCCTGAAATAAAAAATATTGATGACATCCTCAAAGCACCTGGCAGATTATCTCGACCTGAGAGGGTATTAATTACCGTAATTCCTGCAATATTAATTTATGTAACATTAACATAGATGAGCAAGGACTTAAGAAAACTGTATCTTAACAGATTGTTATTATAATGAGGGGCCTCCCAGGAAGTGGAAAAAGCCACGTTGCAAAGCTTATCCGGGTACGTAATTCTGTTTTTTTTTTTGTTTGTTTTTTCCCTAAGTGTATTAAAAATGTTTATCTCAGTAAATTAGAAATATCTGTTTTTTTTCAGTAAATTAGTTCTAAAGTGAAAGTTGCATGTTTTAAAGATTAAATACGCATATTTCAAGTGTTTATTTCTGTTATTTTTGATCATCAATATTTTCATTAATTGAGATAAGCCTTTAACATTGACTTGTATTTAGAGGAAACAAAAGATTACATAAATGGTTTTATTTTGGTTACAAACAAATTTAGAAAATTATTCTAAATTTATTTAGGACAAGGAAGTTGAATGTGGTGGCGCACCTCCAAGAGTTCTTGTTCTGGATGATTACTTCATGACAGAGGTGGAGAAAGTTGAGAAAGACCCAGACACCGGGAAGAGAGTCAAAAATAAGGTGGGTCTGGTGCACAGGAGATCAATCAAACTGTCTAATCTGATGGACTGTGATGAGTTTAATCAGAATTGTTTTAGTTTAGTGTAAATGATGAGATGCTCAACAACTGTCTTTCAGGTTCTTGAATATGAATATGAACCTGAGATGGAGGATACCTACAGGAGCAGCATGCTGAAAACATTTAAGAAAACTCTTGATGACGGTTTCTTCCCTTTTATTATTCTGGACACCATTAATGACCGAGTGAAACATTTTGAGCAATTCTGGAGCGCAGCCAAAACAAAAGGCTTTGAGGTGAGTTGTTTAAATTAGTACATTTTCCAAATAGAGACACATGCTACAAATTAGCTTACTCTATAAGCACGACAATACAAGCATGGGCCTGCTGTTTTATTCAGTTTGTTTATGTTACTGTGTGTCTACCTATCAAATAAACCTAATAAATTAGCTAAATAAATTTAATCGAAAGGTGTTCAGTTTGGTTCCTGCTGAAAAAAAAATCTTCTCTTCCATTTCTAGGTGTATGTAGCTGAAATCACGGCTGACACTCAAACATGTGCAAAGAGGAATGTCCATGGGCGCAAGCTTAAGGATATAACAAAGGTTAAAAGGATTGCTTTTTTTATCTCAAATACTAAGACAATCAAGGTAACTTTCTCGTATCTTTGACTGAAACAATTATTTTTAATGGATTTTTTTATATGCAGATGTCCAACAACTGGGAGTCATCTCCTCGTCATATGGTTCGCCTAGATGTGCGATCCTTGCTTCAAGATGCCGCCATTGAGGAGGTAAAAATTTTTTTTGTAGATTTTTACTGCTGGAAGTTGAAACCCTTTTTGTCAGTGACTGTCTGAGCTAAACTTTGATTTGCTTGAATTTTTAGGTCGAAATGGAGGACTTCAACCCTGAAGACGTTCCCCAAGAAACCAAGAGGGAGGAGGAAGAAGAGAGCGATCTGGTAGGACAAAAAAAGCTCCACCTCTTAGCCACATATTTTCATGTCTGCTTCTATTGAACAAAACATATGCAGGATTAATTGTTTTCCAGATTGATCTGTAGTGTTAGTCCTAAATCAAAAAGAAAAAAATCATTCACTGAGTAAACCTTTTTATGACCAAACAAAAACAGATGAAATCCCTAAGACTAAGAAAGCACTGTAGTTTTAGTTTTGTAGTCTTTTTATTATTATTTTTATGTTTCTAACTCTATAATGATATTTAAACGCAATTTGCATCAAATAGATTTTCCCCTTAATGTAACATTCCAGTACGTCACAGTAAAACATAAAACCAAACCAATGAAAATTTATGCTATAGCACAAGATTTGAAAACATACTACTAAAATGTCTAAATGTATTCTCTTTACAATATAAGATATGGTACAATCTAAGCATAAATACTGTTTTTGTATGTGTATAAAACGTCGCAATCATTTAAACCATTTATGAAATGTGGTGACCAGCTTTGCACTGTTGCAGCTTAAATGCGTCATTGTTTAATTGATTTGTTTCTCTGCAGAGATCTCTAAGTGAAGTAACTTTAGATTTTGAAGGTTTTGTAGACTGAGACGCTTAAAACACATTTCATTTTAAATAATATAGATCGGGGTGAGCAATCTTTATAAGCAAGAATAATTTTGGCCTCAGTCCATCTAAATAAAGAGCTGCAAATATGACATTAGTTGTAAAATATGACATTGTAGATATTTAGTAGGTATTTAGATATTTTCACAAGTTTATAGTAAAGGAAATTTCATTTCTGAAGAACCACTATTTTATTTCTATTAGGTTTTAAAATAAAGAAAAAAACAAACTTTGCAAAAAATAGGGTGGATAAAAAAAATCTAAAACAATTTTCCTAATACTTGTCATTCCGTTGTGGAAATTCATAGCAATTATTCAATTAACCCTCCTGTTATGTTCCGGGTCAAATTGACCCGTTTTAAAATTTACAAATTAAAAAAAAAAATAGAAGCATTTTTTTTTGCATGAAACGTTTTCTATTTGTCTTAATAGGTGCACTCTAGACATAAGTTGAAAATTTATTCATGTTACACATTTGTACCAAACCCTAGGTCTACTTTTTACATCGATACTGTTCGGGTCAATTTGACCCGGCAGTCAGGTTAAAGTGCAAAAAAAGATTTTAAAATGTCCAATTCTATATGTTTCCTTGCAGTTATGAACCATATTTCACCACACACACACTCACACACCAACACACGCAACCACACACACACAAGCCCACTTTCTCACTATTCTCTTTACTTCACTAGGAAACTGCGAGAAAGCAGGTGTTCACACAACCTTTGACGGGAATCTTTTCTGTTCCTGTGGACAAACTCCACCCACTCTGAGTGACACTCAGCAGAAGTGGATGAAAACATAAATACTCTCTGCATGACTCATTTATCTTGATTTTAATCAGCGGGTCAATTTGACCCAGAACAGTATGTGTGTCTCAAGTTCAATTATAAAGATCACCCTTTGGTAAAAAAAAAAAGTATAATATAAAATAATTTACCAAAGGTCAACTTCAAGGAAATTATTGTTTTTTTTGTGTCTAGGTTTTTTTCAGTGGACATTAAAAATCTAAATTCCATTTTTTATGTCCAAATGAGTAAATGAGCAGGTTGTCGTCATTGATCCTTAATTTCTGAGAAATAATAAAACATCATTGCACAAATATTGATTGAAATGGTTAGTATTGGAGTTAATAATCAGATACAAAAATGTTTTGGAGGAATTTTTTGGTTTCTGACACTATTGCATGATTAAACACTCCCTGGGTCAAATTGACCCACGAACATTTTTGCTGTACCCTAGAAACGAACATAACAGGAGGGTTAAAACATCTTAGAAACTGCTTTAACCTGGATTTGAAAATATACAATTTTGTAAAGTTTATTTTTTAATCATTTTTAGCCAAAGTTATTTAGAACTATTCTGGAAGGTTCAAAGAGCTCTGTAATATTGGGAATTTTAAAATTCCTAGCATAATGCTATAACTTCACCTGGGCAGCCTGAATACAGAAATTTCACATCCAGTACAAACTGCAAACTAGGCTTGAAAGAAAAAAGGCTTGCCTTTTTTAGTTATATTTCTTATTTTTCTACATATAGATGTCTTCTTCAGTGGAAAAACATTCTCACATTTGAGCTATTTCACTGCAAATACAAACCTGTATGGTCAGATTTCTTTGGGGTTAAATAAACAAAGCAGAATAAACAAAGTCAGAAATTGGCTTTCCTGATAATTTTTGGGAAACAGAAAGACTTCCTGTGGATTTTGAACACAGTTATGATTAAAACTCATTTAAAACTGTCCTTAACCTTAAGGGACACGTAGGTCCCTGTGTTATACAAATACTGATTGACTAATCTGAGTCTGTTTTCCACACAACAAAAAAAATAATTTAAATATTTCTTGGAGTCCCTATATCTTGTAAGAGAATGTGTAATATCTTTTCCCTTTTCTTAGTTTTATACAATACTAACTGTACATTTTAAGAATTGTTTATTAAAACATTGAAATATTAATACCTGTTTTGCCTTCAGTTGTGCCACATTTAAGAATTTAATGTGCACTGGTTGAAAAGTTTGACTCTTTTTTCCCTAAATCTTTACATGTAACATTCAATGACTTTCATGACTTTTCTTTGTCCCTAAAAGCCCCTTATTGTGATCTTTTTTAGAACACAGTACAGTTGTTGGAAACAAAGATATACAGTATAAGAACTTCTGAACATTATGCTAGATCTGTAGCTTTTGGACAATAGGAACATTTTGGTGTGCTCTTCTGAGGGGTAGATTAACTTGGCAGAATGCAATGCTCTATTGCTCAGCCTCTATAGCTTGCTGCACTCCTATTTTCAACCCTTACAGATCATTGGTTGTTCAGGCACTATGCTTCCACACAACTCATTCCTGCCTTTCTACCACTGATTGAAGAATATAAAATATTACATGGCCATATTTTCTTTTTTATATATAATATTATTCATCAAGGAGATTAAAGTTCAGTACGTGAAGCTTTCTAAGAATGTTTAAGGCTCTGTGTTATAAGGAAACACCCACTGATTTTTGTCGGGTTTCCTTTTGCTCTCAAATCTTAAAAATGGTCGTAGTAAATTAAAAAAATAGAACTGTGATGGGCTAGAACTGTGAAATTAAAACACAAAACATTGTGTGTTCACTGATGAACTTGGCAATGTGACGCTTTGCATGGTGTCAGAGGCACTTGACCAGAATTGTGATGCACATAAGCATTTAGTTCCCAGTGGTCATGTCTTTCTGTGTTTTGAACCAATGACAGAATCTGCTTTATTGATTAAGATTGTGTGCACAGACAAAGAATTTGGTTTTTAAGCGCTCACTGCGTAGACATAAAGTATAAATATATACAATTTTGATTAGATAAAATACAGGATTATGTAGCCAATATAGCCATTTCTTTTTTAAGAATAAAGAAAGGCAGATTGCGATAGTGTAAACATGCTTAATTTGTTGCATAGCAGAGTAGCTGACAGATTATTCTGTAATGTGTTCATCGTGGTCATCAGAGAGATGACCTAAGGTGAAAAAGTTTCTGTTGCAGTTTGTTTTTGCGAAAAGTGCTCCATAGCGGCAACTTGAAGGTAAAGTCTAAACAGTTGTGTCCAGGATATGTGGGATCTGCAGAAATTTTAATTGTCCTTTTCCTGACAATAGATCTGAAGAAGTTCTGGTTGGAGAGAATGTCAGCTCTGATGATCATCTCTGCAGACTGAATTGTTTGCCATTGTAGCCTCAGTTTGTGTTGGCAAATTTCTTACAAATAGTTATTGGCACTATTTTTGCGGTGAAATTTGGGGAACTATATCTGTTAAGATGGAGCCTTTTCATTTTATTTGCTAATAAGTCTTTTGGCCTCTTAACCTATTGTGCATTCTGTGCAGCTTATTTTAGTCTTTAGTTAATATGACTTTTAACCAAAAGAACCAGAGACATATCCTTTTTTTTCTTTTCTTTCTTTTTTTTACACCTTTTCTTACCTTTTCCTCCACAGGTGGTATAAATCCCTCAATGCAATTATGTAATTCATACGTTCCTTTACCTTTGAACACTTTTTGTTTCCAATGGGGTTGACTGTAGCACTATCGTCTCATACCTTTTTTAAATTAATGTAATCGTTATTAGTTTACACATTTTAGTTTATGTACTCAAAGAATAAGAAGTTTCTTAGTCTTGTGGATACATATGTAATGAAGGAATCTCTACATGAAAATGTAAATTCTTCATCTTAGGGTGTTTTACACCCATAATTTGATTTCTGTGATCTGAATCAATGTTAAAATTGTAACTCTTCCTGGTGGTTTGGCTTCTTTTCACACAAAAAACTGAAAGCAAACCAAAACTGGCCACTATAAACTACTCTAGAAGATTCAGTTTCTTGGAATGGGAGTACCAAATATTATACGGGATGAAGGGGCTGCGTTTCAAATTAGTCAATACCATGTAATCCTCATATTATTATTATTTTTTTTTGGTTCTATTTTACACAAATTTACAAAAGGTTTACCAAATGATTTTGAGAAGCTGTCTGGATGAGGTTTTTGAAACAGACATTCAGCATTTATCACTTTGTTTATTCTGAATCAGCTTTCTAAGCAATGCATACCTGGCGACAATAAGACTTTTGGCTCGATCTTGCTGCAATATTATATCACATCACATTTGCATAAAAAGTACATTACAGGGGTTGAAACAAACTAGTGTTGGTTTTACACATACAAAACTCCTTAAGTGTGGAAATTCCCCAAATTTGCTAAGATTGCAAGGAGGAAATCTGAATTTTCGTAAGAATTTACTTACCACTGTTTCTTGACGATTGTTCTATTTCTCATATACAGAATACTAAATAATAATTAATCTAAAGACAAATGTGTTTAACTCTCAAATGTCAAGAGAGATTATTCTGATTAATCTTTAGCTTTATAAACAATTCTTGATTTAAAATGGATTTTAAGAATGGGACATGGGGTAAGAAAAGTTTGAGTGATTAAAAACCATTGGAGAATAAGTGGGCTCAGTGTATCAGAGTCTGCAAACATTCATTTGAAAACCTGCTGAAGTCAAGGAGGAAGTGGCTGCTGAGCCACGTTATGCCTTGTTTCCACTAATCAGTACGGCTCGGGTCGGTGTGGTTCAGTACACTATTTTATGCGTCGGCGTATTTAGGAAAGCATTTCCACTGCCAGTTAGACTCCTACTGGGGAGGTGGAGTTAAACACAAACGCCTAACGTGTTAACGACAAATGTAACTCTAGTATGTCTTCTGCTAGTAGTGATGTTTTCCTGTTCTCCATTCAATAGACTTTGTGGTGTTTCGCCAATGGCTCCACCCTAACCGTACAGTACCATTGTATGGCTCTACAACCAAAGGGTGATGAGAAATGGTGCACTACGAGTCGGTTGTATTGGTTGCATTTACAATGGACAAGATGAAATGGCATACCACACCGACCCGGGAAGTACCGCTCAGTGGAAATCAGACATAAGTTGCTCACAGAGCCAGTTTGGTCTCTACATACTGTATATGAAGTTACTTTACGACAATCTCTTTGACTTATAGACACAGGAGACAGCATTGGTTCACTTTAAAATGAGATAGTGCTGGTGGTCTCCTCTGCTCTGGGTTTAAATCTCTGGAGGTTTGTCACTTTACGATCTTAATAATTATTAATGCACAAATGGCACACCTGAAAAGTTACTTAATAAATTGGTGGAAAATATTTTAAAAAGTGTTTCACAGACCTTTATTAAAATATAAATAACTTGGGCATATATTTATTTGCATGTGCCAATATTTAACACTAGAACACTCCTAAAAGATTTCTACTTATTTGGTTCGGAGGACCTGTCCTCCACTGGACCTTGCCTTTTCGCCTGGAACACATCAACCAAAGCATCAGAAGTGGACTTTTGGGCAACTTGGAGGAAAGAGAACATAAAAAGGAACAGGGTTAAAGAAAACCTAGTATTTGCCAACAACCAAGAGGTCTTCCTTCCTGATTTTGGAGAGTTTCACAGATGTGAATCCTGCTGACTAAAAATGTCCACTAAGTATTATCTGTGACATTTCATGCATAACCACTCAACTGAATAATTTCTTTAATAGTCAAAATTATGTCCTAATAGTCATTCAATATTGAATCTTAAAATGATTAATAAGGGGTTATTTTAATTAGAATGAAATAACATGGTCAACTTAAGAATACAAAGTAGTTGTAAGTGGGTTCAACGTAGTCATAAATTGCATTTTGGAGTCTTTTTCTTTTTAAGGAAGTTCATTTATTTTTGCTGAACTCAGACTTAACCTTGATTAAACCATAAAATCCAGCTGATTACTTTAAATGTGTAAGAGAGCAACAACTCTTTGGAAATGAAAGGTGAAATTCCAAAGGTTGGTACTCGCTACATGACCTTATCCTGTTTTATATATGTTTTATTTGTTTTAAAAAAGCAAGAAAGATCTATCAAAAAAACTGTTTTTGTTTCTACATGTGATAAACGAGAAAGATTAGTTTTTATGCATATTTCCTTCCTGCTTAAAGATGGCATATGTTGGTTGAGCCCATGTTGATCTAAGAGGAAAACTCTTATTTATTCACTGTTCAGAATAGTTCCTTTGTTTTCAGACGTTTAAAACAGCTAGAGACGAAAAACGTATAATACTCCAACATAATTTGGCAAAAATAAGCAACAATTTAGGAATTTAAAAGAGGCTTAGTTCAACTTTTAGTTGCAACAGTTTGTCAAATGTAATGATTTTTTATGCCACATATTTTATGAAACATTTGAATATTCATAGCCATAATTCATCTTCTGACTATGTATATTTTAATGAAATCCCTTAGATATAAAACTTTAGACAAACACATGTTCAAATCATAAAACACTGATACATCAGTTATAGCTAGATGCCAAAATTGTATTTTTTGGCTCATTGTGGCTTGATTGATTGGATACTTGTGCAGTTAGATATTTATTGATGAGCATGTAGCTTGAGTGCAAATCTTTGTAGGACTTTTTTTTTTTACAGCAGTAGGACTGCATCCTGAGCATAAGACACTAAGATGGGATTATTTGTAAAGATAGTCCATCTTAGTAGACTAAACCAAACTTTTACTTAAACTATTTTCGTTCTTTTTAGAGAACTTTAATTTTTCAAATTCATCAACATTTAGCTGATGATGATCAATTTGTCACTTAGGAGTTGCAATATATTTGTCTGCATGCCAGCAGCATGTATATAGCATTCATTGTATTGTTTTATCTTCCAATGCAGTGTTATGCAGGTTTTGCTTGTTTGTCCTTTAACCTTTTATAAACCACTTTCCTCTCTTTTCAGCCAGTCCCCTCTCCTACTCTCTCCTTCCACCCCTACGCATTTAACGATTGCAGTGTTTCTTTAATCTAGGGATATCTTCCAAAAAGCAAATGGGAGATGGACACATCAGAGGCCAAACTTGGTAGGTATTCAACATTTGAGATCTCTGTTGTATCATGAAAGCATTGTCCCCTGTAGTATAGAGATTTCCATTTCCATCTCATAAGTAATTTGTATGCGTATTTTGTTACTTGGACTGGGCCAGTAGAATTGGGTTTATTGTATTTAGCATAAAAAAACAGTATTGTCTCCTTAAGAAATTGCTGCAAGCCATCAAAGTGTTTTAGGCCATTATGAACATGTCCATCATCCTACAGATTTTAGTTTACAAGTATTTAAGATCATTACTGTTCATGCCAGGATTGAAAATATAAACTTGACCCCAGGTCAGACTGTGTAATATTGAGACAAATTGCAAAAAACCCAAGAGCTTCATCTGATTCAGTGCCCCTGAACATGTATTGAGCGACCGTGTCAGAGATTTAAAAACACGTTTCTTCATATTGTATGTTCGCTTACAGTCTCATTGCATCATCAGGTTGGGGACATAAATGTAGCATCACAGTGCAATTTATGAGCAAATCAGCAGCAAAAGTAAGGATGTTTAACTATCCACCCATCCACTAGCCACCCATGGTTCAGATAACCTGGAAGGTAGATGGCTCATTGTCAGAGCATTGGTAGCAATTTCTGCATGGCTCAGGCTTGAACTTTCTATTGAGACATACATTAATATGTGGACATCACCAGTCAGAAGGAGATCCTGCCATTCACCATCTTGTGATTGGTTTAGCCCAGTGGTTTCCAATCCTGGTCCTCCAGACTCTCTATCTTACATATGTTCCATCACACCTGATTCAAATGATTGCATGAGCTCCTCTGCAGCCATCTAAAGCTGCTGAGGCCTGTTAATCACCCAGGTATTTAATTCAGGTGTGTTGCAGTAATGAAACACCTAAAACAAACAAGACCGGGGGGCTTGAAGGTCAGGGATAAGAACTACTGGTTTGGACTATGATGTGGGCCTAATGTTTGTTGTTGAAAGACAGGGAGACTTTCCATGTGTTGAGACTCTTTTTTGTCTTGATGACCTGATCCACCGGTGCAGCCTCATTTCTTTAGGTGCACTATTGCGAAATTAGATCACATTCTAGATCCCTACAGTAAATCTTAAGCAAGGTGATAGAGGGATGATTAGTTGGGCCTGGTGCAGTATTTGAGTACACCAAGAACTCCTTTGTATGCCAAAGTATTCTAGAGTCAAATTTGACTCAACCCAGCTGATGAATATAGACAGAAAACCCAAATATAAAATCAGATGTACAATTGCATGGCTGAAATGGAAAGTAATCAATGTGGTTAAAGGAACTTTCTTCTGACTAGACTTTGGTTCTGCTTCGTTGGAATCTGAAGAGAGTTGTGCATAAACAAATACATAAACCTCAATGAATGCAAGCAATGCTGCAGAAAAGACCACAATTACGTAAGAAACTGATGCAGAAAGTATGTTCTGCCACATATTATTGCAAAAGGTGGTTCAACAATCAGTTATTGTTATGACTATATTGCAAATCCCTGACCATTACTTTTCTGTTTTAATTAATGCAAGTAAACAAACAGAATTGCAAGGATGCCTTTAGTAGATCCAAGCTCTGTATTGAACACTTTACCTAAAAATAATTTCAGAAGTAGAATTAGGTAATTTTTTTTACTGGGTGGACAAGAGTGACCTTAGCGAAAATTTTCCTCTTAATAAAGACAAGTTGGACGGCCTGGTGAGCGGTGGAAAGAGGAAGCGTGACAGTGAACACTTGTCAGGCATAGAGGACTACCTTCAGTTGCCAGACGACTATGCCACACGCACGTCTGCACCAGGAAAGAAAAGGGTAAAAAATTTTGCTGTCATATGAAGCTGTCTTTTAGGACAATGTAATTTGAATTGACCAATATCCATTTCATGCTCATAATGGGTTTGGTTGGTTGTCTTCTCTGTAAAGGTCCGATGGGCTGACCTTGAAGAGCAGAAGGATGCAGATCGAAAGCGTGCTATCGGTTTTGTAGTTGGACAAACGGACTGGGAAAAAATAACAGATGAGAGCGGCCAGTTCGCACAAAGAGCTCTCAATCGTACAAAATATTTCTAGGATAGTCTGATTCCTTATTTTGGTTTACAGTAAGGTACGTATGGTTTATTTTTTCTTATTTTAATTACTACATTAGGCATTTCAGGTTTTATTTAAAGGATGTTAGATGATGATTTATAAATCCTAAAAATAACAACAAAAAAACGTAAAGACTAGTATCTTTTATCATAAGAATGTTTTTTTATGGACTTTATTTGTACTTATGGTATAGTTAGAGTATTTTATGCTGTGGGTTGCAGCAAATCTTCAATTTAAAGACAGTTGAGTTGTCTTGAAAGCTTGCTTTGGATGAAATGGCACAATCAGCTTAGTTTTACTGAAAAAGTGTAATATCTGTGGCCTTTAATGGTGTATTCAAATACAAACTAGCCACAGTTTTCAATAAAACGTTAAGCTTTTGGTGCATTATGGCTAAGTAGAAACACTTGTTTACAACGTTTGTCACTTCTTTTAAAAAATTCTCACATATTTGAAGGCTGTTAACACACAAGAATGAAATATTTTACCTTGTTCTATTTTGTATAAGCGTTTACTTACAAATTACCTTTCCTTTCAACTGATAGTTGTTTGGTTGATGGGGAGCAATTGTAATGTTAGATGCTAGATGTGAAGGTGTTATGCATTGAATCAAACATCTTTAAATTTATTGGTATGACAGATCTTGTTGTGTAAGTTTTTAACTTTTACTTTTTATTGTAAACAAGTTTATCATTAAATAACATTATTTGCTTTCCACAGGTGCCCAGAATGTGAAGAAGCTCCAGCTCCTTGGCAGTGAAACATTCATCAGTACAATATTCCCAACAATTATCAGTAGTTTTTGTCACTTCACTAATAATTATAAAGAACACATTTTTCCCTCTGGTATGAGTTGTAGTTTATCTGTGCTTATTTTGTTTAAGTATGCAGACATCTTTTACCTTTTTCTCTGTTTTCTACTTCATGTACTGTATACCTGTAACACTGTTTCTTAGTCAATGTGTTGTAGAGGAAAAATAAAAGATTCACAACATTATACACTAATAAGATTTGTCAGTGGGGTTTCATAATGATGCTTGGAGAATTAACTGTGTTGCTTTATGTTTGGCAAGACTTTTTGTTCAGTTTATTGCTAATCTACAATGATAGTCTTGTCTCTGTTCATTCATGAAGTCACAATCTCCAGACTAAGACTACTATCAACTGTACTCATTTCTTGTTCGTCTAGGTTTCCTGTTACACGAATTAATATTTTTGTAAATTGAACTTGTATATATTTTTATATAAACTGATCCAACATGGAAGTAGGTGTATTAATAAAGATGTTTAAGTCCCATCTCCTGTAACTGCCACCTGTAGAGTTCATTGGCGGTGCATGTTACAAGGTAGTGATGAAAATATTAAAGTAAAAAGGAGCCAATTTCTTTCAATAAACCGTTGACTTCTTATTTCTCATCCAGTGGTGTGAAAAAGTAACCCTCCCCATTACGTATTACTTCTGTTTATGTTTCTTTGTCGCACTTGAATGTTTCAGATCACCCAAAGTTTAATTAGACAATAACTTGAGTAAATAGTGTTTTTGAGTATGAATTGACCTGAACTTACACCATTTCGAATCAGTTACAAGTCTGACTTTGAGTAAACCACTCCAAAATATTAGTTTTGTTATTTAAGATATTTAAACTGGTGTTCTTTGGATCATCATTCTGCTGCATTATCAGAGTGTGCTTGAGTTTAAGGTCATAAACGTATGAAAAACATTCTCACCACTATTTCATGTTTTCTATATTTGTTGGTGATTGACTTAACTCCTATAGTCAGAAAAGGATCAGCAGCCTGTTCCTGACTAATGGATGCCAATAACTTTGGCTATGTGTTCTTGAATTTTTATTTAAATCAGGACATGTTACATTGCCTTATCAGACCTTTTTGCCCACTTTAAAATGCTTGCAATTTAAGTAATTTGTTTATTCTTAATTATTTTTTTACCCCTCCAGGGGGTCTTTTGTGGGCTCTAGTGTCCCTTATATGACAGTGGGCTGACAGGAAACGGGGAAGGAGAGGGGGGAAGACATGCGGCAAATACCGTCGGGTCCGGGAGTCGAACCCGCGACGGCCGCGTCGAGGACTCAAGGCCTCCAAATATGGGTCGCGCTAACCACTACGCCACCACGGCACGCCCTTTAATCTTAATTATTAGGTGTGTGTTTGGGACAAAGGAAATTGACTCTTATAATGGATTGTTGATTGAACAAGGGGCCAATTACTGTCGCACATAGGCCCAGGTTGTTTGAAAATATTTTTTTTCCCATAAATGAGATTGTAATTGAAAAAGATGATTAAAATTTTATTTACTGAGGGGAAAATATTGTTGGGTTATGTTAATCCAATATTAAAGCTTCAAAATATAGGTGTCAAGAAGGGAAGAACAAGAAATAAGGGGGTAAATTGTCTTTGGAATTATCTTTGGTGGTGTTTAAAATTGACCTTTTTAAAAAACTCAAGAGCAATAGTAACTCAGATTATTGCATTATGTTTTATTACTGTTTCGTTTTCTGACTTTAACATTCTATTTTTGGGAAGAAAAAAAGGCACAATTGTTTGCATGATTTTTGTTCATTTATATGCAATGTAACTTTTTACGTATCTTAAATTTTTATGTGAAAAGTTTTGTTACCGGCTTATTGTGACAATTGTAGTCACCAAGAATTTTATTCCAGTTAAACTTAAATGTTTACTGACAACAGAAAGATGGACAAATATGCACTATGTAGACATGTGCTTTTGAACACACATTTACCTTCAACCTCTGGAAAATTCTTTGTACATTTGGTGCCACTGCTGAACAATAGTTTCCACAATTTTGCCTAGGGCTCTGTCCTTCTGCAGATGACTTTTAGCATTGTATACCACCTTCTTGAGCTTCTACTAGTCATTATGTCCTAAGGTAGTTGTTTCAACTGAACTGGTTTACCTTTTTTACAGCAAAAGAGTCACAAGAAATAGCAATGTCATTAACATTTCAGGGGTACTGTTTGAACCGTAACATATTGTATTTTTGCACGTTTGTGATCATGATGTGGTGAAACCGTGATCTACACAGATTGGTGTTTTCCTTTTTTTCCTGTCTTGTTATAGTCTTAATAGGTCATGAATGCTAACACCCAAATAACAGATATCCAAACAATACTGCAAACAGAATGGTTTAATACATTATCTTATAATCTCCATATTGAAAAATTTATTTACTTGTAGTAATTCAATTTATTAATCAAATTTATACTTTTATTATTTAAGAAAATTCTACACTGCCTGGCCAAAACAAAAGTTGCCAAACTAAGTAATTACAGTTGAGCCTCCTGTTGGATAATTAGTTCATGGTCACTTATCTCTTATGGTAACATGTTATTTAACCCCTAACGATGCAATCAGTAGCTTCTCATTTCTTAAACAACCATGTCGAAAGATGCATCCCGTGGTTGTGGAAAAGATGTTGGTCTGTTTAAGAAAGGGGAAATCACCGACACCAAGCAGAGAAAACATCTAGTGAGATTGGAGAAACTACTAAAAATGGGTTAAAAACTGTTAAATGCAAGTAAAAACATTTCTATGCGCACAATGCAAAGGGAATCCATTCGATTGGGACTCAACAGCTGTGTAGCCATAAGAAAACCATTAATCATTGAAGCTAACTGGAGATAAAAGGCTTAAATTTGCAAGGAGCAAAAAAAAAAAAATTACTCTGGACCAATGGAAGAAGATCATGTAGTCTGAAGGGCCCAGATTTACCCTATTCCAGAGTGATGGGCATATCAGGGTAAGAAGAGAGGCAGATGAAGTGATGCACTCAACATGCCTAGTGTCTACTGCACAAGCCTCTGGGGACAGCCCTGTGCTCCAAAGTTGGTCAGATTTAGGTTCACAACTTTATGAGGTCAGATGACTACCTGAAGATGCCGAATAGGTAATTTAGTCAATGAAGCTTTTCCTCCCTGATGTCATCTTGAAATATACTTTTGCCAACGATTCATTAGACTAACTGTGAAAGTCATTCAGGGAACATGGGACATCATTTTCACAAATGGATTGGCCGCCATGCATTTAAGACCTTAATCCCATTGAGAATCCTGGGAATATGCTGGTTTTGAGAGGCGGTCGTACTCTCCCATCATCAAAACAAGATCTTGGTGAAAAGATAATACAAAAATGAATGGAAATAAATTGTGATACAGCAGCGGCTTATCAAAACAATGCTGGAGCAAATGTGTTTTGTAATCAAAGCTAAAGGTTTCCAACAAAATATCAGACTTTTTTTTGGCCAGGCAGTGTTTGCTTTAGTGTCGTTTGCCAACTTCCATATTCTTAGCGTACAAATATGGAAAACTGAAATTCAGTTTAGTGTGAACACATGTGAATTCCTTTTGGGAGGTGAAATCACCATCTTCATAAGGCTTTTCGAAAGAAGCGGGCTTGAAGTGCCCTAAAATGTCCTGTTAGGTGGTCGCTCTGATTTTGGACCAACACCAGCAGATGACATGACACCCAAAGTCATCACAGACTGGAAACGGAACATTGGATCTGAAGCAACTTCAATTATATTGCTCTTCACTTCTCCTCCAGACTCTGGGACCTTGATTTCTAAATTAGCACATTTTCATTCAGTCCACTGGACAACAGTCCTGCACTTTTTCTTCTTAGCCCAGGTAAGATTCTTCTGATGTCTGAGTTTCAGGAGTGGTTTAGCACAAAGACTGGAATAGTCGTAGATCATTATTTTGAATATATATATTTGGTGGCTCTTGAAGAACCAACTCTGGACTCTCTATATCTTGTGAATCTCCCCCAAACTCTTGAAAGATCCTTTGCGTCACAGTTCTCTTAAAAACTAAAGTTACCCCTGTTACTTCTGCGCTTTTTTTTCCTACCACACTTTCATTCAGCTCACCTTTCCATTAATATGCCTTGAAACGGCTTTGTGAACAATCAACTTCTGTGGCATTGACCTTTTGACCAACACTGACTGTATGCTTGACGACTTGTCAAGTCTGCTGACTTAAAGAGGTCATAACATTTCTCTTGCTGAAATCTTGAAAGTAGAAACCCTTTTGTGGTAATACTGGAATTTGAGATACGACTTTACCATTTGTTACATCTACTGGGTTGGTTGCCAGAAAACAGGTCAGGTCGTTTAGTGCTTCTTAGAAAGGATGTAAGAAGGAGGCCCCACTTTCTTTCAGCATGGGTAGATACATTTATTGTATGAAATTTATTAACATGTAATGGAAAAAAAAAAGACACTGGTGTTATCAACATTTTTCTTTTCCATGTTTAAACTCTTCGAAGACTGAAGGAAACCCAGGGTTTGAATTTTCCCACTCTGGATTTTAATCTGGATTCGTCTGCCTGGATTCCCTGAAGCTAGAAGAGCAAAGAGGATTTATCCTCCTGGAGACATTTTGCCTGAGTACCGACAGAACAAATCAAGCATGATGAACTTATGGTAAGTATGGGAAGTAATTGTGCTAGATGTAATTATGTGGAAAAATGTATAGATCGAGTAAGTTTTGAAATTGTATTTATCTAAATAAAATGTACTTTATATGTTAAATATTAAATATTTTTTCTCTCCGGTGTGGACCTTGTTTTGTGTGCATTTTGGAAAAAGTTCTTCACAAATCTGGAATTTCTTCATTTTTTGCATTTTTTATGCAACTTAAAGACATTCAAAACTAACATGTTAAATAGTTCCTTTTAATACAGAAAACATTTAAGATCACTCACTGAGTTAACGTTAGTAGCTTTTTTTGTAGAGTGGTAAAAAGTTGAAGCTACAAAATCAACCATTACTCTTCCTTGTTCCGACATCCATATTACTAACCATCCATATATTTACCTTTCTTTTCCCATTTAAAACAAAATTACTCGGTAAGTCCACGCTGTGGCACAAGATGCCTTTTTGGCTGGCGTTCATCCAAAGTGATATTTAAATTCAGGTGGAACGTCACTGTCCAGCTTGCAGATCACCTTGTAGATTGTCTTCTTCCAGGACGGGTCACGATCCTTGCCCATTGAAATTGCAATGTAAAACTCTCTCAGTGTAATCTCAGCCACTTCAAGGAATCGGTCAGGTACCTAACAATGCATGCGAGAAACATTGGAGTCAAACAATTTTCTCAGTTGTTGGCTCTAAAAAAAACTTGCGTAAATAAACATGATGCTCTTAGGCATATTCTGGTCTTGTTTATGAAGGTAAGTAAAGACTTAGTGAAGCGATATAAAACAAACCAGCTGGAGTTCAAACCCAGTATCTACTGAACACAGCAGCACATTTTAATTCATTCCACTGGACAACAGTCCACTTTTTCTGCACTTTTTCTTCTTAGCCCAGGAAATAATTTCCTGAAATAATTCTTGAAGTAAAGAAATAATTTCCATAATTTCTTTACCTCTTGCATGCAAATTGCAGCTAGTTTAAAATTTGTATACTTCAGGTCTACCAGCATTATAAAAGCATTAGTTATTTTCTATGCTCCATTATAAGATTCTTCAACGTGAGATCAGATAGTTTTATCATAAACTCTACCAGAGGAAGGCCACCTTACCGTAAACCTACCTTTGAAATAACTTTTTTTTTTTCCAACTCAGTTGAAAAAAATAAATGACAAAAATGTAAGACATTTTTGACTAAATGTAACTAGTTAAAAGAAAATGTTTAAATTTTCATTTGTTTTATTAATTGCACATTTATAATGCATTTCTAATAAACCACAAATCAATTTCTAATTTGATACAAAGTGTGGTTTTCCACAATGAGCGCAGTGTATCTGCTTGGCTGGTCCTGTGTCCAAAATAATTGATTGCATTTGTTGTTTTAGATTATTTGGTACTTTAAGTTTCAAAGTGAATTCCAAAAAATGACTAGACTTACTGAAATATGATTCTGTGCTATAGTTTATTCTTTGACGTCCTAATTGATCATGTAAACATGAAACCTCATCCAATTCCCACAGCTGAACATTGTTGAGCTGTGGAAGAGTTTATCCCTCATTTTATAACTATGAAAGCATTTACATGTTTTACTTGTATGTCAAATATTTTCTGGAGTTTTCTTCCTCTCTAAACTCAAAAGTTATTTGTGCATCAAAGTTGTGGACGAACGGCTTCTTAACAGTACAGGATCTCTGTTACAGCGATGCATTTAGTAATAATGCTGTTTGAATCATTCCTTTCCTTTGTACCTGCCAGGTTTGCACTTAACCAAATGCTTTTTATAATGAAACGCAACCTAAATTTTAATTTTGTTAAATCTGTACAGTGTCTGCCGATGTATGAGATCTATGCTGTAATGCAGTGGTGCCCAAAGTGCGGCCTGAGGGCCTTTTTTGCCCCACAAGCTGATTTTGTGTAGTCCCTGACCACAATTCAAGACCAGTACATATTTTACACTCCAGCAAACTTGCTTCTATTTACTAGACCTACATTTGCAGTGACATATTGAAATCTTAAGATGAAAAATGTTAGGAGCAACATTTGGCTAAATAACCAAAATATTACTGTCTCTGTAATGAATAAAATAAAAACCAGTGAAGACACCGAGCCAACATTTAGACTGCATGCATTTTTAAAAATATGCTGTAAAACCCTGATGAATCCAGGATCCACAGTTTACATATTTGTAAATCACCTTTAATAGTAAAGCATCTTCATTTTTTTGGACTTTGAGCAGTTGAGGATTTTGACTCACGGCAAAATGTTTGGACACCACCGCTTTAATATTTTTACATAAGTGTCCTAAGGCCATCTTTAAATTTTTAAAGGTAGTATGGTTAATATACTCACTGTGCTCACTGCTCTACATTTTTATAGTGTGTTTACAAATGCTTCCTAGGTTTTTAGCAGGAATATTCTGAATTATTGTTTTTTTTTGTTTGTTTTTTAAAAAAAATGCGTTTTCAACTGCAAAATTTGTTTTCTATGTAAATTCATCATCTTAGATGGATGCACATTATTCTACAATTGTTTATTCCTTAGCCTTATCTCTGAAGCTTCAGAAGTGTTTTCAAGGCTGTAGTGTATTACTGATGTAAAGAAAACTGAAAGGTATTCTCATCAAACCCAGGCACCAAAAAGGACAAAAAAAATATTTTTTCTGTCTTTTTCTAATTTGAATCTTAACTGTTTTCTCAGTCTGCATGAGCAAGTTCTGGAGGTAATGGTAAACATGTAAACCGCCTTCATAGCTGTTCCAGCTATCTGAATATTTCCGTATAAGAGACTTCTGGCCAACTGAAATATCTAGAGGCCAATTACATGAAACAAGAAACTCTGACATTGCAGAAAGTAATCTAAAGTATTTACATTTACAGTTTTAACACTCAGACCTGAATCATGGGATACAGAAATTTATTACATTTGTTTTCACCACAAAACTCTAAATTAGACACATCTTTGACTAAAGAAAAACAAACTATTCTCGCATCTAAAAAAAAATTACCTTAAAAGGATAGTTAAGATTCATTAAAATAAGTTTGACCTAGAATAATCAATTCATAGCAGAATGAAATTGCTTTTCAGCTGCAGGATAGAGAAGTGCCAAGACAAACAAAGTGGACACTTGCCTGTTTTCAACCAACTCCAATCAGACAATTTCTCTCCTGTCATGAACTGGGGTTAAGAAACCGCATATTTGGTCGTCTCCCTGCTTCAGTATATAACCACAATGGCTTTTAAATGTTGTAAAACCTCTGAGCAATAACCACTGGGCTCGGGTATCTTTCGGTTCAAGCAACTAACCCATATTAGACGATTCAGTGAGTTCTCATATAAACTGAGCAAACGACCCATTTGGACAAACTTTAGTGGCAGTAATAAAGGCGACTGGCACAATGATCAGATTGCGCTCCTTTTGATGATATAAAATGTATGATGGCACCATGATGTAACTTTAGATTTTTTTAGCGCCACTATATAGACATAAATTTTCTTCTTTATGTCTATATATGCCCCATTAAGCTATAATCTACCTGAGCCTCCCTTTACAGAAACATATTCTCTTTTGTGCCATTTCATAGACGCCCGGATGTTCCTGGATACATTTAGATGACAAAGAGCTAAATTCTCAAATCAGGAAAACAAGTTGTGCCCCAAACTAATGACCTATTGTTTATTTTCATCTCTCTTCATGAAGAATTCGGTAACTATATGCCATCTTGTATAAGAAAAGATGGTTGTAATCATGTGATGCTGGTTTACAGAATTTCCTCTAAAGTAAAAAAGCCAATTTTACTGTTTTTGTTTTTTTTATCCATGTTTCATCACCTAGAATTAAACATGTTTATCACATGGAACATCCTTCACTGTGCAGATTTTTTAAAACATGTTTTTATACTTGTTTAAGCAAATAAAAATGAGGTAAATTTAGTAGTTAATTTGATAGTTGACAGTTAAATTCTTATTTTGCAAGATATAATTCATCAGGGCATCAGGTCTGTTGTATCGTGTAGAGGAGGTGCTTGCCTAAGTCACAGTGCCTGATTGAATTATCATCATTTACAGGTCATAGCCTCTTAAATGATCGCTTCCCTTTACAGATGCCATGCAGACTTTTGGGCATGTCACAAGCAACAAACAAACTTCTTGAATACCAATACAATATCAGATCTCTGATCAAATCTGACATTGTAGTTGCAACTTTTTTACTAATTTAAAAGTCAGATTATTGCTAGTGTTCTTTCTTTCCTCTTGTAATGGGATACTATTGCCTAAATGTCGCAAAAATGTAAACTACACTATAATTTATTATTATACAATTACTAATTGTTGCAGTTGTTATTGTAGTTTTTAAATCTGTATAGTTAGGACTGTGATGAATCCGAACAGAGAAAAATACAAACTAACATAGAATTTATAAACTCAATGTGAAAAATTTGTGCCTCTATAAATAAAATAAGACTTCTAAGAAATCCAGCTGAATATTAAGTAAAAATGTATTTAAATTCTAACAAATGAGGGGGGAAATGTTAAAACATGAATCTCTGCTCCTTAATTAGATTTTTTTTTTAAACATTTTTAGCTTACTATTACTAATTTCTCTTGTCTTGGAGGGTCATAGGATCATCCTCACCTGGAAGTCGTTGGCTTTGTTGTAGTGCATGTTTAGAGCTCTGAAAAGTTCTGATTCTCTGCTTACAGTCAGATTCCTCACATCGGCCGCCCCCTCCAGGAGAGCGCTCCGGGCAAACTTCTCCATCTGGATGTAGTAAAACTCCCGGAAGTTGCTGAACCATTTGATGAGCTGGGAGGTGATGCAGCGTGTGAACTGTGGACGACACACGCACCAGGTAAGTAAAATAATGAAACATGACCATGTGTAACTGGAAACTTGATTGTGAATATTTTAGATGTAAAAAAAAATGTTTAATTAAATAAAATGATGCAACTATTTTACCATGTTGTTGTCTGTTGTTTTTGTTTTATGTTATTCAGGATATTTTATAAGTTATAAATCTCAAGGTTCATAATGTGATTGAAACATGTGTGAAAACATGACACTTGAAGCAAAATGTCAAGTTTTTTTAGGGTTTACAAGTTTTCTACAACTTTCTTTTTGGAGATTATGAGGTTTTACTCACCTGCACATCATGGAAGCACATCCTCAGCACCACTGAGCTCGGATAGCGAGTGTAGAAGAACATGAGCTTTGCTTTCTTCAGGTGGTTTGTTGTCAGACACTCCTGAAATACATCATTGTTAAGGAAGAAATCCACAGATCTAAGTCAAAATTATCTTAAGTTGTCGTGTGGTTTTCTTTAGACTAAAATAAGGAGCATTTATAAATATAAGGTAACCATAACAGATCTAAGTGACTAATGAGCGTCTGAAGGATACGTTCAACATGTAGAGATTATTTTTCTCGAAGCAATCTGGTTCTAACTTCACATGTGGGAGCTGCAGGTTTTCAAGAATCACCTGATCCACCGGCGCGGTGTGTGTGTGAGGGCTTCTCACAGATCTGGAGGTGACCTTTGATTTCACTTTGACCAAATTCCAACACGTGTCCAATCTTGGCTCACCACTTTCAGAGCATCCATCTGTTAAACATTTAAAACCGTGCCGTTGATGGTGTGTGATGTTGTTTTGCTCTGATGCTTGTTCGGGCTCACTGCTGAAGAAGAGGGGAGATTTGGGGGTAAGAGGAACCGCTGACGTAGAATGGAGGATGAAGTCTTGCGGCCGTTCCAGTTCTGGCTTTTGGACCACCAGAGACAGAGCTTCTGTTTGGACATCTGGGAGCAGAACCTCTGCTGTCCCACATCTTAATTTATTCTCCATGCTCTCTGAGAACTGAGGAGGGAGAGTAGTTTCTGAATTCTCCATCTCAGTTGGGGTCTGTGTAAGCGGCATGCTTTTGAAAATGGAGTCCACACTCCTGCTCACAGCTCGGCTCAGCTCGTGCTTTAAAATATCTGCCATCAGCTTTACCCGATCCGGTTTGGAGCTGAAGTGGCCTAGCGCCACCTTCTTCCATTCTTGATGAGTTTTACCTGGGCTGCTTTCAGATTCGCTGCAGGATTTAGAAAGTGCCTCATCTGTAGATGCTTCAGATGAAACGCTCCATCTGGGAAACTTCTCATCTTTGCAGATGGGATCGAACTTCGTCCTAACCTCTCTGAGGTGCTGATGGCTTTCGCTCAGGCTTTCAGTTCCACTCGTTTCCATGTGTTTCTGATGTAAAGCCGACACTTCAACCCTTTCTTCTTCCTCTCGCACGCAGCCGGTCTCCTCGTGCTGATTTGGCATCACATCTGTGCAGGTTATACCTTTGATGATGTTCTCAACTCTGGCACGCTTGGCTTGATGGCCGCTGTTGAGGCTCCAGTCGTAATGACTGTAAGAATCAGGAGACAAAGGTGTTCTTGTGCTCCCTGTGGACAGATTATACTCCACTGGGATGGAACACGATAAACCCGAAGCAGTGTTTTCAATCCTGTGAATCAGTCCCTTAATGTTCTTGCTGTCCTTGTGTGAGGTGTAAAAACCACCTAAATTTGATGGCGGTGGGTCGGGGTGACTGGGGGGCAGATGCTCTGCAGTGCAGCCGGCCAGGCAGACGTCGCTGGAAGAATACATACCTTTGCTCCAGAAACTCATGCTTCACAGCCTGAAAAGAGTGACAAATATGATCATTAACAATGTGACGCTTCATTATGAATATAAGCATTTTTATTCGTCATACCCACCGAGCCAGAGTTGTAATAAAGAACTGATGGCGTACCTGAGAGGTGCACTAAGAGATCACAGAGGGTTTTGAAGCGCACAGGAGGATGGGACAATTATTTATCTGTAGTGAATCTGCTAAAAGCCCCTCAAAGAGCTGGAGGTGTGGTCTAATACACACCCTCGCCTGACACACATAGACCCACCTCAAAAAAATTATCCTTAGATTCAGTTATTACATTTTTATACTTTATTTGCATTTTTGTTTATCTTATATTAAAATCACAAATGGCAATATATACTTTATTTTTTTGGTGTCTGTAAAAGGCACTAAAAAACTGGTGCATTATCAGAGAAAATGATGCATGGTTATCTTATTTTGTTTTGGTGTACATTTGTATTCAGCCCCTTTTGCTCTGGTACTCATAAATGAAATCCTTTTTTTTTTAAAAAAAGCCTTCAGAAGTCACAAGATTAGTAAATAAAAAAGTCCATCTGTGTATAACATTAAATCAGTTTTGAAAAAGTTTTTCTGTAAACAATGACGTTTGTAATCATCGAAGAAAGCAAGAAAGATGCCCGTGAAACCCAGGAGGAAATGTGGCTTTCATGGACGAGTGACAAAAAGACGGGACACAAGTATGTGGAAAAAATTTCTCCAGCCAGATGAGACCAGATTTTTATCTACATATACTGGAAAAGTAACTTTGTGCATAACCCTAAATGCACAATCACAATGGTGAAACATAGGGATGGCAGTATCATTCTGTGGGGAGGCTTCATTCTATAAGGGAGAGAGAAGCTGCTTATTGTTGATGCAAAGATGATTGGAGCTAAATAGTGATTGGTGAAGGTTAATGTTCGGATCTGTGAACCGTATAACTACATATAGTTCTTAACCCAACCATCAAGTACAAGAATATATTTTATTCTGACAGAAGCAAGCAACTAAAATCATTTTAATATAAATATAATTGTGCTCCACAAGGCCCAGTGTTTGGGCTGCTGTTATTTCTATTATCCAATATATATTTTCTAACAACAGATTTGCTGATTCATAAACCAAACCTAAAATGCGCCATGTCAACTGTTATGTTAAAATCATAACTGGGATAAAAAAAAAAAAACAACAACACAGGAGCAGGAAAAAAAGGTATAAAAAGATGGTTCCATCTGAGGTGGGGTGTGATTGATATCTACTCCCGCACCGCCCGCTCTGCGCAACGGTCCCACCACACCCGGGCGAGCTGCGGTGGTTCCTCCCAGTGGGAGCGCCGCTGTGCTGCGTGGGCGTGAGGTGCAGCTCGCGTCCTTCTCCCTGTTTGCTCCAGCTTCCACAAACAGGGCAATAAAGTTGGGCTCCTGCAACACCGAGATGCTGTCACGGTCCCCTTGTGTTTACCGCACGCTGCGTCGGTCCCTGTCAGCGGCGAGCCAGGTAAGCAGACAGGAAGCAACCAGACGAGCTAAACCGGGCAAACTGCAGGCTGACGATCAACAGACTCAAGTCTGTCGAGAAGCTTGAAAACAGAGTAAACTTTACAAAAAGAAGGGATAACTTCATAGTGATCATGTTTGACTGATAGTTTTTCTTTGCCAGCAATGTAAGGACTTGTTTGTACTGAGTCATATGGAGAGTCCAAGTTAGTCAGTGAAGATCCTAGAAATACGGGAGGGGGGCGGGGAGTCAAAAATTAGCACTAAGTACCTTACACATGACAAAAAACAAACAAAAGAGCATCCAAAAATATCACCACCAAAAAATATAAGGAAATTTAAATATGAGATGTCTACAGTAAAATGGTCCAAAAATACAAAAAATGTAGCTGTATTAATAACACCAACAAAAAATATAAACCGCATAAAGTTAAAAAAGTATCTGAACACTCAGAGAAGTGAATAGAAATTATAAAATTATTTTAAAAAATGCATTAGAGTTAAATCTTTGAACTTTTATAAACATAAAATAAGGGTAAATATAGATTAAAAAAATAATTAAATTACTGAGATTCAATCTCCAGGCTGCAGATTTGATTTGAGCCACTTGCCAAAAATAGAGTGCAAAGCAGTATTTCTGCTTTTACAATGAAGTATCCTGAATTTTAGGCTTCTTGTAGTGCAAAAAGAAAAGGCCCAAATGCGCATCAGCTTTGTAACTTTTTAAATGCTGTGGATGAGATCGGTTTCACATGTAAGCATCGGCCGATCAACAAAATATAGGAAATCGAGGCAGATCGATCGGTGCACCCAAGTAACAACAGAAAAACATTTTCAGAAGAACTGGGGAATCCAGCTTGCTTGCAAAGTAAAGCAGATAAATAGATAAATAGAAGCATGTTTAATAAGCTAAGATGCAGATTTCAAATCTCAGCACACTATCCGGTGTCAAACATGGTGGTAGGAGCATCATTTTGTAGGTTTGTTTTGCTGCATGTGCTTTGCATAAAGTAGATGGGTTAATAAGGAAAGAGGACAACCTTCACATTCTTAAACTGCACCTCAATTCAGCAACTATATGGTTGAAACTGCCTCTGTGTCAGAAATCCAACCAGTCAAATCAGGCTTATATGTATAACACATTTTCAGCAACAATTCTATGTTTTACATCATAAAAACATCACGCAGTCACCAGTTAAACCAGTTAAACCAACCACTTGACAAAGAAACACAGAATGTAAAGGAGAGTGAACATATATTAAGTTATACCAAAAGGTTGTTCATTGCTACAGAAAACACTGCAGGCACAGAGCAGCAAAACATCGTCACTGAGACATTTGAGTCTTAACAGTGAACATGTAGAAAAAAGGTTTGGATAACAAGACCCAGATTCACTTTCTGTTGAAGTAGCCACATGATTGCGTTTAGGGAGCATAACAAGCCATGGTAGAATACATTTTTTGACTATAAAACATGTTGCTGGCATAATTAAAACATAAAGGTAACTCAATAACATCTCAGCTTTTTGCAAAATTAGCTGCATGTCTGCGCAGGAACTGGAAAAGTGTGTTTGGTTCCACTTTGACTGACTCCACCCTCGTCAGGCATCCCACATCAATTGCTTTTTACAAGCCCTGAAAACACACACATGTATGAGTCATGTCCATTGTATGGCGTTCAGCAGTGGTGGAGTTTACAGCAGTCCACTGGAAAATGAAGTGGTTTAACTGGTTGTTGGCTCTAAAAGTGTGTGAGACGAGAAGTAAATGATTCTTTACCATTTTTATTAGAAATATATTTTTCAAGTTGTGTTAGTGGTTTGTTAATCGGTTTGGGAACAATTAAGAAATCTGAGCAGCCTAAAATAGTCTGCAGGTTAAATAAACATTAAACAGATCAATTCCAAATTAACAACTTGACATGACATGAAAGATAAAAAGATAGACAACAACGATCTGTTCACATGACAATCGGCACAAATATACACACCTGATGTAACAAAATAAAGTCCTAGAAATAATTATGGAGAAAGCTAATAACTATGGAGCGTTTCATTGAAACAAAATAAATCTAATACTCTCGTTCTCCTTTTTAAGGTTTATAATTTGGGTATTCAACAAAGTTTATCGGGTAAGATTATTTCTCACTAAACTATGAGAAAGTCAGTAATGCTGCTTCTTTTCATGGTTGAAAGATTTTGTGTCTCATTGATTTTGTCTTTCCTTTAATTACTTTAAGGTCACTCAATCTGCACCCAATTCGTTTACAGGAAATCTCAGCTGTAAGTTCTCTGACCATTTCCTTTTTTGATTTTTCAGCATTTTTCTTACCTAAAAAAGCAAAATAGCTATTTTAGACATTTGTGGCGCATTAACAAATTTTGTTAGCGAGTCAGTTAATAGTTACAGTAGTTGCATTGTTAAAATGTTTTATATTTGGTTTTAAAAAGTTTTTACTGATTTTGAACCACAATCTTCTTTTTCACATTAAGGCGTAGATGTCTGGCCTCATTAGATTCATTCCTCTGCAGATATTTTAGGACATCTGCCGTTTACAGTATGTATCAGTCTTGGTATCATTTCTAACACTGACTCTACTTGCTATTTTTTGTTACTCATGATGACTCTGAATTTATACTTTTATGGTCTTTCTTGTACAGACGATGAATTGGTCACAGTCAACACTCCTCCATTTGCTGAGTCAGTCACAGAGGGCGATGTAAGGTGGGAAAAAGGTTAGTATTGATCAGCTTAAATAAAATACTCAATTTTTTTCTGCGTATGAAGTGCCACTCGGTTTCTTTTGGGTTTTATTTAAAGCGGTGGGTGATTCGGTAACAGAAGACGAAGTGGTGTGCGAAGTCGAGACTGACAAGGTTTGATATGGAAAAAATTAAACTCAAACCTACATTAACATTGTTGTTAATGCAGTTTAAACATCTTTGCTCTGCTCTTCCAGACGTCAATTCAAGTCCCAACTCCTGCAGCTGGTGTGATCGAGGAGCTGCTGGTCCCTGATGGAGGGAGGGTGGAATCAGGCACTCCCCTGTTCAAACTACGGAAAGGAGGTTTGATTATTTTAATGATGTTTGTAGGTTTTACAACATGAACCAAGCAACTAATATTTTTTTTATATATAACATACTAACTGGTAGAATGATTGGGATTGTCTGATTTTCTCCTTTCTGGTTCTTGACATATTGTGGCTGTTTTGTGTCGGTTGGTAATTAGAAATCAGAAAAATCCCGGCTGGGGTTCCTCCAGGCTCCGTTCTCAGTTTTGATCAATGTCTATATGCTCCACTTAGCTCAAATGATGAAGTATTACAACATGTCTTACTTTATGCTCATGACATGCAAGTTAATATTTTTATGTTGGCACATAAAAACAGTCACTGAAAGAGTCCCTAGATAATATAACTGATTGGATCAGATTTTTTTTTTTTCCTGTAAGCTCTTTTCAAATAAAACAGTCATCATTGTTTTGGGTCCTAAGGATGAAAAATGAAGCATGATCTTATTTTTAGTAGGTTAAATTATTGCAATGGTGTCTATACTGGTCTCTACAAAAACTCAATCATATACAGTACAGACCAAAAGTTTGGACACACAGTTGTGTCCAAACTTTTGGTCCGTACTGTAGCTACAGCTTATGCGAAATACTGTAGCTCTATATGGAAAAGTTATGGTTTTTAAGTTATGTTATGGTTTAGTAAATAAAACCTATTTTTAATGGACATTAAAAATAAATGATCATCCCATTTTATATTTTACTATTTTTAACATTTGTATTACTTGTTTTGCTTTCAAATATGCTAACCGGTTTGAAATGTTCTAATAATACCTGCTTACTGCGTCTTTTACACAACGTGTTACTTGGTAAGTATGCGTGAAAGGTTTTTAATAAATTCATATTTTATTTTGAGTGCCTTAATTAAATGTGAACAAAAATTCCAACGTTAATATTTGTTTATTTAAAATCTCTTGTGCCAAGATTCCTATAAAATAAATGTAAATTAAGCTTTTTTTTGGTCATTTTAACATCTTTAATAATGCCGTGGGTGGGGGAGGAGGGTTGTATTTGTATTCATATACAAAAACTAAATTTCATAAAGCTTGCATCTCACTTCTTAGCTCCTCCATCTGCCAAAGCTGCTCCCTCTGCAGCTACAGAGGATGTCCTTCCTCCTCCACCACCTCCACCTCAGCCGTCCATTTCTGCTCCACCCCCGCCTGGTGAGTACCGCGCTATTCATACCATCAGTTATTAATTGTATGGACATGTTTCTCTTTTTCATAGTCATTAAATTGTTGTTTTCTCCTATTTTTCCCCTTCTTCACGCAGTTTCTGCTGTCAAACGCAGTCCTGCACCACCCGCTCCTCCAGCAGCAGGAGTCAGAGGAGAAAACAGGGTAACACACATGCAGAGGCGACATCAGAGTACTTATTTCCATGAAAGCCAAACTTATCGTAATATTTAGAGGACTGCAGCTCACCGCTTGCTGGTTTGCTTCATGTCTCCAGGTGAGGATGAGCCGAATGAGGCTGAGGATTGCTGAGAGACTGAAGGAAGCTCAGAACACCTGCGCCATGCTGACCACCTTCAACGAAATAGACATGATGTGAGTCAAAGAAACTGCTTGAGACAAGTCCAGTTTCCGGCCTCGGTACTATCGAACCTGATCTGCGGTGACACCCACCATTTCTCCTAGTAACATCAAGGAAATGAGAGAACTCTACAAGGAGGCGTTTCTAACGAAGCACAACGTCAAGCTGGGTTTTATGTCTGCTTTCGCTAAGGCGGCTTCACATGCGCTGATGGATCAACCCGCCGTCAACGCTGGTAAGCTAATGCAAGCGACTGGATCTGAAGAGACCCAAACATTGTCTTAAAGAGGTATTCATTCCCTTTTCCATGTTTTTTCGTATTACAATCTCAAACTTAATTGCTTTTTAAGCATGGCTGTAGCTTCATGTTTCCACCACCATGTTTCACTGCAGGCATGGTTTGTTTAGTGTTCTCTAAATTTAGTCGCTTGCACTGGATTTTGCTTTTGAAGACCATTAGAGTAAGTTGAACTAAATGCAAATGTACGTCACACTGAAAAAATACACTTCACAATTGTGCTCTACTTTGTGTTGGTCTATGCAATTCCCATAACTTACACTGAAGTTTGTGGTAGTAACATAAAATGTGGAATAGTTCAAGGGATTTGAATCTTTTCCAGTGTTCTGTAACACAAGCATTGGTGATCTGGTCAAACTTGTTATGTCATTAATTTGAATGCCAAATATGTTGTTTGCTTGCCTGCAGTTATTGATGAAGCAACCAAAGAGATTATCTACAGAGATTATGTAGACATCAGCATCGCTGTGGCAACTCCAAAGGTTTGACTTCTAGTATTTAAAAGTTTATCGTGATTCCCATCGCTGCTAAATTCTGGATAACTTTCACGTCATCTAAATCTGTTGTAGTTTTTACTGCTTCGTGCTTTTTTTTTTTTTTTTTTACCTCGCAGGGACTTGTAGTACCGGTGCTGCGAAATGTGGAGTCCATGAACTATGCTGAGATTGAGAGAACCATAAATGCTCTGGGGGAAAAGGTGAACATCTTAAACTGTAAACATTGCTTTGTTTTTTTCCTATTGCAGAGCTCTGAGAAGCTTTTGTCTTTTTGCTCCTCAGGCTCGTAAAAATGAGCTTGCGGTTGAAGATATGGATGGAGGAACGTTCACCATCAGCAACGGTGGCGTGTTTGGCTCCTTGTTCGGCACACCCATCGTCAACCCCCCGCAGTCGGCCATTCTGGGCATGCACGGCGTCTTCGACAGACCTGTGGCCATCAATGGACAGGTGAGGTCTGCTGAGAGGAAAGGACTCTACATTCAGGGGGAAAAAGTCGTAATACATAACAAATAACATCTGCTGGACTTCAGGTTTCTCAGTGCTTATAAAAATATTCACCCCTTGGATGTTTTACCCTTTTTGTAGCTTTTTGTAACTTTAAACACTTTTTAAACAAAGAAATTTTACAAAAAAAGAAAAAAACTTTTAATGTCAAAGTGAAAAGTGATTTCTAGAAAATAATGACAGTTAAATCAAAATATGTAATATGAAATAAGTAATTGCATGAATATTCACCCCCGCCTTCAAGTCGATGCACCTTTGTCTGCACTTGGATATTTTCGTGGGGGAAAAAAAGTTGCGTTTTGTCGATCACGATTGATTTGTGAAGTAACTGTATGAAGACAGTAAAAATGTGGTCTGTTCTGGCAGGTTGAGGTCCGACCCATGATGTACGTGGCGCTGACGTACGACCATCGGCTCATCGACGGCAGAGAAGCGGTCACTTTCTTGCGCAAGATCAAAGCAGTGGTAGAAGATCCACGGCTGCTGCTGCTGGACATGTGATGTTGCAAATGCCTTATTACTCTTTAAAAATACTCGACTGCACTAGACGAACCCATCAAAGCCAAGATCCACCCACATTAGCCCGCACAGCTGCTGCTGTTGCCAGAAACTCAGGCGAACTGGGCGAAGAATTGAAATGCCGTTGCAACATTCCTAAACTCCAAAGGTTGTTTTAACTTTTGGCTTCGGTTTAATCAGTACAACACTTCCTGTCTTTTATCAGTGATTTTCTTTTTAATGTTTTCATCATAGGTTTTGTTTTGAAGAATCCCACATTGATTTATATAAATGTGCTATAAATATTTATAGCACATTTATAGCACCTAATACTACCAATACCAAGCTAAAAGGCTTTCGATTAGTTTGGTGTTTTATCAGAACAGCATAGTGTTGCAGTGCTTTTTTTTTTTTAATCCAACATTTAATTTGAGTGCAAAAAACTAAAATCTTACATTAATAAATAATTATTTCAGCAAAACCACTGGTGCCTCGAGGATTGGCAGCCCTTACAATTCCTTTTAAGTAACTACAATTGTTGCATTTTTATTTTTTTATTTATTAAGTTCATCATATTGTCTAGGAGTATTTATTTAGTAATCCGCAACTCTGTTACCTAGGGAATAAATACTGTGCAACACGGAGGCTCGTTTAACCACTCTGCACAATGGAAAAGAGAGGAAAACATTCAAATAAAACTAGGCAGATTTGTGTTGATCTTAATAATGCAGGGTAAAGAACAAAGAAAATCAGCTACTCGGCTAAATTTGCCCATATCCGCAGTCAGAGCAGTGATTAGAAATATTAAAACTCCTACAATTTTGACAAATGAGGCTGGAGAATGTCTCACAGTTATCCTGCCGTCACACACAAGCTGGGGGACGGTAAGGGAGATAATAGTAATGGATAAAAATGTCCAGAGCTCACAGTACAAAAACTGCTGCAAAGGTTGCAACTTGTGTCTCCGTAGCAACCATTTATTTTAATGGATTTGGAGAAATCTTTACTAGGAGTGCCAGTCATACTGTAGGGCTCCGTTATGGAGTTTAAAGGTTGTTTTCTGCATCAAAATGAGATTCCGTGGTCTCAATGTTTAGATTTTGTAATGAATAAATAAAAACTTTATTTTCATTACAAAAAAAATAAATCATAAAAATTTACATTTGCAAACCATGCCAAATCAAATATAAATTTGCATACTTAGCTGCAAATTTATATTCTGGTAACAATCTTTTTTTTTTTTTTTCCATAAAGACTTGGAAGTATTATGCCGGCAAAAATGAAAGCACGCGCCTCAGGTAGCATTTGTCAATCTTTGCTGAAACATTTTATCTCGTGCCAAATCCGTCCCGCTCCTCCAGTTCTGATCAGGCGGATGAGCTGTGTGCCAAACGGTGGATCTTCAAAGCCCCATCGGGCCGCACGGCGACCCCCACCACCACCACCACCTCACCTCCCCCGACTCTTGAGATGCTTCGAATAATGGGATCATCTCTGACAAAGTCTTGAGGGTTGCTTGGCCTTTTCTCCCACTTCACAAACACAAGCTCAAGTGTGTGCAGCTGGGTATGATGCCTCTTCAGGGTTTCATGTTTACTTTAATAATCGCGAGAAGGGGGTGACAATAGCTCCTAATGTACGTCTTTGTTTCTCTGCCAGAACCTACACAAATGTCTGAACAACTCCGTTTGGAGGGAAAACACAGAATTCATTACGAGACAAAAACACCCCCCACCCCCTCCAGAAACATTCAATTACCATGAGAATACTGGAGGTTCTAATGGGTCCAAATACTGCAAACAATGACACAAGAGCCCCTTTAATTTAATTATTTACTTTTATGACGGCTCAAGATTCCATTAGCGCTTTTGAGATCATGCTAATTGGCAGCGTGTGCCGGGGGTGCATAGATATCCGAGAGGGTTTGTTGGCAGGTTTTTTATGTTTGTCTTGGAAATTTGGCCAAATCTGTGAATTTACAATCAGACTGCTCAATAAGACGTGGGTTTCAAGTCTTTGTGTCCATTCAGATGAAAGATGGCGCATCAGAAATTGGCAGCTAGGTGTTTGTTTTCATTAAGCCACATCAGAGAGATAATTTACCTAAATTATTCTGTTTTGCTTCTCTTCTAAACAGGCTAATTATTTCAATTCCATTTTATAAGAACTCTGTATGATCTGTGTAATTTAAACTGTTTTTTTATAACTAAATGGCTGTTCCCAAAGGTCTAAGGAACTGTTTTTTTTTTAAGTTTTAATCACTTTGTTTTATGTTTTGCATTGCATACTACTATAAAATCATTTTTGAATCAACTAGGGAGAAAATACTCTACATCTTCTCGGAAGCTGACAACAATAAAATGGAAAACGACCTGCTAACCTGTGTGTAGATGTACTGAGACCTATGAGGACCATAACAACAAAAATATACAAACTGGGTGATCCAACAGAACAGCAATCTAAAACGCAAATCACAACTGGCACCTTTAGGTTTCAGAAATGTCTTTTTAAAAAGTTGCAAAGTATTTTTAAAAAGCTAGGCCGCTAAATAAATTCCTCTAATTCTAAGGAATCTGGTCAACTATCCAGCCAAAATCATCGATGAATTCAGTAGAGTTGAGGTCCAGGATTTGGAAAGACTATTCCAATCTTAGTCTCTCTTTTTTTTTTTTTTCTTCATCCAAATCCAGTTTTAAATTGAATTTGTTGTCAAGTTGGACCCAGAAAGTACTTCAGAGTCGGAGCATAAAAATTAAAACATAATCAAATTAACACATGGATTGAAAACAAAAATTAAATGGCACAAATAGAATATGTTAAATGATCTTAGGGAAAAGGATGAAGAAAAATGTCTTCATGCCTGAACTGCATGGACAGGTTTTTGGTAATTGTCTGTAAAAATTTTGTACTCTGTGAATTACATGATGGATCATGAAATCTAACATAAATTCAGAGTCATTTGCTTTTAAATATTATTCAAATCTCTCCATCCTAGGAGGAAAAAAAAAGTTTAAAAAAAATCATTTGGAGCTCCAAATTAGTACATTTATGGCCGCAGTGAGTGTAAAGTACTGAATTGTTGAACAATTTTAGCAAATAAAACCATTTACACATGGCACACATTCTTTACACGTGACACACAGAACAGGTACATTTGTCATTGTTTCCTTGTTGCCACTAGAGCCACCTGGCAGAAACCAATTGGACATCACACCTTGAGACAATTCACCAGCACATCCTCCTATCGCGGCTCTGCAGCGCCTGCATGCGTAATGCCGAGCGTCCCTATTCATGAGCCTGCTCTTTCCTTTACAAACTGCTTCATTCAGCAGCATCTGGCCCTATTCTTCGTCTCGCTCGCCTCTTTTGATGTGGACCCCGTTTTTCTTCGCGCTCCTGTTCAGTTGTCATACCTGAAGATTGTTTTGGATTCGGAGAATGAAGCGGTGGACCCAGGACCCATGGCGCTGATGATGAGGTTTACGAGTCTGTAACAGTCCTGGAGGGAAACCTGTTGAAGTCTGCAACAGACTTGAAGCTGGAGCAGAAATATGCCTTCAACAATTTAGCCTATCTCATGCACTATGTCACTGAAATAGACAGAAATTTGTGGTTGAACTGTGACAAAATTAGCAAGGCACTCTACGTGTACTCACTATTCTGCACCTTTAGTGTTTACAATGAATTTCTACCTGCTGTTCTTTCAAACAAAAGAAGGTGAACATGATTTGTAATCTTCATTCCCACTGTTCAACACTAAGAAGCGAATATCCACATTAATATATTTTTTAAGGTAGGAAATTTTAGGGCACCCCTGAAGGAAATTTGGTCTCACTGAAGGGATTGCGTGCCCCCCAGAGCTTCAACTGGAGGTTAAAGTTGAAAGGGATTTAATCCAATTTGCACAGGGAGGAGGAAACCATGACTGCTCCTAACTGTTGACTGGCCTACAGGGTATACTCTACACAGAGTTAGCCATTTATCTGATTTGTCACATCTGAAAGGAAAAAGAGATAAAAACCACAAGAAAAGGGAACAATAACTAAGATTGCAAGGATAAGGAAGTCAGCGGCATACAAAATAGCTCTAAAACACAATTATATGGGGGTGCAAAACAAACTTAAAATGCCTATTACAATTAGTTGGAATTAGTGCAAAATGCCCAGATCAAGGCAACATTAAAAAATGGTTCATATTACCAAACTGTTTGTTGTGCAAAAAATGAAATGGTTCTCAACTAGAAAACAGAATTTCACCTTGAAGATTGCAAGAGTAAGTCTCTACCTCAAGATAAGGTGTTCAAGGAACTTCGGTTCCTCTAAGATTCCTGACACAAGCAGGGATTTTGTGTCAGGGGGAATTCCCTCTGGAAGAGAAAACCGGGAGAGGCAAACCCCGAAACGTGCTGGAGGCAATGTCTCTTTTTACAAAATCCTTAGTGACCAAATAAAATTCCTCCAAAACTGTTTTTGGAGAACATAACAATTGCCTGCCCAACCTTTTTTTTCATTTTAATGTTTAAAAAAAATACAAATTTCAGAAAAACAACCTTTCCTTATGAAATGATTCAAAAGTCAAATGAAAAAAAAGGAATTTGAAAGTCATATGTTTCAAAATCAATCTTTTGTACAGTTGTTTCCTTTGTGAAGTTTCCTACAGTGTCCACTAGAGGGCGATGTTGACCATCAATCGAAGTCATAATGCTCATCTTGACCGGCAGGCCTTTTTTTCCCCCTTTTTTGTTACTATATTACTTTCGCACAGAAACACACAAAATGAGTGAATGAGAGAATGAGCATGTTCTACCGCGCATGCGTGGGTTCTCTCCGGATACTCGCTTCCTCCCACAGTCCAGAAATATGACTGTTAGCTTTACCGGCCTGCTTATTGTGAAATGATCACTGGAGAGAGACACTTTTTAAAATCTCTACATCCAGATAAAAATTTTTTTAAAAAAACATACAATAAATTGTGCTTTAAAGAATCCCATCATATCCTGTAACAGTATATGTGATGGGATTCCAATACCATTGGTAATGGTTCTATTTCAAAATGGAGCCATGAAAAATTATGAACGATCCTTTTAACCAGACTTCAGGAGTGTCTGCACATCATACAGATAAAACAACCTGACTCAAATGCCATAAATTAGATTAAAAATTGAAATCTGAAGCGTCAGTGTGATTTGTCAGATGATGGAGCTGCGAAAGGTCATTGTACCGTCTCTTTCTGTTGTCTATATCCAGGAACCTGTTTCACATCTGCTACAGCAACATGGATCCAAAAACTAACAAAAACCCGTCACACTTTCTTCATACAGTTTTTTTTAAACCATCAGGCTAACGGTACCACATTAAAAGCAGAACCACCAGATGGGTACACAGCCTTCTGCCTCCAGCTGTTTAAATGCTGAACTGCTGATAACTGACTGCAGTTGAGACATATTAAATATGTGCAATAGTTTGATCTGTTATTCAGTCTGTGTTTGATTCATTAAATGTAAATAATTTGCTTTGGTGTGATCTGAGCTTTAGGGAGTTTTTGTGTTGGGACCTTGTTTTGGGAACTGAGATGCAAATTGTTTTGAAAGTAGACTGCTTAACCTTTCCCGTCCAGTGTAGCGTTTCTGCTTTTCAGTGGCCCGATCCCTCATCTGTTTGTGTGTTTTACTCTGCAAGCAACATCTGAAATGTGTCTCCTTACTCCAGGGCAGCGACTCGTGCATGCTGGCTGGGCAGCATGCCATAACACCACATGTTTAAGCAGGAATGAAAGATACAACAGAGGCTGCATTGTCTGGTTGCAGTATGGATTCACTGCAAAACATATGATCATAGTATTGCAGATTAAACTATTAGATTGGTCCCATGCAAGTCAGCTATGATAACTTTCCTTTTCATGCTGTGGCTTTCCTTTGGATTTGTGGATAAAGCAGCAAACTGACAGACCTTCAGAGGGTTTCTTGAGCTCATGTAATGATTTCTGCAGCTGAATTGTATCTGTTTTCCATAAAGTGCAGTCGGAAATTCTGGATATCAGCCATTCTGTATAAGCTTTCAGCTCGGAGAATTACTCAAAGTATCTGGAAGAGGCAATCAGTGATTGGCAGTAAGTAGTAGAATGATAGGTGATCCTAGTCAGTTAAATATCTGCCATGTCTGCACATTTCACATTTTCTCTGCTGATCCAGGAATAAAAACGAAACAATCAAGAGAGAAGGAAATGAAAGTGTGGCTGTCCCTCTCAGAGTTGTGCAAATCAAAGTACAGATCTGATTCTGGCAATACGTCTTCATGGAAGAAAACGTGATTACCTGACGTTTGATATTTGATCGCGATGGTGTCACGACAGCAGATCTCTGCAGAAAACGTTAAACAGTTGCTGCTTATCCGAAGCATAAAAAAAACAACAATGGCATGTACTCCCTCTTCGTTAGAAAATAAACTTTAATCTATTCAGGATATGCAGGTTCGTACACAGATACAGATGCATACACTCAGCTTCTTTTTGCAGCTGTCTGACGGATTAGGAAAGACGGAAAAAAGGACAAAAATCACGTCAATGTTTCATGTATACAAAGCCGTATAAAACAAGTACATAGATGAAAACTCAAGTCTAAAAAATAAGTGTGTAAACAATTTGTGAATATGTGCTTCTCATGACGCCAGCGCCACCACTACTCGGATCAACCGGTACCTGCCATCGTCGAGGCAGGGTATAAAATACTAAATAAAAAAAACAAGTGTTCTCCCACTGGTGTATTTTTGTACTGGGTGCTGTAACCTAAAAGCTCTACACCTGTGTAATATGACTAGAATACGTAGGAAGACTGCAGAACTCCTAAGTCAATCTACGCAGGGCTTTGGTAACAGAGCACCATGTTGCTGTTAGTGTCAATCCTCTGGGCGTTCTCCAGCCGGATCGTCTACTTCCATTGGTCCCTTTAAGGAAAAGATGGATGAAGTAACAACATGACAGGCACAGTGGGTGTTTCCAGTCTCCCAATGGACAGAGCCAGCTCCACGTAGCAGTACTGAGGAAGCCCCACAACCTCAGATCTTTGGGCAAAAGTCTCCAGCCTGGAGCTCAAGTGCTCATTCAGAATAATTTTGCCAGGTATGTTTTTTTTGTTGTTGTTGTTCAGATGTCTGCCTCGGCAGTCAAAGTTCAGCTTGCAGGACTTTTGAGTCCTCTCTTCTCCCGGGGTCTCACTTGGTTTCGGCGGACAGCTGCTCCAGCAGCGGGTTGGCCTCGCTCTCGGGTGTTTTCACGCTGTCAGTCCGCACGATGCAGGTGGGCCTGTGGAGGTTGAGCATCACCATCAGCTGCTGCCTCTCCAGACGAAGCTCCTCGATCTGGGCCTTCAGCTCCGAGTTCACCGTTTCCAGGCGCTCTGATTCCTGAAGACAGACGTGGAACTGTTAGACACATAGAGGCGGCGAAAGTAGTAAACTTAACACACTGATGTTTCTTGCAGAGTGAAGCAGTACTGACTTTGGTAAAAATGTGTTTTTTTTATGTTTTTAATGACTTCCTAATCAAAACCATTCAATTTTGCAAGTAATCTATCCTTCTGAATGTAGTGCATATCCAGAAAAAAATTTAACTGCCAATTCCATCTTTAAAAATGGTGATAAGTATTACTTTGATAAATATAGACAAATGTTGTTGCTAAAGTGCTTGAAAAAGGTTTGACGAGATAATAAGAAAATCACTGTGTTCAGAGATGAGGAGTGCTATAAGCTTTCGTGTTGCGCCCTAGGTTCTTAAAATTTATACAAATATTTCAATATCTGTGATCTTTTTTTTGAAGGGGAGGTTGTGTTATGCAATCTGACAGACCCTATGAAGAAAAAATAATATTACAAATTTATTTTATAGTACCGTTTATGAAAAAGATGCTGTAGGTTGTTTTTTTTGTAACCCCAAAAAAGATGGTCGCCTGTTTTTGTAATACGAATAGAAACAGACTATATAAGATATATTTTCTCTTCCTACTCTCTCTTTACTCATGGAGTTTTGTTACCTAATTGTTCCTGAATTTGTATTTATGGAACGAACGTTTGTATGTGAATCTTGAAATCAAAGTAGTTAAATGAAACTTAACCAGACGCTGTAGTGGGCATTTTAATGGTGTAGAGCTGCATTAAGCTATTTCTGAAACTTAGTGAAACAAAGTCAGTTTAGTCTTGACCCCAACTTCTCTGCTGCTACTTGGTACATATGGCTGAGTCATGAACCCACCCTTTGGAGGAAGTCGGTGCGTTCCTTCTTTTTGTTTCGGCACCTCGCTGCCGCTACTTTGTTTTTCTCTCGTCTTCGTTTCCTTCTTTCTTCATCTTCGTCCATCTGCAAATAATCATGTAGGGACAGTCACTCCCTGTGTGTTCTGTATATGCTGACCTGAGCTCCGTTTCTCCCATCCATCTTGTTTGCGTCGCATATTTCCTCACCTCCGTCTTGATGGCCAGTGGCCTCTTCCCCAGCCTCCCCAGGAAATGCAGCGGCGACAGCATGGTGCCCAGCTGGTGAAAGTCTGCCAGCTTCAGCTGGTCGGTGAGGGTGGTGGCCGAGATGCCCGCCAGCGGGCCGAGGCTGGGCAGGGAGCCTGCCGCCAGCGAAGGGTCAGGTATCTGTCCCGGCATCATGTCCAACCCGGCCAAAGCCGTCGCTGTGGTTTGCGAGAGAAAAGAAAAAGGGAACAGGGAAAGATTAGCGGGGGACGTTCACAGTCAAGCTGCAGCAATCCAGTATTTAAACGGTTGTAAACTGCCGGCTAAGAGGTGCGACTGACTAAATGTACAGAAAAAGAAAGAGGAACGCCCATCCTGTTGAAAATGATCAAATGCACGTCTTCTGAAAGAGAAAAAAAAAAATCTGTCTGTGTCATCAGAAGTCTTTAAATATAGGTTACCAGTTCTAAGAATGCAATCGAAAGTCGACAGCTTTGAAAGTCGTGTTATCTTTTTAGTCAGCTGCTGGTAAAAAAGAAAAAAAGAAAAAAAACTCATCACCGTCAGCAGTTACACACGCATTGTTGTAGTTTCGCATGCAAAGGGAAGCCTGGGCAGCCTTCGCTCTGATCGCGTAAACAAAGCGGCAATGGCTCCAATCACTTTATTGCTTTTGGACGTCTGTGTCCATTTCTTTTTTCTTTTTCTTTTTTTTTTTTAGGAGGGAATCACAGCAGATCAAAGCCAAGCTGGCGCATTCAATCACCGCCCCTCTTCCAATAATTTAGGGCAGTTCTACAGGGTCTGACCACAGCCATCTTTAACGCAATCAGGGAGGAATTAGGGACACGGTGGGGCAGGAATAAAAAGGAAGAGGCTGGGGAATTAAGACGTCGCTCTAATTGCTTTGAGGTCGAGTTGAGTTGGAAAACCTCTGATGGTCAAATAAAAACCAGATGAGAACAGACTCTACCCTGCCCAGCCCTGCGATCTGAGAGGAGAAAGAAGAGAGGCTAAAGAAACGGGCAGAAACAAATAATTTTTCCACAAAAACACCTTCACACCTGAAGCCTGATCAACCCGAGGCTCGGGTTGACAATAGACGGAGATCAGCAAGAAAACCCCGGGGCTACGCCGAGAGTCAAAGGAGGCACATGATAGCACTGGAAGTTTGAGATTAATAGCTTTATTCACATTCGCTTCCTGAGCTTTCAGCTGCAGCTGAACCTCCACAGGTTCGCCTCCGACCGAACAAAGCCCCTCTCATATGGAACCAACAAAGACGCGTATTGTGAGGAGCTGCGAAAACAGCTGACTCTGCTGGTGGGTTTACTATCCAACAGCCTCAATGGCCGGATTGAAAGTTAGACTATTTCTCTTTGGTCCTCTTTTTATCCCCCCAGTATAGTTTAAAAACTCAAGTCTATTACAAAGGCAGTAAAGGAGGTCATAAAACGCGGGGTTATGTAACTCGGCTCTGATGAGCTCCACCCTGCTTATGCACTAAGTCTGGTTTCACAGTTGGAACTGTAATGCATGATGGAGACCAAACAAGTGAATCAATACTGGAAGGATTTCAGGCTCAAGTGTAGATGTCACAGAGCGTTGCAAAAAAAGTAAATACATCGTGAACAAACCTTAGAGAACTTTGAAATTCCCTGTGATTGGCTTCATCTTTATGTATAATATTATATATTAAATATCTCTTAATTGTCCTTCATGACATTTCTGTTACTCTAGAAAATGGAGCCAGCAGCTCATGATTCACTTTTATTACCTTAGTCCTCGCAGCCTTTCCCTACTCTGTCTCTTCCACTGTACATTTGTTCAAAGTTACACTACTTGGCAGCCAGCGTTTACTTTTACTGCAGAGAAGAGAAATAAGACATAAAGAGAGAAAAAGAAATTCTTGCTCCCCACCCTGTGACAGTCCCAGGAGAGATTAGGCGGCGTGTTCAAGGATTTCTCATTTTGCAGACAGGATGTCAAAGAACAAGGGGAACTGATCGGGAGAGATCCACTACATCAGATGCAGACAAAACCAAGATCTCAAGAGATCACTGAGGGTTTAGGTGTGTTTGTGCTCATTTCTTACTGATAGGTACAGATGTAAAAATCTGAATTTTTTTTGTGGAAAACTTCCGATAAGAGGTTTTTGTAATACTTTTAATTTGCTGATATCAATTTCACATAAAGAAGTGTAATAGAAGATATTTGTAATTAACTTACTTGCCCTGAGAGGATATTATTTATTTATCTTAAACAAAGATGATGTCACAAGATGTGTGAGAGCACAGTCACTATAAAACTGAGTTTACAGCAATGACAATGCAAATCCAGCTCTCAGCCAGAACAAACCTCAGACATCCTGGTGAGAAGTTATAGAAATGTTTTTATTCCATTTTTAAACGTCTCCACCGATACTTAAAAATAGCTCAATTTGAGTCCTCTTGCAGCTCTGGTGTACATTTTTTTAATTAAGTGTGACGCAATCAAAATAAGAGGCAATCTAAACTAACTCAAACACAGACAGGACTGATCAGAGACAAACAGAAGCAGCATTTTAAATGGTCGCCAAATGAAAAATTCATTATCTGTAAAATAAAATAACTATTTCAGAGTAATCAGTTTTAAAATTACTTAGGCATGATTTAATGCAACAACGTGTCCTTGAGAAATATTCCAAATGGAAAGACCTTATTTCTTTGTAGTCTAGCTTGTCCAAACTTGCAGTTAAAAGCCACCACATTTGTTCAGCATGTAAACATAAGCAGCACTACTTGTCTGCGTGGAGTCAAAAAAGATAAAACAAAGCGATCTAGAGGCAGATTTGCCAGCAGCCAAAAAACAAAGAAGAGTTTCAAGCTGCAAGCTTTTCCAGAAAAGTTCGTATTGTTCTATTCTTGGAAAGTCTGAGCAAAAACGACGCTGCTTTTAACCTTCGTCTCAGTGTGAAAATCCCCCTCGCAAACTCGACAGCCATCCGAGCTCAAGACATGAAACTCTTCAGAAGCCCCGTCTGTGCGACACGGGGGGGGGGGAGTTTGCTGATGCGTGCCTTGCAGGGCATAATTACAACACTAAAGGATGAGTCAAAGTGAATTCTATATTTTTGAAAAGGAGGGTATTTCTGTGTGTGTGTTTTTTCCTACCCTTCGAGCAGCAGCTTGCAGCCAACGATTAGCGGTCAGTGTCTGGATGACGCAACTGCGTTTCAGCAGTGGAGCAGAACGAGCTACTGCTGCATCGATCCGGGCCATCACCTACAAAACTAAACCAGTGAGCGTGGGTGCAGGAGCCGGGAGTGGAAATGCCAACTACTACGCACGGAGAAATGGAAGCCGACTCTCTTCATTCTCTGGCATTCATCCCAAGAGAAATATCTGTGTGATCTGAGTTAGCAGGAGGCAGGGATGTGTGAAGAGGGGGGGGGAGTTGACCGGGCAGGTGGTGCAGTTCACCGGTTTTGTCTGCTCGCATAATTTATCCATCTTCAGCTTTACTAAACATGTCCGTTTCCTGAACGCAATTAGCGGGGCCGAGGAATTCGGGCTCCTACCTGCAGGCAGAGGCACGGCCAGGGGCCCGATATCCTTATTCAATTTAAAGGTTCAGCACAGGAGGGGCGGGGAGCGGTGCTGTAGGGTTCTGGTACATTTTTAAATTAAGTTAAAAGTTTGTACTTTATCCAGTGGTCAAAGTATAAATGCAAAAGCTACAAATTTGGGGCAGCTCCTACATCACACAAAAAAACCAGGGGATGGATGGAAATTTAGATAATAGAATTAGGGAATAAAGTGTCAAACTATATTCCCTTACATACTTTTCCAAACTGTGTGAAAAGCCTGAGAAAGGGCGCAGGTTTCCCAAGGCTGCTCAACTCTTACAAGCTTTTACTTAATAAAAAGAAAGCTTTATAACTTTAAGAGTTTCTACCCCACAAAAGCACAGAATTTACAGGAATAAGAGCAGAGAAAAGAGAATCTGCAGCCAAGGCGCACTCTCTCAATCTCCAGGCCAAGGTCTTGGCGATCATAATTATCGTCTGCACTCAGCCGGGCCTTCGGGCTTGTGCTAAGTTACAGCATTTTGCAATCCTCCGGGGGGGGGGAAACCGGGGAGTTTGGCAGAGACTCTCCTCGAGGACAGGACACTTAAAACTCCAAATATATGGTATCAATGCGTCTGCAGCCCTTTGTTCCATTTTCACTGGAGCGTGGCGGCCAGACGCAGACCGTGAACTAAAAGTCGGCTGGGATCAAAAGTGGAAGTTGTGATCAAAACACATTTCATTTCAGCTTTTATTTCTTTAGATATTCTTTCCACAGATAGATGGAACTATTGTTTAGAGCTATTCTGTTTACATTTAATCTGTTGTCTTTGTTGATGATGCTGAAATACATGCATGAAGCACTTCTGCAGAACCGAGCCTAAAAATTTTTGTTTTCGTTTTATTTTTTTCCCCCCCACTGTGAGATCATTGTCTGAAGGAGTCCTTGGCTTGCTTCATCCCGTTCAAACACACATCTTCACCGTGCATCTGGGTGGTCCTGGTTGACTTATTATAATGTTAGCATTTGTTTTTTTTTTCTTCTTTTGTTCCCCCCATGTTGTAAGTCAAGAGTAGACCGCACGGCAGCGAGTTTGAGCTTGGCTCAGACGGGAATTAAATTAATCAAAATATACAAAATGCAGACAAAAGCTCTTCACACCATGTAGAGATGGCTTCTGTGACAAATCTAAGGCAAGCTGTGAGCAATCCCTGACAAGCACATTCAGACAATTTGATTTAATCCAGCCTGCTGAAGCAATCACCAGACGTTGCACAACGGCCGCTTGTCACTTCGGCGCTCTTTTCATACTTTGTCCTCGGATGTTTCCTCATCTGCAGCGTGTCAAGCACACACTTGCACAGTGCAGGCGCTGCTGGAGTGATCAAACAAGGTTCAGTGTCTTCGAAACCAGGAGCAAAAGATCAGGGTTTTGGGTCAATATTTTCTGACAGGGGTGCTTTTTGTCTAAATAGAAAAAAGAAAAAAGAGAAACTGGCTGCTGTCCCAAAATGGCATTCAAGAACTCTGGAAGTCATATCTATGAAAAAAAAAAATACATTTTTCTTTCAGGGTTACACCTTTTTGGGCGCTCATGTCGAGCACTGTTTTCATAAACCATGTGGAAAGGCTTATGAGCGGGTAATACTGATAATGTGATACCCAGAGCAGTGAATAGCTGCTCTCCCAGCAGTAGTATTAGTACCACTGAGCTGTTGAATAGTTGGCTCGCTCGCCTGCAATGCGTCTGCTGTCTATTCAGCGAGCTGGAGCGCAGCCCGGCAATCCTACCTCTCCGGAGACGCGCTGGAAGGCATTTCTACTTAAAATAAACTCTGTGCGCCCGCGTCCAGCCTCCGAGGCCCCCCCACCACCACAACCGTCGGTGCCCGCGCTGCTCGTCGGCTCGCCAGCCCTTTCCCATTAATCCACCGCAGTGTTCCACTTATGCGGAAACCATCTCATGGATGTGTCCGGGCAGGAGCTGGGGCATTTAAACCCTCCACAACACACACACTCAGACACAAAGGAAATATATATATATATATATATATATATATATATATATATATATATATACGCATATATATTTATAAAGTGTGCAAATAGTTTCCCCAGTGAGGCGTGTATATTTGTACAAGCATGCAACTGCACCAGGTGATGGGGCTTGCCTGCAGGGTGAACCTTTGAACTTGTAAGGGATGAAACCAACACAAAGCCACAAACACAAGCCACCACAACAAATCCTCTTTAATGTTACACACATGACCTTTAACCTTCAGGTCACTGAGTGCAGAGATGCTGGCCAAGACACAAAACGTGTCTCCTTCCTCATTTAGCGTTCGGCCGATTCAAACTTGTTCACGTGACAAGCCAAAGCAAAGAAGAGCAAGGTGGTGTGAGCTCACAGCCTCAGCTGAAACTTCACACTTCATTTACATCACTCATATTTCAAGTTGAATTAGCCAAGACATGATTTGTCTTTGTGTCTGTGTGCAGTGGAGCAGAAGTTGGAACTCAAGGGAGCATCTCAATTAGAGACAAAGCAAACTGAATAGATTTGATATGCTTCATACTTACTCAGAGGGAACTTGTCAGTCGTCTTCTGTCAATGATGAACCGTGTTTGGACGCCCTGCAGGAGTAAAGAAGACATTTGTCACAATTTGGAATTTGCATGCTAACAAATCAAATATATATTAAAAAAAAAAACAAACAAACAAAAACGAAATCAAATGAGCAATAAATTAAATCCCGCGTAAAAAAATATATAACGGCATCAGCCAGAAATGCACTGAGAAATCAGTTGGGGACCACAATCATTTCCTGTCGTACTGCTCCCAAGAAAGTCAGGTACAAAACCGAGGCGCACGCAACAGAACGTCTCATACATCAACTCTGTCGCAGGAACATGTTGGATCTGCCTTGACAACCTGTTTATTTTTAAGCATTCTTTGAATTCGTAGTCATCTTGTATAACCGCTCACTCAACTGTAACTGCAGTCAGTGGAAACAGGTGAAATACAGTTTTCAGAAAACAGTAAATTATTAGAATGAAATATACAAGAGGACTACTGATCATTCATGATTTATGAAAACACATAGTAATATGGAATAGTTTAAGTGCATGAGGAGGAAATGGATTGTTTATGGGCGCATAACTGAAGCTAGAAGGGAAGAAATTAAACGTATTAGTAGAAAAGCTCACTTTATTTTTATGGCAGCTACCATTATTTCTCTCTTTGACTAGCTCTTTCTGTGTGCCCACTAAGGCTGCACAAGTTCATGAAAATAAGTGATTGCAATATCTTTGCTGAAGATTGCGACAACAATTTTGATTTGTATTAATACACCTTTTCTAAGTAAGAGCTGCACAACGTATCATCATCTGCGTGTGTGCATTCATAAGATTGCAAAGGAATGTTTAGAATGTAAGATTTGTTGGGTTATTATTTCAAATTGTGATGAATCACATTCTGAATCTCAATAAGATATTCAGTTTGTTGGATGAATGTTGAAGGTAAAGTGGCTCTGTTAATGTTAACTGAAAGAGACCACTATTTCAGTTAACATTATCAGACTAAACATACAGTAGAAACAAGTTGTAGAAATTACAATTGTTTTTCTAGATGACAGTTATGACTAACTCTATAGTATAAGAGTGTAAGAATGTGTTTAATGATTGCCATTAAACACATTCTGCATTTCTAATTCATACTGCATCAAATTAATCTGTCCTTTGACAGCATTTTTGTATGTTTTACATCCTTCTTTGAGGCCCATATGATTTTTTAATTTTAAATCTAATCTGAGACCAATTTTACACCAGGCACTATTTGCTTGCTGTAAAGCCAGATCAGGGGTCAGAAACCTTTACAATCCAAAGAACCATTTTAAATCTACATTTTCCTAAATTAATATTAAGTACACTTGCAAAACCTACCTAACCTTTTGGGAAAAAAATGAGAAGAGATTTTAATGTTTTAACAATAACTACTATATATAAATTGCTTGCTTAGTGGTGATATTAAAGAGCCACAATTGTATTATCTATTTGGAGTTTCAAAAGAAAGAAAAGCATCACTGTTTCCTATAAATATGGAAGGCTGTGGAAAATCCATTTGCAGATACTTCACAAAACGTTTTCTATTCCATTTATATATCAAAATATGACTACATTCAAAATGATTATTGGTCAAAGTTAGCAGGAGCCACTCTAGAGGTACTCTAGAATCACAGGTTCCAGATCTCAGAACAAGAGGAATATATGTCGAAACCAGGTCCACTTATAATTGCCAAAAGTCTAAATCAGATCGTGTTAAAATTTGGTCTGTTGCTCAGTAGGCCACAATAAAATGTATAAAACAAAAGAAAAATTAACACAAATGGATGCATTAAAGACTAAAAAAAAAAAACCTAAACAATCCTTTATTATTTATGGTGCTATTCTGTCAATTTCAGCAGGGGGCTGTTTTTGTAGGGGCCCTTATTAGAAAGCAGTGACCGGGGCCCCACAGTGCCTCAAAACCGTCTCTGCTACTGGGCGTCTAACTGCTGCAGCGCTCGGCTAAGCTAGCGGGCAACTTCTGTACAACCTGCTCTGTGTGTGTGTGAGAGAGAGAGAGAGAGAGAGAGAGAGAGTGTGTGTGTGTGTAGTAGCGTTACATAACCATCTTCAACAGGCTGACGGACATTACGGATGATGGAAGATGAAAATATCTCCAGACAGAGGCCAGATATCGAGCTGGAAAAACGACAGTTGCCACAACAGTCGGAACAACAACGTCCCTAACGGCTCCGTTTGTGGCAGCGGCGGACGGAAAACTTTACAGTCGCTCAAAAGCCGAGCACTTTTCTCGCTAAAAATGAGTAAGAAACCGCACCTAAATATGTGCAAATAACTCATCAATAATGTCGCACAAGCCCTCATGTCAAGCTGAACTAATAGCGCTATAAATCCCTTACGACGCGGTGGAAAGAAAGTGCGAAAAACAATATGCAAATATTGAACCAAAGAAGAGGAAAAAAGGTGGCTGCGCGCTAGCTTAAAAGCAGACTGTAAAACACACACTTGCCTGTTTTGCGTCCAAATCAGTAAAAAAAAAAAAAAAAAAAAAAATATCCCGCAATGTGAGAATGAACGTCACGCTGAGGCAGTCAGGAGTCAGGCAGCTTTAAGGACTGAGCGGAGGTCGTTGCATCAGCCCGTTTAAGTACCAAGTGAGAGGCTCAGGAATGCGGAACACACGGCTCCCAGACGTAAGCATGGATGAAAATAATGCGAGAGGAGGCCCCAGAGGCGCGGTGCTGTGCTGGCTCCACCCATAGCAACCAGAAAACACACAGAAACAGACAGCAGGACGGACTGAAACAGAAACAGAGACCTGCAGCCGAGTTCAGACTGGTGCATAAACCCATCAACACATGGCCGCCGCTGCAAACGGGTCAATAAATAAAGAGACGGAATGTAGAAACGATCCAACGCAGTGTTTATCATTTGACAGGAGTTGGAGGCCAAATCTGAAACAAGTCTCACCCGGCTCTTTATTAACACGAAAATTAATACAAACAAACAGATAAACGACGCGAAAGAAGTATTGTATGTCATTTCTAAATGAATTAAAAATAGACTTTATGTTAAAAAGCTGATTTAATATAAGAGCTATTAAGACGTAATTGGTAATCAATGAGATAAACATCAGCTAATTAAATTAATTAATCAAGAATATAATACATTTATGCGGCATAAACAGCTGGGACCAGAAGAATAATCAAACTATTAAAGCATGTTAACTTCTAAACCAGTTGATTAAAGACACAGTCAAAGTACTTGGAGTCAATTACATGCCAAAAGAGTAAAAGTTTGTTTTGAGATCATTGTGTAATTTCTCTTAATGTGATTATCTAGGACCGGCCCAAAAAATAAGCGAACCAAGCTGCTGCTTAATGCCCCCATGCCATTAAGGAATCCTCAGGACCCTTAATTATTCACACTGAAATTGTTTTGTTGTTTAGAAGAAACTGTTTCTAGCTGAATTGAATAATTTATAATCAGTTTTTTTTTATTATTGCTATTTGTTCTATATATTTTTTTCTTTTTCAGTTTTTACCATTAAGCATTATTTATTTGATTATGCTGACATTTTTATAAATGTAGTTTTGATTAAACAATGCATTGATCTTTGCTCCATTGTTCCAAAGAGCAAATCTAAAAATTATTATATTTTTCATTTAAGCCAATCAACATATTATGAAAATTAATTTGACATTGAGAATTTACATGTTTACTGAGATTTACCATTATGCAGCATACTGTGGTTAATTTCTTTCTTTGGATTTTGATTCAGCCAGGCCCACGTCTGATCTGTGGGGGGCTCGCAGAGGAACATTCTGCTCAAGGCCCTGTACAACATTGGGTCGGCCCTGGAAATATTTTAATATGTTCTCCTAACAAATAAATATAGATCAATTTAAGTATTTCAAATTATTTCCTTCAATGTGCTCCGTAGCATGTGACACCACTACATAATTATTTTCTGGTGTGGAGTATTTAACATGATTGCATTATTTCCAACGGTTGGAAGAATGTGGTTTAAAGTCAGATTACAAAATGTTCGTTTCTTTAAGCCTTTATTATGTATAATTAAGTTTAAGAAACTGAACGTGCCAATTAACAGCTCACAAAAATAAATAATCTATTGATAAATTATCTGAGTTAAATTAATCTGGTAGCTCAGTTATTAATGCAAGAAAGGGGGGAAAAAAACATAATTTTTTAGCTTTTTTCTTCTTTTTTTTTCAACTCTCAAAGAGAGCCCTCTTGTGGATCTAGTAGAGTCACGGCCAAAGGTTTTGGCCGTGACTCAGATGTTTTGTAGTCTTTGTGTTCGCAGTTTTTGTGGTGACAGTTCACACTTTTTCTAGATGCCTGTTCAGACTGATCGTGTCAGTTATTTGGAAAGAGCTTTCTGTGTTTCAAAGCTTTCCGATAAAAAAATATTTACACAGTTAACCTCTTTTGTATTATAGTTAAGTCATCAGGATCAAAGGTGAGAATGTGAAAAAGCACTGATCTTATTTCCAGATTGAATGATACAACAGAGGCGCTTCAGATCATTTTGCAAGTGCGTTAGCTGCAAAAGAAATCATCATAGTTTCAGATACAGCTCATGTCCATTTCATTTCTCCTCAGCTTTTATTGTAGCTGGAATCAGTAAGAGAAACTTGAAACGCATGATTTTTTTATTATTATTACTATTTCTTTATCTCTCAGAACATTGCTGAAAAACTTTAAAATGACTCACTCAGTTGCTTTTTTTTTTTTTTTTTTTTACCACTACTGGCAACTAAAACTTGTTGTATTTAAACAGTAAATCTTTTAATTTCATATTATCCAGTAGTGGTCCAAGGTTATGACCTCCTAAGCAGAATTACATTTAGGCTTCAAATGGTCCAGGCCTGATCATTTTTGCTTTCTTTACTCTAAAGAACCGATTACTGATCCAACAATGAATTGAACTGATATGACAGAATGTGCTTTGCTGGACAGTCAAACAGGGAAATTATTTATTAATAAATAAAACGCATTAAGAATGAGTTGCTAATTTCAAGCAGTTTTATTTGTTCTATGTTTAATCTCCTTATTAATTTTCTGAAGCTTCTAATAGATATGAATACGCAAATAATTTTTGAGGTATGGTAGTATTTATCTTCTGTGAACACAGTTTTGCGTGTTTTCTCCTTATTTCTGTTGCTAAGGTGAAGAGAAGGGAGCAGAGAAGTGAAATTAAAATAATATTTGGATCCTTAACAGAGAAATTGCATGCTTTTTGCAGTCATCAGCAAGTTAATGGCATAATTATGGCTGCTTTTTTAATTATTTTTATCAGATATGGCAGAGCTAATTTGGTTGATTGGTTACCTGCCACAAATCAAACATATAGGCGTAGCCCATTAACGTTTAATGGGGTTGAGGTACTGGGCAATCCAGAAGCCCGCAAAACAGACCCCTAGCATGATGCATGACGTGACCACCACCATGCAATGTTTGAAATCCTTAGTGTGCTTCCTCCAACTGTAACTACGGTTATTGTGACCCAACAGGTTAATATTTTTCAGAAATTATTTTTGTCCTTGCAGACATCTGGAGATGTCAGCAGAGCTTGTAGCAGTGGAATTTATAGCAGGTGCTTCTATAATCCTGTTTGCCATCTTCTCAGCCACGTTTAACTGGCTTTATGTGGACAATGTTACTGGTATTACAGCAGCTTCAAACTGGTGATAGACTTGAGCTTTGGCAAATAAAACAAATACCCAGAAGTAAGATTGCTTTAATCACCTAAAACAATTGGCAGAATTTAAAACTCAATCAGCAGCATTTTATTTTAATAAAATATGATTTGTAAATATACATACAGATGATAAAGATACTGATTTTAGGTTCTAACTCTTCCCATAATAGTAATGGTGCATTTATAAACCTTTCCTGGGTGAATTTAAGTTTTCTCAGGGTCCACAAGATTGAAGAAGGCCTCCGGTAGATGTAAAGTCTGCTTAACCCACAGATTAGACCTCATTTTATCTTCAGTGAAAGTCTTTACTGCATTAAGATATTGTAGAAAATACATAATGTTAATCAAGCTTCCTTAATGCATCTTAATTTTATTGAGGAGAAGAGAACAGAAGCTGCTTTGTGAAACCCGAAATATTCAACTTTTTGCTGCTCTCTACTTTTAATATTGCGATAAAATTTTAATATATCACAGCGGAACAAGTGATCAGGGGAGCCATTTTTCATTGTTCCTTTTAATACATGTCAGATTTTATCCACACCATTATCTGGGGCTCTGTTGGGTTTAACAGGATGCCAGCTCAACTGTTCCACCTAGAACAAGCAGCTGAGTTATTAGAGGCTCACCGAAATATCCCCCTCTGTTCCTTATTTTAGATTCTAATTTGGTTCCACGGTGATTTATGCCGTGCATCTGAGCGGAGGTCGGGGCGGACTGTGCGTCACAGTCGCTCCTAACATAGATGACAAATTTTAGGGGAGACATTTGGAGTTAATAAAGCAGAACTGAGCCGGCAAACAGACGGATTTCATAAGGCTGGAGGGTCCTGGATGTGAGTGGCTCAGACAGTGCAGAGGTTGTCCCTCCACTGCAGGTCTGAACTTCCAGCTGAAGTATTTGCTGCAGGCGGGAAGGCAGCCACAGATGTCACTCAGCACATGAAAACACATGGCTTGGACTCATTTGGCACTTAGATCCTTTCAGAGAAAGCGGTCCCTGCCAAAAACAATAAGCTGTTTGTTACACAGAGGGAGCATGTGGTGCATTTTATCTAATGGAGAGCTGTAACCATGAGCCAATGCACAGACATGATCATAAACACTATCATTAAGCACAAATTGAGAGAAATCCATAGTGGGGCGTCTTTAAAGAATGCACTTTACTGATTTAACATTTTAAACCAAGTGTCAACATACTGTATAGTCAGGATTTTCATCTGGTATGATCCTCCAGAGGGCTTTGCATAAAAACATGATCTGCGGCGAACTTTCCAACACCTGCCAGAATGATGAATGGAGACAGAATTCAGTTTGTGGTTTTGCAGCTTTGCCTTACTCCAGCACAGGTCTGGCTTTGTGGACTCCAAGGTGAAAAGCAAACGAACTGCATTTTGAATGTAAGCAAGCGTTTGTTATTTTAAACTGTTTTGATAAAACTAATAGTTTTATATGCTAGCATTCGCAGGAGGTATACCAAATGGTAAAATACAGCAATGTAATTAAGAAAATTAAAGAAAACATCACGAGTGACAGAATCCTAAGAATAACCCTTAATAAATACATCACATCTGGTTAAATGTTGCATGTAAAGCTTACATTAAATTTCAAGGTAAAGTTAGATTTTTGTGCTCTTTGCAGCGGAAATTCAGCTTGGTGCAAGCATTTTTAAATAACAGTGATCTAAAGTCTGAAGTGGTCAGGGCACAATGTGTCAAAGAAAAATGAAGCTAAGAAAAAGATGCTGCTGGAGCAAAGTTGTCTCTGAAACATTTTGACAGATAAACCCCAGTTGTGGAAACAAGGAAATAGCAGTTCTCGTAGTCTTTTCATACACAGAACTCTCCCAGTACTAAATTGCTGCTGGTGCTTGCATAGCACTAGTTCTTTCTCTTTCCACTTTTGCAAGCATCGCCCATAGCACAACAAACCGGTGCTAACTCAGGACCATAAAGGAGCCTTTTTTGTCAAGAGCCTTTGTTTCTGATCTGATTAAATTATGACAAATCAGTAAAGATGCAATGCTTTAAATGTTAATAAAAACTAAAATAACAACTTTAATAACCTATATTAAGGTACGGAAGAGGATTAGGGCCACCGAAAAAAAAAAAAAAAAAGAATTCTGACTTTCAACTCAGAATTCTGAGATTAAAGTCAGAATTCTGAGATTAAAGTCAGAATTCTGAGTTGAAAGTCAGAATTCTGAGTTTAAAGTCAGAATTCTGAGATTAAAGTCAGAATTCTGAGTTTAAAGTCAGAATTCTGAGATTAAAGTCAGAATTCTGAGTTGAAAGTCAGAATTCTGAGTTTAAAGTCAGAATTCTGAGATTAAAGTCAGAATTCTGAGTTGAAAGTCAGAATTCTGAGTTGAAAGTCAGAATTCTGAGATTAAAGTCAGAATTCTGAGTTGAAAGTCAGAATTCTGAGTTGAAAGTCAGAATTCTCAGATTAAAGTCAGAATTCTGAGATTAAAGTCAGAATTCTGAGATTAAAGTCAGAATTCTGAGTTGAAAGTCAGAATTCTGAGTTGAAAGTCAGAATTCTGAGATTAAAGTCAGAATTCTGAGTTGAAAGTCAGAATTCTGAGATTAAAGTCAGAATTCTGAGATTAAAGTCAGAAAGTTCTTTTATTCTTTTTCAATTTTTCGAATTCTTTTTTTTTCTTTTTGGTGGCCCTAATCTTCTTCCGTATTAATGTCATATAATAAAGGGAAGTTTAAACATTTACAAATAACATGCATTTGTGGTTGAGAATAGTCAATATTTGTTATAAAAGCTATAAAATCCTTAAAATAAATGAATAAATAATTTGACTCAGCTACCTTTTGTCCTGAAATGTTGCATATTAACTTTGTGCTCTTTTTGACAGACGTTTAGAGCTTGTTTTGGTTTTCTCTGTAATTTTCACCAGGCGAGGCCGATGGCTCCCCTCATCAACCTGGTTCTGCTGGAGGTTTTTTTCTCACCACTGTCACCAAATGCTTGCACGCAAACTCAGTGTAAAAGGCCTGCAGGTGACTCTTTGTTTTGACTTGATTTAAGCCAAAATAGATAACCAATGTGCAAACAAATCAGTTTTTTTTTTATCGTCTGATTAAATTGATAAGAATAGCTCAAAGGGAACTGTTTTGTCTTGTATTATTAACCAACATCAAGTTTTTGGGAAATGCCCAAAGAACCAGACGCTTCCAGACACAAACTTGACTCACCATCCATATCACTGCAGACATAATACACAACGTTTATTTTCACCGCTGCTCAATTTAACTTCCTTCCTTCCTTTTGTTCTTCTTTCCCAATATTTTCAGACAGTTGTAAACTGCAACAGAAAATATCTGTTAAGGTGGAAAGCCCCACATTGAAAATCAATGTCAAATTTGGGACTAATATGTTTTTGCAGAGTGACAGTTTCTGATTTCTGTGAAGCTGAGAAAAACTGACTTAAGTTTTATGTATTTTTGGATATTCTGGGATCATTCTGTCAGAATCAGTAAAGAGAAACAAATATTTTACAACTAAATACTTATTTCCCATCCTATATATACAGAATATTTGATATGTCATCTATTTTATATATTCCTCTCTCTAAAAACAGCTGGTTTAAAGAGTTGAGTGATCCTATTTTCAGTTGAGTTAAACTTTGTAGTGTTTTCTTCCTCAAGATATCAATTCAGCATTTAATGTTTCACTTTTAACTAAAATATTTACCATTTTATGGTTACATTGTGAGAGAATTAGGCAGACTATCTTAAAAACAGACCTAAATAATGCGTTACTGTTTTACAAAATGCAGTCCCTTGCATAACTATGCATACATCTTCAATTTTACCTCGTTTTGAAACATCCAATCCTAACCTTCAGCATATTGTATAGATCAACACCAAGGAGTGCATTATGGTGAAAGGGAAGACAAATGGCAATAAAAACATCTAAATCTCCCCTGAGTCAATAGGTTTTAGAATCTATTACTACAGCTGCAAGTTTCTAGTGCTCAGTCACTGACTATGCACATTCATTTTCGTGTTTTGTCACAAGTTCTCAATTGGATTTAAGTCTGGACTGTGAGTCTCTGTCCCAGTCTCTTTGCAAACTCTAAACGGTGCCACATTCACCCAGCTGTTCTCACACACCGACGCAGATCATTGTGTGAAAGTGTGCAAACATTGGTAGGCAACCCGGCTTTATATGCTTTGCTCAGATTCACATCAACATGTGGGAGACAACAAAGCTGTAATCAACCCACAGCTGCTGTGGAAATCTGCCGCTCCTCCAGAGATATCGTGGCCATCTTGAGTGTCTCTCACATAAAAACTCATGCATAAAATCTGAATGAAATATAAGGAAGTTTGCGATTCTACTGTGGCAAAATGTGAAAATGCGACTGGAAAACTCTCCTGAAAAGGCAATGAGTTCATGCACGTATCTCTCTGTGTTGGACAGCAGTGCAAGGTTGCTCACTCCCAGAATTACTCATGTTAAGAAGCCCAACCTTTCCGAATTGATTTATCCCTGTAAATATAGCACTTCCTCGGGAATATTACAGCAAGCGGGAGACAGAGTGGTCAGGAGGTGTGTGAGACAACACACCAGGAAACAGTGAACAACGGAGGAAAAAATAGAAAGCTAACGGTCTGTATTCAAGCAGGCAACGTTAACTATCTCACACAGTGAGGATAAGAAGTAAATTAATTGCAAAAGCCGTTAAGTGTTTCCGTAATTTAGATCTTATTAATTAAGGTCAGCATGTCAAAACTTTACTTTTCACTTCATTGCAGCACATATAAATCCCGTAAAAATAATAGGAAATATTTGTTTGTATCTGAACGTTATGCGGCTGTTGGCCTTTTTTCTTTAAACAAGATTGAATGTTCATCTATGGAAAAGTAGACATGATGAGTCAGGATTTTACTATTTCAGTTCACAGTTCATGAAGTGGGCCTGTCATAGTTTAAGTACCAAACACCTTTCTATTCACAAAGAAACAGACTAATAGTCTGTGCTGTTCTTTAGTTTTACCTTATTTAAGTGACTCCAGAGAGATTTGGGAAATTAATTACAAAACAACACAACAGTCACTAATCAAACTTCAAAAAAGACCAATAAGAGTAATTAACAAGGCTAAGGACCAGGATCAGACTAACCCATTATTTATCCAAATATTTTGCACACATACAACATTTTGTACAGAACTATAAAATACTCTTCAAATAAATAAAGCCAATGCTGTACACAATTTCATTCATAAATATAAAAATAATTCTAAATGAATTAAGTACTGCATTGCCCTTTGCAAAAAATCACTAAGCATAATATTTTGCATTGCAAATTGTCATCTGAATTAAGGTGCTGATGATACAAGTTTGCCCCCTTATAGCTGGTTAAAAAAATATAAAATGGTCTTTACTGTTTTCTTTAGAGGCTGGTTCTAGACCAAATTTACCACAGGGGCCCGTGCAGACAGTGTTTTTATGGAGACACTTAAAAAAAGAATTAAACAAAACAAAGCAATATTTCATCATTTAATAATGTGAGCCAAAGAGCCACTTGTGTCTCCAGAGGTTCAGGTTGCAGATCTCTGATCTAGTAGATGGAAAGTGTGATCCTATCTCCATACTACGGAAGAGGATTAGGGCCACCGAAAAAAAAAAAGAAAAAGAATTCTGAGATTAAAGTCAGAATTCTGACTTTACACTCAGAATTCTGACTTTAATCTCAGAATTCTGACTTTAAAGTCAGAATTCTTTTTCTTTTTTTTTTTTCGGTGGCCCTAATCCTCTTCCGTACCATACAGCAGTTAAAAGAGCAGCACCATAATTTTTAATTCATTAAATTAATTTTTATTAAAAATTATTTTAATGTATTTTTAATAATACCTTAAAAAGAAAATTGTGAAGAAAAAATATCTACCACTGAATATTTAAAAAAGACATTTATTTAGTATGATTTCTTTAGAACCCCTCATGGCCCCCGTCTAGAACCGGCCCTGGCCAGCAGGTCTGGGTCTGGTGCACTTTTGCTTCATGTTTTTTCTTCATTGACAGGAAGTCAGATTATCCAAACTGGTAAATCACATTAATAAAATATTAGTGAAATAATACATTAAATGACCACTGGACAATTATTTATAAAATATATCAACATTTTTGAATAAAACACACAGAAAGTAATGTAATGTAGGAAATATTTATGTATTTACTGTTAATCTATTCATATGATTTGTTCTTTAAATGGCCACTTATTTTGGCTATTGCTATTATTTATTAAATATCATCCAGACTCAACATCCTAAGCAAAAAAATCAAACCACAATAGTCAGCTAAAATCACAATTAGAAACTTAATCAATCATAACTAAATGTTCTGTACCATGTCAGCCTCAGGAGATGATTGAGGATGAAGAGACGCTGATTTCTGTCGGTCCGTAGCGTTCTGGGGTTCTTTAGTTCCCGCCACGACAATTTAGCTGACCTTAATATTTCCTGTGTTTTATTTTGGTCATTATTGTTAAACGTAGTGTTGATGTGTGTAAGATAGGCGTTTCTATCGGACAGTTATGTATCGGTTCAATACGGGACGCACATTTTTTGTGTTGGACGCCAAATATGGGACGATTCCGTATTTTACGGGAAGAGTGGCAACCTGATTCAGGGTTGCTGAGATACAGTTTCTAAAATTGTAGAGGTTTTAGGGGTGCTAAAACCCCTAAAGCCCCTGGTGTTGAATACGCCACTGGCGTTATCAATACCAGTGGCGTATTGATAACGCCACTGGTTATCAATACTTTCTCAGCATGACACTAACTAAAAAATAGCCTAGAAACGGCCTTCTGAGAACAATGTTCCTAAATATGACAATAATTGTAGGTTGATAAAATATAGCTAATAGATATTTCAGAAGGTGTATTTTTGCCATTAATTATTAACAAGGTACTACGATATAAATCTCTCAGTCAAAGCAAACAAAAAAATGTTATTTGACATGTTCTGAAGAATGTTCTCTCGGTGAAAGCCAGAGTAAACCCATGTAAGGTTAATTTCCTGTAGAGGTGTGTGTGTGTGTGTGTGTGCGGGGGTGTGTGTGTGTGTGGGGGTGGGTGTGGGGGTGTGGGGGTGTGTGTGTGTGTGTGTGTGTGTGTGTGTGTGTGTGTGTGTGTGTGTGTGTGTGTGTGTGTAGTTATTTGTCTATGTTGCAACCTGTCCAGGTTGTACCCTGCCTCTTGCCCAATGACTGCAGGAGAGACACCAGTGTGGATTGAGTGAGAAAAAAAAGGAGCTGCAATCTATGAATTTCAACACACTGCCGAAACCATGCTCACACTAACAAACCCTCTCCACATTCATTTTTTGAATCTAATGTTTAAATATCAGTGAATTTTAGTTTTATATGATAAAGACTATTATAACGTGAAGGTCTACCCATGAAGGAATAAGGAAAAGAGAGTATCAGTGGCTGTTTGCTTTTAGTGACCCCTGCTGACGGATGATAAAACTGCGCCTCAGTCGGTGTCCCAAATTTTTAATGATCTGCAGTGTATGTAGATTAAATTAAAATGTACCAGATTCACTGTGATATTAGGCTAATGCAGTAATAAAATTTTACTAGCTCGTTGAATTACAATCATCAGTAAACGCCGTTTAAATAGCTGTTTGTGCAGAAAAAGGGAGTTAAGCAGGATTAATTATTGCCAGTAATGTTTCTAGTTTGCGGTTCCGAGAAACTGTCAATTTACCAGTTGGACCAATTACCGTAATTCACGTTGAGGGAGACTTGTATAATTGATGAGAAAAGTACGGCTGTTGTTTGGATCTTTTCTACAGAGCCAGTGCTGAAATATGACACCCGTCGCCATGGAAACAAAACAACTGCAGTCATCCAAATATGGTCAAAGGACGCGACAGGATACGGCAAAACGCGTGTTGACGTCACTCTCGGTCGGCACGGCACGCACAGACGTGCGTTGACTGAAGGGAATCGTGTTCCCTCGCCCGTGACAGCAAACACGGAGGTATGAATAAATAATTAACGTGCAGTTTCTGCGGCTCCCACTCGGTTTAAGCACAATTCTGCCCGATTTATGTAACTCCGAGAATAAAAATAGCACAGTGACGTATTTCTGAAGCGACATGCCGAAAATATCAATATTCTTGACGTGAAAGAATTAATTTTTATGATCAATATGACTTTTGCTTTTTCAAACACAAATGTTAGATAATCAAAATTTAGAATCTGTGGTTGAGTAGGATGTTGTAAATGTATTTTATCATGAGTTATTAAAAGCAATTACTGATCTATTATTTAAAAAATAATAATTACATTAATTGAGTAGTTTGTCTTTAAAACAGATTTTTTGTGATCCTCAAGGGCATTAATCAGCATAGCACAGCGATAATGGAAACAAAATGCCGGTAACATGATAAAGAAAATATTCATTGAGGTTTTTCAATGTGTCCCGAGCCCTCAACTTGTCGAGATTCATTCCTGTTATAGGTGTAAAGAAACAGCTTTAAAATAAAAATATATTAATTAAAAAAAAAAACTAAAAATAAGAAACCATACATACATCCCAGGCTGACTTATTTGTAAACATTCAATCTTAAATGAATAGACTGCATTGATTGCATGTTTTAATGGTTTTTATGTTTGTATGTTTTCAAAAGTTCACTTAATGTAATGTTTTATATATAAATGTAATATATAAATGTGGGTTTTGATTGGAGCACATGCCAATATTATAAACTGAAACATATATAGAGATGAGAAAGCAAAAACAGAGGAAATCTATATAGGACAAAAATAGCTTTTAACAGCATTTTTTTTCTGTGATGGAAAGAATACTGAATAAAAACAAATAAAACATATACATTTCACAACAAGACAAGTAAATGATTTGTGAATGTTGTGTTTTATTTTCAGCAATATTCCATTTTTTGCATCAGCATCATATTTGATGAGTAAAAAAATAAACTATGCCATAAAATACAGTACATCTTGAGAAAATACATGATATGATTATGTTTTCATTTTGATTTTTGGTTATGGAAAAGATTCAGGTGATAAATGTCAAGTCAGATCAGGGGACACCTCACAGCAAGATGTTACACCAACACTGCTACATTTTAGCATCTCTCTATTTTCACTTGTCACAATAGCACTGTTTCACATATATTAAGCTATATCAAATGTGTGTTAACTTCATATCACATTTAGATTTTTTTTTTTCTTAGAAACATAATTCACCACCTTTTTGTTGGCATACATATGACTCTTTTTTTTGTTTTTGCATGCATTTGGATTCCAGCACAAATGTAAACTCAGACAATTGAAACAAAATGGAAGAATTCAACCCTGTTACAGTTACAGAAAACACGTTGTCAATATGCACAACCTTTAATTATCAGGTTTATACATCATAGCTCACACTACAAAAGGTTATTTGAGAGAGATAGCTTGCTAGCTGGTTGGAATACAAATACTGTATATTGTTGCATAAATTATTTGCATTCACAAGACTAAGAGTGTTGGGGAGTTAAGACTATCTTTCATTAACTCTGACCCTGCGTGACTGCTTTTGAGGCCCTCGCAGTCTTCAGCCATGGACTCAATCTCAGAACAGCTGAAGGAAAAGACGGTGCGATAGCTGCTACAGGTGGGACTGGAAGACATGACCGGAGTGGTCAAAGACTCGAGGTCGCTTGCCACAGACTTGTAGAGAGTTTCCCAGTCTGGGAGGCAGAAGGGCCCGTTGAGGTCTATGTCAGGGACAGATGCAGCCATCTCCAGACTGGGCACCAAATCATCAAGGTCATCTCCATTAAGGTCCTGCAAGGCCTCCTCTTCTGCACTGGAGCACAGGAGGATGTTGGAGTTCCCCAAGATGGCCACAGAAGCCGGGACACAAGAAAGGTCTGCATCCTGACTAGCGGGGACTTCTCCAGCAGCTACGTTGCTCTCGGGGGTCTTTACATTCTCCAGGATGGAGAGCAGCTGTGGGGAGGCCGGAGAGTCCTGCAGCACTGAGTCAACATCCTCCACCTTCTCCTCCTCCTCCCTGTCGCTGTCATCTTGTGCTGGCAGTTTGCAGGAGGACCGATGGGAAGCTAAGATGTGCTCCAGCCTCTCTTTCTCCTTCAGCAGATCAGCTATCTCAGTTTGGAGAGTTGACTTCTCCTCTTCCAGCAAATCAGTCTCCTGAGAAGAGACAGGACAAAAAGAGAAGAGGCTTACAAACAGACCACAATATATTTTTTAAATAATGTATTTTTTATTCTAAATTTTTGGGGGTTTAATTTTACTTAATCTGCAGGCACATTTTTAATATACAATTCTTTATATTGTTTTTATTGTTTGTTTGTTTTTTGGTTGTTGTTTTTTGAGATATTTTTACATTAAATGGGGTATATTTTGTTACTTTGCTGCTGTAACAAATGCATTTCTACACTGTAGAGTAGAGTTCTACACCGATTAATATAGGACAATTTTGTTTTATTCTATTCTATTCAGTGAGAACATAACGCATTGACTCCAAAAATTCTGCTGTCCACATTACTAAAGTTTAAAAAGTCTCAGCATAAATTTTTAAGATATATTTTTTTACTCATCAATTGTCTCAGTCCTACATGTTAGTCTGATTCCCTTTTATTATACAAACCACTCCGATCTGGGTCTTTTGATAGCAGTAAAAGTATGAAAACATACAGTGAGGCAACATTTTATTTTTATTCCTGGTTTGTGGAACAACCTTCAGAAGCATCATTTGGTCTTGCTTTTGAGTGCTGAAGATTAGTTATTCCTATTTAAACTTTATCTTAAGTTAATTGTGTCTTTAAGTTTATCACACATTTTAGTTGCAGTTTATATTTATGTCTAACATAGCTGATAAGCTTACTTTTATATCAGTTCTTTTCATGAAATGTGGAATTAATCAACATCTATTTTTCAAGAAATTTACCAATTATATCAGCTGCTTAACTTAAAAATAGATTTTACAGTACAATTTCATTTCCTCAGCCTCCAATACCACCTTCCTTTGTCTGGGCCTTTACTTACTTTGTGGTGTTGTTTTTTTATTTGTGACTGTTTGCTGTTTTTATTTTAATTTTGTTACAGGTGGTCATAAAAAGGGATTTAAGGGCTGATCTAATGGGGGCCACCAATAATTTTATTTTATGCACATTTTCTTTTTTTTTTAAGTCAGCTAGTTTGATATGTTAATATCAACTTTGGTTAATTCCCACCAAATGAAGTTTCTATAATTTTAAAATTCTGTAACTGTATTAAAGAACTTCTGTTGGGAAGTTGAAATTAGATTATATGTCTCACTGAAAAAAAAATGTTTTGAAAAGATTGTCAATGTACTTTACTGATGTTTATTGAGAAGTGAGGGTTGGAAAAGTGGCAGTAAGGTGGAAATTACAATCCATCGTACCTCCTCCTTGACTCAACTAAATTAATTTTCTGCAAAATATGCATAGAAACGATTCATTTTAAATTTGTCACCGCAAAAAGCATTTTGTCTTGCTCTCGTTGTGAATGTATTATGCTCAACAAACAGCTCTGATTGATTGGTCTCTTATAGTGCAGAGCAGCCACAGCATGCTTTGCTCTTGCAGCCTTTAATGCCATGTCATATTAATGTCTGCCTTTCTTCGTGACGGCTTGCTTCCACTGTGGGAATGTCTTCTGCATAATGTCAAAAAACAGCACACTTACAGCTTGAAGGCTGTCTATCAGCTCCCTCCGTCTGTTGCGACACTTTGCTGCAGCAATCTTGTTCCTCTCCCTCCTAACCCTCCTTCTCTCTTCGTCTTCTTTAGAGGGCTAAAATCAGTAAGACGAAAATAGGAATTTTTTTTAAACGTCAAGGCTATATTTTTCATTCACAGCTAACTCCACAGCACAATGTCCTTTGCCATACAAGAGAGAAAATCCTCTTTGTTGTGAGTGCTGGGAATACAGATCTTCTCGAAATGCTGCACCAGCTGGAACGCGCAAGACGCACGCGAGAGCGCGCACCTCATGCAATTTTCCTTCACAGTTATTAGAGCGGTTCTCCTTTACTAAACCATTAAATATAATTAACACCCGGTGCAACTGATATGTACGTACAGCCTAATTGCAACAATATTTAATGCCCCATTCATAACATCGCGATAACTCCAATAACATTAACAGAGGCGCAGGTGGAGCTTGATATTAAACATGGATTCAAGGAATACATCAAAAATAAACTAAAGAATTAATAGGTCACTGTAGTTTATTGTCAGTAAAAGTAAAGTAAATCCCCTCCACCCTGCCTACCTGCTCCTTTTGCGCCTTCTTGTTGCACGTTTTTGCCCTCTTTGCACCTGTTGGGGACGACTGGTTTGCGCCATCGGTCTTGGTTTTTGCAACGCCAGATGTGATGGCAGTCGGCTGCACCATCCACTTCAGTTCTGGCGACGTTGAGATTGCAGTCACAGACGGAACAAAGGCGGCTGGTGCAGAGGTGTCACCATCCTGGAAGATATGCACATTATACATGGAGTCAGTCTCCATAATTTGGTCGTATCTCAGCGAACAATCACGTTGACCTTAACCAATAGTTAAATCCTGCATCAATCATTTGGACTCGACAACAAATCTATCAAAAATGTTAATATAAGGTAAGCTCATTCTGATTATCACCACCATCATTCCAATAAAGGGTCAAAATTCAAATTGTATGAATCACCATATAATTAATTTAGAGGGGAAACGACATTTGAATGCTCTCCTGGTGCTTTTCAGCTTACAAGACAAAGGGAATATAATGTCAAATAAATATTTACGGCAACATCCACATCAATCAAACTACAGACTGAAAAGTGAGGAATATTTATCTATTTTTACTACTCGTCTTCACCTGTTTAACGATCAGAATCGCATCTACCTTGTTGCTGTCCACTGATGATGAAAGCGAGTCAGGAGGACGCAGGCTGCGCCCAGGGGTGTCCCCGCCAGGCGCTGCCGGGCTACAGCTGGAGGATGGGTCGAGCTCAGAGCTGGAGTCTGGATGCATTTTTTTTTTTTTTTTTTTTTTTGTATATTTCTCTCTTCTGAGGTCAGCGCATAAAAAAGTAAAGACCCGAGCCGTCTATCCGTATACGTCTATCTATATGTTCTACGTAAACAGCAGACCCCCCCTCCTTTGAACGCCTACTTATACTCCATTTGCCAGCTTTCATAAATGGTAACTGTGCAGATATAGTGGAGAGGCCCGCCTTTTATAGTGAGTCCGAATTTTATGAATGAAATCTGTGTGGCGAGACCGAACCATTCCGCAGAAGGAGCTGTGACACGGAAAATGAAGGTGACGTTGGTGTTTACAATTTGGCTTTTAAATTCTTAAGGTGCCTGCACAGCGAAACTTTGAAAACATATCATCGTAGCGCAAAAATATTGCCACAATTATCCAAAAATTGCATGCGGTTAATAAGTGACACCCCTACTTGCAGAAGAAGCCCACCGCCATGAATGAACTACGTCACATTATGTATGCAGCATCTGCATCACGGGTATGATGCCCCCTCCCATATATCACGACATTGCATTAAAATGCCCCGGATAAACCGAAAGAGCTCCTCTTATCATTCACAATATACTTTTTATTGTTTTTCTTATATTAGAACAATGCTTGGGTAATTATCAACCAATACTCTCTGACCGATTGTTTATGGTCTGCATTATGACCTCACATTGCATTTCGCCCGGCTCCGCTTAGGACTACAGCTCCATGCAGCAACAGATCAAGGACCAAGGCAGCCAATCGCCGAATGGACCAGTCGAGCCATATATGGCTCTTCCGGAGGACCGGCTCGCAGACGGACTGCGTTTGTGTGCGCGCGGACGCCCGTGAGTGTGTGTACGCATCGCAACTCACCGCAAAAATAAAAGTGAAACGAGCTCATGAGAGTCTGCAACAACCGTCACAAATTTTACTCCATTAGCGTCACACTGAATGCTGCACCTGCTCCGAGGAGACCATTTAAAACAGCTTTTATCGCGCCAAAGTGCAAGTGTTAAATCCCCTATAAATATGTCTGGAAATGACACATTAAGTTGTGTAATATAATTAAAATTCCACTATCTGTTAATTTTTCGGGAATAATGATTTAAGTGCTTTCCCACATATCCTAAACCAGTTCCCTGGACAATGTCACAGCCTGGATGGATGGCTATATTTAGATTTTCAGATGACCTCACAGATCCATTGGTGTGAGAGGAATAGTTGCAGAATAGTTACTGGCCAGAGGGGCTGTGCGTTACCAGAGGTTTCCTGGCAGTCACTGCCCCCTCTGGGTTCTTTTACCGGCATAACACTAGGTGGTCGCACTGAGCCAATTCAACCACTTGCAAGCGATTCTAAACAGAAAGAGTTCAAATTGGCTGTAGCATTAAGCAGCAGACACCGCACAGCTAGGGGCTTAATCAAATCACGAGCATGAATGTTCACAGAATTTAAAGTTTATGTGAATGAGGCAAACTGACTATTTAGGGTGCCTGTGCAGCTCATGGTACTTTTTATGTAAATACATCTGAACATAAAATAAGATTTTGTGATCATATTTGCGATTCACTTTTTAACTTTTAACGTGCAAATGACTTTTTTTGAGAAATATTTCAACAACAAAAAAAATCTACTTGTTTAATTGAATGGATTGACGAGGTAATAATAATAATAATAATAATAATAATAATAATAATAATAATAATAATAATAATAATAATAATAATAATAATAATAATAATAATATTTTGGTTTTTTGGGGGCTTTACTATCTTTAGTGTGATCGCTCAACTTCAGTGAAGCCAAGTAAAAACAAACAATTGAGGCTGACATGGAAGTTTCTGTTCTTGCCAATCCGTCAAATAAAAACCTGAAGAGTTGTTTGGTGTCCTGTTTCATTCCACTGCTCCGGAGGCACCATGGTGAAATACAGCGACCGTCCAAAGCGCAGAAAACCAACAGACGTCTCACTCTGATGCGATTTTACGAGAGCACAGCTCCCCACTACCGAAGCGGAAGATCGGGTTTCTCTCTCTTTTTTTTCTTTTCAAGTGGTAATCCTTGACAACACGGACGATCTTTGTTGCTATGCAAAACATGTACGTCACTGACGCGAAAGGGGTTGGGCGTTGCTGTGGCAACCAGGAATGTTCAACAAAACACGAGCGCGGGAATCAGAGCACGGGTCGTTAACATGAACTGATAAACTTTGACACAGTGCCACTATTGTGAATAGTTTAGACTTTATTCATTTTGAACGTTGTTTATTTTGATAACAGTACATTTAGCAGTCTGGGATGCTTAAGTGTTTCTTTTTCTGGCTTTTCTACCAACGTAAAAAAATAAAAATAAAAAATAGAACAAACGCAAAATGTTGGGAACTTTAAAATATTAAACTTCATTTAAATCACTGTAAATAATGATTAATACAACGACAATGCAAATGTCAGAAAAAATATACAACAATGACTAACTTAATAAAAACACTTTTACCAATATAAGAAAAAAAAATCTTGATAATCAGAATTGCTGACCGTTAATGTAATTCCTTCAAACCATGCATCTTGGATAGACAGTGAAACCTAAAAATTGTGTTGTCATCATTATTGCATTTCACACATTCCACTCAGCTTCTTTTGTAAACCTTCATGAGAATTCCCTATACTTTGGCTTCAGGACGAAACAGCCAGGACACTCCCAAGCAAGCCAGACTGCTTTCGTGGCAAACTACACGCATCAAACAGGGTTAGAAGTTGCCCCATGGCTACACACACCCCTTGTGAGATTGCAGAAGGTGCAAGTTCTGCCCTGGGGCTGTAGAAGAACACTTGCCCCCTCTTTTCTTTTGACACATTTGACTCTACAGAAATACATTCATACAGAGCTAGTGTGGATAAGGCATGCGTCAGTGAAATATGCTGATTGGATTATTTATGATGTGTCAAAAATGGCTGCACAATTGGGTTTTGCCAAAAAAGTGCTTTTACAAGGTACAGCTGTCAGGCCTAACAAAACATACCCTTATACCTGTGACAGGTGAAGTGCATCCTACTACCTCTTTAATATATCCCTTTGGTAAAAGGGATATATTACGGAGGAAGCAAACATTTTGTCCTAAAAGTTAGTGCGTCTAAAACAGGGGAAAAAAATGCAGAAGTGTAAAAAATTGAGCAAGTCTGACAAGTGTCCAATTGTGTTCGTAAGATGACTGGGTCAAAGCATTTCTGAAACTGCAGCTGTTGTAGGGTGTGGGGAGTGTCAATCAAAAGTGATCCAACAGACAAGCAATTACAACTTTCTAAGGCTGACTCTTGTAAGAAATGTGCCAAAAAACTTTTGCATTTGTTGCAATAGAGGACTGTATAGCCACAGACCAGATAGAGTGTCCATGTTGGTCATGCTATGTTTGATCAGTATTATCCTCTTTAACTGTTTAGTTCTATCTAAAGTCTATCAAAGTGCATAGCTTGTTGTGGCAAATATAAGGGTATGTTTTAATCTCAATATGAATAAAACACTTTACTTTTACAGATTTTCATTCCGTTACACGTGCAGCTAATAATTTAACTTTTGGCAGGTTAACTACAAAGAATTGTATGCTCTAAAATCCTACATGAGCTTTTGGAACCTTAGTAAGCTTAGTAAAGTTATAATATTTATGCATTTTGTTATAGCACAGTAAATTTTGTTTTGATGTATATTTGACTACTTGTCAAGTAGGCTGCTATATTTTCTGACCATTCTCCTACTTATTCGGTTTTCACAACAGCCTCTGTGTTTATTGTTTTACATAACGTCATGTAAAGCTCTGCCGATCTCGAGACGGTGTGTTTCCCATCAGGCACCGCCTTCATACAGGATACACCATATATGGTAAATGACGCGTCGGGGATCCCGCTCTGGAACATTCCATTTCTCTACCGAGGAGCTTTAAAGCGACCAAAACACTCGGTGTTTCTTTGTCAGCTGATAGAAAATGAAAAGATGAGTTGTAGTATTATTTTCTCTTAAAGTAAGACTAAGCCGAAGTGGTTGTTTGTCGGTGTTTTCTGTGTTGCTATGCAAACGTTTGGGTGGTTTTCTCCCGCGGTATCAAGTGACAGAGTCCCTCCTCCTGGTACGTCACTGCGATGCTCTATAAAAAGCTCCTCAACTCCAGAGTTGGCATTCAAACTTTGAGTACCAGAGCAAGGACTACAGGAAAACGAGCAACAGCAGCACTTTTAAGAGTTTCTCACAAACCTACTGAAGGGATTTTCTCCGCTCAAGTTTACATAGTCCCAAAGTAGGGTTTGCCTGGGTCGTCCGTCTTCTTTTTTCTTTTAATTGTTACTCTCGGGACGATGATGTTCACCGCTTTCAATACGGAGTGCGACTCTTCCTCACGCTGCAGCACAGCTTCCCCGTCTGGGGACAATTTGGGATACTACCCGTCACCGCCAGGATCTTATTCCAGCTTGGGATCTCCCCAGTCTCAGGTATGTCAAGTACACAATTTCATTTATTTATCTTTTCTCCTTGCGAACAGCAACTTCTGTAGAGTTTGTCCGAGCTTGATTATTACATTGATTTACTGATTCGATTGAGGGCAAAAAGTTAGTGAATAGTAGGAAGGTGATTGCGCTGCAAATAGTGCCATGCAATCTCCATTCATCCACCTGGAAACTCCATAGAGAGTGTGTAACGTCATAGCTGACATCACACAGATATTTTTAAACAGTCCAGCTTTTTATAAACTCCTGCATTGCCCCTCTCCTCCTGAACTTATACCAAATCCCCTCATGTTCTTTCCTTTATTTCTTCCAGGAATTCACTGATCTGTCAGCATCAAGTGCCTCCTTCATCCCCACCGTCACAGCTATTTCAACAAGCCCGGATCTGCAGTGGATGGTCCAGCCTTTGGTTTCCTCAGTGGCCCCCTCTCACAGGGCTCACCCATACACCTCGAGGCCCAGCCCGGCCTACCCCAGATCAGCCATGAAGTCTGCAACGACCAGACCTCACATTTCTACCAAGAGAGGCAGAGTTGAACAGGTAATTACATGATCTAATCGTGTAACTAAGGTCTTACATAATAATGAATGAGTTGAAATTGGTGTAAGAGTTGGAATCTGACTGTTTTTATTATTGTTATGCGCAGATCTCTCCTGAGGAGGAAGAGAAGAGAAGAATCCGCAGATTGAGGAACAAGCAGGCAGCAGCTAAATGCCGCAACAGGAGACGAGAGCTTACAGACACCCTGCAAGCTGTAAGTATCCCACCTGATTCACTCTCACTTATCAAAACCTATTCACCACCAGAGCTAATGACAATCCAACAGCCATCTAAGTACCACTTCCTCTATTCTTTCCCTTTGCCAGGAAACTGATAAGCTGGAGGATGAGAAGTCCACCCTGCAGAATGACATTGCCAACCTGCTGAAGGAGAAGGAAAGGCTTGAGTTCATTCTGGCGGCTCACCAGCCTATCTGCAAGATCCCTTCAGAACTGGACACAGACTTCCCCATGTCCTGCCTCTCCACTGCCGTCACTTCCACGATCACTTCCAGCCAGCCAACTTTCACCTCAGCCTCCAACTCCATCTTCTCCAGCACCAGCTCCGTCCCCTCCGCCGCCGCAGTCTCAGACAGCACTGTTAAGATGGCAGACCTGGAGGCCTCTGTTCTCGAAGAATCCCTAAACCTTCTGGAAAAGACAGAGATGGAGACGGCACGCTCGGTCCCCGAGGTCGACCTGTCCAGCACCCTCTATCCAGGCCAGGACTGGGAGCCCCTTCACACCTCGACCAGCAACAATGACTTTGAGCCCCTGTGTACGCCTGTGGTGACCTGCACCCCAGCATGCACCACCTACACGTCTTCTTTCGCCTTTACCTTCCCAGAGGCTGAGACCTTCCCCACCTGCGGCATCGCACACAGGAGAGGAAGCAACAGCAACGATCAGTCCTCTGACTCCCTCAGCTCACCAACCCTGCTGGCCCTTTAGAGACTCTTCCAAAAATGAACTTTCTTCCTAGAAGCACATTTTCTTGAATATGTGACAGATGTGCAGATTACAGGGCTATGGAGCAGACTTGTACCAGGAAGCAAATTATATTTATGATTTTATCTGCCTTTATGTATAGCTACTTGCCTATTACACCAATGTAGCAAGTTATTAAGCATGTTTCAACTAATACCACTTAGTCGTACTACAAGTTCCTTATATGATTTCATGGTGCTAGATTAAAAAGAAAGTTCATTGTTATGTACTGAGAGCAATAGTTATTATTTGACCAACTTTGTTTTTTGAAAATTAGAGTATTTGTGAACTGTTTGTGAAACTTAAAACAAAACAAAAAAAACTGGTGTTCTTTGTCTGAACCATGGTCTGAGTGGTCTATAAAACTATACTATGGAGTTTTCTGTGAAAACACTTGTCCTTTTAATTTATTAAATTTTATTTTTTTAGCGTACTGACGAATGTTGTTTGTAAGACATGTGAATAAAAAATAGAGATATTTAAATTCATTAAGTTGTCTGACTAATTTTAACTCTCAACTTTCATATTTCTATAAAACAGGCTCAGTTAAAATATAGCAACTGTTCGAAAAGCGCTCGTATAGAAATAGCTGTATTTTTCCTGCTCCTCGACCAGCTCTATTTATTGTTCCGTCTGTTGTCAAGGCTGGCGAAACGTCAGGGAGTTGACGTCAGTGCGTTCTTTCCATTTTTTTGATTTGCAAGCGGTGCGCGGTGACGTCTTACTTCCGAGCCCAAATATAGAGACCAATGTGGAGTCGCTGTTGCAATCTGTCAGCAGAGAGACTGTCCGCACAGTTTACTCAGTTTCGTACGCCTTATTTTTCCACCAAAAGACAAAAATCGTTGTCGCAGTACTCTCGCTGAAGTGAAATTGGCATGTCCACTGGAAAGGGGAAAATTACTGCACTCCTTCCGCAATCGAGGCTGCGTTGTTTCTCACATCTCTTTGAGAGACAGTAAGCTTAGAGATTGCAAGAGGATCCGAAAGAAACGTCCAAACCACAATGTATGCTGGTTTTACTTGCTGGTGTTATGATGAAAAATACAAAAATGCGCAAAAAATCCGTAGAAATATAAAAGAGGAAGAAAATTTGTACTTGGAAATGATTTAGGCTACATGTGAAACCAGTTTGAACATGATGGACAAGGCGGGTCACAGCACAGCACCTTTTAAAAAATATCTTAAAAGTTTTTGTGTTGTTGTTTTTTTTTTTACAACTGCTTGATTTATTTTTATTGACAACTTATGTCACATAGTGTAATTGAAAGCATATTTGTGTGTGGGGGTGTGTGGGTGGGTGTGTGTGTGGGTGTGTGTGTGCAAAACGCTGTAAGCTCTCAAGCCATTTTAGCTCTGGCTGCATCTTTGTGTAACATCTTGGTTTCATATGTTGCAGTATGCTACCTATGGCTGTATCTTTGGCTTGGCGTGGTTGTCTTGCTGTAGTGGAGCGTCCCAGTCTCCAAGGAATGTCCTGTACCCATCAACTATTGGCCACCGCCCTGTGTATTCAGTGCTTCTTGTGTTGAAAGAATACACAAGGACAACATATTTAGTTTTCCTTCCACTTCACAATTATGTCATTCTTTGATTTTTGTCACATAAAAATCCCAATAAAACAAAATGAAGTGTGACGAGTTTCACTTGTCAATAAGTGAAAAGCTTAAATAGGGAGGAATACTTTTGGAAGGCCCTTCATGGTTTCTGTGTTAAAGGTTTCACTGTTAATTATATAAACGTGCTTAGGATTGGTAGATATGCATCAAGTTAAATCAGACCCAAAATCTGGATGTAGTGATTGACTCAGACCTGAACATGCAGAGACACATAAAGACAATTACAAAGCCAGCCTTCTATTACCTGAAGGACATTTATATATAGGATTAAATAACTGATAGTTCATCGATTACTGTGGCAGTGTCTTCACAAGGAGACATTGTTCTGATCTGCCTGAAAATTAAGTTGGACAGCTTCAGCTGATCCAGAACGCTGCTGCTTGCATTCTCACTAAAACTAGAAAGATATAAGACATCACCCCAGTCCTAAAGTTCTTACACTGGCTCCCATGTAGCTCAGAGAATAGACTTTAAAATACTTTTGTTACTTTATAGATAACTGAATGGCTTAGCACCAAAATACATGAAAGATCTGTTGTCGTTGTACCATCAGGTCTGGTTCACTCATCGTCCCCAGAACCAAAACCAAACATGGAGAAGCAGCATTTAGTTTGCTCCTCTAATTTAAGTTCTGAATTTCTTGAAATTCAGGCTTTACTTAATAACTGGAAAATAGATTAATCCTATTTAATTCTGGATTACAACCTGTTGTTGCTTCTCTTTTCTTGTCACTGTAAAGAAATGTTTCTTTATTGTTTGTTTGCTTATTTGTTGTGACCTATTTCTATCATGTAAGGCACTTTGAGCTGCCTTGTTGCTGAAGTATGCTATACAAATAGACATGACTTAAAAAACTCTATCAATCCTCTCTATAAGTTGTTAACCCGTGAAGTATACAAAGGCATGATTAAACACAATTGTGTTAGTTAATTAATTGTAGCATTGGAAACTAGGTCTACAGACTAGATCTGAATATTAATAAAAAGTAATTTTTCTCATTTTTTTTCAGTAACTCAGTTCAACAACTTAAACTACATACATACAGATTTATGTTTCTGATCTGTTTTATTCTGTTAATTATGTTGATTTTCCACTTTTAGTTGGTGAAAACTTGACATTTAAGATTAAAATATGCCCAAACAATAAATTGTTTAAAGATATATGTGGGCTTAATGAAAAGCTTGTATAATATCAGCTTAAAGGTTGTTTTTTTAAAAGGTACTTTTAATCGGGCACATGCGCCTCATTGAGACACATATTTAACTTACGTGAATATAAATGCAAATTAATCCTGCCTGTTTTCTGACGGGAAACAGATAACTGAACATGTATTTCCTCATTTGCAGTTTTGAAAAATAATTATTTTGTGCAACATTGTTTCTCAAAAAGTTTGTCATCCAACCTTTCTCATCCCTACTTGTAATTTTACCTCGCTGCTCTTCTCATCTTTACATCCGCATGTACAAAATGTTTCAGTGAGGGATTGCCCAATGGAGCTTTCTCAGGAAATGCGTAGTGCGTGAATGCGCTCATGTGTGTGTGTGTGTGTGTTAGGGAAAACTACTGTCGCACAATAAGTAACTAACTCTGACGTTTGAACCGTGCCTGTACTGCGGTCACACCCTTTTTATGCAACACAATACAAGATACAAAACATGCTGTTCTCTTATCGTGCATACCTTGAAGCCGGATCTTAGCATAACCTGAGAAGGAGTCTAAAATTTGCAAAGCAAAACTTTTTCTTTATGCATGGAGAACACTTGTAAGAAAGCTTTTAGTAAACCTGTGTTTTGACAGAACTTCCTGTTTCACTAGCCTTGTGCTCTTGCACAACAGCCCGATTCTGGCTGAATCTGTATTCTTTTACATTGAAGCAGCACCTCCTTTTCCTCAGCTCTATGTGCGACCATGCAGCGCCACATAACTCTATTAATATCCCTTCTGCCAGGCGGGGGGATACGGGGGTCGCAGCAGAAATAGCAGGTGCCTTTTGCTTCTTTTAACATCAGCATCAACAGCAGTAAAATTAGACCACTGTGACGCCAACCTGCGTCGGTGCTTCAGCCCAGGGGAGGATCCAGGCAGTGCATAATAGAGAAAGGGAGAGGAGGAAAGCAGTACGCACCAAGGCAAGGCTGGAGGAGGAAAAATGATGTATATATGAGGATAGCAGGGAGGGAGACAGACAGAGATCCCTGCCTCTGTGAGAGTGGTGATGATGAAACAGCTGAGTTCACCTACGTACCAAGATGACAAAAGCTCATTTAGGCTTGGCTTTGTATTAAGAAGGATCAGCCCCCAAGTAACTTAATTTTTCAGAGACATGTCAGAATGGTGTCTAAAAATGTGAATATATCAGACTTGTGATTGCTATCCAGCCCTGCATTTTTTACTTCAGTCAGCTCTTGTAGAGAGTAATCAATCTTCATATGAGACATGTTGAAATTCCTTAACAGGACAAGTTGATCTGATGCAGTGGAGATAAAGTCCCTTGCTAAAAGTGTGTTTTGTTTAGCTCCATCTATTTTCCCACCAACACTAACCTGCTGAAAAGCATCTCCACATTATAGTGCTGAAACCACTCTCAAAACCTTCCATCGTTTTTGGTTTTTTTTTGTCCACATCACAATTAACCTTTTGTACTGTTCACCACATATCATCACAATAAAGCAGAGTGAAGTCTGTTGTTAGAACAAAATGTGAAAGAGTTTCATTGAACACTCTTGCAAGGCGGCATATTCCACCGGGTCACCTGAGTTAATGTGTGACTAATTCGCTTTCTGATTTGCTCTAGACTTGAGTTCAAACCATTTGTCTGTGTTTTATTTGTAATAACGTGCCGTGTGACAGCAGCCGGTTGAAGGGTGTGTACTAACTTGCGTCAGAAGGAATGCACTTTTAAGGAAGTAGTCCAACTGACATGCAATCATGACACAAAGCCAAGAGGACAATAAAAAGGTGAATAAATCATAGAAGTTCCGTCTCACATAAACAAAATGCATATGTAAACCGCAATAAATGTGTTCAAACGTTTTTTGCTTGAAATTCCACAAAAAGGGTTTTCACATTTTATCAAGTTACAATCATAATCTTCGATGTCATTTATTGGGATTTTATGTGACAAACCAACACAAAAGTTGTGTTGGTTTGCACAACATCATAACTGCGAAGCGGAGGTGCAACCCGATTTCCAAAACATTTTACGACTGAAAATCAGAAAAGTAAATGTGCATCTCTAATTCACCCCCATCAAATTAATCAAATTAGGGAGTATATGTGATTGAATCTCAGTAGACATACTGCTGTTCTGTAAAGGTTTTAGAGGTTAGTTACAGGACATTAGTGGACAGCAGCATGAAGAACAAAGAAGACAGCAGAAAAAGAAGCTCAGGTAAAATGTTGTGGAGAAGCTTGATTAGATTACAAAACAACACCCTAAACTTTGAGCATTTAACAAATCATTACATGATTTGAAAATATGAAGATGCGAGGAATCAAGTCAAACAAACACTGACAGCTTCACTTTAACACGTTATAGCTATTTTGTAAAGATCAGTGGCCAAAATGTTGTCTGTAGGTGTGCAAAGCTGGAAGAAACATGTTATAATACTGACACCTGTTAATTGAAAGGCAGTTCTGCAATCTGCAAAGCCAAGCGGGCGTGAATACAAATTCCTGTCACATTTTTCAGATTTGTGAGAACAGTAAGCGCAGACTCATTACAAAGCACACTGCTTTTGGGTGTAATTTGAGAAAATGTGAAATTGTTCTTGGAGCATGATGATGGCCAATTGCTCTAAATTTTAAATATTTTATGAATTGTATTTCCAGTCTAAAATCCCCACAGCCCAGTGAAGTGTGTGCCGTGTGCTATTCTTAGAGGTTATTTGACGCACTAAGCAGCAATACTGGAGGGATTTCTCTACCCAATAATTACTGTTCACCTATAGTGCCAGACTCCCCTCTCGGCAGCATGTCCTCGTCGCGTCTCATGGGATCAGTAACGAGGATGTTTCCCTGGAAACTGGACAGCTATAGGGTGCACAATTGTGTAATCCCTGAGCTGCTGACAGAAAAATAATGGCTTTTGGGATTTTCAAAATATCCCAGCAAACGCTGCTTACGATGCCTCCATTTCTTCAGGCTGGACTACATATTATGCAATCATAAAAAAAAGAAAACATGTTGCAATAAAACTATTGTGTGATCATTAACATCATTTTGAGTGTTTTGGACACTCAAAAAGTACGAGCTATCCTCTTAACGTTGTTGTTATTCAGCAGAATAAATCAAAACCGTTGATCGATTGACTGTGGTTCTCGCTGCCTCGAAATGATGTGTTTGCACAAGTCTTCCCACACACTGCCACTCAATATTAGTCTCAGGAAATGGCCATTCAGACACACTGGGAAGCCCAGACTGAGAATGCTCTGTGGTTTATGTAAGGCTCTCACTAGAATTTTGCTGGAAATTATTGTTTCCTCAGAGGAATCCCACAGACGTATAAGAAATTTTTAAAACAATAGCTTCTAGTACATGTTAACATGTTGCTCCAATCGATTATTCTGTAGAAATGCTTCATGTTTTAACTAGTAAGACTGCAAATCTTACCAGGAGGAATCAAATGGGTCATAGAGCTTCAGTAACTATTTTCACAATTTTCTGCAGCTCTCCAGTAACCTGCTTGAACCTGATATTGGATTGCAACACTTTGAGAGTGTTCAGGCATGTGAGCCTCACACTGTTACATACCGCAGGCAGTGACAATACAGTCTGATCACTGACGTACAATTTAGTCAGCAGCACACACAATTAATTGTGACTTATGTCTTTAGGTCAATGGTAAAAATCCTACAAAAAAAGAGGAAAATCTAATTAGACAGCTTCACCACTAAATTTGCAGTTTTCGATTGTTGTAATCTGTAAATGAAATTCAGTAATGTAGTAGCAGGAAATTGTAATTAAACAAAAAATAATAAATACTACTCAATATAATTACATACAACTAAACACATTTAAGCTCTTTGTCTTGTCTTATGCATGGTGATCTTTGTGAAAAAGGAAAGACAGTAAGATTTTCTAAATTTGATTTTGTGAATAGGTACAGTCAAGGAACCAAATATATTTACATTTTAAATAAGGATTTCAAGAAAAATCTATAACTAATAATAATTGTACTCCAGAATTACAAGTTTTATTATTCACATTGAGATCTTCTCACTAATTATTTGATTAAGTAAAGTAGCTGCACTGATTCTACTACTGCTATGATTAAAGGGAATTCATAGCATGAGAGAATAAAAAATATTCCACCAGAACTGTGGGAAGTGCCCTGCTTGGGTCAGACTGGGCTTTTTACCGTCATGGAGCCCCTCAGACTCCACCAGCTGGATGGTTAGTTGCCTTTGGTTCTGCCTTCCACAGATTTAATCATTAGAGAAACACAATAAGCAACCATGCTGTCCTTATACTGTTATTGGACATTTTCTCCCAGCTTTATGTGTTATTACGGAGCAAAACTGGACACAAAAGAGAAAAAATAGATTAATATAAGTAATTTATATTAATCTTATATATGCTTATTTAGTCACTAGTGACTAACAAGTCAGTAGTGATGCTATGGCTTAGAAGAAAAATTTTATTCTTGCCCATCTTTACACTAAATTGATAAATATGTATATGTGTGATAAATGTTTTCAGATGATTTTGTGCACCAATCCATCTAACAGATGTGTAAGTTCTGCAGTGGTTTGGTGATTGCAACCAATTTGCATTGTGTCAAAACATAGATGCATGTAAGACTTGCAGGACAGAGTGTCTTGAGGACCGTAGGTGGGGAAATGCTGTATTACAGGGTGTGTTCAGAGGCAACAGTCTTTCTTCAAGAGCAAAGCACCCAATGTCTGTATGTAGAGTCATATTCAATAAATTACAATATAAGTCCTAATGAGTCTTGATTCTCAGATTAAAAGTACCTTTTGAAAAAGTAATCTTTAATCAATTATTAAACATATCTTTCCTAAAAAACCCAACATTTATTTATTTTTTTTTTTTTTTAGAAATAATGTGTTTTACTTTTCTTGGGTGTAAGATAATGGATGGATGAATGGATAATGTGTGTTATTGGTTTGATGCAATATTCTGATGTTAGTTGTGAGAAATCATAACAGAAATAAAGGCTGCCCAATATCCATCTGTGTGTAATTAATCTATAAAATCTGCTCCATTTAGTGATTAAATTTTTACAATAAGCAGGCTTTTCAATAATATTCTAATTCATTGAATGGGTTTGAATAAGTGGAATGCCGTGGGAACAGGACGTTCAGATGATTTTGAACCCATGCAACAGGTAAGCAAAAGTGGAATTTGATTGCAAAATAAAGAACATGAGGTGTGAAGACAGATGCGGACTAAAGCAATCCGAACATGTAATTCATACAGTTCCAGCTTACCTAAGATTTTTAAATGGTTCTGAATTTGTAACGCTTCCTGTTGTAGTTGTAAGAAAACGTTTTGGCATCAGCCATTTAACATTTAATATCAGGCTCATTAAATTTTCTAAGATAAACAGCAATAAAAAGTTAAACAACCGAGATAATGAAAAACACAAGTGGCTCATATACACTAGCTAAAGTTTCAACTCCTGTTTTTTGGCAAACAATAGTTAGTGAATTCATCAGTGGGTGCAATTCTTGCTCAGTCTCTTTCTCACTATTGAAACATGAACACTCATCAAAGTTGAGGTCTGCAATTCTTTGACGTACTATGGTGCATTTTTGGAGTAGTTTCAGTAGCCTGGAAACTCCTATGGAGGTTCACCACTGTTCAACAATGTTCCATTGTTGTAAACTGCTCCGACAGGGGTTCAAAGGTCCAAAGTCTTACAAATGGCTATGTAACCCTTTCCAGACTGATAGATGTAATTTTTGAGAGATTTCGACCTACTTCAGAATGGTTCCATTCAACAAAATTATTGATTCTAGGTTGGGCAGTAATAATACCTGTGTGTTGCCACAGAAATTGAGCCTGTTTGAAGTGGAAATCTTCCATGATCATTCTTCAGATGTTTCGTCATAGCTTAAGATATTTTTTCTTCTCATAGCTCGTACTGTACATAGTTCTTATCTATGTAAGTGTAACACACACATTCTCTCTCTTTCTTCCTTATGAATAGGTGAATGACTGAATGTAGTGCAAAGTGCAGAGTCCTTAGATTTAATAAAGTGCTAAACAAATGCAGGACATGAGTGAGACTCTCTTACCAACTTCACAAGCTCTTTCACTTTTATTTTAAGGTACATTTAGTACCAATATATGTTAATCTCTGGGATAAAGACCGAGTATCCTTACTTAAGACTCTGTTCATCTCTCATCTAAAAACATTTTATAGCAGTTCTCCCTCCAGGTCAGCGGGGGCGCTGCTGCGCCCAGCGAGGCCGACTATGCGAGCCGGAGCTCGGTGTAAAGCTGGTTGGTTGGCACGGGCTGGTTGGTTGGTCGGTTCATGGTAGCCATGGCTCGATTTGCTGCGCTACTGCTGCTACCGGTTCTCATCGAATCCGTCGTTTCAATTTCTTTCTTTTTACCGGTCAACTCTAGAAAATGCTTACGAGAGGAGATCCATAAAGACGTCCTGGTTACGGGGGAGTATGAAATCGGCGAGCAGACGAACACCAAAACTAACCTGAAGGTGAGCACATACTGGGGGCCGTTGACGCCAAAACACAGTTTACATTAAGGCAAAATGGCTTTAATTGTTATATATCAGTAGCAAAGAGAAGTAGCTGTGAGACAAGGGGATAGTTTATTCTTGTAAGTTTAGTTTGAAGGGTTGAAGGACTTTAGTCAGTGACAACTGTTGTTAGCAATGCTGCTAAGGTAGGCCCGAAAAAACTCGTCTTCCTGGTTTTACAGTCAGCTAGCTAGCTAGGTAGCTAATGCTCTATCAATGTTTTTTCACTTATTGGTTTTGATATAATTTGCTTGTTGCATAAACTCTGATTACTTTGACGCCAGCCGTAAAACCCATCAGTGTTTGCGCTGCATTATTTAGTTATATTGACAATATTTATGTAGGTGTCATAGTCTCTGCTGTGTAGCTGTTACACGTCACTCTTACAGACTGCTCAGACACATACACGTCAGATTTAGTTTGTATGTAATATTCACATGAACCCGGCCTGGGGAAATTTTTTATTTATATTGATGGCCCATAATGGCGTCTGCATACTTTTTTATGTTTTCTAAATTCTAAAAATATATTTTAAAAGTTAACAGCTGTCAAGTTTCGGATTTGTATGCTGTAAAACAAAAAAATTACGGATGATATTCTCAAGTCTATTTTATTTTCCCATCTATTGTCATCATAGCGGAAAGTAAAAAGTTTTTGTTTTTTCAGTCTGGAAACATACACGCAAATGGGATATTCTGGGAGGTACTTTATGAATTTAGTAAAAGACATATTTGGGTCATCAGCTTTAATACATAATTTGGAATAATCCTTAATTTTCTGCTTTGATTCTGAAAAACCTTTCTCCACATTTTTTATTTGATTGTTTCTTCATGTTGTTAATGAACACGTTTAAACGGAATGCTTTTTTATGTATTACAATTTGTGCTCACAATAATGCATTTGGTGTGCCAGATGGTGGTTTGCAAACCATTTCAAGTGTCACATTACGGTATGACCCATTCAAATCCACCGTCGAAGGGGCAGCAGACTGACACGTCAAATATGTGACTGCAACAAAGTTAACAGCTGGTTGCTTCCAAAGTTGAAAAAGTCTTAAATACTTGTTAAAGTTAGAATCTTCTGAATATGATAAATTTCAGACTATTTATTAGCAAGAATGTGTGCTCCTGTAGTTTGTATTTCAATACAGATGATTTAATATTGATTTTATTAGTGGTGAGTGAGGTGAACTTAGATTGCACTGGCAGGTTGTCTCTGACCTCTTCCCGTTGACGAAAGTGTTGCTCTTATCCTATCAGCAACAGAAGATGTTAAAAACACTAACAAAAGTTAAAGGCTGCAAAATACATAATAAATTGTTGAGCGTTCTGAACGTTGTTAGACAACCTAAAAGAGTCACACAGTTCTGTTAAACTGCAACCTTTTATCAAATTAAAAATGTATATTTAGAATTTGTTTGTCACTGTACACAGGTACAGTGAGATTAAAGTCGGCGACAACAGTGCAAACAATCTAGACAATATATACAATATAAACATGAATATGGTGACATTTATATTATTTACAATATTAAATCAGGTAAATTTATATATACATACACATATAACCACCATAGTTGTTTTTTTTATGGAAAATAATTTTAAAAGGATTTTTCAAACTACTCCAAAAATGTTGGCTATGTTCTGCCAGAAGGTCTAAATGTATGTCGTTGTAACTTTGTAGATCACTGACTCTTCCAGCCACACTCTTTACTCGAAGGAAGATGCAACAAAAGGAAAGTTTGCCTTCACCACAGAGGACTATGACATGTTTGAGGTTTGCTTTGAAAGCAAATCACCCATGGGTAAGCAAAATCGTACAGCAATTAAAGTAATCAGAGGAATCTAATCAAAATACAGTCTTATATTTGATTATATTGTGAATCTCATATTATTCGTAATAATCTGGAGACATTTTTGACGTATTTGAATCCTCAAAAGTTCTGATAAATATAACTCTTTTTTTTTTTTTTAGTTTACTGTTACAGAATGTTAATTGTCCTTTGCAAAATAAGCAATCACAATGTTTAATTTCAATTCTGTGAAAATCCACAGGAACAGGGAGAGTGCCTGACCAGCTGGTCAATCTGGACATGAAGCATGGTGTCGAGGCCAAAAACTACGAAGAGGTAAAGTGTCAGGAGACTGAAATCTGTGCTTCCTGATGTCAAATAAACCCGATCCAAATTGTAGATAAGATGTCTTGCTCCCAATACTCTTACAGCTGGGATTTTTACTCCCAAATATGTTTGAAATATGCCAGCGTGAATATTTCTACTCGGATTTTTATGCTGTGTTCAACTATCATTTAATCAAGTTAGTTGAGTTAAAAAAATAATAGAAAGACGGAGGCGTTTTGAAATGAGTGTAAAAGTTAGTTTGCTTTCTTTGTACTTTGTACAAACAGTAGTGTGGGTGTCTTTTGTCAACATTGTGAAAATGGCATTTTTAAGAAACAGTAAGTAAAAATTAAAATTGTGCCATGCCAAAAATAATGAATACGGACTTTATATAAAAGTGTGAATCTGCTGTAGGGTCCTCTGTTATAGGATCCGTCTGCGTCAGGTGATTTTTTTTTTTTAATGGATTCAAAAAGGAAAAAACACATTGCTTGTAGCTGAGAATCGCCTTTCTCTGCCCACACATGTTGTGCAAATATTACATACTGTTCAGCGGAACGGCGCGTCGGTGGATATTCACAGTTGAACTTGAAGAGGGCATTCCTGTCTGTTAGAGAAAGGGCGGAGCTGGCTTTACGCATGTATTAACTTACATAATACTTGAATAAATTTGCAACCTGTTCAGAAGAGGGTGTACTTGAAAGAGAAAAAAAATGTCGTTACACAATGCTGTCTGTTTAGCAGACACAATCTGTGCTGTGAAACTTTTTTTTCCCTTTTCCTCCTGATTATCAACTCTGCTTTCTGACTGCGCAAGATTTCATTGATTTCAAAGACTGTGTTTGACTAATTTAGCTCATTAAGGCGGGGATAAAGGGGTTTTACATCTCTTGTATGTTTAAACTGGCAGCATGACCATGTTCATTCTTTTAGAAACGGACATGGTTAAACTTATGTCTTTAGTCAGGTGAATAAAATGTTTGCCCTGCCAGATCTGATAAGCTATTGATCTTTTCATGTAACTTGGATCAAGTCTTCCGGAAAGGGAAATGCTACGTAACCATTTTGCCCTTTTATAACTCAGGAACTTTATTAAGATTTTCCTCAAACTTTGCACCCAACAGTAACTTCAGTGCCCATCACTCAGCCAAGCACGGAGCGATCTGATGCAGGTCATCGTAATGTTTGAACACAACGTTGGTAATTTTTGTTTACCGAACTGAGTGTCTGAATGAGCTATTCCTTTCTCCAAAGCAACAAATATTTAATGTTTCATGATAACCCACGTGTGTATCAGCACAGAGTGTGGGAGCCTTCCTGGAATGTTTTGCAAGATTTGTTGACTTATGATGATATCTGCGTATACAAGTATGATTTTCCACAAACATTTCCGGTCAGTTTTCCCCTGAACTCTGCTCTGATAAATCTGTTATAATAGCTGTTTCAATCATTTACCAAAGCTAACTGGTAGAATAAAGGTTTTAATCTGTCGTGAAGCATATAGTTCATACAAGTAGGGAGTCCAAGATTAGAATCTTTGATTCCTCAAGATTTGATATCTGAATTTTAAGGATTTTACTTTAAACCATCCAGGGTTAGTTTTGTCTGCCATCAAATTGTGCTCAGTAATCCCTCAGATGAATGGGAAGGGAAGGAAAGTCCATATATAGTCCAAATAAAGGTTTTGTGCCACTCCTCAATTTATTGCCTTGCTTCCGAGGAATCGAGACGTTCTTATCATATTCTCAAGTGAGCTTGAGCAATAATTATTACCGTGTCTTTATTGTGGCTATTGTAGATGTTTCTAACAGGAAGAGAAAGGCACACAACCCCATCAAATTAAGTTGAAAGTATATATAATTCACATCTATTAAGGGATCTAACTTGAGTTAGTTTTATAATTAATGTAGGTTTTATGTTTGAAATTTGAATATTAGTCTTTAATTTTCTAAACCTTTCAGAACTGCTGTTTTGTTCATGATCAAAATCTCCCTTTTCAGGCACGGTTTCAATAATGTTGGTGTTCAAATCAAATCAAATAAGTGAAAGGGAAAGCCTGGCAAATATTTGCCCCATTTGTGATTTTTAGCTCAAGAGTGACACCTGCTGGGCTGAGCATTCAACAATTTCAAATGTTTTTTGTTCCACTTTATTTTGGAATGCCAGCATTTTATTTAGAGGTTTTATAAGCTTTCTGTTTCTCTTTTTTTTTTTGTCCCTCCAGATTGCAAAGGTGGAAAAACTGAAGCCTCTGGAGGTTGAGCTCAGGCGACTGGAAGATCTGTCTGAGTCCATCGTCAATGACTTTGCTTACATGAAGAAGAGAGAAGAGGAAATGCGGGATACCAACGGTACGCCAACACAGTACTTACACAGATTCGTACTTTTGCATAATATGTAAAATGAACATGTGTATTATGTACAGGTGTCTATAAGCTGATGGCTTTTCTTCCTCTGAAAGTGGCTCTTCATAATCTAGGACAATAATTATGTGAAAAAGACAAATTTTTTTAGAATAAAGGAAGTTTTTAAAACTTCTCATCATAGACCTTTTCTAGCAGATTGAGCCTATTGGTTTTTTAAGTCAATTACTTCATAATTAGTTTGTGATTTAGTTGTTTTGAAGTTGACTGACTGCTTTTCTACAAGAATGAAAAGGATTGAGAGGAGTGGATTCTTAATAGTAAACTTATTTTTCTTTAATCTAAAAATAGAAATACAATTAATCAATTTTCACAATAAAACTTAAGTTTAACGCAGTGTGTATTTGTGAAACTGAATCCCTTTTTGGAAATGTTTAAGAAAGTTTTGTGCCTTTAGACAAATGTTATTTTATTGGGCAGGAATTGCCCTTTGAACTGAAAAGGCTGCTGACGCCTAATCTAAAAGCAAGATGGTTTTTAATTCATTGCAGGGATAGCAAGAATTTCTTACTGTCCAATAATACTAGCATTTTTCTTTATTTCTCCAGAGTCTACAAACACACGCGTACTGTACTTCAGTATATTCTCCATGTGTTGTCTCATCGGCCTGGCCACGTGGCAGGTCTTCTACCTGCGGCGCTTCTTCAAGGCAAAGAAGCTGATCGAGTAGATCGACTCATCCGGCTTCTTCCCTTGAGGGACGCTGCCTCCCAGTCAGCAAACACATCCCAGCATCCACCCTCCTTGGACTAGCTTCAACAAAACAAGCTGGGTTTAAGGGGCTCAACATCTAGTTTTCAAAGCTCTGAGAGTATCCATGTTTCCAGGAAAATAAGATTTACCTGCTTGTTTAGTAGTTGGAAACATGAAAACCCTGTAGGGAGAAATGCTTTGTCAAACATGGGAGAGAGAGATTTCTTTCTACACTGTTTTGAATGTTACAGCTTACTGAATAAGATGGGGTTATTTTTTTTCAATCAACCCTTTGAAAAGTTGGTTTCTTTATTTCTGAGCTCCGTTTGAGTGGATGTGCCACAAGTGAATGTCTGTCCTTCTGTTATTGTACACATTATTTACAAGACCACATAAACTAAACATCTTTTTATTAAGTGAAGGCTTTAAGAAACATGGTGTGTTGTTCCTTTAAGACAATTGGTACCACTGAACTTCTGTGTTGTCACTTATATGTTCAGTAGCTAAATTTAACTGTCTTTAGTTTGTTTTCATATTGTAATTGCCACCTAGTTGCTTCTACTGGTATCTTTTTATTTTGCAGGGCGGAGTTGAGTTTTCAGATTAATGTTCTCAATTATAAATTCTCTTTAAATTTTCTCATGTTCAGGTGTTCTTTTGTTTTTGAACATCCATTAAAAGTATCGAGGAACTAATATTCTTACATTCAAGCAATTCCTCTTTCCCCTCTTCAATGTATTTATGCAATCTTTCTTGTCGAAATGCAGTCGTTTTCGACTGTGACAAGAATTGAACAATTATCCAAACGTGCACCCTTTTGCTTTAAACAGGCAACTCCAAGTTACAGCATATCACCTCCCAGTACCAGAACCTGCTGATCCATCCAGTGTTCCTATTTTCATTCAAATGTTTGAGGCCGGGGTCATGTGAATATGGGTGGTTTCAGATATTAGTGTTTGTTTTTTTTTGGTTTTTCTTTTGACAGAAAATGTTGAGGGCTGTCCTGGTACATTTTTAACAATGAACATGCGCATGGAGCGCAGTCAATTTTTATGTTGACTGGTAAATTTTGTAAATTTGTGTTGGGCTTTTATTCAATAAAATATTGGATGGATTTACATGAGTTATTTTGTAGTGTAATCTATATTTTTGAGGGGGAAAAATATACATTTTTGTTACAGAAAGTGGTTTAGGGTTACAAACAAAAATATATATATAATGCAGATATTCTTAAAACATGTTTCTTTCAAGATGCAAACTTTAAGTTAGTAGAGGGATGCCATAACTGCCAGGAGGACATTACCCACCCCTTGTTATTGTGCCAAGAGTAAAGTTTAGTGGAGGGAGGATCATAGTGTGGGTTTGTATTTCGGAGGTTAGGCTTTCTACTTGAGTTGAAGTGTGGGGACTCAGAGTGCTGAGAGAATATTTTTGATAATTTAGTTTGAAGTTTATTAAAGACATGAATGAGTAATATGATCTTAAGGATGTTTTTCTTGTCTGCACGGACCACAACCTGATAGAACTTTTTAATTACAGCACATATGGATCATTTTACAAATGTTCTTAGACCAATCTGCAGATTTTTCAGACATGTCTTGTTTTGCTCCAGAAACATTGAAGGTGTTATGGCTGCAGACAAGAGGATAATTCCATATAAGAGTTGAATGTAATTAAAGATCATGTGTGTAAAGGCTATAACTGTGCCAATTTAGTGAAGATACACCCTGCTCATTACTTACCTGAGCATTTTAGCCCTGTCAGCAATACATTATACTTTTTTGTCATTATTTTTCTTTTAGATGTTCAAAATCTAAAAACATGCTTACTACTATTATTTGATCACTTTTATAAGCCTAAAATACAGTTGGGTGCTGTGAGGTTAGTTAAAAATCACCATGCATGCGTTTAATTTCGGTCTGGAAATCAAACCGTCTGAGTTTTCTTTTTGTTTTGATCAGAAAAGGTCTCTCTTGTAAATGACGTCTTGAATCCCAATGAGACCACCTGTATAAATAAATGTCAAATAAAAAAGAGGAAATGTGAATATCTAAATATGAGATTTTCTGGCATGAATACATCAAAAATAAAACTCACTATAGTGGGAAACAAACAATATTTGCTTTGGCCTTTTAATCGGTTGGTGAAAACAAGCGTTGCAATAACGGGAGACAGACGGAGCGCTTTTTTTGCTACAACACCGGATGTTCTTTACAAGTACTTCCTGGTCAACATTTAACAGCAGAAACTCGCAGTCTTCTTTTTTTGACGGTTCGTTGATTTGGAAAACAAAAATGCCGGGCCCCGACAAAGAAACCGACCTGACTGAGCGGGTTGAAGCCTTTCTGTCCGACCTGAAGCGCGGAGGTAGCGGGGCGGGACCTCTGCGGGGCTCAGCGGAGACTGCCCGAGAAACGACCGCGCTGCTTCGCAAGATTACAGCTCAGGCTCGGTGGAGCAGCGCAGGTTCTTCTTCTCACTTGATTTATTTTGACAACCTCTGATAATAATAATAATAATGCAGAGGACTAAATTACTGTGAAATTGGTTCTATTGTTGTTGTAATGTGTGTGTAGGTAGTTTGTTATAATCTGTGAACATGTCAGACATCTGTTGTAACATCTGTGAAATTATTGAAATAGGGGGAGTTGCATCATGGTTTCTTATGTGTGTAGATTTACTAAATTTAGCGACATTTTAGCTATATATATATTTTTTTATAAATACACCATTTATAACTATAAATTAGTTAAAAACACTAATAAGTAAGAATTTCTTTACAATGTTATAACAACAAAATGAAAAGGGGCAATTTAGGATGGAGGTGTAATCAACGCAACAACATAGTAACAACAGTTAAAACGTTTTTTGTTGATTGCTGCCTTTAGGTGATCTGATGGAAATAATACGGAAGGAAGGGAGGAGAATGACGGCCGCCCAGCCGTCAGAGACCACAGTGGGTAACATGATCAGGAGGGTCCTGAAGATCATCAGAGAGGAGTATGCTAGGTGAGGACAGACAGCTGTGGAGTCAGATGTGTTCCTAATCCATTCATTGGGAACGTAAGACAACATTAAACAGTGCTATCAAATATCCCAGCTTATAACATCACTGTGAAATGAGTATTTTTCCATATATAGTAATAATAAAAGAAAAATAAACCCTCAATTCTGAGATTTTATAAATCAGAACATATGATCGTTTGTTCATCAGGTTCTACTAGTTTTTCTAGATATTTAGTCAAATTCTTAATTTAATACAGTGAATATTTTGTCAAAGTCAAAATGGAAAGCTTGTGGACAAACTAAGTACCACTAACTGCTTAAGTAGGATTAAAGAGAAAAAATAGGTACTAAAAACTCCTAAAACATTAATAACCATCATTCCAGATTTAGACAATGTAGTGCTTAGAGAATTAGCAAAAACCCCAATACCTGCATTTCCAGACCATGTAAAGTTTAAATATTGAGACAATAATTGGAAAAAGCTATAACAGATAAATAGAACTTGCCAGGAGAAAGTATCTTCTTTCTAAAGAGAAAATGCCAACAAGATTGGATCTAAAGCAACCACTATTTCTGGAATAATTTCCTTTGGACAGATGAGACAAAGATGAAGAGGTGTAGCTGTTGGTCAATGTGGTGGAGGGGTGATTATTGGGGCTTGTTTGGCAGCCATGGGAGCTGATGGCGGGTTGAAACCTGGTCATGCAAATAACTAAAGCAATGTTGGATAAAGCCTAGGAGAATGTGAGAGACTTCTGATAAATGCACTTATAGAAAATTCTGAATCATAAGATGACTTTCCGCGTTAGTCTCAACTTTTTTTTAATTAAATATTTTTAACAATCTAATAATACAATTTTTGCATGGCTAAGTCTGCACTTACCTCATGTTGATTTGCCTCGACTTTGTCTTTGTGTTTCCTTTTATGGAATGTTCATTCTGCAGAGTGTAATGAAAGTGTTTGAATCAGAGTCCGCATGCTACTTTAGCAAAAAGGTTCATCTTCAAAATATGCTACGCACTCTAGAGTCAACAAAAAAAACTTGTTTAAAAAAAATGCCCTGATGTCAAACTGTTGAGATTTTCTCATCAGGTCTCGAGGAAGCAGTGAAGAGGCAGACCAGCAGGAGTCCCTCCACAAGCTGCTGACCTCTGGAGGACTCAGCGAGGAGAACTACAGGCAGCATTTTGCTCCCCTCAAAGCAAATGTCATTGAGGCCATCAACGAGCTTCTCACTGAGCTGGGTAAGATGGCGGAGCTGGTTTTACAGAGCTGAACTATCCACAGCTGAAATCCATAGTGCTGGTTACTCGCTGATGTTCTTTAAAAATCTCTGCGGCCTTACCAGAACAACTGTACTTATGCAGTTATTTTTTTTAGTGGCAGCAGAGTGAAGGGGTCTGTATTTGTATCCGGGTTTGTATGGGTGCTTGGAATCCTCGAAAATGCTCCAATTTCAGTTTGGTGTTTTCAAGATTTGGAAAATGCTTGATTTCTGTATCAAGTCCTTGAAAGTGCTTGGTATTCAGTCTTTTGTAATAAAGTGCAATATAACATTTGACTAAAAACCTGCAGTTGGAAAGCGTCGTTTACAGTTGAAACCAGATATTTTCATAGACCTAATAAAGAAACACATTTTTTTTCACTGTCTAAAGTTAAATCAGACTAAACTTATTTTGTTTCAGGTCAGTTAGAATTGCCAAACTTATTTCTATTTGCTAAATACTAGAAAACATAGCAAAAACATTTTTTGTAGATTTTTTGTGACTTTCTTTGAATACTGTTTATAAGCATTTATTTTGATTAGGAATGTAATTTACTTTAACATTATTTATTTGGATTGCTTAAATGTAATAACTATTATGCCTAATAAGTCAGTAACTTATTGATCCTCTTATATTTTATACATTAAACAAAGCTAATGAAATTGTTTACCTTGTCCCTGCTGTAGAATGTAGAATACTACCACAAAAAAATGATTAACATTAATAAATTATAATCATACAATAATGTATTGTTTTTATCTCCAAAGTGTGGTGCTGTAAAAGTTTGAAAACTTACCTCGGAAATGCTTGAAAATGCTTGAATTTCATTGTGGGAAAAGTGGAACAAGAAAACTGGAGAAAATATGATTTTTTGTCTGCAAGTTTAAAGAGCTTTTTTGTTTTGATTTGTTTTTTGTTTTTTTTCCTTTTGCAGAAGGAACAACAGATAATATCTCCATGCAGGCCCTGGAGCACATCCACTCCAACGAGGTCATCATGACCATCGGGCGCTCCCGCACAGTGGAGGCCTTCCTGAGGGACGCGGCACGTAAACGCAAGTTTCATGTCATCGTTGCAGAGTGTGCCCCCTTCTGTCAGGTATACAAAGTACATCGCAAAGAGCTTGAAAAGCAATGGTTTACCTAAAAGACCGTTCAAGAAAAAACCTTCACTTTTTAACAGGGACATGAAATGGCCACCAACTTATCCAAAGCTGGCATTGAAACAACGGTGATTGCTGACGCTGCAATATTTGCTGTCATGTCTCGGGTCAATAAGGTATTTATCTTCACAGAAGTCTCACTCTATATTAAGGGTTTGATCAGGCCGTGTAATTTAACTTTTTTGACGATCTGGTTGGCAGGTCATCATCGGAACTCAGACTGTTCTAGCCAACGGCGGTTTGAGGGCTGTGAACGGGACACACACTCTCGCCTTAGCAGCCAAGCATCACTCGACACCTCTAATTGTCTGTGCCCCCATGTTCAAGCTATCGCCTCAGGTAGGAAAACACTAGTTAACAAACATTTGATAAAAAAAAATCTTTCAAACACAAATAATAAAAGAAATATTTTCTCTCCTTAGTTCCCAAACGAGGAGGACACTTTCCATAAATTTGTCTCCCCACATGAAGTCCTCCCTTTCACTGAAGGTACACCCTCACCAATTTACTTTACAAGTTAAGCATTTATCTTTGGTGGAATATAATGTAAACATGCTAATTGTGTACGTTTCAGGTGAGATCCTCTCTAAGGTCAACGTGCACTGCCCGGTGTTTGACTACGTTCCTCCAGAACTCATCACACTGTTCATTTCTAACATTGGAGGTCACGCACCGTCATACATCTACCGACTGATGAGTGAACTGTACCACCCAGAGGATCACGAGCTTTAATTTGTGTTTCTATGAAATAAATTAAACTTAAACTGTTTTGTGTCTATTACTTATCTTAATAAAAAAGAAAAAGCTAAAGTAGTTTTAGATATTATTGATTCAGTATATAAGCTGCTAAACAGAAGATGAAAAGTATTCAACTCTGACTTCCAAGGATTTTTCAGTGTCTCTTCAAGTTGCTTGGATAAGTAGGCGCTCTATTTAAAATTACAATTTTGAAGAATGTCTACAAGTGAAAACACTAATCAAATATTTACTTAGGGTTTGCTTGTAACAAAACAACCAAACTAATTTTAAATAAAGGGACTTGTCAAGGCAGTGGGTTGCATTGACCTTTACTAATGGGTACATTTGTGGACATGCCAGTTGTAACATCCTCATTTGGAATATTTATAATGGCCTCTATATATATATATATATATATATATATATATATATATATATAAATACTGTATATATATAGTTTTGGACGCGTAGCACTGACAGATAGACTTAGCTATCTATCCGTGCTATGGTAGGAAAATCTGACGAGGTAGCATTGATAGTCAGGTGATCTGTAACTTGGCAGAAAGCAGCAAAATGGAAAAGAGTGAAAAAGAGTTGTTTTTTCAGTTACGTTTTTTTATTTGCAAAGATGATGTGGGCTGGCTGTGCATTACTTGATGTAAAACTCAATTATTTAGCTTCAACTACAGAGTTAAAAGTCTTTTTAAATATGAACAGTTTAATGTAATACAATAAAAATGTAGTGAGAAAATAAATGCCAAAGATAAAGTGAATAGACAGAAAAATGAAAAGAAGCAGAAGAAGAATATTTCTATATAATGTCTTTTCATGAGAGTGGGGAATACAAGGAAACTTTGTTGTGCTTCCAATTTTTTTCTATTTTTTCATATATAACTCAAGATCAATAATTAACTCGTGAAACTGGGTGAAACCTTGAGACTTCTTGATTTCTTGCTCAGCATTGCTTTAATTAGCCAGCTCTAGGAGTTCTCACTCCGTCTTGAGTTTTTCTTTTCAATACCGTCCATCTTGGACATTTTACAGACAAGGTGAACCTGCCAGGAGTGGACCATCACAGTGGATGTTGGATTACCTCACTGGCTGCCCACCACAGTATGTTGCTCTAACAATCTCTTTATGACTTGTTTTGTTTTAAAATGAGTATTCTGAAACATCAAAAATTGCTTCATCACAGGGATGGAGACTTGAAGTTCCACTATCTTGACGCAGTTTCTGTTTTTCTCCAGAAGGAGGCGGTGTTGGAGAAGAGTCCGAGCTGTTTTTTGATGAAACAAGAAACTCGAGTAAGTGTTAAAGCAGCTGTGTGATGCTAAAATACAAATGTTGGTTAGAAAGTAGGGTGTTGACGAGTATAAAAAGACTGGGTCTCGCTGTGTCACTCAGGCTGAACTGCAGCATCTATTCACAGGGGCGATCCCACTACTGAGCAGTACGGGGGATTTGACCTGCTCCGTTCCCGACCTGGGCCGGTTCACCCCTCCTTAGAAGACCTGGTGCTCCAAGGCTCCCCCAGGAACACCCTATCTATACTGAACTTAGTGTGGACCCCCATTCAACATAGCCCACTGCAGCTCAGAGATCCTGAGCTCAAGCAATCCTCCAGCCTCAGCCTCCAGGTAGCTTGGATTACAGGTGAGAGCCACCTCACCCGGCGACAAGCAGCTGCTCTATCCATCACTTGTCCAGCACCGCCTCCTACTGGATGGCAGCAGGTACCACACCCTTGTGTTGAGAATCATATTTGTGCTGGAGAAAAGCTACAACGAGCCCTGAAACTTTAACTTACTTATATTGATGTGTGACAAATGAATGATCACATATCAGCTTGCTGGTTTATTTAGTTGATTTTATCAGTTGAATGTTCCAGAAGGTCTGAGTTGCACCAGTTTGATGTAGTGTCTACTGCTCTCCAGAAGGAGGCGGTATTGAACAATAATTCCAGCTGCTTTTTGATTAAACAAGAAGCTGGAATGAGTGTTCAAGCAGCTCAGTGATGCTAAAAAGTAAATGTCGATGTGACAGTACTTTATTACTGAGTATAAAAAGACTGGGTCTCGCTGTGTCACTCAGGCTGAACTGCAGCATCTATTCACAGGGACGATCCCACTACTGAGCAGTACGGGGGATTTGACCTGCTCCGTTCCCGACCTGGGCCGGTTCACCCCTCCTTAGAAGACCTGGTGCTCCAAGGCTCCCCTAGGAACACCATATCTATACTGAACTTAGTGTGGACCCCCATTCAACATAGCCCACTGCAGCTCAGAGATCCTGAGCTCAAGCAATCCTCCAGCCTCAGCCTCCAGGTAGCTTGGATTACAGGTGAGAGCCACCTCACCCGGCGACAAGCATCTGCTCTGACCAGTAAATGAAAATTACAGTTCGACTTTAAAATATACTTTTTTAAAAAATATATATTTTATAGGAACCGGCAGTAAAAGGAATACAATCCAATTTCTTCTGCTGAATCTTTGAAAAGAATAAAATAGGTAAATTAAACAGATATGGGGATCCAGGTGTTGTGGTAATTGGTGGATTTTCTTTCACACCTTTTTGCATGATGTGGCAGAAATGCATAAGGGCAAGAACAAAACAGGAGACAGAAATGTGTAAAATTAGTATATGGAAATAAAAACAGTTGTAGTAAAACTGTTTTTACATTAAATTTACAATATATATCTATAATGGAAAAATGTATGTATAATTTATCTTATGTTTAAATCATATTTTAAGTTGTGATCTGATGGTCAGTTAAATTAAAAACAAGTTATTCTTTTACATTAATTGGCATATTTTAAGTATTGGTCCATTTATACCTTTAATTATGTCAGTGTTAGTCCTTCAGCTATGGTTTTAGAAGCTGCTAAAACATGTCAGCAAGATGAGTGTTCTTGCTGACATGTTTTCGCTTCATCCGTTTTGCCAAAGCAAAACGGATGAAGCATTTTCCTGTAAAGTATTAGAATCCTTTTGGAACGACTCTACAGTTTTCGGTCCCCACACCACATGATCCAAAAATACTATTTTCAGACACTCTACAATTTACAGTCTCAAAAAAATAAAAAAATAAGACAATAATCAAAGAATGTTAGTTTTGTCAGTGCAATAATCATTCTATTTATTTTGACATCTAGATGCAGAAAAATAAATTTGGTTGTGAATGGCAGTTGTTTTGTTTGTTTTTATAGATTAGTAAAACTATAATTTCACAGAATATGTGCTGAGGAGTTTTTAGTATTTAAACCAAGTCATATTTGACTGGTTGTGTTTCTGCAGAAGAGGAAATAACAGCCCTGCACTATTATAAACTTTAATATCATGTTAGCAGCTGATGTAAATTATCTTGTTCTCAGGAAGAGATCAAAATCTAAAAGGAAGTCTCTTTCCTCACTTGATTCATGAAGAGGTTAATATTGAGCCTATACAGCTGCGTGTTAAAAAAACAAACAAGAAATGACAACATGAAATAAATAGAAACATTGTTGAGTCTTTAATATCTGGAGCCACATGTTCAGAAACTCGCTTTTCATCTTACAAAACATTTAATAAAAATCAGTCAAAACAATACAATAAAAGAACATAATCAACGGTTACATTTACTAATGATGTTCCAGAAACACAAGAAGAAGAACATCATCTTCCACAGCTTGATAGTTGACCATCAGACTCTCTGGGCTTAATTAGCTGGAAAAGAACATTTATTTTTAGTGCATGCAGCAAATTTACATAAAATTAACTCCATAATTATAGACATGGCAACGTTACTTAAACTCATCAAGATAGACATAAACAAAACAAGAGATATGTGCAATATGAGATTAATCTCAGTTTGGTTGAGGAGAATCAGTTTCTCAAAGTCTAGAAACGTTCTAGTTTATGTGAGAAAATATTTTGAGACGTTCCTCTATGGGTCACCTGCTCTGTCTTTTGTCCACTTCAGGGCGTGTCTCGGAGGCACAGCTGTAGTTGGATGGTAGAAAGTACATCCCGCTCGTTTGCACTGAGTCGCAAAACGACAGGGCTGCAGTGGAACAGAAACAAGTTAGAGTTGCTCAGTTTGAACGCAAAAAAGTTGACAATGTGGTTAATGGTCTCTATGCTGCGCTGCTACCTTTGGATGATAAAATGGACAATCCACCTTCTTGCATTCTGGGAAGAAGCGACACACAGTCCCACTTGAACTTTGCTGCACGACTGTAAAAACAAGTTACAAACAATAAGTAACAGTAAGTTATTAGGACAAAAAAAAAGGAACAAACTTTTATACTTATGCACCTACAGCTGTGGCTTTTATTCTTTTTAATATCAGAAATCAGATTTGGTTAACCTTTAAGATTATTTATAAATCTTAAAGTTTAACACTCTCAAGAATTTAGTGCCCAGTTGAAGCCATGCCAATTGAACCATGCATACTCTTTCCCATTAAAAGTATGCCTGGACCAGATCTTCTGTCATCTCCACCACAGCCAGTTCTGGTGGAGGTTCTAGGGAAAAGTTCCTCTGCTCTACTGTCACACAGTTGCTCATGATGCAGGATTACTGGATGCAGCTGGCTTGGTTTCCTGGAATAACTTTTTATCAAGTAGCGTTAAATTGCAACCTGAATTTGAATGTTGTATTTTAATTACAACGTTCAAATCTGAGTTTAACTTAAAGATCAGATCTTATTGGAATCTCACTGGCTATTTCATGTTCAAACTAAAAAATGTCTTAACGCTAAGTTATAGGCTTATTTGTTTAACTATAAGGGTAATGAAAACGTACCTGGTCTGAGTGGAGGAGCAACAGTGCCTCTGCGGCTGACGTGAGTGAAGGGACAGTCTGGCTTTGAGCAGCGAGCGTCATATTTACAGTTAGGATGCACAAACAGGCATTTATCCCCAAACTTGCAATTTGGAAAAGTCCTGAAAAAAACCCCCAAAACACAACATTCAATCAGCCCTCAATGTACCTTCAATGCCTTTGTAATTTGACCTTTTTCTATTAAAGCCACTCACTTGCACTGTGCTGTCGGGTGATGGTACATACACTCATCGCCACTTTTGCAGACGGGCCAGAACTTGCAGCGCTCCAAAACTTTCTGCTTCTTCATCGGAACGTCTGCCATGTCCGCGTCCATCCTCCCATCTGTAAATGATTGGAGTAAAGAAAGTGTAACATGTGTCAATCAGGTTTTACCCACGAGAGCAATAAATAAAGTAACTGCAGAGACCCCACACCTTCTGATGATGTGACCACTCCCTGCAACCTGTCCAGGACGCTGACTTTAGACTCTCTGTAGACGTGGCCGGCTGCCTCTGTAACCTTTGAGAGCGGTCTCATGTCATCCAGCTCCATGTCTCCGTCCGTAAGGTTGCCCAGCGGGCTCGGTACTCCGTCTAATGTCACGATGAACTTTGGACTCGAGGTGTCAACTCCCTCTCTGTGAGTGTGACCACAGAAAGTAAGCGGAGTCAAAAATATACACATTAACCAGAAACATTTAATGCCTTGTAAAAATATTCACCATTCTTGAACTTTTTTCATCTCATAATGAGTTTGTGCTCTGTGCATACCTGGCTTGGACGGTGCGGGGCAAAGCCGGGGGCTGGACTTGTTGCTGACTTCGGGCAGATGCTTCCTCTATGACCGGCCGACTCATTATGAAGGAGCGCGTATCGGAGGTCTTCGGCTCACGGCCAGCAGGGGCTTCGGCACCTGGTTCAAAAGCAAACATGGAAATAAACTTCGGGGGTGGGTTTACATTTTATCTGTAGTTCCCACTTTATTTAAAACAAAATAAAACTTTTTAGAAATGTTGCATTTTGAAGCATGTTTTATTTCTTAGACGTTTGCTAAAATCATGATTTTACAATAGCTAATTCTTTGTAACTTAGTGTATTTTCATCCACACTAAGTGTTTTAATAAAATATTTTTGTCAGCATGACTAAAAAATACACTCAATGCATTACATATGTTTGGTCTGAAAGCGGTAGACAAAAGAGCTGAATGTTAGTCTTCTCTAACAGCTTAAACAAATCAAACACCTACCATATTCACTCTGCTGTCTTGCACCACTGCCGTCCAGCTGAAGACGTGAAGCTAATGATCTTGCTGGAGTTAGAAGAACGAAGCAACATAAATAAATTACTTAATGACACAGCTGAGCAGCTGTTAGGTTTCTGCGTACTTGTCGTTCTGGAGGCGGGCTGGTCGGCAGCAGCGTATGCCTCCGCCCTCGGCGCCAGGCTGTGCAGGTTTTGCATCAGCTGGAGGGCTGCGGTCATCTCTTCGCTGCTGGCCAAGCGCGTACGAGGCGCCACAGGAACAGTCTGTCTCTGCGGAACTGCAGGGGGAGGTTCGGGTAGGAGAGCAAAGATTAGATTTGAAATTGTTGCTTTGAAGTAAGAAATATTTAGACTGCAACCACCCCCAACCTTCTAAACAATGTTGCAAATAATTAGTTACTAGTTTGTAAAGCTAATGTTAATGGAATGCTGGCACAGTGCGTTTCCTTTTTCAATGCGTGGTTGACGGGAACATACTCGGGGGATAGGACGTAGTTTTGGTGATCGAGTCCTGAGCCTCAGAGATGGCCTTCAGTATGAGATTCCTGTTGGCTTGCTTGGCCGGTGGGAGAGTCGGTCTGAAACAGTTAAACACCCACCAAAAAAAAAAAAAAGAGTTACAGTCCAGTAAAGAATGCAGATGATTGAAGCTTCACACACACACACACACATGCTGGGACATTTTGAGAAGATTTAACAAAACACAATGCTTAGTTGTGTTTTTTTCTTCCTAAAATAAAGAGATAAAAATTTTAAATGACATTAAGAGATAGCAAGACTGACTTTCGTTCTGGTTTGGAGGGAAGGGAGACTCTACTGGAGAGGCTGCGGCCGGCGAAACTCGCGTCGTCGTCGTCGTCTTCTGCATCATCGCTGTCCTCATCATCGGCTCGGTTCACTCGAACAACAGAACTTGCGACGGGAGCTTTTCTTTTTCGGGTCATCTCTTCTTGCTGTACAAAGGAGGAACGCCGGCATTATTAAGGACACAACTAGATGCTGGTCAGACACATCCACCCAGCAGCTGAACACCACAGGCAAAACAAAAGAAAGAAATGAAGGTTTCATCCTTGATTTGTTTACAGTTATTTTACGATAAATATAAAAATGAAGAACTTAAATGTGAGAATCGGGTCATTTATTGTTCTCACACCCAACTTTTCTTAGTTGGGTCTAAGAAAAGTACAATTAGGCACAAATGATACAACAGCATGAGGTTGTCCCAATATTTTTCTGGGGTTTTTATCGAGACAGTTTAAAATGACGTGCAACATAATTGTAACGTATCACAATAGAAGAAAAAAACACAAATTTGGAAATTTATATTTAGTTTAATCCTTCATATTTGGTCCAGCAATGATGAATTGGAACAGTGGCCCTTAAGGACTACAATCGCAGACCCCTGATCAACAGGTTCAGTAGTTAAAAAAAGACTATTTTGTCTAAAATGTTCAACACAAGACTTGTGGTAAATGAAGGCGTTGATTCCAACTATTTTGGGAATTTCAGATATTTAATTGGAAGAAAATCAAGTCTGGAGATGACCATATTTCTAAACTCTTATACTATACTTTGGTACTTATCCAGAAAATAGTGAAATCAAATTTTGTATTTTCCAAGATTATGTTAGAAGCTTTTTAGCATGTCGCATCCTAATGGAAAGTAGATATGCTAATGTTAACTTGCAATTAAAGCTAACTTTTCCACATTATGGCTGTGTCAGAAAGAGCAAGAGTTCATTGAAGACTGCAGAGTTGCATCTTAATACACAAATATTAAAGAAATGTGTGATTTAAGTCACATATTGTTAAGACACTATAGCAGTTTTCCTGACCAACTTAACATAGAACAAAACTCAGTTCTTGAAAACATCTCAAATCATTATTGGAGACAAAAAACAAAAACATCTCCACTATAGCACAAACAGGCTGATATAATAATAAAATATATCTGCATACAGAGCAGTTTGTTTCTGAAATATTTGAAGAAAAGCATGTCAAGTTCAAACAATGTTGTAGGCCAACAACAGCGACTAGAGAAGATCAACAATATCTGAAAGTCATATCCTTTAGAAGAGGTTAAAGAATCCAGAAAGACCTCGATGTGAACACAAACATCTTTCTTTAGAGCCAAACTTCTTAGCAAATAGCCCTTCAAGAACCACATTAATGTTAGATTAACGGTAAATAAAACGTTTTTACACAAAGCAAGGACCAAGTATGAAGGAAATTTATAAAGTTGTCTGTTATGCAAGACATTGCAAGCTCATCCTTTGGCATTTGTCATTGTTGGGTTATTTATCAGTCAGTGTAAACTTACTTAAGAGAGAATAAATATGGTCAAGTACAAAAAATGGGTCAAACATTAGCAAAAAAATAAGAAACTTAAAAGCTAAAATCTATTAAAATATTTCAATAATCTGAAGAAATCAAAAATAAGCAAGAAATCCTAAGACATTTGAAGCAAAACATAAAGAATTTAAACCTCTTCTGAAAAGCATCGTAATAGAAAACACCTCTCTGTACCTTGCTCAGCCCAGTTCTGGATGCTTTGCTGCTTCTGCCGTCCTGCTGCCTCATGCTTGAGGATCCCTCGGGGGGCCGACACATCTCCAAAGAGCTCATAGAAGTAAACTTGCTCTGACCAGGTCTGTAGATCTCAACCGTCGGCCGACCGGCACTGCGGGTGCGACCGTTACCCACTTCTACAGGTTCCTCCGCAATTAGATCATCGTCCATCTCAGGTTTGATATCGATAACGGCTTCCGAGGGGAGCGGCTCGGTGTGAGGCTTAATAGTCGAGGTATGTCGTGAGAAACCTTTCCCCAGCAGCCCTTTCCTGATAACAAACAAGCATCAGTATTATATTACTTAGAAAAAACTATTTGTAGACAAACTGCGTATACCAAAGCATTCCAGGTACCTGCTGTCGTAAGCAGAACTAGACACAGGAACTTCCATCCTATCGCTCCAGGAGCTGGACACTGCCAGCAGCTTCAAGTCTTCTGCTCTGCCATTTTCATCAATAGATGGCTTCCCATACACGGTAACAGAGTCAGACTGCAGATGCCTTAGAGATGGTGGCTCTAAAAAAAAACAAAAAACAAAGAATCAGACAAGCAATAAAACATCAGATCATGGTTATCAAAGTACAGAAAAAACAACTTCTTCAGCAGAGGTTTCTCACCTCCGGCGACCGATCGTAGTTTCTCCAGGACACCATGGAGCCTAGAGAAGGTAATTTAATGTCATGATAGAAAGAAACACAGAGTGAACTCTGAAAGCAAGAACTTCATTGTGATCATACCAAGTGGTAAACTTAATTGTGTTGTTTCCCAGGAACAGGGAGAGATCTTCAGTCATCTGCTGGGAGGTTTTCTTGTTTGCCACCATCACCATAATATAGTCAGGAAGCTCTTCATCTGCAGGAGAAAAAGAAACATAAAAGAAATGTTCCACATTTCAACAGCGTGTCTCCCACGCATTTTGCTTGCTTTACGAGCTTACCGATATAAGCACCGAGCTCCTGGAGCTTGCTTTTTATAGCAGCCTGAAAGAAAACAAACCCACAGATCAACTAGCGTTAGCAACGTAAAGTATGATTAGCATATTAGCTACCCTGACTCCATTTTCAAATGGTAGAACTTTAGAAATACAGTCCGAGATTTACAAAAAAGCAAAGCAAAAAAGAAACAACTCAAAAATACTAAACCGAATTTCAAACAGAGGGCCAACACTGCGGCAAAAGAAATGATTTCTAGCACGTTGAAGCTAACAAGCTAAAGAGCTAGCAGCGGCTAGGTTTTTTATTTCTATAAACATGGCGGACTGTTCAAACGCAGTATCCACAGCTACTCACTCTTATTTTCTTGCTTATTTCAGTTCCGATCTCCATGCCCGTTTGTTTATTCAAGCAAACAATATTTCAAAAAGAGGGAAATGTTTTAATGACACCTCCAACACGAAACAGCCAGGGACAGCTGTGACGTCGAATCACGTGATCACCAACAGGAACCAAGAAGACACGAGTTTAATGGATCCCCAGTTTTGCTGAATTTTAATGCTTTGAACTTAAGAAAAGATAGGTATTATTTTATTTTATTATTATTATTATTATTTTTAGAATTGTCTTTCATTGCCCCACTGTCCCAATGAGAATATATAGATTTTATTGTCACAGCAGCAAGAAAGTAAGCGGAAACATGTATAAGCACGCAGAGGTAAGAAATGTTAAAAATATGACTTTGCAGGAAGGACAAATTTACAAGTTACATTTTATTAAACAAGAACTACGAAAACCGCGCCAGCAAGAATGTTCAAGTTACAGCAGTTTGTTGTGAGTTGTATGGTTATAAAAACTTACAGCTGCTGGAACTGAATAAAAATACGTTAAATAAACAAATGAAAACCAAATATTAATTCAAATACAGTAAAACTTAATAAAAAAAACAAACAGACAAAAAAAAACCCCAACAAGTCAGCATAAAACTGATTTGTTATGGCAAGAGTAAAAAGCAAACACTGAAACAAAAAAAGAGAAGAAAATCATCCGAGAAACCACTAGATGGCGCAAGAGACTGCTCAGGACAACATTTTATTTCTGAATGCAGAAAATTGCTATTTACAGTAGTTGGATCGTCTACAACCACGACACAGAAGGTCTTTGTCAATAAAATAAGACAACTTGAACAATGTGCTCAGCTCTGATAAGAATAATAATCACACCTTCCTGTGGTGAAACAAGCTTTGTTTAAACTAATTACTGTATGTCGTTTATTATAATCTCATTTATTTATTTTGTGTCAGCATACCTTTCTTTTCTACGCATGTTTTACTTTCTAATTTTCAATGCTGCGTGTGTGTGTTTTACGCAGCAATTATTTCCTGTTTTGCAACCCCTCAATGCCAACTAACAATGACGGGAAGGATCTTGCCTACAGTCTAGACGAATGTCTAACACGTTCTCTGCGGTGGTTGTCTGCTTAGTCTCTTTTTGCAGTGTTTACATCAACGCTGAACGAATATTGTCTGCGTGCACAGCTCAATGTATGGACTTTGTGTGGTGTCCTGTTTTTCTTTATTACCCAGTTTTCAGATATTGCAACCACAGAATCAAAATATGGTTGTATTAAGTAATAATTCACACATCATGTGGCTCAATGCTCACCTCAGTGGTCAAGCACACCCCTCCCCCTGTAGTTCTGCACTCATGTTCAAGGTTAAGGCGTAAAGTAGGCAGCCTTTCAGAGACACCGAGCCTTGAATGGTCTCGTATGAAGCCCTCAGAGAATGCCTGAAACAAATCCAGCTCGGGGCACAAAGGTGATCTATCTCATTGCTGTTCTTTTTCACAACTTAACAGGATCACAAGAGAAGCTAGACCTCTGCACCGACCTGTGGAACAATAGCTCCAAAACAACACCCATCAGCGCTGTTGAAACATCCCCTGCTCTGTGTTACACAAGGTTGGGTCTAATGTGTTTTCTTCAGTGTTTTAATGAGCTGGTTTCTCTAATGTATACAAACGCAATCGTGCTCCTTAAGCATTTCCACATCTTCTCTATATGAACACAAACATAATGTGTTTTACTTTGATTCTATGCAACAGAGGAACACTAGCTAGTGCATAATAGCAGAGTTAATGGAAAGTAATATCTTTTTCCGAATAAAGATCTGGAAAAAAATGTGCTTTAAATTAATTTACCAAATTTTTCCTGCAGTTCCAGGGAATTTCTATGTCTGCTTTGCATATCTAGGAGTTGACACTTTAGTCTATTATTACAAAACATGCTCAAGCTCAGGCAGATTGGATGGAGAGTATCTCTGAACATTAGTGTAAGGATTCCCAGTTGGATTTAGGTCTAGGATTTGATTTTCAAACCATTTCAGTGGAGCACTAACTGTATGTTTCGGGTTGCTGTTTTACATCAAGGTGAACCTCCGCTCCAGTCTCAAGTTTCCTTACGTCTGACAAGTTTTATTCCAGACTTACCCAATATTTAATTCCATCCACTTTCCAATCAGGTTCCTTGCCAATGCCCCTCTTGAGTGCAATGCAAGCCAAGGCAGGCTATTTATAGCACAGACACATGTCTAGTTATGCACCACACACAAAAAATCAAAGGAGATGAAGAAAAACATCCCCACAGCACAATACTGCCACCACTGTGGTACAGTGTTAGTCTTCTATTTTGCATGTTTTTCATTTAGGCTACCTGATCACGTTATTCCACATTTCCACAAAGCATTTCCACATTTCCACAGATAACATTTCAATGAAATACTAAAATTTGTGGCTGTAACGAGGCAAAATGTTCACGAGGTATAAATATTTTTGCGAGATAAAGTTCACCCGATGTGCTGTGTGCAGATGTAGCTGCAATACATTGCAGTTGAAGAATGGTGTGACTAATCTCTTAATTTCCAGTGGCATTATGTTGACTCTCAGCTCCTTAGATTTTACGTTTTTATCAGCAAAATGCTTTGTTTGTCAGGATGTTATGTGCAACACAAAGAAAAAAAAAACTGCACAAGTAAGTTTTGCTCATGGACCACTAAAACAACAAAAGATAAGGGAGTTGTGTGAAAAACACTTCTGAGAACATCTACCTTAATTCCAGATGTAGCTGCTTTGAAGCTTCTGAAAGCTTGTTACCACAGGTTGACCAATCTGCGGCTGGCATCACCCTACCCTCTCACACAAACATCACTGAGCGGTAACTGTATTTCCTTTTCCTCCGAAACACTTTAAACCAAGGAGAGTTGCCTCGTGAATCAACCGATCAACTTCTGCAAACTCTTCAACCACATGCACGTTGATGACGACAGTCCTGACACCACAAAAAACTTCATCCTGTCCCAGAGCCAGATGTTATGCTCTGCTCTAATTTTCCTCAGAAAACCAGAATAAGTCTTTTTTTTTTTTTTTTTCTTCGCAGTGAAGAGATTGTGCATCAACACTGAACAGGGTAAAAGAAGAGTTGGAAGGTTGTGGAGGAAATCCTTAAAAAACAAACAAACAAAACAACAACAGCAAAAGGAGAAAGAACAATTCGCTACAACTACTCTGTCATGGTCTAGAAACCCCCTACTGGCTTCCCCCAAGAAGGTGACATTCATGTGAATGGGCATGCTGCAGTGAAGTGCCTGCACACAACCAGTGAGAATCTCAGTGATGTTATCAGTTTGATGGAAACTAAAATAGACAGGGGTACATGCACAGAGCAGTTTGCGGCTGAAAAATATTTGCAAACCTGAGTTTGCTTGTGAATCTGAAACCATATATATTCCTAGAATAGCTCTACCAAGGAAGCCTTGTCACTGGGCTTTGACGCAGTTCACCCATACTTAAACGAGGTGTCATGCATGCATTTTGTAGAATACCGGCCCATCTTTTTCTACATGGGAGTAAATAACTCATCATTCTCATAAATACTGTTTTTCAAGGTACGCATAACGCACAAGATGGCATCTTCTGAAAGTTTGTAGTAATTTTGTCATAATGGAAGAGAATTAAAAAATTAATAAGTTTTCCTATTCAATTTGGATATTTATTATGGCCTTTTTTTTTGTAATTTTGCAAATAGGTAGTGATCTACCTGAGTGCAGTACAATCTCAGTAGACATTGATGAGGTACATTAGTGAACAGTAAAGACTAAGAACACCATGCAACACATCAAGTAGGATGGGGACAGAATTGTGGGGAAATTTAAAGCAAAATTAGGGTACAAAACAGAACATGTCCCAAACTTTGAACGTCTTAATGTTCAATCCACCATCCAAAACTGGGGAATTGCAAACTTACCGAGACATGTTGGGCTGCTTACCGTGACAGGCTACCCAAAGAGATCAATACTAGAAACAGCCAAGAGGCCCATGCATAGGAGCTGCATAGTCAGTACATACAACCACAATCAGGGATGCACTACACAAATCTGGCCTTAAGGGGACCTGGGAGGAATAAAGCGATGGTTGAAAGAAAAGAATTACACCAATCAAGGAACATAGAAAAGGCATGAAGAAGAAGCGCTCTGCTCAGACGAGGCTAGAATGAAACTTTTACTCTATATGGAAATGCCGTACGTGACAGAAATCTAACATTCATCATTGTACAGAACACAATATCTGGCATGAAACTTGGTGGCAGCATCATACTGTGGTGAGGCTTTCCATTAGCAAGAGCAGAGTAGCAGGTTTGAGTTAATGTGATGATAGATGCAGCTAAATACAGAGCAGTGCTGGATGAAAATATGCTAGACACTGAATCAAACTTGAGACTGGGGTGGAGGTTCACCTTCAAACAGGACGCTCAGAACATACAGGCAGAGTCAAAATAGAAGCTGCACCTCTGCATAAAAACACGTTCATCTGGCCCAGACCTAAAACTAGCATCCCGAAAAAATCTTCACAAAGGTTATCCATCCAATCTGACTTATATCAAGGTATTATACAAAAAACCATCACCATAAACTGTAGTTTCTAGATCTACAAAGCTGGTAAAGCCATGCTGAAGACCTGCAGTGCAATCTACAAGAAAATCCTCACAAATGCACAGCACACTTTTCAGATTTTAATTAGCAAAGAATAAAAAGAAGATGTATAATTTCCTACTTTATGTTTGCCTATCACCAAAAATCTGAAACTGTTTGTAAATACATTGTAGTTTTTGTTTGCAATGTGACAAAGTGTGAAAAATGTCAAGGGGTCTGATTACTTTTACTTCATGGCACCATGAAGATGCAGCAAAATCCTGCTTCCAGTGAGGTGTGTGACCAGAAGGCAAAAATTACCTATGAATGCTCCAAGACATTTTGAGTGAATTCTGCTTTTTTATTCACAAACGCTCTTCCTGAAGCTTTTTCTGATTAGTGTGGCAAGTGAAAACCTTTTAAGAGCTGGTTTAATCACCTGGAGGCTCAGTTTCAACATGATGAGCCAGATTCACACAGCTGCAAATGGTTGCACATGTGCCCCTTTTGTGCTGCGTGGGAATGCAGGTCAGGGCAAGTTTTTGAATGTGACTGTGGATTTTGGAGAACAATACAAACTACACAGTGTTTGCACATTCTGATCGTATTATGAGTTCTCTTGTTTGAGTGGAGCTGCGAGGATCCATCCTGTTGTGTTATTAAATTCCCCTTAAGAGAGCAGCATCAAGTTTAAGAACGGGATGTTTTGTCTTTGTATTTGTTACTTTCTATTTTCTCTCACACACCAACCTCCCACACAGACTGGCAGTGTTTGGTTGGACTCTTCACAGGATCTGGTTTTAAGAGAGGGCTCTGAAGTGGCACCCATGTTAAAAGGATATGAGGATTTTGTGGATTAAATGCAGACAGCAATCAAAACAGATTCCTAAGAACACGGATCAAGGTGGGGATGTCCTATTTTTAAAATGCTTTTGCCCTCTGGCAAACAGCATAATGAGAAGACTGAAAGTAAAGCTGCAGCCAAGCCAAGCACAAGGAAATGGTGAAGCTTTCTCGAGGAAATGGTGAAGCTTTCTCCTCCATTAGGTGGTAATGTGAAGTTAAACATTACATTTCCAAATACAGAAATCTGTGTTTTAGTGACATCCTGTAACTCTTTGACAGTTCAGAGCAGGACACAAATTTTAAACAACCTACAACTCCTGCATCACTACTGACCAAACATCTGGCATAATTTTGTGTATGTTCAGATAAAAGCAAATGAATCTGTGTGAGATTTTCTAGTATGAGTTTGTTCTAATTGATGAAAAAAGCTCCATTGTTCAAAGAAGCTCCCAAAAGAAACACAACTTCAAAAAGGGAATATTAAATTGCAGTATTTTAATGTGTTCATGTCAGGCAAATATCTGACTTGACATGTGAGTCGTACAGCAGATGAAAGCAAATCTTTTGACCGACTTCAATGCGATGGCGTACTGGCGAACTAGCAGCTAATCTCCTTTCTTTTAAAATCGCAAAGTAGTGGTTCTACCTTGTGTGCTAACATAACTGTGATGGATGTCTATGTTAAGACCTGATGCAGTGACAGGAGTAGTGAAGAACCACCCACCATAGTTACCATGGTGACTGAACACAATCCGGTGGAGAAACGTCACAGGACTCACGGCCCAGGCAATCCAATTTTGTCTTCTCCACCTAGATGGCTACACCACTTTGTCAGTGTGCTCCAAAACACAATTTTGTTTCATTTATGTTATTGATATATTTTAAATAACAAATAAAAAGTGTTAGGTTTTAATTGAACAATGGAGTGGTAATTGTTTCTTATTTTACTAGAACATTTTACATAAAACGGACATGTTATCCCTTTTTATATGTTCAGATAGCATCCGGAAGAGAATAAAATGTTACTTTTTACAACAATACGCATTTAACTATCTCACATTCTTTTGCTTAACATAGAAACGGCAGCACGTTGTTATCAGAGTGAATGGAAAGCTTTTCAGACACCAAAAGTATGAGCTGCACTTTGTCTTACTGTAGTAGTCAGTTAGTCACTAGCAGTGAGAAACATTACACCCACAATCTGTCAAAATGAATATTTCCTGCTGCAGGAGAAGTCACCATGTGGGTGTAGGAGCATTTCATTTAGTGCTCACTAATATATGATCAGGCAGAATAATAAACTTCTAAGAGGTTGTAAAGTGGCTGAATATCAAAACATTAATAGTAGGGGTAATTCTTTAGCAAAAGCAGAAAAGGAGGTTAGTATTTATAGTCAGTGCTTGAAAGGTGGTATTCAATCATTAAATGAATAAAACAGAAATAAAAGTGTAGATAAACATTGATTGGTGTTGGTCTAAAATGCACGCAGTGTTTCATCGTAAAAACTGTTTCTCCTTTTCATCCTCATGAAAAGATCTTGGCTTTCTGCCAATGCTCAGATTAAATTCATTTTTGAAATTATTTCAAAGACCGTTTCACTGTTCCAGTGCGAGTCCGTCGGGGGCAGAAAATTCATCCCAATGTTTTTGAACTCAAGTTGCTGCTTGTGAGCTTTTTTATTTAGTTATGCCATGCTGTGACGATTACTAAGTGACTGCTTACCACATCTGATAGTTGCAGTGATGCATAATAGTTTACATAAATAGTTAACACAACTGTGCATGTGGCATCATTAGCAGTTTTTACATGGTAAGACTTTTTTTTCTGGGTTGGTATTAGTAAAGGGGTAGCATGAACCTCGATTTATAAAGTTGTCAACGAATACATTAATATATTTTATGAAAAACTTTGGCCCCAGGATATGCCCCTGAGGGACACCACAAGAAATGTCTAAACATGCAGATGATAACTTAATAAAACATCACAAATTCTTATTACCTCCAACAACAAAAAAGAAACTCTAAACCAATAAACACGTTTACTCCAATGTACCTAAACTAATATAACACCAACATACCAGATACAATCTGAGGTTACAATTTCACCACCACACACTGCCTCACTTTTATACAAGATCAATCAATCAAGCTGAATGCTGCCTCTCCTCGTTCCGGTTCCGGAATGAGTTCTGGGGATGCAGAGCAGAGCAGAATCAGAAGATCTGAGACTCTAGATCGTTCCTCTTTAGGTCCAAAGATAATAACTTCAGTTTTCTGAAGAAAAGAGAACACAGACAGGCATATGTCTGTGTTCTCTTTTCTTCAGAAATACATTTATGTATTGTTTTCTAGTTGACACAATAATGTTTAAAGACCTAAAACATACAAATATACACTCTATAAAATATATACTCTATATAAAACTCTATGTTTCTATATGAAATAAGGCTTCTTGTGGCCTTATTTCCTTAAGGTGTAAAATCTTAAGGAACTTTAAGACGTTCAAGCCCTGAACAAAATAATCGTCATTAATTTTGGAGACTTTCTAAAAGTTTCTGTTCTCTAAAGATCTATTTAGAGAAGTGATGGGCTGGAAGCTTCTTGACTCTGCAGTTATTTCTGTCACACATCTACTCCAGCGCATTCAAATTGATTTGATTTTCAAAGATAAATCACAGAAGTCTTCATGGAAGGATTTTGTTGAAAATTATGTATTGCTTGGTTTAAAGTGATAAAGTACAATTAAAATTATGCGCTTTCGATTGTTGCGGCTATTTCATTCTTTATGTATTTTGTGCTTTATGTTTGAGTCAGAGTAATGATGTTTAATTTAAACTCACGTAATCCACTTCAAAACTGTGATATGTTGGTTAAAAGCTGAAACATGTAATCACAAAAACAATCCATGTCAATTTCTTACAAATGAATAAAACTGTGCATTTAAAATTCAAAGCTGAGCAAGTTATGCAATGTGGTTCTGACGCGTCAATGTCACTGTGATGCTCAACTTCATCATTTATCTTCAACCAAATTTGAACAGATTTAGATCTTTAAAACGTGCGGTTGCAAGTAAAATGCATCTGAGCTGATCTGAGAGCTGTAGTTGTTGAAAGCCGTCCAGACAACAGATGGTTTCAAATACTTATTATGTGGTCATGGCCTCCAGGTGTAAACTGCGATCTTGTGCTCTCAAGTCATCCATCAGCACCCTCACTGACAACGCTCAACACCTGCACCGCACTGAACCTCCTCCTCCTTCTCCTCCTCCGACTCTCTGCTAGTCACAATGAGGAAAGTATGTTTTTGTGTGCTGTTTGGGCTGCTTAAAATATGATTTAAATTCTCTGCTAAAAGTTTACAAAGGAAAACCTTGATTTTTCACTGAATGCAAGTCTCACTTGAGTGCAATCACACAAGAACGACTCCTGAAATGCAAAATCAAACTTTGGAAGGTGAAGTTTTCAGTCTCTTGTCTTTCAACACTCTCATTGCCCTTGTGGACCCAGCAACCTTGTAGGTATAATTTTGTATCTCGTTTCCCGCGAATGGGGGAGCGGATTTAGGTTTCAGGCTTAATTACCTTTGAGTGAAATTCACTGTTGGTGTTGCCGCATGAATAAAGCTGTCAGACAAAGAAGCAGACAGGAGACTCACGCTGAGCTGCTGCAGAGAGGAACATGAGCAGTGAGTAATGAAGAGCAGAGTCTGATGGTGTAGAGATCAACAATAATATTTTTATTCAACTTCATTTCCAATTGATTTTAGGTGGAATCTCAAATTGACCTTGTGGTACGCATTCTTTAATTGGTCAGATCTCACGTTTTAGATTCAAACAATGTACAGTCATGTAACACAACATGGACACTGTGATGTCCTGTTTAATTAATTGTGCAGAAATATTACAGCTGTTGATGTAATCCAAACAGAATTTCTCAAGAAGTTTATATTATTTGTTTTAGTAAGGTCATAAAAACATGCTAGGGACTCTGTTGGTTCACAGTATTTTGTTATCTACCCTTTTGGCTCACAGACACAATATGTATGTAATACTGTCTTTCTTCCTTCTTCCAATGCTTGTGCTCTAGAAGCGCCCACAGGGACATGTCCCTGGAATGTCTTCAGTCTAAAACGTTAAATATAAGTTATTTCATAACCTTTTTCTGAGCAATCCCAGAGTAAATCTGTGCCTAATTACTTGACCAGATATTTAGAAAATACAGTCCTATATTTTCTATGGAGAGTAGGTAAAAAAATAAAATTGATAGTCTTTAAAGATATTCTAGCCTAATCAGTTTGGGGCCAAGGTTACGGTAAGCATTTATTCATCCATTAAAACACCTTACTGGAGACTACATCTATCTGGTGAGTCAATTAAAAGTACAGTTTTTGTAAAATGTCGTTTAGCAAACATAATACATTTTGTTCAGCAGTTTTAGAGCAAAATTTGGTAAAGAAAAAGATTAAAGGTATCTAAAACTTGCATAGAGAAGTCAAAAGCAAGCAGAACAACAAACCCTAAGAGGAGTAACTGAAAGTTATAAATATTAGGTCATTTCTAATAGAGTAAAAGTAAGAAGCAGTAACTACTTTATGGTAGCAACAGGAAATTAGCTCAAGCAAAAATAAAAGTGGAAAACATTTACCAAATTTTGGGGACAGGAGGAATGCTGGTGCCAATCTCCAGTGAATGTTTCAGGCGAGAGGTGGGGTTTCAGGCTGGACAGGTCACCAGTCTGTCGCCGGGCAACACAGAGACAGACAGGACAAACAACCATTCACATACACACACACCTGGGGAGAATTTAGAAAGACCAATTTACTTGACAGTCATGTTTTTGGACTGTGGAAGGAAGCCAGAGTACTCAGAGAGAACCTTCAAACATCCAAACTCCATATGGAAAGACCACAGGCTGGGAATTGAACCCAGGACCTTCTTGCTAAAAGGCAACAGTGCTACCAACTGCGCCACTGTGCAGCCCTCTGTAAATTTTAGTGGTAAATCCACCCCAAGAAGGCTACAGTATTAGTGAAGTGTTCAAGATCAATTCAGAGAATGCACAGGGACAGAAGATAATAAAAAGAAGAATGTATTTGCTACATATCAAGTCATATCTGCATGTTATTCAGGCTGCAAGACAGAAAGCGAGATCAATGCTGAAAACAGATAACCAGAAGTCTGAACGAAGAACAGCAAATTAGTTTTATTTCATCCTTTTAAGCTGTCAGAGTCTGCTTGATTTGAAAAAGAAAATGTTTGCATATCAGATGTAGGGCCAGACACACAGAGAGTGCTGTTTAGTAATGCTATCCCTGCATGTTGCTGCATATGACTCCATTTTATAAAATCATCTTTATAATTCACTACACAGTGAATTCTCTATCCCACAGCTTTCACATGTTGCCATTTCTCCAAATGCAAATAATTAATGACTGTCCACAGCAGGAAGACTAAAAAATATATTTGAATGCTGTTTATATATCTTCTTAAGTCTTAGCTCTTGAAGATAATCCTAAATCTTTACTTTAAAGATTTTTCTGGTGCAAGTCATCTTTATTTTCAGCGAATCAGACAGGAAATAAGTTGACGGAAAAGGTGGGAAATCATTCAGCAGGCGTCCCAGAGTTGGGAATCGAACCCTGGAGGCTGTGTCAAGGACTAATAGCCTGTGTATACGAGGCGGCTGCTCTACCTCTACACCACTCATAACCCCGATAACTCTGAATCTGAGAAGGTCATTATCAGCAAGTCAAAGTTTTTCAAAATCCAGAAAGTGGTGATTGGTGCACAAACCCATGTAAGCTGCTGTGCCTCTGCAGTACTGTCACACTCATTTGCTCGTCTCATCAGCTCTTTAACCCTTTTTAGTATAAGAAGACAAGCGAGAGTCTAAATTGTTGCCAGATTGCCAGTTAACAATCCCGTAATCTAGTCCAGACATGCTTGCATCCTGTTAAATAAGTTACTCTGTCCTCAGTCCTACACTTTCCTTGGATTCCAGCATCTTCACAATGTTTGGTTCTTCCGGTTCTTCTGTGCCTCAACTGCCTATATTAATTTACCAGCACTCAAAAGGAACTGTTTTAATGATTTTACATTGCTGTGATCTATTTTGAAGTTTACTTAGAGAGAGCACCGACAGCCGAGGCCATAAAACCTAACAAAGAACTACTGGTGTGAAAAAGTAAATGTTTAAAAATTAATTTCTCTTTTCCCCATCTGATTTCTCTCCACAGATGAGGCTGGTGTATGAATATGCTTCTGTGAAGCCAGTATGTTCTGTGTTGCTGGAGTGAGATGAAAGTTCAGTCGGAACGCCTGAGGCTGTTCTCAGGGGGAGCCCAACAACCACCAAGGGTCACTGCTTTGTCTGCTAATTACGGAGCACACACTCTGCAGCTGTATGAAACAACTCCACACATTACCCACAATTACCTTTGCATCTATCATGTGATGCTTCGCTGCTTCATTGTTTAAAAGCAACATGACAAAAAGTTCCCTCTGCAATTGCAATTATATGCTTTCCTCATTGCTATAACTGCTACCTTTCATGCTGTCCTGTGGATTAATGAAACCCTGCAATGAACAAGAAGACTTTCTTCAACATTTTTGGACTTATACATGTATGACATCCATCTAAAAGAAGAGCAAAAAAAAAAAAAATTCCATCATGACCTTTCTTGTCTTCACTCACCATTAGATCAACACACTGTTAATCTCTGATACTGACGAAAGTGAGTCAGAGGACTCATAGGAAGTCATCGCCACAATCTGGACCCAGTCTGAGAACAACAGAGCAAGAGCATTCATTGTGTGTCTCCTTCCTACAGAGGAAACAACTGTCACAAGTTATTCACTGCATTTTAACCTCATCTATCAACACTGTGCTTAGGGCACTAATAAATGAGAGCAGCATGACTAACAATGGCCCCAGAGGCAGATTCACATGTGGCCCGTTTCCTACCTAAAGCCGAGTTCAAAGAGAACGCAGTGATGGACTGATGACTGGGATTTTCATCAACATCCCCATGAACATTGTCAGGAAAAATATGAATGGATGGACAGAGAATATGGCTCCTCTTTTTGGACCTTGTATAACATATAATGTTCCTCAGTCATTATTCAGGAACCTGCATACACCCTGGACAGATTGACAGTCCATCACATAGCAACATGTAGGCACATAAGAGAGACATACACACACTAACACCTGAAGGCAATTTAGAGAAATCACCACAGTCATGTTTTTAGACAGGAAGCCAGAGTACCAGGAGATAATTTACACAGGCACAAGGAGAGCAAACTCCACACAGAGAGAGTCCAAGCCAGTTATCAAACCCAGGACCATCTTGCTACAAGGCTCAACAATGTAATAATTTTTTATTTTTTTTGCAACCTGGGTTTTTACTTCTCAGACCTGGAAAAATAATATTTAATGTATCAAGGCTGATTTTTCTCCTTCCACTATCGATATGGCTTAAGAGGATCACAATATAGTTTGGATTTGGCCACAATATATGTTATAAAAGAAATTATACTGGAATAGCGTCAGGATTTTTATTTTGGATATTGCATGTGGAACAAAGGACAATATATCAAATTTAATTGTTATTATTCCCAGCCCTACGTAGGTGCTTAGATATGTAGCTGCCTCTCCGTTGTTTTTAACTGGTTAATGTCTGGTTTGGTTCTACCCCAGTTTGGAGCTTCTTCATTGGGGGTTTGTTACTCACCCTGGGCATGAAAATGGAAATGTGGATGAGCCACATAGCTGTGGCCGGTGCTGTGATGTTTGCAGCAACACTCAGCAATCGACAATCTCAAGGTTGAGACTTTGATGGATACTTCATTTCGTTTGATAGAATTTCACGGATGGCCCTGTCATAATTAAAACAATTCATATGATCTGATTAGTTCAATATTTAGAAGCGTGGACAACATGGACCGAATGGGTTTGTTCACTTCCTCTGCTGCCATTGCCAAACTACAACCCTATGTAGGCAGACTGCAAACTTTTGTAGGAAGGCAGTGTCCAGGATACACAGGATGCGTTACTGGAAATGAATCTGGTGGACAGGGGAAGAACCGGCTAAAGCCCCTCCCGTTGAGAAATGGGTTATGTGGTGTAAGTAATGCTGTGTCCTGTTTGTCTTTGGAGTTCGAGTCTGGAGATGACATCACATCCTAGTGGAGTTCACTGTAACTTCAAGTTGGAAAACCAGTGTCATTTACTAACAGTTTGGATGTGTAAAAACATTCATGCATCATTAAATCAGCCAAGAGGGTCACAGTATCTTAAAGATTCACAGCTCATATCTTTAAAACTATGCTCAAATCAAAACTGGTTGCATTTCTTTTGAAAGATTAACAGGAGGTTTGCATTGTTAAAAAGATTTAAGTCTTATCTGCAGCTTACTACTAGCAATTTTGCAATGGGGAGGGTGGGGTTTCAGGAAAAAAACAGGTTCAAATTTAAATTACATGAAATGACATCAGACTTATGTAGCACTTTATTCGGACTCTCCAAGATGCTTTACAATGAACTCAGTCATTCCCATTCATGCACACATTCACCAGCTGATTGAGCAGAATTGATAGGGAACATTGGACCCATATACTTCCAAATGGAAACTAACTCCAAACCACTCAGACTTCAATTGAGAGACAGAAGGTCAAATATTTCAGCAGGCAAAGAGAGGAGTCATCACACAATGTAGAGCAACATATAAAACATGGAGAATAAGGTGCTCTGGACACATGAGACCAAAATGTAACTTTGTGGCCTAGATACAAAATTACATTTGTATTCTACATTTGCATTAAGTCTTAAGCAGGGCTAGTGACGATGGTTAAAGTAACTGGGGTAATAATTGGACCTAATACAGAGAAATTCTGAGAGAAAACTTGTCAAGAGGAACTTAAAACTTTAGTTTTTGGTAGTGTTTTGCCTCCTAGCAGGACAGTAGCAATAACTACAGCCAAATGATATCGAGGTGTTGCAAATTGTGTTGGTCAATCACATAAAATATCTATAGAATACACTACAGTTTGTGTGCAGAAAGGTTAAAAGTGAATGAGTACCGTTGTAAGGTACTCGGATACTGGGGTATCTGGGGTATGTCAGCAACTTTCAGCTGGCTTCACAGGGAGGTTTGTTGTAATTCTGACAAGGATTTGTCAGGAGCTTGGTCATTTGAGTGCACTTAAGAAAATCTAGATTTAAATCAGATAACAAGTGTGAATGACTCATATCCCCTCATGTTTTGTTTTCCCCCAACTCTCTAATCAAAGCTTCAGCTGGAAGGTAAATGCTTGACTCAGTCGGTCTGACACCGCAAAGACAAATATTTCTTTCAAGAGTCACTATAGGGTGAAAGGTCAGATTGAATCTTAGGTGATTTGGGTGGTCAAGAAAATTTACTTCAAGCATGCTGTAATTTTTGAAACTTAATTTCTCTTCAAGCTTTGATTGTAAATGGAAGCTCATTCTTTTAAAACTGATGAAAGACCTTGAATATTGTAATTCACCAAGGAGGAGTTCAGTACTCCTCCTTGGTGAATTACCATTTCCCTTTAAAGCTCTGCTTGTTATTAGTGGATTGTTGATTTTTGAATCCAAGATACAGATCCCTCAACTTTTCTTCCATTCTGAAATTGCGATAACTTTTTAAAAAATAATATCAAACACAATATATAACGTAACTGAGGTAAATAACACGAACTATAACAAAAAGCTTTCCTTTTTTTCTGGCCCCAGAATGTGTCACACAGTGTAAGAGTCAGCCTTCAGCTCAGAGTGTAAATCCAACCTGACAGGACTGCTGAGACGGCTCTGCGTCCACGTCAATGCTCAGAGAACCGCCCGCCTCGACGTCCACACGGCAACAAAGCTCACACAGCGGGGCCTCGACCAATCAGGACTCTCTAAAAGGTGACAGGCCCGGGCCAGGTCTTCTTTTGCTCTCTGTCGCTATGGCTGCTGTGGCTTTTTTGTTTTCCTGAGAGAAACACTGACAGAGCAGAAGAGAGCGAGAGAGATGTGCTGGCATACGTACTCAACGTAAATGCCTTTTATGCTCATGTATGTTGAAGACCGAGACAGAGTCGTCATTGTGTCTTTTCCTTGCAACTGTGAAAGATACGTTAGAGGGTGAAGTGTGGATAAGTGTGTGATTTTCAGTGGGTGGCACATTTGTTTTGAGTTTTCACCCTTTTTTTTTTTAATTTGTGGTTACATGGGAAATATGAGTGTATTTGCAGACAGCATTTGTCTGGACATTTGTACTGCAAGTAAATTATAAAAAGCAATGTTTTAAAATTATGTCCAATAAAGCACAACCTATGTTTGTCCATCTTGCAAAGAGGAAGCCACCTATGTGATTTCAATGCTCAATACATTCATGCATCCTTTTATAAACTCTGATCACTTTGCACTTTAAAATATACACGCCATCTGATTTGAGGCGTCACATCTGTATGTGTTCTCACTAAAATTTTCACCAAATTCCCTTGAATTATCCTCACTTAGTTGAGTTAGAAAACTTCTGCGAGCAGGGAAATGCCTTTGGAGTCGACAGCCAGCAACAATGGTTTTATTGTGTGTGTGTGTGCGTGTGTGTGTGAGTGTATCCTGAGCTGACCTCTATTCTTCTTCGGTGCGTGCATTATTGCTGGAGCCTTCTGGAGTCCATCTGGGTGTTTGGATTTGGTCGCTTTGGTCCGTGCCAAGAACAATACTTCTTCCTCCTGCGGCCTGGCCGTTCCGCTGGCACCGACTCGCCTGCAGCTTCACTCTCACATAGTGTCCTGGCACCACACCAGGCCAATTAAGATCCACTGAGTGAGAAAGCCACATCAGTTATAACCTTTGAATATTATCAGACTCTGTTTTTTTTTTTTTTTTTTTTTTTTTTACTGGGTTATGTTTTCAAGTAGTGGTATAAGTAGTTTTAAATTGATGCTTTCCCCCTAAAAAACTCGTTTTTGTCTAGTTTTGGCAAAACAGACAGAAGGGATGATTTTACACAGACAAGACTTTATTAAAGTGAAATAAGGCAATGCCTTATTAAGTTAACATATGGTTAACCAATGTTTTCCTCTTGTTTCTTTTTCTTTTCCATCATCATGCTTTAGCGTTTAAAATTTATATCAGGTTGACTTCATGCAACTGGACAAACAGAATGTCATGAAATATATTTGCCCCTTGGGAGAGATTTCCAAACACAAAGTAATGAATAATTGCAAAAAGGGATTAAAAAGGACACAGGGTTTTTGAAATATTTTCCATAAATGATTCTGCAAACTGTTGCCAGCACTTTTATTCAGTCCTCTTCCTACTCTTAAATACAACCCATGGCAAGTATTTATCTTTTGAAAACCCTGCAGCTCTACTTTGTGTTGGTCTATGAGTGTATAAAAGAAAAATAACATTCAAATTTGTGGTTCTTATGTGCTCCAAAACCAATCTGTGAGTAATCTCATGTTCAGACCTATTCAGAGAATCTTGATGGATAGCACGAAATCCTCCTAAATTATCTCTACTGCTAACATTATGTTTCACTTCTTAGACATGAAGACTTCCTTTGAAAAGGGTAGTTTGTCACGCTCAGACTGACTGCAGATAAGCATCCTCCAGTGTCCATGTTCAGACAATGTGGGTAATGTGTGAGACGTGGTGTACCAGCCAATGTTAGCTACACTTATAAAGACCAATCATATGATTATGTGTCATTATAATATACAATATGACCTGTAAAGGAAAGAACTGAAAAAGGGTTCAGAAATATTCACACCTCTTGAACTTTTTCACATATTGTCACATCACAGTCACAAATTTCAATGTATTTTATTGGGATTTTATGTGACAAAACAACACAAAGTTGTTTATAAATTAAAGGTGAAAGGAAAATGACATGTTTTTTTTTAAATCAGCATTTTGTAGGAGCATCTTTTGTTGCAAGTCTTTTCTCTTATACCTCTAGCAGAACTGTACATCTAGATACTGAAATCATTGACCAATGAAAATAGCTCAAGCTCACTTAGATTGAATGGATAGTGTGTGGTCATAATGTTTTAAGCATTGCCACAAATGATCAAGGCCTGGACTTTCAGCAAACCATTCCAACACATGAATATGCTTTCATCTAAACCCTTTTATCCTCCTAACTTCATCCCTGACCTCTCTGCTGTGTTTCTCAGTGTGCATGATGCTGTTTTGTTCATTAATTAATGTTCTCTAATAAACCTCTGACTCTTCCACAGAACAGGTGGATTTATGAGAATAAATTACTCAGGTGGACTCTTCTGAAAGCATCTTGTTGCACTGGATTATATCAGAGCAAAAGGTATATCAACACCTTCGAGGTTTTGTTGGTGATAGAACTGAAAACCATGTATCATTTTTACGTGGCTTTACAAACTTTGTGGTTGTCATGCAACAAAATGTGAAACTTTAAAGGTGCATTAAATTTGCTTCTGCCTCTTCTGTCTTTCAAAATCGTCAAATACTCAAACCAGTTTAATCACCTCCAGGAATGTGGACGCATATAACCCTCGCTGATCTTTGACATATAAAGCCGTTGCACATTTGGCTCATCCGATGGACTCATATTTAGCTCATACCCATCAGCTGGCAAAGCATCTCTGCTCAGCTGAGGCAGCCTAACACAACATCACAGCAGCATGCGCTCTGAGTTTTTCCCACGGCCGCTTGTCCTCGACAGCTGGCCTCGACAGTTTACAGGGACAGGTGCAAATCTTTCACTATGTAGGTTGCACGGGGTCAGTGCTCCTCCTACATAATGACCTTGAGTCATTAAGTTAGTGGATAGAATCTCTCTGTTTGCATTAACATTAGCTAACCTTTAAGTGACAAATGACTCAATTGTAAATTAAAGTTTGTATGCCTGCATGTGTCCCAATTGCGTCCCCTTGCTGACACAATTATATGGGCCTTGTACTGTAATTTCCAGGGCCAGCCACAAGTTGAATGGATCCTGAAGCAGAATTTGATGAGGGGGCCCCGCTTACCCATAGACACCACAGCACTGACCTACTTAATCATTTCCATCGTTCATATTTTTTTTAAATGATCTGGAGAGTAACCAATAAATTATTTAAATTAACTTAATAAAAATCACCCCAATGAGCTTGAATTACTCAGCACTTGAGTGTTTCAGAAGGTAAAATCTGTAAATAAATTGTGGAGATTGGTGCTTATTGCTGACTAACTGATTTATTCTTGAAGTTTTTTACTGTTTCCATACAAATCAGCTAGGAAAGAGGTGCTAAGTTAGCTGTCTTCACATTTGTGCATGAAATGGGACTCTTAATCAGAGAAAGCAATAGAAACTATTACACTGTGGAGGTAGCATAAAATTATGATTGACAATATAAGTTGAACTATAAAAACTATGAAAACCTTGTTTATCTACATGAACTACAGTTGCCAGTTCTTTTGAATTTTACATGAATGGTATGTTACGTCTTTCAGTTGTTTAAAAATGCATTTCATTTATTTTAGCCTAATCGCTTTAAGGTACATTTTACAGCAAGCACTAGCAGTACAAGTTGTCAGCACCAGTTTGCTCATAACTTGGACTGGCTCCTGCTTAAATGAAAACAGCTTCATATATTTTTAATAAGTACAGGCAGATGAACATCAGCTCTGGGGGCGGGTTATGGCCTAATGTGGATGCATGATGTGATATATTGCAATATTTCAAATCTGATCTTTATCTCTATGATAATGTTCAATTCTTGAATGCAATCAACCAACCAACCAACAAACTATTTATAGTAAACTTTCATACAACCAGCTTTGCCGGTATATGAGAGCTCTCTGTTTTTCTATCAAGACAAATACAAATCCCTCCAATCAATAATCAAACCATACAAATACTAAACACTGACCAGATCACAAAATTATTGTGTGTACCAGGCACACACACACCCGCCCACGCCCGCACACACACACATGCAATACAAAATAAATAGGCCACGACGTGACCATAAAATAAAAAGAATACTAAGGCAACAAAAGACTTTTGCTAACTGTTTCAAATGAACAAGCAGTGCAGAGATCAGAATAAAAGCCGCTTCACATCAGCCAAAATTTTACTTTCATAAAACCCAAGTAGTTTTGAGGGAGACAGGCTGAAATCTTTCTTCTCTTCTTTGTTTGTTTACCATTTGTTTGGTGTCTTCATTCTCTTTCAGTTCACCTGGTAAAGAATCTGCATTTTCTGGAATTTTCTCAATTGGTAAGACACTGGTTGAGTTATGGGTTCAGAAAAGTTAAGAGAAACTGAGCTTCTTGTGAATTAGATGCAAAATAGTCAACAGTGCTTTGGAAATTTAAACTCAATAAACACAATATTGTTATTTTAGACATCGCAGAATATATGTCGTATGCTGGAGCTGCCATCCAACTATGCATTTTTTGATAAATTGATGTACAAGTTTCCTTAACTTAGGATGGCATTGGATACATGGAAATGAATCTGTGTGCTTCCAGCAAAATGTTAACAAAATAATAAAAAAACAACCAAACACCACAGCGTTTTAAACCTTTTGGGTCATGGTTTTAGTAGCTGGGAATTGATTCCTCTAAAGTTTCCATGCTGGCTTCAGATTCTCAGTTAAACTTGATGCTGGATTATGAAGCAGCACAGATGTGAAATAAAACATAACAGAATTTAAAAAAACTTTACAGCCCACTCTAAAACTCATAAAGCTCATTCACTTAGAACTCATAAAATTGCTAAATAGTCCCATCTGAGACCATCTGCCTGTGCTCTCCTACAGCTGAAAGTTCTGACCTTGCTGTTTGGACCACTGACTTTTTGACCCCCTGTCAATCCGGCTCTGACCTCTGCACAAGTGCATGAGAGCCCCGGCTTGAGCTGAGTGGCATGCCACAGATACTCGGAGCGTGGGTTTACTTATGGAGCGAGGCGTGCCAGCGACACACACATGGTCAGAGCTGCAGCTGCCACATGTAAAGCTGTGTGCTGTGAGCCCGAGGAGCTTCTGCATACCAGACTGTCACTGAGTGTGGATGTGAAAAGTGGGGCCGACATAGATATGGGTGTGACCGACTTGTGAACGTGTCTCATATGTGCAAGTTTGCATGTTTGCGGTCCGAAAGCCTTAAATGAGTCTGAGCAATTTGCGATCAGTGTAAATGCCTAGGATGGTCAGCAAGCAATAAGATGCATCCACAAAAATGGGAAATTATTTTGGGAGGGGTCGTTAATAGCTTCTTTAAAACTGCTGACACAACCAAAAATGCTGTGAGTCTTCAGAAAATAATGTGACTGCTACAAATGCTGTCCACATGCCACTGCACCGATAAAAAAAGAAGCCTTGAGATTGGGTGATAAGTGTGTGTCCGTACACGTTTGGACAATTACAACCCCTGCACCACATGCCAGATAGAGATAAGGTTGCAGGCGTGGTCTGTTTAACATTTGCTCAAGGCGCTGATTGAGATACTCTATCTTAATAAGGTGGACAGTGCAGCTGGACAATATGAATGACACCAGGAGTACAGAACAGTACGGAGCGCTTCAGGCTTTGGCATTAAAGGAAGGGGGAAAACAATGTGTGATGTTTCCTTGTCACACAGACCACCATAATGCAGGCTGTGATAACGGCGATAACAGCCTCCCTGCCATGCTGTGCTATTCTGAGAGGAGTGGGGCTCTGGAAAAACAGGATATCCCCTTTGTTTTGTTGGTGTTGTTTTAAGCAGTTAAAACTTGTAATCTTTCTCATCTGTTTCATTATATGTTATTTCCCTAGGTATTTGCTCTTCTTACAGTAGATTAGAAAAAGGCTGTGCTTCGAGTTATTGTTTTTCTTTTTTGTGTACATTTGACCAAACTCCTCTAAGTTCAACATGTGGGTCAGAAGGTCACTAAGGCCAGGAAGGAGGTTAAAGGTAGCTATGTGCACAATGGGACCCTCGGACTGTCTTCTGTCAGTTGTTATTGGATCCATCAAACCCCAGTGTGCAGATGAATGCTTAACAACTAACAAGTATTTTTTTCTTGCATAAACTGAACCCTGGGCCAGCCTCTCTCAAGTAATTAAAATGCTAAAATGAAATGTGGGAGTGAGATAAAAGTTATTTTTTACAGAAGATGGAAAGGGGTGACTGAGGCCAATAAGCAATGCAATGTTTGAGGTGATCTTTGAACTCCCTTGTTGCTGAAACTTGACTTGGCTGTTCCGTGGAAACACAGAACAGCCAGTTATAATGTGAAGTTTTAAAGATCACCTCAGTGATCACCTCAAGTGCTTTACATCATAAAATCATCATACAGTCACCAATTATGAAAAAAGCAATAAACATTACAGTTTGTCAAATGTCATAATCAAAATCTTCAAGCAAGTACATGTTTATTCTCCTGACCAATGTTCCAATTACTAGTAAATCAAGGCGGCTCTAAACAGGCGGGTTTAGAGTCGCCTTGATTTTAAAGGAACTCAGGGTTTTGGCTGTTTTGCAATTTTCTGGAAATTTGTTCTTCAGGTGATAGAAGGCCGACTTTGTAATTGACTTTATGTGGCTCTGAATGTTCAGGTCTGAGTCCATCACCACATCCAGATGTCGGGCCTGATCGCTGGTTTCTAGCTGTAATAACTGAAGCTGTGTGCTGACTCTAGATCGTTTCTCTTCAAAGATATTAACTTCAGTGTGTTTCTGTTCAGCTGGAGAAAGCTAAGGCACATTGCAATTTAATAATAATAACTAATAGAAAAACTACAAGGGTCATATTGGAAAAAAGTTTGGCCAGGTTTAAATAGCCTTTCTTTTTAAAAGATATTAAGCCATCAAGCACTTTTGGATTCTCAAAAGTGCTTGATGGCTTTAGAACCCTCAGTGTATTGCTACATGCCTTGTAAAGCCACCTATGCAAAACATCACTAACTTGGCATCCCAAGGTGTTAATATGCCACATCTTATCTTCACTTCACATGATTTTCTTCTTGCCCCTCTTCCCTCATAACTCTCGTCCTCCCTCTCCTTCCTCCGCAGGAATTTGAAGCTATCGGCCAACAAGTCAGCAGGGCTTCTGCCAACGAGGCACCCTCCCCGCCATAATTCACCCTGCCTTCTTTAATACACACAGACAGCACTGAAGGGATTTGTTGTTCGGTGTTCCCTCGTCTCAGGTTTCACTTAATGCAGTGAAAAAGAGGAAAGAAATCCCGGCTGGGAGTTTGCTGCGAATAGAGAAACACAGCTGGTGCTAGCTAATGTCAAACAGTGGTTTATGTTTCTTTATTTTAGCTGACACCGAAATCATGGGCTGACACGATCTCATCAGTTGAGAAGTTTAGACATAAAATGGATCATTAACAGATTTGGTGACAGTCCAATTGGAAACCTGTTTATACTTGCAGGAAATCTGCTCCCACCATATGGACAGAGAAAACCATGTTACCCAAACATAACTTTGCCCTATCCATGCTTAATGTCTCTGCAGTCCTTTTGTAATTACTGTAAATATTTCAATAAAGCAGAGCACTTTAAAGTTGAGATTTGTTTTAGGTGTGTCATTTACTAAGCTGCTGGTTTCTCCGAGAACTTGATGTCTTAAATGCACACAGAGAAAATGACGTTTGATGTGCGAGCCTCAGTTTTGAAGATAATAAGAACATCGTTTAACCTCAGCATTTTCCGACTCACTTTCTGGAAATGGCTTGTTGCTGCTTTTTTGAGGACATTTACAGGATTTATAAGGAAAAGTCACCCGCACATTCAAACCAACACAAACAAAGTGGCTTGTGTCAAAACAGCCTGAACGTGAGCTCACCGCATAGAGGACTGAGTCTAAGAAGGGAAAGGGAATCCCACTGGACTTTGCTCTGTTTACTTTCAGACTCAAAGACAATGTTGTGAGGGTTTATGTGTCAGGACAGTAACAGAGTTAGATAAGAGCTGTCTGGAAAGTCCCCTTCCTTCGCGTGACTGTCTGGGCTTATCTTAAAACTTGTTCAGGGAGGTCACTGCTCAAGGAAAATTCTCATATATTACGACCATCTTTTGAAGGCAACTTAGTCTCTGCCTCTGCTTATAGCTCTTTATCCAGAAGAATCATTATTATTTTTGTTCTAATCAACTTTAAAGTTGGTAGTAAGAAGTAATGTAAGAAACAAAGTCCACAAAAAAGAAGATTTTTTTTTCTTTTATAACATAACGGTACAGTATTTGTCTACTATCTCCTTTGTAAGTTTTGAGGTAAAAGCTGCACAACTAAGCAGTTTGCACTCCATATTCTGAAAATGTTATATTATCTACATGGATTGACAAACCAGTTACCGATAAAGGCACTACTGTTTTCTAAATGTTTAAGAGCTTCTGGTGTGGCCTAGAAATGTTGAAATGTAACTTAAAAAGGCAAAACAAATGGATATAAAAAAAATAAGGAGGGTCATATAGTTTGTGACTTGTTGCATGGCACTTTGCTTTACATTTCCTTCTAAGTTATTGTCAAGTGTAATTTTTTAATTAAACAGAAGATAAATAACTGAGGCTATGAAAAAGATTTATGCGGCGTCAATGCACTTCCATACAGTTCTTATTGGAGGCTTGTAGGGGGCAGTAACGTGACGGTTTGCACACTGTTTTCACAGAGAAGAAGAAAAAAAAATGAGCGAAAAGAAACTATAGTGGTTTCATAGCGCCATTTTGTATTATTGTTTCCAATGATAGATAAATTATCTATCCTTTAAAGTACTTCCCACTCTTAAAAACAAGAGTTCACATTGTTTCCTATGAAAATTTCCGGCCTGCTGAGAGCCCTAGCTGACCTTGATGGGTGAGTAAAGACTTCATGGTAGTATTATGGATTTGGATATATAAACTTACTTAACTTTCATCCCGTTGTGCCAACCTAAAGCAAACCTCAATACGCATACATCTTAGAGTTGGATGAACGTTTTGATCTGTAACACATGGTACCTGTGATAAATATAAATTCTTCTAAAGTCAAATGAATGAAATGATGTCAAAGTAAGAAAACCACCTTTGAGCGACTAAACATAACTATCATGCATGTGTTTTTTGAAGTTATTAATGTTTGACTGCATGAGGAATGCTGGTCCATGATTTTAACTTTGCAGCTTTTAAGTCTCTAGTTATGCAGTTTACATGTTTCCATAATCTCTCAGTTGCATTGTCTCAGGAAAGTTTTATTGATTTGAGATCAGTTCCTCTGTGCACCCAATGGCCAAAGGTGGTTTGGACAAGACAAAACCTAATTAATTTATCACACTGACACAATGTCTAAAACTATAACTATTATTGAACAAACAAACCACTGATTTGTTCAGACACAGAGCAGCTTCAGCAGCTGGAGAACATCTCTGGTGTTTGTGTGCGCTTGGCTCGCAGGCCCTTTTGGCCTTTTGTACACGTCTGTGGTGAAGGAGGACGATTTTATGCTGAACTGCTGAGCAATCAGAAGTTTAATGTTCTTCACACAAAATAAATCCTGAGGCACAATGGAGAAGCTCTCCATCATTTCAGCTTGTGGCAGTCAGTGCAGCTTTAGTGTAACAACCTCCTCCATGGCGTGTTTGGTGTGATATACAGCTGATGTGAAATCAGGTCTAAACTGAACTGAACAAAGCAATAAAGCAGACTGTCATGAGGCATTTTCCTACAATAATAAGTCATTATAGATTTCTTCTTCTTTTTTTTTTTTCATGTCAAATTTAAAGAAATCTGACAATTGCTTTGAGGATTTGCATTGTATTTGTTAGGCCAGCATTTGGAGCTGCAAAGGTTTTGCAACCTCTATCAATTTTTTCTTCATAATTGCCTTGCATTTACTTCCATTCCTCTTTCAAACTGCTCTGTAGCCTTTCCTGTTCCTGCTGAAGAGAAGCATGTCCGCAGACTGAAGCTGCCACCACCACCATCCTGCACCGTGGGAATGGCGGAGCACCAAAGCGACGTGCCAGGTTAATTTCCAAAGACTCATGTAGGCTTTTTCGTGTATCACCTGATCATTCCCCTGTATGGCTGTGATAAACTTTTAATGGGTCTTTTTTTTATGGCTTTCTTTTCACTATTGCCTTCTTCTTGGCGCTTCTCCATAAAAGCCACGTTTGTGGAGAGCATAACTATAATAGTTGTCAAGTCAGCACTTTCCTCCAGCTAGGCCTCTTGGCTGCCTCTCTGATATAAGAACATCTGTATTCATACTGAGATTAAATTACACACAGGTGGACTCTGTTTACTATTAGGTGAAAGGAATGGACACAAATATATGGCACACTTGTTAAAAACACCCAAAAAACTGCAAAACATTTCAAATCTGTGTATTTTTCCACTTCACAGTTGTGCCCACTTTGTTTACATTCTGGATGTAACTAAATAATAGACATTGAAGTTTGTGATGTTCCTATCAATATTGATTTCATAATAATGAATGCATCAGCATTTGAGCTGTTCTTATTCTCTGAGCACATTTAAGAGCAGGGGTGCAAACATGCGAGCACAGTCAGTGCCTAGACTGTTTTCTTTCTGTATGTGAAAATGAAACGACAGGCTCAGTATCTGTGAGTTAATATCGGAGCATTTCCATTTACATACTCTTAAAACCACAACATTATCTGCAGCAGTCAGTGTCTGACACGAGGTTTTCTGTGTCTGAAATACGGTGGGAAAGTGTCTGAAGGGAACATCAACTCACACAAGAGTCATGAGACCTAGCATCATATCCTTTAGATGACAGACATGTTTGAAATACTTTGATGCTCGGGAGCAGAGACATTCATAGTTATCATAAAAAGTCTGCTGACAAAAGCTTGAACAAGGGTGAAATGTTTAGTTTCGAACATTTTAGAAAATTGCAATAGAAATACAACGTGATGCATAATTCATGTTTGCCTTTCAATTAAACACTTAAACCAAAGTGAATAGTTCTTTTTCTTAATAAATATAGATGTGCTGATAGAAGATCTTTTTCCACTTAGCCCTGGTAACAGGAGCACCAACAAGAAACCACAAAACAGGAAGCAGAAGCCACAAGTACTTACTTCATATAATAATGAAATACAAGAAACAGCTCGGCCTAAGATGAGTTTTTTAAAAATAAAAACACATCTCGCTGATGTTTGCAAGTTGACTGGCAGAAACTGATGTGTTGGTCCAATATCAGCTTCTGTTCAATGCAGTTCAACTAAAGATCAATATTTTGGCTGATCATGACATTTATTGTGACACATTTCTCTGTACAGGACTTTGTCTTAGAGGCAGGAATTATTTGAGGAACTCGCTTTTTTATGCGTTTTTCTTTCCCCTCCTCTCAGTAAAGTTAGTTGCAAATAATTTTATTTCTAGGACTTCAGAGTGAACTTTGCATCACTGACTACATTTGATGGTGTAATCACACCGTTCGCACGCATACACGAAGTACCTAAAACATGCAGGCATTCAAGTGAGTATTTGTGTGTATTTCTCTCAGATCATGCCAGTCTCTCACAACCAAAACCAGTAAGAAAAAAACCCCATTTCACCTACATGAGAACAAGCCATTTCCAAAGCATCTTGCAAAAGAAAACAAAGTTCATGCACTCAGAGTCACTTATCACATGGCTAACCTTCCTCAGGTTCCTCAGCATTAACTAAGAACTAATTTCTACTCACAATCAGCTAAATAAAATAAATAAAAATAGCAGTGGGCTACAATATTCTTCTGTGGCTACATTAAATAAACACAACACTGTTTCTTAAGTTATAGCATGTTAAAGGACTGAAAGGTTAACAATCCAGTAAATATAATGGAATAGTTATGAGCTCAGTTAACTGGAAACAAATAGTAATAAATATTCCTTATCAAGCAATAACTCAAATAGGCGGTTTCTTTAGTACCTTTGATAATACTAATAAATAGTCACTTAAAAAGGGTAAATCTGATGAAGAAGGCTAGTTTCTGTTCTGAGGACCAAACAGCTGGAGATGATGTTGCAAAGAAGGATTCTTCATACAATCTGAGACTGCTATACAACAACATAGTGTCTTGTTTATTCCTAATTGTTTTTTCATTTCTTACACCGTTTTAGGACATAGGCTTGAATTGTGCCTTTTCTCAGAAGTCTAAAGCAAATGCAACCCCGATGCTGGTTGTGCATCTTTCCATCTTCCTTATTTTATGACACATTGAGAATACCATCTGCTTAAATGTCAGAGGAAAGTGCTAAACCGAGTTTATCTGAGGAAGTCCAACACATGACCAACCTGCCACAGTTTCCTTCCTCACCTCCGTTCGACTCAGTCATGTGACCTTTCCCCCTCAAACCGATACCACCCCCTCCATCCTTCAGCTACGTGTTAGTTTCTGTAATATGATAAAAAGCCCTTAGGCAAAGAGTGAGAACAATAACTCCACCAGGTGACAACAGGAGCCTCATTTCCGTCCCTCTTCTTGCACTTTTTCCTCTTGAATGGAGTTTAGAATGCAACTGGATTTCTGTGCTTTTCAGCTTGTTGCTTTGTGAAATCAAATGCGACTGTTGTAGCGTTTTATGCACAAATGCCAACACCAAAGTCAGTCTCATTTGGCACTGTTGTATAATGTCAACGTCATGCAAAGGATTGTAAGTTCTGGCTCTGTTATCTCCAGTGATGTCACTGAAAGACTGTAAAGGTAATGATCAGATAGGATCACAGAGTAAACAGTTAGACACTTTAACTGCATTTCTGCTGCTGCAAGCTAGACTTTGTCTTGCCTAACTGCTTTTCAAAGATACATAGTTTCATTACAGAGTGAATGGCTCATTATTAACGTGCAAGAAGAGCTATTTTATGTAAATATGTCACTTTACTGAATTCCCAAAGCTTTGCGCGCCAATAATTGCTAAATAATGTTGCAAAGCTGTAATAAAACTCTGCAGTCTTTGCGTTTTGGCAATGGTTTCAAGGTATTGCAACCCTGCCAGAAAAAATGTAGCACTCTTGTCTCTCAGCTTGTCAGACTGAATTGCGGCCATATCTGTGTGCCAGGTCTAGGTCATCATTTGTCAGGGGACGAAGGAAAAAACAGAAAGGGAAGAAAGAAAACTGAGGTGAGGGTCATTGTCTGATAGTCGCTAAAGCTGGGTGCGGGTTTCAGTCCCATAGATACGGCTGATTGAGATGGAAAATCAACACGCCTGAAGGGTGTTTGAGTGTCTCCACATGCATTGCCTAAAGACGTAGCAGATAAAGTTAAGAAAGAAGCATCTGGTAGCATTTAATTTGCTAAAGAAATAACTTTAACGACTTTTAGTGAGATTTTATTTTCACAGAAGTATTCCTACACCTTGAACTTTACCTCATTTTGTTACATTGCTACCAAAATTGTTGATATTTTTTTCTTTTCATCTGACATTTAATGTCACAGAGGCTACATAAAGTGGTTTTTAATTATGAAGTGTAAGGAAAATGAGACTGTTTTTAATTTTGCAAATGAAAATACTGATTCCTCTAAATGATTTCGTGTGCCATCAGTTGCCTTCAGAAGTAACAAAAAGTCCAGCTTGTGGTTAGCCACATTGCCAGAAGGTGCTCTGGTCAGATGAAACCAATATGCAATTCTTTGGTACACACACAAAGAGTTATTTGTGGTGGAAAACTGACACAGTAGATCATCTTGTAACCCACTGTGACAGATTACGATGGCAGGATGATCATGGGGTGGGAGCGTTTTTTTTCTTCAGCAGAGAAGCTGGTTTGAGGTGATGGTAAGATGGATGGAGCTAAATATAGGGCAGCATTTGAAGAACATTTTTAGAGGCTACAAAAAAACTTGCCACTAAGGTGGAGCTTCACCTTGTTTCAAGAAAAAAACGACCCCAAACACACAGAATCACAATGAAAAAGTTTTAGATTAGTGGTCCAAAACCATAGCCCTAAGGTTCCAGTGTCCTTCGCAATGGATGTAGCAGGGCATGAATCAAAGAATATTCCTACTAATGTGATATTGATACTTTTGTATATATCGAAGCAACTTTGTCTCTAAAGCTTTTATGTGGTTGAATTATTAAATAGGAATATGTTTTTCTGTTTTACCATGCTCGAAAATCTCCAAAGTAACAGATTATTTAGGATTGGATACAAGAAATACTGAAACACCTCTCTACCCAGCAACATTTTGACATTCCTCCAGAGGGATCCCAAGGACTTTCCCAGGACATAAACTGCATGATGCTCTCTGTGGGGTTTCATTTAAGTGGGACGTGCCCAAAAATATCTCCTAGGAGAGACCAGAAAGTATCCACATCTGTACCCCTGGGCCAAGCTTGAACAAAGCCCTACTCTTACACTCTTGCAAAACTAACACAATTTAAGAAACACTAATCTGAGATTTTTAAATAATTTTGCAAAAACAAATGGAAACCAATAAGCAGGTATAATTAGGAAAGTAATTGCTAACTATGTAGAGGCAGTATGTGTATCTGTCAATTTGGATTTCAATTCTCCTCTACACTGTCCTGATTTTGCAAGCCCATTTACACGTATTTAAAATAAGCATTTCTTGATTTGTTTTTGTGGTTAGATTTTAAAAGAAGGGTTAAAAAAAAATATATTTTTTGCTTACTTTATTACTTTCTACTGGAAACCTCTCTTCCATTGCACCCTTGTTTGCAGTGACTTAGCCACAAGATAGACTTTATGTGTAAACACAGTAAGCGCTGTTGTGACGTGTACAAGGCACAGAATGTTTGCTCTTCCTCTCTGGAATGAATGAGGCTGACGACTTGTCGTTTCAACCTTCAGCAAGAAATCCAACTTGTCTTTCCATCAAACCAGCATCTGTGTATTGATATATTGTCACAAAAATTCAATGACATCTATAACATTTCAGGTTAGGACCAGTCTGAGGATTTTAGATTTTGAGCTAGATGTCATAAAATCCAATTCTGAGACATTAAAAAAAAGAAATTTAAAGAAAAATAAGCTGCAGAAAACTTAGCTGGAGTGTCCGCAAGCCTTTGCCTTCATGGTTACTCATAACACCCAAATAAAAAAATCCCTCGTGACAGCAGCTGAACAGATCAGCAGCCAGAGGAGACTATATTAGTATACCAAACCACAAAGGTTGCAAAAATAACTCAGTGTTGAGTAACCATGAAGATGCATTTAATTTACTGAACACATTTCTCATTGTTTATAAAAGATAAACCTATCTCTGTGCTGCAATGGGGCTCAACCTTATGCGACATTTTTGATTTTCTCCATGTTTACGATAGTGGTTCGCTTATCTGAGTTGGATGACATGTCTGTCTTTGGTTTATTTCCCCCATGACCTCCAGCTGGACACTACAATTGATACTGTAGAAATGACGAGGAAAAAACTAAAAAATGTCCGCCTGGAAAATATGACAATGATAAAACTCTCTGTACCACGAAGGCAAGAATTGATTACTCTGTTTTTTGGTATAGATAACCAATGCAGAAAAACAGCGAATTAAGAATAAATAAATAAATAAATAACAGACCTTATTTTGAGTCAATGAATCACAAAAAAGGACCAAACATTTGAGATTCTGTGATGAACTCAGTGAACCAGTCCTGGTTAATAAAGAAGGTTCATTATCATCTATAAATCTGAGCCTCCTACTGAGTGCCCTTATCTATCCATATAAGAAACATTGTTTTCATCCTATAGCCTGGAGTCGGGCAGCGCTAACAGTTGCCTGTTTGGGGGACATCTGCTGCCATGTCCAAATATTGTTTTTGGCTCAACCTTCGCTGCCTGTGCAAGTAAGAGAACAGAGCAGGGAACTATTTTTACCTCAGCTGGACGGCCTGTGTTAACATAAAAACAATGCTCCTCTCCGCCGGTCGTCCAGCTGCAGAGCGGCTTTGTAACTACATAGAAGTACAAGCTAATAGATCATCTGAGCATGCTCAGAGCGTTAGGCCAGAGGTGACAACAACACACTGGACCTTTTAACCTCTCTGTACTCGTCTCACTATTCAGGCTTGTTCTTGTAAACAGCACACTGTAACTCTTAGAAAAGTAGTCAAAACTAAAATTAGCGCGCACATTTAAGCTCAAACATTTGATAAACATCGCTAGGCGGTTTAATGATAAACTTCAGTTTTAATGCACTAGCTGCACATTCAGCGACCCGGCACCCTGGAACAAGTGGGCTCTTCCACAGACACTTGAGTTCACTTCTCTTATCCAGGATGTCCTACGATTCATTTTACATGCATAATGGATTCAAGAGGTCACCATTAATGCAGAGACCTGAACTGTTTCAGAGCTTTTACAGGAACTCATGGTTGGAATAAATAACCGAAATGAAAACACTGAAAAGGAAATGATCTGTGGTTTAAGGGAAGATGTAGAGAGGGCTCAAGTTGTTTCCCTTTCAGATTATATTAGTGTTATTAGAGAGCTGGAAACACAGACACTTGAGAGTGCCTGAAAGCTTAACAAACACAGAGTGTTGTTCTTTACAAATCAGTTTCAGCTTACGTAGGTTTAAGGCATGTATTTTTAAAGTGGTTTTAATAGTTCGTATCTAAACTACCCTCAAAAAGCATTTCATAGATTTCAAAGTCTATATGAAATGGGAGAACTAATGTCCCCCTCATTTCATGTTTTGCATCAGTGACATGCTCAGATCTGTTGGAAAACCCTCACATTTCTCATAGTTTATCATAATTATATTGGAGTGATACATTTCACTTCGGTGAAGAGATAAAGCTCCTTAATATCATTTATATATTAAAAAAAATCTTATTACTAAAAAAATCATTACTAAAATATAATGTCTTTTTAGTCACTTTTTTGTTGTTATTCGTATGTGCTGCTGGTACATCTGAATTGCCTCACAGAGGAACATAAATGTTATTTCTATTCTATTGTATAAGTAATCAGTCTGAAGGAGTACTGTAGATGTGTTTGCTTAATCTGCAAACATTCTAACTGTACAGAAGGGAATAAGACATATGTGTTGCAGAAATGCATTCATTCTTAGACTTCTAATATTAACACTTTGAATGAAATGGGGTAATTATATTGGAAATATTGACCAATAAAATCAGTAATAAGTCTATATGATATTTTTTTATTACTAAGTAAAGAAAACATACATAAAAGCATGAAATCTATGTTCATCAGAAAAAGAGAAACCGCCAGGTTCAGTTTCACCAGTCCTGCCACTCATCACTGATTGACAACGATTAGATTTACTTCTTCAAACAAACAAACAAGAAATAGCAGGTTTGAGCTTTAGTCAACTGAAAGTTTAGTGAAATTCAATTCAAAAGTATCTTAATAAAAACATTTCTACATGAATGAAACCATTAATATTCCATATTATGGCTGTATAATGCACATAATCTGTGGAACAAAAGATTATTATAGGTCAGTCTAATGTCATGGTGACGGCATTTTCAAAAGACTTGTTCAGAGGAGTGAAACATTTTCGTTAAAAACTATGCCATGCAGTTTTCGGTCTTCACTTTTTTCAATCAGTGTTCCAGAAAGCAAAGCACTTTGTTTAGAATGAGAATCAGAAGGTCATATTTATTTTTCCGTAACACAGTCAGTCGGAGCCACAGTCACGACAAACATTTATGGCCTTCACAAAGATAAGCCATTATATGTCTTTAGTTGAACCTATTATCAACAAGAGAAATAATTCATCCTGTTCTCCTTCCATACCTCTTCTCTATTTAGTTCATTTTCCTGAATATCCCTGCAGCATTTTCCCTACTTCAGTATGTTTCTCATTCGAAAACAAACCCACACACAAGCCATAAGTGTTCCTGTTGTCTTACGTCACTTTATTTCCTGCAATTAAAGGTAAACTGAATGCTAAACACTGTTGTTGCAGTTTTGTTGAACGCTGTGTTACTTATCACAAACGGTGTCGTGTAACTAAGTCATTATGTCACTGTGTAAACTGATACTGCCTTCTGAAAGTATCGCTGCGTGTCTGCAGAGTCAATAAACACCATCATCAGAGTTTGACTCTCATCCAGCTGGCAGACTGTCATAAACAAAAGTTTCCACTAAAGGTTGCAACAAACAAAGAAAAAAAAAGTTTAGATAATAGACAGTGCAGGGATTAATGGTAGAAATCCAGTGACTGACAACAAAACTCCTGTTTATAGGCTGTGTGAATATAAATTTGAAATGAACGGTTTTAGTTTGTAAGCACAGTTCGAGCTGCTAAAAAGATAATAATTTGCCCTTCCTCATATGGTATTTTTTTCTATTTTTAGAGCACTTGCTGTCGATATTAAAGCTAGTGTGGGTAAGCTTTAATGTTTGAAACATATACATTAATGGCAGTCGTTAAAATAGGCTCAGATTCAAAATTATTAAGCTTTTTATTTTCTATGTACACATTTTTTTTTAACCAAATCTGTGTCATATTGGTCTTTAATTAGTTTCTTTTCTCATTATTTTTGATTTATATGACCACTGCTTCATTTTGAATCAAGATAACAGTGGCAAACCAGAGTTTATCTCAATGTTAAACTTATTAAGTATTTTACTGTAAGTGGTTGAATACTACTTGGTCCTTTTAAATTGCCTGAAGGAATCATGCTAGAGTGTTTTTTCTGTTAGTCTTGTGACGGACCGGGACCTTCCCTGCAGAGGGTGAAGAAAACGGAAGGATGAATGTTATTGATTAACATCAGATGGTTTGATCCTCCAGAGGCTTGCGGTGCATGAACTTACTATTCGGCCACCCCTATTCTGACATCCTCCAAAGAAATTCGAGCAGAAACTTTCCACAAACTCACAAGTTCAATGGATGCAAGAATTGTGCAGGTGATATCAAAGAAGGGGTCCTATGCTAACATGTAACTCGGTCTGTTGAGATGTTTTTGATTGAAATAGCTTTTGATTTTAGTACATGTGATCACTTAATGCTGCACATTCAAAGAACGACCATTTGCAGTTCTTTATAATCCATAAAATGTTTAGAAAATCTGCTGTGCATAATAATTTGGAACAGTGCATTTTGAGTTTTTCATTTTTGAAAAAAAAAAAATATATTGATCTTTTGGGGAGCTTTGTTCAGTAAAATTTGATTTATACTGTAATAGTTCATGACTTGAAAATTATACTGACCATCATTTGCATTGACCATTTAAGAAAATCTGAGAAAATATCACTTGCATAATAATTTGGAATATTATTATGCAAGTGATATTGCACTTCACAAAGATAAGCCATTATATGTCTTTAGGTGAACCTATTATCAACCTATATCAAGTGATATTGATATTGAAATATCACTTGCAATATTAATATTGCAAGTGATATTTCAATATGATAGAGTATGGAGTAGAGTATGGATACTTGAAGTAGAGTATCCATACTCTACATCAGTAGAGTATCCAAGTAGAGTATGGGTAATCTATTTGGAGTATCTGTACTCCAAGTAGATTTAGCTTTGACATTTCTTTTGCTCATGTGTTTCTTTAAGTGGCGCGGTCAAGATTGTAAGACTGGAGTAATGAAAGGAGACCTTCCAACCTCAAAGACATTTAAAATGTACAATAAAAGAAGAGTTTGACTGCTGCATCATTAATATTTTTTCCATAAGTGATTGACAAGGGTAAACAAAATTTTGGCTTGTAAATACTCCCCTCACCAATCCCAAAATTGTTTTTTTTAACCTTTTAAGAGATCTAACTTAGAAGACTAGAATAGAAGAGAAACATCCTTTCCTGGATCTTTTAGTTGAATAAAAATACTTTTAAATCGAGATCTCCCATGAGTGTATGTATAACTTCAGACTTCACCATCTTGTTGGAGATAAAATAAAGTAGATCAGTTTAAACCATGATCAATGTTTTCGCTTTAAATAGATCGATACTAACTTGTAAACACAGAAAGCAAACTTTAAACATAGCTGAGCAAACAGATCTCGGATAACTGGTCATCTAACCTCCTGTAGCTTTGTTACTGCTAAGATGGAAATTTCCCAAGCACACCCACAACTGCAGACTACAACAAACATCATCTCAACGTCTGTTTTCTGAGTGCAGTATGTGCTTACATAAGGGCGGCTTGACAAATAAATACTGAAAATACCGGTACATGATAATGTTTTACAATAATATGCTGTTATTAAGAAACCAAATGAAATGAAATCAATGTGGAGCAAATGTTCATGCGAGGGTCTGTATGGAGTTTTAGACTAACAATACACCTTTTGTGTTGCATGTGAAAATATGATGCAGATTCTCTTTTAGTATTTTCATGAAGCTTCCAGATATGCTATTTTAATTTTTAGCTCCATGATTTTTATGATTTTAATGTTAAAAAAAATATTTACAACCCTGCAGAAGTTATATTTCCTTTGTTTAAGAATAATGGAAAACAAGAAAAACAACAACTCATGAACAATGAGACAAAAAAGACCTTTTAAGACACTTCATGCTGCAGTTCTCATCTGTCATGCAATCACTATCGTTAGAATACCCAGTTATCATCTCAGTACTTTATCCTCCCCCTCACACAGACCTGAGATGACGGAGACAATGGCAGAAGTACCCCTGGAGACATGTCTCGAGCCATGGGCTGCATTTAACTTTTATTACCCGTGGAGAAGGATTGGCTGCTCCCGCTCCTTATTTGGAGGTGGGGTGTGCGTGTGTGGTTGTGTGTGTACTCAAGTCTGTGGTTGTAAAGTAAAAGCAGAGTGGCCCAGTCAGAGTGGAGCCAGGTGACTGAGGAACGTGTGCCAGAGAAACTCTCCTAGAAACTCTTTTGCATGTAGCTAGTTGTAATTTTTTTAAAACTTGTTTTTATATGGCAGCTTTTGAGACTGCAAGTTTTAGTTTGGACAAAGACGTGGAGAGACACAGAAGATCAGCTTACAACATCACTTGTAGAAATAGAAATCCTTCCTCTTATCTAGTCTCTGGTAATCATGCTTTCATTGGAGTTTTAAAAGATATATATATATATATGTATATATATATATATATATATATATATATATATATATATATATATATATATATATATATATATATATATATACTGTATATAATGTGCCTGTACATAGAAAATCACAGCAGGTAGGGGTATATTTGCAGAATTTATAGACCTACACATGGGAGCATATGAATTAACAAATAAATTATTTATTTATATGATCTAATTTTTCATGCATCTCCCCTTTGTACATTTTTTTTAATATCCTGGTCTGCATGGCTTGAAAAACTCCAATAAAGCCTTCTGACACTATTTCATTGATTTAACAAACATTCCCTGACATTCCGGATGTTTTTCACGTTTTGCAATGACAATCTTCACAGTGAAAGAGAGAATGTGTTGGCTGCTGTAACCTCTTTCAGGTGTGATGCGCTCTGGTCAGGCATCTGTTGGTGTGGGGGAGAGCTTCCTTTAAAGCCAAACACAAAGAATACAAGTTAGAAGAGGTAATTTTTGTGCACAGTGAAGAAGAAACACAGTAAAAGATGTTGCTATAGGAGAATAATGATTGGTTCATATCAGAACAGAAAACTATTGCAAAGGTTAGAGCCATTTATCACTTAAGTAAGCAGGAGGAAAAGGCCATTTTATTAATGACTGCAACTTAAGTCATGATGAAGACATGCAGGTTTGACGCAACACAACAATAGAGCGCAAGCAGCTTGTTTTGCTTAAGTTCTGAGGATCATTGTAGGCAAGTGTGAGAAAAGTTTTTGCTTTCTTTGTGGTAGTGATTTGTTTGAATCCAGGAATTCCCTAACGGATATGATTATTAATCTGAGCCACTCGAGACCTTTGAGACCGCCTGAATTAATGGTCAGTACAATCTTCGAGTTTGAACTGACTGAGGTTAATTCATACATTTACAAATTAGGGAAATTATTATTTTTTTTATATTGTCTAGTAAGTTTAGAAAGTTTTCTATCAAGGAAATCTCAGAAACAGCATTTTTGTTTTTACTGAGGTTATTTCTAGCTGATCGTAAAATTAGTTTGGAGGTAAGAAACATTTTAAAGCTCAGAAAGAGAATCAAGAACTGAGAATCAAACAAAATGCATGTGTAAGAAACCGAACCAGAAACCACAGAACTTGACCAAAACTATTCCAGATTATTATTGCTGAAACCTAGATTACAAATTATTGTTATAAAGCAATAATAATAATAACTGAGATGTTATTTTTGAAATTATTCTGCCCAAAACAAACTGTTTACAGACCATCCTGTGAACAGAACATACCAAACTTTAAATTGAGCAGATATCTGCCTTCATACTTATGGGATGTCAGTAAACAGCAATTATGTACAGCGGCAAAATCTCATACTGATTGGAAACTAACCCTGGATGTCCTTGGTGACTATCGTAGTTACACACCCAAGTTTGGGGATTAAAGAGTTAATAAGCAGAGTTCCCTGGCAGAAAAGGCAGATGTAAACAAAGCAAGCTAAAGCGCCTTTTTCTGCTCGAGGCGTGACCCTTGAGATAGGAGCTGAGCTATCATGAGGGCGTCTCCCTGAGTGAGTGGCCAGGAGAACAGAACGGTCTTTGTCAGGGTTGTGCACAGAAAAGAAAAAAAAAAGAAAGAAAAAAAAACTGCTGAGCCAAGCAGACCCTCAGCCCCTCTCCACCCTCCTCCTCCTGGGTTTTCTCTCTCTCTCTCTCTCTCTCTTTCTCCAACACACATACACTCACTTGTCTGTATTTACCATCAACCCCAGACTTTCCCTTCAGCTGGTGGGAGCACAGGCGCTGTTTTGTACTTAGAAACCTACAGCTGTGTGAGAATGTCCGTGTTGCACTTCAGGATGTATTTTTAAGGTGTGGCAAAGAGCTTAAAACAATTGCCAGGTAAAAAGCCTTAAAAATCGTGTCAGCATGACTCCAAACTAAAAAAACGTCTTGACGATGATTAAGGATTCAATTATTTTTGCTTTTCCCCCACTGGTCTAGTTATGATGAGTTAATGATATTGACATTATATAGAAAAGAAAATGCCTTTTGTTTTGGATTAACCTTGTTATTTCTATGTGTATGTCAGTCCTGATGCCTGTGCAACAAAAAGTAAGTGACTTATTAGACCTGATTTGTTTTATCTGAATTTATCTGCATAACTGAAGAGGAACAGAAACTCAACATGTGAAAGCTCAACCTCTCAACCAAGACACATAACCTGATAAAAACCTTAAGGTTAGCTCTACATAAGTCTTCTTTGATTGCAAAATAACATATCATCTTTCTTTGTCTATTAAAGATCAATTGAAGGGAGGTGGGGCAGGGATAACAAGAAGGCCTTCCAATCCCAAGTTAGGACTCATAACCAAAGACTGTATTGTTCAACAAGATCATTCCAGCAAATCAATCCTCCAAACAGAGACATCAAATGGTTTTTAGAGGCAATTAAACAGGAAATGTTAAGCTTCTGTGATGGCTTTCCGAAGCACCTTTTAATGGTGCAATTTCACAATCAAATGTTGGATCTCTAAGCGTGTATGTGTATATGTGAGCCTGTGTGCATGTTTTGATCATGTTTTGATCATAGAAAGCACCACATAAAACGTGCAAATGCCTTTTGTTTTTAAAATTCGTGAAAGTTGTTTGTTGTAATTCGCTTCGAACTGAAAAAGGATTAGTTCAAATGGAGCCCTGAAGGTCCAAAATTGTTACGACATTCATTCCCATGATGTTTGTATATATAAAAGAATCTCAGAGGAGCTATATATCCAGGGTTAGAATACCCAATTTACTGAGTTTATGTTCTTGCATGAATCGGCAACCTTGGTCAAACTAGGTCCTTACCCGTACAACCATTAAGTGCAAAATGCACCAAATTATCTGAGACTCTGGGGTGGAATAAAATTAAACATAGGTCTGTTCCATGTCAAGAAGGTAACCTGATTTCTATATATCCTCAGCAACAAGCTCCGGGCACCCTGTGCTGACTGCACATGCCTAAAAGCGATAGAAAACTTGTTTAAAGTATAAAAACGGAAATGTGTAATATTTGGTGTTCCTGTGCCCGCGTCCCATTTTTGATGCTTCCCTGGAGAACTGCCCATATGGCCCATATCTGAAACTGCCAATGACTGTAGAGCGCAGAATTAGGTCTGCTCCCACAGACCTAATTCAAATTAATTAATTAACTCCTCAGCAGGTCATTAACTTCTGCAGAACCTTGTAATGAGCCATCAATTTAAATCGGGAGCGTGGAGGCAGGGGAACAACTAAATCATTGTTCATCACGGGCAAAGGCAGGAAAACACTGAACTAACCTGAAAGCTGATGCTTCATAATGGTTTCAGAGCTTGTGCTACACCGTTTAGTTACAGAAATTAGTGATGAGCGTCTGAGTCTGACATGAGCGCACTGTTGTGTCAGAGCAGCATCAACCATGCGCTGTCTGTGTGAGCGGTAAAAGACAAAGGAAATGCCCGAGAGGTGACAGCTGTAACAGAATCATTTAAAGTCATGCCAAAAAAAAAAAATTACCAGTCCTGCACTGTATTTCAGTGTTTACTCAGTTTCCTGAGGACATGAGTGCACAGTTTTTCCTCAGGCCATGTATCTGAACACCCTGCCCCTCACGCATTCACTCTCCGCCTTGCTGCCCATGTCAACACAAAGCAGCTGCCGGGGGGGGGGGGGAGATTGCTCTATAGATGACTCAGTGACAGAAACGTAAGTCACAGTTTGTGTACCGTCTCCCTCCTCAGACGGCGCATAGAGCACGTGAAGAACGTAGTGATTAGCTCCAACAATTCCTCCAGGAGTCATGAAAAGCCCCTTTATCTGGTCTGATTTAATATTTTAGGGACTTTTAGAGTTAAATTGATGGTGTCAAGTCACAGAGGAGTCTTTATTCGTTTTCGGTGGGGGGGTGGAGGGGGCTGTTGCTAAATGTAGCCAGAACCTTGTGAAGGAATTTGCGCATGACTGATTAAATATGTTTATTTATTTATTACAAATGTCAATGTAGCTTTGTTTATTAGTTTAAGAGTGTGATTCTAAATGACCTATCCTAGTAGCTCCTGCCTGGATTTAGTTTGACTTTCATAATCTTCAGAGACTTTAATCTCAAACACATTCTGTCAAATTTTTTATTTACAGTAAGTCAGGGTTTATTTTTTTTGTTTTTAAAGTTATTATTTGAATGTTAGGCCAAAATTGTAGCTTGTTGTGTATGAATTACCTCAACCAACATTTTTCTGTGTTATACTGGACTATTGGAAAACCACTGATTATATCTTGAGGTTGTATAGCAGGAAGCAACATAAGATATTTGCTGCATTTGTGTGAAAAGCCTCCTCTGCACACTTGCATCTTCGACTCCCTCTCCTTCTGTAGTGACATCATAGATGCAAATTGTGTTTGTTTTCTTGCTCAAATTTTATGCAAAACGTCTGACCAAGGCAGGAAGATGTGGAACTAGGATGATGAGTTGAACTTTACTCACGCCTAAAGGGAAGGATAAGACATTAATATTGCATCAGGAGCTTTGCTGTGGCAGATTCAAGGGGGGGGGATTTGTATTTTAAAAATCTTCAGCTACGCAACGCATTCAAAACCTAAACACAACAACTTCATTGTTTCTATGGAGGACTGTAATTTCCTTTGAAGAGTTGGAGTAGTTTTTGACCAAAGTCTTTCAACATAAAGGAGCAACTCCGTCCCCTCAGGGTGCTGAGATGTTTATCTGTGTTTATTAGGTTTAACTAAGAAAAAAATGTGAGGACTAAAGATGTTGCATGTCAGTAATATAGAAGTAAATATTCAGTCCAGGCTTCCAGCAGAGGATGGTGGAGATTTTTACGCATGTTTGTCAGGCATCTCCTTTAAACATTGCACATCCATAATGAAATGGACACACTTTCTCATTGAATTCAATGAGAAAGTGTGTCCGAACTTTTGGTCTGTACTGTATGTCTCTATGAGAATGATGCAAGTGAATTTCTAAATCTCAGTTTGGTTTTTACCTGTAGAGTAGTTAATGGCTTTCCATTGTTTATGTCTTAGCTGGTAATCCGCCACAAATTCTCCCCGAGTTATCTGCTAAAGGTTGCCAATATTTGCAAAAGTAAAGCTGGTGAGCAAATCTTCCGTCATGGAACAGATGTTGGACAGGCGTTATCAGCGAATACCTGTGTCAAAATTGAAGAACTATTTGTTTAAATCAGTGTTTATAGTCATGCAATCATCTTTATATTTATTCTGACCTGTTTTAGTTGAGGGCTTTACAGTGGAGCAGTTGTTAAAACTGCGGGCTTGCAGAAAGTCCTGGCTCCCTGCATATGTGTTGTTTCTCTCTGGGCACTTTGGCTTACCCCACAGTTCAAAAACAATTAACTAAAGTGTTTTGTTAACTGGTTACTTTAATTTGCTCTTAGATGTGTGTGTTTTAATGGTTATTTGTAATCTGTGTTTCTGAGTTTTTATCCTCATATTGACTGTAGAGATCACTCTTTAAAGAATGACAACATTATTATCCAGTTAAAATTAGGTTTTCTTGTTGTAATACTTATTAGAAGTGCCATTATTCAATTTTGTGTTTAAAGCTTAGTTCTACGTAATTATGTCGTAACAAAAGAAAATCATTAGCATTATTTTACTTCGCAAGGGAGCCTGTATTTTGTTCTTTAATTACAATAAACACTGTCTACATCAATAAAACTGATCAAAATAACTATTTTGAGCCCAGCACCTTTCCATAAATAATAATCCTAAAATAAAGACTAATCCAACACCACAAGGAAGCCTGATTAGACAGTGAAGACTGTTTTTAATACGAGGAAAAATGAAAGATGCTTACTCTTTTTAGTTAAAGTTTCTGCAACAAAAGTGTGCCATGATTTGGATTTGTTGTGAACAAAAAAACGAAGCACAGAACATGCCAACAGTTCATAAAGTTTTAATAGAAATCAAAACAGCAATGGTACCCATTTTACAACAGAACAAAATTAAGAGAAACTGTAAGATTTGGTGAGCCAAGCTCTTATGTACAGCATATTGCACTAGAAAAAGAACAAATATCCCGCCTGTCCTCCTCCTCTAAATCCCCCCATCGCTCCAGTGTCCTGCGTGGTTCAAAAAAATCTGCACAGGAGACGCAGAGCAGTCCCAAAGATAACACAGCCAATGCTTTCGTCAGAAAGAAAAAACTGCTACATCTGGACTGGGTCTCGCTTCATCAGGACACACACGAGTGTGAAATCCTTGAGACCACTCTGAACGCAAAGAAAGCAGAAGGTGAAGACGATACAGCTGAGCGCAGAAGTCTCAAGAAAGATTCCACTGTTCGGTTCACGTAGTAAAAAGCGTTATTGTGATTCTCACTCAATTAAGTTACATTCAAACCTTTTAGGATATAGATTTCATCTCCAGGAATGTTGGACATGCATTTCTTTTTTGTACTCCATTTACATATATTAAAAAGCCCTTTAACTGAGTGACACAGCAGACTTGGCAATATCCAAAATCAATAATGTCTTATGTTAAAAACTGTAATCATAGAAAACCAAAAACATCATGTTGTAGTTATTTCTTCTTACAAAAAACAGTATGTAAAATTTGTTGTATAAAGATAGCAACTGGTGTGTCAAATTCATGTCAAATGTATATAAAAAAAACAAAACAAAAAAAAAAAACACCAAATCACAACACTTGACAGTCTTTCTCCGTTTTTTTCCAAAACAAAACTGATATTGATATCAAAGACCCTGAAGATCTGAACAGAAACGTCTCACTTCAGCCAAGGTTGAGACGGCGGAAAACTAACGTCAGGCTCCGATGGAGCGGCTGTTCAACTCGTCTCAAACAGAAACAATACTGGGCACCGCGGCGGCTCATTTCCTCCTTCAAAGCCTCGCTCGATTGCAGATCATAAAGCACGAAAAACCCGAACGGGTCGGGCCGATCAATCAGCAATCAAGAGGGAAAGCTCAGCACAGAAGTAGAAAGAGAGAGCTGCAAATACAGTATACAGATAAAAAAAAAAAGAAAAGAAAAATAAACAGAAATCTTTTTACAGTGCATGTTGCAAAAAATAGTCGTTTCTGGTTTTGAGAGGGCTCAGCGCAGGTGACAAAGGTCGCCGTTCGTGCCGAGAGATGTCGAAAAGGTTGAGCCTGTGCCTCGCGAGCTTAAGTGAGATTTGTGAAACGGGAGAGTCGGGACCGCTGAACTCTGGGATATACTATGCCAAGTGCTGATGAGGATGATGTCGGGGCAGGTCTTTTTACTCACAAGGCACAAGTTTTTGTTTTGTTTTTTTTTTTTGCAAGTTTTGATTGTCTTGTCGTTTCGCGCGATTTGTAACAACTCACGGCGTTTTGCGCGTGAAAAAGAGAGAGAGAGAGGAAGAGAGAGAGAGAGAGAGCACGAGGCACATGGCTTTTAGTCCAACCTACTCACACGCAGGCTTTGAAAACTGAACGCACTCCGACGACGACGACGAGAAAAAGGACTGTACAAGCCGAGACGGCGTCTATACAGTAGCACTGAGCAGTTGCGCACAAAATAAATTAGAATAAATTACTTCAGATGAAACAAAAATGAAATTCATCTTCTGGGAGTAGTTAAGTGAGTGTATCTGTGGTGCTTTGGACTGCAGATGACAGTGTGTATCAAAACCATCTAAACTGGCTCAGCGTTCAGTGTTTGCAGGAAACAAACTCAGCTACTCTCATAGCAAACCAAAAAAAAAAAACTTGACAGCATGTAACACACTTCATGTTCATCTCCTCTTTAGCAAATACAGCTGAATGAGTTAGGTCTATATGATAGCATGACTGCTAACTACTCCCGGGAAAAAAAAAAAGAAAAAGATGAACAAAAAAACCCCAAAAAACAATCAGTGTCTTCAAATGTTTATATAATGACTTTATAACCCAATATGATGCCAAAAAGGAACAATCTCTAACATAGTATTCCAGAATTTACATCGACACATAGTGGCTGTGTTGGTGTGAGTCGCTGCACAAAGGTTGTATGAACGTGTTCCCATGTCCGTAAGAGATTGTTTTTTAAAACTGTACAGAAGTAAAGCTGGCAGTTTGAGACATGTCGCATTCGGAACAGCGCTGGAGAGAAACAAACCCCACCCCGCCTTGATTGCCAACACATCTGATCGACTGGCTCGAAGCCGCAGTGCAGCAAAGGGCAAAATTTGCGATTGTCGATCCAGCCAGGCGAGTGACTGGACGTTTGGGAGAACGATGGCGTTTTTATCCAGAGCTTTTCAGGTGATTGTTCACGGATCCCTGATGGTAATCCCAGACTGAGTGAGGCTTCTGGGCCTGTGTTGGTTTGTGCTTGTTTGGTCTCAGGACTTGCAGATGGAGAGCACCAGACACGTGACCCCAAAACTATTACTGCGTCGCATCTTTAAGCGTCGTGCCCGGAATCTCTTTGGCACGTGCAATTCAAGTAGGTTCATTCAAACAGTTGATTTTCAACGTGCATCTGAGCAGACCGACAGGTTTGATGAGCCAATGTGGAGAGGTGAACGGTGAGTACGGGGCTTTCTTTTGTCTTTAGGAGAATAACTCAGAAATGTGCCTTGAGTCTTTCTTCAAAGGTTCGCGTCTTTAACTTCAGCACGGAAATGTCCACAGTCTTGTCACCTAAACTTTAATCTTTATCGCTCTCTCTCTCTCGCATGATATTTTTGATGCAAAAGGGCATTTTACTGCGGCAGGAGGAGAGAGTAAGGCATTCCCTGGACAGATGGAGGTCCTTCAGGAGTCGACACACCAGATAAAAAGAGCAGTTTGCTGTACAAAATAGGTCATCTTACAAATATTTCCAAAATATCTCTTCAAACAAAATGGCTTCTTCTCGGAGATGCAGAACAAAACAAAATAAACTAGCAAAATAATAATAATAATAATAATAAAAAAAAAAAAAACAGTAATCAGTCTCCGTCCAGCGGTGACCAGTGTCTTCTTCATCTCATCTTCATATTCAGTTAGAAAAAACAAAATCCAAACCCGTCGTTCCATCTTACAGTGCCATCTCTTTAAAGTTCGAGTCCTTGGTTCAAATTAGAGTACAAAGGCCAAAGTGAAAGGCCAGCTCAACGTCCCTTCATCTCTGCTCTCTCCTCAGGCGCGGTACCAGAGGCTCTCTTGGGAACAAAAAGCCGAAGAGGGCGATTGTAAGGCGCATCCACACGGGCAGGTTCTGTCTCTGATGCCTCATGAACTGCAAGAGGAGAAAAAGAACAAAATGCCAATGAATCTCACTTATCAGTAGAAGAATAACGCCCTGTGAGGTAAAACCCTGCAAGTGAGAAGGATTAGATCAACTACGCTGAATGTTTCCACATTAGCCTGTATCTAGAAAACATCACTGAGACGAACTCTAATATTTGCTGTCTTTAATGGGAAAGTTATGATTTTTTGAAGAGAGGTTCTGTGAAGTACCTTAAGATTAAGATAAATGTAGCAATTTAAAGCAACTCCAAAAATGTTAGTTTTTGTGGGACAAAATGCTACATTAACACATATATTGGTAAAACTGCTAGGTTTGTTGCCAGAAAAACAAAGTCTGAACTATAGTGGTAAATCTAGGAAGCTGCTGGCTATAGGCTCTGCATCATCAGCTGATCATGAAGGGCTTGATATGCAGGAGGCGACATTCGAGATCGTGCAGTTAGACGTGCATATGTGGGTTCGCGACATGACACAAGAGTTGAAAAATGTTCAACTTGTGTCGCTGCCGTTGCGTCCCGTGTGTGGAGCCCATTAGTTGGATAATTTCAAAACAACTGCCAGACAAGCGTGTGACGCGACAATGCCATATTTGTAGGCGCAGGAAAGATGTTGCAAAATCCAAAAGCTGTCAGTGGAGTTTGAGCTCATTGACAGGTTGCAGCCACTGAAGCGCACAGACACAGCCTTCAGCCTTCAGCCTCAAACAGAGAAACTTTGGTGCAGTTAAGGCCACCAGTGTTCAGCTGAGAAAGCAACACCAAACCTTGAATCAACCTCTTTGTGCAAGTGCAGACAGTTAATAAAGCGTTCGATCACATGTTTTAAATTGCTGAAATCAGCTAAATCTGCTGCTCTGCTCTGGGGATTTGTGTCCTTTTCCACACACACACTATGATATAACACCCACTACTACTGATACTACTGTGACAGAATCCAGATATCAAAAAGTAAATCAGGTTGCTGACTCTGCTTCATTATTTTCTTAACCAATGATGTGATCTCATTGGTCCCGTTTAAGTGCGTCCGGGAATCTCCCGCCTCCCTTCAGCCACTGGGACTGAAACTGCCACCCGTAGATATTGCAGCTTGTTGCATAAGCACTCCAAGAGCTTCCTTCATCAGGGTCCCTACCAGTCTAGGAATCAGACTCTGCCACAGGCTATTTGATGCAGAACCGGCAGACTGGGTTGAATTTAAGCAGCACCACTAAATGTACCCTAATTGTCCCTAATTGCCCTTAATTCTACGCTACTAGGCTTATTTAAACAGTAACCCAGTGTTTCTCGTGAAGCTCATCTTTCTGCACTCGTTTTTATAGGTAAAGGAGAACAGTGTGCAATTTATTTTCTTATTATTCCCTAAACCATTAAAACAATGTGAATGTTTGCCCCTCTCGCTTAATGTCAGGGTGGGTTTTTTTCTTAAAAATGAATATAACCACAAGTAAAGTTTGCTTCAGCCAGGCAAAAAGCCACACATTGGCCCGTAACGGTAAGTTCTGCTTGGAAAGCAAGCGCAGACGTCTAACAATAGCAACACAGGGAAGTGATTGGATATAATAACGGGTTATTTGTGAGGCTTCTCCCAATGGAATATTCCTCCACCGGGTAGAAACCAATCCGAGCTCAGACGCCTGACAAATCAGGAAAATAAAAGAAAGTTCTCTCTTATCTCTCTGCTAGAGAGTCACACATGCAAACCAAAACACACACAGACACGCACAGGCTGAGGCAGGCGGTGGGACAAGTGAGGTATTGTGGGTAGCCGTCACGTTACTGGCTGTGTTCATAAGTGTGTGAGTCAGAATCTATTTTTAGATGCGCGTATAAACAGCCGGCAAAGTCTACCCAGACACAGACGTGCTGCACGCTAATGTTTGTGACAGTAGTATCGATCTCACCTGCTCATCTTTGAACTCTGCAGAGTCATTCTTCGAATTTTGCTCTTCCACAAGGGTAATTTTTTTTGTCTCTCTGGTCTTTCAGCAATTCTCACCTTTTCTACGAAACTACGCATTTAACCGCTTCTCAAAAACCACACCTTGCTATCAAAGCAGCCTTCGTTCCAGAACAGTCAGGGCAGCTGATAAGAATCTTTAGCTGTACCTATTAATTAACGTGACTAATAAAACTCCCAGGCAGGACAATAACCAGCTTATTTATCTGCTTGTCATAGACTTTACCATGTAAATATGTGTTTAAATCAAATATTACTCATCAGTTCCAAAATCTGTCCCACCTCACAAGTTGTTTCAAAACAAATGATATATTTATATACTATAACTTTCATCCCCTTGTATCTTTGAGGCACTTCACTGGTTTATTGCGGATTCACCTCAATGCTGAGAGCAGAGGCTTACCAGTTCATTGTGATCCTGGTGGAACTTGTCTCCAATCTCCCGGAGTTTACGACCAATTTGGGCCTCGGCACTCAGCCCCATCGGCTCCACCTCGGGCCTCTGTGCCATCCTATCGTCCTCCGCCCCTCTGTCCTCTTCCTCAACAATGTGCCTTCCTCCTCGGTCCTCCATGGCCACAAACTGAGCGGGAAGATGTAAGGGCGATCCAGCGTTGCCTAAAAAGATCAAATTAATCTTCTTATAATCTTCTTTTTTAGTTTTTTTTAAAGAAATTTTATGAGTCATTATGTTGGGCATTTGTTGCATTGTTTATCATGGATTGTTAAATATTTCTTATCATGATAAGAATTTTGATTTATTCTTGACTCGATAAATTTCAACTAATGTTTGTTATATATAATGAAACTAACAGCATTATCACAAATGCAAGTTTTACAATTTTCTCTGGTGTTTGTTCCACAAGAGCATCAATAAATATCAATAAATTAAAAAATAATAATTAAATGCAGTTACTACATGCAGTTTAGGGATATAAACCACACTTTAAGTAAGTGGCATCCTGAAGAAGCTTATTTCCAATGGGAATGTTTGTGTGTTCTTCGCGCTATGATTGTTCTACCATACAGTCACAGCAACCCACAAACCTAAAACAGTCCACCCCTACCTCCCACCCAGGCCTGAGGCATAGTGTTAGGTCTAACTATGAGAAACTCATGTCGACCTCTAAGCCACCAAGAATTTGATCACTGCTTCAGCTGCATCCTTAAGTGAGCAATATTCTCAAAGGACATGGGCAGCTTGAATGGTTGACCTTTGAAGGTCTTAAGGAGAAGTCATACTGGGGAAAAGAGCTAATAAAAGCCTTTAGACTTTAACATTTTGGCTTTTGTGTAACATATGATTTAGTTAGAACCTAGAAAAATCAGCAAGAGTACAAATAAAGAGTTCATAAATCAACAAGAAGACTGATCCGAGGTATACAACTAAAGCACCTAATTAAATCAACAAGACACTCAGTGAACTACCAGCTTTTATTGGGCTGTCACTGAGTTCACTCAACCTCAGGCGCTCGTATCTGCAGTCATGCCACTAAGAGGGAAAAACAATGTATTTGTTGTTATTGCTATTCTGCCTCATGCACGACAGCAGACTTTGTTTGCAAAGGAGGGGTGGCACCGAGCCAAGCGTATGACATCTATTACTGCTTAGTTTACAATGAGCGACAAGCTCACAACAGGCGGTGTTTTTACCGTAGCGATGATTTTAGGCCCAGAACAACAGGTAGCTCTCATACACCCATACCGAGTCAACAAACAAGCAGCATTCTGCTTCAACATTCATTTAATTTACTTAACATGACGTCACACGGATTGGATTAGACATGGGAAAATGCTATTAGATTCAGAATGACGGCCGTTATCAACGTGGGTATGTAACTTTATCTGTCTATGAAATTGTTGTTGTCATTTTTCTTTAATTAGATTTTTAAGAACCTCTTGTAAGGAAAACCCCTCAAAAAAGAAACAGTGTAATGCAATTATCATCTAAATTTAGTTAGGTATGCATTTATAGCACATTATAAAATAATGTAATTTTGATAAGGCAGAAAAAAAACTTTATAAGAACTATTTAATTCTGAGCTTACTTTATATACTTCTATGCTATAGTAGTCGTGTAAATATTAAATGTCATTTTACTAGATGGAAAAAAAATCAAGATTAAATTTTAATCTTAAATAAAATAAAATATGTTAATAACCTAGCTCTCATCAAGAAGCTGTGCTGCATATGTATTGCTTTGTTTTTCCTGTTTAGGGTCAGAATATCTCCCCACTCCTTACCGTTGAAGGGCACGTGAGGCTGCAGGTGTATGCTGCAGGACACGGCGTTGATGCCGTGGTTGCCGTGGTCCTGGGACGTGGCCACGACGGCGGCAGCAGTGACCGTGGCCACTGTTTGACTGCTCGACCACTGTTCGTGTTGCTTGACGTCCCCGAAGGGTAATACCCTGAGCTGTGAGGTGGGCAGTGACATGTCCTCCTCCTCATCATCCATCCGACGCCTCAGCGGTAAACTCCCTGGAGACAAAACAGTGGGGATACATGGCGTGGAAACTTTAGAAGGGGATGATTTTAGGCGTGAAATTGGTGAAATACCAAAATATGCAAGCATGACTAAGTGTTTATGAGCATATGCTCCGTTAGTTAGTGGCGATTTATTTCGAAAGGAAACAAAAATGCTAAATATAATCCTGTTTTCAGTAAAAACTTTGCCCTGTGGCAGATGGAATGATCTCATCCGATCTGCATTACATGGGAAGAAATCATTACTCATTATAATGTCCGGTAAGAAGCTTACATGTATGCCGTAACAATGAAAACAAACAAGCAGAGGTGGATCATCTCAGAAGCATGAAAGATGGGTATTTAAATTTATGCATAAATGAAGACAGTAGATGCAGAATAAGCCAAAATAAAATTGAACAGAACCCAATCATGTGGAAACAGCCTGTGCAACGGGGGGATTTAAAGCTTTGCTGCTCTCCTCAAGCATATTTTTGCCAATCCTTTCGAATAATGAGCCAAATCCAGACTGAGTGCCAGAAAATTCACTATGAGTTGGTTCAACATCAAAATACACAATTGTTTTGTTTGTTTTTGTCTCTCTAAATCTTACTGTCACCAGATAGATGCCTATCTGTTCTAGTAATCTACAAACGCACACCCAGTGGCAACTGAGTGTGAGTGAAACCAAAACTCTAGACTAGACCGCCAGTTGAGTGCGGTGCGTGCAGCGACCGTTTCATGACGGCGATAACCAGTTTCACTATGCCTATTGGACACGGGAGCGTGCGCTCGCTCTTCCTCGTTGGCCATCTGCCCAAATTGGAAACAACTGTTATATCACTCCGTCAAGTGTTCCAGTAATTCCTTTTTTTGTCCTGTAAGTGGAGACAAACGGGCAGGGGTGTGCAAATGCGAAACTTGAAACTGGAAGCGCCGGTGTTGTGTTTACCAAGCGAGGCGGCTAAAGTCACGTTTCCCTTTGTGAAAGTTTCTTTGAGCATGATGTCATATCTGGAGCGAAAGCAGGTTAAAATGAAAAAACATAAATACTGAGAAGTATAAAAAAACATCAGTATAAAAATATGACTGATATCTTTATCTTTTCATATGCAAAATGTAATAATAAAACGACACTGATTTGATTGGATGTGATGGGCACAACTCTCTTAGTTTCCACTTTTAAATTCAGGACAATCCCACAGAGTGTTAACTTTTTCTTCAGGAAAGTAGCATATGAAGTAAGCTGAGCAACAGGTTTCAACAATACCAAATGTGCACTTAAGTTGCGTGTCAGTGACAAAGCAAGCCCTGTCTTGAACTTCCACTGGCAGTCATCAGAGGACTGACACTATTACCATAGCGTCAGACATATAAAAAAACAAACAGAGAATACAGGAAGACACAAAGAAAGACATCACACACTCGATACTCACTCACACACACGCACCCCCGCAGACACACTGCCTATGGGCTGCAGGGGAGGCCTGGCAGTGAGTCCGCTGATGGTCAGAGGCTCAAAGTCCCAGCACAAAGTGGCTCCCTCTGCTGCACCATCTGTGCTCACCGACATGCAAAGCTGGTCTGGGACTCGGCTCTTCACGTACTGCTTTCATACTACTATAAATCAAAGGCACGTAACGCTGAGAGGTTTGGGGTTTATTGCTTTAAAGCAATACACCCCAATTTTTATTTTTTTTTGCTAGCAAAATATAAAATCAAATCAATGAATATTTTGTATTTGTATGACAAAATTCATTATTTCATTTAAGCTATAAGGATGATATTGAGAGTGCTAAGCCGAAAAAACTACATCAAATATGTCAAGATTTATAAGTGTAGTCAAGTTGTTTTGAATCGCTATTGAGTCTCCGGAGGTCCACCGGTGAGCTGTGGCGCTTGCATCCGCATCAGCAGCTTAAAATCCGGACAGCCGTGCGCGTCAACCCGCTGAGATGAACAGGACAATGCATTACTGCCAAGCAGCACAAACAGCAACACGGCTGTGATTACATATTAATAAAGGAACCAGGTGGATAAAAATGGCTGTTACAAAAGCTACACAAGTTAACCAGTTACAGAACTGGTTAACTTTTGTGTAACAACTTTGACCGGAGCTATAACTTGTCGCTAACCCGTTAAAGCGAAAACTAGCTTAATCTTAAGTTTCCCACAAGAAACCTATTTAGGGCGCCTTAAGACGATTTCTCACCGGACAAAGTGTTCCTCAAATTCACCAGCCATTCAGCAGAAACTGCGATAATTACACATAATATCCTTACATCGTATACAGTAAGCTAACTGTTTACTGTCAGTAATAACTGCTATAGCGAAAGTTGCTAACAGAAGAGAGTGCCCAAACACCAACCAACATGTGCCGGGACGATGCTGAGTCTCACCAGTTACTTTCCCCCAGGGCTCTCCCTCCCTCGATGACACCGGCACGTTTTAACAACAATTCATATTAGAACCAGCACATAAATCCAATTCTGCTACCGCGTTCACCCGCCTGATATCCGCTTATCGACAGCCCTCGTCGTGTCTGTGCCCGGGCATATGAGGCCGGCTGCCCGCTCCGCTTGTTTATAAACTCTGGTCCCACGCGACATGTGTGCGCGCGGGCTCGTCCGTTACATTTTGTCCCCACCGGCTTTCAACACAGAGGCGACCGCTTTGAAACACTCACCGCCAGGAAAAGCGCTTTCCGTTGTTGTTGGTGGTATCTTGACGAGTTGCAGTCTCCTTGATTCCTGTGGAGTGTAGAGGTTGGAGCCGTGCAGCTTCTCGCATTACAACCATCAGACTTCTGCTGGCAGTAGAGGAGTTGTTTTCCTTTTTTTTCTTCCCCCCCTCCTCCCCATCCCGCCTTGTGTCACAAATGGCCCGCCCATCTCAATGTGAAAGGCGCCACACTGTTGTTATGCAAATAAGACATTGACAGGTTAGAAAATGCAGCTTAGGTTGTATTTTTTTATTGTATTGATTTTTGAGGTATTTGTACTAGTATGTATGCTGTTTATTAGATATTAAGATAGGAAGCGTTAAAATAGCACACAGAAAAAAAACGAATGCTTCTGTTTAGAATATTAGTCAGTGATGTATCTATAAACTGATCTATAAACAATTGATTTAAATACATATATCGCAAAAACTGTGTCCTGTCAAGTAAACAACATAAGGAAGCAACATTTGCATTGTTTTTCTTTTTTTCCAAGAAAAAAGGTGGTTACCTAACCATTTAAATGTACACCCCTTTGCTCTATTACACATTCAAAACTGCCTGCCTTTCCATAGTTTTCTTAAGATGATCCTGTATTGTTTTTCGGGGGGAAAAATAAATGTCTCTGGCCCTTTAAGAGAACAGCCCTCTTTGCCCAGTATAACCTGGTGACACGCAGTGAGCCTATCAGGTTTGTTTGGTCCCGCCTCCTGTTTCGTGTATCTTGACACGTGGAAGGAAAAAAAAAACAAACAAACCCAGATAAGACATGTGACTGTCTTCAGCCGCAGCTCAGCTGATTGGGAGCTTCTGCTAGATAGGGCTGCTGCACCCACCCAATTGCTGGGGTGAATATGATGATGTGCTGTGTTCTGTCACGGCAACAAATAGATTCACAAATGTGATTATCCCACATGGGTGTTAAAAGGATAAGCAAATGTAACTGTAAATAAACATTTTCACTGGGCATTAAAAAGCATGATGGGTTTTTATTGTTTGTGTACGTGCAATATTTCTGTGCCTAAATAATATGCTGCAAAAATATTATTAATTAAGCAACAGCATATTCTATTTGTTCAACCTGTTGGTTCTAATGTAAACTATTTCATTTATGTTTACTCTGTTTTACTTTCCTGTCTGGAAACACTTTACAAGTTTTGGTTTCAGTCAGTGTTTCAGTCATGACGCACAATCGCCAACCTCCATTTCCTCTGTGTAGAGTTACCTGTTTCTGTCCACTGCAAAAGTAACAGCATTTTAAAGATTCATGAAACAGTGTTTGCATAAACCACTTTGGCTCTGTTGAGATAGTAATAGAAGTTTGCTTTAGTCTTGGCCCCTCTAAGAATAGCTATTGTCTTCGCCGACAGGCTAATAGAAATTTATACCAAATTGAGGCATCTGGGGAATTATCCACTGCACCTAATCCTTTTTTTGTTGATTCATTGACTTTAGAAAAAAAATATTCAGGTCAAATTTTTTTACATTTTTATCTTGGCACATGAGCAACTTCATTTCAGTCACATTATCAAAGTGGGAGTCTGTTGCTCTCAGCAGTGTACGCCACAGTCAATGCCCTGTTTAAAATGGTTTGCAATCAAATCTCGCTCTCAAATATCCTTCCCCCGGTTACACATTTTCACCCAGTGTTTGAACTGTGACTGACATAAAGCACTTTATAAAAAATTTGGTTATAGGATCCAAAATTTTGTGCTAACCAAAACCTATTTGTTAACAAATACTAAATACTGCACAATTTGTGTAATGTTGTCTTGCATTCTAACAGTACATTTAGAATGTGCCGTACACGGCTTGAATCTAGATTACAAATAAAAGACTCAGAAGCTGTCAATTGACATAAAATCTACTGAGAAGGCTATTTGTAATACATGCTAATTCCTCAACAAATCAATCAAATCATGGCTGTCAAGTGTTATCAAAAACAATTTAGTAGAGTTGTTTATTACCCATCACTTCAGCAGAATTTTTTTCCCCAAAACATCCATCCACGTTCTTTTTCTTTCTTTAATGGTTTTTGTTATGTTTATATATTGGGAATTCTCACTGTATTCATTCTGTGCAGGTGCAGGGCTGCAGTTAGTTATGAGTGCTGTTAGAGACAAATAAACTTTTTGTCAGACAGACTTTGCATACAAGCAGACATGTAAAACAAGGATCACTGTTAAATGTCACAGTTTTGTACTTTATTAGTCTGCAACAAGAGTTGGTCCATCAGGCATAGTTTTTTCATTGGAAGCAACACAACATTTTGCTGTGGCATGCACAGCAGCTACTTGTCACATGACTTGTTCCTGCTGACCTTTGGCCTCATTGCTTGAAGCATGAACCAGATGCAAATCTGTCTGGGTGCATTTATGTAAACGTAACCTGTAAACTCAATCTAAAAATTATGAGCTGTGTAAAATCCAGCTAAGCATTTTGTCACATTACAACTATAAACCTAAATGTATTTTATTGGGTTCCTATGTAGTAGACCACAACAAAGTGGTGTACAACTAGAGAATGGTTGTTTTTATTTACTAATGAAAATCTGAAAAATGTGGCACGTATAAAGTATTCAATACTTTATGGAATCAACTTTCACGGCAATTACCGCTTCTAATCTGTACTATCTTTGCACATACAACAAAATAACTGTATTGTTAAATTTGTTTTTGCCAAAAAAACAGTTCAAGCTCACTCAGCCTGAACAGAGAATATTTGCGAACATCAATCTTCAAGTCCACGACTGTAAATTGTACCTAGGTTTGGACACTGTCCGGGCCATCAGGGTGTATTCTGGGTGATGTGCTGAGTTAGTTATTCACTACACTTTGCAGTTTGAAAGAAAGTTTATATTTGCGGGCTCATCATCTGATCACAGCTCTGTCTTTCCCAATTTTGCTCTTCATAGTTCCCTCTGCATTGTAGCTTTTATTTGTAGTAAAGTATTTTGAAGTAAAAGCTACCAGCAGGATATATCATAAAGTAAGGCAAACAGATTGGGACTGAAATGTCCTTTACTGCATTCAAAGTTTACACTACAGAGCCATTTTCAGCTCAGTCCCTAGGGCCATTCACAATGTCCTCCTCTGATGGATGCACTGTGACACTGGCATAAACAACAACCTTCGCTGTTGACCCTCATTGCAAGCTGGGGGCACGCCTGCGCATGGCATCACTCAAAAGAGGAAGGAGAAAAAAAAGTGCTGTGAAACCATGGCTGATCTGTAGGGAAAAAAAGGGGGTTACTGAGTGCAAAAGAGTGAAGCAAAACAAGGCAAGTGAGACTATTTGATCCATCGTGTAAGTCCTATTTTCCCCAAGAGACAATACGTGGATGAAGGCAGATGCTGCAGCCTTTGAATGGAGTGCTGGTCAACTCATGCAGGATGTTATGTTTTCACACTGTCCCACTCCTTTGTTGTGCAGCTGATAACATGCAAAATGTTGCTCTCTCAACTTTTCAGAAAATTCCCATGCTGAGTTTACTGGCTGTCTAGCAAACAGCCCCCCACCCCTGCTCAGCCCTGCCTAAGCTGCAGCTCGACGGCTCCCAACCCCCCATCTACAGCAGCCCCACTCCACAGTGAAAGGGACCCCACCCAAAACTGGGAAGAAGCAGTCAGAAGGGGGTTGTTGTTGCATTGTCTGCATGTCTCTGTGAATTTATTTCAAGGAAAGCCTCTTTTAAATTATTTCTAATTGAAGCTAATCACTTGTCTGTGAATAAACATCCACGGATATTGTTTTCATTTGGAGTTATTTAAATCACAAGTTTGTTATTTTGCAACACAGTATATCGCCGTTGAATGTATTTGCATACAGCGCTTTGTAAAACTATTTCTTCATCGTAAACTCGTCACATTTTGTCAAGTTACAGCCTAAAACTTTAATGCATGTTAGTTGGATTTTTTTTTTATTATAGACTACCACAAAGTAATACACAATTATCAAGTTGAAGGAAAAGCACACAGGATACTCGCATTTTCTTTGCAAATTTAAATGGGAAATGTGTGGGAGTGCATATGCAATCTGCCCCCAAGTCAGTACTTTGTAGAACTACCTCTGGCTTTTCTTTTTTATCACTACCAGCTTTGCATATCTAGAGAAATCTTTGCCCATTCTTTCAACAGATTAGAGTTAGACTGAAGGTAAATTGAATGGAGACAATATGAGGAGTTTTCAAGTCTTGTTACATATTCTCAGCTTGTTGGAGTTCCTGTGGTTTTAAGCCCTTGTCTTGCTGAATCTCCCCATTTCAAGCCTTTTGAACTCTGTAACAGATTTCCCTCTTTCAATCTCAATGCACCTTTCCATCAACTCTCACCATCTTCCCTGTCCGTGGTCAAGAAAAGCACTTCCACAGCATGATGCTTTCACCATGTTGCAAAGAAAGGATGATGTGATCAGGGTAAAAATAGTTTTGTACTTCTATAGGATTCATTAAACTTGAGCTGTATCCATACTCAGATTTAATTACACACTAATGTCCATAGGTAACTGGCTGCTGACTTTTGTTTATCATGGTTGGGATTATGGAGGACACACAAATGCACTCCACACTGTTCAGTTTTTACACTAATGTGCTCAAGTGTTTGTTTTTTTTAAACCGAGAAGCCCCTCCTGTTAACTTACACATTTAGGTTTAAACTACACTTTAAAACATACCATTCCACTTTTTGTGATTTCAAAATTGTATCAGCTTTCTGTATGACAATGTACATGAGTAATTAATCACAAAACAAACTGGAAAATACACAAACAAGATTAGAACGTATGACAGTTTTCATAAAGTTTAATGTGCGAACAAGAGATTGTTCCTCTGTTTAATGTATTTATAAAACAACAACAAAAACAGATCAATAACACATCAATATGGCTCCCCTGTGTTTAACATTGGCAATAGCTAATTAGAGCAAAATTAAGCTCCCGTAACTGCACATTTCCAATACTCTCACTTATTTTATTGTCATTTTGTCAAGTATATCTGAGAGGTTTTGTTTTTTTTACCAAGTTGAATTGCTTAGGTGCAGCCTACTTGTCAATGTTGTTTTCCACGCTGATATGTTAATCGTATTTCTGTGTATTTTTTTCTTCTGTGAAGACAACATGATGTGTGGCCGATGTACCGCATTCAGAAACACAGACGTCACATGTTGTGCAATCTCATCTACTGTTTTAAGTCATTTGCTGTCTTTTACTTTGAAGTGTGCCACTTTGAGTCCTTTGAAGAGGCAAAGCAGCCTCTGTGTTAGCTCTGAACTCAGAACTTGTCATCTAAACCTGAAACTTCCTGCGCCTCTAATGTGTCAGGCACAGCGGCAGACAACGTGTCCCAGCCCATTTATGTCTGAGCCATTTTTTTTTCTTTCTTACCAGTGAGGAAGTCAAAAAATTTCTCCTCAGCGAGTTATTTCTGAGAGTGTACTGCCAGCAGAGGTGATAAGACTCTGAATGTTGAAATTATTCAAGTTCGCCACATTAAAACACAATTTGCTTGGTGGCTTTTTACTTAATGGTACATGTCAACTAGGCGCTTTGTCTTCCATCTTCAGCCCGCTCCCCACACAAACAACCTCGTCATTTGTTTGTGCTTGTACAATATGCACTTTCACATCCCAATTTTACAGTTTCCATCCCGGTGTCATTTAATTATCTGTCCAAATCCTGGTTTGAAAAGGCTGTTTTTCACATAAATTGATTGCGAAACAACGTGACAAAGATGCAAAATGTTCCTGGTTTTCTTTTTTTTTTTTTTGGAAAGCTCAGCCCTCCTTCATGTCCCCCTCCTCCTGCCTGTACTGTCAACACCTCTTGATTTTAGCCACAGGTACAGCAGGGGCTCAGCAAATGAATTCAGCTCTCCCTGGGTTCATCCAAAGGTAACACATTTGAAGCCCAGAACCACCCGAGGGATACACTTCCCTCACTATTACGTGTATTCTGACACCACTTTAATGTGATGAGTTGAATGTAACTATATATAACAAATACCAGACACGGTTTGGAAGACTTATGTGGAAATTAATTCAAGCATTGTGTCTGTCAGTATGTCTTCACACTTCCAGCTGCAGGGAAAAGTTGCTGGTAAATGAACTCTTAATGATTACTGAGCAGCAGCAGCGGCTCAGGTGGTAAACAAATCATTTGTCAGGCATAGCGGCAGAGTGATGACACCTGGGAAATATCCAAAACAGCTTCTGGATGCAGTTTGCAGGTGTCCTTCAGCTAGCGTAGATGTGTACTAGTGTTGTTATTCAGACCGGTTGGGTGATTGTGCCATTGCTGGGATCATAAGCATAATGCAACACTGCATTGCATAATTCATCAGGGAACAGAGAAATAAAAGAAATGAGACTTGTTTGGTCTTGCAGAAAGCTCAACAGTTGTCTATGATGTTATTTGTTAGATGTAAACAAGAACCTGAAGTTTGACTCAGTACTCAAAGTTTTGAGAACTGAGTGTCCAAATGTCATGTACTTGAGTAAAACTAAAGTCTTTAGTTCTTTGATATTCAGTTTTAAATGATGGCTTGAAAATAGATGCACCATGCTTTTTATTAATCTAACTAATCTGTGTGTTCCCTTAAAAAACAGTTTTTGTTATTTTACAATTGAGCTCATTTCCTGTCCGTGTGTTAAGTTACAGATGCTGTTATAAGGGACAGCTGAGAAGAGAGAAGCTAAAATAGTTTTCAATCAAATTGTATGATGTTTAAAGCAAAACGCTTAGTTTATGAAGCAGGAGAAAAAAAAAATTCTGTAAAATTTAGCTAGAACTGAATTTAAATGTGTTATGAGTCAAATTATCAATGAGGTGCACGAAGACAAAGCCTAGTAGAGTTTGCAAATATCTAATTGTAAATCGGTACAGCATAAAAACAAGAAGAAAAGCATTTGTTTTATTTGAATAGGATAATCACAGATGAACTAAAACCAGGATTTACATGAAGATGCCCAGTGAAAGGCAAGGTGCACTTACAAATGCATTTTTTTTTTCAAATGCATTTGTTAAAGGCATTCAGCAACTTCACTGCAGCTCATTTGGTTTTTCAATCACCTCATTCCAGTAGTTCTGAAAAAAACTAAGGTCTTTCCAAACCCAAAACAGTCCGTCTCAACAACAAATACAATAAATGTCAGATTTTAACTGTAAAAGTAAAACTCATTTAATTGAAGCACATCATATTTTATCTGGGCAACTGGTCATGTGGTTTAAAAAACTGGTTTTCAGTGAATATTTAAATTTTTTAGCGGAACTATTACATATCCAAAAATAGCCTCAATGAAAGTGTCCTTATCAGCAAATTCTACCTTCACATATAAGGTAGACCTGGCTGGGTGTATGTATTTTGCTATCTCTCTCTCGCCTTGTTGGTGGGATTATTGCTGCTATTAACTTTCTTTCCCATAGAAATAATTTCAGAGCTTCTGTGTTGTTTCTGCATCTCCTTCCTGTCTCTTCACAGTCACAATTTGCTTACTCAGGAGAAGGAAATGTTGCAAAGTCAACCACTCAATGCAATAGTCTCAGCTTCTTTAAATAGATAACTTCTCACCAGTTGGCAGTAAATTAACACTTGACTTTGACTGTACTGTTTTGTACTGTACTGTAATGGACTGGATGTGAACTAATGGGATTCTGTAACTGACATGTAGAACTAATATTAATTGGGTCTGAGATAATGCAACTGATAATATTTTCTGCCTATCGGTGCTATATAAAAAGCTTAATTGTTTGAAGTCAAAGGTAAGCGACTGCTGTAGGCACAAAAGTCCACATTAACATACTTATGCTGGAACCATGATGTTGTTTTTTTGAATATAATGAGTATATACATTTTTTCAGTTTGATCTGGTTCCCTCATCTAAGAATGAAGCAGATTCTAGCTACCAACAGGAATGCTCATCGCTCCTCATAGCTAGTATTTGTATCCCTAATTACTGAATGCACACCTGGCCAAGTGCACTTTCTTTGGAGGGTGCTTGGTAACCTTTTTTGATAGACTGAAAGAAAAGGTCAGAGGGGTCAAAGAGGAGGATGGGTGAAAAGACAAAATGTCTTCCCCAGTTTTCACAAAGAATGCTGCACAGTTGGACTATGTTGAAATGACACTGAAAAGCCTCATTGTCGTATTCTTAGGTTTACTCCTTAGGTTTCACAATGTAAAGTTACTAACTACAAAACTATTTACACAAAAACAATATGGTGACCTGGCAAAGTAAAGCCTGAAGTGTGAGAAATTTGTTATATATGGATCTTAAAAAGGGATATAAGGAAATTAAGAAATGCTTGAAAAATAATGCCAGTTGGATCTTAAGAGCGCTGTGCACACAGGAACATTTTTATTTAAATTAACTAATGCAGTTTATTGGAGATGCATTGTTTCAGGGAGTTATAGCCCCTCTTCTAACCCAACCCTCAGTCTTCTGCTTTGTTTTTTTTATGTATTTCCAATAGCATCACAGATTTGGCGTAATTACTACAGAACACTACTTCTCAGGTGGAGGTAAAAGGTCTACTTGCGGATTTTGGGTTGAGTTTTCAAGCATGTACAAAATACATGCAAATCAAATTAACCATTGGCTCTAATGTTATGTAAAGCTAATAAGTACAAGAAGCCACATCAGATGTTGAGTTCAAGTACAGTGATTATGGCTTCAATCAAAGAAGTTCAAAGGTGCATCTTATCACTGCAATATTGCTATACTTTAGACATGTGGTGGCCATATTGGATTTTGTGGTCTGGGTGGGTAAGAAATGTCCACCATTGCCACTTGGAGATCTGTTATCAAGAAATGTGGTTCATATTTCCAACTTTGATAATTATGACCTCACTGTCCAATCCCCTCCCCCCCCGCCACAGACATCAATCAAACATGCAGAAGCAGTGAATAATAATGCATGTTATTGGTTTAGTACAGCAAAAGACGGAAAGGGAAACATCTTTAAAACTTGTTCAACTTTTAAAATGCCTGTCATAGTTGCATAAACATAAAAAAATTAGGTTGTGTCAATTAAGAAATTTTTTAAAAGATGCTGCATTTACAATAAAATATTTACAGAAACAGAGACTCCCTTTTTAAAAGACTGGTCCAAAATGTTTGTTTTCTGTCCTGAGAAGGAGAATTGTGTCCACTCACTCCTTCCGATCCAGTATAATCCTTGTAACTCCGTGTGCACTTGGGTGTTAATAATAGGCTTTTTGGAGACCCATGTCAGATGGGATGAGTTACTTTCCTGCCTTAACTGCATGCTTCAGTGGGGTGGGGGAGTTAATGTGCTGGTGAAAGACATGCTTGTGTATGTTTTTAGGGGTTAGGGGTGCAAGCTACTCTACCAAATAGTTAATCTTGTTATTTTTGCATCACAGGCATGCATGACAAAAGTTCAGGTGCTATTGTATGAGCTGTTCTCCAGCAGGATGCTTCTGCACTTCTTCCTCCTCAGAGATGTCCCAGAATGTTCTGAACACTCGATTGGCCTCTAAAGTGTTGGTAGGCAGGTGCTGTGTGGTAGATTAAAAAAAGAAAACAACGATAAATCATTGAAGGAAGAGACATGGATGGAAATAGAGTTGGAGTTGCTCTTGTTTCTAAGGTAACTGTCGACGGGGAGGTACCAGTGGTGGAAGCGGAGAGAAAACAAACCTCCCCGCTCCGATGGCAACAGCACAGCAATTGGTTCTCGTTTCCTGCGAGGACAGGAAGAAAAAAATCCATAACAAGGTCCCCTAGTAGCCCAGGAGAGGCAGTTCGATGTTGCATCAGAAAGCAAGAGGCAGGGCAAAATGTACACACACACACACACACACACACACACTCACGCACACACGCACTCACCCCATCACATGCTCCACTTCACTGTGTAGCAGCCCCTCCCACTTAGTAGCTCTCCCACTCTCCCGCCAAAACATCTACAGCACGTGAAACCTGCCTGGAAACCGAAGTGAAACTTCCGCCTTCCTCCGATTGGCTGAGCTCCCTAGCAACCGCGTATGCCTCGGCAGCCAGTCAGGCGCGTCGAGAAAGGCACACTGACCCAATGAAACAGATTATTCAGAGGCGCGGGCAGGCACACTGACCTGGTAACAGTCAGGAGAAGAAGTCAGGGAGATGCTGCAAGGGGGAGAAGAAAAGAGCCCTGCGATTGGCCCAGTGATTTTTCCTTTCTTCCCATTGGTTCAGCGACTACATCTTTGCAGTCATTCATATATTTCTCTGGCTGCATCAGCAGCAGCTCTGATGATTCCTCCACCCTAAGCCACTTGGTTCAACTTCCAGAGAGGCCACCCTGCCCTCAAGGAAATCCACGCCGAAGGTCAACGCAAAGATTGCTGTGCTGAAAAGGGATTGGTTCAGACGCACAGGAGCAGAAGAAGATCCTAGTAACAAGTCTACCTCATCATGTCAGAGCAGGATTAAAGTCTGCGAGCAACAGCTTGCCGAACAACACAAGTGCTCCTCCTGTTTTCGCTGCTGATATGCTTGTTATTGTCTCGTTTGTGGTGAACAAGAGCCAGTGAAAGATGTAGTTAGCTTCTCTCTTAATAATGCAGACAGGGACTCCAAGCAAGCTGCTAGACACACATTAGGAAATAAGTTAGCTTTGTTTTGAATAATAAAAAACAAACAAACTTTAAGACAGCTTGGACAAGACTTGCTGAACCTTTTTAAACATTCCAAACTGCTTGTCCCAGTGGAGAGGGGAACTAATGTCAATACCCCCCAGGATCAGGAGTTCACTTTGAATAGTTAATGAGGTAGAGGGGTGGGGTAGGTTTCAAATAGTTCTGCGAATCGAGCATGCCATGCATACAGCCTAATTTAATATAACTGCAGGCCAAAACTCGCTCAGGCAGGAACATTATACCGTGATGATTAGTAAAAACAACATTAGCATCCAGCAGAGAAATCGCTCGAAGCACCCACACAAATTAGTTTTTGAGGGTTGTGGATAACGCAATCAATAAAAGAGAATTTTAAAAATCCTTTTTTCTTAAATAAACACTTCACTTAAGTTGCTTCTTCAAGACACCCTTTTTTATTTACAATTATTTTCAGCTAATGGGTGCTTTCATGTTCTTCATCACTGGTGATAGACAGAACCTGCGAACCACGTTTTGCACATGTCACACCTTTGTTATGCACAAATTTAGAGTACACACGAGTGAAAGAGACATAAGAAACAGTTAGAGAGGAAGTTGGGGGTTTTGCTGCACTAACTTGACAGTTTGCCTGGTGTATCCTCTTGGAACAAGTGTGATTTCACCTTGACAGCTCTGCAGAGCCACTCACCTCAGTGGGGGAGCAGAACGAACACAGGATGTGCTGAACACACAGGTGAATTTAAACAGATGCTGTTAGGCACATGTCAGACACATGTACAGCTTCCGTCTGGACACACCCATAAACAAAATGTATCTTGCTACAATGTACAGGGAAGAAGAGGTACAAAAAACTCTCTAGAGCACATTGATAGAGAACTGCTACAAAGAGTGGGACCTAGGGGTCAACAGGTCTTCATAAGGGCAATTTACTTCCTCACCAGGGGAGCATAACTGTGCTGAAGTCATAGTGCCGTAAATACCTTTAAAGTAGACCAAAGTGTCACTTTTTTTTTATCTTTGAACTTCACCATACTTGTTTAAAACTGGGGTTGTTACTTGAAAGTGACATTTTTCTCTTTTTGTAACATCTGAAGAAAACATACTGAATAATATCATAGTTATTGCTCCTGCAGTAAGTTGCTCCGGATAAATCATTAAGCCATTGAAGGTTTGGGTGAGGCAATAATCAGCAGCGGCAGCTCTTTAGATTTGAACAGTATCTCTTTAATGAAAGAAGAAAGACGGTTCAGGCCTCTCCGGGTCAAGATGTTTTCCCTCTTAACTTGACAAGCAGGATGGACTATAATCACCTGGCTCTACTCCACTGGTTAAATAGACAGATGGTGTAGCCAATACGTTTCTGACAGGAGCTTCCCAGATGGTTCTGTGTACCATGTCAGTTGACATTACCGTACACTGAATAAATTTATGTACTCAGTATGCAAATAAATCAGACACCAATTGAAGTGCTAAGCTAACTGTTTGCTGTTTAATACCACATGTTCTTGTGTAAACTATACAGAGGCTTTCTTATCCCTGGAACTTTGTGACCCTTTAAGACCGCCAATTGTCCATTTATTTCACTGTAATTTTACATGCAATGTTTTTGACATTTTTAATAAAGACAAATCTGAGTAGTGTGGCATGTTTTTGTGGGAAGTTTCAAGCTTAAGTTGGGATTTTGCAGAACAATCTTTTACTACAAATATATCTGAAGGTTTTGAATATGTCTTTACTGGTTTACTACATCTATAGAATGATTTTTTTGCTCATTCTTCTTTGGAAAAAAGTTTAAGTTATTTCTGATTTGATGGAGAACATCCATGGATGTCCATTTTCAAGTTTTATCACAAATTCCCAGTTGTGTTTAGGTCTTGGCTACAGCATTTTAAAACATGAATATATAAGAATCATTATATTGCAGCTGTTGTTGTACATTTAGTATCATTGTCCTGCTAAAAAGTGAACCTCAGTTAAAGTCTCCATGATGCTGCACCACAGTGATTGTTCTTATGGTGTCTTCTCTGACTAATGCTGTTATGGCTTTGCCTGTTTACACCTTTAACAAAAAAATCTGCAGTAATAATGACAATAAAATCCACTAATTACAATCTTGTTTGGGCTGTATCAGAGTAAATAGGACGGAACATGCAAACAAAAAAGAGAAGAAAAAGGAAAAAAAAAAGAAAAAACAAGACAAAAACCCACAAGGTTTTGTTTTGAAGAATATGTAAGTGTCTTTCCTTTGGAGGATTCTTCAGATTCACTGTAACACAGACTGCTACAGGAGATTCTTCTTGCCCAAAGCCATCAGCATCTGCAGCTCTTTGAAGAACCTTAAATAATATGAGTTACAACTTTTAATTTTCCTGTGGGATCAATGAAGGATGTTTTAATTGAATTGGAACAATTAAATGATGTTCCTTTCAGTTTATGCTAAAGCACTGTTTATGGTCTACCAGTTCAGAGTCTCTAATATCCAATAAAGTTTGTGGTTTTAAACTGATAAAATGTAGAAACAAATGCCCTTGCAAGGAAATTTCACTCTCAGTACAAATCTGCATGTCTCAGCAGGCTTCTCTCCACTTTAAAATTACAAAAGCAAAGCGTGCACTGGTGAAACATCTATGCTTTTCCTTCATAGACATGCATGATTTGACTTAGTGACTGAACGCTGCGCATGTGCTGTTTGCTCTGATTTGAGTTGACTTTGTTCCCCAAAATGAATTGCTGATAAGACTCCCACAAGTTTCTACTAGCTGGAGGAATTATAAGATCACATCTATTTCACTCTTAGCAGAAGAAAGGTTTTGAAAGTGGTTCATTTTCTAAACCCAAAAAGTGTGCTTCTGTCATGTACCTTGCATCAAAGTAGAAACCTCAATGCAGACAAAATGTCAGAACCCAAGAAACATTGCAGAAATTGCTGAAACAATGTCTGCATAAAACTTATTTTCTTCACGACAGTCTTCTAAATTGCTGAAAGGGGTTGGCAGCATTGAGCTTCTTCTTTGCCAAAGCCCCATTAACGTCAGAGGGGGATGACTTTAAGACAAACAACCCTTGAGGGCCTGTCCAAATAGCCCGCAGCACTGATGACTAACCTGATTTAAAGGTCCATTTTAAGGGATCGTAAATCCTCCTATTCAATATGAGTCTCCATCTTTCACTTCTCCGAGGCTTGTATGTGTCATGATTTTTGCGGAATTTTATGTTTCGCATTACATCATCCCTCACCCCATGCTATCAGGATTTACATATCCTGTGCAGAAGAGCTGGCCTCATCCATGAAATGACCTATTCAACATTTTTTTTTTTTTTTTGTTCAGCATCGGGAATCTTCTCTGCTGTCAGCGTGAAGCTAATTGGATACAGCAGACGACCAAGCTTTGCTTCACAGTGAGGAGGAATAATTCCTGGAAATAAAACATAAAGGTATGATTACCGTGAAAACAGTGTTGCATTCAGCTTTTGCTCCAGAAAGGAGTGGTGGAGACAGCGGGGAAATGAAATTAAAGATGTCAGACAGGCCTGTGAATAGACTTGAAACAGAGACACGCTGATCAGGATGTCGAATTTTCATGTAAATTTTTACTTTAGTGGGAAACACCACTCGTCGGACATTCATTGATATTAAAAATATTTCCCCAAATCACCCCAGAACTGCTAAGCCTTGTTCTGATCAGCCTGACACCCGGCTGTCATAATGGTAGAATGAAAAACGTAATGTATTCCACATGGAAAGGGAATATTAAATCATACATGCGCTTGAGAACTTGCCAACTTTAATTGTGCCTCATTTATTCGCTCTGCCTTGACCTACATAGAAACTTCTTGAAAAATCATTAAACCAAATCGATTAGGAGGCATGAATACCCTACAATACTTTCAGGAAATCAACTCTCTCCCATGGTTTAGGGTTGCATCCAGTAAAATTGGAGGAGCCGCTGTGCCTTTCTTTGAACTCTCTAACACGTCTGCAGGTTTCAGGGCAGCCTCGGTTAGTCTCAGGGGGGGTCTGTGTCTCTGAGGGATCTCCAGTCAGGAATGCCTTGAGGTGCACACCCTCTGATCTATCAGCTCCCTTTAAAGATCTAAGGACAGACTCTGCCCACTTCGTCGCTCGCAAAGAACCCCAGAAATCACACAGTTCCACACATCGCACATGCACCTAAAGCCCAGATTTCTACCGTCTTCCCTCTAAGGAGGGAAACGACTGGAGCCAAATGAATGCTGGGCATGTTCTGAATAATTTTAAGGTTGTCTTAATTAGTCTTTCGTCATGCAAAAGCTCAGTCAGTACACATGTAGAGTCATAATGCAGAGCATTTTGACAAACACCCACCATGCTTCACACCTCAGATGTTGGAATTTGCTGAATGCAGTTTTGTACCCCTTAGCGGCAGCTTTGCTAACATTTGTCAATCAGTGTTAAGAAATGATTTAGTTTACCACAGAGGAATTTTATGCTCGTGAAAGTCTATTTTCTGGTCAATTTGGAGAAGAGGAGGAGGAGGAGGAGGAGGAAGCTGCATGACTGAGCTCCAAATTAAATTTTGTCTCTTTACATTGGCTTGCTTCCTTGTTTCCCAGGGGCGTTGGGAGCCTTCTCCAGCATTTGGTCCCAGCACATGGGCTGCAGATGTAAGTGACAGGATTGGTGATATCGCAACACTAGTTGCATCATTTTAACAGATGCAGCTCCGTATCAGGTTGAGTTTGATAAACACACCTGTGGCCAGGACCACCTGCTTTTTATTGCACCCTGAAGTCAGTGTGAATAATGAGCTGCTTAGAAAATCACCGTGTGCTGGGGAGGATTGGCTTTGCCACACTTCCAATAGCTGCATCTAAAAGCAGACATCATCATAGGCAATCATAGAAGCAAAAATTGTAACAAAGGGTTTTTAGTTTGGCACTAACGCGAGTCTGTGTTCACATGAACATTTTGCAAAACAAGATTTTTTTGCTTCATTTGTACATTCCATTCGCCGCAGTATTTTAAAACCAAACTTCAAAGTGGATTTAGCAAAACTTCAATTATTGTCTATCCATGTGGACTGAGGGCCTGAACTGCACACGGAGAACAAAGAGACTGGTATAAAAACTCTGAATCCCAGAATGCACTGCATTAACCTACTTTAAGTTTCTAGGAGGAGGAGTGTGGAATAGGTGACATCATGTTTTAGCCAAACCTTTAAAAAAGAGGAAGGCTTCTGTGACTTGCGTGAGATCCTTTTCTCATCTGTAAAGAAAATAACGACTTCTTTGAAGAAAGCTTGGATCCACGACATCCAAGATTTCTTGGATCGCATGGCAGACACATTCAGTCTACCATTTTGGTAACTGATAACTGCATTCTGGCTAAAGATAAGCGTAACCCTTGTTTTTTCTAAACTTCTGCAGAAAAGGAATCCTACCATATTTAGATTCTGCCTAAAATGAGATGCTGTCTTCCCTGTCCTGACAGAACACAGCTCCACCCATGCTGCCAGTGTGTGCCAGTCCCAGAACACTTTACCCAAGCTGATCAACATTTTTCTGCCACTGAAAAGGCTTCCCTTTGTTTATCCTCCACAAAACTAAGTCACTGACTAATTAACTTTCTCCTTGTTTATTCAATCAGCAAAACACACCGCAACCCTCTGAACCTGTCATTCCAGCTGCTAATAGTTAAAGCTAAATGCTTTGTTGATGCTAATGGAAGCCATGGTGCTTCACCATTTGCATAGTAGCTTTTATGTTGGTGCCATGATCGGCTGTAGCAGACTATACTCCTAAATACATTAATGCTGGTATTGACAGTGCACATTCTGATAATCAGGGGGTATATTGAGTTTGTTACTTTGATCTAAATTTCTCTCTTGTCAACAATTGCCTTAGACACTTATTAATAGCTATAATTCCTTCCTGTACTTGAAACCGCAAAAGTGAAGTTGTTCCTGTTTTTAAATGCATGTTTTCATTAAAAAAATGTGTCATTTTAAAAATATATGTCTTGGGTAGAGTAACTCAAGCCTGAGGTTTTTTTTTCACATGCCCTGTCCAAGCCAAGACAGATATTTTTTTAAAAATCCCCTATGTATGTCTGAAAAAATAACAAAAAAGAAAATGCATTCAAAATTGTTGATCCGTGAAAAACACTTCCCAAATTGCACATGAAGCAAAAATTAGTTGTTTGTGGTGTATCCATGTTGATATCCAGAGTTAATTAAAACATAAGAGAGGCTTTATATTGTTACATGTGTTATGTATTACAGCTCCCTGGAGCCAAAGTTATTGTTGTAGTTTATATGACTGAGAGGAAACTGTAAACTGTAAGTATCAAAGGAAACATGAGCTGCAAATGTGGAAGGATTTAAACATTTTTTAGTTTAACACACTGGGGATCAGAATTTCATTTTGTTCATGTTAATGTAATCACACTGTACTAGCATGGCATTTTTATTTTGATCGGAATCCAATAGACTGTTCTGACAGTCTAACAGATTTTCTATTTTTTTTTTCTAAAACAGAGTAAAGAAATAGCTCAGAGTTGAGTGGCCGTAACTTCAGCAACCCACTAATAAGAATTCTTGGTTGAGGCAGAATTAATCTAAAATATACAAGTTCATGCTAAGTATTTAACATTTTTTTCCAGAAAGTTTTTTTTTTTTTTTTTTTAATGTAGCATAATTTTGACCCATTAACTTAGTCTAATGTTTTATCAGGTCGAGAATACACAATTTCCAGGTGAAGTACATTTACAGATGTCTTAACAAGACACTTCTTGTCAAGGAAATGTTAGTTCTTCTTAGGGTTTTTGCAGTTTTTCCCCAGTAGTAAGGTGGCAATTTAGTTCCCCTTTTATTTCTGGCTGCAGGATAAATTTAGCTCCTAACATTCAAAACTGAGAATATGAAAGCAAACTTTAAAAAATGTGTGACATAGTGGCTCTGCATGATTAATTTTGTCATGATTCTCGTCATCTGATTGGTTGTTTCAGCACTTAATAGCTTATCTGTAGTGTGTGGTTTAACCTGTCTGCACGCATGCAATGACTCAACTGCAGCCATGGGAAATGCAAATGTTTAGGATGGGTAGAAACAGTACTAGTGAAAGATCTTTACACCAACAACTAGCTGGAAAATCTAAGAAGGGTGGCATGATGCAACAACCAAAGATTGTTTTGAATAAAAGCAAGTCAAAGATCTTTCAAAAAGCCCACAGGAAATTGTGTTAATGGAAAAAAATGGCTTAACTCCTTCAACAAGAAGATGGACAAGGTCCTATTTCTGTAAAAGAGGAAATGAGGAAATACCAACAAAATAACGTGTGAAATTCTATTTGATTTAAAACAGTTACCAAGTGTTGTTTAGGCCTATCATTGCACAAATAAAGGAAATTTGGCAAATGAGAGGGGAGTGCAGATAGGCAAATTACAAGTTTCAAGATTTTGATTAGTGTTATTATATCTGCCAGAGAGACTAAAAAGACTTTGTAAAACAACAACAACAAAAAAACATAGATTATAACTGGCTTTCTTGCATCGGATTTCTCCAGTGCAATATGAAGTTTTTTACAGTCTCTGAAAAATTTTCTTCCAGGATTCCCATATATTTAACTCCATCCATTTACCACTCAACTCTAACCAGCGTCCTTGTTTCTGTTGAAAAAAGTGTTTCTACAGCATAATATTGGCGCTTCCTTATTCCATGATGGTGATAGTGTATTGAGAGCGATGAAGGTTGTGGGTTTTTTGTTTGGGCCAAAAAGTTATGAATTCATAAAATTTAACTGGAATAGCATCCTCCACATGCATACTGTGTTCCCTACATAAAATGGGACACCTTGCAAATGTTATTTTTTTATGGCTTTCTTTCAACAACATTTTTTTTCTGTGCCATTTTTCCATAAAGTCCAGATCTTTAGAATGTACAACTCTTGGTTGTCCCACCTGCAACCCTCACAAATTTACCATGGACCTCCTATTCTATTCCCTGGTAGTGATGCATTAGTGCCAAATCTTTGCCATTTTATGACAATGGATTTAAAAGGGCTCTTTGAGATGTTAAAAGCTTGGAATGTTGTTTAATGATGTCGCCTGTCTTTAAATTTTTCTGCAACTTCATCCATGACCTGCCTTGTCTGTTCCTTGTTGTTCATGATGCTGTTTGTTAGCTAATTTTTGCTGACAGATATGTGAGACCTTTACAGTTGGGCCTTTACTGATACTAAAATATACCTACAGTCACTCTATTGTTTGTTTAAACAACTTCTGAAGCCAATTGACTGTACTGGATTTTGTTTACTGGCATCAAATTAAGGGTCAACTGAATATTGCCCCTTATGTGGTGCTTTGAGACACAGTGTGGTATGTCTGAAAGCAAACCACACTTTTCAGATTTTGGTTGTGGCAAAACTGCGAAACCCATGTACCATCATCTTTCCATTCAACAAAGTAGTTAATACTTTGTGTTGTTCTGCCACGTAAGATAAATTAAAGGGTGTGAATTTTAAATGAGACAAAATTGGAAAAATGTTCAAAGGATATGAATAGTCTGTCAAGGCATAATTTGAAAGTTTTAATAAAACCCAAAAGAGAAGTGGGAGTTAGGAGAGAGGTGTAACTCTGAGATTAGTTTTTTAAGGGCAATCCTTCTAGTTGATTTTAAGAATTACGGATTAAAAGCTGTGTTACCTGCACTACAGAAAATGTAAAAGCATCACCAAAAACAATTATTTATCTTGACCTTGGATTTTAGTGCAGAATTTCACATCCATCCAATAATGATAAAAATGCATAAAGGGTACAGATCAGTATCTCAAAGTTTGAAGGTAAAATTGCAGGTTCTGTTGATTTGTAAGAAGTTGTTTTAATATTTAAAAAGGCCCAATGTTGGTAGAAATATTTCCAATAAGTCTGAGATGTCTGCTACTTAATAATTTAACATACCAGGCAAATTTCAGTAATGGCTGGAAACTGAGCAGCATGCTCTGAACATTTCTTTGCAAGTCAAACATGCATCATCGTTAAGCGCTCTCACACCTTCGCGTGCCTTCAACTGAGTTTGAAAAACGGATATGGCTCTGACTACTTAAAAAAATATGAGCAGATTCTGGCACCATGGACAGGAAGATCCATAGGTGTTTGTCACAGCCACTCTCCACAACTCTTCCAGACAGAGTCTCAGGGGAGGCAGAAATTGATGTGCTTAGGAGAGTCTGAAGAGAGGCTACTGTCAGCATGATTGCTTCTGCTTTTACAAAAGCAGGGAGGAAAGGGAAGTAGAGAACAGATCTTGGTGCTGCACAACACAGTTAATTCCTGCTGTACCCTATATACCGAGAGATATAGGTGTTCCTGAAGCAAAATTTGAAAACAGGAACAGTTTTGCCCACAAAAAAAAACAAAAAAAAAAACAGAACAACATAAAACTAGTTACTTTTAACTTTTGACCAAAGCCATAAAAATGTTCACTCACTGATGGGTAAAATTATTTAGCAGACAAAAGAGCATCAATTAGTTTTTGTGTAGTGGATTAAAGAATAATAAAGATTTTGAAATTAAATATTAAAGATGTTTATTTTCTCAATTTGCCAGCATTATAGTGACAGAGACTTCAAAAGTGAAACATGAGACCACTTGATAGAATGTGTAAAACAAAGGACAACATACTGCTTGAACAAGATCGTCTCTTTTTGTGACGCAACTGTTGATTTGTGGTCAATAGTTAAGCAAAATACAATAAGTTAGTTTGCAAAGAATTCAGACAATCAAATATATTATTTCAAACATAAAAATCTACTTCATTCAAATTGTGTTTTCTGTAATTTTACAAGTCAGACAATGTAAATCAGAATACGGGTTTAAATCAAGCAGTACACAAGCTCATACAGTGCTTTATAAACATCATAGTGATGGGAAAAAGCTTTAACATCAATGAATTGCATGCTGTGAACAAATTATATACGCTCTCTTGTACCCACCGGCATTCATTGCAGTTCTTAGCAGCATAACGGTTCCTGGCACGGATCAAAGTAAACATAGATAAATTATGTTTGATTTGATCAGTTTTATGTTTTATTTAGTGTGCACCTCAAAGAATGAATTTCTTCATTGTTTATCTGCCACATCTCTCTCTCATCAGGCAAGTGCCCCACCTACAGCTGCAAACACCGCCACTATATCTGCTGCTGCAACTGATGAAAGATCAAACAAGTGTGTAAACAAGCTGTGTGAAGGGGGTTATGTTATGGATGACACCGTCCCTTAATTACTGAATCTTTTACACAAAGCACAGTCTTGCTTGTTTTCCCATTGGAAATAAATGCAGATTACACCTGCAGTAGCAGAGCAGGTTTCTTTTTTCCTTTTTTTTTTATACAGAGCATTCAACGCACAGCAGAAAATTAATATCTCAATATATATAATCAATATACTAACAACTTGAATGCTGTAAGGTTACTGAAAAGTACTAGCTTTACTCAAAATCAGAGGACAACTTTCTAAATACTCTGTTCATAGCTAAATGTAAGCAGCAACTCTGTGGTTTCAGTGTGTCCTTCATCTCTATAACATTTTATTTAGTGTTTAAAAGTCTATCTGGTGAGCTATATATTACTTTTTTTCCGTTTATAAGTCATCCATGTAGAAATATTTTCAATAAACGAGTATAAAATGCAAAATAAACTGAATGGAATTGAAATTTCATGTCTAAATTTCTCAAATGTAACCACCTAATTCTAATTAATTGTTCTGAAATAATTTTGCACCACAGATTAATCCAAAGTTGTAGAAATGTTTAAAGGTTGATTCGTACAATCCATAGTAATTAATTCAAACAGAATACTAAAAATGAAAAATTGCATTAAATTTAACGAATACAAAATTGACCAATAGCATGTGTACAGGCATACTTAACATTACTTAATGTCTATCCATGTGAGCCATTGGGCAAGAGGAAGGCTACAGGTTTACTGTAATGTGCTTGGACTGGTTTCAATTCATCAGGGGAAACACAGAGACACAGCCATGCACACGCTTAGTCATACCTAAGAATAATTTAGTGTAACCCTTTTAAGTCTAACAGTGGTGTGTTTGAACTGTGGGAGGAAGCCAGAGTACTCAGAGAGACGAGAATACGCAGGCAAAAAGAATTCCAAGGTCAGAATTGAAACCTAGGTCTTTAATACTTCAGTAGAGCTAACTATTGCACCAGCCAAGAATGTGTTTATCACAAATGGAAAATTGCCTTTGGATTTTTTGCTGCATTGACTCTATTTTGGTATTTTATGAAAGAGTAGTACTTCGTGTGATCTCTCACCAGGGATTAATACTTTTTTTGAGTTCTACAAGGATAAAATTGATCATATGGGGATTATTTTTCTTTGTCTTTCAGATCATCTTTTTGTTCCATGATCTATATTTGTTCCCTTGTGATCAGATCCTGAGAGCAAAATTTAATAAATACTGTATGTTGACCAAAGGCATCTGATGGGATTTTAACAGATCTCCTTGTATGTTGTAGAAATGATTAAGTGAACCGGACTGAGTGGGTGTTGGTACTGTGTTCATTGTGAAGTTAATATGTGAATGGGGGGAATATTTGTCTGCTGTGTGTTCAATGTCAACCTTAATGGGAGTTTTACGTCATTGTTAAGACAGGCTCAAAGCATCTAACATGCATGCTAAAATCCTTCCAGAGCCCAGTGTGAATCTTGTGTACAGGTATAGATGATGAAATTTATATAAAACAGACTTCACTTTGGAGTGGACTGGGAGGTATGAATTCCACCTTACCTGCAATCAACGTCATTCAGAGCCAACTCAGTTTGGAAAGGAAGGAAGATATTCTGATGGGACACTGAGCAACTATTTTTGGAGGGCCAATCATAAAGCAGAGCTGTACAAAAACAAATCCACTTGTAAAATTTTAATTGATGCTTATATACATGTTGTTTTAGAAAATTTCAGACTGATGTTATTTTTTTATGTGACAGTAATTGTGAGACTACATTTTTCTTTTTACAGTAATGAGATTTTGTGTAAAACATGTATTAAAATGTGTGTTGCCTATGTAGCTAAGCTAAAGGATATATATATATATATATATATATATATATATATATATATATATATATATATATATATATATATAGTACAGACCAAAAGTTTGGACACACTTTCTCATTGTATATCCCTTTATATATCCTTGATATATATATATATCCTTTATCCTTTAGGATATACAGTACAGACCAAAAGTTTGGACACACCTTTTAATTCAATGAGTTTCCTTTATTTTCATGACTATTGACATTGTAGATTCACACTGAAGGCATCAAAACTATGAATAACACATGTGGAAATATGCACTAAACAAAAATGTGTAAAACAACTGAAAATACCCCTTATATTCTAGTTTCTTCAAAGTAGCAACCTTTTGCTGTGATTACTGCTTTGCACACACTCTGCATTTTCTTGATGAGCTTCAAGAGGTAGTCACCTGAAATGGTTTTCACTTCATAGGTGTCCCCTGTCAGGTTAATAAGTGGGATTTCTTGCCTTATAAATAGTCTTGAAAATAAAGAAAACCCATTGAATTAGAAGGTGTGTCCAAACAACTGTGTGTCCAAACTTTTGGTCCGTACTCAGTTCAGACCAAAAGTTTGGACACACCTTCTCATTGAATTCAATGAGAAAGTGTGTTTGGACACACCTTCTCATTGAATTCAATGAGAAAGTGTGTCCAAACTTTTGGTCTGTACTGTATATGGAAATACTTACAATTCTAAAAGCATATTTTGGTGTTATTCTAAGTAGTGTCTGCAAAACACCAGATTCCCATAAGCAGTCCTCCCATCCTTGTTTTAAAATATTTAAAATATCCATAATCTATTAAATTATAATAATTAATGTTATTATTAATATTTAATAATCTATTAAATAAAGATCCATAATCTATTTAAGAGGGTTATATTTTGTCTTGGAAAACAAAGTTTAGCATTTTATTAAAGAGATCTTATGTTTTTATTTTTAGTATACAGTACATAAAAAAAGCTGATTCCTTGATTTTGAGGGGATTTCCAGCAAAGCAAACATAATATTTTGAAACAGGATGACCACTGCTATGTTCACAAAATTATTTAATTTCCTTAAAAGTCCTACAGGCGCTATAAGAGGGATTTTTTTTTTTAAGAATCCTGCCCTTAAATCTCCAGTCTCAATTTAGACTGTCAAATGTGAGTGTTTGTGTTGCGGAAAGTAAAGGGAGGGGGACGAAGTAGACAAAATTACATTTCAAATCTCTTTCATGTGGGTGGACTGGACATTGGGTTTTCAAAAGAGGCAAAAGATGACATCAGGATCCGCTCCCACGCATGGTGAATGAGCCATCAACACGTCAGGATTAAGTGACCTCACCCCACAAAGCTTCGCTTTTGTGGTCTCCCTCCCAGAACCCTTTGACCTCTTTAGGAGCCACCTGCACTTCATAACCCATAATTGGGGGTTTCACAGGAAAGGCTCCAACCCAAATGGCAAATACTTAGCGTCAGCAGTGCAGAGGGCCTGGGCCAGTGCAACACAACATTCTTGTTGCATGTAGTCAGTCTGGTCAGGGACAATCCACTTCTGGAATGTTTGCTACCCAGTCTCCTAAATGAGCATGAAATGTTTTGATAGGATAAATGTTTGATAAAATGGAAATTGAGCACTTTAAATAAAAATAATAAGTATTTTCTCTGTGTTTGATTAAATCTGATTCAAATTCACAATTCAAGAAGTAGATTAACACAAACACCATAATGAAGTAATTACAGGAAATACAAACATTTAATTTATTTTTGATAACTTCCTGATTAGAAGCTTCTCACGACATCAAGTTTTTACTATAATCAGACAAGGAAGTGAAAGACTATTTAGGGTAATTTTAAAGGTCACTACATAAATCATGCAATTTCTTGTAAATCCTGAGCAATTCTTCAGTTGTTTTCAGTTTAATGCCACAGCATGTGAGCTTTTTAGCAATTAATTAATATGGTGAATGTCAAAATAAAACATGAAGGCAACAAGAGCTACTAGATAAAATCTCTTTATGTCATGTGGTGTCACAAGCTTGGCCTTTTTGAGCTTGCTGTGTCCTACAACAATAGGAGTAATTTGTTTATGATTTGTGAATTAAAATGTCCAAAGAATCAAGTAAGAAGCCTCCAGCTTTTCCAAAAATGATGAAATAATTGGGAACACCTGGGAAAAACCATTAACTGATAAAATGTTGTCATAATGAGATTTCCATTTTTACACAAAATAAGTACACTAAGAGCCACCGAATATGTTCAGGAAAAATTTCTTACACAATTATGTAATGTTAGGACGTCAGAAAGAGAAAAACAAGGATTGGTTTCTGAATGTATTCTCTTGTATTTGACTTGTGAAGATTATTCATGCAGGCAATGGGCTGTAGATCCATGGGTGACTGAGGTAGGCAGTGAAACGGTATGTGGAATATCTGATCGGTGTTGCTCCCGACATAGTTTCTGATCTCATGAGAGTATTTGTAGGTAAGAGCGAACAAGCAGGTGATAAATGGGCTGCAGGTGTGCCAGCAGTGGTCTCAGTTTTCCAGTACTGCTATTGTGATCTGAACCAGAAAAAATCTCGAGGAACCAAATTATGTGCAGAGGGAGGCTTTTGTTAGATGACACACAGAGACACAAATAAGTGGGAGCTCAGCACAACAAGAGTAGATGAGACTCACTGACACAGGAAAAGAAAGAGGGGGAGGAGAAGAACAAGGAAAGACAACCTCAACTAGAAAGTACTACAGTAATGCCAAAATTAAAGCTTGCTCTTAGTTTATACTTCAGTTTGTCTGCTTACAGTTATTATTTAGAGTTGTACACAAAAACAAATATCCTGGATGACTTTTCTTCTGCGTCCATTCTTCCTTCACTATGGAAGTCTCTGTGGCAATATTTCAGGGAGGTACACCATAACTTGAATGTGACAGTATTTTGACAGGAACCTTTTTCATTTAATTTACAAGAAAAAGAAGTTTGTAAAATGAACTAGCTATATCAATCAACCTTTTCAACAGTAAAGTTGGAATATTAAATTGTGCATGCTTGAACATAAGAAAATAATGTTGGACACTTACTTTCAACTAAAAACATAGTTAAAGTGGCAGCATACATCATGCAAAGTTACCAGAAGTAGAATTGACAGGACATTATAGAGGGCCTGAAATCTGCAAAGAGGCTAGAGGAAATAAAGAACATGCATTACAAAAGGAACTTCAACCTGTCTAGGCTGATGGTTATACAGCAGACCTGGTTATATGTGGAAAGGTTAATAGAACCAAAGTTAGATGTCATCCGACTCTGATGACTTTATACAAGATCTATATTCTACTATTCTAAGAAATCTACATGGATTTATTAGTGTCCTCCAGCTCTATACCTTTCCCATGAATCATTAGCAAGAAAATAAGAACAGCATAGTAGGAGAAAGTTTTTAGTGTTAGCTTCCCCATTGACACCTCGGAGGTTGGAGAGTGTCTCTATATCTTAATTAGCATTACTACCCCTTCAGAGTGTGGGGGGTGGGGGTGGGGTGTTGCAAACACCCCAGGGCTGATAAAAGCAGGCCCACTAGTGTACAGACATTGACGTGCATCTAATGAGTCCATCAGCTTGTCAGCGCTGTGTCCTGAGGGACTCTCCGCACAGCATTACCACCGCATCGCGTATGAATGTTCAAGGTTTTAGAAATGCCACCTGTCACTGCATCTTGGCTGAGCGTTTACCAAACGGGGCTTTGAGGTAATTCCTGTGCAAGCACACCTGTTGTTTTGGCAAATTAAAGTAACCTGTCATCGCATGTCACAGCACCGCTCTCATTTCTTCACTGTGCTCTCCCTAGTCAAATTTATGAATGTGTGTAGCAGACCCTTAGGAGGAGTTTGGAAATGTCAAAAGCCTCCAGATTATGAATGATTTAGCAGTTGTACCTCCAGAGCCCATGCTGTAAATTAACCTGCTTCCCATGCTGTTAGCCACTAGCAGTATTTTCACACTTTAGGAGAGCTAGCCTGACTATTGCCTTCCTATGCAATTCTGCTCAATTCTCATCTCATTTCCCTCCCATTGAGCTGGACTCCTCCTGTTAAATTTCTTCCACGCCAATCAGTGAACAGACAGAAAAGTTGCAATATTTTGCACTGTTTTATAATTGAAGCCTTTCAGTTGGTGTTGGCCACACTTCCAAATATTGAATTAAAATTAACAGCCATCTTGTTTAACTTGGCATTTCTCTCTTCGCAGTGGGGGATGACTGTTTACGGCGCAGGCAGTTTCCCGTAGCTTCATAGTGTCGAACTGGTGCATTGCAAAGTTACAGATAAACATTAGAAATTGGGCAAAATTTAAAACTCCAACAGAGTCCACGCCTCCAGGAAGCAATTGTTTCTCAATAGCTTAGGGTCGAGACCCTTTGCAAAGCTTTGAACAGAGGGCTTTTTACAGGCTATGGAAGATCCAAACAAAGCAAAATAGCTGCATGCTGGTTAGTTAAGTTTGCTCTACTGAATTTAAAATACATTTATGATCATACACAGAAAATGCACCCTTAAGACTAATGGGTCCAAAAATCTCCTACTGTAAATTGGCTATACCCAGGAAGACGTATGCACACATAAGATAAGATAAGATAAGATAAGATAAGATAAGATAAGATAAGATAAGATAAGATAAGATAAGATAAGATAAGATAAGATAAGATAAGAAGGGGCAAAAACTTCAGTACAACAATAAGAACAGCACATCCAAAAAGGACAACATACCTCACAATAAATAAAAGCAAGAAATACATACAAACACAAATGTCAGATCGGTAGTCCATCCCCATAACCATTTCCATTCACATACAATACATCCTCTACATGCTACTCTTGATCACCGTCTGGGCCTCCTATTAGTTACACTTAAAGAGCACTCTGTAAGTCATGCACACACTTAAGTCTAAAGATAATTTAGAGTGTCTAAATAATTTAAAGTGAATATTTTCGACAATTGGAGGAAACTGGAGTAACCTGAGTGATCCCATGCAAGCACAGAGAAAAATGAAGCGGTTTCAGACAGGGGGACTCTTGGTGTAGCAGCAGAGCGAACGTCCTATATGTAGAGGCTGCTGGTGCTTTATGCAGCTTTCTGGGGTTTGATTCATGACCTTTGGACCTGTGTTGCATAAATCCCACACCCCCTCCTCTTCCATATCTCTCTAGCCATTTCTTGTATCATTACTTTTCATAAAGGCCATTAGTGCCACAAAAAAGTCTACAGAAAATGGCTCAGGCCAAGATTTGAATGTAGAATCTTATTGCTGTGAGGCAACAGCGCTAATGACTGCACCAGTGAGTGAAGGATAAACAAGGACAACCTTATAATGTCATAGACTTCTGTCTTCTCAAACCCCCAGACGGTAAGGACAGATGGCCGCTCGCACTGTGCCAGGTTCAGCTGGAGGTTTTATTCCTGTTAAAGGGAAGTTCTCCTTTCCACAGCCACCGCAGCCGAGAGAAAACATTTTTTTACACAAGAAACTAAACTTGACTGCATTCTTTCATAATTAGGATGGGACTGACATTGATTCTGACTGCATGATTATATTGAACTGATTTTATATTTCTGTTTAAGAACTCCCTCTGTTTGTTTTGTAAAGGGCCTTGAGATGACATTCGCTGTGACCAAAGAATTTGAGGTTGCAGGAATTACTCAACATTCTTCAGCGTGTATGAAGTTGTTAGACTCCTGTCCGCATTATACTTAGCTGAAAGAGAGGGTGGGTTTATTTAAACAAGCATATTTCAAATAACTGCAACTACACAAAGCACCAATGCACATTGAAAATGAAACTGAAAAAACTCTTTATTATTATAGACACTATTTCTGCAGCCTTGGTATGCATGCACAATAGCATTGGAAAAAACTCACTCACTCCAACATTCATTGTGAAATTCCAGCACAAATGTATCCCATGTTCTTTTTATTTTACCATTTAAATACATGCTTATGTGGGAGCTGCATGAGTTGTGAGTAGCAACAATGACATAATGGATAAATATTACGTGCATTGTTAAGAAAAACAAAGTTCCAAGCAACACTTTTTGTATTAGAATAAGGAGTTGTTTTTGTTTGCAGCCCTAGTTCCCTTGTGATTGCTCATGTTCATATTCTCTACACATTTGTGGACAGTTGTTCCGTCTGTAGTTGTAACATGTGCTCTGGTTTCTGGTCAACTTCCTCTAGGTGAGAACTGAAGCCTTCTGCGCCCCGTGATTCAAGCATGTCATACAGAAAAAAAAGCAAAAGCAAAAAGAAAGCAATCATATGATAAGACGGATGCTTATGGTTTCAGAAAGCTCTTTTTGCCCAGATACAGCCCGAGTGTGTGTGTATGGCGGTGTGGGTGGGGGGTGGGAACTTGTTTACAGCTCACACACGGCGCTTTGAGTGCTCTCGACAGGGAAAGAAAGACAGGGTATCAGAACTTGGCGGAGTTGAAAGTGCGCTGCACTAGTGGTGAGTTTTTTCAGGTATATAAATACTGCCGATGAGCAACTGAGAGCTCAGCAGTGGAACTAGAGGTACAACAGCCTCAGGGCTTTAAACCATCAGCTATCTGTGGCAATCAGCCCAGTGTTGTTGAAGTAGGTTAACCAAAATCTCCATAAAATGCAAATGACCCGTGAAGACTTGGGATCAAACTCTCCAGTAGGGAAGGCTTGCCTTTTATGTCTTCAAAAACAAGATGCTTGGGTGTATTTTTGGGAATATATTTGTAAAGGCACACTGTTTCACAGACTTTGGAGCAAATGAAACCAGTGAATCCTTCATAACATCACATATTTTTGGAGAGAAATAGGGGTAAAGCCAGAAAACCTTAAATGAGCAGATCCTGAGGGTGAGAAGCTCAGCGAGGCACTCACTGCCAACGAGCCTGGAAACCTGGCACTTCTCGGCTTGATTGGTCTCAGTGGGAAACTGGGATGGAGGGGCAGAAATCCCATCTACATACACTTGCATGAGCACAGCCTGACCATGCTCACACTGGTGTACTTAAAGGGATGCACACAGACATCCAAATCATACTCATATTAACTCAAAAAAAAAAAGAACATCCATGTCCAAAGCCATACACTCCCACATTAAAAAGTCTCCCACATTCAAACACAAACCACCCACATGACGCCCACGCACATTAAGTCTCACACATCACAACTTATGAGCACAGCATGGGGGGCTGGGTTCACTTTGCCTGTATACTCGGAGCCTATTCAAAAGCTAATTCTCCGGCGTGAGGACTCAGAGAGCCTGGACGGCCACCTGCACGGAGGAGGGGAAGAAAGGAAAGGGAGGACATAAGCGGAAAGAAGAGGGGAGGTGGAAGAATGACATCACCTTCCCTGAAATGTCACCATTATCTCAAGCCTCAGCCCTCAGCCGTCTAGAAAGGTGACATCATTCTCTCTTTACCCCCCTCCCTCTTTCCCTTCCTGTGTTCCCTCCAAGGCTGGATGGTGAGGGAGTGTGGTTGTTTGTGTGCATAAAGGCGTGCGCACAGGGAAGCATTTTCTAAAGAGACAGATACAAGCAGAGGCGAGTGTTTGTCTGCGCACCGTCTCTCTTTCAAGCCCTTATTTACTGTAAAGAAGCCAAACCTGCTTTCGTGGTTTTACCGAAAAAAGACTTGATGCCCTCGCACCTGACTTACATGTTGGTAGAAATTTTACACAGCTATCAAGAACTTTTTTTCCCCAATTTTGTTGCCCACAGTTTTGTTTGTAGGAGTGGTTCCCAAAGTCTGAGGTTAGGACCTCACTCAGGGTCAGAAAACAACAAAGTGGGGGTTTGATTGACAGCAACCATTTTTCCCCCCCTTTAGGACATAATTAAAGATAAAAACTGTAATCTGCAAGAGATAAAAGTAGTATAATTGGTTTTCAGGGTTATTTTTGTCACTGTGTTATTGGTTTATGCTAATTTACAACGTCCAGCAACAGTTGGGCTAACAAATTTCTGACAGTAAAATGTTTCAGATTGATCTGAAGATTTATTTTTAAAAAGTCCATCTTCACAAACAAATAATGTCAGGTAAATGTGTAATTTCAATATACATTTGCTGACTGAACTTGCAATAGATATATTGCTTTGAAAAATACTAAACAAGCAATTCAATTGGTTTGATTAGTCATGGGTGATACTATACTTACTGTTCCTCTTGGTCAACTCTGTTTGTTTTTCTACATATTTTTAACTCGCAAATGTTTTGCTTCCATTTACATAAGAAATTATAATGCAGTCAAAAAGAATTGATTCAAACAATTATAACAAAATTGCTGCAATATCACCATTGCAGCAATATGTTTTTCTACATATTTTTAACTCGCAAATGTTTTGCTTCCATTTACATAAGAAATTATAATGCAGTCAAAAAGAATTGATTCAAACAATTATAACAAAATTGCTGCAATATCACCATCCTACCACTAGGCGGTAATAATTTTATTTTTTTTTTTTGTCATAGTGACTAGTTGAAGCACTTCTACACAAGAGCCACATTTCCCCAGCTGGTCACACATTCACAAACCGATACGCAACTTGGGGCGAAGTGCCATGCTCCAGGCAACATCAACAACAACAAGAAAAGCTAAATGTGACAGAAAGCAAGTATCTGAGAGATCTGTTGGGTTTTTCAGTGGGAGATTTTTCACACTGCTCTCTTGTAAAATGTCGGAAACATCAGTGGGTGAGACAGTGTGAAAAAGAAGGCATCAAGTCTTGTGAAACTTTCCCGACTCTCTTTTGTCCTTGCAGTATGAGGAGTCTTGGTCCAACTGAAACCTATTCTCTTAATTTCCAGAGCTTGCTTTCTGCACCTTATCTCTTTCCTATGTATTGTAAGCAGATGTTCCACTACAACCCTTGACTCCACTGTGATCAAAAAGAGTGAGTAGTATGAAAAAGAGACCAGACCCAAACGTTTCCAAACAAACTTAACTTTTTTTCCATTTCACTACTGTGTATTTCAGCATTGTTATTGGTTCACTTTCTTAAAATATGATGAGTTTCTAAGCACATTTCATTATTTTCATAAGTACAATGAGTTACCACATGTCAGGGGGACAGCACAAAAAAAATTAACACAGTTATGAATAAAATAATTTTAAAAAACCAATTAATTTAAAAAAGCTACTCCCATCATCTCAGAGGATTAGTGGGATGTGTGACTTTCTGCACCTCTTTCTGGCTTTTGGGAAGAAAACTTTCTTTGTTTTGGATAAATAATTATTAAAGAATATAGCACTTATTTTGTTTGTGTTTAGCATCAAACACACAAAGGTATGTGAAAAACAACAACAGTAAGTTGCAGTTTTTGCATACTCCCAGATCAACAACACTGCAGCACCTTCTAAGATTATATTTAGCATTCTTTTACAATCAGACATACGTTTTCACACTCTAAATTATGTTTTTATCTGAATTAACTATTTTTAATTTGCAGTTTCTACCAAATGGCACCAACCAACTTGAACTTATGTCCTATTTCTTTTTTTTTTAAGTTATAACCTCCAACTTTAAAGCAGGGTTAAATAAAGAAACTGCCCACAGGACCTTTGTTTCTTGTAAAATCCACAAATCAGGTTAAAATGGAAGCATGTATCAAAAAGAAAGCAGCTGTAAGAGGCTAGAAATCTCACTTGCAGTTTGCTACAAGTAATGTAAGAAACACATGAAGCACATGGAAGAAGCTATCCTGGTCAGCTGAGATCAAAAATGTAGCTTTTTGGCCTGCAAGAACTTTGTTACCTGCAAGATAAAACTGACATTGCACATCACCGTGAACACACCACAATGAAACAGGACTATATTTTTTCTTCAACAGAACAGGGAAGCCATTTAGAATGGGAAGCTGTACGTAGCAAAGTGCAGGGCAATACTCAAGGCTGTGAAATCTATAATTCTTAACACAGTGCTATGCTTTTATATTATATAATATCTGCTAGAGGTAACACTAGTTATGCTATGATCACTCATTTATTTACATTTCATTCTCAGTCATTAAAGTATCCTAACAGCCTCAAAGTGGAGCCTCTAAACACATTTATTTGTCACACTCACCATAAAAAAATACTGTTTTTTTCTGAAAATACCCAATGAGATGGTTATTCTACGACCGCCAACTGTAATCTGTGGTGTTGCACAGAAATCTCTTGACACTAACCCACATTCTTCTGTCTTCATTATGAGCCACTGTCACCTTCTGCATTGATTGACCTCTGTCAGGTTAATAAACCATCCACTACAGCTGACGCCTGTAAAGCCCACCAATGCATTGCAGTCATGCCATCCCTGCCCTTTGTACATGTCCCAACACACCCTGAATACTTTGGCCGATCTCGCATATGGATTCGTGCTTTACCAACAAATGCAATGATGGACAAACAAACTTTTATATTTTATTTTCTTCTCTAGATAAATATTATTTTTGTAATTCATGTGTCACTGATCATTTCTGTTGCAAGGTGATACTTTAAACTGTTGCTTTGAAAAGAAGCAGAAAAAAGTTAGGTGTGACTGGGAAGTAAAAGTCTAAATACAAGACTTAACAAATGTGGTGATTTTTTAAATCCCCACAGAAATGACTTTCTAGAAAGGCCTGGTTCATGTCTAAATGTCTTTACTTTACTGAAAGCTTTAACAATCAATTTAATAATAAAATGGATTAAATCATTGTTCCTAAATTACAAATGCAAATTTCTCAATATCTAAGTCTAGCAAAAAAGAAGGTTTTCGCACTTTGCATAACAGGTGCAGAGATCAAAAACATCACGGGTGCAGAATAGTGAGAGCATGTTAATTTTCTCAAGGACTGAAGGAGATAAATTTTAAAAAAGGGTGATTACCAGTGTTGGTCAGATGGACAGAAACATGACAACTGAATGCTAAAGTGTATCCATGTCTGCTAAATGTGTTATTGTTCAAGTGTTGAGTCTCCTCAACTTCACTGGGTGATAAAGTGTAAAAGTTTTTTTTCTGTTAAGACTCTGATTCTTTTTTTTTTTTTTAGTATTCAGCCCACATATTTCCATTGAAACTATATGTGGGACACACATTTTAAAAAAGGCAGCAAAACTACATAAAAACAGCAAAGTCTGTATGTCTCTAAAAACTTGTCTTTGTTATTCTGCTTAATAAATGTCTTGAAATGGTGATTACTTCTTGGGCACACTACAACTGAGCATAGGTAATGTGGTTCACCATTGAGTGAATATAGTCACAATGGTGGGGACTTGTTTCTATCTAAAACTGTCCCAGTCCGTCTGCTTAACTTTTAATATATACATATGAAATCTATTGTTTGGACTTGTATGCTTTTCATGATGAGGAAATTCTTACCGCAAATTTGAAATTTTGCTATTTCCAGAATCCCCAAGATTTTTGAAAGTATACAATAAAAGGATGAAATGAAAAGCAAGAAATTATTTTCTATGACATCTAAAGACATTTAAAGGTCTGAGGTTCATCCGGACAATGAGAGATCAAAAAGTTTCTCTGTTTTAACCTATTTCTGTCATAGAAGATACCGGATTTGGAAATGCTAGAAACCTATTGGGAAAAAAAATAAATAAATAAAATCATTATCTTGATCCACATAAGAGTTTAGCTTCCATAAATGGATCATTAGGTGAATTAAAACAGGAAACTCATTTTTTGACCAAATTATACAAAACAGAATGTCTAAATACTATTTTCACTGTTATTTATTATATTTATTTTATCCTAACTACACGATGCTAAAAATAAAAGCCATGTGCAACTATTATTTCCCTTTAGTTTCTATAAAGTTTCTTCTACCTGGAAGTAATAGCAGCAAACTAGGGTGGCCGATTCAGAGTCCTGGTTTGAATCTAACAGGAAAATTGAGGAGCTAAACATCAGGTTGATGGCAAAAAGGTCTTCAAATCTCAAAGCTACATAAATGAATTAGTTTTATATTTGAAGTTCTGACTTAGCTGTGGATATTTCAGCCATCTAATTGTCCATTCAGTTTTTGTTTTTTTTATCTGATGAATGGGTTTGAAAAGTTTGACTAAAGTCAATAATTCTCAGCTTGAAATATAACAATTATCTACCATATCTTCATTTTATCAACTGTGTCTATATCTCACGTTTTATCACACTGAAAATATTTATTTTCTGTTCCTCTGACATTTAAAATGGATTTACTTGCCTACCAAACCCTGAATGTACTGAAGTAGTCCAATTAATTTCCTTTTACATTTGAGAATCTTTTGTAATGTTATAACCTTTTCCTTTTATGTTTTTTCCAGTTTAACCTGTTTTTAATGGCCTGCTGTTCGTTAATGTTTTTACTGTGAGAGCCATTTGACCATTACTGTGACCTTAATGCTTTTCTCCAGGGGGCTTAATTGTGTATCATTTTAAACAGCGGCTCTCTATTCAGCAAACTTCTTTAAGGGCACATGTGACATTCTTGTGCATTTTTAACTTGTTTGCTAAATCTGAAACACCGCTGCCCCTGCTGCTTCTCACCTTCATTGTAATGCAGGAAGGGGTTATAATCCAGTCAGGGCCCAGGCCACTTCACACCTCGGTGAACACTGCGGACCCCCACTGAGTCTGGATGGGAGTCAATGACCGCTTCTTACTGAACACACATACTGACACACACATGCACTCCAGAGAGCTACACACCTGCTCCCCAAATCAAACAACTCCCCCTTCACCGCTCGGCCGTTCTGCTGGACGATTTCTTTGTCTCGCAGGTGTCCCATCTACAAGTCAAAAGGTAAGCAAACAGAGGAGCCCGGACGAGTTGTGGTGGACCGTTACTCACTGAGCTGATGTCAACAGCCATTTGACCTCTGTCCAATAAGACCAACAGGAGGAAAGATAAATATTTCTGACATTATTAAAGACACAGACGGTGCGTTTCTCCATGAAGTCAGATGCTGGTGGGGAGTGGACCTGGCGGATCAAAGCATTCCTCAATATCCACCGGCACAGCTCGGACTCAGGGTGTGGACTTTAGTGGGATGCTTGGGCAGGAGTCGGCGTCATTAAACCACTCAGAACAGATGATCCCTCAAAAAGGAGCAGGCTCTAAAAATAGAGAGGGCAGGCCCACCTTAGTTAAAACAAAACCCAATATTTGCTGTGTGAACCGCCAGATGTTCTGGGAAGAAGTAGTGGAATGAATAATGATAGCACAGCACATATTTAACGCATCATCAGAAAAAGTGTGCTAGGAATCCCCCTGTGGACAAAGAAATAATTGGTCAAGAAAACATGAAATGATGCTGACTTATCAAGATCCTAAACTAAGGAGGAGAGGGGGAGGCTTTTATTGTGTTGAATAAACGGAATATATTTATTAAAGGTCTGTTTGACTTTAGTGTTGCTCTTTTCAAATCAAGAGATGTCTTAGATAAAGGTCTGAAGTGAGATCACAATGTCATCGCTTACTTCTATTTTTTTCCACCTCAGTTTGCTTTTGTACAATCACACTACTCATAAATACAAAATGGTTCTTGCTTTTATTAAAAGGCTATTTTAATAAAGGGCTATTTCTTTTAATTCACATGCTGAGTTTAAATGTTAGTGCAGTCTTATTTGTTAAACCTCCACTGCCATGCTGAATTTAGGTCACCCTATTTGAAATATTTTTTCAATCTGACCACAGATTGTTTTTGCTTATCAATCCAGTTGGTGGATTCATCTTTCCAGCTCTATATTTGCTAGCCTTAATTGTCACTTTAAATTTTCTTTGTTTCCAGCACAGAAATCTTCAGAGTTGAAAAAGACCAAAGCGTTCTGCTCCAGATGTGTTTGTAAGGAATTACAAACACATCAGGGATCTTTTGATCCCTTCAGAATGAGAGGCAGAGTTCAGTTTTATAATGCTTATTTAAAAAAGACTTCATGCAAATCATTCTACCAAGAAGAGGAACTCTAAGAGGAAACATGTGCTTTCATGACATTATGCTAGTAAATAATGGTCAGCCTCAATAAAACATGAGAAACTCGCTCTAAATTATTGCTGGTTCTAAGTTTTTCAGCAGCTGAACAAAAACATAACAGGAGAAAATGCATGGTGTCACATATACTATTGCTGGCTAATTTATAGATATTTATATTTATAAGGTAATTCAATCATGGACACAATTATGAAACAGATATTCACTATTTTATCTTTCTCTCAACAACTATGGAAAAAAATTATGTGATTTAAAGCCATTTGAAATTTTAATTCATCCCAAGACCAGTTGTCTGTTGTTCCATGATCCACAATGGGGTTCCTGACCTCCTGTTTGTCAAACCACTTCTCTAAAATTACATTTATAAATAAAATATCAGAGGATTTTAGGACAATTCACAAATGGATTGTTCCTACATCGTACAAACAAAAATGTCTACTTACTGACTACCCTTGCACTTAAGCTAAGATAATGAGATCATACTGGTACACTTTCATTAATTTTAGACCAGCAAAATGTCATCTTTCACGTCTTCAGTGAGTAGCTTGTGGCAGACCATAATTATGTGTTAATTAAGCGATAACAGGCTTCCCCCTCAGCATGAGGCTACAGTTAGGTGAGTCACCATGGCTGGCTTTGGATAACCTTTGTTGGCTTCTCTTTAGATGAGTTTAAAAACACAAAGGATCACAAAGTAGTTTAACTCGATAAGATGACAAACTATTAGTACAAAGACAAAAGTTGATGAGTTGAGAAATTATTGCACATTTACTGAAATAACCTAAGAAGACAGGATCGGTTTTGTTAGTGGTTAGAGTATTTTTGCAAAAAAAAAAAATCATCTAAGATTTGGTGGAGGGATCCAGACACCTACCAACATGCAGTCATGTTGGTAGATGCAAATAAAATCGTTAATAAAACTGAACTTGCAAAAGGGTAGGTGGTCAAGTGCTGAAAACCCAGAGTTATGGCAAACAAATACAAAAAAGAGAAAAAACTCCAACATTATAACAACACAAATCCAGTAAGAAATCAAGTTAAATTAATAAAGTATATATATTCTTGTGTTTATATAATGCAAGTTCTAAAAACATCCTAAAATTCAAACATTGTGTTGTGTGGGTTTGGTTTGGGAAACATCATGTTTCTCATGCCTTTACTTAACATGAAAATCAAAGGGGCCAAGGGCTAAGGAAGACATTTTAACTCCAGCACTGATCCCTCCCCTCAGCCTTGATGTCTCATCGAGTTCAACTTCATTACCATAAAACCAAAACACAAAGCAAAACTGCCCTCCACAATTATTTTGCTCAGTAAACCCAACTGTTTACAAGACCTCATTTGTCCTGTAACTCTAGCTTTATTTTGATCTCATTCTGTAAAATTTCATGGCATTTTTATGACTAAAGCTTGGTCACATTATGTGACTAAAAGCTAAAAAGACAAATAGAGGTACAAACACCAGCTTCATTGTCCCTGCTGGTAATAAGGGTCCTCTTCGCTGACACACAACACAGTGATCTGAAGACTTGCCCGTGGCAGCTCCTCTTCTTCCCTCAGCCCTCCCCGTTCCCTCACTGTAGCATCCACTCCTTTCTATTTTGAGCCAGAGGGCTTTTGAAATAACTGTGTCCAACAGTGACAGCTGTAAGAAGAGTTCAAGTCTGGGGCAGAACAAGTCCGAACCACACCCTCCGCTGCCCATCAGATTAGAGCAGCATCAAGGCCAGGAATCTTCCAACAGGTGCTTATTAATCTCTGACTTAAACTTGTTCACACAGTAGCAGGCGTGGGCACTTTGGCGGTTACAATAGTTTGGCTATTCAATAGGCTCTATGTGATCATTAACACAGACTTTTTAGGAACTCTCCTACCCTGAATCCCCCCTAAGCTGTCATCGTCACATTCTCCTTCTCCTCCTCCTCCCCCCTCATTTATGCCTCGGTGGGTGTCGCCTTCATGCATGAAGCTGTGCCAGCATTCAGAAACATAAACTCAGGCTGCACAGATGGCTTTTTGGCATGTGGCGTTACTTTTCCCCTGCGTACCTCAGATCCCCAAGGGAGGAGTACAAAAGTATCATATATGTTATGACAGCATGTAAATGAGCAAATAATATGAGTCACTGCTACTACTCCTTCTGGAATTGTGGAGATGTAATTTTAGAATGAAAAGCATTTGGGCAACAAGAAGCAAAACTGAAATAATTTGACTTAATGTTTTATTTTTACACTGTGAGAATTGTGAAATGTGGACTTGAGATTGTGTAGAGAGAAGATGTTTGTCCCAGAGTTCAACATGTTCAGCAGGGCAAGAAAAGCTAAAAACCTTGTGAAAACGATGAAGCCGGTGGGAAAGTGTCATATTCACAGTCATACAATCCTGTACAGACATGGACTGAAGGAAGCCTTTATTACAAAAAAACCCCATAGAGATCACATTACAGTTTGGAAATGATGACAAAGGATAACAAATTCAACGTTTGGGAGTCCCCATCACAAAGCCCCGATCTCAGCCCCATAAAATAATTGTGTTCAGAGGTAAGAAGTTGTTTTGAATCAAGATAGTCCCGAAAACCCGATTCACTCAGTTACATCAGTTCTGTAAGGAGGAACGGAAAAACATTTACACAAACTGTCGTTAGAAGCTTGTGACTGGGTAAGAAAAGCATTTAACCCAAGTTATACTATGTATTTGCATAACTTGGCTGTACTGAATACAATTGAAATGTATGCAGGCTTATGAATATGAGAAAGGAAAAAGAAATAATTTGGGTAATCCTAGTTGACATAAGACAGGAAATTAATTAGTCTGACACTACAAAAAAAAAAAAATCCTGTTTCACCTCTCTTGTTTGGAGCTGGAAGGGATGTTGGGGTGTCTCTACCCTCTGTGCAGAAACCTGCCTGAGAGTCACTGCAGGGACAAGACACTGGGTGTTGTCAGAGACTCATCATCTCCTCTTCATCAACTTTTTTAACTGTTGTTCTCAGACACAACATGAATAGAAGAAGTTGTCCCATGATTTTCTACTTTATATATATATATATATATATATATATATATATATATATATATATATATATATATATATATATATATATATATATATATATATATATATATATTAATGTTTCTGACATCATGAGTTACCATTTATTGTATGTCACATTTTCAACATTGTAACTGAATGAAACAAAAACTGGAACAATTCTTAAGCACGCAACACCACCTGCTGGGCAAGATGTGTAATCGCAACTCAGGGCTTAAAAAATAAAAGACGGAAAGCGGTAAGAACCAATGCACAAGGACAAGAACATAATTGAATGAAACAGTTAAGACTTCATTTTCAATTTTCATTTTTTATTAATAAGTCTTTTAAATTAACACCTGTATTTAATTTTGTAAAACATATGCTGCGTCGGTTATGGTTACGTTAAAAAATGTTTCGTACTTATTAGAAATGCGTCTTTTGGAGGAAAAGTATAAGAAAGACTAAGATGAAAAATTTGGATTTGGGTGCTTTTGCGGTATAAATGAAGCCAGATTCCGCTGTGTTCAGTTAGGAAGCTGAGATCCCTGAAATAAGGAAGTGAAGCCACCTTATTTGAGGACTGTAGAGGTGAGGGAGTGGCCACCTGACACCTTCTGCTCCACTTTCTGACATTCTGTTCGACTTGATCGCTGCTGGAGGGATTTATATACTTTCCCCCCCTTTTATCAAGCTGTTGTCCTGGGAGAAGTTCAGTAGAATCAGGTAAGAGTCAAAATGAGTCGATGCCTCTGCTTTTCACCAACGAAAAGAATCTCATCTTAAAGTTGTTTACAAAAAGGGCAAAGTTTATGGACGTCCAGAAAAAAGGAATGAAAGTCGAAATGTTTTGGTTTTGTGCTCCGTTTCTGTCTAACTTTTTTCTCTTTTTTTTTTTTTTTAAATGTTGACTTTCTTCAGAAAAAAAAAGCAAACTTGCTTATAATCTCGCAACTTCTGTTGTGTGTTAGTATTGGTAAGCATTACTTATGGTGATTGTAACGGCGCAATGTGAAACTCGATGCGCTTTTTATAACCACAGAGGAAGAACTATGTTCATGAGCAAATCATGTCTGTGCAGGTGAGGAGGCAGCCAGGCGCATTCCAGGCCCTGGGGTCATAATGTTGCGATATATAGACCCCTTGCTATCTGTTCAGAGCAAAGGCATGGCTAAATGAGTTGTCTGGGTTTGGATATGCGCCTCCAGAATAACAGTTCTATATTAAGGATTAGGAATTTATCCTAGAAAGGAAAGATGAAGATCCTGACATGTGTTTTAACACTGGTTATCTCTGAAGTATCATTGATTTCTAGAAGCACCAAAGAAAGAAATCCTAAAAAGTGATAAGAAGGTCTGGCATACAGAGAACAGCGCTCTAAGTACCAAGAAGTGCCATCTGATTCTCTGTTAGGGTGGAACAGATGCTTGCACAGCCCGGGGTGCATGTCTTAACAGATATTTTTGTGTTTTTCTTTGCAACACTGAGCTGTACCTGGGAATAATAAGGACACTATACTGAGAGATAGAGCTTTCCCAGAGAGGCTCTACTCTGCTAAACAAATGGCGTTTTTATGCTGATGCAGTTAGGAATTTCAAAAACAATAAGAATCGCCTTCACGTTGCAGTTTCTAAAACAAACAAAAACACTAGTAGTGTTAATATGCACTAAGCAACGTGTTATTCCTCAGAAATGGTCGTGTTAGATTGTTTTTCTAGGCTGAAAATCCCCTTCAATTCATGTAGGACAACTTTTAAATATTTTACTGATTTAAAAAAACTTTATCACTTTTTTTGTAACCTGAAACTTTAATGTGTTTTTAAAAAAAGTACTTAAAAGGGAACACAAAAAGTTAGTGGTTTTCAAGCCTTTTTTGAATACTCAGAAACCTAATAAAATGTGGTATGTATTTGTATTTAACCCCTTTTACTCTTATGCCCCAAACTGCAGGCAGATCAGTGATAAAATTGTGGAGAAGTTTAAAGCAGCACTAAGTTATCAAACTGTCGCTCAACCTGTGGTGTCTCACATAACCTAGAAACTACAGCCTACGCTCCAGTTGCCTGGTTAGACTGGTTGTGTGTTGCAAGAAGCTGGTCCATCACATGCTGCGCTCCACACTGTATACATGAGCTTCCTCTTTCCTCAAGTCTTGTTTAATGTTCCTCCTTCTCTGTCGGCTGCTGAGGAATTTCACTCTCTTCTGTCACTGTTCCCTCATGAAGATACAGCATGTTTCAGTACAACATGACTGTTCACAACAAGGACACAGAGTACTTGGGACAAGTATTATCTATACAAAATGTCTGGTTGATGAATACCCCCACTCATTGTCCTTCTGACGTCTCTGTAGTAGAGAGATGTTGAAAGAGTTACTTCACACCACTTTGGTCTCGTAAGAAGAAGAAGAAGAAAAAACCTTCCTGGTAAACATTTGTTACCATAACAAGTATCAGCTAGAGATTAATAAATAAAGGCAGCATGTGCTAACTCTAAAGCCAGCAGGGCAGTTTTTTCACATCTTTGGGGAAAAAAACTTTGAAAAAACTTCAAATGCATTTTTAATAAACATTAGCAGTAGTCTTGTCAGTTTTTCCGATTAACTGGGGCACTTTTGTGTATCAAAATTAACAGAAAAATTGTGGTGTACTTACCAGATATAAATACAGTAGATTTAATATTTACTTTTTGTGAGCCCAAGTCTCATACAACAGTTAACTAAATCAGTTAAAAGGAACAAAGCAAAGGCCTTGCTTACAAGGAATGTCTGAATTCACAAATGATTATGTGTAACAAATTAATCATATTTTCAAATAAATTCTGGTTAAGAAGTTACTAGAGGAAATATCTGTTAACTGAACAAAGCAGGTGACAAATAGAAACAAAAAGAAACTTTATTTTCAGAAAAGCCAAGTTACTTTGCTTGACCTCCTAAAACAAAAACCAGAACTGAAAACCAAACATGGCATTCTGACACAACAGATTTTTAACTTTTATTTGAAGAAATAAACAGATGTGCTGATTATTTCTCATCTTTCTGCATAAGTTGCATAACTTTATATGTTGTCAGGCAGACATTTTCAATGTTAACGTCTCCCTCTTCTGACATTTCAACCAATATAAAATATAAAGTGTAAAAACACTCATAAGATGTTTATGATGCGTGTTTGATTTTTTTCATAGAAAACATAAATCTTCTTCATATCAGAAGTCATAGATATCCGATTAGTTAATATTACCATAAAAAACATTTCTGACAATGCTGGGAGAAAATAGCAACAGACATTATTATTGTTGTACAAATATTATGTTCTTTTTCCAAGCTGTGATAGCAAAAGCCCATAGAGTTCTATAACGATGATGATGATAAGGCTGATATTAAGCACTTACTATTAAGCACTTACTATTGTACATTCAGTATTGTCCATAATACAACTTTCCTGATGGCCTAAAAGTGTAAACTAAAAGAAAACTGCAAAGATATATTTGGAGCAACATTGAAATTTTAGCGCCTTGCTATAGGCTGTTAACATGCGTAGCTTGTAGCCTACTGAAGTATTTTCCCTATTTGAAATGACTTTAAGGATGTGGGAGTGTTTTATGTCCAAAAATACCAGCTTGGTACAACATTTTCCCTCTTCTTTGTAGAATTATTTTAATTTAGCCACATTGAAGGGTCATTACATAAGAGCCACCATGGTATACTGCCACTACTTTTAAAATAGAAGAATATCTACTATGGTAGTTTTATACCATATGCTATGCAATGAACACTGTTAAAAATGTCTTACCAGTTTTACTCACTATTCTGAGGTCCATCAAGCTGATTTTTTGTGTTTGTTTGTTCAGCAATGGTTTTGATCTTATAACCTTCCATTGGTACAATTTACAATTTTAATTTACAACCCGTCTTTCGATGCCCTTTGTTTTAGAGTTTAATTCTTGCCAATCCAACACAGGGAAACAAAGACACTCAACCATTCACACTAAGGACAATTTTGGAATAGTCAAATAATGTGAAATCATGTTTTGGACAGTGGGAAGAAGTGGGGGTTATCTTCTTAGGAGTAGGAGAGAACCTACTCATGGAGAACATGCAAACTACACGCAGAAAGACCAAGCAACAGTACATCCCTAGTTGTAAGGCAGGAGGGACAACAAACTCATCAACTGTGCACCATATGTACTTTTGCAAACGAGCCAGATATTGACATAATAAACTACACTTTTCCGTTCTTGCATCCACATTTTCTGCTCTGCTCTGTGTAAACAATTTCTTTCTTTTTCTTGGAGAAAAATATTCTGTTCTGCAGAATATTTTTGGCAGAACAGTTTTGGCAATGCTACAAACACTGGATCTGAGTGTTTACTCATTGTTTTTGTCAAGACCGTGTTCATACATCCCGCCTTCTTTGTGTATTAATCTGCAGGACAGTTAAAAAAAAAACGTAAAACCAGTTGCCAAAACCCCCCTGTTGGGCTACTCATACTCAGATGATGGTGCAACATTCTTTGCTCTCATCCTCTCAGCTTGTCTCCCTCTCCTGTCTTCCTTGTTGCACACACTCGCACACACAAACACGCCTACATGATCCTGCAGGGGAATTTGTGGCCCCAGGCTAACAAAACACAACCTAACAGTGGTGGAAGAGCCCTGAGAGAAACTAACACAACTCAGGCCGCTCACAGCGTCCTAACAGCGTGGAGCTTCTCAGTTATGACATTTAAAAGGCTCTTTCCTCACCAGCAGGGTTGTAAGGTGGGTTTTGGCAGAAATTTCGTGGTGAGCTTACATGTCTTTGCAAGATTGTTCCTCAACGTGCTGACTCAAAGAGTCGCAGGAAGTGTTCAGGCAGAGAGACTCTTAAAGTAAGTGCATTTTTAATAGCATGTTCCTTTTGCATTCACTGGAAGTGTGTTTTTAGACTGAGAAATACAATTCAAGGCAACAGTTTCAATATGTGTGTTTGTGTAGCAGTATGATAAAGATTTATTATCATTTTTACAATCACTGAGCCTAGCCATGTTTGTTTTAAACCAGGTGGTCAGAGGGTAATTTGCATCTGGGAATAGAGATTCAGAAATCCGTAGAGGCTGTTAACGAACGCTTAAGGACAGACGGCTTATTATGATTCTATGCTAGGAATAAATAACATTAAAAAAACTTGAATTTATTCCATGTGGTGAAATTTGTGTAAATCAGCAGAGAAGAGATAAAAGTGGTGCAAACTTAGTATTGTAACTTCACAAATGTACTAGCTAAGTACAGAATGTTACTCATGTAAGCTAAAGAAGAATAATTTAGTTACTTCTCCAAAACATCTTTAATGCTGTTATTGATGTGCTGTAATTAGTTTCCATCCTTAAATTGAATTGAAATTATATGTGGATAGGGCTTCACTTGCAAACAGTGCAGGGCCTTATTTTTTTTATCTTTATGAATCACTCCCTATCATTATATCTTGAACATTCCTCTCAGAAATGTGCTGTCCTCACATTTTTGTGCACACTTGTACGATTTGTAAACCATGGACGAAGTTTGAACTACGTAATTTAACAGATTTTTCTTGTCCAAGTAGTTTGTTCACACTTTTTCTGAAATTTCAAAAGCCACAAAAAAAACCCCCAAACAAATGGATTGATAAAAAAAAATACCAACAGAAAAAGTCAAAACTAAAAACTAACCCTTCTGAGAACCTAACATGGCATAGCTGCAGTGTAGCTACAGTTAGCTACACTGAAGACAGAGAATAGGCGATCCAGTTTAAATAAATAGCTCTATTTGCTCATAAGTCGTCCTGCAGCAAAGTAGAGAAGAGTTTCATTTCACACACAGTGTTCATATTGCAAATGAGTCACTCATGTGCCAAGCTGAAAAATGCTCAATGCTCATAACTAATCAGAGCCAGTAAGAGGGTCTTAGTGCGGTCAATCACGTTCAGCTGCTCAATGTAATAATGGCAGAGAAACAACCTAATGTTCTAGGGAAGCTGTTTACCTGCCGTGATCGGTGACCATGCACACAGATTCCGGTGTGGAGAACTAGCCATAGCGTAGCAAAGAGCTACGCTATGGCGCTCACACATACACAATGCATATATGTGTGAGCGGCACATACATGCGGGTGATTGGTAGTGTTATTAATGGTCTTAGCGCTCATTCTGGCTCTTGATTGTTTTTTCTGACTGGTACTGTTCTATTTCTGCAAATGGCAATAGGAGCCAAGGGAGAAGGTCAAGGAGCTTAATTTTTTTTTCTTCTGTTTCATGTTATACTGTCATAGTGACAGCTTTCACAAATATGTAAAAAAAAAAATACACTGTTTTTGCAGCCTTAATGACCAATTTTTACAGTTTGTCTGCAAAGAACGTTGATTTGGAGTTTAGTTACTCTTTCAGTGCCTTGCCCAGTGGCACATGTGAATGTAGCTGGCGGAATATAGAATCAATCCCACAACCTTCATTTTGCCTGTGAACTACTCTTCCCACTGAGCCCCAGTCATTACTAGAGATAATGGTAACATCGCTGCAGCTGGTGGTTTATTGTATTGTTTTTGTAGCGCATGCAGAGTTATTTTGAGAAAAGGCGGCCACTTCCATATTGTAATTCCAGCAGTGGTGAAAGATTAGTTGCAAATGAAAACTTGACTTCCTTGCTGAATTCCTTTATTGCTGGTCCAGCGCTGTTTCAGTTGACAAATTTTGCAGGTCCACACTTGACATCGCAAATATGAAAAGAATGCAATCCTTAGATCTTAGAAACAAAAGTTATGAATCATTGCACCCACAAGGCACAAGATCACAACGTGAATACGATATGAAAGATATAAAACATGACTGAATTTTCATGACAAACTGAGTCAGAGAACACAGTGTCCTTTGGTGGAATTGTCATTGGAAGTTTGTCTTTATTATTTTTTATTAATAGCAGTCTTTAAAACCTAATTATTTTGGTTGAATGTCTTCAGTTTTCCTTAAGTCAAATGCTTTCTTTTTTCTTTATTTGGTTGAAAGAATGATGCGGGCATGACGACGCCAACCCGGCTCTGACGATGTACGAGGTGATGTCTGGTGACACCTTGGCCTGGAAAGGAGCCAGTCCAAGACAAAGCAGCAGAGACCCCAGCCCCGAAAACGAGATTACTGGGGATGGAGGGCCAGTAAAAATCCTCAAAGTGTGCTTCTGCACCAACAACAACCTAGGAAAGAACTTTAAGCTGGTGAAGTGTGACAGCTCCTGGAAAATTCAGGTGAGACCGTCATTTTGCAGACATAGAAGTGCCAGAAAGTGGAGTTGAAGATGCTTCTGTGATTGTTTTGATAATAGTTTTTAGTACAAAGTGGTAAAGATCTGAAATCAGGGATTCTGCATAAGTCGTAAAACATTAAGGTTAGCTTTTTTGTCAATGACACCTCATAATTTGCTGCTCTACATAAAATTATAGATAATTCAAAGGATTAAAAAAAGAAAATCTGTAAGGAAAAAAAATGAAGATTGTCTTTAATTTTCCCTCAGGCTATCATTCGCTCAATCCTGATCAGCGGTCGATTGGGACCCAACGTTGAACTCTCAAAATGTTACGGTCTTATGCTGAAGCACTTAAAGTCCGAAGAACTTCACTGGCTCCACCCAGATCTGACCGTGGGTGAGGTTGAACAACGCTACGAGAGCCATCACGTGGAGGCCGAGTGGAGGTCCAGATAGGGTTTCAGGGCTTATTGTCGCAACAAATATTTTCCGTGATATGAGATTCAGAAATAAAGCATGTCTCCATAAAATACGTTTCTCCTCCTCTTGTTCGCAGATATGACCTTAGGATCAGATACATTCCAATCAATTTCCTGGAGAAGTTTAAAAATGACAGATCCACATTTCTTTACTTTTATCAGCAGGTACTGAACCTCTCCTCTCTCTCCATCTTTGATGTAGCACTCAGAAGTAAAATAATGGAACTATGTCTAACATTGATAAAAGAAAAGGAAATAAAGGCTGTTATAAATAAGGTTTTCAGTAACTATTTAATAATGCATGGTGAAGGGAGTGTTGTGGTGGCGCAGGAGCAAAGCATGACCCACGTATGGAGGCCCTAGTTCAGTTGCAGGTTCGATTCCTGGCCTGGCGACATTTGCTGCATGATTACCCTATTTGCTGTCGAACTACTTTCAAATCAAGGCCACTAGAGCCAACAAAACCTTAAAAAAGAAAAAAAAAATAATACACGGCAAAAATAGATTTATATTTAACTGTTAAGTTATAGCTCACATTTCTATTTTTCTGAGTGACAGCAGGTAATGTTTCATTACAGGTGCGTAGTGACTACATGCAGTGTCATGCCAACAAGGTCAGCGATGGGATGGCCCTGCAGCTTGGCTGTTTGGAGATCAGGTGAGTCACTGCATTCCTCAGCTCACAAGTCAATGAGTTATTTGAATTTGGTTGCATTACTTATGGGCTTAACCCCAGATGATTTGTTTACCTTTATGTTGTACATATATTGCATAACAGAAAACTACTGTTGAAATAACAGGGATTTGTCTATTTGTATCCAGCAGATACTAACATGTTACTCTGTGTTTGCAGGAGATTCTACAAAGACATGAATGCAAAAGGTCTTGAAAAGAAATCTAACTTTGAGCTGCTGGAGTGAGTTTTTACGCTCTGTTGTATCTGTTCTGAAGCATTTTTTTTTGTTTGTTTTTTTAGAAATGGCTCTCAAAATGTCCAAAGCAAAGTTTCAGGTTGTTGAAATCTGTGTGAATGTTACAAAACAGTGTTCTTTGTTATGTGAGTCAGATGCATAACAGTTTTTTTTTTCAACCAAGACAAAATATGGAAAGCAACAACAGAGGGGACTGTAAAAAATGTGCAACCTATACACAAACTGCTCTAATCAACAGAATGGAATGAAACACAAAGAAAAAAAAAAGCAACAAATAAGGGGTGCATATATGTTTACAATTATTTTAAAAATGAAAAGTAACTAGAAGGAATAGAAGACAAACTCTAAGAGACAAGATGATCTTGCTTCACTTATAATACAGAAACATGATCAGAAAACTATAAAGTCAAGAAGGATTAAAAAAGGATTTCTAAGTCAAAGAGCTATGGTGCCTTGCAAAAGTATTTGCATTCCTTAAGCTTCTCAGTTTTTCACTTAACAAATTGACCTTACGGACTTTACAGTATTGAAAGAAATACTGTAATTTTTGTACTTTTCATACATTCTGAACATTTTAGATTTCTAGATTTTAAAACAAGTCATAGACCATTTATAAGTTTCCTTTACTTTGTGATCATGCCCTACTTTGTGTTGATCTCCTGTATAAAATTGCTCCAATATAGATTAACACATATGGCGGTAATGTGACAAAATGTGAAAAAGTTTAAGCAGTATGGATACCTTTTGCTAGGCTGTGTACATCCTCGACAGACTGACTCACCCAGATTTAGAAAAACATCTTGTTTACAATGTTTTAGTTAATCCAGGTACTTAGTTAATGTTTTAAATTCAGGGTATATGTATGTGTCCTTTAGAAAAGAAGTTGGCCTGGACCTTTTTTTCCCTCAGCAACTGATAAACAGCATGAAGGTAAACCTCTATCCCAAATACTTGTCTTTTATCTACAGGCACCATCGGAGAAGATTTCTTTTTGTCTTTTTGCTGAAAGTTATACTTTTGATGTCTGTTTGTGATTGTGGTCCAGCCTAAGCAGCTACGGAAGATGATCCAGCAAACATTTCAACAGTATGCAACCCTAAAGGAGGATGACTGCATGATCAAGTTTTTTGAGACCCTCAAGACATTTACCAACTTCGATGAAGAGGTCTTTCCATGTGAACTTGTGGTGAGTTGCTGTAAATAACTTCTCATAAAATCTATGACCCTCCAGACACACTTTGTTAATGTTTTCGTCACAAACCTTTGTGTTCATCACCAGCAAGGTTGGAGTTTGTCTGTAGAGCTGGTCATTGGAGGAAGGGGCATTCGTCAACGTTCTCAGAAGGATTCAGCAGTAAGAGAAAAGCTGTTTTTACATTTCCTAGCTTGTTTCATACCATAAATATAGATTTTGTTTTCTATTTGCAGGCCATTTTCAGCATTGTAATGTTCTATTTTGGTGCTTAGTTGCTGCATCAACAATTAACATTCCTAATTTCTTCTGGTGCTTAACAGATTTTAGTGTTTTCTGTTCCACTGATCACCAAGAGGATTTCTATTTTAGCAACTATGTTATTTGTTTTTTGTATCTGTGAAACGGTAACTAAATTAACATATCAGCAGCTCTAAATTTTAATTAAATAAAGGAAGAGGGTTTAAGTAAAACGTGTCACTTTTGCTTATGGGGTGAAAGCAATGGACAAAAGGAGGGAGAAACAGTGATGTGCAGCTTCAGACTTCACAACAAGTGGCTAAAAGTTCAGTTCACACAGATTAAAAGGCAATTAATAGTTCACAAATTAATAATTCAGTGTTACCTAATGCTCCACGCAGGATTTGGGTGTTCCTTTGTCAATTTCTTGTGAGATAACTTTTGAAAACGTTTTGTTAAATATCAGTGGAAGATGGTTCAGTAAGCATTATTCACTGTTTCAGTATGTCGCTTTTGGCCATTTTTTAATTGTCTCGTTTTGTGTAAACTAATATGCAGTGCGTTAAAATATGGCCTTAAAACGTTGCACCACATTTTTGTGCTTTTCTTTGACAAAAAGCAAATAAAAAATCTAAAAATGTAACCCAAAAGCTGCCCATTCAAACTAATTAAATAGAAATACTTCATTATGCATATCATGAGAAGTATCTGTTGTTTACAGTTATCAGTAATAATGTCTCATATCAAAGAATTCTCATCATAATTGAACCTACCTGTCGTTTTGTGCCACAGGCTTTGTTCCTTACTGATTTCAAACAGATAAAGAAAATCCAGTGCTTGCCGCAGACCAATGATAAGGCTCTCCTTAACATCAGCGTCGAAGGTGCCAAACAAGTAAGTGCAGCAAAAAAGCTATTTCTAAAACTTCCTTATATTAGTGCTTAATATAAATACAACCAGTGGGGAAACAAAAATCAAAGGATCTTGTTTAGATTTGTATGTTATCTTCTTTAACAGAACCTGTCTATCAGTGTGGCTTCGGTTCCGATAGCAGAAAACATGATGGATCTCATTGATGGATACTGCCGCCTGGAAAATGACACAGACGACAGTGTTATTTACCGACCAAACAAAGGTGTGCTTATCTTACAATTGCCTCTCAATGGACAGCGGTATTACAAATTATCTACAAATTGTAAACAAATGTTCTTAAAACCTTTTCAATCTAGATGCCAAGTCTGCACAGGTGTCCCTACCCGACATCCCTACAAGGTGAGATGTTTTACTGGATTACTCACTTGACACTTAGAAGACACAATACAAATTCTGACTAATCTTGTTTTGTTTGTTCTCTCAAAAAGCACGGACATCAACTCAGCTAGACACAGCATGGGTGAGCAAAAAACTTCAGATTTTCTCAAGCATATATTTCTTCTGTGTAATTCTTTTAGAAATAAATACACAATGTCTTTGTTGATTCAAAGTGCCTCTCCATTTGGATTTTCAGGTTCTGATATTTACTGTGAGATTCTTGATGAGAGGCCAAAATCAGGTTTGTCTGAAGCTGTTACACTTATCTCTGCTTAAAATAATAGCAATTGAAACTCGTTTTCGATCATTAATACGGTCCTATATTGGTCCGTAGCTGTGAAATATGGGATTGATAGAAATGACATCGTTCTGGGGCGAATCCTTGGCGAAGGCTTCTTTGGAGAAGTTTATGATGGAGTGTACAAAAGAGCTGTAAGTTGCTATTTAGACTTTACAGACATCTGGAAAACAAATAAATATGATGTGTTTGTTGTTGTTTTGGACAGAACGGCGAAAGAGTTAATGTGGCAGTCAAGACCTGCAAGGACTGCTCATCTGAGGTGATGGAGAAATTCATGAGTGAAGCAGGTACGAGGGCCTGCCTTGGCTGTAAAACAACAGAAGAAGCAATGCGGGTGAGAGCAACATTTAACATGTACGAACTTTGCTTGGCAGTTATTATGAAGAACCTCGATCATCCTCACATCGTCAAGCTGATTGGCGTCATAGAGGATAATCCTGTGTGGATCGTTATGGAGCTTTACCAGTACGGAGAGGTTTGTCCCCAGTCACTGCTTCTTTCTTAAACTGTTCATGTAGTTTGATTCATGTAGTTTTGCCTGATGCTATATAGAAAAAAGGTACCTGAGTGGTTAAATTATCGACATTTTTACAGCTCGGTAGATACCTGACTCAGAACCAAAACAAACTGACAAACACAACCCTGGTGCTGTTCAGCCTGCAGATCTGCAAAGCCCTCGTCTATCTCGGGGGGTGCAACGTGGTGCACAGGTGAGAAAAGGATTAAAAGATGAACATAAATACATGTTCTTCTTCTTTACAAGTTCGAAAGGTGTGTCTTTCTGCATGCAGTTAGTATATTTGGTAACACTTTATTTGACAGGTTGTGAATAAGACTGTCATGACACTGTCATAAACATGACATAACAACCTGTCTATTTTGTTATAAATGTATTACTGATTACACTTTAAAAATTATGTAACTTTATGTTATAAAAGCTAAAGTTTAATCAGTAATACTTTTATAAAAAATTTGTCAGATCATGATTTCTTGGTTAATGTCAAGTTGTTATAACAAAGACATTTTGAATAATGTCAACTTTGTATTAAAAGTGTCATGATATACCGAATGACACTTTATGACAACAGTCATAAATATTCATGAAGACTTACTCATGTTAATGACAGGTGTTATGTCATGTTTATGACGGTGTCATGACAGTCTTATTCACAACCCGTCAAATAAAGTGTTACCGTATATTTAAACTTTTTGTGATAGTGTGTGTCAGTTTTACATGTCAGTTCCTCAGAATATCAGAAACCTAAATTAAGGCAAAAAGATAAGAAAGTCAATAAACTATAGCGTAAAACCTCACAAAGCTACACAAGAGAAAAGCTAGATGGCACTGTGGCTTAACCTTAGATACTGTCATCAGCTTCATGGTCATTTTTAAAAAAAAGGTTTTTAATATTGATATGTAAGAATTGTGGCATATAACCATGTAAAGTCAAAAAATGGGTGTTTGGCATCAATCCAGTTTGTAACCCCTTCAGGTCAGCATTTCTAATAAATTTTAGATTTACAGATCTGAAGGAGTTGGAGGAGTCCTTGTAGTTCTTGAACTAACTTCACAAACAGAACAATTAGCTACTATAGCTAAATCAGAAACCAAAACTTTTGTTTATAATTTCATCTTATCTGATGCCCAAACTCAAAAATAGAGTGAAAAAAGGATTTTTAAAATGAACTATCATGTATTTTTTTCAGTTAATATGCAGGTGAAAGCAGGGTTTGTATGGAACATGAAATGATAAACTTGTGCTCTCTATACTGTGCTTTATTTTTCTGCATAGGTGAAAATAAATAGGCAAAGAAAAAAAATCTCATGATTTTCGAATAGTTCCCACAAGTAGCCACTTATATTTCATCAACTTCTACCCAGGATGTTGTAGTGATCATTATTCATATCTCGTGACCATATGTGAAAATCTGAGCCTAGACGAGTCTGTAAATGAAGAGCTTTGGCTTTTTTGTTTTCTCAACGTTTAACACAACACACCGAATCAGTGTCTCCATTACTGCAGACAAGGCCCGGATCAGTCTATCCATCATAAACCAGATCCTGATGGAACCAAACTTAGCAAACACATAAAAAATAAGAAGAAGTCCCAAACTACAATAATGTTGCTTTTGTCAGGGATTACAGAACATCAGTTAAAAATATCAATGAAATAATTACCATGACGATGTAATAAGAATTGTAAAACTTTTGTCCTTGAAGTTAAAATACTGAACCGTGAGGCAGAACAATTGAGTCAGTCACGCTACTGGAAGTAAAAAAGCTAAATGTTATCAGTAGAGGCCAGGCAGCCTTTCACGGCTCCAAGCTTCTGTGAAGAGAAAACATTGGCAAGAAGAAATGTTCACATGCCTAAAAAATTTAAACATTCCTTTCTCCCTGTTTTGATCCAGTCAATCTGAAGGTGAATTTTTTCTTCCTCATGGACAAGCTTCTCATTGATCCAAATATTTGTTTAATGATATTCCTCCTAGGTCCTCCTGCCAGGACCTATTCCAGTTGCGTTTTCATCTTTTGTTTTTCATTTGCGTTCAGGGATATTGCTGTTCGGAACGTGTTAGTTGCAAGCCCAGAATGTGTGAAGCTTGGAGACTTTGGTCTGTCGAGATACATTGAGGATGAAGAATACTATAAAGGTAACAGAGAAGATGATACAAAGATTTCTGTCAGAAGATCCGGGTGGTTAATCTAAAGTATAGCCTTTGACCTTTTGCACAATGTGGCTCAGCATGATCTAATGGTGATTTCTCCACAGCTTCTGTTACTCGATTACCAATCAAGTGGATGGCCCCAGAATCCATAAACTTTAGACGTTTCACCTCAGCTAGCGATGTCTGGATGTTTGGTGAGCTCAGACACATTTTCAGATTTCCTTTATAATCCTCTTATTTATATCAATAATGCTTAAAGCTTATCTTTGTCATCCTATCTCATGGATTACAGAGTGACAATGTCTGATCTTATATTCTTATGTCTTGTGTGCATTTCTCTGCAGCTGTGTGTATGTGGGAGATCATGAGCCAAGGGCAGCAGCCGTTTTTCTGGCTGGAGAACAGGGACGTCATCAACCAGCTGGAGCAGGGCATCAGATTGCCCAAACCAGAGAACTGCCCTCCAGCTCTTTACTCACTCATGACTCGCTGCTGGTCCTACGATCCCGGAGAGAGACCCAGCTTCACTGAGCTTGTGATCAAGATCAGGTATTTATTTGAAAAAAATGAACAAAGATGCCCAAAGAGAAACACTTATCTTTTCACGATCTCCTTCTCTATGATTTGTGATTGTTTATAAAAATGAAGAGAATATTTTTTTTCTGTTAAGAAAAACAGAGCAATTTTCTGTTCAATTAAAATATTTTTATTTTATGAACAATATGTTTATTTTATGAACAATGATTAAAAAAAAAAACAATAATTCATAGAAACATAAAATTCACATGTAAATGAAATATAAAAACAAGTTATAAACTCTGACAAGAAATGACAGATATCAGATAAATGTATTGTACTGATAATGTATATTTATTTTACTACATAGTGTTGTAATATACAGTACAGACCAAAAGTTTGGACACACAGTCCAAAGTTTGGACACACAGTTGTGTCCAAACTTTTGGTCTGTACTGTAGTTTCAACTAAAGCTAATACTTGTTTTGGGTATTTAATGTTTCCCAACCCTGGTCCTCAAGTCGCATTGCCCTGCATGTTTTAGGTATTTTCTTGCTTCAGTCCAGCTGATTTCAATTGATGACTGATTAACAGGCATTTGTTGAACTGCAATCAGTTGAATCAGGCACATTAAAGCAGGGAAACCTCTAAAACATGTAGGACAGTGTGCCTTGAGGACCAGGGTTGGGAAACACTGATTTAAGAGACCGACTACACGATACAAACATTTGCAATGTCCATGAGAGGTTACTTGCTGTCTGTTGTTTACATTTTTCATCATGTAAACCACTTCAAATTGCCACAGTTCTCAAATGTGCTATACAATAAACTTGAGGATCAAAAATACACACCTGTGGAACTCCAGTAGAACTACTAACTTTGTCTGATTTTAAATTACAAATGGAAACTAAAGATCAGTACCTAGTTTAAGTACAGTAACATAAAGCTAGCTGAAAAGGTTTTGTATGGCCAACTGTATCCAAGGTCAAAATCTTGTCTTTCCTTAACAGCTTCCCATCAGAATTCATCTATAGGAACATAAATTGAGATATGGGTCTTGTGTCTAAATGTTTAAGAAATAAAAATAGGTCATGCAGCTATTGACATTTCTTCCCCAGAGGTAATATTACTCACTCATCCATTTACTTTGAATCTCTTTTATTCAATTTTCAATAGTTGTACAATTGTATGTAAACCGATCATGTTACAAAAAACGTCTCAAGTTGGAACTTCAAAGGTCACTTCAGTTTACAAGGTCATAATCCCGACGTGTCTTTCAGTGACGTCCACAAGATGGAGAAGGAGCTGGACGCAGAGAGAGAAAGAGACAGAGCACGCGGCACCAAATTTCTGGAACCAAAGGTCAACTTTGCAGATGCTCCCCCCAAGGTATAAAAACTTGTTCATTTTATTTTGTTTTAACATATTATATACTGTACATATATATATATATATATATATATATATATACATATATATATATATATAAAATGTCTGGTTTAATGCATTCACTTACCTTTTTTACCCTTTACTGAAGCCCTCAAGGATGAAGCCAAGCCGATTTGGGAACACCCTCAGTATCGGTCTACATATTCAGGTGTGTAAGTTCAGGCAAATAACCCTAGGATATTTACAGGATTTTTACAGTCTGACTGATCTGTTTGTGTGTCTGTGCAGCTGAATGAAGCTCTTTGTGCCAGCTCACCAGACCTGGCCAGCCCGTGTGAATACCAGTCCCCGATTGACTCCAGAAACACGCTCGCTCTGCCGGATAGGTCTCCCCGTCGCCGCAGTATGGGGGTAAGATCACAATATCAAAGCTTACTTCTGACATGCAATAAATGCCCTCCAGTTAGAGTTAAAATAAACTATCATCTCTGTATTAGGAGAGTGAGTTGATTCGAATGGAGCCAAACAATAAGGAGGACGCCCAGCGGCTGTGGCAGAGAGAACGGCAACACATGCAGGAGACTATGCGACTCCAGAAAGAGCAGATGATGGAGGATAAGAAGTGGCTGCAGAAGGAGGAGAGACTCCTGGTGGGAAACAGAGCATCATTAGCTTTAGTCAACCCCCTCTCTGTGTCCCTGTGTCCCTCTTCTCACCAATTCAATGTTACCCTCGAACCTGAGTGGAACAAGGCACCTTTAAATAGAATAAAAACTTTTGTTCAACCTCGACGCCCCACAAGCATTAAGCTGAATGTTCCCCTGATAACAGTGGAAAAGAAAGGCCCCATGTCTTTATTCTGTAAAATGAACCTGCCTGTTCTTTTGCAGGACCCCATGGGACAAGATGACGTTGCCATTTCAGAGGTAAATGTCCATGTGTACAAAATAAAATTCCAGTGAGATTAAATAAAGACAGCAGGTAGTAACTTCAGACTGTTTACCACACGCTTGCTAAATGAATATGCAGCGAAGTGAGAAAGCATGTTAGTTTTGTTACGTACCAGAACACAAAAGTGCATAATTGTGAAGATAAATCACTTTTCTCCGAAATGACAGCTGCAAGTCTTAGGTTGCAGTTGTGCCATGCTCTTCCGTTTTGGATGAAAACTTTTACACTTATCCACTTTTTGTAGGTTTACAAAACCCAAAGATGATTATAACTTGACAAGGTCTAGAGATGTACATAATTCTTTTGCAAAGTTCTGTATAACAAAGATAGGTTACATTCTTTAGGTATGCTGACATTTTTTGTGAATAACTGGAACCAAAGATTCTGCCAGTAAAATTACAAAATTAACAACTTGGTAAAAGTTTTTTTTTCCTCTTGTCGGATGCACACATTAGGAACTGCTTAAGTTGACATGTTTTTTTTATTCACGTTTACTTTCTATACTTATCTGATCATCTTCATGTTTGTTTTTTTCTCTTTGTAGCCAACTGAAGATGAGAGTGAGCATGGTAAGGACTAAGACAAATTACTGTTTTACAATCAATTGTTTTTCTTTTGTTGTCTTGTAACAAATCTGTCTTCTCACACAGTACCGCCTGAGAAACCCCCACGACTCAAAACACAGGTAAGTAGACAGTCGTACCCTTATTAAGTTTTTTATGGTCATTCAAACAGATTAATAAGCTTTTCCTGAATAAATATTTTAACAATTAATATTCCACTTTAGGCTGCTCCCACAGCAGAGATCGACCGTTCTGATGATAAAGTATACCAGTACGTTATGGACTTGGTCAAAGTTGTTGTCCAACTCAAGAATGACATCACTGAGCTGCAACCAGAACAATATATCTCCATTGTCAAGGTACACTGAGACAAATTACCTGCCCTCCACCTCCGCTTTGTAGGTCGTTGCTGTTTTATTGGCCAATTTAAAATGCAGAGGGAAACCTCCTGAGTCACAGAGCTGATTCATTTTCTTTATTGATCTATCCTCACAGTCTGTTGGGATGGCCTTACGAGATCTGATCCGCAGTGTGGATGATGTGCTGCCGAGTTTACACGAGTCGATCAGGACTGAGGTATTGCTTTATTGTACATAGGATTCAAACACACTGCTAATATCCTTACCTTGAATGCACAGGGGCAGGATTCTGTAAATAAACACCAAATTAAAATGAAGCCAGCTTTTATTTGATCAGATTCATTCCGTCGTTTTCAGATTGAAGGTACCCAGAAGCTTCTCAACAACGACATGGCCGAGCTGATCAGCAAAATGCGCCTGGCCCAGCAGAACTCCATCACATCTTTAAAGGAGGAGTGCAAAAAACAGATGCTGACTGCTGCACACACTCTGGCCATGGACAGCAAGAACATGTTGGATGCTGTGGACCAAGCAAGAGTCAGAGCTAATATAGCCAAACCAGCTGCACCAGAGTGAACTTTGTTTTTTTCTTTATTTTTTTTTAACTGACTTTTTTCTTGTCTCTCTGAAATAACATTTGGACCTCATCAGACAGTTTGGTTTTGGTAAATATGAGCCAAAGGCAGCCTCTGGTTCTTTGGGGAACCATCAGTGTGTAAATGAGTGATGTGTTAAGTGACACTGTCACGAAAAATCAAAAATCCACACTATTTGATATGATATTCTTAAAAATTGCATAAAATAGACTTACGTACATTAAGTACTTAATTACTTAACACTGATGACTCAGTGTCATTCTGATGACCCACACTGAGCTGGGTCATTCTGATGAGTCCATTATGAAATCAAAGTCTATGATGAGACATTTATGTTAAGTTGGAAATTAAAAATCTTTGTAAATACATAATGTGTCCTTTCTTTAACCCTTGATAGCCACAAAACTAAAGGTTTTACTTTTCTAAAGAAAACATAGTCCTACTAGAAGACCAGAGAATAGTGTAACCTGTTAACCCAAACATTTTATTTTGGGTGTGGCCAGTGTTTGTCTTTTTCATGACACAGAACAAGAGTAAAATAAGAAAAGACAGTAGATAGATAATCTGCGGGGGAAAAAACGAGCTCCTCTTACTTCTCCTGCTGCTGAAATACGCCGCTCCCACTTCAGAAACAACTGGTCAGATCAAGGAAGAATGTCTTATCAATGTCAATCATGCTCATGTACATGTTGCTCACAGAGGAGCTGATGGAAATGATGGCTAAGCGAAAACAAACAAAAAAGTAAACCAAGGGGAAGGATGTCAACCAGAGAAAAATGAGAGAAATAACAACATGACAGGAACTAAATGGTTAAAAAGAAAACAGAGTCAAATACCTTATAATTGCAACGGTGATAACATTGATAATTTGTGTAACTGAGGTTCCAATAGAAATTGAGTCATGGATTCCGGTCCGTCACAGAAATTTGTGTTTCACTGACACCCCATTGGCTTGCATACAAAAGTGTTCAGGCTTACATTTGTTGCATAATTTCACATCATTAGCAAGCTAATAAATCTCACCACTAATTTAATGTAAGCATTCATGTTTATTTCTGAACATACTTGAAAATTCTGCTGTCGACAATGATGCAGTATTACTGAAGTCCGTTAAAATAAATATAAAGTCAATGTCATTATTTTTTTAATAGGTGACTTCTGAGCCCACGGAAGTTGTACTATTAAAACAAAATAACATCAACAATAAATCAGAGTCCAACTACAGACTTTTAAAAAAAATTTTTTATCTTTCAAAAAACCTAAATCATGCCAGCCAACCATGGGGGAAGGAAGAGACCTATTGTGCCAAGCAGGCACACAATAATGAACATCCACAGGAAGATCCGATCAATGACCATGGCAACATACTTCCAATCCTCCTTCACCTGTGGAAAAAACAATGAAGGAGAGAAAATTTTATGAAATCAAAAACCATGCCTACCCGAAGACAGCAATCCTATGACATACATTTATTTTGTTTATGAACTAGATTTTCAATTTACTGCTTTAGGACACTAGCACTGCAATATATTCTGGAGGACTTCACTGTCAGTTTAGAGACTGTTCCTCACTATTCCCTTCGAGCAAAGTGTTTTACTGGAAATTGTCAGTATCAATCACCTCACAAGAACCTTTTCTCTGGAACTCCTGATATTGACTCTCCTCTGGAGTTTTAACATGACTTTAGGTACATTAAGAGCAGACTACTAGCTCAAGAACTTAATAATAAATGTCTCTGAAGTGACTTTTTGCCAAAAAAATTATCTATTTACCTTAACAAACCTAAAACAAGAAGTTACTTCTGTTCTTCAATTGACTATTTTTCTAGCTGTATTATGGATCTGAATTTCATCCATTTGTTAGTTATCAAAAAATTCCTTGATATTTTTTTATGAATCCTCAGCGTAATTTTTGAGATTATTTTAACCCCCCAAACTAATCTCAATTCCCAGAATTGTATAGCAGAGAACGCATCAAATCTGCCCTTTCACAAACATTTAACTACTTTCCTAACAGACTCTTTAAATTCTCATGGACAGGCCCCATGTCTCGTCATTGTTTACTTTTAACTTTCTCATCGGCTGGTTAATTATATCTGACTTTTATGTCTTAGCTTGTTTTCGTTAGCAGGAAAATAGTAGTATTGTGGTAGTTGCGATAAGCAATACTCACACTGAAATCTGCATCTTCAGCTCTCAGATGGTCGGCAATGTAGTGAACCCCTTGTAATGCCCGTATTACACTTGGTGAAAGTATGAAAGGTGACTCTAACGCTGAACTGTCCTCTTTAGGCGGCTGCTGTGGGGAGTTAAACCTAGCTCCAGATGGCTGTCTGTTTAATCCTGCAGCACCATCTTGCAAGTTTTGGCTGCTCTGGGTTTTTTTCTGTTGCAGTGGAGGAGTCAACCCTAGAGGTCTCGGAGAGGGGGGCCGGAAGGAGAAATATGACGTCAGCGTTCCAAGCTCCAAGTCCTCATAGCAGCTTCTTTCTGGGTTTTCCAGAGTGCTCCCATCTCTCATCCAGGTATAGGAGGTGCTGATGCAGTGACTTGAGTCATACCCTGCTATTTGCATTTGCCGCCTCTCTGCTGCTATTTGCTGCTGGAGTAGCAGCAGCCTGCGGCGCCGGCCGTCAGGCGCCGGCCTGCGCATGAACAGCCAACGTGGGATCAGGTCCAGAAACACGGAGTGGACCCAGCGGGGCATCTTGTGAGTGCTGGGCGAGCGATGGTGCACGTTTAGCACAAATACTGTGATGACGATGGACAGGGTGACGAAGATCATAGTGAAGAGGAGGTACTCACCGATGAGAGGAATGACGAGAGACGTGGAGGGTATGATCTCCGTTATGAGCAGGAGGAACACAGTGAGGGACAAAAGGACTGAGATACAAAGAGTGATCTTCTCACCGCAGTCTGAGGGCAGGTAGAAAACTAAGACAGTGAGGCATGAGATCAACAAGCAGGGAATGATGAGATTGATTGTGTAAAATAAAGGAAGCCTTCGGATGATGAAAAAGTAGGTGATGTCTGGGTAGATCTCATGGCAACAGTCGTATTTCTTTGTGTTGTATGTTCCCACAGCGTTGATGATGGCCCATTCCCCGCTCTCCCAGTAGTTGTTGAGATCCACAGTGTTTTCTATTTTCTCCAGGTCGATCTTGGCTTTGTCATAGGTCCAGGAGCCAAATTTCATTTTACAGTTCTGCTGATCGAAGGGGAAGAAGGTGACGTCGATGCTGCAGGAGCTTTTGTAGATGGCAGGCGGGACCCAGCGCACTTTACCAGTGTGGAACAGGTGAGCTTTGGTCATGTGGGTCACAGCAAACTCGCCATCAGCACTGGAATAGAAAAGAAATTGCAAAGCAAACTCAGCATTGGTGTGGCTTAGAGGGAAGCAAAGTTTAGGCAAAAGGGCTGCAGCACATACAAAAATCACATGGTGAAAAATTGTAGCTCATTTTAAACCCCATTCATTATGTTAATCATTATAATAGCTTCTGTTGAAGAGCCGCTATCATTTCATCAGTTTAATTTCACTGACAGACTGTGATTAAACAGACTCACCGGAGCAGAACTCCATCATCAACCTGCTTGATTTTAATCTGAGTGAGGTGACTTTAGGTGCTGGGACTTGAGTCTGAAGGCTGAATTTTACATCTGATTTCACATGGAGATTGTGCATTCATGAAGGCTGCTTTCATTTTAACATGAATAAGCTTCACCAACATGCTAAAAAAAGGAGTTCATCAAATACAGGTGAACATGTAAACAGTAATCAATTTATTATACCACTAGATGGCACTATACACATATCATAAAACTATAAATTTGTCATTGAGTCACTCAAAATGCAATAAAAATATTAATTACATTTTTAAAGCAAGCAGTTTGAATAGCCACCTGAATGATCTCCACACTTTTTACTTTTTGACAAAACACATTATGACTAGATGTTATTTGTAAACAACAATATTTGATCAAAACCACTATCACAGAAGTAAAAAATCTTAACAATAAATAAAAAAATAACTATTAACTCAACTTGTTATAGAGAACTATATCTGGGACCCATATAAGCTCTGATGGGACTCTGATGGACGTTACGTTGTCATAGTCAGACGGTCTCCAGCGAAGTTTGTAGTCATTCCACTCCTGGGAGAGTCAAAGAGAGATCAATGTGATCCTTGAGTTTTTATCCCTCATTTAAGGTAGAAACAATTCTTTTAAAAAAATTTGACTATAGAAATAAGTTTTCTAACCTGCTTTAACCACACATTAGTTGTCATCATTTGGTTTTTCTCGTCCTAAATGGGAGAAACAGGAAAGAACAAAGAACAAACGAACTGAAAGTACTTAAAGATGTATGTGTAAAGTCACATTTTTGAAATCTAATTGAGAGACACATGAGATCCGGTCCATTTGGTCGGATATTGTCAGGGCCAGAAAGAAAGAACATCCTCTTTTTTGTACATATCCAGCGTTTTTGGCATGAATTTCTTTCACATTCATTCTTCCATTTGGTGTTCATGTTAGATTTGTTCATGTTAAACTGTTCTAAACAGTCTTACAACCAGTTTTCCGATACTAGTTTCGCCTTTAGACCAGTTCTTTATCATCAAATGGCCAAGAAGCACAATCATTACTGAAAATACACAGAGGATACATCAGTTCTTCCCTCTCCACATCCTGTAATCACTGATGAAAATGACACCAAGATCCTTCAACTCCTTTGCTAGATTCAGAAATATTGACTTTTGATCCAGCATTTTCAGACAAAAATATTTTGCATTAAATCAACAATTTTGATTGAATCCTCTTACAACCACAATTACAATCCATTCATATAACTCACCACATCAATGAGCTGGGCTATGGACAGTCCAAACTTGACTATAACCACATCAGAGATGTTTGGGACAGGTCTTGACCACTTGTTGTAACCAGAGAACAGCGTCTTGAAGAGTTCATCTTCGGCATGTGAATGGGTCTTGACATGACCAAGAACTGTGGAAAATAAGATGCTTATTTGTCCAGAATACTCTTTAGTAGAACTTTACAAACACATAGAGATCATTTAGATGATTATGTTTGATCTCTGATTTCATGCTAAGTGTTTTTAAGTAACTATGATCATTTACACCCTTTATTTAGTCATTTTTAATTTATGCAAACATATTAAATGCTTTTGTCATCGTTGCCTTCAGTTATCTATCCGGCTGGCATCATATCGTGGCTTGTGAAAGAAAGAGCAGGAGCTGGAAACATGGAGGTGTTTCATCACAGAAGACTGGCTAGAGTTCAACTGTGTGAGATTTAATCTCAGTTTAAATCCAGATGTCTTGGGAAGCCGTCAAGACATTGTTAGAGAACATTACAGACTATCAGCATCAAGAGAGCCAAGGAACACAGAAGACAGATCGGGATAAAGTTTTAAAGACATTTTACGCAAAATTAGGTTATAAAATAAAATCCCAGGCTTTAAGCACCTTTCAGAGAATAATCTAAAAGTCGAAAGAAATTACAGAACAATTGCAAACTAACTGGAAGTTATGTATAGCATCATGTATAGCAGCAGACAAGAGAAGAAAAATCTGAAGAAGCTGGAGCACCAAAAAAGTCTCTGTCATAACCTAAATTTACCAGTCATATTTAAAAAAAAATTATAATATTGACTTATTAAACTGGCTTATTGACTTATTTACTTATAAAACACTTATTTACTATTTATTGACTTATTTAATTTTAATTGGTGTCACAACTTGTGCATAAAAAAGCAGATTTCAAAAAAGGGCTTTGATGTATCTCTTGTACACTATAATGAAAGGGATTAAAATATGAAATTCTGGGAAGATTGCAATGACCATTAGTGTGCCTAAGACCTGGTACTATACTTTTACTTTTATTCTAGTTGATTACTTTAGGAGGAGTAACAGCAGCCCTTAATTTGCAAAAAATGTCAAAAGCTACCAACTGAAGACTGTTAAATTCATCATTTATTTTATTAGCTCTAAAACAAAAGCCTTAAACTGACAGTGTGACATTTTACAATGGGTCATGCACCATAACTCATTATATTTCACTTCCCAAAATGGTGATGTGTCCTTTATGTGCCTTGCTTTCTTTGATTCAGGTAAGATTTGGCATAAAGGAAAAGATTGGATAGTATTTTGTTATATTAAATATTTGAATTTTCAAGAAAGAAAGAAGTACTTTTATTTCTTTTGTTCTTTCTTTCAACATCTTTTTTTCAGAATCTTATTAAAATCAGGCAGATCCACATATAATCTGTCATGGTGACATTGAGATTTAAACAAGGTCCTGCTATGTTTGCAGTTTTCTATCATAGTGCAGAGGACTTTGCAACTCAGTGGAGCTACTTGATGATTATGGATCATCAAGTAGCTGCACATGTGAGTTTTTGGTTCCATTAAGGACATTTTTACAAACTGTTATTGTAGGTCAACCCTCTGCATGGTCAATGCTGTAAAGACCTGTGGGTACATATAAATCTGATGCAGAGATTTACTGCTAAAGCTGACATCTTGGATGGGCTTTAAACTTCACAATGCTGTTTCACAGTAAGTATTTAATGTTTTAAAATGTTATTTTCAGCATTGTTCTTTCAGACATTATCTTTGCCAGGTGATAGGTTTTAAAGTGAATACATGGGTCATCTCCTGCCTTCATTTGTTTATTCTAACCTGACCAATAAGGTTGCAGATGAGGCTTCCTGTCTGGTCTCTTGACAGCACTGGTGAGATGCGTCCATCTCACCAGTGCTAAACAAAAAAGGCTCCTGGGTACCATACATCAAAGAACCTCCTGGCAGTGGAGTCTTGAAATGAGATGACACCTTCAAAATCCAGCAAACTGGGCTTAGAAGACTGGAGGCCAGCCAAGCCCCTTGGCCAGGTCTATAAAACACTGACCCGTTTGGAGGATCGAGTCAGCAGCTTCTTTGGCCAGAGGCACTCTTGGTGAAATTGGGCTGTCAAGTGCTTTTAGTAAAGAGTTTGTAAGGGAACAACGTGGAACATTTTCTGGACAAGAAAACTGCAAGGCGTCAAGTCAAAGAGCTGATCTTTGGCTTGGTGGCAAATGAACCATCTCTAGATCGTGTATCTGCTTTTTTATTGCAGAAGTGAAAAAGGAAAAATGGGGCAGGAAGATGCAGACTTTAAATGTTTTTTTCAGGCATCTGTTGAGCAAGTCTGCAAATTATTCGTTTGTGCATTTGAGTGAACAATTGATTCAAGGTTTAAATTGCAAAAAAAGAGCACTCTTTTTTCCTTTACTGTCAATCTCTTTTCATAGAGAAAGTTTCTATAAATATCTGTAAAAAGCATAATGTTTTCATGTAATATATTTCTCTCAATGGTTATGCATATCCAATCCACCTCTTATAAAAAAAGTCCTTTGACCTCATTATGGCAGGCAGAAAAGAGCTTGTTTAAATTCAGCTCTGTAAGATAGTGTGGTCAAGGAGCCACAAGGTGAACAGAAACGAACAGCACCAGCCATCCGTTTCCAGAGTCTTCCGATTAATTTTTATTTGCTTCTTAACTCTCTGACAACCACCTTCTCTTTTGAGCTTCCCAAAAACACTCTTTTTCTAGCCAATTGGCAACACACCTGCACATGAGTGGACCAAGCCACAATTAAACAGGTAAAAAAAAAAAAAAAAAAAAAAAAAAAAGTCTAAACAGAAACAAAAACACAATTATTAATCTAATTTACAAACTCATCTACATAATGAAATAGTCTGCAAAATAAACCCTGTAAGATAACTCAAAAAGTTACTTTTAAAGAAAAACAAACAGATCAATATTCAAAGAAAACCCTCTAATTGGTAGAACCCAGCAAGGCAATCAGTGACATCATCTAGCCATTTAAGTAGGACATACTGGGCCGGCCCCTCCCATACTCCTGCCCTGCTGCAGATCTACAAGGGACAAACAATGGTAAGTAAAACGAAACACAAATACCATGAATATACTCTGAAACAAAAGAAACAAGTTCAACCAATAGTCCAGAAGTTGTAGCTTTAAACTAAACATATCAATAGATGGAAACTGCAACATAATGCTAACACAAACAAACCCAGGATAGTAAGTGAAGCAAAGTTGCAAACTAATGTTTCAATTTAAGCATTATGACCAGCTACAGAAAGTAAATGTATCAGAAATAAGAATAAGGGACAAGTGGTGAACACAAACTGAACCACTTTGTCACAAGCTCCATGAATCTTTCTCATCTATCATTTGATCAGTTGTAGATTAGCACAGTTTATTTATAAAGCATGTGTTTTTAATATGCAAACATTGCAAGATGAATGTGTGTTTAATGACTTTAGAAAGGCCACAATGCAAGTAATCCTATTATACAAAAGTGCCAGTTTGTATCAGGTGGATGGTATGAATTAGGATTAAGAAAATAAATTGGGTGCTTGTTAAATTGCAAAACATAAGGAAAAAATAAAAGATACCAGCATTTGTTTTATTTAACTAAAAATCTGCACTCTGAACTTTATAGCTTCTGGAGATATTAACATTTTCTCTGGCTGTGGCTGCAAACATGTCTGACTTAGAGAAAACAAACAGCTGCAATTGGAGAAATGTATGTGAACGTTAGTAAGGCAATTAGATCAGAAAAAAATTATAACAAACTTCCAAAATCATGATACTTAGTAGATCCTTATCAGTGTTTCCATCTGATTTATGGTTGTTACTTGATTTTAATCCAAATATGTAGTATCAAATATCAAATCCTAATGAAAGCATTTTTGATTAATTGGTATTCTAGTGGCAGTGTGGGACTTAACTCCCATTCCCTGTTGTTGACTTGCTGTCTTATTTTACATCAACTGTGCCACAATATGGCTGTGACTAAAAGGTGCAGGGATCCTGAAAGGGCAGGTTCTCCAAATTTAGAAATGGACCATACAGAAAAAGACAAAACAAAACAATGTCATAATTTACATCTTCACCTGTTGAAAAAAGAAAACAAGAAAACCAATAAAAACAACTTACATTGCAATTTCGTAATGCAACTGCACTATCTAAGCTACTATAGCTAAGCTAAGATCATCTAACTGACAAAAACAAAATAGTGCAAAAAAATAAATAAATACAAATAAAGAAACAAAACATATATAACTCACACCACACACACACTTTACCTTAGAGGGGGACTTGGAACTGCATGACACATTCTTAACTCGGAAGGTTTTGATTAAAGTGCTGTGCAGTTAAACCTACAAGTATCAGAGACTCAAATGCTTTCATATTGCGTCAAGGGGTGAGGGAAGGAAAGTGCTACCAGGATATCCCTAGTTTGTAGCTACTACCTTGCAAGAAAATAATCTCATGCTGGCTAATTCAAGTTGGATTTAGAGGTAGAAAACCCCCCCTGATGTGATTGAGATAAAAGAACATAAAACGCACATACGAGTTCTGTAAAATCTTTACTACGTTTTAAGAAGCAAAAACGTGTTCAACAATTCAACCAAGGTTGGGATACGTAAGGAAAAACATTTTAAAAGAGAACGCAGTTATTTTATTGGTTTTTACTGAGTCTAGAGAAGGACGTCAGAATAATTGAAGGGCTTTAATTGGAAAATAATGTAGGTGATTATTATTGTAATTCACAGGTTTTGGTTCCTAAATATTTTTTTCAGCTGGTCTGTGTATTAAATTCCTGCTCAGTTGTTACAGTTCAGGAAAAAAAACCCGGCTTACCTGTCTCACCCAGAAGTAGCGTCCAGATGACGATCGTCCCTTTCAGGAACAGGTGGTTGTGAATCATTTTGCGCTCTGTTAGAAAAAATAAGTCCAACTTGATCAGAGAGGAAAGCGCAGCAGGGACGATCCGTCAGAGTCTTTTCCGTGAGAGAAGCATGTGTCATCTTCGCAGCTGGGAGGCATATCAGAAAAACTGCACAACTGCTGCTACATCAGAGTGAGAGGAGAGAGTGGGAAAGTGCTCCGACCAACTACTGTACCACCGTTCAGCATTGGTAAATGTCTCTTCGGTCACCACTGAAATGTGCTTCTGTTGTGGATTAAATCTGCTATTTTAATAACTTAAGTATAGGAAAATGTTGGCCAGGCTTGCGCAGGTGCCAAATCCAAACCATTGCGCATTTTTACGCACGTTGCGATGTTATCCTTTTGCTTTTTCGAATGATTTTAATCTGGAGAGTGGATCCAACTAGTAGGGAACACGCGCCTTTATCTGGTAGGACACCTCCGGCAGTCCCTCCTCCTATTTCTCTTCCTTCTCATTTCTCTCTCTCTCTTTTCTCTCTCTCCCTCTTTCTCACTATGATAAACCTTAGATGTAAAGGCAACTGAAAAGCCACATTTCAATCTAAGCACATTAGAAAGTGTTAAATTAGAGTTCTATGTCAAATATTTGCGCAATTCATTCAAGCGTTTTTCACTCAAAGAATCAGCTCACTCAGGTCAACTCCACTGGGATATTTCTGTGGAGAGCAGCTAGAGGGCAGACTAAGTGATTAAATATACTTGGATATGTTTAAGTTTTCCCATCGTGAGGATGAACAGAGAAGCTGCGTAATATCATTGAATAATGACAAATGATTTTATTGGAACAAGCATACATTGTTAAATTAACAACATACTCTTTCTGAGAATCAGGAGAAACAGTTTCATAATTGGTTCTTCCAGGGCGAAACAATTTGAAAGATTAATCAGATGTAAATCTGAGTTACACCATTTAAAAAATACAAATACGCTTTGACCTACAAACCATTACATTGAAGCTTTGTATGTTCAGGATGAGTAATCCTGAAGATAATCGTTCATCCTTACTCTCGAGACTTTTGCCGTCTCTAACATATTATTATTAAATACAGGCCAATTTGGCCAGTATTTAGCTATATTACATTCCCATCAGCTCTAATCAGTTTGCCTCTTCTGCTGAAAGAAAGCATCCTCGCAGCACAAATGACACATGGCACCACCAAGTTTCACCAAGAAAACTTGGGTGGTCTAATAGCATTTTGTAGAGTCAAATAGCTTGATTTTGGTTTCATCTGACCAGAGCACCTTCTTCAACAAATGTATGCAACATTTTCTAGATTCATACTTGTAAAACAAAAGGAAACAAGTTATATATTTTTTGGATTTATTATAAAGTTCCACTTAAGTTTTGTGGTTTTTGTTTCTGTAGTTGTAGGCTGGGCGAGAGGTCGAAGTATGCACAGAAAGGTCGGCAGACCATCACAGGATTTTCCAGCAGGAAAATACAATCTGTCATAAATCTCCTCAACTGGTGTGGGTCCAATTTGGTCTTGGCAAACTGGACCTAATAAACTATTAAGTGAGTGTAGTTTACTTTTTAAATGTTGAAAACACATATTTTATGAACAGTCTTCTCATTCTAAATGTTTATTAAGTCGTTATGATGGTTTTCCAAAAGACTCTTCTAGTTAGCTTTACAAATGGTAGACTTGCTCCACAGATTGTTGCCATTTATTTCATAAACAATTCCTGAATTAAAGATAATATTTAACAAGTCTAGCTTTTATGACTTACCCCATGAGGGGTGATTTGTTTAAACCATCATTTCCCAACTTGTAGCATTTTCTTCAGCATTTCCTTTCCTGCTAACGGTAGACATCGTTGCATCTCAGTAACAAAAACATACAAAATATTTAGGTCTGTAGATCTTGGCACATAACAGCAGTTTGCCAGCCTTTATTCACATATTTATTATTATGCAACTGGATACTGACATCTGAACAGTTTCGAAACTCTGTTCATCAATTTCCTATTGGTGGATTCTGGCAATGTCTTTCAGCTGCCGTGTAAATGAAACATGAAGGGTTTGGGATGATCTCTCCAACCTGCTGGCAATGTCCGCTGCAGCACGAAGCATCTCTTCAAAGACCACAGATTCTTCTCTTACTCTGCACCAGAATTTGAAAAAAGAAAAGAAAACAGGCTTCAGGAGGAAAGATAAGAACAGAAAAGGCAAATGAAGGAATCCCTATTGACCTACTGTTCATTTCCCTTGGGGTAAATTATGATCGATGTTTTCATTAGGGAAAAGATGGACTCAGAAAGTGATAGCCATGTTGAAAAAAAGTGCAACTTGTTTTACATTTTATGATATCTCTGGAGGCTTTAAAAATGACCCAAATCTAACATCAGGTACACAAGCAAACAACAGTCAGTCATTTTCTATGACATATCATCATCTGTGTGGGATAAATTAAGCTCACCAAATGATTCTGTTAATTGTAGAAATAAATTTTGAGGCCTGACATATTTATTGTTTTTTTTTTTAACCTATCAGTCTTCCAAATTTTTGGGGAGAAATTTCTTGCACACTCATCTTGATTAAGCATATTGAGGTTTATAGACAACTGCTTTTGATCAGCTCTCTCATAGTCCCACCACAGCATCTCTTTTTGATTAAGCACTGGACTTTAATTAGGCCATTTACAAACACCTTAAATATTTTTAATTTTCAGTCTTTCTGCTGCAGTTTTGTCCCGTTGATGCCTCAGTTTGGGCAAAGTCTTGTCTGTCAGACAGACGGTCTATCCAATGCTTAAAAACGTCTGTATACAGAAGCAAGATTCATCGGTCCAGTGGGTTTCTACATTAGTCCAAAGCACAATACCTCCACTGGTACACATTTTTTGCACTGATATGCTTTGTTTGATTTATCCTGAACAAGATAGTCAAAGATTTGGCACAGATACATGTTTATAGTAAAAATAATAAATAATGTTTGATGAAATGCTAAATCTCCTCCTCTTTTTATTGTTAGTCTGTAACTTTAACCAATACTCACTTCTCCATCCCAGCGAAGCCATCTCCCTCCAGCTGTTTTCTCAGATCTTCTTCAGCTTTCTCTAAATCCTCATTACAGCCTTTATGGTCTTCCTGGATACTGATGATGTTTTCTTTAATCATATCTTCATATTTCTGATCCCCCAGCTCTGCCCCCACAAACTGTTCCAAGTTCTCCACCACTGCCTTATTGCCGCGTTGAATCGTCTTCAGGTAGTCCAGCTCCTCTCGCAGGGCCTTCAGCTTTTGAGCTGAAGCAGCGGCTTTAGTGCTGAAGTGGACAGAGCACTTATCTGGTTGGGGTTCAAATTGGAGCGAGGGGGCCGCTGATGACGGGGTTAAGAGATGGTTGTTTTTCACCCTCGCAGGCTCGTCACCAACAGACTCCAATGTGTCATTGGTGGCCATTAAGCCAGGGAAGATGTCAAAGCCTGAACCCCAGTCGCCATCTCCACTTTGGCCAAATATCGGGGTTGCCAAGGACATCCAGGCCAAGATGAGCTTCATCCAAAACTGCCACATGGTAGCCTGAGCAGAGAAAGGTGAGTGATTGTGAATTTCATGAAAAGATGTGAAGATTTCTAAGTTCTTCACATCCTCTAACCATAATTAGAGGATATGGTTTGGGCTCAAGGTATGCTGTTAAAGCTTAATTTTGCAACTTTCAGATGGACAACCATCTAAACTGCACAAAAATCCAGTATGCGGAGGAGACGCAAGTGTGACGTTTGTTCATTTTAAGGAGGTAGTGGCACTTTTTGAAAAGCTCTGTAAATAAGATGAATTTATGGCTGGAAACATCTTGGAAATATAAAGTAGAGTACTTGCTCACAATCACTGGCTCTAATGTTTTTGTTGTTTTTTTCAGCTGTCACTTTTAAGCGCTCTACTCTTCACATCTGGTCCATCAGCAGAGCTCGTACTCCAATTTACCTGTTTTCAGTTCTACTTTTTGTATCTTCAGCACTGTGCAAATGGCAATAATGTTTGTTCAAAATCACTTTCTCAAGACGTAATGATACTGAAATATTTCCAGAAATGTTCATCTTCTTTATATTCTTTTCCACAAACCAGCTGAGAAGTAAATGTGGCTACGATTCTTCTCCAATACTTACAAGGTTCATAAATCTGACTCTCTGAATGTCACACTGCATATTTTAGCAGCAATCATATTTTTCTATGTACAATTTATCAGGCAACCTTTTTTTGGTTGAACTTTTGTTAAATGCCACATGCAGATTATAAAATAATATATACACAGTATGTCTTATTTTGCTACATACAGGTTGCTGCTATCTGAGTGACTTCTATTTAATAGAAAGACTTGCTTTAGAGACTCTTACTACGGGTAAGTAAATCTATCCATCTACCAATTAAATTCAGTTTACTATACAAGTCATTTTATCTGCACAAACAATTTTTCTTTCTTTTCGTTTGAGGTCTCTAAATGTGCAGAGCTGGTAGAGGAATATCACAAAATCCTTCCGGCTGTCACTGCAGCAGAGGGTTAGGCTACAGCGTCGGTTCGGACTAAATACACACTTGTGCAACAATTTTCCTCCCTCTTTACAACTGCACACTATTTTAATCAATAACATAAAGTCTCATTGTCTATACTCGCCTATACCTGCATGGTCACATGGAGTCTGGTGCCTATCTACAATAGTCACTGCGTTAGAGGCATGGATACATCCTGGACATGCAGTCAGTCCATCACATGGTAACCCAAAGGCACAGGACAAACAACCATGAACACACACTTGTTGCTAAGCCCATTTAACTTATATATTTGGGCTATGGGAACAAGCCAGAGTACCCAGAGAGAACTCTCGTGTGCAATGTCCGGAAAATGCAAACTCCATGCAGAAAGATCTGGAATCAAGACCAGTATCTTTTTCCTGCAAGGCAGCAGTTCTAACAACTGCACAACCATGCAACCCCTTCAAAATATGTGTATGAAATCTCAAATGTATTTTGGAATCCTCAGAAGATTAAAATTTTACTGTAAATGGATGCATCAACAGTTATCATGTCTCTCTATTTCTGTTGTGAGAAGTAAAATGGTTAAATTTAGTCTTTCAGTGGATTTATATCATTGTTATATAAAACGTTATTGCACAAAACTGTGCCGCCTCAGCTGTGGAGTAGTAATAAGCTTTTCACATTCTGTGGCTAGACTATGTGGTGACTCGTGTCACGCCAAGGCTGTGAAAGCTGAAACTTCTCCTTACAGTACAGTTTCTGTTGTTTCCAGTGGCTTTCTAAGGATCTTTCTTGTGAATGTGAAGTCAGGAAGTTGTTTTTTTTGTTTTTCTGGATACAAAAAGAAACAATCTGGGTTTTTTTTTTCAAACTACAGTTTTTGATTAACTTATGTGGCTATCTAGGTTTCTCACTTCAGCATCTGGAAATGGAAAATATTTAAAGGCATCCACCCTAAACTGCTTACAGAGATCTTTCTGCTGTCAGATCACATTTGGATTTGGCTCAAACCTTTTTAAACTCCTCAAAGCTGAGAGGAAAGTCTGGTTAGTTATTAGCTATCAGTACATCTTGTTCTGAAATCTGCTGAAACATACATAATAAAATAGAGTGCTTATTTTAAGGCAACTCGTGGTGTGGAAAGACACCCAGACACTCATAAAACAACCGAGAGGGTTCCCTCTGCGTTTAAATGGCAACTTCAATTAAGTTTCAGTGGTTTTTTGTGGAAATATGTTCAAATAGGATTACTTTGGGACAACGAGGTATATATACTGATATCATAGTAATGCTTTTTTGCGGATGTTTATGGTTACAGTTGGGATGACCTGACATGTAAAATAAAAGCAGATTTAATGAGTTTTCCAGATGTGTTCCAAGTCGATGACTGCATGTGTTACATCTGCTTCTTCAATTATTTTATTCAGACTGCATATACTTTGTTACTTTGAGTGTTAAAACCAATTAGCCGACTGCAAACAGAAAAATGGCACATTTATTTATAAATTAAATGGGAAACCTGTCACTTTATGTCCCCTAATTGTGGTGATGCAAAAACTTTTTATTGCTACAAACTTTGACCACGCTTGTTTCAGCACCACTAAAACAAATCCCTGTTGGTCCACAGTGACAACACTTTTCTTATGACTGAAAGTAATAAGATAAAAGTGTAATTTGTCTGTTTGGAAAAGACATGAATTTGTTTTGCTAACGCCCTGCGCATTCCTCAGTGTATCACACACTTGCAGCAACAGTGGTCTTTGTCTTTTGAAAAATGCCTTGAAAGTTAAGATGCAGACGGTTAGGCACAAACTGTGCTTGTGTTGGACTGCAGTATGTAGTCACATTTTTCTTGGCTTCACTGCAAAGGATTCGTCACAGGGAAGTGACTTTTATGGGCTGACTTTTCTCTTGGCTTAAAGCGTTTCAACAAAGGGAAAGCCATGAGTTTGTCAAACCCTTTAATGCTTCACCTTAATCTTTAAATACAACAGTGTGCAAGTCTGTTTAAGTGTTTAAATCCCGAAATAGAACTGGTCATAATGATTTGGTTCTAATGAAAATAGAAAAGTTCATGAGAAAAAATTGTTAACATTGTTCAAGTGATTTGTACAGTTGAAGCCAGATGTGTGTGTGCTTTGTATAAAAAGATACAAACCTTTTTCTTCTCATCAACTTTTAGTATCAAAGTTTGCTCTCTTAGCCAGATATCAAAACAATTTGAGACATTTTAGCTATTTTTTCCAAGTGTTTTGAAGTTAAGAAGTTCCCTTAATATTTGGTAGAGAAGACTTTTTACATTAAATGACTTTTATATGAACTGTTTGGTGATCCTTTCACAAGCTTCTCACAATAGGCTTTTGTAACCGAATCAGGTTTGTTGGTTACCTTTAAAGTTAGGATGATTTTTTTCAGGTTTGTAAGCATCTTCATCCAAATCACACAGTGGTTATTATGGCCAAACTCTTGAATTTTAGCAGGACATATCTTCAAAAATGAAGGCCTCGGTTCATTTTTCAACTTTTTTTCTGTTTTTTATCTTGATTTTGGAGCATTTTTTAATTTTTTTGTTGCAGAGCGGCTCTTCAGCATGTGTCAGTACAGGTCTTGAGTGACTGCGGACAATGGGACTCTCTTACCAGGTCCACCAAGCACTGGTACAAATTTTGTAGGGTTAGTTTCATATACTGTATGTGAAAATCTATTTAAAGCCCTGAATGCAGCTGAATAGACATATCTCTTTTCTGAAAATGAGGAATCAATATGAAATGATTCTGTAATTTGCAGAAATGCTTTTGGTGAGTCTCTTTTTATTAATCTCTGAAATGTAGATGTGGATGCTCTTGGCTGCACACATCCTCCTCTTTTCAGTCCGGGTTTAGGAGCAAATCTGAGCGTTTGTTGGGTGGGTGCCATTCAGCTTCATGGCCCCTCCTGTCAAAGCTTGACCAGGTGTGTTTTACAGCTGTCAAAATACATTTACGTCAGCAGCACCATCAGAAGGAAGGCTCTGGTAGCAAGGCGGTGCCAAAAAAAAAAAAAAGTTGCTAATTTTTTCTGCTGAACACAAATTGGAGTGAATGGGTTTAAATGTTAAAGAAAGACCAATGTTACATAAACTTGTAAACATATAATAAGTTTAACATCTTCATGGTCTGGTCAAGTCATGCATACATATTTCTTTGTTTTCAGTAAAAATATTTTTGAATTTCTCCTTTAGAATACGAGGACAAAATTCGTAAAGGAAAGATATGTTATTGATAATGAGTTTTAGCACCTGACAAAAAATGCCTAATGTTGGATTATGTTCTTTGCTTGTCTCTACAGCAAATACATTAGGGAATAACTAATGTATTTGTGTAAGATTAAATAGTGTCCTAAAGAAATTTTCTTAGTTCAGCTCTCATCTGGAGTTGCATTTCCTCATGATTCTTTTGGTTGCCTTAAGTATGGAAACACAGATTTTTTTTCAACTCCATCAAACTTGTTCAAGGACAAAAAAAACAGAAATACATTATTACTTAAAATTACAAATAAAATTTTTTACTATCCAAATTGTATGTTGATAGAATGGTACAGTGTTTCCCCTCGGTTAATTATTAATAAACATCAACATGTGTCTCCAGAAAATGCATTTACTTTAACATCTTATAAGTTTGTGTAAATGATGTAAGCATCTTAACCTTAGCTGAGGAATATGTGAGGGAAAAACCTGAGTGTACTCTCTATATAAAGTATCATTCAGTCCACACATCAGGCTTACCTAACTCCAGTAATTTTTGCACCTCTGGATTCTTCCACTTCTGCTCTTTTAGTTCGCCGGATCCACTCAGAAGTTCAAGAGCACCATTTACAAGCAGAAAGAAGAAATAACTCAGCTCTTCCCTTCATGTCAGAGAAAGAAAAGTGCAGACACACGCAAACGCAATTAGAGTAAGTCTGGAGAGTCTGGTCGCCTGTGTGCCTCTGCATGTCTGCTGGGAGGAGTTTTATAAGGAAGGGGAATGTTTTCAGAAAAGGCTAAAACTGAGTTGTTTCTTTTTCTCTGCAATGGGTACAGAGGCTGGAAGTAGGGAGGGGGAAGAATGGGCTTAATTTACTTCACATATGGGGATTATGGCAAGTAGGCATGTGGGCTTGATAGCACAATGGAAACTTCTAGAGATCTGCATGATAAATTTTCATTGCGTTTTTCCTTAAACCCATGCTAATTATGTGCAGGTCTGAGTTTCTTGTGGCATGTTCAAAAGTCTTACTTTCTCTTGCAAATTATATCCCTTCATAACTCCGGTTCAAAAACTTTTCTGTTCATGTTAACAGAAAAAAATTTAACCTATATGTTTAAAGACAAGATTGTGTTATTTGTGCTATATTGAGAGGATTATGTTTTGTGTTAGACGCATGAAAAGTCTGATTTGTGGAAATCTATCAAGACAGAAAATGATTTTGTGTCTCTTTTTCATACGATGTAGCATAAAAATCTGAGTGCCATCAGGGCAGAAAAGGTTACAAAGTTATCTTAGGGTTGGAATGACAGACTTTATAAAAGAAATATAAAACAATATCAATTTGATTGGTATTGTCAACTTAGAAACTCCCTAAAACATCCATCTTTTTCTGCCTATCTGCGATTGGATTGTAAGACTTAGTTCCATAAACGAAACCCAGAAATCTTAATTTATTAGGAATCCCAGCTGGAAGGACTACATAGTCCCTCCAGCTATAGTGCTGGGTCTGCCTCAGGGTTACCCACCAGTGGGATGTGGACAGAAAACCACTAAAGTGAGGCTCTCTGGGGGCATTCTGATTCAACATGAACCATTTCATCTGACACCTTGGAGGAGCAGCAGCTACATTATACTCCACCCAGATGAGCTCCTCACCTTACCTCTAAGGTTGTCCAACCATTCTAAGGAAGAAATTAATCTTAGCTGTTTGTGTCTAGAGCCTTGTCCTTTCAATTATGATCAATATCTAAAGGCTGGACTGGTAGCTCAAGAACTTTATTTTTTGACTCGGTGCATTCATCTCTATAGACTAGCCTGAAGCAGCAGTTTATTTTTATTTGGAAATAAATGCACCAAATAAAGCAAATAATGGAAGATCTCAAATTATTTTAAAGCTTTTTACATACTTACTTTACTAGGGGCATCAATAGGAGTGTGGGGTGATGTTTGCGAGATAGAAAGAGGTAAATTCAGGGTTTAGTTCTGTTAAGGAGTTAAAGTATCTTGAATCTCAATCACAACTGGTATAAAGCGGGAAGAATACTGGAGTCGTGTCTGTTTCAAACAGTAAACGTCTAAATGTCTAATTTCAGCTTTGATAGTGAGCTCTGGGAAGTGGCCAAAAGGAATGGGATTTGGAGTTAAAACATGATTAATATTAGAAGAGTGGCTATAAGCTCATCCTACAAGAAAGGCAGGAAATCTTATCAGTTTAGAAGATGTCTTATGTTAGTTTACTCCTCTGTAATAAAATGGTTCCATTAACTTTTTTCCATCTTTGTTTCTCTTTTCCAAATTGATTCTATCACATAGGTAGATTGCCTGTTGGTGAATTCCCATCTGTGCAGCTATTCACTTGTCATTTCAATGAAATAACACAAAATGTAGCAGCTACGTTTAACAGCATAGGAAAGATTTGCTGCAGTGCCTCTGAAATACATGAAGATCGATGTGCATAATCAATTATCCCATTAAACCAGCACTCAATACTTGAATTTCTGTAGCAGTTTTATGGTAAATATACCAGCATGTGTTACAAATTTAAGGTGAGGATGACTTGAGAGGCAGAATCCTGTTTTTAATTTGCACATTTACCAGGACACCTTTGCTCTACAAAACGTTTGCATTAATAAAATATGAACACGTGTTTTTATGATCAGCCTTTTGGATTATATATGGGTGCTCGAGTATGAACATGTATGTGTTCATATGTATGCATGTATGCATTTGTGTGAGTGTTTGTTAGTTTGGCACCTGGAATTGCCAAAATGTTTTAGTGGGGAGAAGAGTAGAAACCCTGCGCTGCTCAGCTGCTTCTGTTGCAGATGCAGGTTGACAGATACCGGGCACCCACACAAAGCAGCCATGCAGCTGAAACAGAGGCAGGTACGAAGAACGGTTTTGTGTTGGCAGCTTATAAAAATATTTTATTTTTTGTTTTGTGTTTAGGGGGTCTTGTGTTTTTTTTGTGGGAGATTTCCACCTTGCACTTCAAAACTAGACCTTTTTGCAACCTGCTGTCACATAAAAAACATGAAGTTATGTCCATGAGAAGGAAAAGAGTTTTAATTTATGATTTTCCACTGATTCATTTTATCAAATAAGAGATGAAATGGATTAATGTTAGATTTTATAGTCTCTTCTTTTGGAGAATTTTGAAAAAAATTACTTACATTAAGGTTACTATACCTTTAAATAATTCGGAAAAGCCTGTGCATTTTAGTGTCATGGCTTCCTAAGCTTCTGGAATATTATGGTTGTATCCTTGTGTAACTTTATGAAAAAGATTAAAATAAATTTAATCTTTTTCATGAAGTCAAATGAACATGCTGAGTTGATCTGGTCAAATAATAATAATTATGCAAATATAAACTGCATGTCTACTTATTATACTGTTTGTATTTGTAATGTATGAAATGTATGCATTAACAATGAAAGCAGAAGACCTAGTGAAGATGCTGCCTAATATTATTGTACTGACTTGGGCTGTAGGGCCACTCAGTGAGTAAGAAGCCATTATTTCCAAAGCAACATTAAAAGTCAGATTCCAGTTAACAAATAAACTCATGGACAAAGACCTTAATGTTTGGAGAATGTTATCTGACAATATTACATTTGGAGGACAAAGAAGGAGACCAGCAAGCCTGGGAACACTATCCTGACCGTATAGTTGAGGGTTGTGTGGTATTTTTATGCAGGAGGGACTGTTGCACTTCACAAAACAGATGGTGTCACAGGGAAATGGCATCTCTAGACATCAGCCAGGGATTTGGCTGAATTCCAGCGAGAAGCTTGGGGCAGGATCCCCAAAATGCTTGACCAAAGTCAACTAATTAAAAAGGGCAATTCTACCAATAAAATTGTACAATTTCAAGATAGTTGGAAATGATAGCCTCTCTCCTTCTTTAAAAATTAAGCAAATAGAAATAACTTTGGTAATACAAACTGGCCCTAAATCTTAGGTCAGATTTAAAAAAAAAAAATGTAAATACAGCATGTGACATAAACTCAGCTTCATCAGACATAAACTACACATTACACTGACATGCCTTTCTTTCTGTTGAACTACACATACATTTTGTTAATCTTTACGAAACGTCAAAAATAAATCCTAAACCACCACACTAGTTATCCTCACTCTGCAGGAGGCCAGATGTTCTTTGTCAAACGTCAGACTATTAAATGTCCTCAGCCATCTGTAGACCTCCATGTACCAGGTCCAAGATTTTTTACTCAAGGCATAATGAGGGCAACACATGGAGGAGATTGTTTGTCTTCACTGAAACATGTATTTTTTAAGTGACTCAAAAATCATTTCAACTTGTGATAAGTGATACATATTGGCAGTGAAATGAAGACTTTTGATTATATTTGTAGGGAAAATTACATCACAGTCCATTATCTATACATTTAAAAAAAAAAAAGCTATTTTAGTGGAGAAGGTTTAATGTTAAATGAAAGGTTTTATGTTTAGTGTCAGTATTTGTTTTTATTTAAAAAGAAGCAAGAAGAGCCCACAACATCAAATAACTATTGAGATAAAGTCAATCTTAATGCATTAAGAGTCCAAGGTTCTTGTCTTACTGTCAACTCTGAACCATTTAGCCTTTAATTCTTTCCTGTGTTTGAGTTTCCTGATAAACTTTGACTTTCAAATCAAAATAATACACTGGAGTGTTCAATAAATACACCGCAAGTCAAACAGTGACTGTGAATGCGTCAACCAAGAGAATGTGTGAGCTTTTTTCTAATTGACAAGCACCTTGTGCACCCTCTGGGCTGTTCTTGACCAAGGAAAGGACTCAGTCATCTTCCAACCTTCTTATCCACAGCAGTGTGTGCTAGCAATGAATGCCGCTCTGTGCTGGGGCTGATAAACTCTGCAAATCCGCTCTGGGACCCAAACACAGTTTAGGCTTTTCTCAGTGCCCAGAACCAGGCTGCTTTGCCCAACATGTCCCATGTTTTCCTTCAGCAGCACAGATTGCTCAGCTTTGTGACTAACAGGCAGGAAATTGTGATAATATTGAGCTCTAAAATTTATTACATGTCAAAGTCTGCATTGTAATTAATAAATCTCCCACTGGAAGTGTCATGTGAAATTTTAAGAGTGGCTTGTAAATCACTGGCTCAAGAAGGTGACCTTCAATAACTAGCACCTATAAAGAGCTGCTGGTGAAATGTCATTTAAACAACATCATAAATTACATGCACATGCTAGAATGACATGCTTGAATTTTCCTTATTTGGTCATGCATATGATAAAAGAAATAGCTATGATAAATTTATTTTGATGACTAAACTGCATTCAAAATTTACATTTTAAATAATGAAAATAAAATGCTTTTTGAAACAAAATGAAAATTAGTTGTACATCTCAAAAAACATTTATGAATGCTGCATAAAAGTTCACTATTTCTTGCTAATCATCTCAGAAAGTGATACTCATATGTTATCACACGCAGTTATATATTCCATATTTCTTATAATTTTGATGAAAATTGCTTATAGAAATTTCCTTTTCAAAAATGTTGGGTCTCAGAAATTTAGAATAATTTCTGAGACTCAGTCCCATTAGGGTATGACCATGAGTCCCACCCTAATGTGACCATGAGTCACATTAGGGTGGGACTCATGTTGTCACACCCTAATCATCACATTAACTCAAAACACCTGTAAAAGTTCCCTGAATCTTCAAACCGTCTCTCATTCTGGGTCAGTAGGCTACACAACCATGGGGAAGACTTTCATCTATTGTTATTTTAAACTCTAAGCCTTATCAGGCAGGTATTTATAGAGAACGGAACTATTTGATGATTATTTTTCTGATAATATTCCTGATGCTTGGTCATTCTGATCTAAATTACTAGTTATGTGAATATTTGCCCCAAGCAGTTATTATTTACAGATTAATAATGTAAACTTGGCAGAGGTGAGGTATCATTGCCTTTGTTCGTGTTGATGTTTAGCTGTCTAAAAAGTATTTCTGGTGACTAATTTTAATACACGTGCATTCTACCTAGGCACTCATTTCCAATAAATGGCCTGTTGTATTCATCGTTCCAAATGTTATGTCTCCATGGTTTTCTCCTAATACAACATTTATGCTGCTATGTTAGATCATATTGTGTAATGCGCTCTACCTATATTTTCATATCCTCTTGTCGCTCCTTTTTGACAACTTTATGAAGGAATCTTTTTATTGACAGAGCCGAAAGATCAGAGTTAGTGTTACACATTTTCAGAATGGGATTATGTCGCCAGAGTGTTCTCAAATAACCACACAAGCTTACAGGATGGATTGTATTTTACGCAGATTTGCGTTTTATCAATCCCAATAAAAATCGCAATGTCATTCACTACATTTGCATGCAACTGTCATATGCCATTACCCCAAATAAACACAAATTTTAATTTTATATTTATGAGGAAAATCAATAAAGGTGGAAGTGTCCAACAGTACTATTGACTTTTAAAGATTCTGACAACTTAAAGGCAATTTAGTGGGAACTGATATCCTCTTTGTTGCTGAGGTTCTGCAGCTCAGCTGAGTGGGAAAAAAATAAAAATACCACTCCAACCAGACTGCCTTTGATATGTGCTTCACAATAAATGCCATCCCTGTAAAAGGAAGCTCAGACCTCCCTCCAGACCTCGTTAAACAAGTCAAAGAGCAGGAAATGAGCGAGCCTACGGATACAGAGAACACTGATCAATCAGACTGACACTGATTTGGACCAATTGACATCCGAGTGTCTGCACACACTGCATCAAAGGCAGTGTTCCTAAACATCCCGGCTCACTTTACTCATGTGTAATGTAATTAACTATCCCAGGATAAATTGAAGATAAGTGGCAAGAAGGCGGGCCAAAATTTAATCAGTCAAACATAATTAGTCAGTTTGTATGCTTCCTGGAGACGATGAGGACAGAGGAGATGACTACATAATGGAAGCCACTGCTCTACGCCATCCTCTTAAAGCTATGTTGTCACCCATCAGAAAGACGGTTAAATAAAGTGACCCCAGAATTTAATGACACATATAAAAAGTATTTTATGGTTGTACTGAAAGAAGACTTGCAAGCACTTTCTCTTTTTAAAGTCAGAACAATTTTGTTTTTGTCATCACAACTTATCAGTTATTACTTACTATATTATGCCACCTTTTTATTAGTTTTTGGCACTTTCTGCCAATTTTATAATTGTCTTATTGTTTTTGCCAAACTTAATTTTATTTTCTGTTTTATCACGTATTTACCTGGAATGTTGTGATTGCTGTGAATCACTTTGGCCAGCTGAGGTTGTTTTAAATGTGCTTTATAAATAAACTTTGACTTGACTTGACTTGACTTGACTTGACATCACATTTAATTCAAACAAGGATTCCAAGATTAGGCATGATGTTTGCACTTTGTATGTGAAGTTGTTGTTCATGATGATGATGATGCTGAAAGGAAATGTAAGGATCAAAGACAATATTTTATAGCATTTCGTGATACCCTTTTGGTCAAAGTGGTTTGTTTAAGAGGACTGCCACGTCTTGTTTTCGTTAAACATTTTTCTTTTGCAATTAGTCGATATAAGCATAATCTTTGCTATATGATTTCTTGTTTTGGAGTCACTTTAAAAAGCAGATGACTTATAAAAAATAGAAAGCCTGCAGGGACAATTCAGATTATATGCTTCTTCTTTAGAAGCAAGTGTTTTAGAAACCACTGTGAGAAGTAATCTTAAATGTGTCTCTATACCATCATATGTAATAGGGAAGGAGAGGGTGAGAATCAAGACACCAGCTGTGCCCTCATTCTGGTAGAAACTCTTAATCAATACCAAACAGCCCCAAAAAAGTCTTGTTGAAAATGGCGATGGCCGGGGTCACTTACATCCAGTCGGTCCGAGATGTGAAATTGAACACCGAGACTCCAGGTGTGTCGGGGGGCTTCGATGGATTCTGCCAAAAAAAAAAAGAGTATTTCTTTTGCTCTTCTAGTTTAGTATATTTTGACTCGATGTTTGCAAGAAAAAAAAAAGCACATTTCTTTCCTTTAAACTTCAAAAGTAACATTCAAAGTACAGACTGGCAGATAAAAATGAGAAAAGAAGAAAAAAAATCACTCAAAATTCAAGTCTTCTGTCATCTGTTTCTTTTTTTCACGTATTTTCAAACAGGGGCCCTGTTCAACTGCATGTGCCATTGGCATTCGGATCACACCAACTAAATGCATTCAAGACAGCCCTCTAAAGAAATCAGGCTGTCCTTCAGGCTCTCGTCAAATCTACCTTAATAATGGGATTTTCACCCATCGCATTCAAACTCGCAGGGGACTAATGTGGAAGAATAATATTTCTGGTATAAGGTGCAAGCGGGTACAAAATTGAATTTAAAATGTTAGAATTGGCTGACGAAAAGCTAGCTTTGCTGTTTGTAGTGGTCAGGAAATCATGTTGCTCACAGTGAGCTGGATTTCCCACACACTCGTGCACCATCTGAGTCCAGCTAAGACGTGATGCGCGGTCTCACTAGAACTGTAAACTGCTTGCTGTAAATGGCCTGCTGTTGAACTCTTATAGTGCTAATATGCAACTGCATGCTGGGTCTGGAATTTCCTATGTTTTGGGTTCCTTCTCCTTATTTCCTTTGGCTGCTCTGTTCTTTTACCTTTATCCATGTGCACACTGACAACCTCGCAATCATTACTGACACAGATTTTATAAAACCAGTCAGTTGGATTTGCACTGAGTGGATTAGCACATGGACCCTGGCTATGTTCTGCACCACAGCATAAAATTTATGTGATGCATTTTATTGAGACGCCCGATCTCCATAGGTGTTTAGCGCTGTTTGTTTCTTTAATCTGAATTAAAAAGGAAAAGATGATTCTTATTTCAAAGTGTAAATCATCTCCATTCTGTCAAAACCAACCAATGTGAATGTGAATAAGTTCAAGAGGTGCAAATGTTATTGTAAAGATTTGATTTATTTATTTTATTATTTTTTTCTTGTGCAAAAAACAATTCAATACAAAAATACCAGAAGATTATTTTTCCATCAAGCCAATAATGAAAAGAAAAACAAGTGTGCAAATTTTGCAGTGGCTGCATTTTGTATCGATTTGATTCAGTCAAATTGATTCCAAATATGAAATCTCTTCATGTGGCTCTTGCGTAGAACAGCAACCCCAATATTAAAGCTCAACAGTCTCATTTAGCATGGAGCAATCTTATTTTTATTCAACTGAACAGTCAAATTAGCTTTGTGTGTTTGTGAAAAGTTATATGAATTGGGGAGTTACTTAACATAAGGTGACACATTCATTTCTCCCTCTTCCCACAGATTGCTCCACTGTTTCTGCTACACTTTGACTTCCTCCGCCTGTAAACCGATTTTATATGAACAACTGGTTCCAGCACTGGTGTAGCACTCAACTGGCCCCCTGACAGCAGTGAATACAGTATAAGCCTTTAGCCATTGCGTTGTTGCACACAGGCATATCCATCCTGATATTCTCTCAAACATTAAAACAAACAAACAAAAAAATCTTAAAACTACCACCGTAAAGATTATAAATGTAATTCTTTTCGTTTCAATGTGAAGCTTTAAAAGTTGGAACCAAAACCTTTGTGCTTGGCTTTGTGAAAATTGCATTCCAGTTGTGCCTGAAGCAGAGATATTTAATCTAATTACAGAGTCGTGACTTGATGTAGCTACACTAGCCACTGGAGGCTGTGATAATTTCTGAGGACCAACAGCAAAATGTCATTAACAAAACATGAATAACCAGAGGTTAAGCATTAATCATCTACCAATCACAAATAATCATTTGTACTCTCCTATTTGAGCTTTCTTTGCCAGAAAATAACTCTTTGCAAAGGTAATGGTTCTTCCGTTAAGATGCAAAACCAACTTTAAAGACTTAACTTGTTTTATGGTATATTTAATTTTTAATATTTATCAGAGCATGTGACACACTGTAATACCTATCATCACATGAGATCTCAGTAGACCCCTGTCACTGACTTAACTCTGCAGATTTTACAAGTCACCCTTTTCATTGATAGTTTCTTTTAATACATTTTTCAATCTATGAAAAGTGGAGAAAAAAGTTTTGGTTATAGCGCCTAATTTTCTGATCTGATCTGTCTGTTTCTATTTACATTTTTCTTTGTGAATTTGTTGCAAAGAAAATAAAAACTATGTGAAAGGAATTGAATAAAATAATATTTATAGTTCCAAAACATTTTTTCCCCATTTGCTCTTATTCATTACTGTTTTGTGATGGACCAAAGGGCCATGCTTAGGACAATGTTGTCTTGTTCCTCTCACATTACTGTGCTTCGTTACAAAACGAGCTGATGCCACGGCTTTAGTCAGGGTCAAACACAGCTGTCCGTCTCTGCATCTCAAATTTCATGTCGACTGCAAGCACCTATGATTTAGCTCCCACAATGAGTGGACAGCTGGTGGACAGAACGAATCCCTTTGCCAAAATTTCATCCCATTTGCTGGCTGTGATTTTAGTTTTGGATCAATGCTTTCTGCTTTCTGTCTCAGTTTTAATAGCAGAATGATGTAATAAGCCCACATCACTCAAATCTAAAATGTAATTGAAAATAAACAGGAAATCAATCTTTCAGTCTCTGTTCTCTCTTATGTTGTATTTATTGGTCTTCACAAGTAACGTTTTGATAATTGTTAAGAGCTTTCTCTTTACATTCCCCCCAGAGGTAAATTACAGCCACTAATGGCTCCAGATGGACACTCAGTGCCTGAGACCCTCCTTGCTATCAATGTAATTACAGCAACAAGGAGTACTAAAAGGCTTTGACGTACGAAATGTAATTTGCTACATTAATTCATCTTAAATATAATTTAAGTAAGTAGATGGAGTAACTTTTTACTCTGTTTCCATGCTAAGTTTTGTCCATACACTAATTCTAGAATTTAGTAATGATTTTTATAGAAGTTGAAATACAATCACTGAACTAGACAAACAGCACAAACCAGATATTTTTCTGAATATTCAACACATTCAGAAGTCTTGCTGCTCAATAACTGCTTGGTAAATATTTTGAGGGTAAAGAAATGTCAAGAATTTTTAAACTCAATAACAAAGCCTCCTGCATTCCCACCTGCACATTGACTGTGATTTTTCTGTTTGGACTTTGTCTAGTTTCTCTCTGTGTGTGCTTTATCTGGGTGCTGCAGGTCCCACTCAGAGGAGTGACACTACAGAGCCACAGTGCAAAGGTGAGATAGGCTAACCGTTGATTTGAAATTAGCCCCAATTAATGTGAGAGTCGCTGGTTTCTCCTCTGTCTGTGTTGGTTAGTTATTAAGCTAATTATCAGAACTGGCTCATTGATCAGATTGTAGCATATTTCGGTAATATTATGCCAGATGTGACAGTCATTTAAAAAGAAACTAGCAAGACTGTTTTCAGCATCATGTGTAAAATACTTCATTATCACAGATTTACCAAGTTAGAACTGAGCTGGCTCACACACATTTATAACAAATTTGTAACATCGAAACTGATTAGTTAGTCTGTCTGTAATTAAAAATTTCTTAACCAGCTACTAACCTGGTAAAGACATTGCAGTAGTGATAAATGTTTTCTTTTGTTTAGAACCACAGAACTCAGATAACAGTGGCTCCAGCCCAGAACTCTTGCTTGTGACTGACGGTTTTAATATCTTCGCTGTTTGTCATTAATACAAATTATTCCTGACAATCCTAAAGGTTATACACACATGCAGGCATTTTCCACAACAAAACAAGTTTCAAAGGCTGCATAGTCTTTGTTTTACATGCATTAAAGGGCTTAAAACATAGAGTAAGAAACTGAAACACTGCTGGAAATTTTAATGCAGTTCTCTTTGGGCTCAGCATGTAATCAATTTTAACAGAGCACAAGCAGTGAAATCCAGAAATGCTGAAACACTCCTACTGACTGGTATGTCAGCGGGCTGCTTGCACCAAACCAATGGGAAAGGGAAGTCATGTAATCTAACATGTTTGGATGTTTGAATATAGACTCCGGTGGGTGAACCAAACAGGAACCAGGCTGTTGAAGCGAACTACATTTTATTGAAAAGGTTTGAATATTAAACAGATACAGCTGTCAGAACCATATGCTCAGTTTGTTGTTTGGGGCCTGGTCTGAAGGAGAGAAGAGGTACATTGCAGGTGTTCAGATAAAAAGAAGGGGGAAAAGAGAAAGATTGTTTGTTGCAGGAGGAGTGGAGGCATGGATCCAAGGGAGCCTGAGTGTGGTAAAAGTTTAATTGTGTTAGTTACTTGATGGTTATTTACATTTAGGTGATGTTTACTGATCGCCAGATGGTGCATTGTTGAAGGGCAGACAGAAACACAAATTGAGATAAGTTGGAAATATACCTGCCCAGATAAAGGAAGGTTTACTTTTATAGCAATACAATGTGAAGGACAAAACTATGTTTTCAAGGTTAAATCAATTCAAAGAAATACACTATTGCAATATTTTCCCTGATTTTGTGGCTAAATTTAAAGTCGTTGGGTAGCTGTGTTTGGGATTCTTGTGGCTTTTTCCTCATGAATTTTGTTTAAAAAAAAAACAAAAACCTGTGTGCCACTTAGTTTCCTCTGGCAAAGAAAGATTAGTGTGGATTGTCACAATAAACGAAGATTCAGTGCCTTCACACAGCATTTTCCCAAATAATTTCTTTAATGTTTTTCCTTCTAATTTTTTATTTCTTTTGATAAGGTTGCTTTTAAGAACTGTGGCAAAACGATTCCCTTTTTCCCCTCTACCAATGCCAAATGAGCCTGTTCAGAAACCCGTCTGCTGCTAGAGTGCTGCAGCTGTGCGGCGTAGTGAAGTGGTGCTTCCTTCAGTCCGCCTGCAGGAATTCATTATCTTGAAAGCAAGCGTGGCAAAGACCATGGGCAGGTGGTGTGTGTAATTTCACATTTCTCCTGTGCCCCGTGAGCCGAGGATGCCACTTTGCGTTATCTATCTGTAGTGAAACAGCACATTGGCAAGGTCTGTTCAGCTGTCAGTCTGGCTGAAATGAGCCGGTGTTGATTAGACGAGGAGCTGAAATCCCCCACAGAAACCTCTTTTCACTTTTTAACTTTTGCGACTGACAGACTGCAACTTCCAGGAAATACTTTACTTTGCAGACTACTCCATAAAAAAATTACAACCAAAAGCATTCCCAAGATTGAAAAAAAAAAAAAAGAAAGGTACTGACACTATCAGAACTTCTTCTGCTGAACATGAACACATCAAATGTGACCACACCTCCATGTACCCTCACATGGGAATCCCAGCAGGAAGAACACGGGCATTTGGAAAAATGTGAAGCGATGCAAGCCGTATTGATTTGATTGCTTAGCGCACTGAGGGCCGTCTAACTGGGGTCATTGCACAATAGCCAGACTGGAGGCTTCACCGCTACTTTGTGTGTGTACTGCTGCAAACGAGAGATAAACTCAGACCACTGGGCAGTGCAGGCATACACTGGAGCAGAAGTGTTGGAAAGTTTAACACAAGGTCACAACATCGGCTGCAGCACGCCACGATTGTTTGAAGCGACAACCCAAAAGATAAAACTCCTTTTTTATCAGAAACGTTTTAGTGTTTGGCACTACTGTCACAATTCTCTGAGCTTGGGAAGTCGAACTATAGGCATTGTGATACAGGTCCCAATACAAATGTTTTACAGATCTTGTAAATAATAAGAAATTCTTCATCTGTCTCAACATGCTATGAAAACTGAATTAAACATTCAAGTGTAAAAAACTCAGTTTTAACAATCTTTTAGGGTTTGTATTTCATCAAAAATATCTCCCCAGCTTTGCTCTACTGGAAAACAACTATATTTGTTTTTGGGCATTTATGTGTCTGTCAGATCCACAACTTTATAATGTCCTCTGAAATTGTTGTTTTAAACATCTTTTGTTCCGTTTTGGATGTGCAAGCACAATTCTTATATTGCAACTTTCCATGCACCGAAGCGGTGCAGCTCACCAAACTCAAAGAGCAGTAAGTAAAAATCTGAAAGCATTTTCACAGATATATGAGTCAAGAATATTATCCTGCTGTCATGTCTCAGTGAAACACAATGCTGCATTCTCGATACCCTGGATAGGTCCTTGTTAGGGCTTGGAGTTCATCCAATTTCTTTCCAAATATCTCACATTTCCCATTATGATGGAGGAAATGGTTTGAAAATGTTTCTGCTCTGGATCTGTGACACCTCCTTCCCAATTCATCCTGGATTTAAAGACGTATTTGAGGTAATGCTTCAACTTTTGAGATGTTAATTAGATGCAAGTAAAAGAAGATAAAACAATTTTATTCCAGTTGCACAGCATCCAAAACCAGAGGATAACAAAGTTTCAGCCAGAAAATTTAGGATTAAAGTTTCTATAAAGCGTTAATCAGATTGAATGTTTATGGAAATACTCCAACCTACTCTATCTTTAGCCACACTATTTAAGTAAATGTTGCGAAAGGTAAATCTATGCACTGATTTGTCACATTTTGTCTTTGCCTCAGGTTTGTTTTACATAATTTGCCAACTTTTTTGTCTAGCTTCTCATTATTATTTTTGCAGTTTGAAGCTTTTTTAAAAACATGATCATGAGCCACCAGAAACATGAATGCTTCTAAATGTTTCTAAAAGTCTTAAATTTTTGTTCAGGAGCATGTGCTATAATTTTACATATGTTACACTCTCTAGGGGTCTACATGTTCTCACTCTTAACAGCAGAAAACCAGCAGTAGTGGCACATTATAGAAAAATATGTTTGCCAGCTTTCTCCATTAATGAGCGTTCACACACAGCACATAATAGCAGACATGCAAGCACAAAAAAGCTATGCCTTCTCTAACGCATATGGCACCATTATCCGGACTACTTGTATTTTCTGTTTGTACATAAAGAAGTCACTGTTGCAATCAGGTGAAATACAAAACGAAGCTGAAGCTTAATCATCTAACCATGAACAGGAATCCAATTTCAATTCTGGAATATGTATTATTTATGTAGCTTGTTTAATTCAAACATCAATACAAGCTTTGCTTTGTCAGCACAAGTTTTTAGAAAGTATGAATGATGCTCCAATAAAATTAAACATTCTATTGACTAGCTTTTTATTCATCTGTAACTTTGTGTCTTATAGGTGTAAAACTACTAAGTTAATTGTGTGGCTGTAAAACAGTGAAATAACCAATCAACAAAATGCCTGAGGCAGAAAAGTTGGACAAAACTTTAAATAAGTTATAGACTATTGGTCAGGTCATATGAAGTGTGAAAACAATACGTTTTTAGTAATGTCAGTGCAAATTAGAAATACCCAAGAAATTATGTAGTTGATTATTGTCATAAACTTAGCCAATCTAAACTGACCTCGAGCAGTGAGATGGAAAATGGCAAGAACAGTTTCCTATTAGCAGGGGGTCTTTTCCATTACTAACACAGTTTCCATGTAAATAATGACCACTCAGGAGAAAAGTAAGAAGTTAAACGATTTTATTATACAGAGCCAAAATGAAAATGTGCCATTTTAGAGCAGTATCTCATTTTGTCATATTGCAAACTGTGTTTTGAGACCAAAGTTTCATATCCCCATATTTAGTCCCCAGGAAGAGAAATGTAATATGTTAAGACAAAAGTAGAAATAAATCCCTGGTAAGGTCAAGGACAATAAAAAAGACAAATACAAGGCATATATTTACATTTAATATTTTTTTTATCTTATATTAGAGTTTTAGCCAAGTTCATCTGAATCCAATTAGTTTTATGACTCAGATTTTTAACTGTTTACTTCATCAAATATGCAGTATTTATCCCTGCATTTCATACTAATACCAAAGTATATACAGTATATCAAAGTTTTCTCATAACATCTTAATAAAGCCACCTATCACACTTTTAATAGCTGAATATTTGTTTGGCTTTGGTTAGTGAGCCACATTTGTGTGTAGCTGTTCTTTGATGTTACAGTCTGTGGTTCTTAGCTGATCAAATGGTAGCACTCATGGCTAACCCTAAATGACAACTACAATTTATCCCACTAAGATATAGTTGTTTTAACACTGTTTGAACAATGTAAACATGATTCATGCACACTCACATAAAAATGCCTTATGGACATGATTATTGCTCATCAGAGAGTTGGAATATACATAGTGGTTTGTTTGTTGCACACAGAGGTTAGTCTCATCTTTGCCAAACATATTTTTTCCAGAGGTCTTGTGGTTAGTTTAGTTCCAAGAGAAGAGCACAGTATGACTTTGGGGTACATTTGCTACAAAATTCACTCTATTATGAATGGTTTTAAATGAATTCCACTTAACATTTCTCATGGCACAGTGAAGGACTTTAAATAGTTTGAAAATAGCCTAAGACATTTCAGTTAGTTGAACAGCAACAGTTATTTCTCTATGTTCATTGCTTATCTCTTTCCACCCTGACACTCACTTTCAGCCCACCAAGCTGCCAAAAGGTGGTCCCACCTGCCTATGCTCATCATATGACTTATAGAGTAAGTTATTATTATTATTTTTTTGCATAAAAACTGTTCTGCTATTGCTGAAAGCAAGGCTGTTGTGTATAATTTATATTCTGTTAATGACACGTCTAGTATTAAAAACTTTCAAGTAATTTGGTTTTCTTAGACATTAACTCCTCATGACGGTCTTCTTTTTTTATGTATCATTAGGATGCATTTATTACAGTATAAATTTACAATGTTCAGGATAGTTAAAAAAGGGCCGTATTTTCCAGTCGTACGGCTAGATGACATTACCACATTTGACTTTATGGCTGCTGTGGAGACTGAGGAGTTTCCTGATCATTCTTAATGCCATGTTTGTCAGATCTGAAGGTTAAAAAAGCTTTCATCACATTGACTTTTTACTTAGAGTGCAGAATCGTGCATCGTGCTATACTGTTAATGAATTTGTTTTGCATTTCAAACAAGGTCATTATGTCAGCAGATACCTGCTCACCAAAAAAAATGTCCATCTAATTAAAACGACTGTAATTAAAGAGGACAAACATTACTGGAAACCTATAATAACTGAAAGGCTTAAAGATACTGCAAAGGTGGCATGATTGGTTGCTTTTAAACCCACATCTTCAGAGAAGCTTTTTTAAATAAAATTACAATTTGCTCACATTAAACTGACAACATTGTGGTTGCATTACATTCTCTCTGTGGGACATTCTATTCGGAGCATATTATCTTTGGTCAGAGTAGAGAAACACACGGGATGGCAGGCAATAGCAGACCTCTCAAATATTCCTGCATGACTGCACTATAAATTTCTTAGCTTGGAGAGAGAGAAAAATAGGATGAGGTCCTACCTCATATGTGACATGTCAATTACTCCAGCCACCATCTATTTCATTTACTGCTAAGTCATAAACAGTGCAAAGTAAAATAAAAAAAATGCTATCTCCAACATCTTTAAGTTTGACGTGAATACATTTTTCTCAACTGACATGATTGACAATTTGAGTTTTCCCATCACTGTGCACATGGCTGCTCTTGATATCTATAATTCAGTCAATTAGTTTAGGACATTTGTGACTTATTGTATGAAATTCTGCTATTTAGGAAATGTTGCTTACTTCTTCTTCTACTGCCGGTTTATATTTAATAAATTCTAAAACCCCGAAACAGACTGACAATGACGATACTTCAGTTGATAGACAAATATTAAAATGCTTTGTATCTGCAGTTTTATATATTATTGAAAGATAATGTTCACTCTTCCACCAGAAAACAAATTAAAAGGGACAGACACAAAGAGTGAAATCTATATCTAAAATTTTAATGAGCTTTGAAGAGGTTAAGGCTTTCTAATCTTTCTAATCTTTGATTGTAAGCAACATCCAGCTCCAATACTGAAAACACTGACTGCCACCATGGAAAGTGACACAATTTTACAGATATTTAATCACAATTTCCAGATTGATTATAAATGGAATGTAATATGAATTTAAATATGGGTTATTGTGGGAAATTGTGAATGTAGAAATGTGTCTTTATTTGATACAATGACTGCATGTTGGAAAATTTTAATGTGAAAGAAGCCTCGGGCATAAAATGGTTTATATACAAGGACTGGTTGTTATAGAACATGCCATAAATCCAGACATAATAATAGTAGAAACCATTTTTCTCATAGGTGGTTCAGTTTGACATGACTGACTTCATCTCTCCAAAGTTGCAGGCATCTTCCTTATCTCCCAAGTTTTCTCAACCCCATGTAAGGAAGCACTAGAAATTTCCAAAGACCTGAACCAGCACCGACAGTCATCCGAGCTCGGAATAATCTTCCAGACAGACAAAACCACTCTTGTAGTAAAAGTGGATTATCCCTCCAAACGAGAGAGGGCTTTAGGTGATCAAACTCCGGAGCAAAGACAAATGTGAGTCTAAGGAAGGAAATCCACAAGTTCTGATCTTTTCCTCCTCTACTGATGGTTCTGATGCAATAAAATGATGGATAAAGTCGCCTGCTAAAAAAATTGTTTACTTCCTTCTTTCTCTTCAAAAAAAATTTCTCTAAATTTAACATTAGTTGTTGGTACTCCAAATTATAAGAATTAAAATTTACAGATTAATCAGTTTAGATTATAGAAAACAAAAAACTTTCCTGTTAGCTGTTGTAAGTAGTTAAGAAAGCAGAATGTTGTTAGTGTGCTTATTTTTACCCAATTAAATCATTAGAAACTAGACATTAGTGAAATTAATAGTACAATTAATTTTTGATTATGTTAATCAGCTAATTATGTTGTTAGTGGTGGGTTTTCTTGTCATCCTTTATCGAGATATAATTTTTCTTGATCAATTAAGAAATCCTAATCTGGAAAAAAAAACTACTATTGAATCTCATTACTTCTTTAATTGCAAGGCAAATAGGGTTTAATTGGGAGGTAAGAAATACATTTTCAGACGTCTTTGCTATAGATCATAAGACTGAAAATGATATGGTCCATTATGTCTCTAATGTAGATTACAAAACCCTGGAAAAAAGATATAATCTACAAGTACAGTTTGTAAATTCAGAGTCATACAATTTTGATATGATTTTTTAAATTAGAGAAATAAAACGTTGTACTCAAAGTGAATTTTCATTTGCTAATTACAGATTCAAGTTTGAGTCCTTTTTAAAGTTCTTTAACTTTTTAACAACCCTGCAGTGTTTTCAGACTCATGTCGACATGCTGATAAAGGCGGCATTCTGAGGATGCTCACTTTAGCGAAATCACAGCTGAAATCAGCTGAGGGGAAGCAAAGAAATCAGAAAAGGAGGAACTTGGTCCACACAACAGAGTGTGACAGGGAAGAGGAGATAAAAGCTTGATTTTTCTGACAACATTAGACTGCTGGACAATAAATGGGACAAGCTAACAGCTTTGGTCAAGAATAGATGGGACTTTTCCTCACGGAGACATATGGCTGAGTGACATTTCACCGGGTCACATCAGTGACTTTCAGTTGATTGGGTCTGACCGACATGAATCAGAAGTGGAAAGGGAAAAGTAGAGGGCTGAATGCTTTTGTTAAAAAACTGTGCTGCCTTTTCTTCCTTGTCCTGCTTTTTGTTCTTTTTCCTTCTCTCTGTCCTTTTGTACCTTGACTCTTAGAAGTATTTCTTGGTTGTGTTTCTTTTTCCCCTTCCTTTTTATCATTTGTCTTCTCCTTTGATTTCTCCTCCTTCTTCCACAAACCACACCATGTTCAAATATTCATATTTTAATTTATCTTCCATAAATGCAACAGACTGATACAATAATCACAGATACCCATTTACAACTCTGTTCTCCGAAAGCTACACAGATGAAAAAATTAAGCTCATAGCAGTGTGTGCCACATAGTCAAGAGTTAAAGCATTAGTTTATGTATTGTTGTGTTTTGCTGAACTTCAAGGTTAAAAACTTTTGACAAACTGGCAGGATAAATGCATCTGTCTGACATTGTTAGTTTACAGCTAATTTGTTTTGTCTTTTAAACAAGGACAGAGAGTCAACACATTTTTCTCTGCCAAAAAGTACTCATCAACTCAAACGTAAAAAGGAGACTTTATGCTCATATAATTAAAACATCTGTTAGCTTTATTGGTGAAGAGGTCAAAGAATCGAGCTTTGGGGGGAGGGGGAGTACACATGGCTTATTAGTAAAACAGGAGCACTATTTGCAGAACCTATATTCCTCAATGCACGCGTCCCACGTTTGATTCCTGGCCCAGGGCCATTGACTGTTTGTCATCCCTTTCTCTCCCTACCCCTTTCCCTGTCCTGCAACTAATAAATACTGGCCACTGGTCCCACACAGCCTGTAAAACAAAGTGAGATTTTAAATCCAAAGTGTGCCAACAGCAAAATTTTTAAAACAGAAAACCAGATATAAATTCAAATTATATTTTTCTGAAGCATATTTTAATTTTTCTCGTCATTGTAGTGGATATTTCCTCTTTTTTTTTTTGCATGTAGAGAGCTGCCATCGCCTGTAGAATATGTGCAGTATGGCAAATCTGTACACGTCCGTCTCACTTCATCATAAATCTCTTAACTTTAGAGGAGTGGAAGAGGATGAGGTACTAGCTCATCACTGACATGTCAATTATTTCTCACACCTCTAAATTATTTATATACATGGCCATTCCTGATATGAATGCTCCCAACTTTTATCTGTCTGACATCTTGAAGTTGGACCTAAACACATTTTCAGGTTCAGGCACAGACACGATTGATGTACAGTCTGCCCTTCCTCATCATTTGGCGCAGAAGTACTATTAAATTATTCAGCCAACCTCCTTGTTATGTTTATTACTGTCATGTAGACTAGAGGAATCTGTTATATTTCAAAACAACCTCTATCAGACATGCACACAGCTTCGGTCAATTGGAGGTCGACCAGAAAATAATTACAGTTCTTTTTAATCGTCACAGATGCCAGACAGGTTTTATGCTGGTCAACTGTTTTTTCCCATCACATATGGTCAGACTGTGAAGTAATTACAACACATCAAAAAGGCCTCAGATTAAATAGATGTGCAAAATGCTGCAGCCCTTTGCATTTCTAACAAGCGAGAGATGCTTTGCTGTCTTTTTGTTTGTAATGCTGTCAAGGGAACTGAAACTGTTGATTTCTCACATAAAACTATAAAATACATTGATGTTTTTGGCTGTAATCTGGCTAAATGTAAAAATGTTCAACTAGAATGAATGCGACGTATAATCCCCATCTTCATCAAACCTGTTAGTGTAAACTTAAAAAAGACAAAACAATAATTAATCCAAGAGCAGCTGCTGTTTGCCGTTAGTGTCAGCAGTGTGAGTGAGGAGTAACTATAATGTGACTTAATGCTCCCAACAGGAGAAGGGTCATTTAGGATGAGGTAATTAATATGTTGATGACACCATTTTTTATCCTGCACCCACATTTCTGCTGAGACAGTAATCAATGGCTTAACCAGAAGAGTTGTATATTACAGGACAATCAATGACTGTGCTGTGATACAGCCACAAAAAGAAGAAAAAATGGCAGAGGTCAATTTGTAACTCTGTGAACATTTCCTTTGGAACACTTTAAAGTGATCGTTTCATGTTTTAAGGACGATATTTTATTACGCAGGAGTAGCATTGTGAGATGCAGAGGTCATTGCTTTGCAACATCAACCATCACGGGTGTCATGGGTTGTCCTGGGAACATCGCAGTCTGCACACAAATAACCTGTCACATCAGTAAAGCCAGGGTCACATAAACCGAAGAGTCTGTGGAGCCCCAAGGTCAGGCTTCAGCCTTTCGTCTCTTCAGCAGTCAACCCAGGTGTTGCTTATGACTCTACAGCCGAGGGCTGCGAGTTAAGACCAGGCTGTCATTGCATTTTATTTCACTATAAAACTCAGGAAAAAGTCCAGACTACAGTGCTGCCGACCACGTCTTTGTTGCATTTGGAATAATAATCATTGATATATTTTGCTAATCCTACTTTTTTGCGAATTCTATGGAGCAGGAATAATTAGTAGGCATGTAGAAGCAATAGAGATCATCTCTACAATGTGGAGAAAACAATGCAGACACATGTTGTGCAAAGACGTGCCGGTATTTGAAAGATCACAGTTAACACGTTGATGACCTTTGACCTGAAAGGGTGGCCACATCAAAGATAAACGAACAACCTTGTAACCCTGACATGAGCCAGTCATCATCTGTTGGTGCAAACCTTATTTCTACTACGGATCACAAAATCTTTCTCTAAAAGTCTGTTGAAAACATGTCACACTTAATTGAAAAAAAAAAGTACAATGAAGATGGAAAAACAGATATTTGAAGTTTAGGTATAATATGTTGACGGTTTTGCCTAACCCTACCCCGATATTAGCATTTCAGCAACATTTACAAAAATGAATAACAGTAAGTAAAACTTAAAATCTGTGGTTCTGATAAATACTGCCAGTATTTGAATAAAAACTAGAGATATATGCAGTGTAAACAGACAGACAGATGTCAGCAAAGTGAGATTAACAGCAAACGGAGCCTGAACTTTTTATCCCTCACAGCCGGCAGAGGACACCTACTCAACATGCTGGGTGCTTGTACATACATAAAACCAAAGGAAACTTTGGTCTGAGCATAAAAGAAACTCACAAATTCACTTCATAGTGGTGATCCCATCCCACTTCCTGCTTCTAATCCCACCCTGGGCAACTGCCCATGTGACCCATATCAGAAACCACCCACTGTAGCAGGAGTACAAGGAACTTCAGAGTCAAGCTGTCTTCAGCTGAGTAACCACAGTCTTTGTACTCTTTCCCTTAAACGCTTTGATGATGGATAGATAGTCGGATGAAAGCTGTGTGTTCTGTAAATTGCATTAAAATATAATTATGAGAATAAATTATGCCTTCTAGAATACATTTTCTGATCATTTTATTACCTCACAGCTTGAATTTTGTTGAAGAAAGTAGATTTTCACCTTAGAATGTTTCTGGATCACATATTAACAGAATCAAAACATTACAATTTATGGTTCTCTTATGCTTGTCAGTCCATTAAGTGTCATAAAACACTAAAGGTGAACTTGGATTTTATATGTTTATCTAATAAAGCACCAATTACAATTGCTTTCTAATCGCCATTCTCTTTCCAAGCTATTAATATTATTTGTTTAAATCAGTTCAAACAAAACTGGTATTAAAAATGGGAAAACTACTAATCTAAGCATTAAAACCTAATGCTTTAAGTTTTAATGTTAAAGCTAACACTAAGCATTAAAACTTAGTGTTAATGCTTAGAGCAGAAATTGAAGAGTAGTCAGGAATTTAGCTAATCCATTTGTTCATCTTGTGGGATTTTTGTTCAAAAGTGTTAAAATGAAAATAGGGGGAGTATTATCATTTTATTGGGAGGAAGTAGGGGTGTAAAAATGTTTAATGAACCTCATCTTATTCATTGCTGTGGTTTCTCTGAGTTTGTCTCAGCACACTGACAGCTCTGGACTTGTCATTTCCAGTCAGTAACTGCAGGAGGTGATCAATAACAGCCTCCAGCTACGGTAACTTAGCAGGCTGTGTGCAACTAGAGCAAATGAGAGGCCTTTGTCATCAATTTGTGCTTGCTTCGTCCCTATTTCTTTATGCATTTCATTCTCCTTACACTAGAAACACACACACAAACACGGACACGCCTACACACACGCACACACACAAGCGGGAGACACCATGCTGAGTCATTTGACATGGCAATCTTTCCTGAAGTTTATTAAGTGGGCTGAGTTGACAGTGTGAAATAAGCAAAGTCTTTTGTGTACAATCAATCATGAGTTTCACAGTTCAGTTTCACATTTTGATCAACAGCTTTTTATATAGAGAAAAGTTAAGTTTTAGATTAATCTTTTGTGATACAACTGGCTTAACAGTGTTAAATAATTAAATTCTGCAGTGTCATACTAAATCTCTGAGGTAAATTTTAACTTCAAGTCATCAAGTGGCAAAAAAATAGTTTCTGACATTACAATAGTTCTAGTAACATGTTTCCCATGTTATCTTATAAATGACAAAACTCAGTGGTTTTAATATTTGGCCAACTTTTTTACCCTTAAATATGATAGTGCGTTGTAATGAATCAGATAAAATATGGCAACCGGGGTAACATAAGGATAAATCACGTATACATGAGCATGTCCTGTAATAAATGATTGTCATTTATTTTAAAGCTCCATTGAATAACATATTGACCAAAAGAAACTCAATTCATCATAATCAATATAAATGCGAGTGATGTGTCCATGAACTTGCAAAAATTTGTATCATTTATCAATAATAATAATATCCAATTTAATCTATTTACATGGCTATCTAGTCATGATTTATGCATAACAGCACTTTAAATCACAGAGGTTCTGACAGCAGCTCTGTAATAAAAGATGCAGCAACAACAGAAAGATACAGTAGGTGACAATTGCTGCCTTATTTCCAACCTTTGTAAAAAGGGACATAGACACAGGCCCATTGTAGATGGACACATTTTACAGACTAACAAAAGACTTATTATCTGGACTAAAACAACTGACACATTAAGCATACTATGTACAAGTTTCACAGTCTTCTTTCTATGTCATTAAAAGCAAGGTCATATGAACCTGGTGGGTTTTCAATCGTAAGGATGAAACAAAGCTTTACTATTTAAAGTAGCAACAATAAAATCTGACAAATTGAATCAAAAGGGAAATATTCTTCTGGGCTGAATTGTAATCTCAATGGTTTTGTATTGGATCATAGCATACAAAAGGTTGGCTGTATATCTGACCTTGATTAATAATTAACCTCAAGCCAAACCAAACACAACAAAGTGTAGGTGCTCTTACACTACCATGACCAATTCTTACTAAACCTTTATTATTCTAAACCTTAAATCTTTTATATGATGGTTGTCATGTGTGTTTCTGCTTCTGTGCTTTTTAGACAAATTGTGTCTGCTGATCCTTGAAAGATTCCTTGATTAACCCCCACTCTCCAAATGGACGACCACAGCTGGATACATGACAATATCAAGTTATGATGTATCCAGCTGTGGATACATCATAACTTGATGTATCCACGTGTTATTTTTTTTGGTGAAAAAAATAACATAACACTTGGTTATGTTATGTTATTTTATGTTTGTATACAGTCAAGATTTTTTGTTATGGATACAGTCGTATCTCGTAATTTTCATACAGAGGTGACTGTATGAAATTTAGTCCATCTAAACCAAATGTGTCAATCTCAAGACTCTGGAACCAAAACCGGCCCACCATGATGTTTTATGTGGTGCTCTAGACTCTAGGTCACACAAATAGAACTTGTGTTGTGTGCTTAAATGTAATTTTATCAGTCAAATCTGATCTGTTTATATCTGTATGCATCCCAATTACTTCATTGTGAAAGGATGTTCCACATTATTTAATTTCAAAAAGCATTCATTGAATGCAAAGACAGCTGCAGTGCAGATTATTAGATTTACCATACGTGTGTTCATGAATGAACTCATTCATGCGAATCTTGAATTAAATACAAAAAAACTAAATATTTTAATTCAGCGCCGAAATAATGATATTATATTACTTGAGCACAGAGGCTATGTTTCCTACTGTTGGGGTTGAGACTGCAATTTAAAATGCAATATATAAGCATCAAAATTAATCAAAACATAAATCATATACACACGCACCAGAACATACAGTCGCTACTCTTCAACAATGCCTTGTTCCTGCTCTGTTTCTGAATGTATTTGTATCGCACAATCAATTTAAACCAGCTGTCTTCCTGTTCCTGCGCTCTTCTAGAGATGACAATAAATAACATATTCAAAGTGACAACCCAGTTGGCTGCTTCTGAAAGCATAGGCTGTGCTTGAATGGAAAAGGGGATCGACAAATGAGGCTGCCTCTCAAGCAACCAAGGTCCTTGATTGGATGACAAGCAGAGCTGAAACGTATAGTTTAAATTCCCCATTTTTGCTCTGACACCATTGCTTCACATTCCAATTTAATGGCAAACCGAAAGTACACTTCTCTCCTTGCTTTGTCCTTGTTTTATTTTTCTGTTCAGCTCTTCTCTTATTGTAAGGATGGAGGGAAGTCAAGTCCCAGGCAGAATAATTTAAACAAACACACACATATTCAGAGATTTAAATTGCTTGTTGTTAAAAAAAAAAAAAGTTATGATGACTAGCAAAAGAATTCATACCTTTTTGAAGTTTTGCAGATATCCTTAATGAAATCCAGTGTTATTGGCTCCACAGCCTGCTCTGTGAAGACATTCATGATCTTGATGTGGCCTGAAATGAAGATGAGTTTGATGCTCTGGCTTTAATACAGGACAAAAAGTCTTAATGCCGTGGGTGACTCCAACAAATATCTAAAGTTATAGGATGGTTTAAATTAACATATATTCATATAAATGGCCCAATCATTTTCTAGCCAATCGTGAGTTTTGATTCTGGATGACTGAATACAAATACACATAAAATACTTCTGACTTAAGACTATTTGAAAAGACAAGGAGAACAATTTATTCCTGCATTTCAAATGTATGTACCCTTTCAGTTATCTATCATATAAAATCCAAATAAAATAGCTCGTGGTTGTAAGGTGACCAAATGCAAACATGAATGCTTTTGCATGAATATTATCACCTTGGAGCCTTTTAATGTTTAATATGTCTTAATGGAGTCCATTCATTTGTTGATCTGTTAATTGATGGATGTTGTAATCCTAATCAGGGGTACTGAAAATCAATACAATCATTTTAACACATGACTGAATGACACCTTAATGCACAAATTGTATAAAAAGATTTCTGATTCATATGGCAAAATATGAATGGAGCAAATATTTGCCATTTTTGCTCAATGAATAAACAATTGGGACCACAGCTTGATGAACTGTATCTTCTGTAGCAAGATGAGCAAAATAAAAGGTTCAGATAAGGATTTAATGAAGCTTTACTGAACAAGCACAGAAGATGCCTTGGAGTATAACAAAACAAAAAGAGTAGAAAAATTCCCAAAGGGAAATTCCCTTGTTGTAATGTCTGTTGTCGTTTTTGTCTTTGATCTAAATTACAATGAGGTTGTAGAAAACAAGAGACCGTGTTCTGCAAAGACAAATAAAGATTTGACAAACAGATTCTTTTCAAAATGTCTACATATAAAAATAAAATTCAGTCCACGTAGATCCACTGGGACAAAGGTACTACTTCCCTCATTATTAGCTCCAAGGTTTGTCTTTATTGTGTGTTGACAAAGGAGGAAGTTATTCATGTCTCGAAGCCACTTGGGACTTGTTAATATTCTCCCCAATAACTAATTTGATCCAGAGCACACCCTGAAGTAGGTAATAACTCTATTTACCTAAAGTGAAATATATTGCAACCTAGAGGAAAGTCGTTACTGGTGTGGAATAGAAATGGTACTGGAAGTCAAAAGCAAATTTTTCTAATCCATAAATAATGACAGTGCAAAACATCCTGCTGGTGGAGAAAACAACAGTAATCTGATCAGGTTGCTCAATATGCATTTAAGCAAGAGTTTACTCAGACCAAACATATAAAAAACACAACACTCTTTGAAATTTGTATTTATGAGAACTGATGAGGCCTTATGCAATATGTCATTTCCAGATTCCGTCTTTGAATATATATTTTATATTACTTCTGTATCTCTTTACTTATGATAATTGCAGATATATTGCTTCCTCATTTGTTATAATTTGCTTCCCAGTTTGTTCACTTTGACATTGTTTTCTTGGTGATAAATCCTCACAAATTTAGCCTAATCTATGAGGGGCCGTTTAGGACAAAATTTACGTTTTGTCTCTCACACACTACCAAAAAGTCTCGCATACTCCAAAAAAGTAGCCACGCACACTCCAAAAAATTACGTTTTGTCCCTCACACACTACCAAAAACTCTCGCATACTCCAAAAAAATAGCCTCGCATACTCAAAAAAATTACGTTTTGTCTCTCACACACTACCAAAAACTCTCGCATACTCAAAAAAATTACGTTTTGTCTCTCACACACTACCAAAAACTCACGCATACTCAAAAAAATAGCCACGCACACTCAAAAATTACTCACGCACATTCAAAAAATACTCAAATTGCGTATACACACACTACTAAAATGTCACACACACACACACACACAAACGTTAACTTTCTCGCTCACATACACTGTACTAACAGCTCGCACATTCACAAACGTTAACTTTCTCGCTCACATACACTGCTAACAGCTCGCACACACACAGACGTTTATCTCTCACATACACAAGACTAAAGTTGAACACACACACAGTACTAAGACTCGTTTTATGTATGTGTGAGAGCGACACTCTTTTTGAATGTGTGAGAGCGACACTCTTTTTGAATGTGTGAGAGTTGTCACGGAAGAGGCGGGGCATAATTTTTGGATCAAACTGCGCATGCGTAGATCCTAAACTATAAGTTTCGATTGTTGACTCACTGTATGTTCTATTACTTAGTATATTTGTGCTTTTAAATATATATAGAACGTTTAACTTTCTTGTAGATTAAATGTGCTATAGAAATAAATGAATCTGATTGATTGATTAAAAATAGCAAAATTGCTGTAGTACAATCTGTCCACTGGGTGCCAGATTGTAGCACTGCGGGCAGTCGTTGAATCGTTTAATGCGCCTGTCAAAGTGCTGGTTGCCTCCGGAGAAGATAGAATGGTGTTTAAAATGGCAGCTGCCTGACCAATTCTCTCTCGTTTCGAATTAGAGTTAGCCATGTTCGGTATAGCAAACTCTTTCTTCTTCGGCACTAGTTGGCGCCGGTTAATAATTCCTGTAATACTGGCACCCAGTGGACAGATTGTACTACAGCAATTTTGCTATTTTTAATCAATCAATCAGATTCATTTATTTCTATAGCACATTTAATCTACAAGAAAGTTAAACGTTCTATATATATTTAAAAGCACAAATATACTAAGTAATAGAACATACAGTGAGTCAACAATCGAAACTTATAGTTTAGGATCTACGCATGCGCAGTTTGATCCAAAAATTATGCCCCGCCTCTTCCGTGACAACTCTCACACATTCAAAAAGAGTGTCGCTCTCACACATTCATAAAAAGTCTCGCTCTCACACATACATAAAACGAGTCTTAGTACTGTGTGTGTGTTCAACTTTAGTCTTGTGTATGTGAGAGATAAACGTTTGTGAATGTGCGAGCTGTTAGTACAGTGTATGTGAGCGAGCTGATAGTAGTGTATGTGAGCGAGAAAGTTAACGTTTGTGTGTGTGTGACATTTTAGTAGTGTGTGTATACGCAATTTGAGTATTTTTTGAATGTGCGTGAGTAATTTTTGAGTGTGCGTGGCTATTTTTTTGAGTATGCGTGAGTTTTTGGTAGTGTGTGAGAGACAAAACGTAATTTTTTTGAGTATGCGAGGCTATTTTTTTGGAGTATGCGTGAGTTTTTGGTAGTGTGTGAGGGACAAAACGTAATTTTTTGGAGTGTGCGAGGCTATTTTTTTGGAGTATGCGAGAGTTTTTGGTAGTGTGTGAGAGACAAAACGTAATTTTTTGGAGTGTGCGTGGCTACTTTTTTGGAGTATGCGAGAGTTTTTGGTAGTGTGTGAGAGACAAAATGTAATTTTTTTGAGTATGCGAGAGTTTTTGGTAGTGTGTGAGAGACAAAACGTAATTTTTTTGAGTATGCGAGGCTATTTTTTTGGAGTATGCGTGAGTTTTTGGTAGTGTGTGAGGGACAAAACGTAATTTTTTGGAGTGTGCGAGGCTATTTTTTTGGAGTATGCGTGAGTTTTTGGTAGTGTGTGAGAGACAAAACGTAATTTTTTGGAGTGTGCGTGGCTACTTTTTTGGAGTATGCGAGACTTTTTGGTAGTGTGTGAGAGACAAAACGTAAATTTTGTCCTAAACGGCCCCTCATACTAATCATCTTAGATTATTCTAGCAAACGCAAGGTTTTGTTGCAGGGAAGGGAGCATGTTTAACAAACAATACATCTGATCTTTTTTCACTGTTAATTTAACGTTTTAAGATACTGTTGTAAAAAAAAAGTGATGTACAGAGAGTGATAAACCTGACTTCCGCTCACTCTCTTTGATAGACGAGGTGTTTATAGGAGGTGACTGTTTTATGGATGCCTTGATACAAGTGGAATAAGGAATAGATTACCTAAATTTAGTACTTCCATTGCACAGCTGAGGCACCTGTCCTCTGAGATTATCAAAGTGTGGAAAAGGTGTTGGAATTCGCCTGGTTTTTGAAAGCAAGGATTGCTGGGGATAAAGTTAAATTATATTGCTGAGTGCAGTGCTGCATAAACATTTTCTTGGGTGGATCGTTTTCATTCAGAATAATTTGTTACATTTAGTCTACAGAGCCATGAAAAGCAATGATTTATTATTAAAACCAAACCATTTTTATTTTATTGAAATTATGGCAAGACATAAATACTTAAAGACCCAGTTCTACAAAACAAAAACAAGAAACGATGGGATAGGCTACCCAAAGCGAACAAGAAATGGACAGTGTGTAGAAAAAAAGAGAGAAATGCCACTGAAATAATTCATTAAAATTTGTTTTCAAAATAAAATGTATACAGCTCTGGAAAAAATTAAGAGACCACTGCAAAATGATCAGTTCTCATGTTACTCATTATAGGTATATGGTTGCTTAAAATGAACATTGTTCTTTTATTCTATGAACCACTGACAACATGTCTCCGAATTACAAGCAAAAATGTATTATTTATCTGCAGAAAATGAGAAATGGTCAAAATAACAAAAACGCTTTCAGACCTCAAATAATGCAAAGAAAACAAGTTCAAATTCATTTAGAAACCATTTTTTTAACAAAGGAAGAGTTCAGAAATCAATATTTAGTAGAATATCCATGAGGTTTTCAATGGGGTTCAGTGAAGTGGTCTCTTAATTCTTTCCAGAGCTGCATATATGCAAAACATTAAGTTAGGGTTGTTGTCTTCCAAAAGCTACATAAAAGACTATTGTCAATGCTATCTCAAGGCCTAATCAATCTCTCCACCTTTAAACAATCTGACTCCTCTCAGATTATGTGACACAGAATAATGTGTAAACTTCAGATCCAACGGCTTCTCTTTTGAATTTCAGGAGCTTCTGCGCTGTTCAGAGCAAAACAAGTGGTTGTTTTCCCTCGATGGTAATTATGCTTCTTGGATGATTGGTCACAGCCATTTGACGTCGAGTCCGTCATGAACTGATCGAGGAATGCCTTTCCTTTGGGATCTCATTATTAATTGCTGTCTATGGGTGAAACTTGAGCAGGTTCACATTTCATGGGCTTCTCTGACCTCTCAGGCTGATTGGCAGTGGTCTGACTGTGGCGGCTGCGGTGCGTTAAGTGTGGCGGACGTGTTTCATGCCAGTTGATGTGCTAGCAGTCTGGACGTGTCAAGGGCTCTGCCAGTGCTCTTCACACTGAGTGGCCATTATTTGAAGCAGACTCTCACTCACTGTTTGATCTCACATACACAGAGCCTATTGTTGGTTTCATTGGAGCTGCTAAATATTTCTGTCTTACGTTTAATTTTGAAACAATGGAATGAGGAAGGACTGTAATAAAGGCATTATATAGAAGACAAGTTGAGTCACAGTGCACATACTCTAAAAATGTAGGACTGAATGTATATAGGGCACTGAAGTAATTAATCTGCTCAGTACCAAAGCGCTCATCAAAAAAGATTAATAAAAATGTGATTCTCTGTAATTCGGCTCAGTTAATTAGGGGTTTGAATAAAAAGGGATCTGGTTTGCGCTCTGTACACAAAAAATTATAGATTATGCCTCAGAACTGTGACTATTTAATCTACACAAGCGTAGATTATATATAAAGGGTTTACTTTAAACTTGTAGCTGCAATTTGAAGATTAGTCAAATTGTTTCCCGTTTTATGTCTTAAGTACTCCCCAATAAAACAGCATAGATGATTATTTTAGCCTTCTTAAGCAACCAAACCTTCAATCCTCTCTGCATAAGCAATTGAAATATTCATAATTTTAGAACAGAAAGCCTCCTAAAAAGAAAAAAGATCTTCATGATGTCATTTTGTTCCAAAGAAAGAAAGGTATGCAGCCTGCACATTGTCTGACATGAATCTTTGTGTCAGTGATTGTTAGAGATTAGACCTCACAGACAAAAAGTTCCCTTATTGTTACGTTATGGCTCAGCCAGATAACCCCATCACACTCAGAGACTAACCAATTTCAGTCCACCCACTTAGGGGGTGATAATGTGCTGCAATCTGGGTTGAAAGCAAACGTCCCCTTATATTCTCAGAGGACTGAAGTGGGTGGGTATAGATGATAAACCTTACATCACACAGGCTTTGTGATTGAGCGGAGAGCAGAATAGACAAGATGCCAAGAATCTGGTCTTACTCTTACTCTGTAATGCACCTCAACGTTTTCCTACAAAAGACTTAAACCATGGCTTTTGAAAGAATAAATGCAGTGGTAACATTGTTTAGCATATGACTTTCTGCCAGATGTAGCTTCTCCTGGCACTATTGGTGTCTTTTCACTTTAACTTTTTTTAATTGCTTACTGTTAAGGAAAGTTTGGTCGGGGTGGTTTCAACTTTGCCATCAGGAGTTTGGATCTCAAGAGGCATTCTTGTTGTATTTTGTCTGTGAGCCACGAGAATCTAACTTTTGACTTCAAAGAGAAATCACCATAAAAATACAATTGTTATGTCAACATAACAAAATAGTTCACTCATAACTTTTTTTCAGAATAAACAGAACTGCACCAGGGAAGCCTGAATTGCAATGTGCATTTAATTTTGGCTACATAACAACAAAATGTTTTCACCTCAACAAATGTATCTGTTTATCCAATGCTTATGTTTCTGCAGCAGTCCCTGTGTCCTCCTACATTACACACCAGGGATCTCATTTAGAAAACATTGTGTTGGATCTACACTAAAACTGTACGTATGCCCAAAAGTCAAAAATCCAAATTTATAAAACAACATCTTATAGTGAAAGAATACATCAAGTCAGGCCCGATAAATTAAAATTTCCTTCTTGAGTCTCCCATAGGCAAAATCTTTTAGCTGTGTCAATTCTTTTTTAGCACACAATGTTTTATAAATGAAACCCCTGAAGAATGACAAATGCTTTCTGCTGATGTTGGTCAATTCTGTATTTGGACTTTTTTTATTGTAGATTTTGACCCATACTCAATTTCTGTAAATACTCTGACTTGGGTGTCTTACTTTCTCTTTCTGTCACTAGTGTGTACAACTTAATGATGGCGCCAGATGTTAGTTTTAAAGCATCACTGAGCTGCATCAGAGAGAGACGCAGCTATTATAGTAATTACCATCTGTTTATTTGCTTATTTTCTAACTGCCATGTTTATTTTATTTTTTCCATACCATGCCATACCAAACAGGTCTGAAATATCTGGAAGTCGCCATACATGTCAACAAACATTTTTTTTTTTTTTGTGGAGAAAAATAAACCCTTTTTTTTCTCAAGACGTTTATAATCCCATTGTTTTAATTGGAATTAAAGTATTCTTAACTTGACCAACATTTCTTCTGCCTGGAAAACATACAGATGTATGTCGAAAAAACAAATTCCACGTGAAGAGAATTTATTGGGGGAAAATTCAAGATTTTGCACCATCCTCAATAGGATGATCAAAGATAACAGTGAAGACTTGTGAAAAGCTTATCAACATTTTTCAGAACAATTTGGTTAGTGTAATAACCGATGACAACTTTTTCCACTGATTGTTGAGAAGGGATGAATAGTTTTGGACATTGAATTTTTATTAAAATGTACAAAAACATTGGACAAGTTATTTATTTATCACTTGCACATTATCTTGTGTGTGACGGCCCCTGCTGTGCGGTCCTTGTGTGTGCTATGTGGCTAGTAAATTGTTTGCCAATTAAGGTCCTCGGTTGTGGGAGGCCCCTCTGATTACGTGGCCACCTGGATTGTATATAAGGAGCACCGTTCCACTCATGAGATGATGGCCGAAGTAAGAACCAGGCACAGATGACCCAGCGATCCAGGCCCAGCCTGGATTGCCGAGTCAGAGGCGAAACCGGCAGATTGCTTGACACGTTGTGGGAGCTGAGAACTGTGGGGGGCCAACCGGATCCATAACTGGGGAAGGACCAGGCTGAGGGAGCGCTAGTTTATCATGTCTTGGGCTGCCGCCCATTGCTTCCCTAGACAATCGTTTTTTTAATAAATGCCTCTGAAGGGCTAAAAATGTTTCTGGTTGCCGTGTCCTCCCTATTTTTTGTTGCAGCCATCCGAGCCGGGCCGTAACATTGTTTTTTTTTTGGAGAAACTTGTGCCATTTTAAAATCAGAAAACAGCTTGGTTGATCTAATTCTGCCAGAGATCTGAATAATTTGGGCCTTACCTGTCAAAGTAAAGATAATCCTTTCCAAATTTAGAATTGCTGTGCTGTATCTGTCAGGCTCAGGCACTGATGGACACAGGGGCTGAACAGAAAATTACAACCAGGTATTTATTGGGAGGTCGACAAACTCTTAGTCAGACAGGCCAGGGTCAGAACCAGGGAATCAATTCAGGATCAGGCGGCCCCTGATCTTCGGGCCGGGCAAACAGGGGATCCGAGCCCGCGGGTCCAGAACCCAGGTCGAAACGGGTATCCGGTCAGATTGGCCGGGGGGGTCGAAGCCAGGAGGTCCTTTTCCAACAGAGAGGGTCAGGGATCAGGGACAGGAGAGGGATCGCTGAGGGAGAGACAGACAGACAGGTTAGATTCTGGGCAGTCAGCTCAAGTATCAGTAGCAGGTCTGAAGGTGTTACCGCTGAGGGTTTCACAACAATCTGACGCCGTGCAGGGAGAGTTCCGTCCTTATATGGCAGCAGCTGGAGATCAGGAGGATGACGATCAGGTGCGAGTGGTCACTGCACAACAGCAGCTGTGACAGTATCATCACTTCTATACTCCATACAAATAGGGAAAAAAAGAAGCCAAAGAGGTCTGAACAAAATGAATCCCATATGATCATTTTTCCATTTCTCTTTTGTTCCCACCTGATGTAATTGACTGCTGTGTTTGTTTGCTTCAAGGCAGAACATCTCTCCCTAATCCATTCTGCTTTTTTTTGTGTGTGTTTTGGTCTCATCCGCCATTGTGCTCTCCCACAGTACAACAACCTTTTTCTATCCATCAACTGATGTGTGCCTGGACTAAATGTGGTGTAATAACAATAGCACAGTTGTTTGGCTGGATCTGCTGGATCTTTTAAAGAGAGTGCTGTCAGCAAAGGATGTGTTGCTCCCATCCCTGTGCAACAATGTATTGTATAGAAATATTAACAGTAAAGGGCCATTTTACATTTTTGTAGAAAAAAAAAACAAAAAGAAAATGCAGTCCTGCTCCTAACCGGGAGCATCTAGCAATACTAATAATGGATCTCTTAGTGGATGTGCGCATACTCTTAATGGGATCCTGTTATTTTATTTTATTTTTTTTTATCCCTCTGGCTGTCGTGTAAGGAAGCTCCCTCTTTGATCTCCGCTCAGTGTTTTTACTAGATACTCTAATTGGTCTTACAGGCCTCGGCTTTGATCGGGTCCTGCAGGCAGGAAGCTTCACATCACAAAGTAAAATAACAAACCTCATCAACTTTCATCATAAGAGCGTGTCTACCTTTAGGCCATGCATAATCATTGTCAAGAGGGGGGATATAAATAAATCCAGGACGGAATAGGTGGGCATGTCAGACACTGATTGTTGTTGCGCACTCCTTTTGTGATCAAACAAAGAGAGTTTGAAGTTGAGGATACCAAGAGGTCACACCTTTCTCCTTTCAGGATGTGATGAGTGATTATGGAAGGTGCTTCAGAAACAGAAGCTCACTCGCACCACTGCTGATTATTACGCAGTTTGAAAGTGCCGTCCACTTCTGCCAGAGCAAGATATTGCTTCTAATAATGGATCTGATGAAGCAATACACTGCTTGAATCCAACGGGTAACATTTACTAGATGACAGAAGCTGAATCTCTTGTGAGATATCTTTCATTCATAGTCTGTTGCAGTCTAAAGTGATTAGCATTTAACCTACTGAACCTCTGGCTGTCATGTCTCAAGTGTTTGTTTTGAAAAGACAGCAATGATTAAATATTACTAAGGCCACTGTGAGAGACATGAAGTATTAGTCTTGACAAGTCCAGAACATACTTTAATTAAATTGCAGGGGAAGAGAGGGGGAGTTTTTTTATTAGCTCCAGCAGAGCTGTAAAAACAAATATAATGCAATTTATTTGCTTCAGTGTTGAAAATGAGCCAGTTTTTTTGGAGTAAATCATAGCTGAGAGTGTGAAAATCGTCCTCTATAGCAAAATGGAGACGCTTCAAAAGGAGGCTGCTGGGGGTGCATAAAAATCTGATTTTCTTTTTACCTTTTAAATTATGTACTACTGTGACTATATAAACTGAAAATAAAAAGCAACATTACTTTTAAGTGTGAAAATAAATTACATACATAACATTATTTTCTTTGTTTATTTTTTATTCATTTAAAAATTTTCTGAATTCTTTTTTACTTTTTTGGCAAATAATATTAGTTTACGGAGGAAAAGGGACTATCTCTTGCAGTTCAATAAAGAATAATCAATTCATGTGAAATTGTTAATTTCCACTATATTGAATAATGTAACATGGGCCTGTAGAAGTAGAACTGTTCTGTGATTTGAAGAAACATGCATGGGACACCCATGATATTTAAATCCGTGTTGCACACTGCTATACATTTGTTTGCATATTAATGGTGTATATACAGTACATGCACTGTTCTGAATGAATAATGTTCAAGCATTATCAGTTTATGCATCCAATAAAATATGACCCATAAATTGACATTAATTTTAGCCAAATTTCTGAAAATATCAAATGTCCTGACACTTGGACAACAAAATGATGCTATGTACTTCACATATGTGCCACTGATACAGAATCTACTTAAGTGCCACTCAGAAGTTGTAGCAGTGACTGACAATGACACTGATTGATGTCAAGTAACACTATGCATGTACTCTGCACTGTTGACTGACCACTGACTACCTAATGCTAAATGCTTAAGGTGACTCCAATAGGAAGATGGTCTGACATTTTCATTATTAACACAGCATGTAATTATTTAAACATTGGGAGCACTCTGTGAATAGAAATTTTAATTTTTATCCCTAGATGGTTGGCCAATAATTGAATTCAAACAGAATGACGGAAATGTCACAACAAAAGTAACTGTTTCTATACATTTTCATCCTTCTTTCACCCCAAAAAGCATTATGCAAAACTGAAGCACATCAAAAGAGACATTCATAACTCATTGATGTGAAAGGATGAGATGTTTTCAAAACTACTTATTACAGAACAGGGTCACTCTTCTACTTAATGATAAAAATATATTTATTGATTCCTAAATTTAAAGGACTGCATGTTTTAGAGTTGTCCTTGCTCCAAAGCAGCTGATTTGCATTCCTGAATTACCTCCTCGGTATATCACCTCGCTCCGGCTCTGCAACTGACCATTCATTTTATTCAGGTGTGTTGAATCAGGGCAATATCTTTCTTTACAGTTACAACCACTCAGAAATGTTTTTAGATTCTAGCAGACAGTGAAGGATACGAGTGTGACATCAACTCTAGATGTTTTCCTGAAGTGGAAAATTATGCTCATGTACATTTATCCATTTATCCAACATAACTGTTGACCAAATAGATCCATTTCCATCAATGATCCATCTATTTTTGTAGAAGTAGATATACCCCAAATCTCTGCCAAGATTTTTCCTCGTAAAGGACAAACATCAGGAGCATGCTGCATAATCTGCTATATTTAGCCGACCCCAAAAAATAAGTCTTTAGAACATTACTCCAGCTTGAAATCAGGTTGTAAGCATAAATCTGAAACTTATAACTTGAGCAGCCTGGAGCTAATGTACTTTTCTCTAATATTGTTGCTTGCATTTTCATTTTTGCATGAAGGATTTACAGTAATTAAAGGTAAAAGCATGCAAGTTAAAGAAAGTCAGTTAGCAGGAATTGTTGCAAAGCTTTGAGAGTAGATGCATTATTGTCATGAAGTGTTTGTAGGTAGGGAAGAGAATTCACCAGATTGAGCAGATAAAGGCATTTATTGGTCAACACAAGTAGTCACAGGCTGTACATCAAATGAGCCTGGCTACGTTTAAGTCCACCAAGCACTAACAGAGAATCCCACACCAATAAAGGGCACACAACAAACTTAAATGCAAGCGGGAGATAATCAGCAAACTGAAAACAGCTGATGGTGATCAGGGAGAATCCCAAAGAAACAAAAGGTAAACAGGAAAAAACTAGCTGATCATGAGCAGATCACGACAATTTTAAGGTAAAAAACAATAAGAAAATATTTACTATGTCAAAGATTTGGCCCCACGCAGTGGAAAGTGGGTTGAATTGAAGCAAAATAGCAACATATAAAACAGGTGCTACAATTATTAAATACAACCCTGGTTTCCAAAAGTAACAAAAAAAAGTGAAACGATCAAAACAAAAAATATATGAAGCAAGGGCATTAAACACAAACGTGTCTTTTGTCTGAATTAACTTGGGGAGAACATTAGATATAAATGTCAAAAGTGTGTATATTGACTATTAAAGGCAGATGACCACACTGGTAATCTGCAGTACTTATTGAAAGTGAGGGGACATCTATTGTATTGCAGGAAAACGGTTGCCTTTTTTGCCTATATACTGTAAAGCCTCCTGGCAGTGTAGTAATCTTGATATAGTTCTGGATTGAAGAAGCATGAGTTCCCTTCGAGAGGCACAGCTCCAATTCATGTGAAAGACATACAGAACTTGTTGCCACCACTGCTGCTTAGGGAGAGGAAAACTTGAGGCTTGCTATGCTATACTTTTATGTGAGAGAAGAAGCCTGGCTTAACATTTTAGTTTGTTTTTACCTCTGAGAAATAAATATGTCAAAATGGGAATTTATATAACTTTATTTCAGAGAAGTCAAACAGAAAAATGACTTCCTCTTCATATTGAGAGCTGCGTGGTATAACACAGAGAGGGCAGAGTGCTTGGTCAGTCAACTCAAACAATGTACAAAATCCTTCATAGAGAACCTCTGTGACCACAAGATAGATCAAAACCAGAAAATAAGCCTTAGCAAAGAGGCTCTTTAGGATGGTGTCCTTTCAAAGCAGCTTAAGGTCGTCCCCACTGGGCAATGGAAGGGAATTAGATGTCATTCTTTTTCTCTGAAATAAAACCCGGCTGTTTCTGCGAGTTAAAGCTTTGTGGACAAACGGTTAAATCAGCAGCAGGGTTGAATTGAGTCACCATGTCCACAATGGGGATTATGGAGTGATAAATCTCCATTGAGCTGATGTTGTGGGGATGGATGGAGAAAATAAGACTTTGTAATTCATCAGTCGGACAGAGTGCACATTCTTTTGAATAAACTGCCTGGACTTTTATCTGTTAGGTTCGTAATTTTTTTTGTTCAGCCTGTATTTCATCTTAAAAATCGAGCAAGGTTACTGAAATCTGCAGGGCAAAACTTGAAATATTATGTAAGAAATGATATCAGTGACTTCAGGCAAGCCTCCTTTCTTTTGTTTTGACAAGCGAATAATGAACAGATGAGTTCTTCTTAATCATGAGCCTATTTTAGTAAAATTATGGACATCCAGTGTCTTTATTCTTTTTTAGTTGCAGGAGCAACCAAGTGATTAATGAAACCCTGGAATTATTCAAACCAAAGTAGCAGTAAAGCCTACACACAGATAGAAAGTGCAGCACAAGAACAACTCTACTTTGCAGATTTAAGGTTTTGTCTATCAGTTTTGACCTCTAACCTAGTTCTTGGTTTTCATTTGCTGACCTATTATGTTTCAGCTAATAACATGTTTACATAATTTATCACCCCAGGTAATTGTATTCTTAGAATCCTGATGCATTTTCACTCCTAGGCAAATTTATGACAAATCTATGAAAGGTTCGTTGGGTTTCAGAAAAAAATTGCCTTTACAATAATAAGTTACATTAATAATTTTCCTTAAAGTTTGTATAGCCAAAGGTTGCACAAGGACATCACACACAAAAACATTGCAAATGAAATACGACAAAAGTAAGTCATTTTTTCATTTTATATAAAAACATAGTGAAACTAAGCTGTGTTTTCTCTTATCAGGTTAATTTCAATGATGTCTTCCTTAAAATGTACGAGATTGAAAAGATGTTTGTTAAGTCTTCTTCAGCTTACATTAATCCAGATGCTGAGCCGCTCCCTCTACTGCAGGAGAGCGTCTGCAGTCTGGGAACATATCGCCACTCACTGCAACAGTGGAGTTCAAAATGCTATTCATTTGCAAATTAAAATGTGCATCTCCTTTGTGTAATTTAAAGCAAATAGAAAATATGAACTGCAGGTTAACAAAAACTCAGAAATTAGTGAATCAAAATGCTGGAAACATTCAAGCACTTTTAGTGTAGGATCTGACCAAAAAAGATCTCAAAACAAGCATTCTGGAAGGTCTGTTGCTATTGGAGTTCACTGGTTGTTCTGGTCCTGAAATCTGATGGATCAAGGCCAGTTATGAAGACAGAACTTTGCTTTTGCATTTATTTTACTGTCCTTTCTTTGACTTAAATAGCTACTGGAACTCAAAATGAATCCACAACACCATTTTCTTAGGTTTTTAAGAAAATGTAACTGTAGTCATTCTTACATGTACAGTACAGACCAAAAGTTTGGACACACTTATTAATTCAATGAGTTTCCTTTATTTTCATGACTATTGACATTGTAGATTCACACTGAAGGCATCAAAACTATGAATAACACATGTGGAAATATGCACTAAACAAAAAAGTGTAAAACAACTGAAAATACCTCTTATATTCTAGTTTCTTCAAAGTAGCAACCTTTTGCTGTGATTACTGCTTTGCACACACTCTGCATTTTCTTGATGAGCTTCAAGAGGTAGTCACCTGAAATGGTTTTCACTTCATAGGTGTGCCCTGTCAGGTTAATAAGTGGGATTTCTTGCCTTATAAATAGTCATGAAAATAAAGAAAACCCATTGAATTAGAAAGGTGTGACCAAACTTTTGGTCTGTACTGTAAATCAGTTAAGATAATGCTTGTTGATTTCCAGATCATGTAAGGTCCCTTTGCAGTCGGTTTTTGTAGAGTACAATGTGTCTTTAAATGCGGTTGTTTCATTGCTCTTAACATAATACTCAGTTTGTATTAGTGAAAAACACATCTTTCTTGCTAAATCCTTGCAGGACCAAGGACAGGTTGCCAGCTTATTACAGGGTAACAGAGAATTGAAGGGCAAACAACCACACACAAACATTCAAACCCAAGGGCAACTTAGAGATGCCAATAAACATATTGTGCTTGTTTTTCACTCTGGGAGGAAAGCAGAGCAAACAGGAAAAAAACCCCACAAAGCATGCACAGTCAAATGTCACAAGTCGTTTTTGCACATTCCTAAGCGAAGATGTCACCAAAAGGGCACTGCTGTAGCCCCTACCATGGAAATTGACAAAGCAAAGTAAAACAACATTTTATTCAAAGCACTGATGAATCCTGATTTGCCATTTTCAACACCTTTAAACTGCCTACAGCCCCACATATAGGGAACCAATGCCAATAACGGCACTGGTACAGGAGGTCAAAGCAATGGTAATAATCTTGACTATGGATTAAAAGAAGGCTTCAGTAATAACCTAAACCTATAAACCTTGCCTTGATTACACTTTCTGTTTATTTAGACCCAAATCGTGTCTCCAAAAAGTGTGGTTACATGCTATCATATCACAAACACAACCTGACTTGGACTTTCCCGACATCTCTGTAATTTCACTTTTAGTGTAGACCTGATGAGCCACAATATCCGTGATTTCCTTCTGATTGCATCACTCTGATTTCTCAACATTACATGACACAGTGTTATTAGTGTAATTAGACCAAAAGTTATGTTTTATTCAGCTAAAGGAAAACTTTTATGCAGACAGCTATGAAGATGGCCTACTTAATGGTTAATTTGAAAGTTAGCGCTGTGGTGCAATCATCTTTTTTATGTAAAATGTTAATATTCTGGTGATGCTAATTCCTATCTGGAAATTATATCATGGTACATTACTTAAGCCAACATTGCCCCCCAATGTATTCCTCACTTGAAGTCATGCTGCTTGAGTAATGGGAAATTTATCTATATATGTAAGGTCACATTATCATTTCAGCTCAATTTGAATTAACTAGGTTTCTATTTCTTACCTCAGGTAGCTCAAAGGCTTAACACTAGAGCTGGGAAGATCTGGATTACCTTAAAAAGTGATTTAATTGGAATGTCACAAATGTATTTAATTTTTTTATTTGGGTTTGTTAGAATGCAGCTGGGTTCTAACTGTATTTTCTAACTAAGATTTGTTTCTCCTGAGCTAATATTCTTTGATTTTACATCTATCTTCATCCATATCAGAGTGGAGCTAATTCTCTATTATACAAGGTTACCTTCATCTCTCAAGTACGGTAAGTGGCCTGACCTGTGTAGCACTTCCAGCAACTTTCCTGCCTTTTGAAAAACAACTTGTTTGAATCAGATCTTACTTGAAACAGCCCATTTCAAAATCTCCTTTTTTCATCTAAAATTTAAACTTTAAGAAGACATTTTTAAATTTCAAAATATAATGTCACATATACTGTATCCCATACAATGTCAGTAAAAAATAATTTTAAAAAAAGTTGCAATAACCTGGTTGCATAAATCTCCATACCCTTAAACTAAAACCCTTTGATTCGGATACATTGCAAACCCATCCATGCCAAAAGTACTACTGTTCCTGACTTTCTTCAATAGTCAAAGGGTAAAAGACTGTTGACCAAGACAGTCATTTGCAATCTTGATGATATCGAAAGGGAATTTTTACCATCTCCAACTAACCAAGCATTCAAACTTTTGGATTCTGCCAGAAAACTAGAGAACCTAGAGAACAGTGCTGGGGGCTCACTTCCACCGATGGTTCAGCAGAACAGTATGAATATTTCCCTTCTCCTTCATTCAGTCATTTAGCTTTATAAAGTGCTCAAAGCAAACTTTAGACAGCAGAACTGATTAAAATTTACCTGTGCTCTTCAGTGGAGGAGATGCGAGCACACAGACATTTCCCTGTATTTGAAGTAAGAATGGAGAATTTATTCAGCAATAAATTGAACAATGCAATGACCTTTTTTGTTTTCAGTTTTATTCCTATGAGAAGTGAGAAATATTTATTGGACAGCTGGATGTTTGTTTCATTAATACAACTTAAGTTATATGATTTAATCTTTGTAGCACTCGTTGTATAACTAATATTGACCATTAAACACCCGAGAACCTCAGTATGTTGTTGGAGTTGGTAAAGACAAGTTGTCAGATTTTTCTTTTCATTTCTACATCCCTCTGTTTATTTTTCAATACCACATAGTTTTGTTATTATAGCTATTAAACTTATTTGATTTATTAAACTTATTTGATTTGTTTGACATATTTTAAGTTGAGATAGCGATTTTGTCATATTGGTGTTATTATACAATTGGATATTCCAATTATACTGGCCGGATATTTGGATAGGAGAGTAAAAAAAAAGTATTTAAAAAATGCTGCACAGAAAATTATACAAGTGTATTAATTTCAGAAAAAATATATACATTTGTTCGCTCGTGAATTAGAGCCAAATGCTGTATGACTTTATTTGATTTACTGCTTTCCTGTCAAAGCAATCAAAGTTATGCATTTTTTTCTTCTTTCAACAGCCTCCGGAGGCTATAAATAGCTCCAGTTCTCTGAAATGACTCTGCGTTTAATTTAAGTACCCCCATTAGAAAAGCAACAAATGTGCCAACATGTCTTGGCGAAAGGAGGACAGGGAGCTCAGTTCTCCTGTGCTTTTGTTCATTATGGAAAATGGACAATTTTGGCTCTTGTGCCACACTAAGTGCGCCTGCCAAATGAGCTAAATTTATTTATGCAAACTCAAGTTCATTTTAAATTTAAAAGCCAAGCCAAACTCTTTTTTTCTCTGTGGGCCTTGCGTTGAAGATACATTACATTCAGCCTGTTCTGTAAGGACGGTGTAAATATGTTGTGGGAAGCAGGTAGAGGCATTATCAGTTGTGAAGAACTCTTGATAAATTATGTTGCTCTTTTTTTTCTTACGTGGAGTGATGGTAAAGTGGTAAATGTTCAAATGTATTCAAATGTTATAAACTTTTAACATAGAATGAACAATTTTGAGTTAACTCTGGCTAAGGGGACGGATAATTGAGTTGGGCTTTTAGCATCTATTATAAGTGAGAAAAAAGTATAAGACTTCCCCTAGGAGACCTGAGTGTAAATCCCAAATGTCCTGGTTTGAATGAGTTTCAGATAAGAAAGCAACTTCTTCAATTTCACTTTTCACCTTAACCCTACATGGAGGACTGCTTCCTGTTACTTGTTCTGTAGTGAGAATTAAGGTGTATGGTTAAAAAATGGACAACTCAAAACAAATCCTTTTAGGTATATCACACCATGTAAATAAAAGTAACTTAGTTCAGGAAATAAATTTTAAAAAACAATTAAAAGCAAATCAACCACAACAATATTGATCCCAGTGTCTGCTGAAGCATTTATTCTGACCTAATTATGGGGGGAAAATTGAGCTCGGTTGCAAACAATCACCTTTCCAATAATTATTGGTGTGAAATTTAACTACTGTAATATTTGATGGATTTCTAAAAAGGTTTTACCAAAGGTGCTTGATAATTGTGGAGGTCGCTGTATAAAAGGAGCATTTGTGTAACTGGGAGCTAACTGTACTTTTCATTCAACATGGAAATTATCAGTCACACACAGGGTCAAACATATTCATATGGCTTCTTTATGTTCGCTATCCTTGTCTGTCACTATCACTGAGTGTCTCCACTTTAAATCCTGACACCTGGCAGAAAGGGCAACAACCCGGACTTGGGGATTGAAAAGGCAAATGGGACTCTGCTCTGTATTTTCCTGTCTGCTGGTACAGCCAAGTGAACTAGTTAATGCATCATTTTTCCACCACCCGCTGGAGACTAAGTAACCTCTGCACAGGAATTACTTTAATGAAGCATGAAGAATGATGTGCATCTGTTAATAGCACAGATTTTCCTCCTCAACCAAATTAGACAAGGTACGTGCTGCACAATGGAAAATGATTTGTTTCCTAAAGCTAACTGACTGTATGAATGTTGAGGGCTTTTGTCCGTTTTTTCTGTGGGGTTATTTTTTGAGCAGTCACTAAAAAACAAAAAAGAAATCTTCAGCTCTGAAATCTTCTGTTTCCCTCTGAGGGCTTTGTGTTTGGCCAACAGCTCACATATGAGAGCTAGTGTAGCTTGAACACCAAATGTCCTCTGGCCTTTTGTGCTTGAGAAATGATAACCACACAATGTGTCTACAACCACACTGAGAAAAGCTCTATTCTTCAAAGTCTGCCAGAAGAAACAGAGAAACCTGAACTCTCAGGTAAAACCTGCACAGTTTCCATCTGTGCCTTGTGTGGCCATATGAAAAGGAGCTTTTATTTAATAAATTATAATATATACTCCTCAGGAGGTTTTTGTCTGAAGTTCAAAGCTATCCAAGATTAAATTGAGAACTGCAATGACTTTTCTTCAACAGCAAATCAAACTGGAGTCCTCAGAAAAGGCCAGTGCCATTTTGTCTCCTGTTTTCAGCACTAACTTTATCTGGGTTCAAAAAATGCAGTTTACATACTTTTAAATGTTGCTATATGGTCCAAGCAATGGTAAGGATTTTCCTAATCCATCAGCTCTAATTTAAGTACATAGAGCACACCTGCAGGGCTTTCCATATTGCTTTAAATTATGTTCTTCAGATACATTGGTTTTCTGAGGATTTTAACATTGTTTAACTTTAGAAAAATTACTCACTGGCTGCATAAAAATAAGTGTGGCTTAGGAGAAAATGCTCGTAATTTGGCCATGCAGCATGGTGATGGTTTAAAGAAAATACAGAAAAGTGTGATTTTACTACTTAGCATGACATGTTTTGCATCTTTAGACTGACTGTCTAACTCTCCTGCTTTGGAAGACATCTTCATTTTACTTCTTTAGTGTAAATACCAGCAGCATGAAATATTTTTTCATCGGTTTATAAATCACATCCTTCCAAAGTTTTCATCTTGAGTAAGGAAGGGAATATTCGACTGAAGGAAGGATGTGCTTTTGATTAGTGGTATCATTTAAAGGTGAGCGCAGCAAGAGTGGAGGCAGATATGTAATATTTATTACAACATTGGATGTGTTCCATAAAGCATGTGGTGATCTGTAAGCTACATGAAGATAAACATCATAAATCAGTTTTACATGTCTGTTGCATTTCTGTTTTTTTTTTTTTATTATTCCTTCATATTTCAAAAAGATTAGTGGGATTCACTGTATTTACACAGATAGCCTTGTTTTTTAAAAAAAAACATAATTTAAGGGAAGGCAATTTTATTTGTATAGCACATTTTCAATAACAAGGCAATTCGTAGTGCTTTATATACATTATTAAAAGGAAAATAAACTGAAAACAACATTACATTGCAGTGGGAAAGTAAGACACAAACTCTGACATACGTTGGGCTATCATGACCATCTAGTGTTTTTCTGCTGCCTCTATGAAGGCGCTTCTGAAATAAATGCATTACAGAACAATTTCAACACACACTGATGACGGGAAAACCTGTCATATAAATAAACTGACACTGTCCAACATGAAGTATGGTCAGACAAAACATTTTCTGTAAACAGGAAGTGAAACAGGAACAAAATATATTTTATCGGTCCTGCAACTGCCTCAAAGGAAGAAAATCCGAGCTGCCATGCATCAATGTCCTCCGGCTTTATTTCATTCTGTCATGTAGGTTAAAATAATAAAGAGAGGACGTCTTCGTAGTGTATTTTCCTTTCCTAAGCCTACCAACCTAAACCGCCATATGAGGTTACGTGGAGTATAAGCTCTGTAACACAATTTAGGTGACCATCTTCTGTGACTAATTAGCTTTTTTCATGGTACATTCAAAGATGACAAATTTGCCCAAACAGGCTTAGCACTGCTAGTTTGAAGGATACTGAGAAAGGTCAAATGTACAGATGAGTTTATATATTAATAAAGAACACACACGCCTTTAAATTTAGAGCATTGAGATGCTAAATTTTGTTTATTTAAAAGAAACAAAAGAAGACAATCTTTAAAGACTTTTGTTTCTAAAATGCTTGTCCTACCATAGTTAGTTAGTTAGTTAGTTAGTTAGTTTGTTTGTTTGTTTGTTTGTTATTTTGGAACTGTTCAAATCCACAGAAGACAAAACTGTAAATGTAGTTCCTTACAAAAGTACTCACACTCCTCAATTTTTTTTTTCACATTTTGTCTCATTGCATCCACAAACTATTAGATTTTATTTAGATTCATCATGATAGATCAACACAAAATGGAAAATAGCTGGAAGTACAAGAAATCGACGATACATAATTTTCAAACATTTTAACAACTAAGCATCTGCAAACTGGGATGTTTAATTCAATCCTTTGAATCAATCATTGGTGTGCGGTAATTGTTTAACACATACAGCATCTTGCATAGACACTAAATATCTTTGGCTTTATCTTTATAGAGTACCTTGTTTCACATGTTCATCGTTTCCCTTGATTTCTTGGGGCAAATGACAACTGCTTATTTCTGCAAATAAGAATAACTAGAAGTTAATTTTTGCAGTGGATATTTTTGGGCAGGTTGTGTTGCTCTGAATGAGGGCTAGTTATCTGTTTTTATCGCTTGACATTTGCAAAAAGAGAAATGGTGCATTAGCTCTCTCACATTATTTATCCTGATTACAATCAATAGTGGAAAGGTGTTAGAGTGAATTATCTTCAAAGACAACTAAAGCAGCCTCATTAACTAGTAAGAGCGATGTCTCTGACATCAGAAGGTTTCTGCTGATCTTTAAGGAGAGATAAAGCATTTATTATCCCCTGGAGAAATTAACTCATGTCAAAATTCCTCTCACAATGTTACCAAACCAGCTTATTCTTGCAATATTTCTGCTTTATTTCACAATACAGCATCATAAATTATTCTCTGTCCTCTTTTTGAAATATTCAGGGACTGCTTGTGTGGACAGAGTAAAGCCGAACTCAAGTAAGTTAACTGTAATTACCTCGTCTCCATTTTACAGCAGCTTGTATCGTTGCTGTGTTAAATCTGCACAGAATCTACCCATCCAATCACCCATTGGTATTTTTTTGTGTTTCATGTCTTTTGTCAGTAAAATTACAGTTATGTTATGGGGATTTTGTGCGTAGGGGTGTGTTTGGTTTTATGTGGGTTGCAGAAGGAGTAGCTTGCCAAGAATGCAATTCAAACCCCTCATCAATTTCACAACATTTTAGGTGACCCTTCTGTTGTCAAGCTTGGAGCATGTACAGAGAGAAAAGGAGTCAAAATTGCAATGTTTTCTGTAACAGAATCATCTGTCAGTTGACTCCATAGATTTTTATTTGGATTAAGATACAGAGACTAGGGATGTGAGTTTCACGAACAATCTGATTTCTGTTGGCCTGGGTTTTGAATCAGGAATTCCCCCACGGCATCACAGATGCTGCAGAGAAGATTCATTTTAGCTTAATCTGACCAGAGCTAAAGCACAAGTGTGATGGTAGCACACGCAGAAAAGGCTTTTTCCAGATACGCTTTGAGATGTGGTGATCCTAAAACAATGCTACTGCAGTTCTTCAATAGCGATAAAGGGTAATGTCGTTTATCTTATTTTCTCGCCAAATAAATTAAAATATTCTCAAACTTTTTTTTTTGTTGTTTTAAGACAAAAAAATGTGTTCCTGGAGCAGATTTCATTGACAACCTCTTCTGTGCTTAATTGCTCTAAAATCTTGGAGATGACTTCATGTTTGTGTCTGAAGTGTGTGGTGATAATTGTAGAATTTATGAGCTAGAACACTTTTTTTTTTCTTGGTACTCTACGTCACACTTGGCATTTCAACTAAGAGCAGGACGATGCATTATACAGAGTTAATTGACCACATTCTTATTCATTTTCCACACTGAGTCATGTTGCCATCCCACGTATTTTGTTTTTTACACCATAGCCATAACAAAGTACTTGAAACTAAACTCCCATTAGGGGTTTGGTCAATTGCAGATCACTGCAAAAGAAGATCACCCTTCTCAGGACTACAATACAACCAGAGTTGTTATAGTTTGATAATGATTAGGATTTTTTGCTAGGAATAGCAATTAATTCATGAAGTATGTTTAGGGGGTTTCTCCTTTTGCTATTTTTCTACACAAATTTAATAAAATTCAGTTGGTCATTTTTCTTTATCCTTGTTAATGAAGAAATGAAGCTTCAGAAGTGATAACGATAGCCTATTTTGAATACCAACTATTTTTATTTGATGTGCCTATGCAATCCTATTTGAAGTTATCTGAACATGCTGTGTGCATGATTTAAGTCCTTTTCAGTTTCTGGAATAAGAAAATCTCTTTCTATGGGAACTGAATAGACAAGAGGCCAGTCATTTCACAGCCCCAGATTCAGAAAGTAATGAAGCTAGAATCTGAACTGACGAGAGTCAGCGTTAATGTGCACATACTGTAGTTCTTTTGTGACAGACCTTCCTTCTTTTTAAGTCTTATCTGGTTCCCTCTTAACATACGGATGCTGAACATGCTCGCCATACTGATTCCAGTGCTCAATGATCCACTGCAGCTGGAAATGTTCTTCAGTCAACGTTCAGCTAACATATGCAGTAATATTTCTGAACATGCATTCATAAATAGGAGGAAACCATCTTCAGTTACTTTTTAGATAAGAAAGTAATGTGATGAATGATGGTTGAGTAGATAGCCATAATCATGATTGGTTAATTTTTTAGTCAGTAGTTAAGTTACATAAATATTTGACTATATTCGTATCATGTTTTGTTGTGTAGCTGGACCCAATGGCAGTCAAGAGATGAGACTAGTAGTGTCTCTAAATTCACAAGAAGCCAAAAAACAGGGATGGGAGAAGAGAAAAAATAACAACCTGAAAACAGCAAAGCAACTGATGGAGTAAGAGAAACTGCTGATGAAGAACAGGCAAGGGTGAATGAAAGAATCTGGTGAGGAGGTGTGGAAACTAACAGGCTCTCAACCTCTGGGAGCGTTGATAACTGGCATGAGAAATAGGTGTGACCAATAAGAAAAATGCAGCGCAGCAGGAGCAGTACCTGTGGGAACTGAGAGAAGGTGATCAATAAACACAGAGTGAGTTTAACAGGACACAACAGGAGCTTACTAAACCAAAATAGTAACACTAACAAGAATACAAACCAAATGCACAAGAGCAGAGCACAAGAAATTACTAAGAACGTTACACAAAGACATGAATCATGTATGGAACATCCTTAGTGACAATAATATAAAAAACATAACCTAATGCAAAAACATGTAAGAACCAAAAAAAACAAACCCACAAACACCTGTAGATTATGACAATATATGAGCAGAACTATAAAGCCACAATAATAACATGCCAATCCATGGTATCTATTATTACTACATTTTAAGTGGCTGTTTCTCTCTGCACATAAAACATATGTAAATATGGACTTGAGCTTATTAATATTATACACTATTAACAAAAACAAAAGACTGTTTTTTGTTATTAGTGTATAATAAATGTTTAACTCGTGGATAGGGATTTCTACCAAAGGTACTCCAGTAATTCTATGTCCAGATGTCATTGTCCAATTATTTAAATCTAAACTATATTGTGTTTTTATGCGTATTTTAATATGCAATATAAGTAGTGAGAAATGGATAAGAAGAGAAAATCAATAAATAGATGTCAACTAAACATCAACCACTGTAAAAACAAGTGAAGTAAAAAAAATATTTAAAAAAAAACTAAATGAAAGTTACATAAACTGTTGAATTTAGATATATTTTTCAGTGTGTTTTTGGCACATTTTTGGGTTGATCGTGCTGTGAGGTTTTCTTTGATTGGACTTCTTTAGGCAGACCCTGCCGGTTTTATGTCTGATTGGGATCAGATGGGATGAAGGTGAGATCAGAGTCCTGGAGCCCTTTTTTGAGCTGTAGGATAGATTGACGCGCAGGAGGAGGACACAGTTATTAGGAAAAGCCTAAGGTTGCTATCCAAGGATTTTTGTCCCCTCAATACATGAATGCAAGGATTGAGGACATCAATGCGAAATATTTTTGTCTTTACTGTAAGAGGTCATTATGTGATTTTACCTCATACAAATTGTATTTACTAAAATGTAAAATCTGTCTCACAAGAAAAAAAACAAAGAAAATAAAGTTGCTTTTTTTGTTGTTGTTTTTTTGAGGTAAACCGATTCCAAGATTACTTCTAGATCTAATACAAAAAGTTGAAATGGAAAAAGGGTCCAAACTGTGACCAATCTCGGTAGCAGACAAAGCTCCAACACTTTCTGGGATAAACAAAGATCTCAGACAGGTGGAAGAAAAATGATATGTCACCCCACTTTAGTCTCCTCTTTCTCTTTATGGCTCTTACAAGAGTGTTGCCTAACAACAGGATAAATACAACAACTTTTACTTTAAATTTTCAGATTATACTGCTGATACTATACAGTTTTATCTATGCTTAAGAAAAAATGAGGATTAAATATTATTTATTTATTTTGAGCATGCAACATGTGTTTTTGTCTCGTAAATTTTGCGCTTGTATTCTAGTCAGCACAACAAGATAAGACACTGTTGCCCCCAAGTGGTCAGGAGAAATATTGTCCACAATGTTGAGATACTGAAAAATCGAAGTTATTAAAATCAAGAATGATATATTTTTTTATTTTGTTTATTATTTTTGTTTCAGCTGCAAGTCTTTCCAGATATGCATGAATCAGCTTTGCACATTAAGAGACAGGATTGTTTCTGCATTCTGAGCCCATAGCTCAGATTAAGCCACAATAGTGTTTGAACATCAGTTTTCAAACCTTCCCACAAATTTTCAATTAAATTTAAGCCTGCATAATTCTAAAGTATGAATATTATTTTATATTGCCACATTCCTAAAATAGTAGATTATATAATATACCTTTCTCATCTCATGCTTTATTTGTACTTTCTATATTGTCTCTGTTCCAAAAGAATCTATGAAATAAAAAAAAAAAATTATCTGAAAGGTAATAATCTAAAATGTACATAAATTGTGATTTCTGTGCAGTTAATTCTATCATCTTTGTAAATTAATTATAATGATCCTTTCTTGGTGCTTCCACAAATAAAACAAACATTTTGAAATTGCCCCAGAGTATAAAGATTATTTGAAGAACTTTAATAGTTTAGACTTTTCTTTTCCAGGCAGTGGCAAAATAAAATACTGGATTAATTTCGATATCAGTTTTACCAACTCACTCATTGTCTTGCAGAGCTTGCAGCACTCTCAAATTTCTGTTCACACTGTACTCAACATGTCCTCATGGTGTCCCCTCATCTGATGCTCTCTTAAATACTGCCGAGTCATGTCCAGCCTAAAATGCAACGTGCAGGCGAGATGTTACATCACTGGACTAAAAACAGAGGTCAGAGGATGAAGGTGCACTTCATCTCCTAGTTTCATGGTGTTATTTTTCGTTCTAGTTAAATATACTTGAATTGTCATCCGGTTTGGTTTCACAATATCAATTGGAGTAGATCTGACTTCAAGCATATTTATCAATCTATAAAGTCTAAAAAAAATCTATTTAAATGAAGCCTATCATTTCTGATTTTAAAACAAGCGTTTGGCTAAATTGTGCCCTGGTCTTGTTACACAAAACATGTAATTTCAGTGCAACTTTATGTCGGACGTTACACTAGGGTATTACTTGGGTACTGTCTTCATCTTTTAGCATTTATATATAATTTTGAATTGGTCAAATACAAATAAATGACAACTTGTACACCAAAATCTTGTTTTTCCTTTGAATGTCATTGTCAAGATGACATTCATGCTCATAATAAGTGTCTGTTAATTTCTTGACCAGAGCCAACAGTCAGCATCAGGTTCAGACTATTGGTTTCGCCTCCACTATTAAGATCAAATGAACCTTAAGCGAGTAGTCACTGACATTGAACTGTGTGTGAAACTTGATTTTGTCAGCAGGTGTACACTGTTCTGTTCGGTGAGAAGGAGAGAGACATGAATCAGCAGTCGCAGCTGCCAAGATGACTGACAAAGTCACTTTACTAATGGGGCAATAGCAGCTGAAGCTTGGCACTCGTGTCAAATCAGATTAATGTGTTCAGATAGCTGTGGAGGGAATCAGTTCAACCTGGAGGCAAGATGTAACAGTTCAAGATCATAACTGCAGTGATGGGAATAGGTAAAAAATATGTTCTCTTAATACTGTCGCTGTCCTGAAGCGAACGCTTGACCGGACAGTTGCTCATCCTGTCAACGTGGCGTCCAGCAGCATTAGGAAATCCAAATCCGCTGACAAGTCTGAGCTGTTTTGGCAGTTTGAAAAAGACTCTGCATAGTACCTAGAGCTGTGTTGAATGTTTTTGTCTATTGCTTTCTGTTGTAACTCCATCATATTATCAATATTACAGAATTTCTCCCCTCCAGCTGGATTTATATATATACAGTATATATATATATATATATATATATATATATATATATATATGCCTTACCTCTGCGGCTGATTTCAGCAGTTATGAAATACTGCGCAGTCAGAGGCACGAGAGCAGTGGACCTGTTGGCAGCTTAAATCATCCCTGACAGCTTCCTGATTACAGAGTGCATCAGCTCAGGCATAGATATCCCTGACAAACACATCTCTGCCTCTTACCTCTTCACCCCAGAATCCCTTTTGGAACCAAAATGTTCAAGTTCAAAGTAAATGGCTGGAAAGGGACTGGTTTGGGAATTTCTTTTATTTCATAAATTGATGGGAAAGGATCGTTTAGAGCACTGAGACTTCAGGTGAGGCCTGTGACAAATAAGCGCAATATAACAACAAACTACAAGCAATTTTCAGAATTTAGTCCAATTGTCCACACTTATCTTGTCGGTTTGAGTTTAGAGAAGCATTTTTCAGATTACAAGTCGTGGATATTCCCCGGTTGCATTACAGTGAGTCAGCAGTGTATGAAACAATCCCATCTGCTGTAACGCCTGCTCCTTCTTATTGTCATGCACAATTCAGCCCCACTAATGTGGATTCACTTTGGTGCATATTGGTTTTCTGTGAGACTGTGAGCTGCCGGTGAGAAGCTGCACATGAGGAAAGAAGGAAGAACAAGCTTAGACACTTTTGAGACTCACTTTGATTGGATTATGTATCTATAGTTCATATCTGAGAATTTATTGGAGAACGCAGCAGCCCAAGATGATTTGACACACATGAACAGTCTCATGTGTCAGCAATTAGTCAGAACTGTAACCTGGCGACACCATTCATGGTTTAATTAGGAGCACTGGACCATGAAAAAGCTTAGAGCTGGAGCTTCTTTATTGTGCTTACGTTATGAAAAGTGTTCTATCAGTTGGTAACACAGAAATGTCAAGGGTTCAATTAAGCTTTCATTGTGCCTCTCAGCTTTTATTCAACCATACTGGATACTCTGATGATTTTACTCAGTAGTCCTCATTTCTGGAATGGAATACATAATTGCATCTTTAGAGAACTATAAAACTCAAATGGATCAAGATTAGGCATTTGATTGATCCCACTGATGTTGTAAGTCTCATTGCCTCCCAACCCGCATTAACCGTTCCTCAAAGACGAAAACAACATTTTAATCATAACACATCTGTCGCTATCCTAGAGATGTTGACTCGTACTTTGATGTTTTCTTCCCTTCTCCTTCCTTTGCCCTTCCTGTGGACTAATCTCCTGCCATTCATAAGATCATCAATCCCAGCGTTAAAAGCAACCAGTAGGACTCCAAACCAGTGCCAGACTGACTGCCAGTGGTTGAGGTAATCTAGCTCCATTTTAGTAAACTCTATTTATTTTACTCCATACTCAGTGTGATTTCTGTGATGAATGAATGATTCAACAAAAAACATGAATTCACTATTACATTTTAAAGAACCAATTGCCTCCAACTTGAAGATACTCAAACAAATATGAACAAATGACTCTAATTTAGGTCTTTGATTGATTCTATTGACTTTTTAAGTTCTTTACTGCATCCCCAAGTGACCCTGCACAACCTGTTCCTTAAAGAGTACCGAGTGAATAATTAGTCATATTATCTCTCTGGCTCATTACCTCCTGATGACTGTGGTCACTGGTGGGGCACTTTTCAAACAATGGTAAAAATCTCTCTGTTGATATGCTGGTTGACTATAACAGAAACAGTGACAGGGGAGATTGTGATGAGCAAATTCATTAGTTTGACAAGCTGCAGATGTAAATACTTTTGGAAGGCACTGTATGTAATACATAACCTTTCATATGTTTAGTACGTAATTGAGTCAATGTTTTAATTTTAATAATCTGAAGTAGAAATTGACAAGCTAGAATTTGAAATGATTCCATTTACTGCAGAAATGTATGTTTCTCTGTTGGTATCTAGCACATTTAATCATTCTTTTGTTATAACATATGCCATAACTAAAGATGAGTTTACTAAAGAGCAGTTGTGAATATTCATATAAATACCTGTTGATTTTAACATTCTCTGGCCTTTTAGACTGACATTTCATAGTAAAATAAAGTACAGGCTTTGTTGTGACATTTTGCAAGTATTACAGCTCCCTAGAGGAGGAACCTCCACTTATTTTTTCTTTGATTAAATGCAAGGGTTCAGCATGAGAAGACCTCCAATCTTTGTTCACGTTGTCCAAGCTTCAGCACCTCATTTTCATTGCATTCATAACCTTCCAGTACCATTGATGTTTTCTCTAATGAATCTAAACTTACCACTGAAAGGTCAGTGATGTGTCAGCAATCTTCTGATTGAGCTCAAACTTTGAGAGTTGGAAGACAAAGGGTTGCCGATTTAAATTTAAGATGATTCATACTACAGTACTGGTCTTTTATTTATGGGACATTGCTGTTGCTATGATACTCCTGTATATTACTAAATTGTTTGCAGCGTCCTCCAGACCTTAATGGTTAAGGAGGTAATTCAATTATATAAGTGACGTGTTGGTCTGGAGGACTAAGATTGCCCACACTTGTGTTAGAGAATTCAAAAGACTTGAAACTAGTGCAAAGGTTCACAGGACAACCACCTTAAGCATACAGTACAGCCAGAGCGATGACTAAATGATTTCCAATGCAGATTAGTTCAGTCATTTTGCTCAGATTCACAACAAATGTCATCTCAAGGCTCCTTCAAGAAACCAGGTCTAATTCCCTTTCCAGTTGTACAGATATACAGTTACTTATCTGACTATATCACAGTTCATACAAATACAATCTAATCATATAGGCAGATTAAATTTGATGGCACAGTCTGGTCCTTAATACAATACATGACATTCTAATTCAATTTTTGATGCCAATTGGTCGAAAGATGTCTATGGGCAGAAGCCTACATGATTAAATTGGGTCGTTGACTTTGTAGCAGTCCCTCCTCCTGATCAAGCATATCTTGAGGGTAGAAAAAAATAACTCCTCTTTAACAAGAACCAACCTCCAGCAGAAGGTGGCTCATTGTCAGCAGCCACCTGTTGTCACAGATCAGTTTCATGACTCAGAAACCAAACATAGAAAGACGTTTTCTGCCTCTTGACCTGCAAAGTTAATATGTCAAGAGATGATTCAGCAAAGTATTGACACTTTGTCATCTACAAAAAAAATCCCAATATAGTATCATGAAACATCTGTACTAAAATTCTTTAAAGGTTCAAAGATTTTGTTTTTGCAATGTTTTGTAAGTAGAATGTAGGGATAAGCTGATTGGTGGTGTGAAATGGGAGATTTAATGGAATGGAGGGAGATGGATACAGATGATTTCTGTGACAACAGTATTAAAGTGTTTAAATCATACTGGAAAAATATACTATTTATTTTTCTGAAATACTCCCAGGCTTTGCTATGCTTTTAGGTCAAAAACTCTTTTGTTGTAGCTCTCAAAGAGTTGTGTTTGCATGGGTTTTACTCATTTCCCCAAGATAATTTCCCTAAAACTTTGAGTATCCCTCAAGAAATCCCATAAATACTAAAGCCCCTCTTTTTTCCCTGCTAAGCCACTGCCCACCATAGGGCTTTCTGGGATACTATTTGCCTTTGATAGGATTAGAGTTGTGTATTTCACCAGATAAAACGAATGGAGTGCATAAAGTGCAAAGGCTGAGTTTACAGGCAAGTCTTCACCAGAATATAAAAGCTGGAAATATCAATTGAAGCCAGAGAAGTGAGGAAAGATCGATTTTTAGCTTGTCTCCTGATGATGTAAATGAGAGAGAGGGAGAAATTACATAAATCAGTCACGCAGAATGATTTTGTTATGGTGTCAATATTAATCACTTTTCAGTCAGTTTTTCCCACAACGCTAATATTCCAAGACAATCTGGACACTTAATGTAATTAAATGAGATGAAAGGCTATCTCATTACGATATGATGAAATATGTGGATTTATACACTCTCGAATTAACGCTCTTTAATAGGATGGGAGATTTACTCAAGGATGCTGTGGTTTGCAGTTTCTCTCCCCTGCTTCCATTAGGACCTTGTCCAGATGTGCCTGCAGGCTGACATGTTGATTATTCAAACTAGACATAAAGTTTGTCCTAAGTAATCAAGAAGTTCTCAGTCTGCAGGAAATAAGACTAAAGGAATTAAAACTTTAAAATATTCCTGTCCTTCTTGTCCTTGATCTGCTCTACTTGTCGCACGATTGATAAACTTATCTCATTACTACACTGACAAAGTAAACACAGATTTTGGAACCTCACTTGCTTTACTTAGGGCAGCTCTCTATTCCTGTAGAGCTCTTTACACTAATGAAAATATGTCACGTTGGCCCGGACCAAGATGGATTGAAAGAAAGCAGCCTTCGAGGAGATCTCTGGCACGCCTTTGCTTGAGAGAAGAGATTACATACTGCCAGTCTAATGAGAGGAGGCGCGTCGCTGCCAGAAAAAGATCCAGAGATGTGATGGATGCCACCGGAACGCAAGCTCCAGGCAGCGCTCTATCTGGATAAGCTGTTTGTTGTGGCTACGATCAACAATTTGCTGATGGAATTGTGACAACTGGAGACAGTATCTCAGTGTGACTCCCAGTCTTTTTAATAACTTCAAACCGGAACAAATCAAGGTATTGGAGGAAAATTGTGTAACAGGGTGGAGGTACTTTCAATTGTCAGCTTGATGGCGCAGCACGTGACTGAACTCAGCATTTTCCTTTCTAAGTCCTTGTCATTCTATTAAATTTCCCACCACTGTAACTCGGTGCCTGTCTCCCAGAGAAAGTTTGGATTTGGCTGCTGACTACGGCACATTAGCTCAGATGGTCCTCCGCCTGACAGGATTTGCCAGAAATGAGTTCCTCTACTCTCGCAAAAACTTTTCAAATCAATAGTGAGTGCATATTATCTGCTGTCAGCCTTGAACATCCGTTAAAAATGAAGACGTTTTGCAGACCCACGCTGCATATAAATTTGCCCTATAACAGTAGAGGAAGGCTTTGAAAGCTGTACAGTTACTGTAGTTTCAACATCTTGCAGTGTTTCATAAAACTCTTGGTTGTTTACAAATAAATGAATTGCAGTGCAAACAAAAAATAATGAATAGTTTTACTTTAGTTAGCCTTATCTTGTGTTAGAAAGTCTGATTTTGAGTGAGCAAATATGTTTAAAATCCTCTGTATGAAGACAGATGAGTAAATGTAATGGGATACAGATTCGCTGACAGGGGGTCACATCCAGGTCCATTGTCCCAACTAGGCCCTCATGCTAACAAATTTTAAAAAATATAAGCCTAATATTTAATTTATATAAAACCTCTCCTATATATTTTTTTTAAATAGTCACTGCAATAGTCAGGATTAACCCCACCCTCCCACTGTATCCCAAACAGAAAAGAGTTTGGTCACCAACACGACTTCTGATCTTTGAGTTCATTAATTCGCTCTGGTAGAATTTAAAATAAAAGAGACACAAATATGCAGTTTTCACCTACACCTTAAGCTGCAGTAACAGCTTCTACAGTTGGACCTCTCTCATCTTTTCAATATTAAGGCTGATGAACTCTGACCCTACATGGCCCAGAATCATAAAAATAATGCTGTGACATCCATTAGAAAGTAATTTTCATTGTAATTCTGTGGTATCATCTGTGTATAGCTGAGCCATGATAAACCATGATTCACCCCTGTGACACGTATAGCAATTTTCCACATTAATCGCCAAGGTAATGAGAAGACAGGCCTATTGACCAGCAGTCCAATAAGACATGAGGGCAGAACATACAAATCAAAGCTGTCCTGCCTCATATTGACTGGGCTGTCCACAGGAAAAGAAATTCATTTGCCAGGTGACCAGAGAATGAGGTGTGGGAGTAGATCAGGAAGTCACATATTCTGCTTAGTGCCCCAAGTTAGATGAAGAGTAAATGTGTTTACAAAGAAGTTTGCAAAACTTAAACATTTTATGTCCTAGACTTTGGTTTTATGTTTGAACAAGAGTGTGCTTTCAGTTTTATTTTAAGTCTTGTGCAACTAGTTAAGGCTTGGAAATCTAGCTTAATCTACTTCAGGAGATCCAAAGTGGTCACTTCCAGATCAGTACTCATCTCTCTTATATTTTCCCATTAGGACTTGGCAACACAAGTAAGCTAAGAGTAAACTGATCACAGAGCACTAAAATCTTCTGCTGTTTTCTGTCAGTTTTTCTTACACCAGAAATAAAAGATGCTGATTCACAGAAGCAAATCTATATAGCATAAAGAGGAAGTTTATTGTTACGTTGAGAAAAATCATAGTTACTGCAGCAGAGAGCTGTGGTGAATGTGCACTATGTTGCCAAGTGAACATTTTCACAAGCAATCAATAGCATACAGTTTTCCAGAAAGAAAGTATGGTAGCTGCTGTTTGATGATGTAGTTTTTCCCACATAATGGAAGAACTTAAGTGGTCGTTTTAACTTTTAGGAAGCCTAATACAGAGGATGTGTGTGACTGCAGAAGAAAACAGGCTTCTAAAGCAAACTCATTAAGGTTTATGTCCTCTCACTATTGTTGTGTAATTTTTTTTACATTATCATTATATGCAATTTACCCACTCTGTCCAACATAAATACATTCCAAGACAAAGATGCTCACTTGTAATGTGTGGTAAAGTTTCTGCTCCAGTTTGATAGGTTAAGAAAATGGATAAGAAATGGACCAGGAGTGTCCCCTGCTGGTTGAAGTAGTGATCATCCTGCTGGTATTTGACCAACAGTGTTATTCCAGGGAAAGAGCAGCTCTTTAGGTTTTATCTTAGAAAATGTAAAAATTACAATTTGATCTTTTATTGTAAGTAAAGTCAAATCAAGATAATTTGGCTAGCACAATTCAGCAAGGGGGCAATTCAAAATGCTTCACACAACAAAAACATGACAGCAAGAAACATTAGATCAAGGAAATTCAAGGAAAGTGATATAAAGTGATATAAAAAACAGTCTGAGCAAGGGGATTCTTGCAGCAAATGTTAATTGTGACCAATCTTCAGACGTTGAACAAAGCAATTTGACTCTGGTTCTGGATTAAAAGCCCAAATTATCACCTTACTACCATACATAGAAGTTTGAAAGAGTTTTTTTTTTCTTTTTTTTATGTTGAAACAAAAATTATTATCCAGTGTTCCTTTCAGAGAAAGGAAAACGTTTCAAATTACATTTTTAAACTCAATGTTAACTGAAGTACTAAGCTGAATGAGGCCTTTGAAGTTTAAATATATATATTTTTTGATCTTCAGGCAAACTGAGGTACAAATCAGTTGTATCTGATATTCTTACTAAATATTCTTACTAAATAGTTTTAGTAAGAAATATTTAGTATTTCTTACTAAATAATTTCTCACTCTTCAAGAACTAATGTTTAACAATGGTAGTAGACTGCTCTGATCTGTTTTTGTTAATAGAATCACATACAAATCATTACTAAAAAAAAAAAAAGTTTGTTCCAATTAAGGGGCCCCCTAGTGGCCAAGGGGCCGTAAGCGGCCACTTAGTTTGCTTATGCCTTGGGCCGGCCCTTTGACAGATTTGCACATAATGGTATTATTGACTGTAATTTTTGAAACAGCACAATAGTAACAGGTGCTTTGTCGACACTAAAGGTGTTTCTTGCTGTCAATAGTTCAAACACGAACTGCGTCACTATATAAAAGCGCCATTGTCAAGTTTACCTAGCAACTGCTGAGGTAATTCATTTTTATTTTTTATTTAAAGACCAACAGAGACCCACTCATCTGCACGACATTGGACGAACGATTTACCACTCACCGAGTGTTCGTGAACTCGTATGATTCTGGGAGATGGAGGAAGAAGGTGGCGCGGACAAACCAGCTGTGTGCTAACCAGCAGGGGGTGTGTCTGCATCAACATCCTCTTAAGACTCCGGAGTGGGAGACGACACGCTGGAGCTCTGGCTGCAGCTGCAGCGACGAGGCGAGGGGAGTCAAAAACACGGAGCCTCCACCGTCTGTAAGCCTCTCTGTTGTCATTAGTGTCTGTCGCGTTTCTGTCACACGTCTCGTGGATATTCGCTGCTGATCAGTATAACGCTGCGTGTTTCCTCGTGGCCTTTGGAGATAACAGTGCGTGTGCGCTTATAGGTATACAACCCTCTGGGCGCTAACTTACTGAGTCATATGATCCACAGGAGGCCTGACTGTGAAGAGCCCACTTATTTTCTTACAAAATAGGAAACCCCTGGTTTTGTTGGACTTCATTACTCTTATTGATCAGTCATTAAAACTGTGCTGTAGACCGGCATTTTACAAAATGAATTGATCTTTACTTGGCACAACCTGTAATTTGTGTGGGGTTTTTTTGTAACAATGCTGCTTGAAAGTAAACCTACTGCTGGGAAGTATTTTTTTTCTCTTTAAAAGCCAGATGTATGGAATGCATTTATGTGTTGAACAGCAGAGCTCATGAGGCTAGGTCAAATCCTCTCTGACCCAAACAGCTCATCCTGTTATTGAACCATGTGTCAGACTGGTCACCAGCTTGGTCACATACTACTGTTTGATCACATCTGGTTCCTCAACCAGCATGCAAACTAAATATAACGATTGCGTCCGTCCCAATGGCATTGAATCATGGGGGGAAAAATAGCAGCCCCAAGTTAATGAAAAAGTGTTTAGTTTAGTTTAGTTGGTTGATGTCAGAAGTGCCGATGTTTCCATTCTCTTCACTCTCACTTTTGGTGAGTGTTGACGCGTTGGAGTATGTTTGGTTCAACTTTGCTGCGCTACCAACGAGTGCGTTGTATTTTGTGTGTACAACTTTTGTTTTCAACAACATTTGTGCAATTGAAAAGTAAACGCTTTTCAACAGCACAAAAGTAACTGTCAAGAATCATTGATACAATGGGGGGAAAAAAGTCTACTAAACACAATTTTTTCTAGTTATGGTGCTAAGTTGTATTTCGCTGAAAACCCTCTTGGCATCAGACTTGAAAAAGATGAATGAAACGTAATGTAATAAAACAGCAACATGTTTTCTGTCTCTTCTGTTTTTTTACATTTCTTTATTTAAGGCAGAAACATGATGGCTAATTGATTGATTGACCGATCCCTGACCTGCTTCATCAAAAGAAGATGCTGTTTTCACAGAGAAACATAGCACTGACTCTGCCTCCAGCTCATCTCTTTAAAGGAAAGATACAATTGTACTCTAAGCGTATGAGGACTCTTGCTGTCTGGCGCAGCTGTGTGCTGTCCTGTAAGTACTGCCTCTATAATAGAAGAAAATAAAGTGCTATTTAATACCTTTAAAAAATGTTTATTGTTCCCTGTAAGTTTAACTTGCAGCAATTATGTACAGTAATTTCCAACCATTAAACAAATTTCTAGCATCTGACTGTATTTCCTGTTTTAAAAGAGTCAGGCAGGGAAGTGAAGACGCCCCTGCAGAGGCCGAGCTATGGGCTGCGGAGGGAGCAGGACCGACGCTCTGGAGCCTCGCTACCTGGAGAGCTGGACCAAAGAGACGGAGTCGACCTGGCTGACGAGCACGGACACCGACATCCCCCTGTCATCAATCCAGAGCATCCCTTCGGAAAACTCTGAGGCCGGCTTTACGTCTGAGAAAACAATGAACCCCGGTAAGACGACTGGCTGACTATTCATTTATTCACCTTAAATGAGTGAATGCAGAGAGGGGTAAAGCTCCCAGAGTGGACTGTGAGTAGTTGGTCCTTTCATTACACGTTGAATATATTCTGGGATATGGCAAAGAAGACCTGGTACTGTCAACCCCTTATTGGTTTTGCAGATGGAGCCACACATTAAGCTTTTAAAATCCATCAATGTAGGATCCTAGTGTTGTTATTCTTTTTTTTTTATCTTGTCTTTTGCACTGAAGAGTGAGCCTTTTTTCTTTAAAGCCGAGGAAAGATGAATCGGTATAAAAGAGGAAATTAGGCTGCATCAAAAGCCACTGTGCTCCAACAGGACTTTGCTCTCATGGCAACCGACGCAGCTGGTGTTGAATGAAGGAGCCTTGATGTAACAGTGAAGACGAAATGAGTTCCAGATTCAAAACAAAGACACAGAAAAACATGCAGAGAATTTCAAAAATCAATCAGCTTTGGTCAAACACATGCTGCTTATAAAACGAGACTATACATTCATTGCACCACGCAGCTCAAAAGGCGACTTTTCTGTCCTTTTTGGGTCTTTTGTTTAAATAGAAAGATAGGAAAAAAACTGTCAAAGTGGGAAAAAATGTTATGCAAATGGCTTTTACATCAACCAACTCTTCCCATGTGTAAACCCTCCCACACACTGTGACATTGCAAATAATTACAGATGAATTAGAAATAAATTAAGCAGTTCAGGCTAGTAGTGGTTGTTAATAAGGCTAAGGAATATTTTTAGCAGATAATTGAAGAGGGAATGTGTAATATTCAAAACAAATAAGATGGATGATAAACTAAAGTAAATAAATCTTTCATATTTTTTCTATGATCAGTTTGTCAGAATTAATTCTACAGCTCAGTGCAGTTGCTACTATTCTTCATTGGGTTTTATATGTTTTTTTTTAATAACCACACTTGCATGTTTTGGAAACAGTTTAACAAAGTTTATCAACCAGGGTGAGTTTTTGATATGGCTGCCTGCCGAGCAGCAAGCCATGAGAAGGTGCAATGTTACCAAAAAATAGATAAAGGTTGCCTATCATTTGTGTACAGTAATTTCCAAGGTACTTGGAAAGGAACTTTCCAAGGTCATTTGTTTGGGTAGGGCAGTGTGTATTTGCTGGTATTATAGATCAGTAGAAAGAGGAAACCAACTCTGACTTTGAAGTCTGTTCCTAATTTTGAAACTGCTACATAGATTAGTGTTGCTTTTTCTTTGTTTGATGCCACTTATGTACAAATGTTTTGCTGTGTGGTTCCTTGACATCTATGAACCTACTATACATTCTATACATGTTTAATGTCGCAGCATTATAAAATGATTCGTGTTGCCTGTTTCTGAGCCTCTGTGGTAAAGAATTATGTTAAAGGATGCTGGTTCCTTGTTATTTCCAGAGCCATGAAATTATTGTCTCCCCTAATTTCAAATAAATCATTCATTTAATAAAAACAATTTATGATGTAACTGAGTGCATCTTGAAGTTGTTAAAACTGTGTCGCATTACAACCTCAAAGTATTATGAGAGTGTGAATTATTTAAAGACTTGAAACAAATCTTTTGTTTGGTTAACATTGAATGCTGCCAAATGACTCATTTGTGTATTTTCTTCGATAAAGTTCCAGATTTCTTTGAAGATGGTCTCCCTCCTCCCGCTCAGGCCTACCTGAAGGTTTGCTCAGCTGTGTCAGAGGCCAGTCTGAACGACGTGAAGCCCAGCAGCCCACCCTCTGTGCTGGCCTCTCCACAGCAGGACAAGATGTCGCCTTCATCAGGCACCACAGTGCAGCGCAGAAGTGTTTTACACACAGAAGAAATTGTAAGGCTGGCTGGTTAAATTTTACACCATGAGAAAATACCATCGCTGATATTTGATTGGAATTATTCAAGCATTTACATAAAATTCAGGGAATTTTGAAAGCGGTTTAAAAGCGTTCTGTATGCTTCTTCATGTTCGTTAATAGTCATTATCTTGCAGACAAAATGGCAGGACAACAGAATGTCGACCAAGCAAGTGACCATCACCGTGACCCAGAGCATCCACCAGGTGGACAAGAACGGGAAAGTCAAGAAGTCGCTTACAACTTATGAGGTTATGAAACCAGTGGAGACTTTGAAGCAGGTGACCACATGAAAAGTCTGAGTGCAAGACCCTGGAAGGAGTTCTGCAAAGATCTAATAGTAAAAAGAAATTGCACGTGAATCCACTAAACATGCCTTGTTGGAGATATTTTGATAGTCTGATGGATGCACAAGACTCAATTCAGATTTTGATGATAATTGTGATTGCAGTTTTATGTGTTTCATGTAATTCAGCATCTTAGAAAGACGTGTGTGTAAAGTATTCATTTGGACTATGAAAATACAGGAGATTTTGATGATTTTACAGAACAACTGAGTTGGAGAAGAGAAAGTGATGAAAATCACTTTTGGGATGCTTCTGAAAAAAATAAATGTTTAAAACTGTTTAAGTTCATGTTGCTGAGCATAAAGTAAGTGTAAACATGTCATAGTTCTCCATAGGGCATAATGATGACCCAGCTTACTGCATCGTGTTGCTTTTCACATTAGTGTTTACTTTCTATCTGATGACTTCTGCTCTTTAATAAAGTTTAAAAAGGGTTTTCTAACATAAGAATAACCGACTTGGTTTGTTGTCATTCATTTGATCCTTTACAGCTCTGATAAAATGATTGAGATCTGGATTTTGAGGTATTCCAATGCATGGACATACCTCAAACGTACCTACCTCTTTCTCTAGTTTTATGTTTAACTGCATTGTCCTGATGGAGCGTAAACTTCCACCCATCTCATGTCTTCTGGTGTCACTAACAGGTCTTCTTCCAGCATTGTCCTGTATTTAGCCCATCTATCATCCATCTTCTCATCAACGCTGACCAGCTGTTCTGTTCCTGCTGACAGAAAGCATTTCTCACCACATTATTCTATATATACAACGTTGCACCACAACATGTTCGGAGTGTTGTGCAATGTTTTCTGTAACATCACAACCATAGATCCTGGTTGTGATGTTACAGAATGTGAAACAATAAAGGGTGTGGATTCTGGGCTAAAACTTGAGCAAATCACTGGGAGAAGCTTATTAAACCCAAAATGTTTGACCCAAAAGCATTTTGGGTCACATAGCTTGATTATCAAAAGGCAATTATTCAAAGTTCTACAGAAATTCAAGTGAATTGAATTAGAATAAAATAAAAAATAAAGCATCCTTCTGGCACTTAAATAATTTTGGTAATCCAGACTCATGTAAAAGAGGTAAAGTTTCATATAATTTGATGTATCGTTTATACCATCATGTAAATAAGTTATTGCATAAATGCATGTATTACAACTATCTGTACATTTTATTTAAATGCTAAACACAAAGTGGCTGATTCACTTGTGGGTGTTACTGTTTCAATCAGGTTTTGTTTTCTGTGATAACAGTTGAAAATGAAAGCGATGTGTAGTTCAAGTCTGCATGTTCATAAGTGAGACAATGCTGAATGGTATCTTAATTAGAGTAAGGAGCTGGTGCACAAAGCTGCACTATATTTTCTTCTATTGGTTAATCTTCTTGATTTGCCATATTCCCTGGATTCCAGTTCAATTTAAACACTTCAGACTATCGATGATTTTTACTGTGAAGAGCCTAACTGAGCCAGAGGAAGACGTGTTGTTTTCTGAGGATTTAGATTGGATCTAGAGTGAACATAAGGAAGACCAGGTTCTGTTCACTGGAGAACCTGACATATAGTTTCCTGAGGAATCAGCTTGGATTTCGAGTGAACCTGAGGAAGATTATCAAGTCTTCACCACCAACGAGTGGTATTGCCCAATTTGGTTTACTGAGAATGCTACTCTATCAGCACATACAGGAGGATGTCACATCAATGTGTGAGTTAACCTAAGAGGTTATTATGCAACCTTACTCGGGAAGAAATTATTTTACATCTAAAAGTACATTAAAAATAACTGTTTTTTTTTATCAAAGCATTTATTTTATCTTTTGTGTTACTGAGACATCTTTGACAAGTAGGTATTTTCTTCCCCAGGACAAGTTCACTAGGTTTCAAAATGCAGTGAGAGACATGCAGAACTGCAAACATGTCTGCCAAGTAAGTTTCAACCAGATGACAAAAACAAGCATGCATATTTTTATCTCATGCATAAACAATTCAATGTTCCAAAGAGTCACATCAAGATCCTGAACTCGAGAGGAGTTGGAAGTAAATACAATATCTGTCTTAAAATTGAGTTTTTCTAGATTTGAATTGCATGTAAAAATCCAATTCTTATCTTAGGAACAGAATGACAAGCCTTATCTTAACTTCTATCTTGGGACAGCACCTGTTCAGCAGACATAAGGCCAGCCTCTTTTGTTCAACACTCAACACTACAAGTCTGAGCACAAGAATGCAGCAACAAAATTCATGATGTCCAATTTCTTACCAAAAATGTATCGTCAATATTTAATAAATTAAGTTATTTGAGAAGTGCAAATGAGCAAAAATTTAAATAAGCTTTATCTTGTTAAAGAAACAAAATGGCGTACAAGAACTCGAAACTGAATAAATAACGTGGACTTGAAAAAGAGGGATTACAAGGCAGATTTGGTAGAAGCGCCAGCTAATCCATGTGTCCAATTTAAAATAACGTTGAAATGTATCCCTTTATTCTAACTTGTGTTTATTATAAGGCGTCTACACACACCCTCTTGATTTTTAAGCTCTGTTTTATTAGTGCGCATCGCCTGCATCCTGAAATGCCTGGGAATTTTTTCTAGCAACTTTGTTTCTGGAACTAGAAGTGAGACCCATTTCTCTTTAAAGACATATGAATGTATGTTTTTGCCAAAAGTTGTCTTTTTCTGCTATGTTTACAGTTAAAAATGTAAACACTTTTACATTTAAAAGACTGAGAAATAAAAGAGTGCTTTTTGCAAGGAATATGTCTATGAGTCTATTAGTCTTTTAAAAGAGGCTTTTACACATCTGAAATGTCAGTCATAAAAATGTGATTTATTTGGTTTGTGAAAGTTAAATAATTCAATCCTTGAATCTTTTGTACTGCAAATCAAGTAAAAACAACAGATCATGAAGTTACATCTTAAAATAATTTTCACAACTTAAGCAAAGAATTATTTAAAAAATTTTATTAAATGGCCCTCCCTGCTGACATAAAATTACCAGTGACATGATCCTAGCAACCTCTTTTTTTATTATAACAATTTGGCACTTTCATAAATCAGGCGTACTCTTCATGTGTGGCTTCTAAACAGAGTTCATCATCTCATCCAATCAAGTTTAAGCTGTGGAGGCAGTGCTGAGCTGCTCCAGGGTCAGCTTGGTGTTAAAGGTTTGTGGATCTGATCTTGTTGATCATATTGGATCTGTCGTGATCTGAACAACGGCTCCTCCTTCTTAAGCCACTGATCCATATTGAAATCTGGGAAGAAGAAACTGATTTCTCTCTGAGCCGACTCTGGAGAATCTGGAAAAACAAAACAATAATAATAATTTAAAAGAAAATAATACATTAAAATAATTTGAAACGTTTACATTTTTAAAAATGTCTAAGTGAAATAAAACATATTTTTGGAATTGGAATAATTCAAAGTTGTACTTGAAAAATAATATATTAAGGTGGTTTTAGGCTTTTGATTCTGATTCTGTGAATGTTTTTTTTAATTTGTATTTTTATATTATTTGCCTCTATGTGAATATGCATGCTCAAAATTCAAATTCAAAAACACTTTATTGATCCCAAAGGGAAATTAAATGCTATTGTAACATCTTACCGTTGTGACACCCAAGTTTTCCCACTGTGAGATAATGAAAGATATTTCTATCCTATTCGATTCCTTATAAATAAAAATGATTCTACTAATCCTTACTTATCTAAAACCAAAACAGTAAGGTCTGATTTAATGTAAGACAGTGACAAAAATTATTGTCTTTTTATGCAGTGTATGTACTGTGAGCTTTGGTTGTAACTAAATCTATGACAACTGGACCTGAGAAATTTCACTGAACTGATGGGAGGCATTGTAACTCTACATTTCCTAACTCTCAGGATCTAATATTTGTAATATTTTAATCAGTCAGAATGATGAGTGCCCAGAACATTTCTGACCGGAGCCATGAGTTGTGTTTCTGGTGTCTGTGAGGCCAAAGCGAGCCCTGATGCAGGCAGGGGATGTGTATCTGGCTTGAAAGACTTTGGTTGGTCCCATCTTGTCCCTCCAGTGACGTATGGCATCCTCTCGAGCTAAAATGTAGGCTCTCATCGGACCACTAGTGGAAAATTCATAAAAACATTACTAATCATTAGGTGATCCATAAAAAAAATGACTATTTTCACAAGCCTAGACTTACCTTGACATGAATTCTACAAGTCTTTGATAGAAGAATCGCTCTGGGAATGAAACATAGGATATAAATACATTTATCTTTTATAAACAGCTTAAATTTGAAATGTAAAACCCCAAAAGTGGATCTTTCTACATTTGTCAAATATAGAAAGATTCATATAGGTGCACACAGGCCATGTGATGTATCTACTAGAATAAGAAGCTGATTTATTTTTAATTGCATGGAGAACCTAGAATAAAAATGTACTCTATTATGTAAAGCCATAATATTGTTAAATATTGTCCACACCTGAATGTTCAGCATAAAACCTCTCCGAATCCTGTCTTTTCCACACCAGGTCTTTGCATCTGACAATTACGAAGTTGTTATCCAGAATTGTCTGGTGAATAGCCTGAAAGAAAATGATACAAGAAACGTTTCAATTTTGCCTGTACTGCTAAATGTTTTGGATAAATGTAAGCACATGCTGCTGTCCATACGCTACCTTGCAATGCATACATTCCTGTTAAACCTTATAGCCTTTTTCACATTATAGTTGCAAACGTTACTGTAATTAACACCAAAACCCAGTGTGATATAATAATAATGTAGAGAAGGTGATAGAAAAAAACATCTCAAAGTGTGCTACTATTGATCTGTATTCAGCCCCCCTGACTCAACACTTGGTAAAGCCTTTTGCTGAAGTTGCAGCTGCAAGTCTTATAAGGTTTGTTGTTGTTGGTGCTTTCACACTTACTGATGGAAATTACTTTCTCAGTTATATTTCCAGAATAGCTCAAGATCAATCAGACTTGATTAAGAGAGAGAGAGAGAGAGAACGAGAGAAAAAAAAAAGTAGAACAGATTCTCAACTGCACTTAGGTTTGGGATTGGACTGGGACAGTTCTATACTTAAAAATACTTTGATCCAAACCATTTTATTGTAGCTCTGGTTGCATGTTTAGTGACATTATCCTGATAAGTTGACTCAATTAAGGGAAGTGGTTGCTGTGGATTTTACTTAGGGGTATCAGAGTAAGGGGGTTGAATATATGTAGGCACCATTTTTTTTCTTTTTTGGAAAGCCATGAAATGTTTTCTTTCTCACTGTAGAATTGTGTACTTTGTCGTGTTGATCTACCCCCAGTCCCACCTCGCAAAATGCAGTGAGCTGAATAGTGCTGTGTATACGTTTCCAAGGCACTTGTTTTATCCTTGACATTTAGCTATTTTCAGAGAAGGCGTACCACTGACAAAAGAACCATCACGTTCATTTTGACACACCTCAAAAACTGTAATCCAACTGGACTACATGTGAAAGACAGATAAGACCCCGTTTAATCAAAGTACAACATTTTGGACAATCTCTGAATGAGCTAAAAGTAAAATGCGTGAAAATGAAAAAAGGTTACCTCTGCTATTAAAGGATGAGCTATAGCATCGGGCTTGATGACCGCCAGGGTGAGCTGTAGCGCTTTGGACAGGCGGCCAGTAGTCTGTAACATGGCCACGGTTACCAGGAAACCTATTGGAAATAATATATTTACTAGAATAAGATGTTATTTCCGAAAATATATGTGTAAGATTTTTGGTAATACCGACCTTTTCTGTCAATTGTCCATCAAATCGATCAACTTTTAACGTTTTTAACGGCTGCCATTGTCGCCGTTTGACTCAGAGCAATTTCCTAGTTATAAGAGAAAACAATAAACATAAGTTGTCGGCTTAATTTACAACTATGAGCGGTACATATAAAAAAACCTCTAAATGACAAACTGGTACTAAAATATGACAAAATGTTAAATGCAACTCCATCCCTGTCAGTTCCGCTTACAAAAACAATCCCCTGAAACGGAACACTGCAAAGAAGTGTTCCGGCATCATACAATAAAATAAAATGCTAAAACTTTACGTCTATCGTTACATGAAATAAAAACAACTCGATATATATATATATATATATATATTTGAAATGTAAAACCCCAAAAGTGGATATATATATATATAAACATAGTAAAGATCAAATGAAAAATGTATATACATAACAATATATAAATCTACAATTTAAAAGGGATTAGTCATAAACACTACTATTATATCGGTAAATTTCATATTAAACATTATGATAATATATATTATTGTTATTTATGCTGCAAACAAAGCAGCAGCATAAAAAGCAGAACCAACATACTGCTACCGCTTTCTGTTACCTTCTATCAAAATATTGAATTGCTGATAAGATTATATTCTTTATTTTATTGCATATGATTTATTTTTTAATATATTTATAATGTTTAGATGTGTTTTAATCATCCATTAATTGTAGTTATTTTTTACGTTACAGTTCTCCCATGAAAACTATCGTTTTTTTTATGCTGTTTGTTATACAATTAAATAATAATGAATTGATTTGATTACAATTTTATTTAGATCAGAAATTGGTATTGGCCCAGCCTGATAAAACAATTGCAGCCAAAATAAATTAATTTTTAGGAGTCAAATGTCTGATGTGGTGCAAAATTGTCTGCTCCTTCTGACTTTTTTTTGTGTCAAAAATACATTTCTTTTTTAGCATTTAAGTAGCTAAAAGTCTAAGACACATTGACAACAAGCAGAAACTGGAGCTGCAGAGATTTTTGCCTGTGGTATATATCAGACAGTGTGAGTTACAAACACATTCTAGAAATGCAAAATGACCACACCCTGAAAAGCAGAGTGTGCGGTGTTTATGTGTGTGTGCAGAAAGAAGAAATGGGGAGGGTGGGGAGTTGTGTCCAGCATAGGTTTCTCCCACCTGCCCGTGTCATGTGTCATGTGACTTTGGGGTGAATCCACAGCTGCCACCTCCATGAGGCGAATAGAGAGGCAAAGAGAGAAGACTGTGGGGTTAAAGAGTTCACTTTTTTGTAAGTATGTATCTTGTTAGTTTAATATGTCAATCTTAGTTTTTTTTAAAGAATACTGAGAGTAACAATGATGAATATGAGTCAATGAATACCAATGATGACCATTGTTCTTTATGAGCATAGTATGGTAAGAACTGTAGATGAAAAAAACAGATTGGATAGAAAATATGGACATCACAAAAATCCAGCAACTCAAAGACAAAACTGCTAGTGTAGCCACTTGGTGAAACACATTTAGAATTTCTGAAGAAAGAAAATGCCCATATCCTTTTCTTGATCCTAAATTTAAAAGAAAAAATAAAAAAATTAAATAAAGGGGAAAAAAAGAACAGATTTAACAGCATCTTTGTTTAAATGAGGCATGCAACATGCAAGGCCTTATGTTTCAGATATATGATTTCCAGATCCCAATTCTACAATTTTTAAAAATCTTTTTACTAATATGTATTGTTAGTAATTTTATTGTTGCACAATAAAGCCAACTTTGCATTTTTTATTACTAAACAAAGCATATATTTTCTCATCAAATGGCTGCTGGAGATAGGCACCAGCCCTCCACTGCGACTCTGCATGGATAAGCAGGTATGGACCATGGATGGATTGATGGATGCTATTACTTATTCTTTCAACTTGACAGTTTGGGGCAGCATAGACACAACTGACCTAAAGCTTTTACATGTGGTTCTATTTGTGTTATTTGTGCTATGGCCCTAATCTACATTTTAAAACTTTTCTTATTTACTTTTTTGCATATGTTAAAGAAGAACAATTTCAAACAAAGAAAGGTAACAGGTGTCTAAAATCATAAATGAAAGATAGACATTTTAACTAAACTAACAAGATACTATTAATGAAAAGCTACTTTCTTGTTGGGACAGCAGCTCATATGAAAAACGAGTCCACTGGTGATTCCAGCTGACTCGTGCTTCACACATCATCCGTTGATTCAACTCATCTGTCTGACCACAATAAAGCTCATCTCTGTTTTACCTCTGTGTCACTGCTGCTGCTGCTGGCTCTTGCAGTTGTCGTTCCTATTTAATGGGCGTTGGGGCAACTGCCTGAGTCACAACCCCCACCGGCACGTGGATGTTAACGTTTTGTTCATTCTTTCAACAAGATCCACAGAAAACGGTAATGTAAAAACATTGCTCATAAAGTGTGGAAAGGTAAAATAAAACATGTAGTCAGCTAATTTTCAGATATAATTATTTTACCAGTTTGTGTACCCATTCCCCTCTGACCTTTGACATCAACAAGGAATTATTTTTTGCTTCATAACTGGTGCCTGCTGCATATTTTCTCTTTTTTGGACCATCAGGTGCAAATCTAGGAGATGGTTTTGCATAAAGATCCCAGACTTAAAACCATTTACAATCCCTGTCTGACCATTTTTGATGTTGAACTTCATAAATTTTGACATTTAGATTCCTAATTGTATTGAATTTGTGCTATGTGTGCTATTATTTGCATTAACAACAATTACACCAATGTATCTAATAAAAATGAGTGTACATTTGTGTTACAATAAGGTAATGGACCCTGAGATGACAAACACATAAATAAAATGAAGTTATGCTGCAAAAATATTTTGCTTTATAAGTTTTAAATGTGCTATGTTGTGCAATGTACTGATACTGATTATGATGAAAAAATGTCAGCATACCAACTTTAAGAACAGCACAGTTGAGTCAGAGTTCATTTGTCTCTTTAAAGATGACTTTTGTTCTAGTGTGACCTGTAAACGGTATTGTACACCACTGCAGCTCACCTGCCACCCCGTGACCTTTACAGCAGAGTCATTAAGGACGTCATGGACCTTGGTGTGACAGTCAGAGGCCTTTGAAGCCTTTTTAACTGTTTAGTTAGTGAGAAAAGTCAGGAATGTGTTTCCTGTTTTAACACTTTCAGAGGTTTTAGTGACTGGCTAAATCTTGGTCAGGCTACCTCATTGAAAACATCTCTTAGTCCCATGTAATTGGACATTTGTTTCTTATGCCTTAACTTGTTATTTTATAATGACAACACTGACTTGAACTATTTTCTATTTTATTCTCTAAAATACCAAAATTGGCGCAAAACATTATACATGTCTGTCTGGTAACATTGTTTTCACAAAGTAAATCAGATATTATGATCAAATCATTATTCAGTACTTCAGTAGCATTTTTACAAAATATTGCTATGCTCTTAAGAATTGTTTGGAGTCTGCTTACGTTATTCTACTACTTGGGTAAAAATATATTAAAGTAAAGCTACTTTTGCTTCAGTATAGTTTACCTACCCATTCAGTGGTCTGTCTATGTTCAGCCCTGTATCTCTTGCATAAAACGTTACAACAATTTCTCTTTGTCCCCCTGCATGAGTCTTGTGATGTAAACGTTCTTCACCTCTCCGTCACCTGTTCTTTCTAGCCGCATAAATGCTGCTGACCTTTGACCTTTCTGCCTCGCCACGCGGGACTGCTCTGCCTTCGACAGCTGTGTCAACCTCAAGCCGGGCAACTGGTGCGCCAAGGGAAGGACAAGAGAGTGGCATTAATGGCAAACCACATAATGAGTCAGCAACAATTGCTGTTTTATCTTCATCAGGATCGGCCATCTCACTTTTACTTTTGGTTCTTTATTGCACTCCGACGTGTTTTTATCTGGTGAAACTCTATTAAACCCTTGTTTTCTTCTTACTTCTAGACACACTCCATTCATGCCAAGTTATTCTCTTATTTAAAGTGATTCCTTTCTCCTGCATGTGGAGTTTCCTGTTAGAAAACAGGATTAATCCCGAGCATGCATGGTGTCAGCTGCCAGTTTATTTATACCAGTGTAAATGAACAAACCGCTCCATTACCAATGAGTTTCACTCTTACCTGCCGCCCTCTGGGACATTATTTCCTCATGCCAAGAAGAGTTTATTGTGACCTCCCCAGAAGCGATGGGACGTTGGCAGAGGGGCAGACGGGCATGACAGAAGGAGAACAAAGTGATTAGCAAATGGGGGCCCCAGTATGTGAGCACAGGTTAAAAATAACCCCTCTGCCCAATTTGAAGTGAGAAAGAAGGGCTGTGATGTCTGTGTCCCAAGTTGGTTTAATTGTTTCACTGGGAAATGATCACTAGAGTTCAATAAATAATACATCTGGGAGTATAGATGGAAAAAAGAATAGAGTGATAGTTTAAGGTGAGCTCTTTAGCATGATGGATAACACATGATGAGGGGAAACAGATGCTTAAATACAAGGCCAGTGAGCCCATATTAAAACCAATCAGCTGTCCCCAATAAGATCAACAAGAGGACTGTCTTTGCCGATACCACTCAACAACAGAAGCCATCTGATATTCCTAGCACCCAGATAATAAAAGCAGTGAGGACTCTGCACATAGTTGGCATTGGTGGATATGTTGCATTCGTGGATGTTTCCCTGGCCCTGTGCCACGGAAATATCGAACAACTGTCAGAATTAGACAACATCCTGTGGCATAAAAAGAAAATAACAGGGAGCTACAAAGATGAGGTGAAGCTTCTATTTGTGGACAGCGAGTGCCTTGAAAATAGCAAGAGCGTTGGGTTTCAATATAAGCCCCCCTCGCTGAGCCCGAGCTTTCTGTGAATGAGGTCCGGGTTCCTGTCGCACCCAACCCTGCTGCTGATTTTAGAACACAGGTGTTGACCTTAGTGGAGTGGCTTGTGCTTGCTGCAGAGGAAAATGAACCCTTACACTCAGCCCGTTTGCCTCTACAGGCTTGGTTATCAACGTATGATCGTACAGATGCTTCTAAGCTGATGCACAAGAATGATATTTTCACTTTTCTCATAATTCTTTTGTAATTTCTGGTTTTCTACTGATATCTATCTATCGATCTATCTATCTATCTATCTATCTATCTATCTATCTATCTATATATATATATATATATATATATATATATATATATATATATATATATATATATATATATATATATATATATATATATATATATATATATATATATATACAGTACAGACCAAAAGTTTGGACACACCTTCTAATTCAATGGGTTTTCTTTGTTTTCATGACTATTTATAAGGCAATAAATCCCACTTATTAACCTGACAGGGCACCTATGAAGTGAAAACCATTTCAGGTGACTACCTCTTGAAGCTCATCAAGAAAATGCAGAGTGTGTGCAAAGTAGTAATCACAGCAAAAGGTTGCTACTTTGAAGAAACTAGAATATAAGGGGTATTTTCAGTTGTTTTACACTTTTTTGTTTAGTGCATATTTCCACATGTGTTATTCATAGTTTTGATGCCTTCAGTGTGAATCTACAATGTCAATAGTCATGAAAATAAAGGAAACTCATTGAATTAAAAGGTGCGTCCAAACTTTTGGTCTGTACTGTATGTATATATATATATATATATATATATATATATATATATATATATATATATATATATATATATATATACATACAGTACATATATATATATGTCTGCTTTCAAAGGAAATCAGCTAAGATATCAGGAAGATAATTGTGCAGTTGCAAGGAGAATGCCATTGATTTTGTAAAGCTATAAGAAATCACATTTAAGTTTTGCCTAATGACATGTCAGGGAGGCAAAACAGAAGGTGTTGAATTAAATTTTCTGATCTACATAGCAAAGCTATGCATTCAGTGGAATATTTTACACATCACCTGAAAACACCACCACTAAAATGAAGCATTGATATGGCAGCAGCATGCTGTGGACATCATTTTATTCGGCGGGGAAGCTAGTCAGAATTGTCTAGAAGATGAATGGAGCTAAGAGCGATCCTGGAACAAAACTTGTTGGAGGCTGGGGCGAACGTGTTGACATTTCAGCAGAACAACAATCCTAAATACCCACCAGAGCTACAATGGAATAGATTGGATCAGAGCGTCTTCATCAGAGTGACGAAATGCAGTGGTAAATTTTACTGGTGTTGCACATCTGTTTTTCTGCACAGTTTTTATATTGCAAACAGTCTATTGTTCTAGTTTTCTTTTAATAAGCATACACATATGCAGCTTATGTACTTAAAAAACAAAATATTCCAGACAACTGCATATCCCTTGGATTTATGATCATTTCAAGGCATTGTTATGTTGTAATCTTGTCCTAAATGTATAGTAATTAATCTTGAAGGTTTATGTATTGTTTTAATGTATGTTTAACACTTTTGATCTTTGTGTGAACCTATACCACAATCTACGTTCACAGACCTGTAATAGGTTCACACACAAATAACACCTGAATTTCTCCACTGAGGAGCAATAAAGGATATTTCTATTCTATTCTATTCTATTCTATTCTATTCTATTCTATTCTATTCTATTCAAAATGCCTAAAATCAATTGAGAATCTGTGCCAAGATGGTAAATTGGTGTTCAGCAAGCTTCTCTTTACAAATTGAATTTGGTTTGGGTTCATTTTCATAAAATGGCCCAAAACACAAAAACACATTAACATTTGTGATTGTAATGCAACTAAACTTCTAGATTTGTGAATGTGTTTGCAAGGTCCTATAGGTGTTGTGCCCAGCGGGTTGTCGTTGCTAGGCCTCAGAAGCATTTATTGATTTTATTTGGTGCCACAAGAACAACCAAACTTTAAAGTCTTATATATTACTGTATATGATGTGTGTATCTTGTGGCATCACTAACCCAAAACGATAATTGCCTCCTCACATAAAGCCTCTTCCATACCTCTTACGACAAGACACGTGGCTCTTTTTTCTGCCTTACTGGAACCCAGATGAAACTACAACGTTATCTTCAGCCGTGACTCTGTAAGTACCCTCAGAAACCCACTGAAACCCGCCCCTCTTGCAGTTGCTTCCTTGTTTCTCCGCCCTCTTTTTTTAAAAAAAAGGACTCATTGACATCCTCTGTAAAATAAAGGCAGGGTAAGGCAGGCTGTGAGCTGGAAGGACTGTGGGGGGTGGCAGAACAGAGGAACGGCAGAGGGGTGTTGGGTGTCTCAGGCCCAGTGTGAACAGCTGAAAGGTGTGACTTCACAGAGCTTGCTCCCCTCCCTGTCAGGGCCCTGATTGGGCCAGACAGGAGGCGCAGGAGAGGCCCCGGGCTCCCTAAAGGACACCAACAGGTGGGAAGTCGCATTGGAGGGGGGCCGCTCCTGGTAGGGATAGAAAAGGCCGGTCTGCATGGCCTGCTGTGGGCACAATCCACCGGGCCAGATACTGAGGAGAGCGGATGATCGCAAAGAGAGCTGAAGCGGACAGATGACTTGAGTGGATAGAAGTCAAATGGAGGCTTCGGGGACCTGACCTAAGGTTGGTCACAGTTTAAAATGTTTTGGTTTAATAAAAGTTGTACTGTTTTTGTCAAAGTAATCTGAAATTGATCAAGTAGTAGTTTTGATTGTATTTGGGGTAATACTTGTTTTTTTAAAAAGAAAAACGTGACAAAAATCAGGTGTGAAACCAGCTGTTAGATGTTTTCTCTCAGCTTCATTAAGGCAGCAACACACCACGGCAGAGCTTGTCACCTCCGACAGGCAGCTGGGGGGGACACAGGAAGGAGTCAGAAAAAGTCTGTACCTTGACATGTGTCTCAGAGCAACATTCAAACTCTAATTACGGAAGCTACCTTTCCTTAGTTCAAGAAGACAGTAAACAACGTGGGGTTAGAGTTAGGCCACCAGGTTATTTTGAAGGAGAGTTGGTGTGTTTGGCCACTTTCTCGGGTCAACTTAATCGACAGTGGAGACCAGAAAGCTGTGGCAAAACAGATAACTTTTTAAAATATATTCAAACTATTTTTTTGTTTTATTTTATTTTTTTACATTTACTGTGTTTGTTGCAACATAGTCTGATGCTATAATCAATTTCTAATGCAAACCTATTTGTATGTGACATTGTCTTAAAACCATACATGTTTTCTCAATTTTCTTTGGAGACTTTACAATCTCTCTCAGGATGAAATTTTCCCCTCTCCAGAGATGATCTTTGCTTTTCAAATATTCCTGTGCTGCCATTCCTCTCCCTCTGCCACAGTTAACCATTATTTAGCCAGTTGTTGCCTCTGCTCTTCCTCTGCTTGTATGAAAGGGTGTCTTTGTCTCCCGAGGAGCGTTGAATCCAGTTGTTTCCCCTTGTGAGGACATGCTTCCTTATATCCCCATATTAATACATCACTTATGGAATGTAAGGAAGTGTGTGGTTTCAAGGGGGACCTGAGCATCGGAAAGCAGAAGAATCTCTGATTTTCTTTCCTACTGAACATCGTTTTGATTCGTAGTTCGGATTTCTCTCATCACCGCTTAAGAGCCTGCATGCGTGTGGGGAGGGCAACAGGTGAAAGGCCTGCCACCCTCTCCTTCAGCCCAGGCACGTGTATGGCTTGCATTACTCCCTTGCCCGCTGATAGGGGGTCTCAGGGACACAACTTGAAAAAATTCCTGCCCTGCCCCAACTGCTGACAGTCGAGGAGGATTGACCAGCCGCAGCTGTCACCCGTTATAGCAACCACAGAAGTTATAAAAGGACGATTGGAGGGAGGGAGGAAGGGCAGAGATGTGGAGCTGTCACTGAGGTTGAAAGTTCGCCCCAGCAGGGCTGGGTTTGGAGGTAGGAAAGGAGATGTCACCAGCTGTCAGGGTTCCCAAACCTCAAAATAGGAACTATCTGCTCGGTAACACAGTGACGCTCCATGTTGTAACTCGCTTGAATTGTTAATAACCTTATTTTGCTCTGTGTTTCATCAGGTAACCCTGAAGAGGACCTCCTGCTCTCTTTCTCTTTCTCTTTCCTTCTTTTCCTCTCTCTTTCTCTGTGTTTGACTGTTTTTCTGCCTCTCTCTTCCTCTGCCTCTTGCAGTCGAAGCAACACGCCTTGCTGTGGCTGGTCAAACGGAACCAAGTCAGGTGTTTCAGTGAGGTTTGGTCCCCTTCAACCAGCTACTGCGTCGTGAATTCTGTCGGCAGGGAATCAGAGACACTGTCACAGCTCATTGTGGACGTGGTAGTCTGAATAAATGTGAAGTTTATGTATTACAGGCTATTCAGATGTATTTTTGCCACTTCATTTTAGTTGTCTAAGTATAGGAGTTTGTGCTTACAAATCAAATAAAGGATCACTTAAAATATACATTTCTGATGTCTACACTTTTTCTTTATTCTTGTCTTAAAATAAGCAAATATGGGATTTTCCTGATCTAATCACACCTCTCTAAATAGAAAATGTCCCTTCAAACTAATTTCCAGTTATCTGCTGTACATATCCTTATGTTGCTATAACAGGAAATCTTTAATCACTTACAGTTAATCCCTTACACATTGAAGCTACATAAATGATTACACTTAAAAAATAACAGAATAGGATACAACTCTATCACGGAGAGCACGTATGATTTGTGCTTATTATGTGCATCAAGCCAATCCAACTTTGTCGTTGAAATAAAATGTCCATAAATTGTAACATTCTGCCAATAAATTTAAATAAATTCAATTAAACTCAATCATCGCATTTTAATTTTTTTTTATTTTGATTGTTTTGTTAATTTATTATTAATGTAACTATGTGCATGATGCCCCATGGAGTGAATACTACATTACATCAAATATTTAAGTTGACATTGACAAAGATTCATATTCAACAGAATTAAGAAACACTCTGAGAATTCCTGCAGGTGTACAATATTTTACTTTAAATTAAAAAAAAACAACCAAGAAAAAAACAAAAACACCCTCATTTAAGAGTGAGAATTGAATTCAGGACGTCCTTGCTGCACGGCAACAGCACTAATAACTGCAGCATCATTTAGTAGCCATCATTCATGGCATGTATTTATCAAACAAACTCTTCCAAAATAAAATCATTTAATTAAAAAAATACATCCGCTGGTTATTTTTGAGTAAGATTTTCTTTGAGCCAATTTGAGAAAACGATGCCAGGGCTCATTCAAACCAAAACTGTAAAATTCTACTTTTAGCAAAATGCACAATAATCCTTTGCTTTTTCTTTCTTATAAAATCAAAATTACCTGCACATATGTCTTCATTTAGCCTTATTTTGTTTTCTATAAAGTTCATATATTTATGTTATGCGAGTGCTTGAAAACTGAAATCACGTTCCTTATTTATGAACACAATCATGAGTAATAAAGTTGGTTCCGATGTGTAATTTCAACATGGAACTGTACAAGCATCAACAGACACTTGTTTTTTTTAGGTTTTAATCCAGGAAATTGAGGGACATTCACCCAAATCCCTGCTAAAGCTGCAGAGATTTGGGTGAATGCTTGATGTAGCTGTGAGATTGATGGAAAATAGCAAAGTATTTTTTTCTCTCTTTTTTTCTTGCTTTTCTTGCTTCTCATTTATTTTTTATTTTTCTTACTTATTAAAATTGGTTTATGTTTCTTTGTGTCTTTTATATGGAAAATGTATTTACTTTTGGTTTTGTCATGAAATTTGTGACCGAGGCTTAGTTTTCATCGAACTGCAGAGAAAAAAATTGTAAAGTAATGTGATGCAATTGATGAAAATAAGCAAATAAGACATTACTTTGAAAATACAGTTGAACACTTTTGCCTCCAGAAGATGGCGCTGTGGGCAGATGTTGCTGCAACAGCAGAGGAAGTGAAGCCGTATCGTAAAGATGGCTGACAGTGGAGTGACAGGTGAGTTTGGGAATGTGTAACAGCTGCGCTTTTTTTCACTTTGCAGCTGTTTTTCTTTTTTTAAACCATTTGTTACGTGAGTAAAAACGTAGCTATTGTTCTAGTTTCGAGGAGGTCAAGTTTCCTCTGTTCCAACAGGTTTATTATTTCAGATGTGAGTCCTGCTAACGTTAGCATGGCAGTGTAGTTTAACAGCAGACGTAGCGATGTTGCATCATTTTTGGAGTTGTATCTTCTTGGTTATCATTACTATGTTTTTTAAATTTTTAGCTGTCGATACGGTGTCGATATTATGTACGAGAATCTCTTTTGGAGCTGATGTTAGCGCACTGTAAAGTTATGAAATCAAACTATTATAAGTGCATCATATGGCTTGAAAGAGGCTCATCTGGCTCATTCTAGCGTCACGAACACCATGATGTTACAATCTTCACTCTTCTTGCAGATGGAAATGAGAAGAAAGGTGACATTGAACGTGCAAAGGTCAGTTTATTTTGGTCACTTAAAACCTGTTCCTACAGTCTGGCGTGAGTAAGTAGCAGTCGTGACATGATCATCTTTAAATGTTCAGAGTGAAGGCAAAGAGCTGACCAAAGAGGAGAAGCAGCGGCTGAGGAAGGAGAAGAAACAACAGAAGAAAAGCAAAGAGAAAAAGGATGACAAGGCTATACAGGAGAGTGGTAAAGAAACTAAGGGTGACAGTTCAGCTGCTTCAGCACCACAGCCTTCAACGCAATCCACAGCTCAGAAAGGTAAAATGACTTCTGGGATGTTTGTCTGTGAACCATACGCCCTAAGTGGTCGCTGTAATTAATCTTTTATTCTACAATGTGTTTCTGCTTATTAAAGCTCCTTCAGCAGTGCCTGCTCCAGTTTCCGTGCCTGCCCCAGAAGCTCCCACCCCAGCAGATAAGGCTCCTAAGAGTAAAGCTGAACTGAAAGCTGAACGGAGAGCTCGGCAAGAGGCCGAGAGGGCCAGCAAACAGGGCAAGAAAGGAGATCCGGGACCGCAAGGTGCTGTGAGCAAATCGAAAGCGGCTACGAATGAGCTGCAGCCAGGTAGCGTTTCATAGCCACTGACTCGAAAGTATTATCACTATTTATCACTTCAGTCAAAGTGATAAAACAACTTTAACTGAAGAATCACTTTAACTGGCAACGCGAGTAAAAAAGATCTCTCTGTGTTTTCAGTGGTAAAAAGGCTGCCAGAACATATTCAAGTGGATAATCCAGACGTGTTAAAGAAATTGGCCAAGAAGCTGGAAAGGCAACAGGTAAGATTGATTTACATGTTATAAACGTGTGTAAAAATTGAAGAGCAGCTCCTTGTGAAAGTATTCATACCCCTTGAGATTTTCTCAATTATGTTTCAACCACGAAACACAAAATCGTGTCTGGATAAAATGCATTGCAAATTGTGGCTATCACCAGACAAAATGTAAAAAACTGTAAAAGAGATATTTGGTGCAGTTATCAGTTCCACACAGCGAGTAACAAATGCATGTGACTGTATCTTCAGTTACATGCTTGAATATTAGCTTTACTGTTACTGATTGTTTTGAATTTTTTCAGAGTAGGTCTAAAACAGTCACTGAAAGTTAGAACTGCATGTCATGGTTTTAACATTGTTTTCCAGACACCAGGGCAAAATTCTGCTAAAAAGGTATAAGCCGTCGAGTTTAGACTCTTTAAAATGTTTGCTGCTGAAAATTAACATATATATTTTTGTAGTCTTTGTGGCTATTTAGACTTACATTTCTTTTGTTTTGCTGTGTTGCTGTTCGCTTAAAGCTCTGAGTTTCTTGCTTTTCAGGACTTTCATTATAACCCAACACACTCCTGCAAAATCAGTTTGGCATGTGCAATTGTGTTTGGAGAGTAATAGAAAAATCATGTGTTTCTTTTGGCTTTTTTAGTGTCTGTAAGTGTAATTTTAGGCATAAATTATTTTCTTTTATTTTTTTTATCTCCTGATTTCAGATCCCACTACGCTTAGACTATGGCTACAAAGTCAGCTTGTTTTCTCATCTGCACCAGTACAGTCGCAAAGCTCCGCTAACACAGCAACTCAGGTGAGCTCAGTAGTTGCTTATTTATCTTCGCCATAAAGAGTTTGTTTATTTTGCTTTCAAAAATTGTTCCTGATCTGCTCCAATCACCTTCAGCATTTGTGTTTTTACTGTTTGTAGCATTCCTTCAACGGTGATTCATCCTGCTATTGTGCGACTGGGCCTCCAGTACTCCCAGGGCATTGTGGCTGGATCCAATGCTCGCTCCATTGCCCTGCTGCATGCCTTCAAACAGGTGCTGATCCAAAAACTGTTAGACTTCTACCTAGGGATGCACAGTACATCCTCCTTAACATTGGTATTGGCTGATGTTAGTCTTTCTAGTTAACGTATCGGTCGCTTAAATAAAACTAGGCTGACGGATTATGTTAACAACCAATGTATATTTCCATCTTGTTGCAGTTTGTGTTTTGGGATTGGTTTTGCCATGTGGTATTTGCTTGGGCATGTGACAGTCACAGGGATGTTGCACAGAATTGTGGGGTGTATCACTGAAGCAGAGTAGTAGAGTCATGCCATTCCATGATCTCAAAATTGTATGGAAATTTCTATAATTTGCTGTGAACAAATTTAAAATAAGCTTGATTTTGAACCTGTTTTTTTTTTTTTTTTTTTTTACTTCTGCAGGTAATAAGGGACTACACTACACCTCCAAATGAGGAGCTGTCTAGAGACTTGGTCAACAGGCTGAAACCTTATATTAGGTATTGAAAATTAGTATTGAGTATCTTTGTAACCTTTTGTCCAACCCGAACTATGAATACATCCGTATATATATATATTTTTTGTTGTTTAAAATGTAGCATTTGCCTTTTGTTTTCTTCCAGTTTTTTGAACCAGTGTCGCCCTCTGTCAGCCAGCATGGGCAACGCCATCAAATATGTCAAAAAAGAAATCTCCAATATTCCCAGTCAATGCAAGGAAGAAGAGGTTTGTGTTTTGAGTTTTTTGTTTGTTTTTAAAAGGCCCCTCAACTTAGCTTTAATTAAGTTTTTGCAAGCATATTGAAGCTTTTCAAAATTTTGCATATCACAGCCACACCACTGTTTCCTTTCCATTTTTGTATTTTTTCTTTAGGCTCAATACAAGGCTGTTATGGCCACATTAGAGCTTCTTTAACCGCTGACAGAGACTCTGGTTGCAAAAATTAAAGATGTGATTTTCACTACTAGAGCTGTAGCTAATGAATCTGTCGCAATCATTGCTCCAGCTAAGATAAAGTGAATGGAAAGCTGTTAGGTCCGACTAACGAATGTAATTTTGACTTGCAATGAAGCATTCTTTTCTATTTTAGGCAAAACGCAAACTGCTCACCTGCATCGAGTGGTACATCAAAGAAAAGATCATTCTTGCTGCTAAAGCTATAGCAGAGTCCTCCATAGAAAAGATCAGTGATGGAGACGTCATCCTCATTTATGGATGGTAAGGCTCAGAAATCTGGGCAAGTTCTTTCTATTAACTCTACATTGGATATTTCTTGTTACTAAGCAGTGATTTGTTGTATTAAATAAAGAATAATAATGGATTTTTTTTTTTTTTTAGACAAGTTTTCTTCCTTTTTCCTTCCATATTTAACTCTAACATCACAAAGTCAAAATTCTTATATCTGCTTCTGTCAGCTCTTCTCTGGTCAACCACATCCTCTGTGAGGCATTGGAGAAAAACAGGAAGTTTCGCGTTATAGTTGTAGACAGCAGGCCTCGGCTTGAAGGCCGGGAGGCTCTGAGGCGTCTGGTACAGAGAGGCATCAGTTGCACATATGTCCTTATCTCAGCTGTGTCCTACATTCTTCCAGAGGTAATCAGAAATTGGTGTCATTTGTTGATCAGAGAGTTGCTAAAAAAGTTTTAACTATAAGCACTTACTCTTTTTTTTTTGTTTGTTTTTTGTTTTAGGTATCGAAGGTGTTCCTCGGAGCTCACGCCCTCTTGGCTAATGGTTATGTCATGTCTCGAGTGGGAACTTCACAAATAGCTCTGGTGGCCAAAGCCTTTAACGTGCCTGTGCTGGTTTGTTGTGAGACCTACAAGTTCTGTGAGAGGGTGCAGACGGACTCATTTGTATCCAATGAACTGGGTATGTAAACATATTCCGTTTCTAACTCCATCCATGTGTCGATGTTTGTCGGCTGATCTTTATTGGTTCTTTCCAGATGACCCCGATGACCTCATCGTGACGCGTAATGGGCAGACCCAGCTGGAGAACTGGCAGCAGGAGCCCTCTCTGGGTCTGCTGAACCTCGTCTATGATGTGACGCCTCCTGACTTTGTGGATCTGGTCATCACAGAACTGGGAATGATCCCGTGCACTTCGGTCCCCGTGGTGCTGCGGGTCAAAAACGTCGATCAGTGAGCGCCCTCCATATTGGCTTATGTGATTCACAAGGTCGTGCTTTTAGCATGCAATAAATGTATATCGGAAATGGCATACACTTTTAAATGAGTTTCTTTTGTGTTTTATTTGTGGGTCTTTTAAAAAGGAGAGTTGTTAGATATTTATTAATCACACTAAGGAGGTCATCTATGGGTGTGATGATGATAAGCTAACCATTAAAGGTTTTGTAATTGAAACTGAAACTTTGGCCTCTGAAAGGAATGTTATTGCTCCATAAATGTGGTTTATTTTAAAGATCTGGTCTTTTAAACGAGCACAAAGGTACTTTAACCTGACAGTCAACACATGATCCTCAGGCTCTTGGAAGAAGCACATTATTCCTACATGGTGGTCATGATTCCTGATTGCAAAGGAGTGGTGCTTTCAATTGCTCTTTAACCGACAATGATCACTTTATTTGTGTCATTATTACTTTATATCCAGTGGGCAGATAGATTGGTGCTTAGAAATCATACAGTTATCAAATCAAGAACCTGGGAGGGGAGATCATTGATGCAAAGAAATATTTAGGTTTCTAGAAAAAGTCCAGCATATACTGGGTACTGTCACCCAAAGAGAACCAACTAAGATATTAACTTGCCAACAGTGCAGATCTTGTTTAAGAGTGAAGCATGCACAGTTGTGGGTAAAAAAAAAATTGTACTCAAGGAGTTACAGTACATTACTTCAACTCAAAGGAAAAGTAACAGTTCAAAGAAGAGTATGCAAGAGTAATAATTTATATAGAAGGCAAAAAAGTTGTTTCAAGAAAAACAAAGACAGACATCCTACAAAATGTTGCAGAATTTTACAACAGAGCACTTTTATTTTCTTTAAAAAAATAAAAATTTCATTGGTTGGGATACCAAAAAAAGGACTCTTCTAAAAAGGTAAATGCTGCAATGAGTCTTATGTCAGGCCAAGTGACCCATCCATAGACTTTTAACTTGCCATTCTTCAACCCATAAGTTAGCCCACTGCTTCTGCCATTTATAAAAAATAGTGTCAAAACATTGATCGAGAGCAAAATCTGTTTATTTTCAGCACAATGTAGCACCATTTTGCAAAGGAAAAGTGAGGAGGCCTTAAAGATCTTGACTCTATCAATAAACTTTTGATTCTTTGCAGAAACTTCATTTCATTATCATTTTCCAGAAAAATCTTGAAAACCTGGGTAATATTTCATTTTGTACAGCAGTACAAAGTGGAAACTTCTGACACAAGATCTAACACTGAAGCAGTAAAATATCTCATAAAAAGAGGAAAATAATATGCTATTGTAAAATCTTTATTAAAACCCTGAACTTTAAACTAGATAAAGAGAGATACACCAGAAAAACCACATCCAGATTGTGGACTGTATTTCAGGACAAGACTTTGAAACTCATGAAAGAGAGAGTTCTGGCCCTTCATGGTTGAGTCGAAGTGCTGAAATCGGTTCTCATTGTTGCAGTCATTTTGTTCTTAGCCTTATGTTGTCCATCCCTTCTCGTCACAACCTCTCTGAATTGGGTGTGGGTGTGTTTGCTTGTGACAATCCCCAACTAGTCAACTTTCAGAAGCTGTTTTTTTTTACCCAGAGAGCAGAATGGATAGCTTTAAAGAGGAATTATCCCAGGCTGTGAGGAAGTACATACTGTTGGGACACAACACTAAACTGCCCCTGTTCGGTTCTGGTCCATTGCAGCTGGCAAATGTCCCACTGAGGCCTTTTGTTCTTTTTTTTGGCTTCCAATAACTAAAATAAAATGCGACATTGCAGCTAGTCAATCATTCTTTTCTCCACCTCTGAAATCGTAATAGTCGTTCCTCTTTGCTATGACCTCTGTGTTTACTTTAGTGTTGTAAGCCACACATATGACAAAACACCATGACCTTTTCTGCAGCAGGAAGGGTTTCACAAGAGCTCCATTCAAAGTCTTGAGGACTTTGAACAGTGTTTACAAAAACAAACGTCCTGCAACCTTGTGACCGCGCATCGACAGTTCGACTTCAGTCTGACCATGCTGGACCCTTGAATAGTTGTCAGTTAGCCAAATAAAAAAAAAAAAAAACTAAAGGCAATTATACAACAGCAGGAAGATTAAATCTCCAAAGTTTGTACAACAAATCTGCTATGACACTGCTGAGCAGCTAGACCCACCAACCCGTTTGTCTAAGCTGCCATAGCAGGACTCAAACACTATAACATAATTTTTTTCCATCCTGGATACATTTAAACAATAACACTTTTGAACTGAAGAGGATAAAATCATCATTAAAGTGCAACTAAACTTGCAGTTTTGGTTTAAATTTAACACAGCTAACCCGCTGCCTCCTCCTCTTACCAGCCCCTTCTTGGCAGCACTGTCACCCCGCAAAAAAATATTAAAACACAGAGTCAGCATGCAATGAGTTGTTGCTCAACTTTTTCTAAACATGCAAAACATTATTTCTGGTGTAAACTCGCACACAGTTAGCACTTGTTTGACAGAATAATTCAGTGTTCACTGTTATCTGCAAGTCTACTTAAAAAAGCAACACCAGTGGTAATATTTGTCAAAAAATTAGGTCATATTTTAAAATGTATGTTTTTACCTAAAAATTATATCACATTAATTATAATAAAAATGCCAGTTTTTTTTTCTCTCCCCAAAATAAAATACAGCTGCCCCTGAAAACGAATACAGTAACATTTGTAAAATATTCACACCAGAGTGTGGTGCCACCGTGGGCTTTGTCAGCATTATTATCTCTTTCAGGAGTCTGTTTCTTGTCAGATTAAAAGCAGCTCAGACTCAGAGTGATTTGGCTTTGCGTCTCTGGGTAATCCACAACAGGAAGGAGATGACAACTGTGGATGCTGCAAGAGGCCCGAAAACCTTCAGAACTGGGAATTCCGCCTGTAAGCAGGTTTAAAAATGTGTTGTTTAAAAAGTCTTTGTGCTTATGTTAATTTAGTAATAATACAAGAACAACAACCAAAAAATGTCTCTAAGTACCCACCTGCCGAAGACACTTGTATCCATGGTAATTTTCAGCACAGTGACACTCAAAGAAGCCGGGACCATAGGGGCCGCAAAGGGAGTTTTCTGGACAATTCATAGCTATGGATTCCCAATAAATGTCAACAAAGGCCACACATTGCAAAACAAGTAATTTTTTAGATATCTCAGACATGTTGTGTAACAAATATCTGCTGAACGGTAACCTACACATCTGTCCTGTCTGGTTGCACATGTTTTTCTGGTCCTTACAAAGCTGCTTCCCTTGTTTTACGTCCATCTGTTGCCATGAAGCATTCCCACCTGGACAAGCTATGTGCTCTGGTAAAATCCTGAAGACACATTGATATTTGTTGAAGAAAAAGATTTTTAAATTACCAGTACCAATTTAAACAGATAAAATGATCATTTCAAAGACACCTACAAGAATTTTAGGTCAAGAAATCCTTGGAAGACTTTGTCACTGATGTTGGTAATGGGATTCAGTGAGAGATCTCTGCAAAAAAAATAATAAAAATCTTATCAAGAACAAAGAAAGAAATGTTACGGATATTGGTTATACCTAAGATTAAGTGTGACATATTTACATTAAATGTGCAAAATATCAACAAATATGTTTATTTCTGCTCAACACTGTATAATTATTTGCAAGAAATGGTGCAGAACAACTTTACACTTGTTTTATTTAGCAGAACAACATAAAGTGACCCAAAATGTTGACTTGTAAGAAGGAAAAGAAATACACACACACACACACACATATATATATATATATATATCCCAATAGAACACTTAGAGGTTACATGTTGAAATGTGTCCACAATGTGAAAAAATTTCAAGGGCTATGAATGTTTTTTCTTCATATAGTAGAGTACTTACATCACCACCACTGTGGATGCTCCTGAAAGGTCTTCCATTTGAGTCAGTGAACAACTGGATAAATCCAACCTGATAAATCAAAACCAAATATGAACATACAATTTACTAAAAATAAAACTTCATTCTAAAATTCTACGTTTTCCCTACAGACGCATTGACAATGTGAGGTGAATTATGAAATTCTACATAACAAATTATTTGTCTTCTTTACCCCTTTATTTTTAATTTGTATTTTTTGTACTAGTCTGGCTATGTTTAAGGCCAAAAAAAAAAAAAAAAAAATAGCCTTGCAACATTCACTTTGAGCGCAGTATTGATATTTCTGTCATACCCGATGATGCGTTCAGGGTCGCTCGAGTTATCATTTGCTAAACAGCACCTCTTGTCAATCCGTCCAGCGGATAAAGTGCAGAAGTCACCCACGTAGGTGTTGTTTTGGACAGTACCACCACAGAGCGAACATACCTGCGATTTGAAATTACATTACCACACAAAAAAAGTAGTAAACAACAAACTGACACTGACATCCCCTACGAGGTCTATAAACCCACCAAAACAAGCTGGTTTATCAGAATTTGTTGCGACATTACTCCAGTGGGGAGCACTCTAGTCTTACCTGCAGCCCAGTCAGCTGATAACTCGCGTTAAAACACAACTTAAGAATAAAAATAAGAGCTACAGCTTCACACCAGCTGACTAGTACTTTCATTTTTATTGACTGAAGTCACATGACGTGGTCACGTGACGGGAAGCTGGTAATTTTGCGTCGCAATTACGCATGCGGATAAGGACGATTTCATGGAAGTTAATCTTTTGTTTATGGCGCTTATAGAACAAAAAATAACGTCCGCATGGCTATATAATTCTGTAAGATTTATCACAGATTTCTTTTTCATGTTTTAAGGCAAAACATTTTACATAGAAATTTTGTGATTGTTTATACTCAAACAGGAAAATATTAATATATCATAAATGTTTAATTATCTATGGTTTATTTTAGTAAAACTGCAACCTTTTTAAAAGTAACTCGTTTAGACAGGTTTTTGCTGTCACTTCGGATTGTACTAAAAAACAGGGAGAAAGTCTCACAAATGTGGCATGTGGAAATTTAATTTTTAAGTGCACAACTAACTGTTATGTACATCATATTTTCTTTAGTATGCATAGGGAATAATTTAGGGAAATATAAGCCTTATTTCGACATTTAGGTCATTGACTTCATTGTCCCTGTAAAAAAAAACGGCAGGTCAATGCGTCTGCCATATTGTGAGTGTCAGGTTCTCCTCGGGAACCAATGCAGTCCCCATAGGGCTTTCTATATTAAAGCAGTACTAAAATTAACATTCAATAAAAAGTTGATCAATAATTTTATACACAAAAATATAAGTTAATTTTAGTACTACTCATTGGCTGTTATTGAAAAATAAATATTAACTATATCTGCAAATCATAAGAGTGCAAACATATAACAGTGTGTTAGAAATATGCATAGCCCCAAGGCTGCCAACGTTCTCTTTGATGATGTGTAGGTACAGCTATAGGACAATTTCATTTTGTGCAAATTAATCAGGGTCTGTCTACGGAAGAGGATTAGGGCCACTGAAAAAAAAAAAATTATGGCCCAGAAAAAAAAAAAAATCTCTGAATTCTCATGTAAAACAAACAAAAAAAAATTTCAGTGTCCCGAAAAAAAAAAAAAAAAAAAATTCAGTGTCCCAAAAAAAAAAAAAAAAAATTTCAGTGTCCCGAAAAAAAAAAAAAAAAAAATTTCAGTGTCCCGAAAAAAAAAAAAAAAAAAAATTCAGTGTCCCGAAAAAAAAGAAAAAAAAAAAAAAATTCAGAAACCACAATTCTGACCGATGGGCGCCAGCAAGCAACCAGCTTCAGAACCACAGACAGACGCGAGTTGTGGCGGACAGCTGACGTTTTGGAGAAAGATGTCTGATTTAAGTGACTTTTTACGTGCCAGAGGAGTCCCCGAAGCTTCTATTGCACTAATGGAAGAACAAAAGGTGAGTAAATCAAATGAGATAGTTTGGTGTCTAAAGCCCAACGGTTATGGCTAGTAGTTAGCATGTTTGTTAGCTCACGCGGTTATAGCAATAAGCTGATTTACAATGTTAAATCACACAGATGAATAAAGGATGTAACAGCTGGTGATTGCTGGAATTGTCCCGTAAATGTTTGGTGCCTTTATTTTATTGTTTTGTTTGAATGTTTTACAATGAAACTAAGGTTAGTTGAATGTCAGCCACCTTCTAAATAAGATGCCCGCTGTGTTAAATTGTGTAACTTTTAGTTCAGTGGAAGACAGAAACTATAGTATAAAGTGACATAAACGTTTATATATGCAAATATTTAAAAGGAAAATGTATGACTTGCACCGATCTGCGGCTGGCTGTAGATCTGATCGTAGGATCTCTTCACCAACACCAACTAATGTGCATATCTGTGCTATTTTATCTTATGTATATCATATGTTTGTGTTACTGCGTTGGAAAAAGTTACATTATGAGAATCACAAAATCATTTTCTTGCAATGTAATGTGTCAGTTCAGGACTGAAATTACATCTCAATCCCTGAACTAAACTATCAGCACATTTATCGCACAGGTGTGGAAATGGTAGGCTTCGTTTAACTAAATCAAAGTTAATGTGATGTTTAATTTTTGTAATAAAAAAGGAACTGTTAACAATATTTCCTTGTGTGTTTTGATGCATGATACCTTTTACCTTAAACGGACTGTATATTTATGAATCTGTGTTTTTATACTTACATGCTAACCAATCCAGTCCTTCCTTTTTCGGTAAAATAGAGGATTGAACTTTTACTGCTGCTGTTATTGTAATTCTCCCCAAAACAGTAAATCGTTTTAAGCAGGGACCTAAGGGTACAATCTAAAAGGTAACTTTAACGTTGATGTGCAGAGTAAATAATTGTCCTTTCTCATCTGTTTGTGTGCAGATTGATAGAAGAATTTGCAGAAGACTTGGGCTGTTTAGAAGAAAGAATCAGTCCGACCTTGAAGAAGTGCTGGCCTTTATCCAACAACAAATAATGACTAATGGACAAATGCAAGGTTATTGGTGGCTACATCTTCGTGCGGTTCAACATGGATTGTGGTGTCACAAGACACTGTGAGACATTTGATCAAATTGTTTGACCCAGAAGGTGTGGAACTGAGACGAGCACGACGGTTGAGAAGACGTCAGTACAATTGCAGAGGACCAAATGCACTCTGGCTACGATAAACTAAAACCTTATGGCATTGCTATCAGTGGCTGTATAGATGGTTTTAGCCGACATGTTTTATGGATGGAGGCTTATACCACGAACAATGACCCCAAATTGATTGCAAGTTACTATTTGAAAACAGTTTCATGCGTCAACGGATGTTCAGAGAGGATACGTGCCGACAGAGGCACAGAAAACATTTGTGTTGAACAAATGCAGATATTTCTGCAGCAAAACCACACAGACAGTTTTGCAGGGGACAAAAGTTTCCTTTACGGAAGAAGTACATCCAACCAGCGCATAGAAGGCTGGTGGTCGACCCTCCGCAAACAGAGTGCACAGTTTTGGATGAACTTATTTCAAACCTTTCTGGATGATGGTCACTTTACAGGAGACTTTTTGGATAAAAGCCTCATCCAATTCTGCTTTCTTAATCTTATTCAGGTAGAAGTGTTCACTGGTTCACTGTAATGTTTTTGTTTTAAAAAGTATTAAAAGCAAATCTGCTGGTATGTTTACTAGAAATAATAAAAGCTCTTCAAAGTATTTAGCCACTTTCAGTGCGCATGAAGATAATTTAAAAAGTGTTGCTGTTTATCTCGATCATGCCATTTGATAGTTTTTGCAGTGTCTGATAGGTGCCCTCTAAACAGGACTTCCTGCACTGCATTTAATTAAAGACATATTGTGTGCAAGCAAACATAACATTTTTGACATCATTCTGCTAGAACATGAAAGTTTATTGCTGTCATAATTTTATTGTAGAGTTCTGATTTGACCTGACATTAGTCTTCAAGCTGTTACTGTGCTGATAAAAGTAAAACATACAGTTTTGTTGACATGTTTTCATTTCCCAATCCATAGTTTGTTTTGCTTTCACACTGTCATTTGAAGAAACAACGCTGATGCAAAGTTAATTATTGTTCTATGATAATCAGTTATGTACCAAATATCAATCCTTTTAAATGGGTATGCATTATGATTAATGAAAAATATATATTTTTTTCAAACACAATGCTGTTCTGTTAAACTAAAGATATTGACAATGTATGGTTGAGATGTAAACAAAATGGCAGTACAGCAAGAATTACGTCATAAATTGAACACATGAAAACCAGTTCTTTGTGAAATACAAACAAACTTCATTGTTTTGTTTACCAAGAGTTTGCATAGTAGAGTTGATACCAGATATTTATGAGCAGTTGATTAATGTAAAAAAATATATAATAAAAAAATAAATAATAATAAAAAAAGTCATGTGCAATTTTTTTCTCACTGTCTGATGTTATAAGACAAAACTTTTCCTACTTTTTAAGGGTTTTTTTGCTCTTCCTTTGAGAGTGATCAGACAGGAAAGCCAGTAATGAAGCTACACAGCACAGGTCATCAGTCCGGGGCTTGAACCTGTGATGTCCACATTCAGGACTGAGGCCTACATACATGGGTTGTGCTTTTCCACCGCACCACCCCAACGTTTCTTGTTCTAAGTTAGCTAGAATTAGCAAAATTGTATTTTCTAAATTCCAAAAAACATGAGAACATTTTTAGAGCGTTTTTGTGACTTCCTTCAAATGCAACAGTTTATATATTTTTAGTAATTATCAGGGATAACTGTCTTTTAATGCATTTAGACTATAGCTTTTAGACCTGCTCAAATGGAAAATGAGCTTAAGCAACATATTGAAAACCATACCAGGAAAGTATTGGGTAAAGTAACATTTTATTAGCAAAAAGTCATTGTGGTTTCTGAATTTTTTTTTTTTTTTTCTGGGACACTGAATTTTTTTTTTTTTTTTTTTTTTTTTCGGGACACTGAAAATTGTTTTTTTTTTTTTTTTTTGGACACTGAAATTTTTCTTTTTTTTTTTTTTTGGACACTGAAATTTTATTTTTTTTTTTCGGGACTGAATTTTTTTTTTTTTTTTTTTTTCGGGACACTGAATTTTTTTTTTTTTTTTTTTTTTACATGAAAATTCAGAGATTTTTTTTTTTTTCTGGGCCATAATTTTTTTTTTTTCAGTGGCCCTAATCCTCTTCCGTATCGTATCTGTCCATATTAGCACATTTTTGCTAAAATATGTTAAAACATTCAAAAGTGTTGAAGGCTGACGATAATTCACTAATAGTAAATCATTAGCAAAAATCTACGCCGTGGTGGCAAGTAGTAAGTGGCCACTAAACTTGCAGAGTGGCTAAAGCAGATTCCAGGAAGAACCTCTGAGATGCATGTCCAGAAGATGAGTTGTCAGAACAACTAATGTACAATCATCATTTGTGATGTATTTCATTTTTTTCCCAGTTATTTAGATAGTACCTAATATGGAAAAGAATATCTTGGAAAGCGACAAGACAGGCAGTACAGTCATAGCATGCCTTTTTGTACGTGGAACAGAACTGTCACTCACAATATGGCGGCGACTTTAACGTACTATCTTGACGCTCGTGCAACCCCCCTATAAACCAGGATGAGATGGTTTAGCCCAGAAAGATTGTTGCAATGCTTCTTGATGGGCCAGCAGTGGATACCTTGACTGTGGACGGAGTGGCTAGGTTGTAGAGGCATCACATCTGCGTTTTCAGCGGCTCTTGCTACATTTCTCCGGTATATTAACATTGTAGATTTTATTTAGCAAACGGAGAAGCTCTGAAAGCCACCAGAGTCAAAACTAGCGGGACTGTCGCACATTTGGGAAGGTTCACCATCCGCTGTGTGTGCGACGCTTGAGGGACTGCAGGAACCAACTGCACCTTTTCTCCAGAAACTTCATTTGCGTGTGCCAATGAGCCGAAATACCCGAATGCCTTCAAGCTCCGGTTTTAAAAGTGGGTGGTTTTATTTTTATTTTTTTAACCAATAACGTGTAGCGATGAAAAAGACATTTTTATGCGCACAGTAAAGGTGTAATTACCCAACACTTGCAAACATGGCTGCTGTGTGAACAGCAGACAGAAAAGTTTAACACTGACGTGGGAGAAGTTTAGAGCATTCATGTGCAGCTGTCCGCTCAGTAAAATGCTAGGCTTTCGTCCCTAGTTTGGTACCGCCGTCTCTGGACCTCCGAACCGGCGAACGGACTGTGTTGGAGCCGCCTCCTCCTTCGTAGGCTTCAGAGAGTCACCGCAGTGGACTTTGTTGGGAAGCTGTGGTGCCTTGCTTTCCACCCCAGCCTCCAGTGGAGGCGTTTAAGGACTTATCTACTGACTGCAGGGTGTGTTTGGAGCTAAAATGCATTTTTCCATACCCGAAACGGAGGTTCGTTCGGGTGAGAATGGTTCAAGCTACGTGGTGAGTATTTAACTTTTCCTGCTTTGCCAACTACGCTGTTATTGCTTACTTCAGCTGGCTATAGGTCGGGCTAACGTTAGAGCACCAAACGTTTTAACATTTACGGAACATATGTTTATTTTTCTTCTGTCTTGAATTTCTTTGTTGCCTTCAACATACTATAGACATTATATATAGAGAGTCTTCAAAAAGAAATTAGAACACCCTCTATTGAATGTTTATAAATCCATCACTGATTACTGTTATTTTATCTCTGGCAAAGAAAGTGACTTAATTGTAACAATTTACTCATCAAGAAAATGATGGTAAATCAAGAAATATATATATATAAAAAATGTTTTCTATCTAACTAAAACGTTTGGACACCATATGCCCAGCAACTAATCTTTCCCTCTTTGGTTGAAATTATTTTAGTGAGACTTTTCTTGTTGCCATTTACCAGCTTCTCCACTTTCAGATGTGGGGGATGTTAGGGATTTCGTGTACTTACAGCCCATTTACAGTCACCGTCCCTCAACATTTCAGCAAAATTCAACTCTTTCCATTTCTTCTCTAAGGAAGGGATCTTGATATCAACAGTAGCAAGAGTGTAGTTGCTCAGTTATTGACATTTTGGGGGGTTTTGGAGACTTTTGGTAGCATGTTACCAAAAGTAACATGCTTTATCTAATCTGCTCTACCTAATTTTGCTTGGATGGTGTTTTGGATTTCCTTCATCTGTAGATTCTTTTTTTTGTACAACGGGATGGCTGATTTTAAAACATCTTTAATACTTTTTTTAAACCTATTAGTAATCCAATAAACTGGTAAAGTTTGCTTTTTGAAGGCATCAGAAATCTCTCTTCCCTCTTACTTCAGGAGCACCCAGATTAAATGTATGTGATTTAAATGAGACACAACTTTTTCAAAGGATGTTTACAGATGCCCATTATCATGTGCTCCTAATGATGTTTGCCTATGTGTAATTTTGGCCATTTTATGGATGGAATTAATGTTATGGTGTCCTAATAGTACACAGTAACTGTGTTTAATATTCTCGTATTAATTAATACACTCATTGAACAAGCAGTGGAGAAAATTGTAAAATCACAATCCTGATAATATGGACAGTTTTTTTTTCTTCAAAACATTAATTTGAAATTATCATGACAATGATAAATCAAATCAAAATTCTTATCATGGCATGAAATTTATCACGGTAAATGATAAATGATACGATAAATGCCAACCCCAAAGCCAGTTAATGGATTTTTGCCATATAAGTACTTGAAGATATTAACTGACAAGTTAAAAAAAACCAACCTTGTATTTGGGTAATTTAAACAAGGTTCTGTTGTGCCAAACAAGTTCTAACTAGAATTAAGCCCAATAACGATCAAGGGTTTTTTACGCTAACTCCAACCTGCATTAGCAAATAAAAGCTGCTTTTGATAGACAGCACAGCCAGTTATGGTCTCACAAATCCAATAATTTGAGGGGGGGAGGAATGTGGCAACTGCAGACTCACTGGTGGTAACACCAGCTATAAGTAACATGATTTCAGCCCATTAAACAACCTAAAAATAGTTTAGTTTTGCTGCCTCTGGTTTTTTTCATTACCCACAACAGAGCATCAGTTCTTTCAAAAATGTCATATTACACTTTAAGCACTTTGAGAAGATTTTGGGATTGCCACCATGATGTCAAAATCCTTATTTAGTAGAAAACACAGCCAGCATTGCTTTAATTTAGTCTCCTGATAGATTTGCCAAGCCAAAGGAGTCTCAATAGCACAACAGAAACAGTGTGTTTCTTTTTTTTTAAAGAAAAGATCTATGTGGTTATTTTTCTAAAACAATTTGAAAGAAGCACTGTAAAAGTCCATTGTGGTTGAGCAATGCAGGGAGTCGTATTGTCTTGACGCTGACTTCTGAATCTGCTCCCACTGGATGGGTCCAACATTTTCCTAAGTGAACAGTCCTGCTAATGGAAGGCAGTTTCTGGGCCTTTTCAAAGTGTAACTTCTGATTCTCTGAGTAAACATCTTGATTGGCTTTTTCTTGTGCTTTTAACAAAACACTGAGAGAAATAAAGCTCTACGTCGACTACTGTAGTAGTGTTCAAGTAGGAGCAGTGTTGAGATAGCTCTGGAGTCTGCTTGGGTAGGAAAAAAGGAAGTTCCGTTCAAACACAGTTGAAGCAGGAACTCTTTGAGGCTTTGCAGTATTCATTCAGAAACCTTTCAAAGTATTCAGTGTTATAAGGCTGAATAGTTTTCATGATGCGTGGTTTCTCAGATGTATTTATGCTTTCCAGGTGGTTTAAAAATGTCAGCTGCAGCATTTGACTGCTGTTCACATGGCCTTATGCTGGCTGGTTCCAGTGTCAAACACCTGCAGCTTATGACTTTTGGAGTGTGCTTATTCATATTGACAATCACTGCCTTTGGTTCCTGAAGACTGGAAGTAATTTATGCATTTTTTTTTTAAAGGATTCAATCTAATATCAAGCATTTCTCCATGGATTTTGTTTTCCAAATAGAAACTGTTGAAAATTTCCACTTTGAACCTTTTGTGTTGTCATTCATGTATTGTATTTACCTTACTCAGTACAATTTCTGCTGGCCCAGCAGTGGAAAAATTTGCAGTTCAGCTTCAGCTGACAGTCCTGCAACTGCCATTGTGACCTTCTTGTGACCAGCCTTCGGGAAAGGACTTTGCTTGATTATAATATTAAAAGATGTGCTGTGCACATTGGAACTAGTTGGGCACAAAATATGCAGACCTTGCACTAAGCTTTGTAGACTAAGAAGGCACACTTTTTTTTATGGCTGCTTCTCTGTAAGTACTGACCACTTGTTCACACTTCCTGTTTTTTTCTGGTGCCCTTTGTTTTCTTTGCTCACGTGGCTTTTACAGTTAGCGTCCTAAAAAGTCTGAGGATATGTAAAAAGTAAACTTAAGTGCCACTGTATGGTGTGTTGACAGCATTGTTCATTTAAAGCTGCCACAGGCAAAATGAGTCACAGAGGATTCACAGCTTTGTAGTCATTCAAAGAAACGCTAAAGGTTCAGGTTTGGATTTGCAAAAAACAGTTTTTCAGTAGCAGAGAAATCCAAATAATGGGGAGAAATTTTATATAGGTATCATCTTTGCTCAATGAAATTTTTAATTATTTAATTTAAATCTTTTACAACTATTTTAAGTTGCTCATGCTATATATATTTTTTTATTATCATTTATTTATTTTTATTTTTTTTTAATTTTCCAGGTTTTTCAAAGCATTTATTTCTGAAGCCTCAGCAGGGGATAATAAATCAAAGGAGGATGATTATAAGGTGAAGATCTCCTTGGCCTAAAGTTAGAAAGTCAAGCTGGCAGATAATTTTAGGAATGGAGTTAAAATACAAAATTGGGTTATCTGTGCAAGGAAAAACATGCAGCCCTTCCTTTGAACCTACCCAAAGTGCTTATTGTACTCAAAAAATGCAGGGTCATTCTTCCTTCCTGCCTTGATACTGTGTCCATTTGTTGTTGTTTTTTTTAAAACCCCTTCAAATTCCTAAGCAGCTAGGTTTGTAGTTAGAAGCAAGTATTGGTTTGTATCCTAGGCTTTCAGTGGATTCAATGTTTTAAAGTAATATAAAAAATAATTGGATGCAAATTTACCTGCACCAGCTCATTAAGAAGCCGTCAGTGCTGCAGTGATCTGCTGTTAATATTAAGACAAAATTGGAAAGGAAAGAGTTAGTCTCTTCACATCCGAAGAGGATAAATCCTCAGTTTGTAGTTAGAGTTGGTGTAACCTCTGTGGGTGCGGCTGATATTTCTAAGAATTGTTTTGCTTTTTGAGAGTGATCATCTTTTCCGGGTGTTTTATTTATGGAAGGGGTTTCAGTGAGGACTTCTGCCAAAGCACATAATTTGGCATTTCCGTTGCTACACCTGCTTATTGGAACACAGATAAAAATGTGCGTCTTTCTTGTTTAACATCTTGAAATCATTTTATGCTTAACTTGACTTGCTGGTCCAATAAAAACAGGGGTGACAAAACTCAAAGTTTGTCAATCCAAACAAGAAATTTAACTTTGGTTACACTTTGCTGTCAAAGAAAACATTTTAAATATCAATGTATAAAAAAAAAAGAAAACAAAAGTTTCGGGGTTTTTTTTGGAACGTTGTAATGTGCATTTCTGTAAATATACGCAGTCAGATGTTAGACAGAGGTGAAATTAAGGTGTAGGATGTCATTTAGTTCCTGAACACATTCTTGCTAGTTGCGACTTAATTACCATGTTGTTTTCCTTGGCAGAAACATTTGTCAGCGCTTTGCCAAAAAAAAAAAAAAAGTCATGCAGTAGACGCAGACCTGTATGAGATTTTTTCAGTAAGATAACCTTGAGGGAATAATTGCCTGAGCTCCATGAATGCGGAGAAGGACATTATCTCTGGCATCTCATTTAAAGAAACATTTTAGCTTTATGATGGAAGATTTGAACGGTTTTGAAATTGTACATTTTAAAAACCTCTTTATTCTTCGCTTACAATTTCATCTTTTTTAGAAAGCTTTTTAGGAGATTATTTACACAACCTTTCTTCTGTTTTAATCTCTTTCTTTTGATTTGGATCTGCGCTTCCACCTGCAGGCCTACAACATCCACGTCAACGGCGTGCTGCACTGTCGGGTACGCTACAGCCAACTCCTCGGCCTCCATGAACAGGTGAGGCTCCTGCTGTCACAAAGCACCCTCCTCCTAGGTGGCACATTGGCAGCGTAAATACCATCACACTCTGTGACCTTTACTGCTTCTTTATGCTGTATTCTTGTTCTAAATCTGGTTTGAAGCTTTGTGCTTTTTTTCCCCTCCTCCCTCCTTGAAAGCTGTTGCCTGTTCAATGGCAGAATTACGTAGGGGATGTGGAAGGAATGTACTTGGCCTTAGTTACATGTCACCTGCTGAGAAAAGGAACCTAATCTGGGGGAGGGGGGAGACGTGTTTTTTTTTTTTTTTCTCTGAATGGATTAGTTAAAAATTATTATGCAGGAAAACATTATTATGCAGGAAAACGTCTTTCTGGCTGCAAATTGTCTTCAGGAAAGAAAAGCCTGTAAGAAATTAGTCTGGTTGTTAAAATCAACTCATGTGTACCCAAGTCTTGTATTTCTAAACATTTAATGAATCGACAAGAAGCCTAAACTTTACAATCTTTATCCTCCAATCTGTGTCCTCCGGTTTGAGAGTTGCTGTTGCCTGGTAACAGGGTGTGGAAGAGACAGGCGCAAATTTTCCCTGAGCATCAACCCCAAAGGGCTTCTAATGTTGAATGCATGACCCCGAAAACACTGAAGCTAATACAGGCTGCATACTTTACCGTCACTGTTAAGCAATTCTGAATATTTATTGGCTGACTGATTTTCTCTCTGTCTAAATATTTGGTGCAAATATTTAGATGGAAACCAGTGAAAACCAGTCAAGTTCAGCTCCATAAATCCTAAATGAGCTTGTATTCATGCAGGTCAAATTTTTTCGGTGGGTGTTCATGAGATTTTTCTCTGCAGATATCAGAGCTTAACTGTACATTCAACTTGTGCTTCCTCTGTCAAGCTGAAAATAGCACAAGGTGATATTAAGGTATATTGAGGTATAAATTTCCATCCTTCCTTTTGCACTCACTTACCACGGTCCTCTGTCACCATGCTGCAGTATGTGTGGGAGTCAGGACCTGGGTGCTTTTATAGTCTTAAAACATGTCACTTAAGTCCAAAGGATAATTGGGATGTACAGCTTTTGCCTGAGGAAACGTACAGGCTGGAATTAGACCGCATCTGGTGTGAGATTCTGCATTTGTGAGGTTTTAGTTTAGGACTTGGAACTCTTTAAAGAAACAGCTTTCAGATGATAGAAAATGGAAAATGAGGCAAGACGCTGGAAGGCCAAGTAAACTTGTAATCGCCAGACGTTCAGGAATCCAGATGTGAGTTTGCGTGGTATGCACGGAAACTCACAGCTATTTATTGAAAAAATATATCTTAAAATAAACCTGTGATTCATCTCAAATCGCCTGAATCGATCTTTTTATAGCAACGAATTTGAATCATTTTAACTGACGAGATTGCCTCTGTCACCGTCTGACTTCCCTAAGATTCAGGCAGAATTTCTGTAACTAGTCTTGTTTATTCATAAAAAGCCCATTTATATAGTGCAGTTTCTAAGACCTGTCTGAGCTGAACCACTTCTGATTTGCACCCCCAGATAAAAAAGGAATATGGCAGCAATGTGGTACCTACCTTCCCCCCAAAGAAGATCTTCACTCTGACCCCTGCTGAGGTGGAGCAGAGGCGAGAGCAGCTAGAGAAATATATGCAGGCTGGTAAGTTATTCTGTCAGAATTTCTGACTGAAAATAAGTTTTATTTTAGATAAGATATAAAGGTGGAAACTGAAAAAAAATGCACTACTAGTTGGATTTTGGTTGCACCGCAACCTCCATTTCTCTGCTGTGAATGTTATGATCCAATCATGTATAGGATTGAGTCACTGATTATTGGATTTTTAAGTGGTTGATCTCTGACTGATACCATCAAACTGGTATCAGTCGACCCCTGATACCAGTTTGATGGTAACTTTTGCTTAATCTGAAGCAGACCATGAGACTAAGTGTTGATCAGTCCATTTTTAAGAATCTGAACCTATTTTGTGTACATTTCTTAAATATTTTCTTTCCATCTTGTACAAGAACATTTTTAAAGGAGAGTCTGTACTAGTTGCTCCAGCTTCCTCTGTCTTTGTCATGTGAGCTTCTGTGCACTAACTCAGAAATCCCTGGACCACGTCGAGGGTAAACTGCAAAAAGCATCTAAAACACAAGTCAAAGAAGTCTTTGACGTTTTGCAGCTAAATTTATAATGCAGAAGAGCATTTTCTGTAAGTCATCTCGGCACACTGAAATGTGATTAATCAGATATATTTAGTAAACCATTCTAGAGCTTATTTTAGGTGACTTGTCAGAACACAATAGTAACTTTGTATCCTAGTTAACAAGCGTTGAAGTATCACATTAAAACTGATCTGCTAAAACTCTTATTTTCACAAAATATCTGTTGCAGCCAATAAAAATGGAAAGTACAGCACCATAAATATCATTGTAAGTGTAGTGCTGATGAAATGTGGTGTAAATTTTTTTCTTTTCCAACCATTCACACAACACAACTTAAATTATTCTTCTTGTTATTGTGAAAATTCATATTTTACTTATGAGCAAACTGATCTCAGTACCAAGTGATTTGAAATGCTTGGACAAACAAACTACGCCACATGTGGTCAGAGTTAAAAAAAAACAAAAAAAAACGGAGACCCTCATTTATTGTGAAGATTTAAAAAAGTTTCAAGTTAATTTCGATCTAAAACTACCTTTATTTATCTTTATCCATCTGATTGTCATTAAAAATATTTCAAATGTTCATAGTATTTTACAACAAGTTTATTTTGTTTCTATAAACATTCCCTATGATATGTTTAAGGACTCTCTTCAAAGCCCAAATTAAATATTTGTGTGATTCCAGGCATATTATCCAGATTCTTTAAACAGGCTGAGGTGAACTTGCTTCATATACAGATGCAGAACTGGCAGCAGAGCAAAGCAGCGACTTTAATCCTCAAGCACCGGCAGTTACAGCAGAACAACGAAGCGTTGTTCCAGTGTGTGTTTGCTCATAGTCTGGGAGCATACACGCACACACACACACACGCAGGGTGTTCTTGGCCACAAGTCCACTTGGTTACATCATGGCTTTTTACATAGTTATGGAAACTTGGCTGCAGTAAACACAACCTCTTCTGACTGACTCAGAGGGCTCCAAACTTTCACATTTTGCCAAATGTTTCGACTAATTTGTTGAAGGATAATGGCTAATGGGCCGTCACGCTCACACTCACTATTGTAGAAGCTTGGCAAGTAAATACGTGAGTGTTTTTGCTACTAAAATCTTTTATTTTAGGAATGGAGCATAAAAAAAATAGTTTATTCTTTTCTTTCCGATGTCCAATAATGATTGACAGAGATCGAGCAGAAGCATGAAGTTACATGGTACAATGAGGGTAATCATGATGTAAGAAGAAAAAAGGAAGTTGCCCCACCTAAACATGTTTTGACAACGTTCTGAAAACACACTTGACTAATTACTTGAATAATCAAACATGTTTCTCTGTTGCTGACAGAAATCACTCAAGCTGAATAAAGGGTTTAGTCATTAATTGCAATCAGAGTTTTGTCTTCTGTCGTCTTTTTGCAGTTCGACAACATCCTTTGCTGGGAGCCAGTGAGCTTTTTAACAGCTTCTTGAGGAAAGCACAGCAGGTTGGTGTTTTCTTTTTTTGTCACTACACTCATCCTGTTTCTGCCACGCCACATCATTTTGCCTCAACAGTAATGGATATTTTTTTTCCTTTGTTTTCGTCTCAAGTAGCAGAAACTATTATGTCTTGTTCTGTTGTTGTCGCTGTACCTTCTCAAATGTAACCGGTGGGTAAGATGTGTCGGATGACGTGTGCCTTGCATGGAAATCGTAGCGAGAACTGCCTTTTGGCAAATATGTCACCATAGTTGTTTAATGTGGGGGAGCTGGATCCTTTTGGACTAGTATGTCATAGCCAAATTGAAAAGGGTGAATCTGATGATTCATCCTCGATGACGTCTGCCAAAAAACTCTTTGTGCAGCTCCTGAAAATGAGCTGAAGGAATTGAGAGCGTAAGAGCATAAACAGATTTCAAATGAAAGGTTATACGGCTGCACACTCAGGGTGACGCGTATTTGCAAGACTGTGATTCACCTTCTTGGGTAAATTAATTCGTCCAAAGCCACGTACACCCAGTCTGCCCTCCTCTTCTCTTATATAACCATAGTAGTAAGTGTTTGAGCACATCGTCAGTCAGACAGAGGGCTCTAGGTGCAGATTACGAAATGATTGACCTCCCACTGTAGGCGTTTCATCTGCAGTTTTGGTGGGGGGGCTGAGATTCCCCGCAGAGGGATAAGGCAAGATGAGAGATAATCGAGAGGAGGTGATGAGAGACCGCCTGAGGACTGAAGAAGCAGGAGCTGTCGTCTTTAATATCTACTTCAGGGACAGTCAGAAGCTCACATAGTCCTGTCATGTGTGTTAATGTTTTATTGATTTCTCCAAGACATAGCCCATCTTCAGCTCCGCACTGTGATGATTTCAGCACTGATAGCAGTGATTATTTAAGTAATTGATTATTATTTTGATTTATATTGACAATTGATTAATTGGATTTAAAAAAATATTTATTTCTTGCCTAAAATGCAATAGCAGCATTCCTTTAGTTAATGCTTGAATATTTGTAGCAAATGATGTATCTGCAGCTTAAGAATATGCTTGTAATATCAACATGTAAAAAGCTCAGCCTTTTTTGTTTTCTGAACATCAACCCAGTGTAGGGCTGATCTGTTAATTTATTAATTTATTTATTTAATTTATTTTTTGATTACCCAATTTAATAAATGTATAGCAAAAGGTGCCTAATATGAGATTTTATTTCTTCAGAATTTGACCCAGGCGAAGCTAAAACTCTGTCATTTGAGGAGTTCTGTATAGAACATATTAAAGGTTTTTTGTTTTTTTTGGCTTAATTTCTACTGAGTATGTTGTTATTACAGCAAGTGGCTTTTTGGAGTCTGAATACTCCAGTTAATGATTAATTGATTACTAAATTAGTTGACAGTTATTTCAACAATTGATTAATCACAATTAATCCAATTAATCGTTTTAACCCTAGATGACATTTTAAAATGATATCAATATGTACACAACTTCAGGGTTGTTGTGAGTTTTTAATAGTTCACATACAGACTCAGATATATACAGCATACATTGACCTAAGTTTTTTAATAACTGCTGCTGAAGGATGTAGAATATTTTTATGTCCCAGAGCTTTTTAACTTCTTGTTCCTAATAAACACAGAAATCAACGGTAGTAGATGTGGAGAATTGTAGTTACCCGGGAAGTGAAAGTTCTTACTTTCCAACTCTAATGGCTGTTTATCAGCCTGCAGTGTGTTTCATGTATTTGGCTCAGTGTGGTTTTACTTGTGAAAGACTGGAATGTAAACACACAGCCAACCCATGGAGCTGAATTAACGCCTGGATTGTTTTGTGTTGCTCCCACAGGAGACGCAGCAGATTCCCACAGAAGATGCGGCTCTAGACATCTGCCTGTCTAACAGTCAGAAGGTTACGATCAACATCCTGACTTCGGATCAGACAGAGGACGTTCTCGATGTAAGTGGAGAACGTAATTTAATGCACTCTTCTTATGCTACATCTGTGTCTGGAATGAATTTAAAGGAAAGGGGCAGTCGTCTTGATGAACGAAGCGTCATCTGGGGATGATAACAGTTTTATTCTGCTTTACCTCTATTCTTGTGTCCTCGTCTGCAGGAATTTGATCCCTTCGTGTCAGATCTTTTACATGTATTTGGCCATTTTTCAGAGAAAAATGCTGTAGACTCCCAGTGCGCTCTAAGCACGAATCAATCAATCAATCAATCAATCAATGTGCCTGAGCCAAAATCACTAAAATTCATAGATGAACCAGAAACTCAATTCAGCAAACAAACCATGACAAATAATACAGACACACCTCATCTTTACATCCTTTTTGTATTAATCCTCCTCCCTGAAGTCTACGGCACATCATGATATTCTTATTATGCTTTCTTTGTTAAATCTTCTTCAACTCAGAGCTTAAAAACACACATTGGCACATAAATGTTCCAATAGGTCATTTCTGTTTCACCTCTGGGGAGCTTGTGGATTTTGCCCTCTGATTATTATTATTATTATTTTTATAAAAGCTTAACCACAGTTAACCTCTGCTTACATGAGTATGACTCAATAGAACAAAGTTGTACATGTTGTACCAAAACTAAGCATGAATTGAATGTTTCTACAGTTTTAAAACAATAACACATTAGAATAACTTTGTACATCTGTATTGCATATCAGGCAAAAATACTCACATCATGGTTTAGAAATGGTGGCTTTTTAAAATTTCACTTATGAACGATATGAAATTGTTTATAATCTAAATTTTTAGTTTTAAACGAAGTTTCACCTGTTTAATGTTTCATCAGGCTGCTGCAGTAAAGCTCGACCTTCCAGATGACCTCGTGGGATATTTTAGTCTCTTCTTGGTACGAGAAGGGGCAGATGGAAACTTAACATGTGAGTTACATTTCAGTTATCCCATTTATGCTTTATTTTGCCTTGTCCTAGGTTAAAAGATAGTGAAGTTCCTGGAAATCTGTATAAATCTACCTTGTGTTTAAAATGAAATATTTCTGGTGCTAATTTTATCTGCTTGGTTTTGGCTATAAATATTTAAGAAATATATCTTTTTTTTTATTTTTTATTTTTATTCCCCATCATCAGTATAAACCATGATTAGTTTCTGTACGCATCTTCCTTAAAAACGCGCTAATTGACCTAACATCCTAAACTAAAATCTGATTTGAAATGTTGGGGATTTTATTATTAAGTGGTGACACTAGTGGAACAGGGAGAAATGGATCTGCCCCACCTTCCTGTGGGGATAAACACAGCATTAAAACAGCAGAATGGACACACATTTGAATTCTTGCAGGTTTTCCCCAGCTGGGAACTGTTCAGATGGTGTCCCACCATCCCTGGTTGTTTATGGGTGCCATCATTATTTTTGTCCTTGAGACTAAAGATGCCTTCGTTCCTCACTGTTTCTTTTTTCCTGTGTCTCTCTTAGTTGTCCGGAAGCTTCAGGACTTTGAGTTGCCTTATGTATCGATTACCAGCCTGCAGAGCTCCGATTATCACATAATCTTACGGAAGAGGTAAAAGCACCAGTTCCCCTTATGAGTTTCATCATGTCATTCAGAAAAACTCTGTGCTCCAAGTTGATTGTCTAATCCTGTAATTAAGTAGGGTATTTTCTCTTTCTTGGTGTTATCGAAGTGTTATTTTAAATTGTTATTGGTAAACTCATTTCTGTGTTGAACCAGAGAGTTCAAGCTGCAAATCTGTCATTATAGTCGTTCTCAAAGCGACAGATAATTTGAAGAGAGACTTGTTTTCTGTACTGGGCAATATTTATAAATGGTGGAAAGAGAGTGGTTTTCATGGTAGACCTAAAAGAAGTAAAGATAACACAGTGACATGAGATGACCTTTTGTTCCGAGTTGCAGGCTTCCTCTTTCTGTTCAGTATGCAGTTGCTCCAACAAAGTCTGTCTTGGCCGCTTGATCTAATTGCGTAACTCTTTCCTGTTGAATTGACACTTTTTTAAAATCACAAATAAGGCTTAAATGTGCATAAAAAACATTCACATTCTTCTGCACAGAGAATGGGAGGTAGTGATATCTAGAGACTCATGCCACCCTTTATATGTTCACTATGAATTGCAATTGGAATCACTTAATAATTCTATTTAAAATTATTACAATAATGGAAATTTAGACACTTGGTCTGGCCGAGTGTCTCACAACAAAAGAGGAAACATGTCATCTGTAAAACCAGGAAAGAACTTCTGCTGTTCTTCATCTTGTGAGTGGAGGTTAGGTGATGTTCATTTTTCAACCATGTGAATTATTACTTAAAAATGAAAGTGCAAGTATATTTTACCATGAAGTTAGACTGTTTCCTACATGCTCCAAAATGTAATGAGTTGACCTTTATCTCTAACACAACCAGAGTTCAAATTCATGACAATATGAAGAATAAACAGTATAGTTCATAGGAAGGGTAGCCAGTAGAAAGACTCTCTGTTTAAATTCAACATGATTAGGTTTCGAAAGGTACAATTAAAAAAAACTCTTCTGGAACAGTTTATTTTGGACAGACTAAACAACAAACTTTTACCAGAATTGTACAGCACTATTTGATGAAAATCGGGAACAGCGTACAGATGTAAAAATAAAAATAAAATAAATAATAAAAAAAAAAACATACAAAGTGCTTGGCATTGACTCATTTGATAACCACAAGATTAATTGGGCAACTTAAAATTGTAATGTCTCCTGCATACTGAAGTATTCTAGATGGCCCATTAGCCGTATTCTAACTAAGAGCTGTAGACAAGCAGGTAAAATTGATCAAAATGGATTCCTTCAACTAATTAAAGCAATAAATCTACCACAAAAGGCTTAAAAAAATTATTTAAAAATTAACAAAATAAAGTCTGAGGGAGACGGAAATAGCGACAGAAATAGCTAAGAATTAAAAGCGCTGTTTGGTGTTAACCCAACTGCATTTAACAAGAGGTTCTCCATGTTTTCTTTAGCATACTGGAAACTCCTCAACCGGTCTGAATATATTTAGTCGCTATGCCTTATGCTGCATATTATAAAAGTACAAAAACATGAGCAAACATCCCTGGGTTGGAACAAATCCACATTTCTCTGTACAGTCCGAAGTCTGACTTCTCCCTTTGTCAACACAACATATTATTTTAACTTCCTTGGGAGTTTATTCTGTGGTTACCAGGCCTCCTGTGGACTCTGGAGGTACACAGGATGTTTACCTTCTTTTTCCCTGAAGTAAAGTCTCAGTCCTGCTGACCTAGTTTCAGCGAGGGAAGAATGAATGTAGAACTAACAAGTTGAGGAGGAGGATAAACAGACCCCTCTATATGAGATTACAGAATAGGCTGAGGTTAAAACGGATCAGAAAGTTCTCTTCACTAAATAATAAAAATGAAAAGGATTTGTCTACAAAACACTGTTTTTATGTTTATGGTTATAAAAATAAAGACTTAATAGCAACTAAAACTACAGCAGTCCTTTACTGCTCTCCTCTTTTTCACTCTGTTCTGCTCTTCTTTTTTTTCTATCAAATTTCTGATGCTGTCACATCTTTGCTCAAACGTCTTTGCTTCTTTCATATGGTCAACTTAAGTATGATTTTTTTATCGTTTTTTTTTTTTCCCTTTCTTCCAGACCCCATTTAATTATTATTTTTTTCTAGGATTGCCAAAAAATGTCAGAAGGAAGGCAGGCTACAAAAGTATCTAATAATCAAGCGCGTGACGTTTATCTGTCACAGAAAAGCCATTCCAGAAGTGATTTTGATGTTTTCAGAGGAAAACATCAAATCCATAATCGGTTAATTTTTTATTATTGTATATCATATCTATTTGCATCAACATTTGATCTGTCTTTAAACAGAGTTTGTTTGTGTCTTTTTCTTACAAGTATTAATTTGTAAGTATCTCAATCTGCTTAAATCCCTTTGAAGCACATCAGTGTCCAAATTGAACCATTTATCTTCTCTTTTGGTGATTTTTTTTTCCCTCTTAAAAATATGAGCTGTGGGATGTGCTGTGGTGGCGCAGGGGTTAAGCACAACCCACAAATGGAGGCCTTAGTCCTCGACGGCACTGTCGCAGGTTCGATTCCCGGCCTGGCGACCTTTGCCGCATGTCTTCCCCTTCTCTCATTGCCCTTTTTCCTGTCAATTCACTATCAAATAAAGGCCACAAGAGCCAATTAATCCTTTAAAATAAAAAAATATGAGCTGTAATTGTTGTTGATGGTTTAAGTTTTTCTCTATGGTAAACTGTTATTCTTTTAAAAATGTCTTTCATCAGCTACTGGGATATGGCGTATGATGGTGATGTAATGGACAACAGAGTTGGATTGAATTTGCTTTACGCCCAGGTGAGAACCTTCATAAGTTTTCTGAATACGCTACTATTTTCTGCCCGGCTCCAAGCTTTGTTTGCAAAACACAGGGCTCCACCAGTGCCTGGAATGATGTCTGGATAAATATAAAAAAAAGAGCATAATGTCATAGGGAAAAAAAAAAGATTTCTTTCCAGACTTTACTCATTTCCTGCTGCCTGGATGACAAAATGTATCTTTCCTAAAATAAGTGTTCTTCTTTGTTGGTGTTGTATAAAAAATAAAACCGCACATAGTTACCATGATGTCTATATTTTTTTCCTTCATCAATCACTTTATAGCTTGAGTTTATCTCTTTACTCAAAGGTGCTTTTGTTTTAATGGCTAAGTGGGGCAGATGCGCTGTTACTCAAACACCTTAAAGTTTTGTGAATAGATCTTGGCTCATAGAAAAAAGCGAAAACCTTGTGAGCTCTAAGCCACAAACTCGTATAAGACGTAAGGTGTTTTCTTAAAATGATGATTTCATCTATCTACACAGTCTGTCAGTCTGTTTAGCTACTTCCCTGCAGTCTGTTGGTTTTCGCATGTTCTGCAGTAATCAACATTGGTAGAGGTTTCTTGGGGAAAAAACATCAATAATTCAGGAAATTTCAGTCTGGAAAAGTATGAAACTTTATCATGCAAATGTTCTTATTTTAGCACACAGAAAACAAACCTAGATAAGACCTGATTGTGTTTCCATCTAGCATCTGTTGCTTTTTAATCTACTGCATGCCTGCCAGCTCCCAGAACCAAATGGAGGGGAAAAAAACAATTAAACAGTTTTGGCCTTGGGTGGAAAACTGCTTTTCTTCATCTGCTGTGTCCCTTCATTTGCCAAGCTTGACATCAGCTTGACGTGTTGCAGAAGGTGCTTCTGTGTAGCACCTTGAAATCCTTGTGTTTTTGTTTTAACCTGTTTAGTCCAGAGTACCTTTATGTATTGTAATAAACTCTTGTGCTGATTTACAATTTTAAGAAAGAAGTCAAGTTGACAAAGGTTTCTTTTGTATGTAAGAATTTGTTCATATTTTGTGGAGATTTTCCCGCCTGAACAGTTCAGTTTACAATTCTTCCAGTGCGATAGTAAGGTCAGTCTGATTTATTCTGTTCAGTGGACTTTATCTTCCTCCTCTTGCTTCCCCAGACATTGTCTGACATCGAGCGAGGCTGGATTCTCGTCAACAAAGACCAGCACAGGCAGCTAAAATCACTGCAAGAGAAAGGCTCCAAGAAGGAAGTAAGGACTTCTGTTTAAATTATTTTTCACTGAAATGTCACCTGAGTCCAGCTGACACTCAAAAAACGTTGTCCAACTGTAAATCTGTTGAGGACAAAGCTGCCTTTGGTGGATGCTGGTTTGCATTTCACCCAGGTTTTCCCAATATTGAGTTATTTTGCCTATTTAATTGTTTCAAATTTTTTTTTGTTTGTTTGTTTTTCCTTAAGTTCATCCATCTTGGCCAGACCCTGAAATATTACGGCTACTTAAAGTTTGACCCATGCATCACAGACTTTCCCGAGAAGGGCTGCCAAGTCATTGTCAGCGCCGGCAACAATGAGCTCAATTTCCATGTTAAGCTGCCCAATGAGCAGATGAAGGAGGGAAGCTTCAAGGTCACGCGCATGAGGTGCTGGCGAGTCACGTCGTCTGTAAGTGAAACCTGTGTTTGTGAAATCCACTGAGAATTTCTGTTTTGTTTTTTTTTCCTTTATTTTACATTTAGCAGCTGCTGCTTCTTTGAAGTGCCAAGTTTCATGATTAATTTGTTTATTTTTACTTTTTTTATATTGAAATTTTGCAATTTAGGCAAGCACAGCCAAATCGTAACTATCTTTTAAACCTCAGTCTCCTGTTTTTTTCTTCCTTCTTGTTCTTTCCTTTTTTCCCCAAAATGCAACCTGACCTTTCTGGTTTTGAGGCCCACCAGGGGTTTGGAGTCTGCAGATAAATCCTCCCTAGTCATGAAATCTTTTCTTCATCTTTGAAGAAAAACATGTGCACACCTGCATCCGGTTAAATATTGACTTTCTGTGCAGTCAAACTTCTCCATGGAAGCAATTTCTCATTCATGAAGAGTTATGAAGTGGTTAGTTTATTCCCCAAACCACCTGATTTTGTTATGTCTAGACATTTGAGGAATCCTTTATGGTCTAAATATCTCTAGATAAACAGATCGATATTTCTAGATTTGGTATGGAAAATATCTTTCTTGGCTCCCTTCTTTGAGCCGTCAGTATTGACATTAGACGCAGAGGCAACATCACACCCTGTGTTTAAAAGAGAGCAGTCGCTTTAAAAGAGGATTTTTACTCGTTAAACACAGACTCTCTGATTACAGACATCCTAAACTGTTCTCTGTATCTTATTTAGCAGTAGGCACAATTAATTAGCAGTACTAACTGGGAACAGTGGTTTGTGTGTGTTCCCTGTAGCAGAACTCCTCAAATGGTGGGCTGCAGACAGAATCTGGATCTAAATAGGGGTCTTGTACAGAGTTTTCTGATGTTTTTTCTGTGTACAGAAGTAGAGATGAATGAGCGTGACACAAACACTGCAGATTATAGACGAAACTCTGCCTGACTGTCTCTAAAGAGAGAAGAACGGAGGACCAGCTGAATGTTTTTATTCAGATGGAACCGAAACTAGCAAAGAATAAAATACTTTTTTTTGTTTGTTTTTGAGGCGTTGTACCAACAGTCACCTAAAATTGGAGCACGTAAAAATATCAAAGGACCCAATTTGACAGATCCACCAGTTAATTGGCAATAACCAACTGGATGGTTCTGAGTCAATAACCAACTCAACAGGTGTTAGGACAGGCTGACAGCAGGGGCTTTGATTGTTGAGATTATTTAAAATGGAAAACATGGGGAAATAATTGTTTTTAGACACTGACCTTAATAGAACTTGAGGACTTTTAGAGGATGTACATTCTTACTTTGAACTAGATTTCCAAAAGGTGGCTGGCATTTCTTCGATAGGGGTTAAAAGCTAAAAAATAGAGCAGCTATGCTGTAAAGCATCACGCTACCTGAAGTAACAGGCTGAGTGATCAGCAGACATTCCTCTGTGGAAACGATTCACCATTTCATTTTTAAATAGCTTCTTAGATCTGCATGCTTCCTCTTACCTCATTTACATTCACCTCACTGGTACTAAAAATGGCTTTAGACTTTGAGTCTTCACTCAGTAATAACATCCACACCAAAGAGTGTTGTTGTTGTAGTTGCTACTTGTTAGCGTCTTGATATTGTGCTTTTTGTGACCAAAAAAAGCAATCAGATATCTGAGTTTCTGACTGAAAATCAACCAATTCTGGTCACTGCTCCTTTTCAGGGGTTTCAGTTATAGCTGTAGTAAAAAAATATTCTTTGATGACAAATAGTGCGCAAATAAAATCGTCGAAATTTCTACCTTTCTATTGCGCTGACAAAAATTGCCACTGTTAATTTAGTCAACATTTGCAGATGCAGCACTGTGTTCAAATGGGGATGGTTCACTTTTGTATTGCATTAATATGCAAGCAGTTGCGTATCAGAAATGGTATTTAGATTTTGTAACAAATTTGCTCACGGATCTCGACACATGGCAGCACATAAAATTAAAAAGCCTCTTGGCCTGGTTGATTACAGACGGAGAGTCCCGACGCTGCCCAGCAGGGTGATTAATTCCTCCGCTCACTCTGAGAGGTCAAAGTCATTTTAATGAGCCCTTTCCTGTCCAACAAAATATCTCCAGCATCTCAGGTTACCTGTAAACGCCGTGCGTGTTGGTGCATTTGTTTTTCCTTCTGGGTGTTGTGTTTTTGTGAGTCTGATTAGCATTCCTCAGAGGAAATGCTCTTAGTGAGGAGCTCAGCTTCTTGAAGTGTTGATTTCAGGGATCTTTAGAAAAAGACAGTTTTGATTTCATTTGAAAAACGACATTGTAGATGAAAACATGTAGACAAGGTGTCTCAAGAGTAACTCTTGCATTCCAGGTTGTGCTTGTGTTCTGGATTGTATTTTTAACAAATAAACTCAAAATAAGATTGGGGTGTTCTGTTCTGTTCTTCTTTATTTTAACTGCAGCAAGTCCCTGTATCAAATGGTACGACTAATCCCTGCAACTCGACAAAATGTGAGGTGAAGCTGGAGCTCGCCTTTGAGTATCTAATGAGCAAGGATCGCCTCCAGTGGGTCACCATCACCAGCCAGCAGGTAGGTGGAGCCTGGTCAGCTCAAATCAAATTAAAAAATATTTTGTTGATCCCAAAGGGAAATTAAATGTTGTTGTAACTCATGATAATTCAGATTCTTCAAAGAGTTATTGTAGATGGTGATGACTGTTGACAGGGAAGATCTCTTGTAGGAACTTTTGTGTTCTCGGCTCTCGCATAAAGAAATTGCTCAAAAGGCGAAGCCTGTGTGAGAAGCTGAACGATTTCTTCAAGGCACAAAAGCTATTACTTTGGCATGTTAGCCTTGAGTTCCTGTAATTAGATATATTAGACTGAGTCATGACTCCCACTGCTGTACCTTTTTATATTTATTCTGTTAATAAAATTGGCTTTGTACTTGTGATTCCAGGCAATCATGATGAGCACTTGCCTTCAGTCTATGGTGGATGAGTTGATGGTGAAGAAGTCAGGTGGCAGTATAAAGAAGGTTTGCGTTAATAAAAATGCATAAATACATTTCACGTCCTCTCTGTTGTGTAAAATTAATTTGGATTTATTTTCATTAAACTGCATTTACTATTGGGGTTAATTATTTAGCATTAAATTATTTACTTAAATCATGTTTTTTCAATTGATGACTGTAAATTATTTTGTATGATTATTTAAGCATCAAACATTTTAATTAGTAAATAATTTTCCAACATTAAATACATTTTCCTATAATTTTGAGTATTTTTTTCTCTCTTTTCTCTTTCCAGATGCTGAGAAGGCGACACAATGGCTCCATCCATCGGTCTGACAGTCAGCAAGCTGTGAAATCTCCCCCTCTACTGGTGAGTAATGGAATAGCAGGCTGATTGTCTTTGATGATCGAGATGACGGGTGTAATAATTTTTCACTTTGACTTATTTTTTTGGGGTCACAGGACTCCCCTGATCCGAGCCGAGAACAAATTGTCAAGCTGTCAGTGAGTATTACTCTGTCCTCTTTCTGGTCTGTTGACATCAAACTAAAGAATGTTTGATTTATTTTATTTTATTTTTTTATCCCTTAAAGTTTCAACCACTCATTTTTATTTTTTATTTTTTCAGACCAAGCTGAATTCGGTGTCTCTCAGAGGGATCAGCGCATCCAACTCTGCAAATGATATCAGCGGCGACGACTTTCACGGCAACTACGCCTTCGAGGGAATTGGCGATGACGACCTGTAACGCGCAAATTGCCCTGCTTCCCTTCTTCACTTCACCAGTAACGACTAAAGCAACAAAGATCACGAGCTGAACTGAGCCGAGCGATCCACACAAGGCATCCACGTCTGCAAGATTGTAGCTTCTTCCAAGAGAACTTGCTGCCTTAAAGCTTCCATTTACTCTTTCACCACCATTTGCTCTTTTAGACTCTAAAAGGCTCGCCCCGATTAGTTTTCTTATAATCATTCCATTAAGACTTTTTAAGTCATATTGATTTTTACATGAGGAAAACCTTTCAAGTGGCTGCATGTTCCATCTCCAACCAGAGCCAAATGTTTGTTTGTTCGTGTAATGTGCAGACCTGCCACTAGTGATTATATCCCAGAACAGGGGGGGAAAAAAATATAGTGCTTGCAGTGATCCAGCAAATGTGTTAAAATATATCTCACAACTACAGAAAATCTAGACCAGCTGGTTCGCCATATAGATCAGTGTTTGGCTTTTCAAACCATGCTTCTAAAACGTTTCCTGCTACTCTTGTTCCAAGTTAGAAAAAAAGAAAAAAGTCCAGTTAGAAGAGGTGTCACTTCTCCTGCCTTCAGAAGCAGTCCGATGCCTTAACTTGTCACTCACCGTAGGTTGAGAGCAAACATTTCAAACAAGAAGAAACTTGATGGAAGGTTATTCGAATTGGTGGAGCTGCTTGCATTTGCCAAGCCCATCATTTTGCACAGTATTAAAAATAGTTGAGCTGATTTTTTGAGCTGAGGCTCGAGCGCGACAGTAAAAACATGAAAATCCATTTTCTTTTTTTTTTTAAAGGTTTTTTAAGGTTTCTCATTAATGCCAAATTATAGTTTACTAAAGCATTTTGCACAAAAATAAAAAAACAAATTATGATAATGTCACTTTTTATATTCTGTACTTGCAAGTAAGCATTCTGAATATGTACTAATATCTGTATCATTGCTTATTGTAATCAAATAGCTTAAATATAATCTAAGCTGTATGAAACAAAGCCTACATGGACCAACGTTGATCATGTTTACATGATGTTTGGGGGACGTTTTGGTTTAAATCAAGTGTTTACAAATTTATCGTGATTTTTCTGTCTTGTTCTGTTCTGACAAATGATCCTGAGGGGAATGTTCTCTGAATTATTGTGATTTGTTGGTTGTTTCAATCATGTTGAATGTTTTAATTAAAAAGAATGGTGCTTCGAAGTGGCTAATGTAATCAGAGTTGCTGTAATGAACAAAGTTTCTACAGAGTAGGCAACAAATTGAACATATCTCACTGTTTAAAAAAAACAAAACAACAAAGTATCATGTCGCCGCTGTTGTCTCGGTGAGTTATGAGGCCATTAAATGTAAATCAGTGCCAACGGATCAACAGCTTTACTCTTACTGGTAACTGGAATGACAAATGATGCAAATGTTTTCATCCTTTGGCTGCTTTCATTCTTTTTACTCCCTCTGTTTTTTTATAGATAGGTCAATATCAACAAAGGTCATTTTTTTATTTTCTTCTTTTCCTGTCACTTCAGAGTTCACAGCGCTGCAAGATCCTGATTGTTGGTAAATGTGTACGTGCCAAATCTGAAAAGTGTTTTCTTTTTTTCATCAGCGTAATTTCAACATAAATGTCAAAATTCATGAATAATCATCAGATGCTAAAATAAACTCAAAAGATTTGCTGACCGTGTGACTTGTTTTACATCATTTTTACCTAGCAGTCATGCCAAAACTAGTGGAAAGAAACCAGTTCTTTGAACAATTTATTTTGGATTTTACCCTTGTGGTTCATACTTAAAACTGCAGTATGTAGCTTTAGTAAACATTTTTTTTAACATATTAAAACTCACTATGTTAAAACAATATGAGAAAGATAATCTGAAAAAAATCAAGCTCCTCTGCCTAATCCCTGTGATCCTACTACCACCTGCAGACATACACGGCTCTGTTAGAAACAACCAATCAAAGGCAGGAGGAGGGTTTTGTGCTGTCAATCACCCTGCCCATTGCTCCCTGCTAGCCTTCATCAAGGTTCCCACACAAGTCAGCAGGGATTGCGCCAGCTAATTAGCATGGCCACCGATAACGGCGGGTAAACTGTTTTTCTGTAATGGTAAGTTGTTTCTCTGCCATTAGCGCATTCAGCAGCGTGTACATGAGCATTATTGCACACGCTAATGCACACACTGCTATACATTAGTGTGGCTCTGACAGGTTATTCTGACTGGGAAGGGTGCATTGGCTGATGAACTAGACTTTTTTTTCAGTTTTTTTGTCACGTTTCGCTATCGCGACATGGTGACCGTTTTAATAAATATGTAAATAATATATACACATTGTTTATAAAAGTGACAAACTGTGGCAATTAACCACCATTTAACCACTCACATGGAGAGTAGAGTTTTCAACGTTAGAATTTTTATTTTGAAAAAAAATATGTATCTTGCCTAATATGCATCTGTTCAGACATGCGGGTTGTATTATTGAGATTATTTAGCCCATAGAAGCTGAAACAAGTTATAGTTGTGATGAAAAAAACCAGACAAATTTGATTGTGTGACCAAATGCTACGCTTCATGCAAAACAAAGACAGAAAAACAGACAATTAGCTCGATGTTTTACATCCAACGATGCGTATTCCAGGTATTTATTTCAAACTCCTCATTTAAGGCATTAACGACGTCGTAAAAACAGAAACGCCCACTTGCGGGAAATATAAATCCAGGGGCTCATTGTGACATGTCGAGTTTGCAACCTGGAAATGTCTCCCTTGCATAAAATAGTCATTCACAAACACTTAACATTAAATCACAGTTCTTATTTTCCAAACATGGCAGCTAAATGACACGGCACAGTCAAAGAAAAATGCACTTTAATGTGCATTACAGCCACATTAGAGAAATAAAACTATCACTTGTTCACATGCTTTCTATTTGATTAATCTCTTTTCAGGTTAAAAGAAAAAAAATCTCACAGTAAATAGCAAACTAAATTAAAGCAGAGGTCTTCCGTTGAAAGACTGTCATCAATGACATATGTTGCTAAGCTGTAAAAGTTACTGATATGTTAGGAGAAGAAATGAACCTGAAACATTGCAAATAAAGCTAATCTCTAGGCTGCATGTAAAGTATTTAAATCAATGCTTCACCTGGCAATATACTGTGCTTTTTCTCAGTTTTATATGCTAGTGGTTGTCTCCCCTTCTCTGGATTTTCTTTTCTTTTCTTTTACTTTTATGGTTGGCTCCTCTACATCAAGAGGATCCGGTTGAGGCGGCTTGGTGATCTGGTCAGCATGCTTTCTCGAAGATAGTAGGTGGATGGCTCCTGGTATATATCGAACTATTTCACAGGGAAACCATTGGATAAAATAAGAACATATCAATCTGCATGTGAGATCAATTGTTGCCTGCAGCACAACTGTAGTCTTTTTCTGTCTATTGGCTCTCTGTCGATGCTAATGACCCGGTTTCACCATTGAGCTCTGCAAACAATGAGTACATCTAAACGATGCGGAGCGCTGAAACTACCATCTAAAGTGACAGCAAGTGAGCACAAAAGGAAGAGCAGAAAGCAGCATGTGGACAATTTAAAGCAAACACGGAAAGCGTCTGAATTGAATGCAAGAAGTACGCTGAGTATTGTGTGAACAAATGCTGATCAATTTCACAATTAGCTATACGCGTTTTAAGTCTTTAATTTATTGCTTTTGTTTCAAGTTGGCACTTTTTGATCAGCAGTAACGAAAAAAATCGATATAAACGACACTGAGCAATACGTTTTGCTATACGAGGAAATGCCCTGCTACAACAATCTAAAGGCTGGAATCTGAAATATGCACCTAAAGTAACAGAACAGCAAGTTTAACTTTATTTTGTCAAGAGTTAATCTAGTTATACTCAGAGGAACACAGAGCTTTATAGATGTCAGAATTATTGAGCTTCAATAAGCACGGTGTAAAAACTGCTTGTAGTAGATCTATCAATCAATCAATCAATCAATCAATCAATCAATCAATCAATCAATCAGTCTAGACCAGTGGTGCCCAAAGTCGGTCCTCGAGGGCCGGCATCCTGCACGTTTTAGTTCTCTCCCTGGTAGCACCAACAACCTTTTCAGCATGTCAGTGTTCTTCTTAGGCCTTCTAATGAGCCATTATTTGATCCAGGTGCTTTAAACCAGGGAGAGAACTAAAGCATGCAGGATGCCGGCCCTTGAGTACCGACTTTGGGCACCCCTGATAGACCAATGAAGCAGAAGACGGCCCATCAATATGGTGCTAAATTAAGTCTTAATCAACACATTTCTTTCCTTTTACAAAGTGTAGAAGATTTTGGCAAAAAGAAAAAAATATGAAGTAAATAAAAGTAGACTATTTGAGTGAGGGCAGCATTTAAATTACTGGCACATTCATAAAGACAAACACAATTTCTGTACTATTAAATAGCACTTTGATAGCATTACATACGGCAATCTGAAGGCATATCACTAACGGAGCTTGAACTTGAGTAAAATCAGAAACAAAGCAAACAAAAAGCACAATAAAGACGTCTCCAAAACCCATCTGCTTAAAAGCTGCATTGTCCGGTTCTGGGTCGGTACAAAATTGTCACACTTAAGAGTAAAAATTTCATTTAGAAGAAAAGAACCAGACTCGGTACCAATTTGATTTGATTTGCGTTTAAAATGAACCAAAACAACTAACCTGTGCATTAAAAATGTTTTAATGACTTGTCAGGGCAGCTCAAGCAGATAAGGGAAGGAGTTCCTCAAGGATGGCAATATTTGGTCGTGTCATCGTTCAAATGACAACATGCATGTAGCGTGAGGGTGAAATATAAGTATCTGATTACACAGTGAGACAGAGGACTTCCACAGAGTTCCCTTTTTTTATGTTGACATGAAAAAAAAAAACTGTAGAAAATAAACACTCAACCCAAAAAGGCATCAAAAAAATGTAAAAAAATGAATTCCTAACTCTGCCAGATTCCACTTACTGAACAATTAGCAGCCATAGAAGAGATCTGACGCAACACTGACAGATAGACGCACGTTAAAACCATAAAAAGGCTCAGTGAAAACAATCAAAACAAGTTGCTGGTAGCTTAGTTTTGCTGTGTTAGAATTTATGCAACCTTAAGTTTGCAGCTTGAGTGTACAGCCAGCTCCCGGCTCCCGTGGCATGTACTGCATATCAGCTCCAACTTCTTTTCTGTGAGTCTGAATGCCGCCTCCCATCACTTTCCTCCTGTCCTCCTCTACGTCGGTGCCGATCATGGGAACTTTCACCCAGCCGTCAGTGGCCACGCCATGTTTTTTCTGGTGTCTTTTGTAGTTGTCCCAGTGGCCGGTGGTGTAGCCGCACTCCTGACACTTGTACGGCTTCTCGCCGGTGTGCCGCAGCATGTGCCGCTTCAGGTTCATGCTCTGGTTGCAGCTGTAGCTGCACACGGGGCACTGGAAGGGCTTGGCGCCCGAGTGGACGCGCTGGTGCCGCTTGAGGTTGGCCAGGTTTCCGCAGGCGTAGTCGCACAGATGGCACTTGTAGGGCTTTTCTCCCGTGTGCACCCTGTGGTGGCGTTTGAGGTTGTCAAAGTGCGCCGAGGCGTAGTCGCACTGGGGGCACTTGTACGGCTTCTCGCCGCTGTGAGTCTTCATGTGGCGCGCCAAGTGGTTGGGGTAGTGGGTGAGGAAGGGGCAGGCGGCGCAAGTGTAGACTTTGTCACTGCGCTCACCGGGGCTGTTCGGAGACGATGAGGAGTCCTTGGTCAGCATTTCAAGGGTACACTTGGCACAAATCTGGGCCGAAGAGCCGTCCTCGTCCTCCAAGATGACCCCGCATAGCCGGCAGGTAAAAGGGAAAAGTGGAGTCGGGAGCGACGGGCCTTCTGCCACGGCCCCTCGTGTAGTCCTGCTGCTACCGCTGGCAGTCATCTCCAGCAGAGAGGGAGGCTGGTGGCCAGGAGCTGGGTTGGAGGCAGGGATAGGGGGTGGAGATGCTCCCTTCAAGTTATCAAAGACCGACAGGTAGTCACTGTTCTGGGCCCCCAAACTCAGATTAGAGGTTGGCCTCGCAACCTCAGAGACTTATGGGGAAAAAAAAATAATAATAATAATTACAAAGTGAGTTATTATGTCATATGAAATATATTTCAAGACAGTTATAGATACAATTTAAAGTGCCTTGTAAAACATTTACATCCCTTTAAAGCTGCATTATTTAACTTTTATTTTAAAAAAAAAAGCTTTCTACATTTTTAAAACTGAGAGAATAACATGTGAAAGGTAATCTATGAAATGTATACGTATATAAATATATACGTATATATTTTTAAATCAAGCTTCTCTGGCTCCTCCCAGTGGTCCATTTACAGAAATCAGAGCCAGGAGATCTACAGATCCTCCCCCACGTCAGAGTCTGCTGTTAACGCGCAGGCTAGCGAGAATGGCCGCTGATGACAGCAAGTAAACATTAATCTTTAACATCCTGTAACATTAAGTTGTTTCTGTGCCTTCAGGACATTAAGCAGCGTGTACACTTGGATGATTGACAGCCTTAAGACCCTTCATTCTGGCTCCGATTGGTTGCTTCTGACCAAGTGGTGTATTGCTACAGATGGCAGTAGGACCACAAGGGTGAAGCCATAGGAGTTTGATTTTTTCATAGTTTATGTTAAGCTGACATGATATGGTAGCAGTTTTAACAAACTTGCAAAAAACAGAGAGTTAATTACAGTCATGTTACAACCAACTTCAATTAAGTTGATTTTTTTGTGTTGTCCAGTAGTTAAAATTACAGGAAGTCTTACCTGAAGCACCAGACACTTCCTCATTGGGTCTTTGCTCACTCCCAGGTCTCTTCAGGCTGTTGTGGCCACACACAGGTTGAGGTGGGGCGTCCTGTCCCACCACTGCAGAATGCATCTGGGGCAAATTAGGCACATGCATGCGCTGGTGCCTCTTGAGGTTTCCGAGGGAACTGCAGGCGAAAGCGCACGTGTCACATTTGTAGGGTTTCTCCCCAGTGTGGATGCGCAAGTGTCTCTGCAGGTTCACCAGCTGGGCTGAGGCGTAAGTGCACAGAGGGCAGTTGAAGGGCTTCTCCCCATTGTGCGTCTTCATGTGACGCTTCACGTGGTTGGCATAGCGAGAGGAGAAGCCACAGAGGTGGCACGAGTGCTGCTTGAGCAGTCTGTCCTCAGCGGACAGTTCTTCCTTGTCACCCACCCCGTTCCCCAAGCCCTCACAATCGGGCTGGGAATCCGCACGAATCTGCAAACCACAGCGAATCCCGCCGCCGCTCCCGAAAGGAGAGCAGAAGTCTGAGCTTTTCGCCTCCCTGGAGGCTTTGCAACACCTAAGGCAGTAAGGCCCAACCAGGTCCATGCCCGGGCCGAGAGGTTCGTCGCGGAGCTGTCCGCAGCCCCTACAGGACAGGTAGGGAGGAAAAGTTGGCTCGGATTGAGTCCCTCGGCTCTGGCTTTCCCTCCTGTTGTCACCTGTGCTGCGCGAGTTGTCCGTTTCACTTTCCATACTGAGCTGGCTGTAGGAAGAGCTCTCCTCATCACCCAGAGGACAAACGGAGAAACCGATCTCAGCAGCTACTTCTGTAAAACAAAAACAAACGCATTTCATCCTAGAAGCCCACATAGTGAATACAACTCTCACAAATGTGCACAGCTTAAAAAAAAAAACAAAAACCATGATTATGACATGAAGTTTGAAGAACAAACACAATGCAGTTAAAGTCTTTTTTAGATTCAGTTTACATTCCTCATTAAGAAGGTATTTTCTATGGAACACTGCTGTTTGCATAAGTGCTCCATAAAAGTGGCTCCCAGTTCAACAGACAGTACAAAACCACATTTGTTATGATTCTATCTACGGTATCATAAAGTAGTGTTTATACACCTTGAATTTCTCCTATTGAGCCATAAACTTCTGTTGTTTTTTTACTGAGAGTTTCTGTGATCGATCAACACAAGGTAGCACAACATTCTAAAAGGGTTTTCATTTTTTCACCAACAAATATTAATCTTTTATAGTTTTTAATCAATTTGCTTTGATACACTAAAAATAAAATTCCTTTTCCCATGGGTACTACTAAAACAATTATTGGTTATGCACCTATCAGCTTTGCACTTGTGGATGCATCTCAGGCTTGATCAGACTGAATGAAGAGCATCACTAAACGGCAATTTTCCAGTCATACGGTCTTTTGTGTGTATGATAAAAGTTTTATATTTTTCTAACAAGAACACTTTCTGCCACTTTACTTTATGGCTAGTGGAAAACTATAAACATGACTATGTCTTAATTTCTTACAACCTCTGCTGACTTCTTACTTCTCTTCCATAAAGGCCATGTCTCTGGAATGTTAATGGAGGTTAATAGTTGTTCTTTCAACAACAACTATTATTAACAGTGACATCCCAATTTTTTTTGCTGCTTCTGCTAAAGCTGGGTGTGCAGTTATACCACAACAACTCTTTAAGCAAACTTGGATGATATGAGTTATGAGATTTAATTTCCCTTTGGGATGAAATGTCTTTGGATTTGAATTTGTCTAAATTGAAAAGCTCCATTAATACCAAAAATAGATTACTTGTTTATTAATTGTTTGAGCTGAATTTCTACAGGGCTAGCAGAGTGAAGGGGGCAAACACAACGCAAACCAAATTTTTCGGATTTATAATTTTAGATCATTTTTAAAAAGTGTTCTTTTTCTCTCCACTTCACAATTATGCACTATTTTTGTTGGTCTATTATTTAAAGCCCCAGTATATTACATACATGCATTTATGGTTCTAACATGACAAAATTAGGAAAAATCTAATGAATAGGAATACTCTTAGTAATCAGACGGTGCATATATTAACCAAACACTGTGGATGCATAGAGTGAAATGAGCCAGCTCTTCCTTTTCACTACATTACGGTGAGCTTTCAATATGTTCAGGTCACTTTAACTATGTTAAGACTTAGCTATGATAATTCCTATGTACCTGTTCAAACAAGCTCAGCTGTTTCTCAAATTAAAACCTGACCACAGAATTCATTTCAAACTTCAGTGCACAGCGGAGGCATTCAGGACAGGGGTGGCGCTGTGCCACACACAGCTACACAAACAATGTTGAGTTTAGAAAACAGATTTTAAAAAACAGATTAAAGAGAAGAGGTGGAAAAGTAAATGTAATCACATTTTTGTAACATAAAAACTCACTTCCTTATTGTCCCTTAAGTGATAACTTGTAGCAAAGAAAAAAGAACAAAACTTTCAGGTAGACAAAGCCTCACTTCACAGTAAAATCCTTTTAGTGAATGAAATGATACTCACAGACAAAGCCGAAATAAGAAATAGCCGAAAGATAGAAAATCTATTTTTCCTAGGTAGTGGAGTAAAAAAATATTCAATGCCTTGACATGCCGAGCTCTCGAGGGCCGAACGAGCAGGACTGAGACCACCTTCCTCTCCAGATGCTGAAACACAAAGTGAGGAAGGGGAGATCTGGAGCTGGCCTTTTATCCCGGCCCATGAAAACCCCTCATGGATGATTACCAGGCCTAATGATAATGATGATGACTGCAATGGCGAGGCTGCTGCTTCTGATGATGATGATAATGATGATGATGATGAGGGCAGATGATGATGATGATGATGATGAGGGCAGAAGATGATGATGATGATGATGAGGGCAGAAGATGATGATGATGATGATGAGGGCAGAAGATGATGATGATGATGATGATGATGATGATGATGATGATGATGATGATGGGTAAAACCATAATGGAGGTAGAGAAGCGGGAGCAGAGGCAGCACATGATGATGAATAAATGCCTTCTTATGACGATGTCCTTGATGGTAATGGTTCCGTCTTTATGACCCTTATATAATGTTCGTGTCTCAGCTCCTTCTTTCGCTTTCTTGTTTTTCAGTTCACTCAGTCTGACAAACAACCATGCAGCGAAATGTGTGCTGCCTGTTACACACCATCGCCAAAAACTGCAGCGATGTAGGTGGAAAGCATAACAAATAGAAAAAACAAAGTGACTAACAAATTAATAAAAACACTCCGGTCGTGTGTCAATCCTTTCAGCTTGTGAGACGAGACAAAATAGAATCCAGAGTTCAAGAGAACAAAAAGTGGAAAGACTTTGAAAGAAATCTGTGAACCGCTGTCTTTTGTTCTTACAACTGGGTTTCAAACCACAAAAGATGACAGTAACACTTCATATGACAATATTTTTCCCCCTGACATTAATAAATTATATGATGTATTAATTTCCTTACTAAATGTCGGTAAACGTTGAAATACTCCTTTACTGGAACTTCTAATTACATAGCAATTAATTAGATGACAAAAGGCTGAGAAATCATTAAAACATTATTTTTTTTCACCTTTTAGCACAATATGAAAAATTTTGCCCTTCCTGTTATGGGAGGACAGTTTTATCTTCATACACATGAAAACTTTTTAAGAAATGGCAACTTATCAACTGATCATTAGTCAATCGTTTATCAGTCAACTTTAGATGAACTCATCATTCATCAATAACTTTTATCCCTAAATATAATGCATCCAGTTTAATTTTGACTGTTATAATTTTAAAAACTAGCTTTAAATCAGAAGTCATCTTCAGCATCATTAGCAGGCTGTAGCCTAGCTCATCATTTCCATACCTAGCGTTCAAGTTTGTTATGACTTATCTGACATCGAATATTATTTTTTGTAACTGGGAATCTAAAATGCAGCAACCTAAAATCTTACAAGAGGTGGAGACTTCTTCAACACCAAATGACTGCAATGGAAAGTGTTAAGCTAAACCAGATTTCCTCTAGACAAGAGATACATTGAGTTTTAATATTAGAAGATGAATTCTGGAAATACAAAAATTTGTCTGCAGTTTTTTTTTTTTTTTTTTTCATACTTATCCACACCGTAAAAATAATAAATTCAAACTCACCATATTCCAGACAGTGTAGAAACCCTGGACTTATGTTTAAATTCAACATAAAACCAGACTCAGATTTACTGTTTTTTTACACCAGTTTGTGAATTTAAAAACAAAGACACAAACTGAGTTTCTAAGAAAATAAATAAATAAATAAATAAAAGTCCCACAAACCTGCAAACTTTTCCAAGCCTAGAATTCTGTCGTGATCTGCATCACCAAACACAAGGTCTTGTTCTAGAAGGAAGTCTGTATCTAGGGGAAGGTTTCCAGGAGCGTCAGCAGCTACACCATCTTCACCATCCACTGTGGTCAGAAACGATAAATAAATAAATAAATAAATCATACATTTAATGATTCGATATATTTGAAACAGTCCACATAAAGCCTTTGGTGTTTTCTCCAAAGACACTAAGATAAACAAAAACTGTTAACAGTGGCCAAATGTTGCTTTTTTATTGTAACTACACCAGATGACATCTTAAAATTTAATTTTATAAGATTTTATTACAGTTTCATAATCTAACACCGACTCTTCCATAAAAACGACACCTCTAATTTAAGTCAACAAAATTACTGGCACCTACATATTGTAAAATACTAGTAAATATTGCAATGTTTTGAAGAAATTTTCCCTTTTTACTTTTTTAGGTTGATGAGAAATGTAATCTGTGACTTTCTTTCCCCCCCAAAGGGTCTAAATGTGACATAATACATTGAATTCTGTTTGCCACTCTTCAAAATAGGAAAGAGAAGAGACGATGCTCTTTCAAGAAAGGCAGATGAGTGTTAAATCTTCTTACGACAGGAAATGGCTTCATGAAATTACAAGTAGCTTGCTCATCTCTTCTTGGAGAAAAAGCATATGTTTACCATCCGAAATGTAAATATTTGTAATTTGCTAAATGCTACTGAGACTTAGATGAGACTAAAGCTTGGGACACACTACATGACTTTCACAGTCTTTACAGATTTTGGAAAGACTGACTTCACACTAACAGACTTTTGCAACTGAAAAACGTAACTAAACCTGTTGAGGGATTACAGACTATGAGATTTATCAAAACAACTAAAGCCAGGTAAACATATCAAATTTCCAAGGGCAACAGTTTGATGGGTAAAACAGATCCATAGGTGGGGCTAAAAGAAGATACTTTCCCGACAGGGGAGTCGGCGCTGTATTTCTGCGCCGACTCCTCTGCTTCTGGGCCGATTTCTTTTTGAAAGGTCCTGAGAGCGTTGGTGTGCGTTTGTCTCTGCCAGGAAATCAAAAACCAGTTTTCAATGGACCTTTTACCAAGATAATGATCCAGAAAACTCCCCAAACTGAACAGAAACGGTTCACCGAACATAAAAAGTAAGTCCCCTGAACTAAATCCGACAGCAAACTTTTGGGTGAACTGAAGAAAAGAGAGCACAAGAGGCGACCAGGGAGTTTGGATTATATTGTTTTTACTTTACTAAATCACGTATGGAAATACCAAGTCCTCTCCTAATAGTAAAAACGCAGTACAAAGAGTATGAACAATACACAAAAGTCCTTAATCTAAAAAAAAACTCAATATGTCAGGGGCATATTGAGTTTATGAAGAATGTATCAAATACATTGGGTACATCTTCAAAATACAGATCAATAATGTAGTCATATTTTAATTTCACATCAAACTATAAAAATGATAAAACACAAAACAAAAAGAGCAAAACCTTACATCTTCTAAAATCCTTTCTGAAGTCGTTTTTAAATAAGTTTGAGAACAGCCCAGTTATAACTGAACAGCTGATCTTCGAGTCAATTTGATGTGAAGACATGGATCGAGAACAGAAACTGTTTCAAATGATGGTTCTGTTGTTTATGACTTATGTAAAAACAACAATAACAGTCAACGTTAAGAAGATCCATAGAGCACCTACACTTGACTGGCTGTGGATTCTGCTGTTTTTTTCTTGGCATCTTCCGGTCAGCCTCTCTCTTCTGTCCAGCGTCTTCTTCCAGACTTCCACAACCATCAGCTCATTGTCATCTGTTCGGATAAAATATTTTGAAAGTATCTAATTCCCCAATCAGCCATATCATTGTGCGCATGCACCTAACATCCGAGCACCTCTCTTAAGGTCTGCGGTCCTATCAGGCACCCACACATTTGCAGCAGCTTCTATAAATGACAGATGCTTAACTGGACTGAAATCTTAACAATTTAAAGGCCTAGTCAATGTCTTAAATAGGCTTTGAAGGTCAAACCACTCACAAGTAAACTTGGACTTTTTATTCTGCATGATCAAATGCTCTCAATTATGCTACAGTCATGGCGAGCAGGAAGGCATGGTACTTACATAATTAGCTAACGATTATTACAGTCCAGACGATTCTTCGCAATATGCCTGAGATGTACATTAACACTGCAATAACAATAAGTTTGTGACATACTGTGTAGCCCTAGTGGGCACATTATCCTGATAAACGAGTGAACTACCCTCGTTACAGTAGGGAGTTCTCCTTTAGGGAGTAACAATTTAAGTGAAATGTGGAAAAAACTGTGTCCAGAACTTAAAAATTTCCAAACAACTTTTTTAAATCCTCCAAAACGAGCCAGATTCTTCCAATGTGGTGAGTTCAATTAAAAAAAAACCCCAAAAAAACAGATCATAATGGCTGCACACCACACACATTATTACCCAGAGCTACACCAACAAAAGCCATCTCATGTCTCAAAACTGAATGGGCTGTACTGTACGTACAGTGCTTTGAATAAGTATCCGTACCCCCTAACCTTTTCACATGTTGTCTTGCTACGACAAACTATGGTTTATTCAAAAGGGATAGACCAACACGTAATGGTGCATAACTTAACAACTTTCACAGGTTTTTTTTTTCCTGTACAAATAAAAATGCCTTTAGAAGTCACTTAATTACTTCCAACTACTGTAAGTCCAACTATGTATAATTTATTCTTAGTATAAACTATTTTTTGAAGGCCTCCAATGTTTGCTTGATAATTTTAGTGTACAAGCAGCGTCATGAAGACCAAGACACACACCAGACAGGTCAAGTAGAAAGTAGTGGAGAAGTTTAAAGCAGGGTCAATGTATACAGCGATATACTGTACAAAGCATTTAACATCTCATAGAGTTCAATCCATTATTCTAAAATGAAAAAAAAATGGCACAACTGCAAATCTACCAAGACATAGCAGTCTAATCAAACTGGGGGGAAGGAGAGCATTAATCTGACAAGTGTCTCTGGAGGAGCTGCAGAGATCTTCAGCTCAAGTCAGAGAGGAGCTGTCTGCAGGACTTTCATGCACTCCACAAATCTGGCCACTTTTCCACCCTTTTGTGGAAAAGTATCAAGATGAAAGTTATTGTTTGAAATAAGACATATGAGGTCCTGGTTAAATTTTGCAACAATCTAGAAGGAAGTTTTCTGGTCAGAAAACCTCCTTGCTGATGTGGCCAGCATGCAAAGCACTATGTGCTGAAGAAAACTCACACTGCATACAACCATGAGCACAACGTCCCTTACTGTGAGATTATGGTTGGAGCAACATCATGCTGTGGACATAAATATTTTCAGTAGGAGTGGAGGTTTGGGGGATGGAGGGGAGCAAAGCTGATTTGAAGATATATGGAATTGAACACAGGGTGAGTCTGGAAGAAAACCTGCATAAGACTTCAGATCAGGGAAGACGATTAGCTTCCACCAGGCAGGAATGAGGAACTATCACACAGTTCATCGTGATATTTAAGGGAACAACAATAAAGTCTGTAAGGTTTCCTGACCTAATAGAAAAAACTACTGAAAAAAAAATTATATACACAATATTATATATATTACACTCTTCACTCAATGGGAGCAAGAATAAAACTATATATTTAATACTATAATTAAATACAGTCTACTGTGTTACATGTGGTGAACAAATAAACTGAATTACTAAATTTATTTGGTGTCCTGATGTACCTGATTGTTGATTTTTGTTCTTGTCCCAGCCATACAAGCTATTGCGAAGAACTACTTTTTTAAATTCTTATTTATAATAAATGCTTTAAAAAAATCACAAGATACTTTTAAGTCCATTTTGCTCGCACTACACCCAGTACAACAGTTGCCTCTATAATCTGTAATCTGTAACAGTAATTGGTTATTCCAAATTGCCCTTTAATGGAGGGATAGATTTTCATTTACATTGGAACCTGAGAAAAAAGATGTTTTTTTTTTTATCTTAGGACCATTAATTTATAAACTTCACTAAATAAAATTGACATTCTAGTTCTGTTTACAAAACGTAAACACAGTGATATTTCTAGCCATAAGAATGACCTCACCGGAACAATTTTGACTTAAAGATATATCAATATATACAAGTGTATGTCGAGAACAATAAATATCATGGTCTTTCTTGCCTGGTCTCAAGAGTCTACGATTAGTGCAATTTAGTGATCACATAGTCTTGATTTGGGAAGGCAATTTAATGTCAGAGTAGTTTCCCCCCCCCGTAGTTTATGTTACCACGTTACAATGAACAAAGCTGAAACATAACAGCTGAAAAAATGGTATAAACCACTGCAGGGCGCATTCTCATTTCCATGTGGAGTATGTGCAGAGCGTAAACAAAAGCCATTAAGATGCTACAGCAAAAATGGCTAACAGATTCGCTCTGGAATTGTAACACAGCATGAACAAATCATGTGCCAGGCGGTAAAACAAAGCTGAAATGCCTTTATTTACTGCAGGACACAATTGCACAATGTAAACATGAAAAAAATGTCAGCAACGTTTCAGTGTCCGCTGTTAAGCAGTCCAATGAGAAGCTAAAATTAAAAGTGTCCTCGTTATTGTGCAGTAATGAGTAACAAGAACCATCTTTAGTGAATATTTCAGCAGCAGAAAAACATAGTTAGCCGAATAGCCAATGTCAACTTCACTGGTTAGCCATCAAGCTAACTTACCTAGATACCGTAAATATTCCAGTCGAGGGGAAAGGATTTTATCTGCGGTAAATTGTTCATTAGACGAGAAGAATATTTCCTCAAACACCCGACATCTGTAGATCCGCCATTTTTTCATGGGCTGCGGTGACAAAGAAAGGCAATTAATGGTATTTTTCATAACTTAATTGATTTTCTGACTCGCCTGTAAGCCAACGGTAACAACAACTAATACAGTACTTCCGGGTTTTGCCTTTCAGAGTAAAAACAAGTCGGCTTTCTTTTACTCAACACTCAAACTTTGTGGTACTTTGTATTTTAGATGCTGTTTAATTGCTTTGGTGGTGATTTTCCTCGGTATATTTGGGGGAAATGGTAGAAAACTATTATTCTAATTTGCCCAAAATTTACCTGTGATATATATTTTTTTGTTTATCCTTCTGTCCTTAACCTAAAATAGTAATTTTTGTACCTTCTACTAATATAAAAAATAAGAGGGTAAATCTATTAGTGTAAGTCATTAGTCCAGACAAAAATTTCATAATTCTACTTACATATATTTAACACCCTTAATCCAAATCACTCATCTTCAAATTTAGATTGCATTTTATTTAAATTTCGTTGTTTGTGTGACAATGACAATAAAGATTTATCTTCTTATCTTATGTGCATTCATTTGCCTCAAACCTTTTTATATTTTCTCATTACAATTAGCAATATTAATAATATTTGCATGTGTTCCTATACGGCATGATGCAGCCACCACAATGTTTCACTTTGGGGGTGATGTGTTTAATGTAGAATATGTGTAAAATATGTGATTTTTAAAATATTCTACTACTGAACATTTGTAGAACATGGTATTCATCCTCCCTGAGTCAAAACCTTTAGAAAACTACTTTTAACTGCAATTACAACACTCAATGTTCTTGTCTTGAAAATTCCCTACCAACTTTACACAATTGGAGACTAATATTTGTACACTTTATTTGTAAAACAAGGACCGGGTTGTATAGAAACATTGAACTAATTAGTCTAATTGGACATAGTCTGCACTTTGACTAGGTCATTCTAACATGATTATGCTTTTACCTCAGTCATTTGGCTATAGCCAAATAGAATGGCCAATAGAATAACTATAGTCTGGTATACTGGTAACTATACAATATGCAACTCCACCCATTTTCTCATTAATTTTCACTTTTCTCGTCCATATCTTACTTTCTCTTTAACACATAGCTTGTAGCTCAAAAAGTTTGATTTTGATCTTACCTGGCAAGAGATTCGTTCTCACATTTGCTCTGTTCACTAGGGTTACGTCTTTTATTTTGAAGGTTTGTGATTCAAACCGGATGTTTTGATTTTCCTGGCGGGATGAATCTTGACTATTGTGCATCAACATTTTCTTTCCGATTCTAAAAACATTTCCGACGGCTTTCTCTCAACATCTGTTAACTAATGTTAATATTTTGGTCAAATGAGGTTAGGGGATTATGTGAATGATATAATATATAGCACACATCGGGTATGCAAACCTCAAAAATATAAGCACATTATGGATTTAATTATATTTAAACCTATTAAAGAGCAGCATATCAATGACTTAAGTTATGCAATTAAGGTTAAAAAGGTCTTGCAAAGATGCCTTTAGTCGTGGAAAAAATTACTGTGAAAATAGATCTGTAAAGTCACTTTTGAAATTGTCCGTTTATAATTTTCAAAATAAGCAAATACATTTTCAAATGAAATTAGGTCTGGATTAAATCACCTTGAAATTAGTCTGGTAATTATATTAATTAACAATCTATCTGAAGAACAAGGCAGTAGGCCTTTTTTTATTTTTAACTTCTTTGAAAACTGTTCAACAATACAAAATAATTTAATACAAACATACCATGGCTTATGACTTGGAGTGCATTTGTAACATTACTACTTTGCTGTTGGTACTAAAGCGCTCTTACTATGGATAGCATTGCAACAACTCCTGTTATCTGTGGTAGGTCGGAGACAAATACTACAGATAAAACTGAACAACAGCTTATCAACGAGACTTGACGTGGGGTGAAAGTAGAACACTGCAAGAACTTTAAACACATCTTCAACTGCAAAATGATCAAATGCTGACTAAATCTGGTCTGGTTTGAACAACTCAAGGATAGCAAAGTGAAGGTTTATCAGAATTTCTAACGAGGCTGTGTTTCTTCAAATTCTCAGTGTCATTAACATCCCCTTACTGGTAACTTAAGGGGAACTTAAATGACAGGCATAACCACATAAACCAGCGTATAAGAGCCTATATAATGCTATTTTGATGTGTGAAACATGGAGGAAGAGTGTGAGGTCTTGGAGATACACATTCTGTAAAATGAGAAGTTATCTTGAGGTCCCTCTGCTAGCCTGTGGGCCAGAAACAGCAGCTCACTTTGCTTATGCTTCTGACTGAGTGCAGGCATGTTGTTGTGTTTTTTTTTTTTTGCCTCAGTTGGATCAATGCCACATCGAGTATGGCTTTGTTTTTAAAATTTTTATTTATATATTTATTTTAATAAAACCATATTTTTTCCTTCCACCTCACAACTGTGCTGTGCAGTACTCTGTGTTAGCCTCTCTAAGATACAATTTGAAAAGTTGGCAGTAATGAAACAAAATGTGAAAAGGTTCAAGGGGTGTTGAAACTTCAGCAATGCGGATGCTATTTTTGGAATAGCAGGCATACTGTGGGGTTCAGAGTGTTTTGTTATGGAGCTGGTGTGGGAATTATAAATAGGGGATCCTAGGATTCTGCGTCACTTTTCAGGCTGCTGTCACTGCAGTGTGCAAAAGCCACCGGGTTGCCGCCGCTAGATTGGCTCGAAGACCCCTCTCCTTCTCGGGCTGACCACCGTACCCGCCCCCTTTGCCCCCTCCGCTCTGCAGCTTTGTCCATCCCATGATCCGCTCTTTGTGCGGCAGTAAGGAGGAGGAGACGGTATCTGTGCTACTGTTCGCTCCTGGATGGGGAGGAGCCAGTTGTGGATCGTGTACGCTGCATAAGAGAAAGAGGCGCTGCATAGAGGGGGAAAAAAAGGGTAAGAAAACGCAATTTTTACGCAATGGAAATGATTTAGGTTTGACCCGCTGCGGAGGATAGCATTAGGATGCGCAATCAGATGGGTTTGTTGTTGTTTTCAGCCGAGTCCATGTGGGATGCAATGGAGGTAGAGGTGAATGCGACTGTGCATCGCCTGTTAAACATGCCACTCCCTGCAACAGCACGCTGATGCGCTGGACAAACCCCTTCGTAAATCATTCAAAAAATGTTTATAAAACATGACAATAACTTTGAAATACGCGAGGAGGCTCTGAAGGGCTGATTTTTTGTCGGTGTGCTATTATAACTCATTGTATCTAAAGCTGCACGTCTTGTATAGCCTTTTGCTCACATAGGCCTGGTTAAAGAGAATTTTGGACATAAATTGTATTATTAAATATATCAAAAAGTTTGGAAGGACTGACGCCCTTTTTGTACATTTTCATAATTCAAAACACCTTTTAATAAGAGGCAGTATTTAAACATAATTTCATAAAGTGGTTACTTAATAGCTTGTAAGGCAACATATAACTACAGGCTTTCAGAGTGGAGCTGTGTGTTTTGGTCAGGAATTCCTCTGAAAGCATCAGTGTGTGTGCGGCGTGCGTGTGCGTGCGTGTGTGTGTAGGCTGAGGTCATTCTCATGCTTCTAAAACCCGCATTGCTGCTGTGGGCATCTGTCCAGCACCCAGATATTTTTAAATGCCAACGGGTTTCCCTCTTCTGAGGCTGCAAACGTGGCCCTCAGATTCAAAAGCAACTTCATCATTAACAGGTGTCAAAGAGGAGGAAAGAAAAGAAAAAAAACTGCTGTAAAGAGAGGAGGTCAAGAAAAAAGCCAGAAAACTGTTTCTTCCCCCTTTGAGAGGGTGGCAGGGATTTCTAAATAGCTTCGGGGCAGAATTCAGATTGTGTAACAATCCCATATGTCATTGTCCTTTTGCAACACTTGCAATAACATATGTTCTGTGCATTTAGTATTCAGAGTTGTGCAATTTAAAGACATTATTTCCACAAGCCCCTATGAGAATTTTGCTGTAAGCATGTTACATTATGCATGACCTACAATGGCATTCTGCTTACACAGATGCAGGTGTTTCACGCTCTTGCACTTCTTCAATATATTGTTTTAAATTACCGTAGTCTGTGTTCTTTTGCTTTCAATCAATTCAATCCAATCCAATTCTTAAAAGTAGTAAAGGCATGAGAAGCTTTACGATTAGAACAGATTTGAGGAAAAAAAAATAAAACAGTGGAGTTCTTTTTAAATAATGCTTCACTTTTACTCCTTCTGTCTTTTTTGAGCCTTTAGTCTTTCCTTAGCGAGTGACTTGCAGCTGCATTAGATGTCAATCAGGTGATTTTAATGGAACGTTCAATTCTTCCATCACCGATGGCTGGTTCCACTTCCCCAAAGGCATCGTCTCTCTTGTGTTAAAAGAAAGTTGTTTTTATTTATTTATTTATTTATTTTATTTTGCCTGTAATGTTTTCTGATGAATCATCTCCAATTCTGTGCTGCCTGTTCTGAATCGACATACTGAGTCATATCCAAAAATACAGTAAGAATCCAAACTGCTCTTTTATGTTGTGTAATGATGTGAATAAGTAAAACGTTTCTTTGTAGAGCACCTTTAAAAATAAAAATTACAAACTGCTTCAACACGCAGGAAGTAAAATATAAGTTACATTGTGGCAGTTATGAATTTAGCCTGTTTTAATGAAAAGTAAGTAAACTATGAATTTAGCTGCTGAAACGAGCAAAGGTAGCACAAAACATAAACTGTCGATAATTATTCACCTCTGAGTCAGGTTTGTTCGACAGAAATCAACTAGAGAAGGCAGAAAGAAGAGGTTAGTAGAATCCACTAAATCAACCGATTTACAAACTGAATTGGTCATTACGATGCAGTCAAAACCTGTAGAAATCTTGATCTGTGAATGCATTATGAGCCTAGATTTATTTGAATCTTAATCAGTGTATTTACCAGGAGTTATCTTTCTTTCTTTTTCCTCTTTTCTCTTCACATGTCTCTAACGTCGGATAACAAAGCCTTCAATCCAAGCAACATCAGGAACAGGTAAAGAAAATGTTTCCATTAAAGGAGAATTCTACCCCAGAAAATTGGCCCAGAATGACTTTTTAAAGCATGTCCAAATGAATCTCAAAAACTGATATTTTTTGAAATATCAGTTTTTGAGTATCAAAAACTGAATATCAGTAAGTAAAGTAAATTACTTGCTGATGATTTACTTTAAAAGCGAGTAAATTTGATGTACTTGCTGATTTAAAGAAAAGCCTTTGGCACTTTTAAAACATATTTTTCAGCACACGATGGAAACATTGTAAACATGGAAAAGCATAAAGAGTTTTGGCTTTGACGTTTGTGGTCCTTATTGTCTCTGTAACACTCCCAGTCACGACTGCTGAGAGAAATGTGGAGCAACAGATTGCAATTATATAGTAAGCGTGGCAATCAATGTTTTTTAAATTTTATTATTTTGCTTTTCTTCTTCTTTTTATCCAACCACCGCCCCCAAGTAATACTGCAATTCTTGCTGAGAGTAACATTAATGAGAGGAACAGAAAAACTTCTAAAAGTATTGGGGCTAAAAGAACATCTGGAGCAGGAAAACCCATTATGACTGTGTCTCCCTCTATGAGAGTAACTCAACATGATTCTGGGCCCCGACATGTTTGATTTATGTTCAAAATATTATAGGTTTAGGCACAGCTAACATACTATTATGTTTCGGAAAACATTAATTAGAAAAGTTTTTGTGCCACAGATGTTCTGAGAATAAGAGATGAGGGAATGTGGTGAGTGCCCTCCCCAAACAAAACCTTAGGAAACATTCTAGATTCTAAAACCTGGAATATATTTGCACAGAAGCCCAGAGACTTGCTTGCAGAGCACTAAGTGTGATTATCTAAACAGATGTAGGAAGAGTTCCTAACCATTCAAGGTAAAGGAAAACCATTTATCCGCAGTTCGGCTCTGCTCCCCTGTTTCTGCTTCCCTCAGCTGTCTGAGGAATGGCTCACAGAAAGCAGGGATTTTTTATTTTGTTTTTTATTTTTTATTGTCTGTTCGAAATAAATAGATAAATCTTATATCTGCTTGCTCGTTCTACCCCGTCATCTTCTTAATAACACTTTGAGAAATTGCACTGATACCTGGAAAATGATCATGGCAGCAGAGACCTGGCTAGAATTAAAACCTGAACCTAAAATGCAAAAAAATATATAAGCTGTGACAGTTCCCAAATTTTCTGAATATAGTGATTTGATCTTGAGAGATGATGAATAAAATTTACAACATGCACTTACAGTTCTTAGTAAAAGTTAAAATTGATTAAGTATTTGAAAAGATCTGACTTCCAGCTCATGTTGACACATTTTGTATTCAGTATCAGACATTTCTCAAATGACTATAGTTCAAATTTGCTCGTTTATACATTAAGTAATTACTCACTTGCTTTTTGCATGTGCAAAATGCGTCTGACACAACTTTGCCGAGAAGGGCGCATAGATCCAACAGAAAACATTGCTGATCAAATATTTCTAAGATTAAAATGATAGTAATCTTAATAATATAGACCCAGAAACATATTCACAATGTGTTAACAGAACTGCGCTCTGGTGCTCTTCCTGGTTCATCATTTGTTGTTGCTGTGTGGCGACTGGTCAGATAGTATTTCCGGACTCCGGAAAAACATGCATCTAAAATATCGGCACTAACCATCTGTTTATGGGGCCAACTTTAAGGGAGCATAGTCTTCAACTCAAAATTATATATATATATATATGTATATATATATATATACAGTATATATCCAGGAAGAGCCTGCTGTTCATGGCGATTTTTAGCTTATCCACAGCACTGCTACAGAAATACATATCTAATCTCAGTCGCATTCAGTATCACAGTTAAACATCGGAACGCATATAAAGCAACAGCGTTCCAAAAAGTTTTGATGTAAAACTTTTTTTCGTTGAAGATACAAGATATGTACTTCACCGCAGCTACAGATTCACACAACATGACATAATAGACCTTGAAATAGATGATAACCTTTAATTATCTCAGATTTCATGGCTTATTCCATTGTCCGGTTCAGCGCGGTGCCATGGCGACAGCCATTTTAATTGGTCCAGAGTTTTGTGAATTACATCATTCTGTCTTTGCTCTTTGAGCCTGATTATAAAAGCCCACTGCTGCCTGATGGAGAGAGTGAGTTTTCTTGGCCAGCTCTGCTGCCTTGTCTGCTTTGTCGTCTCTCAGTGCTCTCTGTCAGCTGGTCACAGCTCTCGTCCGTCTGCTCTGTGTGTCTCATTGGCTGTGACCTTATTTCGCAAGTCTTGAGACATAATGATGGGAAGATCATAGTGTGGTGATCCCAAAAACAAGTACTTCAGCTTGAATTGCAGACTTTTCTGGTGTTTTTCTCTATTGCTATCCCACGGGCTATTTGTTGACTGGTTAGGCCTCAACTTGACTACTAAAGGCAATAAATGCACTTTCCGACACCCAAAGTGTGCTGTATCTCTGATGAGCATTTCATACATTAGCTGGGGAATTAATTATACTACCTGCTATAACTTGTATTCAGATATTTATCAATCTGCAGCTTTAAAGAAAAAGGGTTGTATCCTTCCTTGATTTTGTTGACCAACAGCCCACAGCAACAAGTGGAGCTCTATGGCAATCTGTTCTCCACGTAGCAGAGGAAAATTCTGATTATTCCTGCAGTTTCTTTGGCATCTCGTTAAAGTGTCTTTTAAAGAGCAGAATTGATGTGACAGAAAATTGGAAACTGTGACCTTGCTATGTTCCTTATAATCAGTCACCGAGGCCAAGAGCTTTAGAGTTTTGGTGAGAAGAAAAATATCACTGTGGTCACATTTTTTCCATGGAGACCTTCTGGGATGGTTTTGTGAAGCAAACACATCGTATTGAGAGTCCCTTGGATTCACTTTCAGCCTATCCTTCTGCAGAGTAGATGTAACATCTTTGTTGAAAGCTCTTCTGATTTACAGCTTTCGGATTTGTTCTGGTCAGTAATGACTAGTTTAGTCCAGCTTCACAATGTGCAGTTGATGTTTTGGCTGACAAGCCACCTGGCTTTGCATCGTTTGCCTTTGTGTTTCTTAGGCGTTCTTTTGGATGACTTTTGTTTCATATTGTGGTTTAGATCATCATCAGTTCTAAATGTTTTAGAATGTGATGGTGGTTTGCACTACCGTTGCCCATTAGTTTCAATAGTATAAATCAATATACATAAACAACTTGCAGTACAGACTGTGAAAGTCTTAAAAAAGGACTTGAGCAATATAGAATGAGTATAAAATTGCTTAAACTTAAGAAATGTGACAGTTTGTGATGTTTTTTAATTCTAAATTAACTCAGTGATACTAAAATGTGATATGTTGTGCAGATGATGCTCTCACTTGAGATTAGTTTTCATGCTAGTTTTATTTTTTCTTTCTGCAGGGAAAAGGACTGTTGATGCTCCAAAGAAGACCTCAGCTCGAGGTGGTGGACAGTTGAGGGCTAATTTTAACCATGTGAATTTCAGTTCAGGAGGAAGCAGAGGAGGAAACATAAACCACATGATCAGCCCTCTGAAACAGCACCAAATTAGCGATGTCCCCCTCAGGCAGGGATTGCCTCCTCTTCAGCATCTCGTTCTCCATCTCTCCCACTCCTCTTCGCTCAAATAGCAAAATAGCTGTCCAGCTCCAAGACTGTGATCCGTGAGAGCTCTCACTACTCATCCGCCCACACGCAGATTAAACATCCCGCTGCCGCATTCACATCCCGCATCCTGCTCATGGTTGTAGGTCTGCCATCCTCGGCCGCTGCTGCTCCCGCTCCCGCTCAAGGCCCGAAACATGAAGAGGCCCAAGCAACAGACTGGGCCTTTGAGCTTCCTCAACTTTTTCAGCCGCAAGCCAAAATCGGAGCCGAAGCCTGAGAGGTCTGTGGAGCCCCGGCCGAGAGAAGAGGTGCCTATAACTCTGACTCCGAGCACGCATCCAGAGCAGGTGAGGCTGAAGCATGTGAAAAATGTTTGTGGCATTAATAGATATCTATTTAAGCCGGGAACAAATTTTTCTTTTTGTTCAAATGCATCTTCTTCATATTTTTTAAAATATCTTCTAATTTAGGTCTTTAGTTGTTAAAAAATGTCCTTCCATTTCACAATTATGCTATCCTATGTGTTCATCTAACATATAAAATGTCCAAGTTATATTGACAACATTTGAAAAAGTGCTAAGTATAAGAGTAATTCTGCAAATCACTGTAAGGAAGATGTTTAAAGTCTACTGTAGAGATCGAATCTTTGGATTTATCATCAGGTTTATTTCATTCTCATCCAGGTAATTCTCAAACCAATTAGGATGTTTGTTTTGTTTACTGGTCCATCAGTGACCTCAGCCATTTTCTGGTGCTGACCATGGATAGTGTCCAAGGGCAACTGCCAAAACAGATCCCTAGACTAGTAATTAGTTGGTCATTTCTAGAAATGATGTTGCCAAGCAACAATAAACTGAACATGCACTCAGTAGCAGCACAAACAATAAGTATACTGTCTTTGGAACGCATGGTTAGATTTGTAGGTAACACTCTTTATCCTTTTCTCAGGACATCAGCCTCACAGCAGTAGATGCTGGAAAATCAGGAGCTTCTGGAGCAGAGGGAGCAGAAGAATCAAGTTTGCCAACTGCAGCAGAGGTGGGAAAGACCATCACCGCCACAGAGGCTTGTGAGGGCGGGGCCAGCAGCGGCTCCACTGGCGTCCTTTCCCTGTCCTCGTCCAGCCAGGAGCAGCTGCTGGATGAACACCTGGAGGAGTGTCCGCTGTGCCTGCTCAGCCAGCCGCGCTTCAACTTCCCGCGCCTCAGCTCCTGTTCGCATCGGGCGTGCTCCGACTGCCTTCGCCAGTACCTGCGTATCGAGATATCAGAGAGCAGGGTGAGCATCGCGTGCCCGCAGTGCCCTGAAGCGCTGGCACCACTGGATGTCCGCGCCATCCTGGATGACCGGGCACTGCTGGAGAGATTTGAGGAGTTCCAGTTGAGGCGTTTTTTGGCCGCTGACCCAGATACACGCTGGTGCCCGGCACCTGACTGCAGGTGAGAGCAGAGGCCTGACGATCATCACATCAATAATTCCACAATGCATAACTCTCTGAAAAACAACCAAGTGCACACCACGAAAAAAACAAAAACAAAAAATGGCATTGACCTTAACCACACCTGGACTGGAAGCCAACCACATAATTCTGTTTTGTCGTGATTCATTAACTAAACAGCTGAAACTCAGCAATCAGTTTTTTTCTTATATTTCTGTATGTAGAATTCGGAAATGGAAAAGAAGTAGGAGTTTGTTTGTGAATGTGATATGTTATAATTTTCTTGTCCTGATATAGCCATAAAGCTCAAAATAGTCCATGTGGGGAACCTAAAACAAAAACTGCTAGAATTATTTTGACACCACTCCATTAACAACTCTGATCAAAGTTATATAAATATTTTACCCTGGCTCCCATAGGAGGCATAAAGCTCACCGAAAACTTCAGGCAGAGAGGAATTGTTGTTTGGATATTTCTTACCTCAGTGAGGACATAGTTAACAGAGCGCATCACTAGTTGATCTGATTTAACTCTTATCTTTGCAGCTGTTTGAAGGAATCACTGACACTGATCTATTGCTGTGCAGCCTTAATAAGAATAGATGGGTAACAAGATAGGTCCCTACTCAGGAGTATGTTGCATGCTCTGCTCCTGTGTACAGTAGACATTTGTGGTCAGATGCACAGAAGCACTTGGGCTCAGGACTACCACAGGCCTCAGTGCCTGATGAATGAATGGAGAAAAATAATCAATGAGCCTAAAGCATGTGATGCCATTATAAACCACATATAAAACACAACAGAAAAAAGTATTTTTATACAAAAACACTGGTTACAATATATCACTGTTTATTATCGTCTCACAATGTATTTATATTTTATGTTTTGCTTTTTAGCACCCCCATTTTATTATGAAGTACTTTTACAAATTAGGTTCCCAGCATTTTCCAGGTCCTCCAATGTTTCCCACTGAACATTAAAAATCTTTTGGATTATATTCATACCACTGTATATGCTTCATCATTTTTGAGGTTAATCCGCCTGGAGCTCTATAAATCTTTCAGTCACAAACAATGGATCTACACAGTGGGGTTTCCACACATAATGACAGCTTGAGGCAGCCCGTGCTACAGGAAAATATGTCACATTGACAGGCTGCTATTTAAAGAATGCCTAAAGAAAAAGTGAAACAGGCAATTTCGGTATTGCATAAAGTGAACATATTCACATTGTTTGACAGAATAATAGACATTTAGTAAGAACGAAAAGAGCATTATTTAATTATTTATCTGTATAAGTACACATCTAGAAAAAATATAGATATACATACAGAACATTTTTAAATACCAGAAGAAACCATGATGGCAGAAATAATCAGAAAAAGAAAAATACTATCTGCCTAACTCACTGAATTTTAAGAATGATATAAATATAAAGCAGTCTTTTTAAAGAATAGTGATTTATAGTTCAGTTTTAAGTAGATTTTATGACCTACGATCCATGTTTTAGCAATTTATTTTTGTTTGTGCAGATTTTTTTGTTGAAAGCCTGATTCTGCTTTAGTTGGTTTTGTGATTACCACCTCACATAAATCACACATTTATCAAAACATTGACATATATATCTATATATATATTTTTCCTATGAACTAAACCTTCATTTTTAAAAACTCTTTGCATCTTTTAAGATGTGCAAATCCTCAACTACCTCACTCACTCTTATACAGCTGTTCACCATCAGCTTTGTTCAAACAGTTTCTTTTTGGCTTGAGACAATATGCAATTATTGTTGTTACTGATCAAGATCATATTTCATGTACTCCCCTGGAAATTAACTCCATCTGTCCCTTGAGTTGCTATGAAACCATCTCCATCTGAATCTGTGTTTTTCAGACATCCAATGCTCTACATATTGAAAATATGACAAAATAAAATAAATAAATAAAATAATAAATTGATTGATTGATATTCTCAGATGGATTTCTTAATTTATTGTTGCCATGGCATGTAAGGTACAACCTTACATGCCTCAAACTGCTATTACAGATGTGTTATGCTTAATTTAGATGGATTCTGTGTTTTCTTAAACACACTGATGAGCTAGTTGATTGATTTTCACTTCATTCAACATCCTTGCATGGCAACGCATAAAAGATTGCTCTTAGATCCAGGTAATCCAAAAACTGCTGGTTTGTTTGAAGACTGTGATATCTGGATATATTTTATACATGCAGCTAAGATTCAAATTGAGTTTGATACCAAAGTAGGATCATTGCAGGAGTGTGTGGCCTCCAACTTGTTTGATTCAGTCAAACTGGAAAACATCACAGAGCTGAAAATGCCAGCAGGATAAAAAAAAACCGTCTGGCTTTCAAATTGCTCTCATTCCCCAGCATTTGATACATGATCACACACTCTTTTACTTGTCTTCTCATAAAACAGCAAATTCCTCCACAATTTCTTTGAGTCTTTCAACTTAACATCAACATGTTAGGGCAACAAAATGAGGCATGTAGAGTCGGCATTAAATTGCGTCCCTTTCTGAATTATAGTTATGCGGTCATAGCTTACGGCTGTGCAGAGTGTCCCAAGCTGAGCTGCGGCCGTGAGGGATGCGACACAGAGTTCTGCTACCACTGTCGACAGCTGTGGCACCCCAACCAGACGTGCGACCAGGCGCGGCGTCAGCGTGCCCGCCACGCTTCAGGTGGAAATGATGCCTCTGCAATGTATGTCTTCAACGAAGAAACTGGAGGAGGTAAGCTTGGAAACAAATTTACTGTTGAGTCCTTGGTTTAGAAAGGGTGGCAAGAATTTAAAGTTAGGATGTGCCCTCTTCAATTATCGGTTGCTCTGGCAATGATGAGGGAAAAGCTTCAAATGTTGACCAAAAAAATTTAATTGTGGTTCTTTTTCCACATTTCTATGTTTTCTGACTGTAGATTGAAAACAACATCAGACCCATGGACTCATGGACATTTTAGACACACTTATTTGGTAACTACTGTTGTAGATTATGTTCAGGTGTCACAGTGTAAAGTCGTACATCATCTTTATATGCGTCGTAGAAGATCATAAGATAATCCATTCTGAGCTAATGGGATCATTTAAATGTTGAAAGAAAGTACCATGAGAATGGTGCCTTGGGGAAAACCAAATGAGACAAAATAGTCCCAGCTTGCCATGTAAGACCAGAACCAGTTCACCCCACCCAGTTTTCCAATTGATCAATCAGGACACCATAATCAGCTTTGTTTAACTCAGCTCCAAAATTCAGTAAAACCAAGACAGAAGTTTTTGATGCGTCACTATTCAAAAAACCTTAAAGTAAATAAATAAAAACCAATTCCAGTACTGTGGGGTGATTGGAAATGTCTCTGGAAAACCAAATGAGACAAAATAGTCCCAGGCTGAGTACTTATATTAAAAAGGGAGCACATTTTTTGAAGCTGCCTGATATAAATAGATAACAAACAACTTGTAAAATATAATTTATTTCTAAATGTTATACACCTGTAGTGTCATAAAGTTGAAGGCCACTGTAATTAACAGACTTGTTTCCACTACAAAATAAATATGCACTATAGCATAGGCAATTACATAAATGGCTTTTTCTTAAATTTGCTATTTGCTTTATCAGTAGAAAAAGATACAAAGTGAATCTGTTTGTGGTCAGAAAGTAGCTGTATCAAGTTCTTGTTGTCCGTATTTATTCTGTTCCAGATGCAGAGGAGATAAAGGCATGTCCTCGCTGTGGCGCCTACATCATGAAGACTAATGATGGCAGCTGTAACCGCATGAACTGCACTGTGTGTGCCTGTCAGTTCTGCTGGCTGTGTATGCAGGAGATCACTGATGTGCACTACCTCAGGTATTCCTGCTCGCAGTCTTACCGTGTTGTCTCAATATGGGGAACCACTTGCAGCGTATCGTAAGTCTAGCACAACAACAAATTATCACGTGCACAGCTGATTTCAGTGAGTCTTTAACACTGAAATCCCCCTCTGGTGAGAATATTTACATCATACAATTCCTACCAGAGCTTGACAGTTGCACCAGCTTCAGCAGTCCAAGAAGCAGATGTAAGAATTTTTGTTACCTGTCCATAATTTACTGTACGTATACAGAATATTTTATCAGTTGAAATGTTAAAAACTTTCCCCCCACCGAGTGAATAGAAGACCTCATTTGCTCTGGTGTTCAGATGAACTCTATATTGACTCACTATGTTTTTTAGAGGACATCTGGTGCCAGTTGACTGCACTAAGGTCTTTATACAATACGTGTACTGGATTTATCTTTCTTAGTTATACACTACTTTCTGTCGGTCTATCACATAAAATCCAAATAAATAAAATGCATTAAGATTTGTGGTTGTAGTGCAACAAAAACGTGTACAAGTTCAAGGGGTCTGAGTTCTTTTGCAAAGTATACCAGGCAAAATCAATTTAATGGAAATGTCCCAGGAAAATACCCCAGCCCGATGGTTGCTTTTATCACTACTACATTTTATTATGCGCCTCGGCTTTGATGGTAGCTTCACACATTTGCGAGTCTTTATACAATGGGCAATGCTGCAAATACTTTTTTTTTTGACAGATATAATCCAACGTTATGTTTTATTTATTTCCTGATTTTCTCCCAAGCCAGCCGAAACAATTATTATCTGACTAATTTACACTATATTTGAATCTGTTTAAGATGATCTAATGCACGGAGAGAGCTCAGTGAAGTTCATAACTGAAATATAGCTTCCGCTCTGTTATAATGTTTCACATCATAGGCTTGCACAAATCCTCTGATTTACTACAAGTGCCAGCTTTTGTTGCATTAAATTAAGCTCTTCAGTGCTACGAAGTATGCATTATAGGGAGAGGGATTTTAGACTCTATCAATTTGCCATTGTAAGGTACTCTACTATACTGGGAAGAGTAATTACAATAAATACCTCACAGTTTCTATCACAGTAACATTATTTACATATTTTAAAACGAAGCTATCAAATTTGTTTCTTATTGTAGTTCACTTATTCATCAAAAACATCACTTCTAGTAATTATAGTATCTCTCTTTTTCACTTGTTAAGTGCAACTCAAACTCTAGCAGAACATGATGTGATTATATTCTTTTCTTGAAGAATAATTTATGTAGACCATCATCATCATCCTAACAAAAAGATGTGTTTGGAAACACCCAGTTTATGATGAAAAATTAAGCCTCTCAGCATCATTGTAAAAAAAAAAAAAAAAAAAGCTCTATTGGTTTAAACTGAATTTGCAATTGATTTTTCAGTCCTGGAAAGAAGCTGCTGCTAGCTTCCCATCATTCATCCTGCTTAATGCATCAACATATTTCCGTTGTGGTGGGGTCGATTTTAGCGTTACTGAGAAAACATGTGTGGGTGCTGTATAATCTTTTCATCAGTGTACAATTCTTTGACTTAGAGTGGCTGCATGTGTCAGTTCTTTTAAACAAGAAACACTTCTAAAGATCCCCCTGCCCTTCTCCTTCTCCCTCTAACTTGTTTGTCTCTTATATTGCAATTACAGTAAGGTAAATGTTCTGCTGAAGGGTGCAGTCTTAAGGACCGCACAGTGAATCTGCTAGGTCAGTGCAACAGAGAACAATAATAATAGCTCACTATAATTCCCCAAAGTGACTTTTGCTGTTGAGTAACAATTAGATACTGCAAGAAATAGCCCTGAGGTGCAGTTTGTGCCCTTTATGTTGCCACCCCTGAACCTGCAAGCCAATTATTGCTTTAATTACGCAGAAAAGCATTAGTCAGTTAACAATTTCTTCACGTATGATTGCAACATAAAACCAAAGCTGGATTTTAGGCATTAGTAAGATTTAATAACCTGGTCTTTTCTGTAATAAAAACACTTAACCAAAAGTAACATCTCATGTTGAGATAATTCTGGGAGACAAATAAATATAAAAATGGTTAATGGCTATGTAAGCACAGTGAATGAGTAATGAGACATGTCATCTCCAATATTATTATTTTGTTATTTGCTGTGATTTATTGCACTTGTTTCCGTAAGACTAAAACTTTAATATGGCATGCTGTGTTTGAGATATTTCCAGTAAGGGAGATGAAGAAATTGATTGATTTAATATATGTCAGTATAATTGTGCACATCCTGGTTGCCTATTTTATGGAAAATGTACTAATCAACATGGTTTTGTAAATGTATGTTTTTATTTTTCATTTACTGTTGAACAAGACTAATATATTGGAAAAAAACAACAGCAAAAACAGTCTAGGGATTTTATTGATCTTTGTAGGGTCTGCAGGATATAAGAAAAAAAAACAACTATGGGAGGTACCGTCAAGCCATCTAAAGAATCTTAGATGGCTTGAGTTACAACAACATTTAATTTCCTTTTGGGATTAATAGAATATGTTTGAATTGAGCTGAATTGTGTGTGTGTCTTGTGTGTTTCAGTCCCTCAGGATGTACATTTTGGGGGAAGAAGCCATGGTCTCAAACTCGAAAAGTACTGTGGCAGGTGGGCATGTTGCTCGGAGCACCTGTGGTCATCTCCCTTATAGCAGGCATTGCCATCCCAGTCATCATAGTGGGTATACCAATCTACATGGGCCGTAAGGTAAGCAATAATGGCAAAAGCTATTTGTTGACAGGGTCGGGAAAATAAGAATTCAAGCAGTTGTTCAACAACTTATCATACACTTACTACATAACAGTGGTGGTTGAAGAAAAGCTCAGACTGCTTTTTTGTCCTCTTTTGTATTTTGCTAGAGTTTGTTAGTGGATGCGGATAAGTGGTTGCACAGATGGGGAACAACAAGGAACAAATTAAATTTCCATGAGGCAATTTGTTTCTAATTTATTACCTTCCAGGTCCATGGTCGTTGCAAGAAAAACAATATCTCAGGAAGTAAGCACTACTTAACTGTGGCAAGTGGGGTGATGATGTCTGTGTTTGTGTCGCCGGTCATAGCAGCTGTCACAGTGGGTAAGTAAATATGCTTAAAGATAAGTATTAAATTTTATGGTGTGATTGAAATGGGATAGTTGTATATACTGGAAAAAAATATTAAACCTTAAATCTGATAAGTCTAAACAAAGCACTATTTTTATTTGTTTGGTTTTTCCACATCAACTTTGAACTAAACAATAGTTATTATCAGAATGTAGTCGATGTATACTAAATCATTTTTAATCCATACCCCAACTTCAAAAACAACAGCTTAATAATGTGGTTCACAGTAGCCCTATTCATACCTGGATTTATTTGCAATCACAAATAAATCACATGACTACGACTATGTTAGCTGTATAAATTCTCACAAGCTGATGTTTAAATTATTTTCATATCTTCATAATAGTCTTTGCATTGAGTGATCTTCCACTGGAACAAATACTTTAACAAATTAAGCTGCACCAGTTTTCTATCCCTACTTCTGATCCTCTGTCTGCATCCCACCTTCCGATTCCTTATGTTTTTCCATTAACACCTCTTGCATTTTGTGTTGTTGCTGCTGATCAACTTTTATTTTGTTCACCATATTTCCAGCACAAAATGTGGTGTTGTTTTTGCTTTGTGACTGAGACGCACTTAAAATCCAGCACGTTCACTTCTTTCTCTCCTCTCTCCTTTCTCTCTCTCTCTGAATTGTTTGGTTGGCTCGTTTGTTCTCCTACCCTGCTCTCATACTCTTGCTGAGTCAATAGCTACCCAGTGTCCTGGCTGCGTTAATGATGTCCCTTTGTTTATTTGGAGCTCGGCTTTGTGTTCCCAAATTCCTTTCGCACACGGCACTGAGTTGCATAATCACGCAGCATGGCGAAGTTGCTGATCATCGCATTGGGAGGGCCTTGAAAGCACTTTGTTGAAGGTTCTGAAAACAAGTGGGCACAAATCAAACGTAAAAAGTAATTTGACATTTACGGTGTGATTAATTTGCACTGTGCATGTTTGCCTGGCAGTCTGCCCGTCTTTTATTGCTGTTTCAAAGCTGTGTTAGTTTTTTCTGCTAATCTATTAGCTGCAGTTTCATAAAACTACATAAAAGATGAAGAAGAAAAAATCTCCTTTCAGCTTCCAGTTTAGGATTAGAAAGGAATGGCTCCCTCTTGTGTTAGTTTTGTGTAGCTGTTTTAATTGTTGAAAATGATACAAAAATGTATTGCGCTTTTGTTTTTGGTTTTTCATCTTACACTAAGCAATGTTTATTAATGTTTATCAAGTCAAAGTTTATTATCATACCTAAAATCAATTCCTGGAGAATGTTAACTTCCAATTTATCTTTCTTTACATCTTCGCATTGTCCTTGATGGAAGCTAGATTGCTCTAGAATAAAACAATAAACCTGTGTTACACTTCGTAAAATTTTGGTTCTGTAAATAAAAACTTTACTTTATTTCACCTTTTATTTATACAGATTAGCCTCAATGACACGAGCAAGACAGAACTGTCTCTTCTGTAAAATTATTGTAAGATATGCAGAGACCTGCTTTTAGTATGAGTAATCCACAAAATTAATGTTTTAAGAATGTTTACTTACTTTTTATTAGAATTATTTGGAAAACACTGGAGAAAACATGCAAAATCATAAACAAGTTATCCATTATGGAAAGGTGTGGGAATTTAAATGGGAAAACCATAGGTCACATCCAATGTGTTGTATGATGTTCAGATTTTCTGACTTGATTGATAAACCTATTTTGATAATGCTTCACAAATTTAATATTGCATATTTTGTTGTCTTTCAGGTATGGGAGTGCCGCTAATGCTGACGTACGTCTACGGGGTTGTTCCCATGTCGCTCTTTAGAAACGGCTGGTGTCGACCCCAGAGTGACCCTCCTGAAACTAACAAGATACAGCTGGAAGACTTAGCAAGCTGTGAGTGGATGGTGTTTCGCATAGTATATTCACGAATTGTAAATGTTTAGTAACATTCTAACAAGGAAACTTAAGTAAATTCTGCTTGAATTTTATGTGGAAGACCAACACAAAGTAGCATATAATTCCTAATTCCTGCCCTGTCTCATTTAGTTTCAACTTCTCTTATAGATCTTCTATTCTCTCATGTAGTCACTGATCACTGGACGGGCCAGAACAACCCAGCCCTCAGTGACACCAGTGTCCAGGAAGTCAGAGTCAGTGTACAGGAAGTGGGCGTCCTACCAAGTACGAGCACTGTACCCCCAGACTTAGATAGATATGTGGGGGTGGATGAAGCCACAAAACGCCATGGATACACCCAGCAGGACAGCCAGTCTGACTGTGAGGTTGCAAGTGTGCCTGACAGCAGACTATATGAAACACAATTGCCTACTTTTAGGTAAGTATTGAGCATCTTCTGATTAGTATTTTTCAATGCATCTGCAAACAAATTTTTTTTTTTATATGGATTTACAGCAGGGAAGGAACAAATATTGAAGTGTGCGTAGAAATTGAAACCCATCCAAGAGGAGGCCGACAGTCCAGCTTAAGTAGCATGCTGTCAAGCCGAAGCCTGTCGGCTGAGTCTGTGGGACACTCCCAAGATTATCCTTGTGCCTCAGGACTGGACGAAAGACGGGAAGCAGCAGGACTCGGAGAGGACCTTCACAGACGAGAAAAACTTGGAAGGAAAGCACGAGGAATCGAAGAGACATCCTTCCAAGTTATTGAAGCAGTTGACGTATGAGGTCCCTCACATGGCGATTTAAGAAGGTTTAATGAAAATTGACAAATCTGTGAACTGAACTATGTTTGGATGAACTAAGAATCCACAGCCAGGGTCATCTCCTGCTTTTTAAAGCCGTCCCTCCCACCAGATGCCTTCACGCTCCACCCCCTGAGGAATTTGCGGGTTTAAACAGAGCAAATTTAAAAGATGAATGTGTTCAAGTTTATATAAGCATGAGACTGTGACATAGAAAGTAGTGCTACGAACTATAAAGAAGACAAGGAACGCATGACAGCTGACTAGTTCAGAGTTCAGACTGTTTTTCTTTTTTATCCTTACTGAAACAAACTACCTTTCATTCACTATTTTAAAATCTTTTCTTAAAGTCCTCACTTTATTTGGCTGTTCACTTTTAGACCTTACCTCACTACTTCCTCACCCTTTACGACTAATTATACCACAAATGGCATGATTTGTTTTGTGAGAGGGGAGAATCCAACAGCTATCGTCTCAGAAATCAAATTTATATGTTTGACAAGCCATGTTGCAAGAAAAGAAGAACTTTTTTCTATCTGATTAAGTCCTCAGTTGCAGTTAAGACTCGGCTCACAGATGAAATGGACGGCCTGTAACAGATGCATGCTGCAATTATTGAAACACTCTTTGTGCTTACAGTTCATTATTGGAATCAGACATGTTCTGTGGTGATAATGCAGAACACAGGATGTCATAAAAACCAGAACTCACAACTCTAACACATATCCACCGTCTTCCAGAGAAGCAGCAGAGCACATCGACATTTTGCATTCTTTCAGTGCCGCGGTAAGCCTTTGAGAAGTTCAAGCTTTAGAAGACAGAGAGAGAGAGATGTGTTTGTAGTCTTTAAAAATGCTCACTTTAATGCAAAGCCACACAGAAGAAACACCACAGTCTTAACCTTTTGCAGTTTTGTGGCTGTAGAAGCGGCAGCATTTCCTCAATAACCTACACAGATTCTCTGATGGCACCAGTTAGCATAGCTGCAGTAGTGCGCTACCGAAAACAATATACTCCAGTCACCCTCTGAGGTCACCAGAATTACAACAGCAGCATGTCGAAACTGGAACCATCCCCTCCAGATGATTTGTGAGGACTACCTGACTTACATGCACTGCTTAACTTCCAGGGTGTGAAATAATTCTGAACGTGGTCTTGACATGAAAGCCTCTTCTGGGTTGTCGACAGAAACTGAATAAAGATCTCACCTTGAAGGATAAATGCAGTATGTGTGTGTTTCATACAAAGATTTTATGTTTCTTTGGTGGAGTTGGGCTGCTTTGTGTTTCCTTATTAGGTCTTTTATAGACCAAACAGGGGGCAGGTTTTGATGGCTGGCAATCCTGGTTAACATTTATTTAAAACATAGTGGGAATTTGGCGTGATGTGGGTGAAATGAGAACAGCACGGTGGTGCAGTTGTTAGCATTTTGACCTCATATAGAAAGAAGGTCTTGGGTTCGAATTCCTGTCAGCATCTTTATGTGTGGAGTTTGTTTGTTTTTCCCACACTAATGTGACATTTCCAGGCATCCCGCTCTCATCCTCCCACTTAAAACGTGTGTTGGGGAAACAGGTCACTTTTAGGTGTGGGGTGTACGTTTGAGTTTCCATAAAATAGAGTGGAGACCTGTTCAGGGAAAAATGTTGCACAACTTTCTCACTTTCATTTTTAAATATTAAAACACATTAGAAAAGCACCAAAGCCAGAAATGCCATTGAACAAACTCAGGAAGCCTATCTGACTATCACACCTGAGTGAACCGGTTTATGTGTGATGTAAATGTAGATAAAAGGATTTACCTGTCAATAAATAATCTGAGCTGGTTGAGCAAGAATCCAGTCATTAAAACAATAGGTGCAACTATTTTAATGATCACATCCTTATTTCTGTCTGTTTTTTTGCTTTTAAATACTTCTTAGGAAAAAAAAAAACTTTCTGTGGTGGCAACATTTCTAAGCCATTTCATAAAAATAGCATCAAAGAAAAAAGGATTTATTTCCAAACATAAACACATATTTTTCCCAGTATTTTAATTTTCCCAAAACGTTAAAAACTGTAAAGTAAGAATAAATTTAATTTCTTTTAGGTTAGTTTGCTGGATAACTGCCAGTTTCTGATTCATCAATGCTTGTAAGGTGGACATTTTATCTTTGCAAATTGTTAATGCAGTTTACCGAAACTTAAAGTTTATTTCTAGATTTTGCATGGAAATAATTTAAAAATAATAAAACCTAAAAAGTCTAATAGAAAATATTTTCTTTCATAATGCAGAAAAACCTTACCGTCACTAGATGGCGCAAAAACAAAACAACTAGAAACATTGAACGGATTAGTCACAAAAAGAACAAACTTTACGTTTAGTATAATGTGTACATTGATATTCACTGATCTGAAAAACAAAGAAATACCGTTTCAAATGTCTAAAACCAGTCAATACATGAAACAATTCTCAACCCTGTGCACACACATCAAAAAATAAATACCAAACTAAAAACAACAACAAAAAATCCCATGGCGCAAAACTTATTTTCAACCATAAAGTTATGAAAACATTTCAAACGTAATCATGTCCTCATTCCTCATTAGATGGAAGCCAATCCATGTAATGAGGAACCTTCAGGAGCCACAGAGCTCCTGAAGGTTGAGGACACGCCCTCAAGTTTGGAAACGGTGCAGTGGATTCGTGGGTTTCTTTCCCCTCAGCTGCACATTTCACCGGGAAGAGAACACAGAAGCGGAGAGTCCTGAAGCCCTTTTCTCTCTTTCCTTGTTCTTTTCCTCTGTGGTGAGGTTAGCCGTCGAGTGGAGCGCAGCCTGCCGCGTTTAGCTCCCTGTGGTGCGGAGACAGAGGGAAATCCACCTGCCGGAGAGCGGACACACCTCGGGATGGATGCCCTGAAATCTGCCGGCAGAGCGATCATTAAGAGCCCCGGCGTCCCGCGACACACCTGGGGCGCTTCAAAGCATGAAAGTGAGTGAGACTAATGTGTTTGGACATATTGCAAATATATAATGAAGGAAATATTTGTCACACACACAGAGAGAGAGAGAGAGAGAGAGAACACAAGGACGTGGACTGCTGTCCTTTATTGTTGTTAAGATGTGTTTGCGTTATTGTGTTGTTTTATTTAATATGGCAATGAATTTCTCGATTCCTACAGAAAAGCGACCACATTAACTAGAATGAGATAAGATTACAGTGACACACCTGACCAATAAAACTGGCCACAGAGTGTTTTAAGTAAAGTGATCAGTATTTGTTTTTATTTAATTTTAAAGTTCCTTTAAAATTATTTAGCGGTTTATGATGGAAACCACTTAGACCAGGGTTTAATGTTAGTATGTTTTATCCTCCAAAACCAGTTTGGGATTATTACTGTACTGAAACATCCAGCTGTGACCAAGTACAATCATCCAGCTGCTCAGATTAATTATCTGTGTCAAGTGAACAGTCACACATCATGATGCTACCATCACCGTGCTTGACAGCTATTAAAGCAATACCTTGACTCCTTCAAATGTACTTTTTGTCACTGTGGCTGTCACTTTTCTTCAGAAGCCATTTGGTCTTGTTCAGGTGTAACTGGCAGGTGGGCAACTGCCAGTTTCAATTAGGCTAAAAGGTCTCTGTTCTGGGGCTGGGGCTTTCTGTGACTCCAAATACTTTTCCACCTTGTGTGGATCTACAATTATTTTTCTTAGATCTACACAAAGTTCCTTGGTTTTTTTTCTATTGTTATAAATGCAAATTAATACATTGAATCCTGTCCAATAAAGAACCTTAAGTTATTAGTGTGAATGCAAACTTCTGTTTGAATGTTTGTTTTATGATACCACTATAGTAAACAAAAAGAAACAGCCAGTCATTAGCATGTGTAGAAATCTAAATAGTTTCATTTGCTTATTTGTGGCATATAGTAATAGGAAATGGTTAGCTTCCCAACTTTTAATAAGCAAAATCATTATTTTGCACAAAGTAATGATGCTTTTGGAGGATTTTAACCCAAATATGGCAAAAATATTTTCATGACAATATCAGGGTGAAAAATATTAATAGCTCAAAGGAAATACAACAGTTGCTGGCTGACATATTAGAAAGTATCGGAAATTTACATTTTGCATGCCAGTAATATTTTCAGCTTCATTGCAGTAGATTCCCCTAAATGACTTAAATAGGAGTGACCCAGATGCTATAGGTCTTAGAAAGTGTTTGGAAAAATTGACATAAGCGCAGGAGAAGGAAAGGAGTCTAAGATATTAGATATTCTAAAATATTAGATAAAAATATCTAATATCTTAAATATTAGCTTCTATTTTTAGTTAAATATTTAAGAAAAATATTGTCATCACATGATTGTATAATGCTGTTGTGCCTTTTCTTGCATTCCTACTTTTGAGTTGATTTTAAAGTAGAAGTGGGTAGTAAAGTCCATGTCAATGTTATCTAATGAACATGGGAGGTACATTTGAGAGGAGACAGTTTTCTGCAGCCTTCTGGGTAGAAATGCTAATTATCATGCACCTGCATTTGCTTTATGCTCATAGTGAGGTAAAAAAAAACCCTCTGACTGCTGGAAGCGGGATGAAAAAAACAAAACATTCTACATCTCAGGTGGATTCCTGTTGGCCGACAAATAAAAGGAAATAGTGAGTGCCCGAGTGAAGAGTCCTTGAAACAAACCTCATCCCACCTTTGCTGACAGATTGTTTCACCGCCTGCAGTCCTGCTGTCTCACCACTGTGTCAAATGTGATCTCTAAAGCTTCCTTCCTGCAGCCGCACTGCCTGTAAGCCTCTAAATGCTAGCATGCTGCTTTATGACTAATCCGCTGCCCGTGTCAGCTGTCATTAAACACAACTAATTAATTTCAAATCCACAAAGACGTCCTTGGCATCTTTTGGCTTTGTAAAAGAATTACTACATGAATTATTAAATTCTGAACAAAGCAAAAAGTTTTCTCATTTATTTACGGTTTGTACTGAGTCATCTGAAAATTCTGGATGCATTTTGAACCGATGCACCCCTCCGCCCCACTTCCAAAGTGGTAGGAAAACAATGTTCACTATGTGATGACAAAAGCTCACATACAAGGCATCAACTTCCCATCACGAAAAAGCCAGTGTGTGACATTGTCAGCACAGCGATCTGAATTGTGCTGTTTTTGCCAGAAACATTGAAGTTAAAAAAAAATATATATAGATTGACAGGGTCAGAGCAAAAGCCAGCTGGATTTCATCACCTGATAGCAGAGGCAGTTTGTGTCTGTGAACCACTGGAGGAACCAGGTTGAAAAAACATGAACACTTTGTTCACAGACAACACGGGTGACTGCTGATGTCCCGAAGCTACTTAGCAGGCAATTTACTGAGAGGACAGGTGTTTGTGTGCCAGCTTGCAGCGATGTGTCAAAGCTGGCTGTCAGAATGCAAATAAGGTAAAGGTGCATCTGTCAGGCACAGTCCCATCCAGTAGGTGGATTAAAGTTTAGAAATCGGTCAAATATTTATGTCCTGCAATTTACCAAGGAAAAAACAACCCCAAAACAACTCTAGTCGGAAGTTATATGTACTCATATTTGTTTTTACTTTTAATCATGAATATGAAACATTCGTTTCCAGGAGTAGAATGATTAAACGGATAATAATAATAATAAGAGAAATTTGTGTGCACAAACACACAAAAAGAAAATACTTTTTCTTCTTCTTCCTTACCAACAATTTCAGACGACTTTCAAATGCCTGGCTTATTTTCTTCAGAAAAACTCGTAACGCTTGGTGCATGACTGTGTCATCATGGCCCTTTGCTGCTGTCTGTTGTCTGCTGAGGTCAAAACCCAAGTCAGGGTGGACAAGGACACAGCTTGTACTTGGAGTCCGACCGTCCCTTGGATCACTTCATGCTACAGCATTGAGGGCCTTTTCCGAGTCTCAGACATCAGATGCCCTCGGCAACAAAAGCGTGTCCCAGCGCTGTCAACATCAATCCAAAATGCTCTCGCTTTTGGGTTTAATCCAATAAGACTTTGTCCTTCAGGTTTAGTGTTGTTTTCTTGTAAATAGTCTTGTAGTTGTCAACGTGTATTATGTTTTGTTCAGTCTGACCCATAACATATGTATAAAAACTCAAGAGTATGCTTTTTTTTTTGCTGTGCTTTGTAGCTTAGAAAAAAAGAACGAGTTGAAGTAAGTGGATCGACCAGGGATTATATTCAACTGTTTGTGATCTCTGACATTAAATAGAGCCTGCAGTGGGACTGAAACCGTCAGTGGTTTGACTGAATGACATGCTGGAGTCACTGGTGTCAGCTACGGCTGTCCTGAAGGAGCAATTATCTCTCAATAGCTCATTAAGTCTGAAGAACCACTGAGTCAGCGGGGCTCATGTCATTGTGACATGATGTGTGCACTGGAATCTTCATGGTTCCTCTAACTGTGGCATAGAAGTAATTATAGAGCAAAAACAGCTGTCAAAAAAATGCTAAGACAAATGTGCATTGGAAATTATTTCACAGAAGACGGAGAGACCGTAAAAGGCATCATCAGTAATATTGGGCAAAATCTGCTAAGTGCTGACTGAGTGTGGTTGGATTGCAGTCGTGCACAAAGTCGGTCCTCGAGGGCCGGCATCCTGCATGTTTTAGTTCTCTCCCTGGTTTAACACACCTGGAACCAATGATGGCTCGTTAGATGGCCTAAGAAGAACATTGACATGCTGAAAAGGTTGTTACTACCACCATGGAGAGGACTAAAACGTGCAGGATGCCGGCCCTCGAGGACCGACTTTGAGTACCCCTGGATTAGGGGAAAAATGTGAACTCTGACCTAGTGAAACACTTTTTTTTTTTTTTTTACAAATTATGCCTGTTAGCTCAGGGAAATTATTCTAACATCAGTCCATAATACAACAAAATGTTTATTATCCAAGAACACAGATTTTATGATCATTGTTAACTGTGACTAGCAGCACGGTGTCCAGTTTTCTAGTGAGACCCAAAATGCTACATTTTAAGTATTGCCTCAGTCCTTAAATTGAAGCCAGATCAGTTTGTGGCTAAAATATTTAAATTAAAAGAGGAATACCTATTAATGACACCCAAACTTTACCACTTGTTGCTTTTTACACACAGCTTGCTTACTGAAGTTGCAAAATGTAACTAAAATGTTGTCTATAATGCTGAAGACATTGGTATTTGATAGAAATCTCCCAATCTGTTACGTGGGAGGTGAAAAGGTACTGGAACATACCACCTTTGCCATTACACGAATGACACCCAAATGCACAATCCCAAACTTTCATACACTTTTGTCAGACTTAGAAAGAATTGCTGAGGACAGATGTGCATAGTTTGGCTAACTTAAACAGGCACAAACTTAGCAACAGCCACCAGGGAAGTGTAGAACAGGGATTTTCAACTTCATTCCTCAATAGCTGCTTTCCTGTACTCTTAATATGTTTTCCTGGTTCAGCAAACCTGAATCAAATGAATAGTTACTTAGCAGGCCTCTGCAGGTCTTGATGAATTTGAATCAGCTGGTTTAAACCTGGGAAACGCTTCATGCTGGACCTCAAGCACCATCTCTTGAAGACTGGAGTTCATATTCACTAATGTTAATTTTCACAGCATTTCATGAGATAAATATGAACTAAAATGTGGTCTTACTAGCTGTTAGTCTATAAATTCAAAGCAATGGTACTCCAGGTAAGGAACCTCTCTTAGAATATTCAAACTTTCCCTTTAATATGGCTAGGGCTACCTTGTATTCCTTAGCCATTCTTGTATGCATAAGAAAATAAATGACATTTGTTCTTAGTACTCCCTTTTTCCAGCATAATATCAATGCTAATTATGTCCCAGGTAATTTGAACATCATACTCTATCAATCAATCAATCAAATTTTATTTGTACAGCACATTTCAGCAGCAAGGCATTTCAAAGTGCTTTACATCATTACAAACACAGAAACACAATGCAATCAACAATGATCTGTTGTGCTCTAAAGCACAACAGATCAGTCTGAAGTGACTCTTGCTTTCATATCAACTTCTTATAAGTTTTCGTTGTTTATGATTTCGGATGCTACATGACACATATGTTGTCTCTATCAGATCATTTCATAAATCTTATTCATTTACTTTTGCTGACATTCTTTGGCATGGCCCATACTGATTTAATTCTGTAGATTTTTCTCTCTTGTCTACATTATTCATGTTGACATGCTCATCAGTATCTCTAATAATATTCTGTCGCCATATTAGATGATCAAGAGTTGCTAATGAGCTTTCAAGTAGGAGGCTTTAAAGAATGAAACTTGTCTTCCCTATTGCAGTGATCAGACGTTATCAGTATTGTCTCGTATTAATGACTTGCTTTGACCTGATAAATTAAAGTCATTAGAAGGCTTTGCATATCAGCTTTCTTAAGGATAATTTAGAAAGCTCTTTTGGCTCCTCTATTTGATTCATATCTTTAGCTTGTTACACTAACCAACCAGTGTATTTTTAAACTTGAAATAAAATTTAAAAAAAAACAATGAACATTTTTCCTGCTTAATGGACAATAATACAGTTTTGTGGACTTTGACCTTTTAACTTTTTCCACTTCGGAGGAGCTCTGTTACCCATGAGACAAATCTCCCCCCAACAATCTTATTAGTTAGATTATCGTCAAAAGCAAAATCTCTCTGCTGACAGCTCTGCATAGCTTTTCTTTTTGTCTCATTTTTGCAAGACTTATTCTTCCACTTGGGTTCGATATGAAACTTGACAGTTTCTAAAGCCTTTTTTTTTTCTTTTCGTTGAAGCTTCAACAACCAATCAGTCATGTGTGAGACTAATGTCCTTTTAAGTGTAGTGAAGCTGTAGGAGTGTCACTGTTTGTTCATCCATTTGCACTCTTCTTTTGATATCCAAACATTTCCTGCATGAACTGCCCTACAACTTGGGGCTCAAACGTTATGGATCATAGAAACCACTGAGAGAACAACTAGACGGCAGAGTGTCACAATGATCCAATTTTTGGAATTTTTGCTTCACTTGATCTTGATGCATGTTGTAGACCAAATATATGTCTTAATGGCTCAAATGTACCCATGCAGAGAGATGACAGCACACCACTAAAAACTGCATAGTGTGTTACTAGAGGATCATTGCAAAACTTCAAGCTTTTTGCAAGTATCAATAAGCTTCTTGCAGAATATCTAATTGCAATTAATATAATTAAGGTCATTGCTTTTCCAGTCTTGTTAGTTGATACAGTTGTGGTCTACGTTTAATGACTTCTCCATAGAGACTTCTTGTCATTGTGGTCAATTAGCTCAATTCTGGTCTGACCATTAAAATGTTTCTTTACAAAGCATTTAGAAGAAACAGTTCACAAAAAAAAAACTTTTTAACAAATTTTGAACCAGAGCTGGTGTGCAGGTGAAAATTTCACTCAAGTTTTTTTTAGTGTTGACTATGGAGCAAGCTTTGTTTATTGAGCAGACCTTTTGACATGAATATGTTTTTAATATTTTCTCAAAATTAGAGAGGTGCTAGAATGGCAGAATTAACAGTTTAACAGTTAGGTATGCAAAGTACGGGGGCTTAGTTGTCCTGACGTTTTGGAGACAAACTTGCAACATAAAAACGTCTGGACTTAAAGATGCTTCTACCTCCACAACTATTGTTGCTGCGGTATTGTACCAAACCTTTGCTTATTTGCTTTCAGGAAAAAGGTCAGCATTAATGTCTGTATATATTTCAAAGCTAATGTCTGTGTCTTGTTGCTTTTTAAATAAGTTTTTGTTTTCTATCTTTTTTTGATGCCAGATGTAAAGGTGCATTTCTAGGTTGCATTTTCCAGTGAATGCATGCATCAGTTCATTGGTCTGGCAATCTGCACATTTGCATCTGTGTGATAGCAAATGACACGGATTATTTAAACTTCTTTTTTGCATAATGTGAAAAAGCAAAACTACATTCAATTTTGGAACTTTTCACAAAGCGATTTTTTATTTATTTATTTTTTTTGCTGTTGACATTTATTCCGGTAAATCTTTCTTTACTTATGTTAATAGAAGATTAAGATCAAAACGCACATGTCAAAAACTAATGTTATTACAAATATCTGCTAGTAAAGTAAACAGACGTATGCTCACAGAAGCAAGAGTTGTGCCACCTGTTTCGAACAATATTCTTCAAATTGAGAAAAACAAAGTGGTTCCATGCAGGAGTCATGACATACAGTCCACTGAGACCAGCTCTGCGTGCCTCTTTTATAAGATGAGGGACAAAGCGGGTGAGTCTGTTCTGTTTTAAAGTGCCAGATTTGTTGTGTTCAGTGTTAAGGAAGAAAGTTATTATTTAGCTTAAATTTTGGAAAAAGCATGGCTCTCCTTTCCTCCTGTTAGCCGGGTCCCAAGCGGATGTCGTCACGGCTGGCAAGGAGACGGCGAGGCACAATGACGTCACGGATCACAGAGTTTAATTCATACAAAGCACCGCTTGAATCCGTTAACAGAGCTGCAGAGGTACAGAGATATACATTTTCTCATAAAAATAAAGACACACAAGGGTAAACAGACACACACGAAACACATAGACAGACAAAGGCGCCCAACGTGGAGAGAAAAGATGATAAAAAAACTCCGTCTCTGTTTTGCTGTCCTGGCATTTTAAATCAAAGAGGCGTTTCCTTATTTAATATATGCAAAGAAGGCGTTCCGTTCTTTGACCAATTAGAGACCTTGTTCGGCCCCCCAAAGAACCCCGGAAACTCCCCTCATTACAGCTCCGATGTCTGGTTTTTATCTAAGTAAAGGCGGACCACTTCGTGCCCATCTCCGTCCGACACGGGCCGAGAGGCGCCAAGAAGTCTCTGACCCCTTTCGGACTGTAAATTTTATTGCTCTGTGTGTCAGCGGGGGAGGAAAAGGCCCTGTTTCCCCATGCTCAACAGAAAACTGTTCCAAACAAGAGCGTTGGCCATCCCTTTACACATGTCGCAAGACTAACTGTATTTTTTAGCACTAAAATAAGCATTTTCCTTAGCATCAGCAACTGATCAATATTCAGAGTTTAGGCATTTCTGCTGCCTCACTCTGTTTATTCTTTTACAGCTCTTTCTCTTCTGAGAGAGAAATACTAAAGGCTTTGGTTTTATACAATCTTCTTTGCATCAGATGCAAAAGTGCTTCAGGAGAAGGTGCTTTAAATGGGAAGCACTATGTTTTCATTCCTTTGTTTCTGGAGTTATTTTGAAGTGTCTTCTTCCCTTTTTCCTTCAGAGTTCAGTCAAAGCTCACTTCAGTCAAATTCAACATTAGTCACTCTTGTCTGTTGTTTTAAAATCCGATCTGTTCCCAAGAAGAATTTTAATTCTCTCTCTTAGGTTACGGAAAATGTTAGATATTGTAGCTTAGGATGCTCTGAACATTTTGCTTTGTCAAAAGAACATTGTTAATTTTAAGACACAGAGGATTACAAGATATATGAAAACTGTTCTATTTCTATTTCTAAATGTGTGAATGTTACCATTTTGCAAAGATGGTTAGAACAAATGTTTCCTAAAACCTTAACTAGGCAATGTTTAAATTGGGTAGAGGATGAGTATCAGCACATAAGGTGAGGCTGCGTCATGGATTACCTTTTTGGGACTTGGATATTTTTGTGCTTTTTTTTGTTCTAATAAAATAAGACAATATTTTAATATTCAAGTTAATTTTCCTGCTGTATAATGCAAAATGCTAAGATGTTTTGCCTATCAGAACTACTAAATGCTCTCATGATCCAAGATTTGTTTAATGATGTTGTTGGTTTTCACCTTAGTGACATCAATTATCTTCCAAACTGGAGTCATAAACTCAATTTTATTTCTCTTAAGAAATCAGTCTAAGAAATCTAAAATACTTAGACTGATCAAAACTAGACTGAATCATTCCACACTGAAAATAGAAGCACAAAAATATTAGCAGTGTTATGAAATAATAACTCTTTTCAAACTCTAAGACATTCTGCGAAGATTTGACAGTTCCCAAAAAGCATTTAAAGGAAATTTTGAACCAAAGCTGATCCTTAGAAGGATTAAAATGGCTCCTTAATCAAGGTGAAGTAACATCCACGTTGTCATGATCAGTCAGTGTCAGCTACTGTATTTTTTTAAATATTTCCTTCCATGCAGGCATTCATTCTTGTAATCTTTGAAAGTAGTCTTGATCAGTTGCAGTCTAGGTTTTTGTAAAGTCTGTTATACCATGTTTATTAGATGAATAATATCTGACAGGAATATCTTAAAGAAATAGGAAAGTATCTCTGCCTTCAACCTGAGTCATCTTTAGTATTTGTGTAGATTCAAAGAAATAGAAAAGTATTTGCTGAAAATCTATGTAATAATTTAGAGGCCTTTTTCTTCCCTTATTCTTCAGTCAGAATTAGTTGAGCTTATTGATCAGAAATTGATTTAAAGAGCAGGCAGTGTTCAAAGAGAGTCTTAAAAGCTTTTGAGCATGCACTCTTTTTAAAAGATTAGAAAAAGATCTGTTCATCAGGAACCTTTTAAAACTTTTGCAAAGTCGTCTGGGCTACAAAATGCATGAACTTAAAATAATCAGTGAGCTATAAACTTATTTCAAGGTCCACTTAATATTGTCATTAAAGCATGCTTTCAGTTTCAAATTGCTGTTTCATTTTATTTCCGTGCATCGTCCTGTGTCTGCATCAGATCTTGTGGGCGCGTTTATTCTCACTGTCCTGCTGTAGAAGTATTGATTTTTAAAAGCATGGCTTCATATTATTAAACCACGCTCCACATCATATTTCATATTGATTTTCATTCTCTGGCTGTTGAGAATTGTGTTATGGATGGTGTATGACACTTTCTTGTGGATTCTGGTTAAAAGCATCTGCAAAATCTCTCTAAAACCTTACAGACAGGAGGTAAAAATACATCCTCCTGTCTGTAACCCATCCGCAAGCATAATTAAACTTTAAGTAATCGCCGCTGGGTTCCACAAACGTCATCATTGCGCGGTTTTCCGCAGTCTCGCCCTGGACTGTTTTTAGCACCAACTGTTTCCCTGGCCTGAAGTGAAGTGAATTATGTAATGGAGAGAAACAGAGATCCTATCGTAGGAGGGGTGCAGGTTCAGTCAACTGCAGCAACACAAACACAGCCCAGCTTTCTGTGTGTCCATGCACTGAATCCCCTACAGATGAAGGCTCTGTCTGCTTAAAGTCCAAGGCAACTGTGGCTCAGGTTAGGGCATCACCAAAGCATCACTTTGGTGCAAGAGCCTTAATGAGGATTTTTTTTTTGCTGCACTGTGGGTGTCTTGTGTGTGGGAGAGAAATATTAAACACTGCAAATATGTTTTGTTGGCGTGTGCAGGCGAGTGTTTGCATATCAGCTCAGCCCTCCTGTCCTACAGAGACAAATCCCATTTCTATTTTTGTGCTTTTAAAAAATTCAACTCCCCACACCTTTCCAAAGACATGATGTCCCTTTTCTGAGATCAGCACTTAGAGCAAATACACCTACTCCTAAAAATAGCCTCATTCCATCAAGCTGACGGTGGAGCACCAGTGTAGCTCAGTGCTGTCGAGAAATGTTTTGTGCTTTAGCAAAAACTGCTGGATGTGAACTTAGCTGAGTTAAACTGAGTTTCACTGATTTCTTTATAATGAAACAAGCTGAAGATCTCAATATTTATTGATTTTCATGCTTATGTATTTATTTTTTTGCATTAATCTTGCTGCACTCTATAACAACATGATGCAGTTCCTCAGTGGCAGCTTTATGATATGGGTGACATGGACAACCACCCAGGGCGGCATCTTGTGGGAGGTTTTGTTTATCAGTGTGTGGAGTAGATTTATGGAATGGATTGAATGGTGAGTTTAAAAAAAGTACAAATATAAACTAGCTTAAAAATCTCTTTAAAAAGGAGCTTATTCAAAAATAACACTTTCTTGTGGATTGTGGGTCTTTGAGACATAGGATGATTGTCTCAATGACCAAAAATGCTATTGATGACATTAAACATTTCTGGTGTTTGGAGATTTAAATGTTTGTAGGTTGATGAGTATTAGAGGGGCAAGAAATCATAAGCTATTATATCTTCTTCCTTCTCCTTTTCAAACAGATAATATAAAATTGCATGCATTAAAGAACATCTTTAATGCTAATACAACAAAAAGAATCCCTGGGCTTCAATTCCAGATCTTCAGGAAACTGTCCCAGGAATTTTATATTGGGCATGATGATTTGTTTTAATTTAAATTTTTTCTTGTTTTTACTTTTTGTCTGTTTGAAATAAATAAATTAACTAATTAATTAATTAATGTCCCTCACATTAGCAAGATGTTAGAAAATGTTTTGTTTTTACACCAGTGATAGCTGACAGTGTGTGTTTCTTTCAATTGCCAGTCATTTGAGTGTATTCACAGTCTTCGATGAAAAGGAGAAATGGTTGAATAAATGAATGATGTTGAGGATGAATTATTCTCTCTCTCCTTCTGAATGTTTTATTTGCAGCAACCTCTACAATTACTGACACCCATGGTGAAAGATGTGTCAACACTTTTTAAAATAAATGAATCTTTCATGACAGTAGCATAATCTTAAACTGAAAAATTGCTGCAGGTCTCCAACAGTGAACTTTGAAGATTTTTTTTTTTTTTTTTTAAATTTAATCTGCTATCCGCTTTACTGTGCATGGTGGCAAGATAAACATGGATCCTCATCCAGCCTTGTTTGTCACAGTTCCAGTTGCTGTTGCATATGCACATCAATGAGGGTAGATAGGAGAAAGTTCAGCAAGTGAACAGTGACTCAGACTTGGACGCTCTTTCCTACAACAGAACCAAAGCACCTCAATCTGTAGCTGTCTTTTCACATGATCCAACAGTAGAAGGGATATTTTACCAATTCACTTCCAAAACAAGAGTGAAGCTGCAATTTGGCAGCTTATTTTGATAACAGACTGGCAAATGTATGATATGACTAATGATATTAGGAAAACACAAAATCCATCTTACCAATACACAGACTTTACAGATGCTAAATTGTGACCAGATTATAAAATTATGATCTGCCAAATTCTGTTCAGTGAGTATTCAGTTTTTCAGGATAAATAGAAATTGTGTTCAATTTAAGGGGAAACGTCATTAAATAAAAAGTAATGGGTAAGATGCATTGTATAATAATACTACATAAACTTTAAAATTGGCTTAAAAACAGTAAAGCATCTGAATAAAACCTGTTTTACATAGCTGAGCAAATTAATTACTTCTTGAGGAAGGCAGTAATAATAAAGTTCACCATTCAACTTTTACTCCGTATATAAGATCTTTGTAAACCTTTGCCAGTTGCACTGCGGTGACATGCTTGGTATGACTGCTTGAAGTCTCAAATGATCTTTCTGCTGTGATTCATCCTCCTGAGCTTATAAAATTTCTTCCAGCTTTTTGGAGATTACCAGCCAAACTTTAGGCCTCATTGAAAACTGAGCAGTTTTATTGAAGACGAGCCAAAACCACTCTTGTCCGGGATATCTCCACACTAAATGTTTTGTTACTTTAACAGCATTACCTTATCACCAGTTCTTGATCCATACCTGTTTTCCCTTAGAACAAAGTTCTTCTGTGCTATAAGAGACAGAACAGGCTGGGAGGCATGAAGATGCCCATATTTGAATGGAATGTACTTTTGTCTTTCCCACTTTGAAGAGCGACACTTAAATAAAACGGCCATCATGCCACATCATATGTATAACAAAAACTCTTATCAACTAATGTATGAGTTTTAATAAAAGGCTGAAATAGGAGTCATAGGGGTGCCAGCAAAGTAATTGCTTTAATAAAAACAGCAGTTTCTTATAAAGTGGGAATTCATTCCCTCCATGTTAAATAAATGTTTCCAAACTAGATGCTGTAATCAAAAAAATAATTGGTGTGAAATTTTATTGAAGAGCCTTGCACAACTTTAGCAGGTGAGCTGATAAATTTACAGGGAGCTGTTTCTATGGTCCAAAAGATAATAAAAAATAAAAAGATGTCAGATTTTCTTTTGGTCACTTCAAGTGCTACAACTAACCAGACCAAGTCTTTTTTCTTCTGAGTAACTTGTTAGTGTGTCTAACCCAGGAAGCTTGGATGAGGTCAGCTGTTTCTTATTTTTGTGTTAATATCAGCTTTTTTTTTTTTTTTACGTTTGAATTTGGCTGATCCAATGTATGACCTGCTTTCTTTTTTTAAAGTCATTTTTTAAATTTCCTAATCGATAGCTGAAGCACTTACATTGATTATCCCGTTACCTTTGTACTCCAGAGACAGGACACCCGAGAAGCTGAGTTATCTGGCTGTGTACCACAACCATCCATCACACAGCTGGATGGGTCAGAAGTGCTTTATCACATTAGGAAGGGTTCCTCTGGGATAGCCTCACATATTAAAGTGTTGCAGAGATATTTGGTCTCAACTGCAATTTGCAGCTCTCAAAGGTGACGTTTTCTTTTTCTTTAATAATGGATGGGGAAGTTCCTAATTCCCAAAGTAATTCCTTATTTTCCAGAAATTGTTTTATAAGCTTTTATTTGAATGGGGAAAAAACAAAATCATAAATGTCAATTATTGTTGCATGAACAGATGTCTCTTTAGAGAGCTGTTCATAGTTGATGAAAATGTTGTTGGAGACTGCTGAGGAAAACATTTGTCAGCAGAAAGACTACCGCCCTGTTTGAATACTTGGTTTATGAATTACCAACTTTGAACAATGGCCTAATACAGTACCCTGCTGTTTGTAAATGTCACGGCCATTTGTTTACTTTAGGTCTGGAGATTCTTTCCCTAGTGAACTGTCAGGCCCCAAATAACATAGATGTCATCCCATCATACTTTAGCTTTGTAATACCATGTCAGTGCTGACTTTTAATAAAAACTGAAACAACTTAAAAATGCTTTACCGTATGATCTCATGTTGCTGTGTTCATTCAAGTCGAAGTTTTGCCATCTACCATTAGAGCGTAGATCTATAAAATTGATTTAAGGTACTTTTAAAGGACAGTTACAGGGCAAATCGCTTCTGTATTTATTGACCTCTGCTGTGTGAAGGCTGTAAACATCCCGTGTGACAAACGCTTTTCTTGCTTGCTCCTCTTTACCGTGACGTTTTTGATTTATTTGTTCATATAAAAGCAGATAATAGCCACCATCTTAATGGGGTTACTCTGTCTTTTTAAATAACACCTGCATTTAACAAACAACATTAGTCCTTGGAGCTGAGCACCGTATCACATTATGTTTTTATTAATGATGCCTTTCCAGTTTATAAATTACTTTTCAGGGTTGTGCCACATTGCAACATGTTATTTTTTTTTACTCTTCAGTTTGGCAGTTCTGATGTCTGAAATTAAAGCAATCACCCAGAGATTAATGCAGGCAGTCTAATACATTATTCTTAAAGGGACCATAAGGTAATGTGTTGCCTGACTACCCGATTTAGACACCCCAACTAATTAGTCAAGCATTATCAGTCTTACTCCACAAAGATTGTAAGATCAAAAATATATGAATTGCACAATAAACACTTGGAAAATTACTAGTAAATTCTTATTTATTTTTGGCTTACTGCCAAAATAGTCATAACCCTGGTAGATTTTGGTTTATTTTTATTTAAACAAGAAATTTGATTCTGGTAAAAAAATGAGATATATGTCGCAAAAGGTAAAACAATAAAAAATGAGTATCAATAAATGGGAAAAAGTCTGTTTATATACCTTATTAAAAATTGGCTTGTATACCATTCTTAATAATCACTGGAAAACAAATTTTTGTTACTTTAGTAATCAAGTTGTTCTTATAATTGTTGACCAGCCTTTATGTTTCTACTACTATTTTAAGAATTTATGCTGCATGATGCGCTCCAAGTCTTTCAAGTTAGAAGACAACAGTAGATCTGACAAACTGAGAGACATTTAAGTGTTGATTACTGGACAAGTATCAGGTGGTTGATTAGAAACTGGGAGCAGCTGTGAGGGAAGACAAGTAAAGTTGAGGAACTGGAAATGGGAGGAATGGTTGACAGAAAACACCGAAGCAACAAGGGAGCATCAGATAAATGCCACAAATAAGGTTAAATACAAAGCTAGATTCCCAAAGATTATAACTCATTCATTTCCAAATCCGATTGTGGCACTCGGTGCATGCTGAATCACACTAACTCAGGCCGGAGGGAGAGCAAGATTAAACTTTAGCAATTATTTCTATTAGTTTATCATAATAAGAAGTAATTGCTAACTTTGCTAACAAATTTGTCTCACTGCAGCGAATGATCAAACTTCTTTGGGCCAAAAAGTGGGGAACTAAAAATTTACATTTGCTCCCCTACATTTGCTTGAAGTAATAATGGGGCTGTTGCTCCACCTTAGGCCCTGTAGTTGAGAACATGTGGATCCTTACTCATTTGTTTCTATCATCTGCTATCATCCCCAGCTTTACAGTAAAATTTCTTTGTTGTTAAGTACGTAAGTTTTAATAGCTTTGTAATTTCTGGTTAATGCTTAGATATTTTTTTTTTCACTCAGTTCTGTTTGCGATGCACAAGCTCCATTGCTTAAAACAGAAAATTGAACTGACGGATATGAACACCCTGGGGGTAACAGTGGAGAGTGGGGATACTGTAATTGTCATGAACAATCCTGTATCTGGGAATCAGAGCTCTGTGGATTGGATTAAAAGCAAACATAAGATAAAATCACTGTCTGCTTATCTGTCTCAGTATCCTCCACCTTCCAATGCTAGCCACACACCAACTGTTAGCGTCAACAGAGTAAATATTAGCCCAATTTTCACACTGGGATACCAGCTATATATAGAATGCAGGAAATTATCCAGGACCAGACCCTGCATGTCTGTGTTGGCTTTTAATTTGATGCCCATAATAACGCCAGGCAGTAAAATAACCTGCTGTTCTAATCCAATTCCACTCCGGACTCTTCTCCAACCTGAAGTGGGGAAAATAAAGCTCCTTTACTGCTGGATGTGTAAACATCAGTTTCCAATTAATGATTCACAGAGGCTTCAGAGGACAGATTGAGAGTTGAGGGTTATGTTTTGCATAATAGATGCAGAGGAATGTAATTTATATTCAAGATATAGTTTGGGAAAAGTAAAAGAATACCTTTTGGTTTAAAAAACAGTCTCTTCTGTCTTAAAAAATGTCTTCGTGAAAGTGCACATTTGAATTAAAGGAAATATTGTAAGTACTAGTCTGAGAACGGATGGCACTCTAGATTTTGAGGCTAAAACAGTTGAAACAGTGAAACATTCAAAGCTGAATTTACTGTTATCTGCCGCTTTTCCGTGACTTGTCTGACTTAATACAAAACCCAAGCATATCACTTTCCTCTGCCTCTTTTATATTTAATGCCAGTCTTTAAAAGATCCTAATTTGCATTGGCCCAATTTGCTCATTCAAAAGAATTCCCAGGATCCTTAAGATGAACAATGGATATGGATATGGAAGTGAAAGCCTTCAATGAGAGTTATGCTGAAAATGAAATTATGTTGTATGAGACATATGTGTTCTCATTTATTCGAGGAGCTCGAGGGAATTTCTGATCGAATTATGTTGCTCCTTAAGCCTTTTGATCGCTGTCGCTGAAATTAAAATGGCTTTCTGTATAGAAATTTAATGAATGATGTTGAATTAAAAATGGATGTTGAGAAGAAAAAAACTGTATTTCTTCTTTGCTTTGTAGTTTTAATCGTATTGCTTATTTGTGTGTTTTTACATTGTAGTGTCTCGGAAGTGAAAAGTATTTCACCCATTTCTCATGTATTCGTTTTTCTTTTCCCTCAGAATTTTTAGTCAGATATTTACCATCTTGAACTACTTGCAAGATGTCACAATATTAGTAAATTAAATTGTGTTCTGGGGCCATTTTAAAATTTTATGACATAAATTAAAACGGGACCTTTATCAATATTGACTTTTCAGTCAAAAACTGATTTTATAGGTACAAAAATCATTTTATGTCAATGGCTTGAAGAAAGTGTCCTGGTTTTACAAAGTAGGTCTCAAAGATTGTAAATTTATCATCCAGATACTACAACAGTGACAATACCAAAGGTTATTTTGTGCTATTGAACAAATTTCTATAAAATCAACAATGTAATCTACAGAAGATTGACGAGTCCATGGCGCAAATAAAGCTAGGATGATTTCAAATTGGGCTGTTATCATGAAAATAAAAAAAGAATGAAATATTTCAAGCTAAATGTCCTCTACAAAAACCAGCATAAACTGCTTGTCTGGTATTATTGGTGTATAAACTTCTTATGCTGCCCCCAAAAATTAGAGTGATGGTGATTAATTACCACAACAAAAAAGGTTTGCTGTTGTTTCACTAAATGTTTTGGATTGTAGGACACTGCTCCAGCTTTCTGTGGTTTGTACTCTTCTCTTGAAGCCGAGCCAAGTTGTTCAGTCAGGCAGTTTGCAGGTTCCACCTCCTAGTTACTGCTGGCCTCTCAGCAATGCAGCCTGGGTTGCCTGGCAACATAATCTGTTTCTCTGACTTTATTTACACAGGTTGCATCATCCTAGGCATTTTCTGTGTCATATTTATTCAGTTTATTAAATTAGCACTAATTCAAAACAAATTGAATACCTGTGCAGTTTGAAAACCAATTGATCCGGGTTGTGTCAAGGAATTCATAGATAAAAAACATACAACCTGCTCATGTGAACAGTCAAAATTAACCCATAAAATTTGATGGAATCCTAATATTAGTGGGTTTTTTAATTAAATTAATAAAAAGGTGGCTTTTTAATGACTGTGTCAATTAGAGCAACATCTCATTCTGACAAAGCTCGTGGCGACTATCCCGTAAATGAAAACAAGTTATGTTAACATCTTACCTTTTAGAGACTTAGAGGGTCTTCAAAATGTTCAAGGAAAGGAAAAGGAAATTTTGATTTACTAAGCTTATTTCTGGTAATAATTTAGGAGATCTTGTTTATCAAATATTCTAAAAAAAAAAAAAGAAAAGAAAAAAGGCATCCCAGAAATGATCAGGATGCTGAAATCTTAAGAGGCTTTGAATAAATGACAAGGATTTTGGTGTTCTATTGAACAAGAGTAACAAATGATGATAAAGCCGAATACTTGTGTGTGTACATATACATGAAAATTCACTCGCTCTTGAGTGATTCTGGATTGGCTGAGAGGCAACCAGCACCCTGGAGTGGTTCTAGTTAGCTATTCTCTCAGAAACTACATGAAAGCATGGGATTTTCTTTCATACTTTGTTTGCTGTGAAAGTCAGAGGAAGCAAGGATCCAAAAGGTAAAAGGTAATATAGGGGACGGATTCAAGCAAGCAGTGAAAAGAGTAAGAGCTTGAACAGAATCACTTTACATGGTTGTTCCCTCAAGGCAAACTCAGGAAACCAGTTTCATCCACAAACCCCCAATGCGCCCCTCCCAGACACCCGTGCCATTCCAGCCCACCACCTTCCCTGAATGTGCGGCCTATTTTATCTGTCAAGGTGGCGTCCCAGATTCAAACTTCCAGCAGATGAGTAAAACAGTGAGGCAGAGATTGCATCAAGGAGGAGGATGAAGAGAATGCGGGTGTCACTGGGGTTCTCAAAGTCAGCCGACTTCTTCTTGACTAATACTGTAGAGTCGTGTTCATTTCTCCTATTAAATACTGTCCTACTTAATGACCTGTGGAGAAATAGAAAAAAAGGGACGGTGTTATTATTTTGACCCTAGAGCACTAACTCACTCTAACAAATTTTAAGCTCGTCACTTGAGGACTTTGCTTGCCTGCACAGATGCTTTTTCTCTTGCGTTGTTATTCCTGTGTGCATTTGTCTGTGTGCTTCTGTTTGCGTTATTAATTAACCAGCAGCGTAGGTGTCGAGCCAAAGGAGAATTCACCCGGGTACAATTTTGACTTCTCAGAGCAAATTAAATTACGAGCGTGGCACTCAATGAAACAGCTGCATGTAGCTGAAGGCGTGCAGAGCACATGGCCCCTTATTATGGAGCAACAGTTCCCCAATGCTGCACTGCACGCCTCGGTTCATTCAGCACAACGTCTTTTCACAGACAAGTGGATTTGTAACTTTTGCGTGATTGCGCTTGAGGTTTCCATGCGGTAAAATGTCATCAGTTTGCCCTGCTCTGTTGTTGCGCATTGATTTATGAAGTGTGTCATAACAATACAGTGTTTTTTTGTGTGTGTGTGTACATACACATAAAGGAGTCAGTGCCTTAGCTGCCATATGCTGACTATTAAATTATTTCCAGGCTCCACTTTATTAAACTCAGAAATGTCATGAGTTCTCCACTAAGGCATCGACTCTTCAATAATCTCTAAATTGAATCATCTTGATGAGCACAAGCTTACACAGACTTGCACTCAGGTCAAGTCAACGCATGACTTTCCCTCTAACAGTTCACATAGCACAAATATATTTCTCCTTTAGGATTCTCTTCAACATGTAAAAATCCAATTAGCCACCCTTTTTTCTGTCACTCTTATCACTCCCAGTCCCACTTGCACTGAATGTATTAAAAATTTAAGCGCTCTCTTTTGGGTGTGGGTGATGAGGGGGTGTTTGTGATATATTGGAAACCCTGCAGCATCAACATAAAGCTCTTAAATAATTCATGGGTATTTTCTAGTGAAGAGACAACATGAACTGTAGCACTTATGCCTGTAGGGCTGTGATGTTTTGATAAAACTTGCATTGCCTTAAATGTTTTGACCTGGTGTGGATGTTTGGATGTATCCAAAGGTCTGAAAGTTTTAATGGAAAATTAAAGCTTGACTGTTTGAAATTGACGGGTTTATATATATATATATATATTTAATAGATACTGAGTAAAAAAAAAAAATCTATTTTGAAACTGGTAATCTGGACCTTAGTAGTTTGATGGTTTTCACATTGTAATTTTCCAGGTTGACCAAAGCTCTAGAGAGAAGTGCAATTGGTTAAAGGAAAAACAAACTCTTTTTTTTTTTTTTTTAGAAACAAATGTGATCTTATTTAATGTTGCTAAAATTTTAATAAATGTATTAATTCTCACAGCAAACTTTAGATTAAATTATTATGTTCTCATATTGTTCATATGAAATGCACAAACCCTGTAAATTCAAGACGAACAATTCAGGAATAAAAGCAATCCAAGCAATGGCAACCCTGTGTGTTTGTAGAACATGGATTACTGTTTGCCTTCATCAGCTGACATCTTCACTGGAAATTGCTTCCACTTTTTTGTTTTTCTAGCTGCTGTGTGTGACCTATTACCTACTGAGATGAGACAGTTTCTCCCCTGTGGGTTAATTAGGTATCAAAAAAATTCACCCCAAGAGCTAAAATGGAACATGTACTACACTGGAAGCTATTGTTATCTTATCACCCACTACAGCCAAATGATCTGTGGTGCTTATGCCGTCCACTATGTACCCAGAGCATTTGCATTTATTACCACCAAATGTGCCCCCTGCTTCTGAACCAGCCTCCACAGTGTGATTGAAGAATGGTTAATAATTCAGTGAATTTGGAAGGAGCACAGCGAGGATTTTAGTCGCCTTCACAGCTGCATGGGGTCTGCCAGTGACAGATGGCTCAAACCGCATGGAGAATTCGGTGTCAGCATCCTCCTCTATAACGTTGGACACTGTGTCCAGCATTATAGTGGTGAGGCCACTTTTTCCTCTTTTTTTTTCCCCTAGTCATTGGTTGGGGTGCTATGAAAAGGAATTCATAGATATTGAAAGACAAAAAAAAAAGTTCTTAATTGAAAGCCTCGACTTGTATTTTAAACAGTTACATGCTACATAGCTTGGTCTGTCTCCTGTGTGGAAGTGGTCTGTTGATTGACCACTGTTACGCCCCCCCAAGGTCTAGGGGTTCAGGGACGAAAAAGGGGAATGAAAATATGATTTATTACAAAATGAAGGTTTTCACAGAACCAAAACACAATACAACTTAACCCAATTAAACAAAAGTAAAGGACCAACAAATGCAGAAATCACTGAGTGCAAATTAAATAACAAGATGTGCAAACACATCAGTCTAAAGTAACTCAAAACAACCAAAAAGAAAGGACAAAAGGGAGCACCAAAACCTCCCAAACACAAGCCTCTAGCTTGTTCAAGATTTACCTAAAGCAGCTTCAAACCACTTAGCGAAATAAGCGAGAACAAAATTGTTCAAACTGTCCAAAACAGTCACCAAACACGGAAGGTGGGGGTCAGCTGTACACAACCTCTTCCTGCTAGCTGCCCCACTGGAGGAATTAACTCAGACGTCTTTTATATGGTGCAGGTGGGTCTCATCAACGTCTGATTGGCTTTGCTGCTCCAATGGGGTGGCTGCTCTCCTGCAGCTTCTAGGCAGCTAATCAGAAAGCTGTGCCCGCACAGCTGATCCTGCATAATAGAAAAAAACAAAGAGCCTGCACAGCCTCAAGAGGCCAGGGGCCGTAACACTCCCCCCCTTAAATTACAAAACCAAGTTTTGTAAATGCTGAATAGTACACCAAACAAAAGAATACTCACATCCTGGACAGGCCATCTGCAAGAACATTTTCTGCCCCTTTCTTATGCCGAATGTTTAAATGGTATTCTTGCAACAGTAATGCCCACCGCATAAGGCGCTGGTTGTGGTTATACATGCGAGAAAGAAATACTAGTGGATTATGATCTGTGAATACATCAATCGGTAAACTACTGGAACCAAGGTAAACATGAAAGTGCTGAAGAGCCAACAACAGAGCCAAGGTTTCTTTTTCAATGGTGGAATAGTTCAGTTGATGTTTGTTGAACTTGTGAGAGAAATAGCAAACAGGATTATCTAAACCCTGCAAATCTTCCTGTATTAGCACTGCACCAGCCCCAACAGTGCTGGCATTCACCTCTAGCTTGAAAGGTCGGGTCAGATCAGGTGCAGCTAGTACTGGTGTGTGACAAAGAAGAAACTTAGCACTTTCAAAAACATTTTGGCATTCCTCTGACCAAACAAAATCAGTCTTTGGGCTGAGTAGATTGGTTAATGGTTGAACTACTGAGGAGAAATTTCTGCAACCACGTTGTCATAATACTATTCCATTGTCCAGGACTTTGATTAAAAAGACTAACTTTGTAAGCAAGTAATAAATAGTTCCTAAACTAGTTTAAAATGCAGCCGGACACACTTACTAAACCAATAATAGAAATTGGAGTGCTTTATGAGGTAAGAGATAAATTGTTTCAATTCAAGGGATTGAAAGAGTCCCTTAAATTGAAAGGAATTGTTAAAAAATTGTCTAGTATATTAGACAAGTACATCTGACAAATATGTCTGTCTAATTGCTTATTATTAATGATTCATAAAATTTAACATCACAATTAATAGCATAATTATTAATAATTTATAAATTATTAAGAGTAGTTTGATTATCTTGTGCACTTGATAAATAACTACTTTCTGCTGAATTATCTCCTTTGTTTAATTTCCGCTGGACATTTCTGTGTTTTAAAAATGCAGTGTATTGTAAGATATAAATATATGTCTTTGACTGTAGATCGATGACAACATTTTGTTAATCATCTTTCATTATTTGGTTACAATCAAAACCCTTATGAAGCTCTGTAAGAAGACTAATTAATTTCCGGACGATCTGTCATTTTGTCCAATCAGAGTTGCCAGAAAACTGGACGGACACAAAGGAGACCCTGCTGGAAGGGATGGTGTTCAATGTGAAGTACCTTGGTATGACTCTGGTGGGACAACCTAAAGGAGAGGAAATGGCTTCAGCTGCTATTCGAAGAATTGTTGCAACGGTGAGTTTCCGGCTGTTTGAATTTCAAAGATTAAAACTAATGACTGCATTGCTTTTTTTTTTTTTTTTTTTGTGTAACTCAAATTTCAATGAATTTTAAAGTAGGAAGGTTTTGGACCTGGGACTCTGGATTAAGCCATAGAACTGGGACACTAGTCAAATCAGGCAAAGCAGATGGTGGCTTTAGCAGTTTGGTATCGCAGGAATTTACAAGAACCAAAGGGACTTCTGTGTAACCTAATTTGAATATTAAAAGTCACACAAATGCAGTACTTTAATAATAAAGGTAGGGCAGTACATGAGGATTATAATGGACTTAAAAGAAAATAAGGGTAATGTTTAAATTTAAAATGTGTGCTGTTCATTGGGATGCTCAAAGGCAATTTCTTATCACTGTAGTTTGACAAAGAGTGAAAAGGGAATAATATCACTGTATAATTTTATGCTATGGGCTTAACTCTAGCATCTGTGGGGCAACAACACATGATAAAAAGCAGACGTAAAAGTTAAATAAAATGCAAAATCTCAGTGCATGGACATAATCACACTACAATGAAAGATTAGCTCACAGCCATGGTGGCTATGCCCACAGCACTCTCCAATCTTCTTTTGAGTGCTGTAGCACATCAGTGAGATTTAACTTGAACCACTGTTGATATAGGCTTCATATGAAAATTGAGAAATTCCAACTATTCAGTTGAGTTCAAGATATAATTACAGCGCAATCCATAACAAATGCTGTGCCAGTTGTATTTTGTCCCTGTTTTAAGGCTACTTAGGTATTCATTTGTCATGGGTATAAAATAAATCATAAGTATTATCTTAGTTGATGAATTCTATTTGTTTAAACAAGCCAAATAAAATATATGGATCCTATCAATTGGGAACCATGTATAATTATGTGCTACCCTGTGTTGGTGTATTGCAGAAGAGTTATTTTGCTGGAAGTTTTAACATTCACAATATTTTATTTGCCATCACGAGATTCATGAATAGAATTCAGTTTTTCTCAGGATTAATTTAAATTCTTTTATTTGAGGTCCAGAGGGGTGGATACAGATGGTCCATGCATTGCTTATGGCCTTCAAGCCATATGATGTCCGTGTCTACTGTAGAGTATGCCCAGAAATAACATGCAAACAATGCCTAATATTGTGGTACCCTGCGTTTGTACTAGTTGGCCTCAAATGTGAATAAAAAATAATAATTCTTTTGAATGCTTCAGAAATGAACAGACCTCTGAAATAGAGAATGGAAGGAACGTCAGATTCAGCACTTCAGATTCTACCAACAGAAAACGGTTTTAGATTCCCAACCATGCTTTCCTTTACCAATTCAAAATGCTATCAGTTTTCAAAGAACTGCTTTCAAAATCACTAGCACTCTACTGAATTTAAGCCCATCAAAACATCTAAAGCTACCTGCACGTTTTATGCAAACAGGCATTTAAATTTTATTCATATTTCCACCTGCTAATTCCTTCATGACCATGCACACAACCCCGACCACAATATTCATTTCATATCACTTAGAATAAATTCCTATTTTGTCAAAGGTTTTTTTTTTTTCAGAACGAACAGCTCTGCTCAGGCAGTCTAATCACACCTCCTCTGCTTCTCAAGTAGAGCCTGCATCAAGCCTAATAGCAGGATTAAAATTCAGATAATTTTGCACCAAGACAAAAAAAAAAAAAAAGAAAAGTCGGTTTTGTCTTTGTCCGTTCCCTTGGAAACCGGTCCACCTGAGCTGGAGAGCAGAAAACATTTGGGACTTTTCCATTTGCTCCACGCTTCATTCAGACATGATGAGACAAGACAGTGGGACCAAACGTAGAGAAAGAGTCTGAACTTGGCATATCTCAGGCTGACAGATTGGTTTTTGCCTGGTGGCATGACACTTGTAACGTGGCAGCAGAAATTGTCCATGTTTCTACATGAGCGAGCTCCAGCAGCACAGTCAGCTAATGCAGCCCTTCCCTCATTTTGATTCTGTATATATATATATATATATATATATATATATATACTGTATATATATAATGAACGTTATAAAGGCTTAAACAGAAACTGCTGTTCATTGTATCATCTCAAGAGATTTTTGGTCCCTTTCAGCTTGCCATGACACTATTAATTGTCCTTGAGGAGACCTAGTTTCTACTTGAGTAAAGATACCACTACACAAATCCCTCACATGGTTGATAGATGTAAAACCAGTTGATTAAAAATGTTATTTTCCTCTTTATTTCTTGTTTCTTTTTTTTTTTTGCTTTCTCATAGCTGTATTCCTCCTCAGTCCCTCCAGTGACTGTGCAGCTGTCATTGTTTAAGTGAGGCTCTAAACTGCTCTTGTTTGCGTTTTAATTGTGCAGTAAAGAGGTCGGTCACTGTCGGTGTCAACAGGCACTCTCGGAGTCTACAAGCTCAGCACTACCACTGATTTTGCTGAAAGCCCAGATGGTGCAGAGCAGCAGGGGGAGTCAGTGGCTGCCAGCCCGACCTGGAGAGCTCACTCTGGGCTACACATTGCACCATTCCTCCCCCCATTCTGTCGTCTTTTATAAATTCCACTGCATGTTTCTGGGGCACAGCAAGTCGCTCGCCTTTGCTCAGAAGTAAATCATCGCAATTTGGTGTTTTTTCAGTGTTTATTCTCAAGTTTTGATCACTTTTGATTTCAGTCAATCTGACAGAGTAGTTCTTTGTGTAACCGAACTCAGGGTTTCCCATTCTGATCTTCGTGTGTGTTGTGTTCTCTGTCACACCCACAGGCCAGAGCCAGTGCCAAGAAGTTTCGGAAAGTAACCCTGACAGTGTCCCCAAAGGGCATTATCATCACAGACACAGAGACTGCAGATCTAATAGAGAATGTCTCTATATACAGGTACATTTCAGTCACAAAATAAACATGACAAAGCAGATGCTAACAAATATTTAAAGGACCTTAGAAATATGTTCTCACTTTAAGTGTTTTCATCATCTGTCATTTTTCAACTGCAGACCTCCAAGTTTTATAGGGTCTTGGCAATAAAAATAAGTACATATTTTTGTGAAGTGGAAAGATAATTAAATGTAATTTTTGAAATGTAACTTTTTGACTGAGACGGGAATCTCTATACATTGTGTATTATACCCTTAATGGATCAATGTGGTAGCACCACCATTCTGTGGGGATAAATTTATTAAGTGGGGCAGGGAAACCTTTGAAAATTGATGTTGAAATGAGGTAAACTAAATACAAAGCAAATCTAAAAGAAAGAAAAAACGATCAGAAGTTGTGAAATACTTGAGACTGGCGCAGAGATTTGCCTTCCAGAGCTATGCTGGATTGATTTATGTGAAAGCATATTCATATTTAGTTAAAACATTGGCCTATATCCTATTAAAGATCTCTGACATTTTCCATCCGAGCTGACTGAGTTTGAACTATTTTTGCAAAGAACAATGGAGAAAAAATGCTGATCTCTAGATAACAAAACCTGGCAAACATGCTTAGAAAGACGTGGAAGATACAAGTCCATGAGTTTTTAGACTGTCTTTTATAAAATTGTAAAACTACACATATTTTCTTCTACTTCAGAGTTACTACTATTTTCTGTTGAAATGGAAAAAAAACCCACTGACTTTGTGTTTGTAATATGTGTGTAAATGAAAAGTGGTTCATGGGTTGATGATTCTTCTGCAAGGCACTGCAACAGCTTTTTTGACTCATTACAGAAATGGTTCCCAAGGTTTGAATCATTTCAAATTCAAGTTCAGTTTTTTCAAAATGTATTTAGAATAACATTAAGTTGACCCAAGACCTGAACAAAGCAACATTTTAAAACAAGATTGACGCAAAATATATTTGGACTCTGTTTAGCTGAATTCTCACTGATTGGCGTTCTGCCTGTTTAGCTTGGCCTCAAGTCATTCTCAGCTAAAATCTTAAAGCCAGTTTGAGATGAAGACAGATAATGTGTGTGCATGTAAATGGATACAGTCAGTGTGTATGCGTACCGCTCTAAATCCTTTTCAGATTGACCTTATCAGGTGTGCCAGAACCTTGTCCAGGTGTTATGGCTTGGCTCCTTTTCTCCCTCTTTCCGATTTTCGTATATATCATAATGGTTCTGAACGCAAGTAAACTGATAACATATTGCTCAATTTGAACATGACACATAGTCTTTGCGCACACTCTGAAACAAGGAAACAGGCCACACACAACGCCTTGGCCTACAGAGGATGGATTTATCCTCATTTATGAGACCCCACCCCCATCGCCCTGAAAACCCCCCTTACTCCTCCGCCTTGTATCGTTATTTTTTGCACATAAACCGCTTGTGGGAAGACAGCCAGTGGAGGGTGAAAGGGGCGAGTGTAGAGATAAGAGAGGATCAAATCAAGACTGTTTATAGTGCATAGCAGTTCGAAAGGAAAGACTTGGATACACAAGCTGTGTGTATCCAAGTTTAGTTTCTAGATAGTACTTTTCTATTTGTTCCTGGGAGTATACAACTTAAACATTTGGTATATTTGTATTTGTTGTGTTAATTTTATATTTTCTCATCCTGTAATTTGAATTGTTTCCCTTGGGGAGGAGCTTAGCAGTAGAGTAGAAAACAGACATCAATACGTTGTGCACTGCACTGGAAACAAGACTTACACCCAATACACCTCCATCCACTGCATACATCCCCACTTAGTATCCCTTAAATACATTTGTTAAATGTTGCAGCCTTTGTATTTGTTCTTGACGGCATATACTAATAATGCACTTTATCCTGGTTGAGCCTTATATCAAAACTAATCTTTCTCTGATATTAACCTTTATTTGTTGATTTGAAACACAAGAACTTTGTAGAGGACAAAGATATTTTCATGTCACAGTGGATCTTTATCTTTAGTCTGTTTGGTGCTATCTTTTAAATGAGTTTTATCGTTGCACATGCAGTGTTGCACATACAATCCGCTCAGTCAGAAAAATCTGATCTGCGCTCTGACGATCGCAGGGGAACCTCGGGAACCCCTGTGGACTGTAACAGAGGTAACCGGCTACTCAGTCAAGCATATGATGAAATGGGCACGAAACCATAAAATTGTGCTTATCGTCAGCAAGGATAAGGACAAGTGCACAACTGCATCATTAAACCTTGGTTAAAATAGCAACAATTATATTGTGAACAAGTGTTGTTTTTATAAATATTGGCGCTAACCTGCTGTGTAAAGTTCTGATATATACGTTTTAAAAATGGATAAATATGAATTACAAGAAATAATAATCTGCATCATTGTTGTTGTGACGTGTCATACTGGGATGAAAATACCTGTTTTTTTAATGTTTGAAGTTAAATGGGTGTAAAAGAAAAGACACATTTTGCTCTGTGGAATGGAAGCAGTGATAAATATTACTAGAGCTTGCAAAAATTTGATCTCCTTTTCCAAGTGGAGATGTGGGAGTTTGATCAATGCAGCAGCTTGCTGGATCAGCTAAAGACTGCCTGGTTTGATTCTGAGTATTGACCACTTTGTGAGGCTTTTATTTATTGTGAGGAGCCTAATCTATATCCAGATATTGAAAGCTAATACAGTTCTCAGTGGTCCTTCTTCAAATAAAAACATCCTTCATCTAAAAGCTGACACTGATCCTCCCAGTGAGAGGAACATTGTGAGGGTGTTTGCAGCCTCCATCTGGTTGTGTGTTAATCATTCATATTCCCATGAGAGCTCTCAGTGACCAACCAGCATATCAATCAGTGAAACAGGCGGGTCTCAGGAAAAAAAAAACTAAAACGCAACCCAGCTGAAATGCTGACTGACAGCCCACCTTTTAATGATGCACATTGCTCTGACTCACTGTCTGTCAGATATCTGCACTGGAGCTACAGAATATGACAGCGCTTAGGAACATTCTCAGAAAGAATTTTCTTTTTTGCTTTTGTTTCGTAGACTGTTGTCTTTTACAATTTTCTAAAAATGTTTCCACATTGACTTGAAACTAAAAGAGAACTAGTTAATTTCTGCATTCACAGCAGGTGTTTTGGGTGGATGTTTTTGGCTTTGATGTCTGATTTTCTATTGAGGCTTTGTTCTGTAAATATTTTAATATTTTCAATGCTATTCACTTTCTGCCTCACACACACCGGTGCTCTACCCTGAGAAAAGATCAAAGGCTTGCAGTCCAGAGGAGCCTGTCGGAGATATGATGCAGACTGACAGCTCAGCTTCTGTTGTTCAGACCCAGTGTGATGCTGTCAATAATTTTTTTAGATTGTTATTTCAAGCTGAAGGACACTGATGCCTTTCATGTTGTCAGTTATTTATTATTTTTTTCAACCTTATGAAAAGATCCTAAATCTATATTTATTTAAGCTGTTTTTGATGATTGATTTGTCTGCTGGATAGGATAAGATGTTCTGTTAAGGATTCATATTTTGCATGTTCACAAGTTATTAAACTTATGATGCTTGCCACACACAATGAAATCTGTGTTACACCTTCTACGCTTTCATACCACTGGCCTAATAATAATGTTATTTACATCCAACGTACATAATGCAGAAAATAATGAGAAGGTTCACTCATGTCAGCATACCGACTGCTTGATGTAGCTGTCTGATAGGCAGTCTCGCCTGTTCTGTGAATATAGCAGTTAACTATTGTTTGACAACTTGTGATCTTTGAGTGACTGTGCTTACAGCTTTGAACTTGTATCCAAGATGCTTAAGTTTTTATGGAAAGACAAAATTATGTCTCTGTCTTGCTTTTCAGGGGCATACAAATATGCAAGTTTAAGCAAATATTATTTACATTCTAAATTGACCATGATAGTCAGATACTTAAGAGAAGGTTGAGCGACTAAGCTCAGACAACACTATGAAATATACTGATTTTGAATTGTTTGACAAAATATTTAGAGTCAAGTTCCACCTCCATCTCAAGAATACATTTGGATGATCAGAATAGACAGATGACTGTTAAAAACCGTTTTGGAAAAGTGCATTTGAACAGGCTGCATTTGTTTTGCCATGCATCCCACTGCTGGAAATGGAATAGCATAATGTTTGACAAAATCACCATTTTTTCTTCATGCTTAGATCCAGGTAAAATACTATTTTAGATGCACCAACATGCGTGGTAGGATAAGAAGCCACGCAACAGCAGCTTAAGAAATCAAGGCACAGGAACAGTAAATATGTTTTGTCGCCTGCACTCCAGTACAAGTGCTTCCCTTCTAAATTGTTGTGTTTTTAAAAGGAAAAATCTGCAACAACCACTCAAACACTTTTTGATCTGAGCTCAGAGCAGTTAGCCTGACAGGCATGTATGTGCGCTGTTTACAGTATCAACCTGTTCAAGCCTGTTGATAATATCCACAGAGGAATAGAAAATGCCTGCCAACTCTACCAAAATAGGGACAAGGTTTGTGCTCACATTATAATAGAAGTATGAAAAAGTGCTTTCTGTGTCATTGTAAGTTACTTTTCTAAACCATGACTAAATTAGAACATATTTTTGTGTTTGAACATCATTCTGGTAAAGCAGCATATTAAGAAAACATGTAACCTCTTCCTATTTCTACCACCTTCTACTACGACACGTTATTTTCCTTATGTTTTATAGTTTATATGTCCCTATAAAAAACTAAAGATTGCAATAAAAAAAGTTTAATTTTATTGTAGACACATCTTTAAGGTGTAAAGCATTCCCTTATTGCATGCCAATTAGTTGAACATACTTATTTTTTGTTAGTGTATTATTGAATTAGCAATAAAATTTATCAACATGATTTATTCCGGTCTGATACAATTTGCCTGGCTTGACACAACACCTGTCGTCTTACTCATGAATCTGAAAATGTATAAACAGATAGAAGCTAATTTTAATAGTTTCAAACAGGCAGTGGCAAGATATAAAATTATATACAGTACATTTATATATATTTATAAATGAGTATGACATGGTTTGGGTAATTATATGCTAAAATAGGTCAAAAAAATATTCTTAAAATAACTTCCATCCATCATCCATCTATTTTCTGTACATCCTTGTCTCTAAGGGTGTCCCAGCGAATGTTTCGGGCGAGAGGTGGGGTTCACCCTGGACAGGTCGCCAGTCTGTCGCAGGGAAACACAGAGACAGACAGGACAAGCAACCATGCATGCTCAAACCTAGGGAGAATTTAGAGAGACCAATTAACCTGACAGTCATGTTTTTGGACTGTGGGAGGAAGCCGGAGTACCCAGAGAGAACCCACGCATGCACAGGGAGAACATGCAAACTCCGTGCAGAAAGACCCGGGGCCGGGAATCAAAGCCAAGATCAAATGATTAGTGACTAAAAAATAGACTCAGTGTATTTATTTTATGACAGCTTGAAAGCTAAAACAACATCCTACCATAAACAATACTACTGACAGTTCACAAGTGCTCATATTGGATACAGTATTCTAAATAATTTGATTGTTAATCATTTTTAGAAAGTAATTTCTTCCAAACAAACACTAAATTTTAACCATCATGTACATTTTTGGCTTCTCTTAGTATTAAGGCTGGATTATTACATCATTCTTTTTTTAACTGTTCATAGAACAATAAACTTATAATAAAATGTTGCACATGTTGCCTTGTTTGCCCCTCGGCCGCATTCCCCGATTGGGTGAACCAAAAAAATACAAACTCCTAACCTAAGAGCAATTTAACTGAACACAGGTTAATGTTTAACTATTATAATAGTTACATTTCTGTTGAGCAGTTACTACTATCATGCTTATTTTTCAGTCTTAAATAGGTCAAACCTCTCAGTATTTTCTCTATGCATTTTTTACGCAATTACATCTCAAATGTAAGTTAGAGCGTGGGGAGAGCCGTGTGTCCTGGGCATTGCAATGTGGGTCATGCAGCAGTGTTGCAAGCCGGCAAACAAAATAACAGGGAGTGATGCGAGCACTGCTGATTTCATGCTCATTAGTTGATCTTAAAATTACTTTGTTTTTTTCTGCCCTCCCTCTCCTATTTGAAGTTTGACTGCAAATAAGTGTCAGCCATCCAGATATTCATCTTGCACATAGTTTACAAGTTACTATAATGATGGCATATAAGGAGCATCACTAGCTGTGGCTCATTTTCACAGCTGTTTAAAGGAGAAAGCTTGAAGCATGCTGCATGTCCTGAAATTACTCTTGCATAGAAACATTTGGTGACTCAAGATCAATGCTGCTTCTAATTAAAATCTGACACAGCAAATTTGGCGGTCATTTGTCTAAGTGAAACCACAGATGCTTCAGTATGTGGTTAAAGCAGTTGAATGAAATTTATTTTGATTCCTTTCCAATAATTTGTGACAATCAACTTAAATGTAAAGACTATGTTAGATTCCAAATAAAGTAAAACAGGTTAACATATTTGTTTTTTCCAGTGTGGAGTCAGTGACACCAGAGACCATTTTTGTTTGGCACTGAAATTTAGGGACAGTTAAACCAAAGTTTATATTCTTCATTTGAGAAACTTATTTTGTGGTTAATAAGATTAATAATATAGGTTGGACTATATTGTTTGTCATGCTAAGTTTTAATACATTAATTTTCTCACACTACAACCTCATTCTATCTTTACTATTTTTATTTTATTTTATTCAATAATCTGTGTTCAAAAAGCATGTAATAAGCATTTTTATATGACGTCTGACAGAGAAACTGTCGTTTTTATCCAACCCAGTAGAAATGGGTATTCAGTAGCTAGGATAGAAATGTAACTTGCTTAAAAAAATATTTGTATAATTCAAACTAATTTAAACTGCAATTTCTAGGGGGGAACAAATTTCAAATATTAAAGACAAATAATAATATGATTTTCAGTAACTCCACTTTTGCACAGTTAATTATTCGGTTGGCTATTTAAATGTCCTGACATTACTCATAAAATAATTTTAAAAGCACATGTGTATTGCTGTTGTTGGTTAACATTGACTGAAGAGTTCCTTTTGTATAGAAACCCCCTTTTATTACGGATCAGTTTGCTCATTCTTGTCTTAATCTGTGATTAATGTATATATTTGGGCTAATTATTTGTGAAAGACAGAAAATGTAAAGGTTAGGCCATGGATTCTTGAATCGTCTCTGGATTCTTGACTTTGGACTTGACTCAAGACTTTATGTGGAAAATATTGAGACTAACGTAAGACTTGGTCTCTTCTCTGCCTCTATAGTAGATGCACAGCAGGTTTGTAAACAAGCTAAATTTAATAGGATAATACTCAGTCTGGTCAGAAATGTAAGACATTTTAAACTTTAGGAAAGACATGATGAGATGGATGTCATCTCAATTTCTCACACCTTGTAAAGATAATACTTAAGCTCTCACCCAACAGATTAAAAACTTACTTTCAATATTATAAGAAAAATTAGGTGCAACAGAGAACTTGCTTTAATAATCAATTTTTCCTATAATCTGAAATATAAAGTATGTCTTCTTATCCCTTCACTGCTTTCTATGTGTTCTCCTGCACCACTACCAGCTGTTGGTCCTTATCAACAAAATAGTTGTAAACATTAGTCTCATTCTGGGATGGATCTGCAAAAAGTTTGAGCACCATGACAAAGTTTAAATTTAATTTTAAGAGTGTCACTTAAACTGATTTATGAAAGTTTGTTTGCAATGTTTACATGTAAAACCCTGAATACTCTGTTATTAGATGGAAAGATTCCTCTCTGGACTAGCCAATCATTTCTGATATAATACTGTACATATAGTATTTCTAGATTGCAGTAACATATTTTTCCTCTTTCATTTTCCTGTCCTGTCTTCCAGAATCTCATACTGCACCGCAGATAAAACTCAGGACAAGGTCTTCGCTTATGTTTCCCAAAGCCAGTTCAATGAGACTCTTGAGTGTCATGCATTCCTCTGCCAAAAAAGAAAAATTGTAAGTGTGCAAATCCTCCAACCACCTGTATATACCAACACTAATGTAAATGGTTTTCACCAGCAGGCTACTGGATATTAATCTTGAGATTTAGTTCTGATGAAGATGAAGACCCTCAAGAACTAAGAAACAAGACTCTGGTTGTTGTGTGGTGCCATCTTGTGGCAGTCCCATTAATGCCATTTTGAATTTTGATGAGCTTTTATAGTCAATATTGACTCATTCAAAGCATCTGTTACGTAAAAAGTTTTTTCTTTGCAATAAAAATGTCACTATTGTGTTATAGATGGTTTTATTTATTTATTTATTTTTTTTTGCATTTTTATGCTCCACTACCCAGCCTTATACAAACCCAAATTATGACCTCTTTCAAACTTTATCAAGTTAAAAATATGCTGCCTAATACATCTATGGGACATCTTCTGTGCCTCCTCACCACTTAAACTGACTTTCATATGCCTGATAACTCCAGACTTTGATGCCAGCTCCTTCCAAATCATTTGCCTAGCCTCTGCTGCCAAATTATCTTCCAATTGGACAGTTCCATCTGGTTGTCAAATGTATTTGTAGTAGCATCTGTTACAGAAACATGTCATAACTTAACATACTAGGATTCTTGTCCTAGGGCTGCTGTTATATTCTTTAAAACCACAACAAATGCATCTGTTTCTTTTCAATAGCTAAATATTGTTTTCTAGTAATGTCAAAGGAAAGGAACACCCACCGTTTTTCATTGCTTTACTGCCTTTCTTTCTCTCCTCCAGGCTCAGGCTGTGACCTTAACAGTAGCTCAGGCATTTAAAGTGGCATTAGATCTTTGGGAAATTGCTCAGGAAGGTAAGTCAGTGTCAATCTGGAAATACAATATTTCCAGATTAGCATTAATTTTTATGGTTAAACATTATTTAAACAACAACAAAAAAAAAAACAACAACCCTGGTTGGTCTTTGGGGCATTTCAAATAAAATTATGATAAAATTGTAGCTTTCCGTTTTAGGATTCTGAGAATAACCTTTCTGTGTGTAGACAAAAACAAGAAGGCAAGGAGCTGCTGCTCCTGTGCAGCCAATGATGGACAGATGGTAACGACAGAGATGCAGTGTGTTCCGGCAGGTGAGATAATTTTTTTCTATATGTCCCCTTCCATGTATTCCTGCACAACAAATTGGGCTCTGCAGTAACAGTCAGAGACAAGATACTATCAGCAAGACACGGCAGAAGGCTTAGGAGATTACTGTTGCAAGGACACATTACTTCTTATCATTAAAGAAACTTTTATTGGAACTTGAACTTGGGTAAGCAATTCTTTATCCCACTGCACATTCGGATAACAAGTAACTAGTTTGCACAGGCATCTTCCTACTCTCTTTCCATTTGAGCCGAAGGAGGTTGTAATAAAAACAGATCCATCCATTTTCACATATTGGAAGATTTCTTGCTTCTTTGCAGTGAGTTATACTTCCTTCACTGACCTTTACAGGTTATAATGCGGCTATTATAATGAGGCCTGTTAATATGTAGTTGTTGACCTACACAAATTTAACTGTCACTCCTCACATTCAGAAAAACAAATCACCCTAATTATGAATAATGTTAGTCTTAAAGGCTAGCAGCAATTTCTGAGTTTGTACTGGCCTTGACATTTATAGGTCAAAATGTTCTTGGCTCCTCAGAGGGTCAAAACATCCTTACCACTTAATTGTTCATTTTTTAGCTCAAGCCTGAAATAGACAAATGTTAAATTAAATATTTCTCTCTTAAAAACGTAGCGGTTTAAAGCCTTAAAGTAAGTATATGTACAGGCTTGGTGAACATATGGACTGCTACCACACAGGGCCGTGTGAGCCCCTGTTTTCTGTCCATTTGTTCCCTCGTCTGATTCTAACTGTCCTCTCTGTATCTCCGTCAGCCTCCCATTCACACCTGCAGTCCCCATCACATTCGTCAGTGCATAAGCCCACCGTGATGGAGGAAAAGCCCCGGAGGCCCTTCTTCTCCGCTTCTCTTAGCTCGCCATCGCCTCGCAGCAACCCCACCCGGAGACGTCCGATTAAACATGACTCATGGGTAGGTAACCACCTTAACTCCCCTAAAGGGAAGCAACAAGCGATGCCTGAAACTTTTTTTCACTGTCAGAACATAAGGGAACATGTTTTACTGTCATGATTAAATCCCAAAGACAAAAGTAGTTACTTATCCAAAACTTTTGTTTACATGTCTAACAATTTGAATAGGATTTTTGAGTCTGCATAGCAAAATCATACCCTCTGAAGCAAATATAGGTTTGGGCTTGGCATTGGCATTTAGATGTCATCGTTTTTGTATTCAAGTTTCTGACTTGAGAAAACTGCTGATTGGTTTAACTGAGCCAAAATTTCAATTATCCTAAGCACGGCTGTATATTTTACTGTAGGGAACGTATGCAGGAAATCAGTAAAAGTGGAGATTAAAGTAGAGAAAACGGCAATCTTGGCCTTAGGACGTAAAGGGGATTTAATTTCTTCATTCAGTTGCAGATGTTTAACACTAGATGTCACTGTGATTCTTAAAATATCTACGCTTCCTCTTGGAACATTTTTACCTAGTGTGGATAAATGTTAGTTCATTATTTATGTTACTTTTGTATGTTTACCCTTCTTCCACATCCGCCCCTTATTGTATTTTCAAATTGATGTGTGTGAATATTGATTTGAGTACAGAAATGGTGCCTAAATATATGAAACTAAAGGAATAACCAATTCTGGAGTTTGATTTCTGCAACCTTTGCTTACAAATAAATAGATGTGTCTTTTGAACAACAAATAGTCTGAGGAAAAAGCATCTCAGCTTTTTGCTGGATTATGACTTGCAGGACTTTATGTTTGTATTGATATACTCTGTTGTGCCTCAACAGGATGTGGAGGATGGATTCGATGATGTTTTCTCAAGGTAACATTTCCTTTAGGACTACAGATTTTGTGAGAATATTCACCAACCTGAAAAAAGGATTTGAATTTTTAGGATGAACAAGATATTTAGACATTCCAACAAAAAATCTGTCATTTATGGGAAAGCATCAAAGAACACTGAAGAGTTAAAGCAAAAATCCTCAACATGGATCAAACATCTCTTCTGAAAGACTAAAAACCTGAATCACATTGAGATGTCAATTTATATCTGTTTAATGTTGCATGTTCCATATTTGATAAGATTAACGAGTTTGCCTATAAGACACATAGAAAGGTTTAATAAACATAATTAAGTAATATGAAAATTTATTTTAAAGCCAAGAATGATATTATCAATATGGGACAAACTACACTGGGCAAATGTTTTTATATGACGTAATTCTTGATTAATCTAGTTTAGGTTGGTAAAATTTGGATCTTATCACCTGTTAGACTTGCTAGTGCTCACCACAGGTTAAGGAGTCTGAACATATCATTTTACTATGACACTATTTACTTTTTTACTATGACAAATATTATTAATTGCATGAAAGCAGCAGCACAAACACTTAGAGTTTCCTAACGTTTTGTAGTTTCTAGCTTCTGCTGCATCTGATTATGCTCAAAAGTTATTTTAATTAACAGTATCCACACAGATCGAGAGTCAGTCCTGTGTAAAATACTTCTTGGCATAATATTCTGAAAGTCATTCAGGTGGAGCCTCTGTGCTTATAGCTGAGGCAAATGGATCCCGCAATTAATGACTTTGGATTCTGTGCTTGTAGGTTTAATTAAACAATTCAGTTTGGGTTTGGGAGTTTTTAAATGAATGTTGACCTCATATAGCAGCTGGCTCAGCAGAGATTTACTCCTATAATTAAAACTTATTGAAATGTTATGAGTTATCTTTTAGATACAGTAATTTATGCTTCTTCTGAGTCTTGAATGCATTCCAGGGTGGAATAAAAGCAACACATGTGCATGTTTACTGAGTATTATCTTTTCTTCTTTTTTATAAAATCACTTTTGATCACCTTAGTGATCAGTTACCTTTGGCTCAGATTGCTACGGTTTGTTTTGTCTCTATTTTGGCATGCAGCAATATGGAGGTAGAAGAAGCAGACACTGGTAAGGAATGATGTATTACTGGTGTTATCCTGTACTGGATACTTTGTGTGTATATTGACTATGTCTTTGTAATTATTCTCTCTGTGCATCAGTGAGCACAATAGCTAACAAAAATGATTCCTACATGATGGAAGTATTTTCAAGGTTTGGCTAAGAATAGAAAGAAAAAAAAACTGGAAAAAGACAGCTAAAACATACAGTATATGCACATAGTATGTAAATTATGGGCATAAAGATATAATGTGAAATGGAATCTTTATTCCATTTATAAAGAAACAAATGTCATGGAGAAAAAATAAATAATAAAAAATAGGAATATTAATTAAACAAAAAAATAAAACATATTTATATTCAGTTGAAAAGGGAGTTGGAAGGCGTCGTTGCTTATTAAATCCTACTCCCAATTGGCTCATCAGGCATATGAATTGTGTATTGCAGTCTACAATGTAGATTCCAAATATACCCAACGTTATAAATATCTACACATCGAATCAGTTGAGTTCTGCTAATGACCTGATTATTTGACTCAGTTGTGTTTATGCAGAGAGACATCTAAAAGTTGCAGGATGTCAGTCCTCAGGGACTGGAGTTGAAGACACCTGGTCTAAAGTAAAATGTAAGAGTTTGGTTTTTAGATATTTAAAATAGCTTAATAAATTACAGTTTTAGAAAACAGATAAAACAGATGTTAGATAAATTGGACTTTTAAAAGAGAGATTCATAAATTCTCAAATTATTACTATATCAAATGATGCATTTAATGGCGTGCATCATCAAACCCCCCAAAATTGTTTCGTAATTAATGTTAGTATTCAGCAAGAGAAATGTCCTCATCACCTTTATTTGTTGGCCTTCTAAAAAAACAGAATACTATGAGAGTAAACTTTAAAGTTGAAAGAAAAGAGGAAACGTTTTACAGCCGGGAGTTGTAGTTTTGATTACAGCTTCCTCCTATCACATGTTGATGTGCCCCTGGGCAAGGCACTTGACCCCAAGTGGCCTACCGATTGGTGTTTAAATGTGTGAGTTTGAGTGGCAAGGGGTGAATGTGTCTGCAGTGAAAAGCATTGTGAGTGATCACTATGGATGGGAAAGAAGTATATAGGTTTAATCAGTTGAAAACCTTCCCATTATGACAATGGACAATGTGAGAGAAATTTAATATTTTCTGCCTGTCTGTCAGAGAAGCCTCTCACATTGAACTCTGCCCATTTACTGTCATTTCAATCATTCAAATGGACATCTTCTGTATGGCCTTTCTACATTTTATCTTCCTACTGCTCTCAGATTGTTATCCTTTGAGAATCCTCTGATCTTCTTTTCTGAATTAAAGTTTTATGTTTCTGACCTCTACAGCAACGTTTTGTCTTCTTTCTTTCCCGTCTTCTCTCTGACAGACTGGCCGAGCCCCACTCCGAACCCGTCTCTGACAATGCAGCTCTGAGTCCCTGGGAGGTCTCCGCAGAGAATCTGTTGCTGTTCGGCAACAATTATTTTCAATAGCACCAGCTGGCAATAGCTGCCTGTCATAGAAACTTAACAGAAAGCACACACTGGTGCCCAAGACAGACAGAAAACAAACAACATATTCTACATAGTCCCAGTCAGGGACGCAGTGATATTTTTGTGCAGCGAAGCCAAAATAAGCTGACATTATAAAGGATCTCCATCTTGCAGTCTGCTTGCTATAAGCATACATTGAGATTCTTACAAACTACCTAGTGAAATATGACTCACTCAGTGAACAGTAAAGAAATGTAAGTTAAGAAAGAACAAAATATCTACACCATGAAATTCTTATCACAGTAAAAGCTGCCTAAAAAGTCTATTTATCACAGTCCAGAAATGTGTTTAACTGATTGGCTTGTGGAAATGGGAAAGCCCTTTAATTTTTTTTTGGCTGCCAACTTCTCTGAAAGGAATCCAATGTTTGAATCATTAGATGCGGGCCTAATACTGAATAAATTACACTGTACAAGTGCCACCTAGATCATGTTTGTTTCTCACCATGCCAGATTCAAACCATCCATTGTTACGGTTCTGACTATATCAACAAATTGCATTAAGTCTTAAATGGAAATTGAAGTAAATGGCAAAGCAACCAGAAAGCTGGGAGCAAGTCAAATATTTAGGCAACTATGTCTTGAAGACAACTTGGGACTTTCTTGCAGAGCCAACAACAGTCAAGAAAGAGAAAATATTTGGTTGAGTGGACAAAAAAAGATATTGTTGATGTCTGAGGTCAGAGGAGAATTGGCGGACTGATTTGAGGTAATAGAAAGGGGAAAATTAGCTTAATTGTTATAACCAAAGTGTGTGGAATACAATCTCTGAATCCACAACATGGATTCAGATGTGTCCCAGAGCAGGTGGGACACAAGATGGAAAACCAGGAGTTCACTCCTGCTGTGAGTTGTAGCTTTAGTAAAGGCTCACCGGAATGAGATGAGAGTCTTGATTTGAGATGTGATGTTCAGATGGTAGGGTTAGAATTTGGTGTAACATTATGAAGCGTGGGTCCATCTTGCCTTGATAGCATTTGAGCAAAACCACAAAGGCATTGAATAAAAAAAAAACAACATACAAATATAATTTACCAAAATTGGTGTGTGAAATTGTGTCTTAAAAGTAATCACGAAATCAGGCTTATTAAAACATTAAAGCAATCTACTGACATTTATTTATTTATTTTTACTTTTTATGATGTCTTATGGTGTCCAACTTGTTTCTTTTTATATTAAGAGAGACCTTAATATATTATATTAAGAGAGACTGACTGCTGGATTCATTATTAAACCCAGCAGTAGCTCCTCACTGGCAGGAACAGGTTGACATTACAGCAGCATTACTTTCAGCTGTTTCACTGGTGTGTTTTCAATCCCTCACATTTATCATAATCTCATTTATTCAGCTGTTACTGTACATAAAGATGGTGTCGGTGTTAAAGAAAAGTGATCATGCTGGAGTATGATAACTGTAATTCCACCTCCTATGTCTTTGAGTATTTCCTATTTCCTAATGTTGTATTTTTCATTGTGGTGAGCATATTGTATTACTGTAAATGATGTAGAATCAGGCCTTTATGCAATTTTTTTTTTAAAGCTATTTATTATTCCTGAGATGTAAATGTGTAGTTTGTACAGATTTTAATGTGTGATACTTTTACAGCTGCAGGAAACAACTTTTACTCGGTCACATGCACGTCAGTAGTCACAGGTTAAACTGATGTATGCCTTTTCAAACCTTCTTCTGTAACTCTAGAAAACACAGTTTGTCCCAAGGATCTGTCCTCGTGGGTGGAAACGATTTGCCCGAAATCTCATTACAGATTTAGACTGAGCACTTTATTTTTATTCATGTCTTAGATGACTCTCATTGTAAGAAGGGCATTATTTTGTCCTCGAGTGTGACTGAAGAGGTCTCTTCTCTCTGTATTCATGGCCCCCTGGCTGAGAATAATTGTGACGCAAGGGGGGTTTTCTTGTGTTGTTGTCATGACACCCACTGCAGAATAATTGGATGGCTTATCAGGTTACGCCATGGAGCTTAATTGCATTGTTATATTCCTGGCTGACAGAAATACGAGCTTGACTGCCTCTCGAAAGAAAACTGTGTATTTCAGATATCGAGGATGGCATCCTGAGTGTCGGTAGGTGATTTTTCAACTGTGAAGTTCAAGGACACGCAATGTCAAAATGTACAATTTTATGTATTTATTTCTTGCTCAGACACCTGCCAGTGTTTACTGCATTTGGTCACTATTGGTTAGTCACTGGACTGATGTCTTAGTGTGCAAGAATTTATTGATATCAAAAGACCAGTTGATCTCAAAAGTGTACACACCCAGTTTAAAATCCATAGTTTTGTGATGCAAAATATGAAATTAAGATGAATTTAAACACCAAAAAGAAAATATGTCTAATGAAAAAATATAAGTAGCAATATACAGTAGATGTAACCACTTGATTGCATAAGAACACAATTTTAATTTGATCGAATTTATATACAATTTCAACATTTAGCCTTCATAGGACATCATCCTACCTTGATTGTATTGAATCTTATTAAACTTAAAAATTGAGAAGGGCAAGTTGGATGGACAATGGATGGATTGGGCAACCGTGACATTACAGAAATTGATAATTTCCTCAAAGTTTATGAAAAGTCAAAACGCAAAAAAAAAAGACTAAAGCAACACTGAAGCACCTTCACGACTTCTGGGTTAGTACAGGTTGGGTTTCTATAAGTGACAATGGTCAGCTGTAATTGTTGCATGTATGGACTAAGAAGATAAAGGAAGCTTCTTCTTCATGGAACGTCCATTGAGAGGTAAACATTTCATAAATACGTTGGGTGAATGTGCCTGATAAAATGAAATCTGATTTAATTTCTGAGCCACAATTCCAAAATCTTTCAAATAAACGCAACACAAATAAACACAACACACTTCGGTGAAACATGGTGGTAGCAGCATCATGCTATGGGATCCTTTGGTATATTATGGTATGTCTAGGCAAAGTTTAGAGTTAGTTTTACTTTTAAGGGTATGCAAACGTATGCAAGTTATTTATGTATTTCCACCTTTAATTTGGATGTTTTGGAGCTAAATTGCACATGATATGTGTCATAACAAAGTAAAACATTTAATGGGCACATTTTTTTTCTACAATACAAAACTCTGGTATTTTAACAGTGGTGTGATAACTTTTGAGAGCAAAATATGACAAGTGTTATCAGTGAGTCAGAACTAAGATCCAGCAAAGTAACGCAACGCATTCTGTGTTCTTATGCAACATATAAGAACACAGAATGTTCTTGTTCTGTGTTGAAATTGAGTCCATTATGGACTCATTTTCAACCACTCAGTCCCTTTTTAACTGGGTTTGAGAGGAAAATAACATTCTGATATAACCAAATTTTGTAACACAACCAACATTAGATAATTTTGCAGGGACATTTAGAAACAAAGAAGCTGTTGAATTGATTATGGATCTGTACTAATCTAATAAAGTGAATTTCACATTGCCAGTGAAGTTCATACAACACATCAATATAGGCAGACTTGCAGCATAGCGTGAATGCAAACGGTCCTTTGGCACAGCTCTGTTTCATGTGTAGGAGGAGGTGGGGAGTCTGGGGGACTAAAATGTATATAACACTCCAAACTGAATCAGGAGTGCCCTGAATACAAATCAGCCCATGAGGATTTGAGTCCAGGAGACATTTGAAGGTTGTAATAATGAAACCCGTTTTCTTTCGTTTGAGCTAAGATTTTATTTCCCCGAATAAGTTTACAGGATTGTTTTATTTAAAATAAAAATAAAAACAAAACAAAAAAAGGTGCTTACCCATTTTCAATCTATGCAACTAGAGTTGTTTTAAATGTTGTGATGTTACAATAAAAGCAGTTTGTGTATAGACTGCAAAAATATTGTGTAATCTGTGTAAAACGTGTACAGAATTTGGAAACCTATGCTTTGCTACATATTTATTCACAGTAAAGAACTTTGTACAAATATTCTTTTGTTTCGTACTTTATTAAAACAAGAAAAAATAGATATATTAGAAAAGGCCAAAGACATGTTTATGCTTTATCCTTCAATACTGTATGTCTGGTAGTCATAAAAAAAAAATAGACTAATTTTTAGCCCTGAGCTGCTGAATGTGCAGACAAACAAGTCAATATCAAATGTTTAACAGTAAATGTTTATTTTTTCCCCTCCTAATAGCCTGGGCAAAAATGTCAATTCAGACCTGCACTTCAGCCCATGCTGTTTTGCTCTCAAATATTTTTTACAGCTCTGTGTGGGCAATCAAAAGCAAGAAGGTGCCGCTGATTGGCTTTCCGACTGAAAGTCAAATCGATAAGACATTTCATTCAGCTCTCTGCTGAATGAAAAGCAGCAGAGAGCTAGGTGTTATCTAATCAAATATTAGATAACACATAGCAGGTGCATGCATTGGTTTACAGAGAATCTATTTTGGTCAGCAAAAAAAAAAAAAAAAACACTCCCATTGGCTATGGTCTCATATAAAGAAAATATCTTTATATTTGTACTTTTTTATTACTGTAATACTAGTTTATCTTTGCTGCCATAGATTCCATTCAGTGATGGCTATTTATAGTGCCAGCAGCATAAAGTGGCACTTCAGCCTTGCAAAACAATATTGCTGAGATAAAATCCCCCTCTTAAATATTTAGCAAAATCCCTTTTTATTTGAGATGATTTATTCAGTGGTGGATACTCCACTTCAAGCATATTAAGAATAATTTGTTTTTAGCAGAAGCACAATTATTGACACTCATTCACCCAATACTGTATTTTTTTAACCCTCTTTTGTTATCACTTCAGATAACATTTAGCAAGGCTTTAACAAACAGGATATTCTTCTCTCGGCAAATTTACTCCCAGGTCAAGTTGGAGTTTTGTAATTTGTCAGTATGAGAATACATTATTGCAATCCAACAAAAATTTACCTTTTTTTCTTACGAGAGGTGCCAATTAATGGGGTCAGCACTGCAAGCTTTGTTCTATGAAAGATAAGACTATCTTTCATTGGGCAGTAATTTCTTACCAGTATTCATTGTGACTATTCAAACAGCACTGATCATCAAGAGGTAAGAGTGAGGTAAGATCCAGATACCGGGAAACAAACATTTCTCCTGTTCAGATAGTAGCAGAGAGGTAAGGAAACTGGAGAAGAGGCAAACACAAAGGTCCCTCAGTAAACAAAGAAAACCTGTTAGAAAATGAACAGAAGAGCTGATGATGATGATGATGACGATAAAGAAAAACAGCTGCATACTGATCATCAAATTGAAATTAGGGTTCAGACTACATGAGCATAATTGCCTGAGGAAAGAAATGCCAAAAAAAAAAAAAAAAAAAAAGCCAAAACATACTCATTAGAACATTTTGAGCTTTAAATATTGGCTCTAGTCTGCCAGGAGCTCTAAGGTGGAGTGAACTGAATAACAGCTGTGAAGACAGAGAAATGCAGGAATGAGCAATACATGCCTTCAGTTTGGAACACATGTTTTCTTTAGGGTCTCACCCTAATCACATTAGGGTGAGAGGAATACTCAGAATCAGATGAACATCATGTTTCTGATTTATTTAGTACAACTCAAGTAATTTGGGTTCCAAAAACTTTTCTGAAACTCTTTCCCCTCGGATTCTAGCTCATACTTACAGCAGTTAAATGTTTTTTTCTCTGTTTTTGCTGATTCTGAATGTTTCTGTAGTGATTGCTATGTCAGATGGCTATCAGAGGTATGCGGACATTTGGAAGTGTAATTTGCCAGATATAAATAAGCTCTTAGAAATTCATACGAAATGCTGTAGAAATAGGAAATATACGCAGCCATATCAGAAAGTCAATTTCAAATGTAAGCTATGCATAGTTTCACTTCTTTCAGGGCTAAAACAGTCATTTCTAACACTCACTATAAATGCTTCCAAAATGTGGAAGTAAATGCTGAACAATCAGTTAATTTATAACATAGAATATGACTTGCCATCTACTTTAATATGCCAGGGCGGAGTATAATGGAGAATTAAAAGTACAAGCTGAACATCATACAAAATAAATATGGCAGCTTCTTTCCAAAACCACTAACTGTTGAAGACCAAACCCTCTGTGGAGCGCTTGGCTCGCCTTCAAAGAAGGCTATCCAGCTTTAAGCTTAAAACACTTTCATATTTTCAGAGAACCCCTCTTGAGACTTGCAGCAACCTTTCAATTATATTCTGTGCTGAATAAATAACTGCAGGGTTATTACTTCTAGTTGGAATCATTCAACAGTTTGCACTGAATGCGGTCTCTATTTCTTTTGATCAAAAACGATTTATATGAATATTCAAGCATCTCCTTACTTCAGATACTCTCAACCCACTTTGCACCTCTTTGACTTGACAACTGAGATGCTACCTGCACGACATGAAAACAGTAGGCAGCTGCATATTTGTTAAAGTAAAAAAACAAACACTTTGTAACATGATGAATACGCAATAATTGCTGACAAGTGATATTAAATAAATTCTTCCTAAATCGTTTCTGTCACAGTTTTGTTTTCCTAATCCGAAACCATTATTTGTTAGCATACATATCATGGAGAGAAAAATGCAAAATTACAACAGGATGGCATTTCTTCCTAAAAGAACAAAGATACCACAGCATTAATAATTATTCATTAACCTAAGAGTATTTTAGTCCTAACCAAAGTCTGGGACACCCTCTGTATCACCATCTGCAGATGAACAGCTCATTTAGCATTCATGAGCGTGTAATTGGTTGGATAATAGGCTATCCAACACATTTTGAAACGGCTAATTAAAGACTGATAAGGTGTTCCAAATGCCCTAATCAATTAATATTGTGCTGATAACGGTTGTACTATTTGACTCCGACAACCTATTGTTACTGACTTTTAGAGGTCAGATGTACTAAAGTGTTAACTACTGAGAACATTGTGTCAGACATGTCAGTATTTACAAAATAATAGCTCTTCTTCATACATAGTCTTTACTAAAGAGCCTCCCAGTGAGGAGTTTTAGTATTAAAGGTGAGGAAATTCAGAGGTTATTTCCCATCTTTTACTACTGAAAAACCTAATTTAATAGTCTGAAAAATATGACTTTGTATTTCAGTTTGATTTCAGTTTTAAAGAGTATTGGTAGAAGTGTAAAACACATATCCCATTTGCTCACAGGTTTTCAGAAAAAAACTGCGTGATCTGAAGAAAAGGGGACAATTCTGCAACAGAGAAAATATGCTCTGGTCCAAATCCTATTAAAAGAAGGTGAAGTGCATTTATATTTTATATATAGAAACACTTCATGCTTTAATCTCTGAATCACAATGTACTCGAGATTCATCTTGGCTATAAATCATCTGAACTAATGGAAGTTGGCCGCTTGCGTTGCACTGCAACAGAGTTAGCTAGACACCTAGTAATTTATACTGTAATGTAATCTCTTTCTCTCTTTAAGGTACTTCACTGTAATTACATTTCGGATCAGGAACATTCCAGTTTAAAGGCTGAATAAAGTGCTTCGGTGAATTTGTCTTGTTCAGAGCTGCAGCAGACGGTCCTGGCTCATGGAGAATAAATTTAACACCTGTTGGTGAGTTAATTAACTGGTGTTGGCTGGCAGTGACTTGAGGGATTTATTTATTTTTTTCAGAAAAGTAAATAAGCAAAGATTGAATCATCTCTGCCTATGGGGAATTAGATGTATTACTTTTGTTGAATGATGCAGGCAGAATTGACTCTCCTGCTTGTGTTGACTCTGACCTGAGCCATCAGATCACCATCAATAGACTGAGGAATTGGGTGAAGGTATTAGAATAACTTGTGAAAAAGTTTATTTAAATGCATGATTATTTTCTGAAAGCGATTCAAACTAAAGGTCTTTTGCTCACGTATGTTTTACCTCACAGTTCTGTATTGGGGAACCTTGCGGTTTTTATTGCAGATTTTGATTGTATTTAAATACATTTATCACTGCTACACATATTACATTCAGTTTTACATATTTTTACTCCATTACGTTTCTAAGCTCAATATCTTTCTTAAGTGTCCAGACTGTTTTAAAAACTAGATGGCTAGAAAATGTTCTGTAGCTCAAACAAGAAAAAAAGAGGGTATTTGGCCCTTTAGCTTCTTATGCAAAATCTTCTATAGGAACCTTGTAGAATACTTTGGCTATGCAGTGAAGATGTATAGTATCCATATCCAATCTCTGGTTTAGTAATTTAATAATTTAATACTTCAGAAATATTGCAAAGTTGAGTTCCATTATGTCATGATCAGAATTGGAAACTGCCACCTAATATGTTACTTGATTAGGTGGCAAATGACTTATTGTTCTGCCAAAGCAAAACAATGGTCCTGCCTTTAAATATACCAAACTCTCTAGAATTCAAATAGTCTTGAAAGAAAGACATTGAAGTTGCTTCTACATTTTGACTGTATTAGTCTTTTGTTTAAAATTCCGGCCAGTAGTGTACCGTCCCTAAGTGGCGACGCTCAAGTTAAAGTATTATTAAACATTTGCTAAAATCTGCAGTGCTGTGAATGGTGTAGCATCTCCATTTCTTGTCAGACTATTGTGAATAACAACCACTACCGTCAAATCTTCTTTGACAAAAACATAAAACTCTGTTTTGTCTCAAAATTATCCATTAAAACAATGAATATTGGTGCAGAATAGGATGAAAATGATGTATGTTAAGAAGTGTAGGAAGTCTGATTTAAAGCAGTCTGGCATTTTGTCCCTCAATATAAGAACCTTTACTCACAATTTTACTTGTAATTCACATTTATTTTCATTCTAAGGACTGAACTACCTTAAAGTGCATATTCATGAGTCTTCAAAGGGACTTTCTTACTGAAATGCAATTGTCTTAAACCCTCGCTAGCAATTAACAACCGTGAAGATGTTTTATGTACAAGTATTTTTGCAAACAATTGAAGTACTTTGTAGCTTCCAGTTCAATTACCTTTATTATATCAGCTTTATTTTATTAATGATACATTTCCAAACAAGCTTTATTATACATGTCAGGAAAAAATGTGTTCAGGAAATTACAATAAATATGCACTGCACGTTAAGATGTAGCAACCTTCTCTAAAAGCATACTAACTAAATATACAATAAAGCTTCTTGGCACATGTAAATGTATTTATTTCTCCATTTTGAGTTTCTAAGTTCGAATGGTTTTCTACACACCCTGCATGCAACTTTATTTCAGCAAACTAAAATGTGTTTCTTATATGTGAAATATGAAAACACACAGTGTTATCCAAAAATTGGCAGTTTAGTTTGAACCAAAAAAAAGGAAATGTTGTATTGATGTTATTTTCAGAGAGAAGTTTTTAACACAAACGTCCTTCGATCCTATTCAGATCCTACGCACAGTAATCACATAGCATTATAATGTTCAGGCAGCACATGAACACTACTCGCACTTGTCTATAAGAGGTAAACAGCGTGTAATTGCACATGCCAATATCAAAAATACGCGGCGTGTTTAGCGTCACAAAGATATGCCTCCCAGAGATGATAAATTACTGTTTCATATTGCAGCTTTAATGCAAGCACCCAGCAAAGACATCAGTGTTTTCTGCACCGTGGATTAACATTAAATTAAGTCCTACTAATTTGCAGGGGAATAGTTTTTCAGCAATTGCAAGGAGTAAATGTGTCAGAACACAAATGTATGTTTTCTTCCCTTGCCCCCCAAAAAGCACTAATGCATATCAGTCTTCTGTTAACACTCTTTCATCAATCAATGTTTTTTAAGTAGCTCATATTATCTCTGCTTTTCTCTGAATGGTTTTTCCAACTTAGAGAGAAACAAAAAAAGCATTAACAGTTGAACACGCAATAGTCCAAGTTTGGCCATCTTCTCATCAGACTTCAATGATGTTTATAGATGGCACAGAGGGATGAAACTGCAAAAGACAAGAAAAAAAAACATAGGTAGTGTAAATATGGGAGAGTAAGTAGGATTTGCTATCCTCCTTTGCAAACATGGCTAAATGTACATTACTGATTTGTAGGGCTTCCTACACTCTAGATGTCTTCCCTCATACATGAATCATGGAGGACACTACAGTGGTAAGTGGAAAAATCCACAAAGTTACTTTTACATACAACGAGGTTATTATATTCCAAGTCCAACAGAGATACTGGAGGTAATGTTTTAAAGTCATAGTTTTAAATTCATTTTGCCAAAATCTCTAAACTATAATATTTCTTCATGATCACCTTGCTTCTTAGTAGTCCTCCACTGTGGTGCTCCGGCGTGCTCCTCTCCGACAACGGCTTGACCTTTTCCTTATTGTTGCTGGAATCGTTGTCCTTTATGATGTCATACTGCCGGCAGAACAGGGCTATAACAGCTTCCAGGAGGACAGAGGAAGCCACACGTGAAAAGTGCACTCACACAACAAACAGGAACTCAGTCACAAGGAAGCCACTGTCATTCACACTTCCTGCATCCCTGCGCACTAAAATGCCGTGTGGATAATGGAACTTGGCTCCCCGGGGAGTTTGATAGTTGCGCTTTCATTTTTTAAAGATGGAAAGATGATACAGCTTGCCTTTTTTGTGTTCTGCAGCCTTTTCGGTGCAGCTGTGCTTCCTGTCTGAATAGCATTGTAAATTCAGAGTTAACTTCCTGAAAACACTAAGGCAGGGAATTTCTGTAAGGGCACTGCTGTCACATTTTCAAAAATGAATACGGAGATCTGTTAATGATATCTTCATGACACTCTTTCATTGGCTTGACATTAATATCAATGCCTCGTACAGTGGTGCAGCTGCTGACTAATTAGCAAAGAGACGTTGATGTTGTTGATAATGCTCATCGCATTGATGTACGTCATGGTTACATTACATAAGATTAATGTGTGAGCCCTGAATGTGTATTTTTTTTTTTTAACTCTGCTGAGGCAGAGATAGTCAGTTGAGTACTGTGTTAAGGTTAAATGTTTATGGGGGTGAACTTGAGCCAAAAGCTATGAATGAAAGTTAGTTTGAAATTAAAAGAAGATTTTGGTCTTGAAATTTGAAAAAAGAAAGAAGTATAGTTAAGTAAGAAATAATTAATTAAGAATATTGTTTAAATGACTTTATAATGGGTAAATTACTTGATCATATCTATATCTATTTCTTGTTCTTGTTATACAATACTGTTCATACATAACAATGCAAAGTTCTGCAGAAAAAAATATTGATTTTACAAGTGCATTTTGCAGACGTAACATGAATATTGAAGCAAGGTCATTAAATGTAAGTGCTGTGCACAACTTACTTGTATCAAATGATAAAAATAGTTATTTATTTAAACTCAGGCGGCATATCAAAGATGAGAGCAATTCTCATGCTTTGTAATTAGCTTATTTTTAATTTTTTATTTATTTTTTACAATTCGGACAAACTGAGTTAAAAGTACACAATTTTATCAAATCAAATCTAATTCAGCACAGTGGCAATTGTGAGGATCATCTTCAAATGTGAAAATAGCACTGTTTTCTCACTCTTTAAAGCCTCTGTGTTGGCTCGTTTTCTCTCATTAGGGTTTTCTAACATTTCACTCGAGCAGTCTGTCAGATATGTCATGTGTTATTGTGCCTCAGCACAATCATTAATCAGCGCACTTCTAAACAATCGTAGAAACCCTGAGATTAATGAAGACTCCGAAAGAGAAAGAAGCGTCACTGTTGTGAAACGGCGTCAAGTAAAAAATCTTTTATTTTCCTACCTGTCTGTTTTTGTTATTTTATTTTTAGATAGACTCTCCAGGGATTCCACTGATCTTTTTCCAGTGGCTTCTTTATTGATAATTACTATGTCAGAATGATGATGTAGCCATAAGACAGAAACCTTCATTATTTTTGATAATGAACATCCCATATACTATCAATACATTTTGGGTAAGTTTGTTAGAAAATTGTTACCATAATTGTAATGTTGGATTCACTCCTCCCATTCCGCTAGGGGGCTCTGTAGTTGTTTTGCATTGGTAGCGGAGGGGAGGTGAAACAAGAGAAAAAACTTACGGCTTGCCGTTAGCTGAAGCTAACAAGCTGAAGCTACAATAAAATCACATTCTACTGGCCTTCATGAGTGTTGCCCAACGTGGTGAGTTATTAATGCTGTAAGCTGTGGGGAGATGAGTTTTTTGTTATCTGTTCTAAGCGTGAGCTTGCTGAATTTGCTAGCGCTAATTAGCCCAATGCTAGCTGTGTTTGCTGCACTGATAGTTGAATGCCGATGTTTATTATATGACAAAGTGTTCTAAGAATAAACTGCCTTATAACTGGTTAGTCAAGCCTAGCTAATAAATCTATGTTTAAGTTTGTGTTGATTGAATTCTGCAATACTAAGTATTGATGTTTTGTTTTTTCTTACTTTATTTACAGTTTAACCGGACCGTGTAAAAGCACTCGGCAATAAAAATAAGCAACAACAACAACGACTATCTTATGTTCTTTGTAACATGTAATAATTCTGAAGTAGAAATTGTCTTTAATAGAAATAAACTGGTGCCTTTAATTTCATTAAATAATAATAATTTTACTAACAGGATCCTTGACAGATGACATATTTCAAATTAACTTTTTCTAAATAACTCAATATGCGTCTTTTTTTTCTCTTACTCTCAACCAGTAAAATACAAATACAAGAAACTACTTTAAATGTTTTTTTTCCTACTTTTTATTTATTTATTTTTTTTCCAAATCAAAAACTTACACTTTTCACATTCACAAACGTACCTGCCCACATGACTAAGACGACAACAATGATGATCATCTCCCCCGTTTGAAGATGCCGAGACTTGTCCAGGCCCTGCACTGTTGGGTCATCTAGGATAAAGCACAGTGCAGAAGGCAAATATGACATATTTATGAGCCCATTGCAGTAAATATAAAGTTTTGAGTCCATGAATACCGATTCTGACAATTTGATCCTTGAGTGTTTAAGAATCCAGTTGAGTGAAATGAAATATCTTGACATAATTTTTGATTTATGCACACTGTGCCTGCATTGATTGTGAAAAACTTTTATCTTTTCTGTAGCTCATGACTGTTATTAGCAGTAGCTTTCAGTGAATGAGATGAACAACAAACCAGTCTACAAAATTAATCCTACTCTAACTGTATCAACTAGACCTTGTCCTGTCTCCTAACTTGGCTGGATGGACATGTTCCAGCGCACCACTCTTCCTAATTGGCTCCTTTAGTGAATCAACTTGTCAGGGAACTGCCCAAAAAGTGACGGTCAGCTCTTTTCACATTTTAGTAGTGCTCAGTTGTGCTTCCAAATTTCTTTAGATATATTATGGGATGACTTTGTAAGTAGACAGAGGAAGGGAGCCAGAGTTCACCAAAAAATAAAGAGCATACAGTATTATGATAGCTTGCAAACATATTGTCATTTATAATCTAGATTAAGATAAACAAGATGAATGTGTATGTTGGAATATCTCTTCTCCCTTATAATCTCTAAGAGCAGACTAACTAAATTACCCTGACAGCAGAAACCAATGAGGTAGCAGTGTTTTCAATGAAGCCAGCCATTTGACAGCTTTGTCCTGGTAAAGGAAATTAAATCGAAAGTCTTTGCAAATAAGAAGCTTATAGTCAATTATCCAACAAGCTGTTCAACAAGTTTAAACATTTGGGAAGGGGATTAAAAAAGCTAAGTGAAGATTTGTTAATAGTAAACTAAGAATTGTGAGTATAAAAGACTTGGTTTTCCTCCTTGTCTCTTAATTTGTTCATTTGTCAAAAAAAGATACATTTTTTACCCAATTTTTTTTTTTAATACATGTAATATTAATAGTATCTTTTGTATTTCTTTTATGGAATAATTTAAGTTTTTTTAAACTCTCCATGTAGATGTTGTGCATTAAGCTCTGCATAGAAATCAGAAGGAACATTACTTTAAAATGCCTGGTCAGGACTGAGGTCATTGCTTGATGGCTTTCTCAGAGAGCTGTTATCCAGTTTATTACTCCCACATGTCCTCAAGCTACCTGAACCCACTCAGCAATTACCATTCAGCAATTGGTTCTGTCTAATTAATTTCCATCTTTCCAGCATGGGAAGAAGTACGTGCATTTTTACCAAAACCCACACTGAGACATTAGCAGCACGGCCTTTTAGTTTCTGGAGCCTTTGAAGCTCCGCTGGATCAGTTATTCCATCACATCCCCCGACATCCTGACAGTTGCTCATGTTTTTCTATCACTTATCTTGTGCTGTTTTCATAAGGGACTCTCCACTGATTACCGGGAGACCACAAACTCTAAAGAGGTACATGACTCACTAAAAAATGCTGTAATTTTGCACACCTTTTCTCTTTTACCCTCATCTGAGCAGTGATATTGTTTTAGATTTGTATCATATATCATAAAGATAGACGTGGATTTGAGAGGTTGTAGGTTTTATACAGCAGACACAGAAACCCCATTTCTGGATGACCTAAATAACATTGCAGTGCTGTTTGCACCACTCTCATATTGTTGTGTGATTCTTTGCTAACGCAGAACAAGAGGACTTCTGAGCCTTTGATACACAGAACAGTCTGTGCTGAGATGATTACTTGAAATTCCTTCTGCTCACCCCTAATCCCGCGATGCCGATTGTAGTTCAGAACTGTGACGAGGAGATGTTTAACAACCCACTACGGATTTAATACAGGAGTCATAACTATGCTTCTACTGATTATTTCTTTTATGACATGTCCTGTACATAGAGCAGTTGTGCTGGTGCATAGCAGCTTGCCAAAATATTCATACCCCTTGGAGTTTCTTACATGTTTAAAAACCAAAAATGTCAATGTATTTTACATGGATTTCAGTGTTATATCAACACAAAGTGCTGCGTAATTGTCAAAATAAAAAATGCAAAAAGTTTCCTCAACTCGATACGTTGTAGAGCATCTTATCCTGCAATTATTGTTGCATATGTTTGGGGAAATGTCTCTGCCAGCTTTGAACATCTAGAGACAAAAGCTTTCGTCCTTTTGTTTTTTGCAAGCTGGGGGAGAGCATAGGTTGAAATAGATTTTCAAGTTTTCAAGGTTGATTTAAGGTCTGCACAGTGATTCAAAGCATTTTTGTATCTCTGGGATATCCAGTAGGATTGTTGTCTTACTGGATATGAGTCTCTGCTCCAGTGTTAAGCCTTTTGCAACCTCTAACAGGTTTTCCTTCAGCAACCACACCACCATGTTTATATTGATGTATGTCCATTGTCAGTTTTTCGCTTTGTGGCATTTTGCAAATAGACCAAGAAGCTCAAATTTGGACTCATTTCATCTGAACCTTCTTCCACATTTGGTGTGTCGCCTGCATGGCCTGTGGCAAACTGAAAACCAGATTTGATTTCAACAAAGCCTTTTTGTGCAATTCCTCTAGTAAAGCCAAATTTGTGAAAACTAATAGTTTTTCTGCCGACAGATACCACCACCTGAGCTGTTGACCTCTGCACTTCCTCCAGAGATACCGTAGGGCTCTTGGCTGCATCTTTCATACTCCTTATTTCACCTGTTGGTTCAGGTGGACAGCCATGTCTTCATAGGTTTGTGTTTGTGCAACACTGTTTCTATTTTAACTTGATGCTCTACAGTGCCTCATGTGATGCTGAGAGTTTTGGATGTTATTTTTAACCTGTCCCTGCTTTACACTTATCCACAGGTTTATCTGTATATAAAATACTGTACATGGTTGGGAAACTCCACATATATCTGACTCAGTGAAGCAAGTCTCTATGTCAGTGCTTTTGATGATAGAGTCTAAGTGAAACTGCTGCCTCACAGGAGGGGGCTGAGCATCTCTTTGAAGTACTGTACAGTAATTATGCCTATGGGGACCACGTCCTTGGTTAGTTTATGCTCAAAGAACCATGTCAAAAAAATTATCTTTTAATTTAAGCTGTAAAGTAGATTGGCAGGAGTTAATAAGGCTCTCTTCTTTGGGCGATTTTTATTACACCAATAAAACATTTTTACACCTGCTATTGATCCTCAGTTCATGCTAACAATGCTAATTTGCTCATTTATAGAAAGACATCCAAACTGTCTCACAGCTGACATTTTATTTAAAAGAAGGTACAGAAATTTGAGAGCTAGTATGAACAGAATAAACATACTATATATAAGATTTCTTTTTTTTACACAGATTCTGTTCAGGTCTGACTATGCTTAGTATCCATTCATGTTATTTTAAAGAACCTCATTGATTGATGAGGTTCAGATTCATAACCGTCAACCATACTGTGTAGCAGAAATCGATATGGCTTTAGTAGGAAGCACTTAACCATAACAAAGGAGCTCTGAAATTGCTCTTTCAGGTCAGAGTTAGCTTGATCAAAAATGCTTTTAAAATAAACAAAAGCAAACGACTAAAAGACTCTCAACAAATAAATAACTTGAAACTATTAATCTTCAAAGCATATAAAACTCATAAATCTCCTTACTTTATTTGGTACTAGTATAGAAGAACCAGACAGCATGTGTTAAAATGTTGTTGTTTACTTTTAGTGATAACATGCCCTCTTGCGTCTTTATATTGAATGTGTATGTCTCACACCCATTATTACATAACCTCCTGGACATAGCAGTGTGTTAAGAAATGGACTTGTGCAAATGCACTGCGGAACGTCCCAACCAGTCATTACTGAGAGGCCTCATCCAACTTTACATTTTTTATTTATTACATTTATTTAAATTTTTATCTTTGGAACTCTTTCTGCTGTTTAATTGAACAGAATATTTTTAGGCAGTGTAATTAACATTCCCAATCTTCTGGCTTTTAGTTATGGGCAGCATTCTATAAATGCTAGGTGAAAATAAGTCAATTTTCAGAACAAAGATTGATTTAGAGATATACTGTATTTACTCTTGCTTATTTTTTTCACACAAAAGACAGAAAACAGTATCTTATATAGGATTCACAACCCCAACCCTGTATCTTTAGAAACTACTCAAGTATTTAAAACATAAAATTGTAATATAATTATGTATGTATTATGAGCGTTTATTCTGTAGTAAACACCAAACAAAAAGAGCATTAAATGTAATTAAAAAGCATGATGATAAACATTGAGTTATGAGGTTCAGAAAAGCTGCATAATTAAAAACGATGTCGCTGGACTTTAAAAATGGGGTGTGAGGAGTCAGCACTGCTGGCGTTAGATTTATGAAACGCAGGCAGTGATTGCTTTAAGACGCCAAAACAAGCTCCTAAAAAAATGAATCTCATTTTACTGAATGGGCTGTTTTTCTGACCCAGTTGGAAGACCTGGAGAGGCTACAAACCTTGATTAATGCTTCACTGTAAATCTCTCCAATAGTCGACACTGGCAATAAACCTGTGTGTGCGCATCAGTTTAATGAGATATGTTTATAGTAGTGTAATTGTCTAAAATTATTTGAACTCAAATAAACATAAACAAAAAAGCAACACAGGTAATTCGATGGATTTGTTAAGTAAAGCAACTCGGTACATCACTGCCCTTGTTATCTTGATTTATGGTGCACAGGCTCTTCCGATTAGCTGCTATTTGTTACTTTTTTTTTTTCCTCCGTGGACAGTCTTGCTTGCTTAACAAATTAAACCGATTCTGAGTCAGCTAAAGAGGAACATTTATGATTCGCTCGTATCAGCGTTTCCAGTTTTCACAACCTCCAACCTGTGTGTGATATCATTAGGAAAAATCAGCTGAGTGTGTCAGACCTGCTCACAAACAAGTGTCAAGTGAGGCTTCATCATTTCGAGACTGAATACATTTGGCTCATCATATAGTCATGCTTTAGCTAATGCAGAGGGGTTTAGAGAATCTGTTTTTTTTTTCTTTTTACTCCGACCTGAAAAAAAAAAAAGCTGCATAATATACATTGGTCATGGTCTTCTTCTTTCCACCAGTTCCTGAGCAGAGCCCATCTACTGAATTTTAAATGTTTTGGAGTCTGTAGAGAATCACCACACGTTACGTAATGCTGCATAAATTCAGAGGAGCTTGCCATGCCCGAAGAGTCTGTCAATAATGTACTGGTGTCTGAGAAAAAAGCATTCTCCCTTCATCACCACCCTAGATCCCACTGCGAGGTTCTGACAAGAAGCCTTCATGTTGTTACACTCGACAACACTTGCCTTCACTTTGTCTCATTTTCAATGTCAGCTTGCTTTAAAAGGATAGAGTGGAGAGAAAAAAAAGAGACTTCAGCACAACAGTGGGAGAAGTGTCAGCAGTGGGCCACGTCTGTCTGTGAGTTGGGATTCATGGTGAATTAGACGGAAGGTGTTAGGCAGCAGCTCAGTTCTCAGTTTCTGGAATATCAGCTCAGTGTTTAATCTGGTTTAGGTCATTTAATTGTGGAGTTCTTTCTGTTTTTAATGCAAACACAAACATTTTTTTAAGAATCTCACTGTAAGATGGCAAAGCAACAGCTCCCTTTTGCATCTCAAGAAAATCCTTGCCTTCATCAAGCAGAAATGCACTTTGTGAAAGCTGAGTCGGCACTTTATGAGGATGCTTTTCTTTAGCAGGAACAGGAAAGCTTATTCTTGTGGGAAGCACCCAGAAAGTCTTCATAAGGAGATCAGACACCTGAACCTCCGCTGAATCCTTATGATTCAGAGGAATTGGAGTGTCATGCTGCACCTGTGTTCTCAGTCCTCACTCACCCTCAGTCTCTAATGCCAAGCCCAGCTCCCTTACAGAGGAAACTTATTTCAGCTGCTTCTATAAAAGCCTGGAATGCATTGATGTGACATAGACTGGTGCACTAAAAACCGAGTCCACGAGTTTGGTGCTCTAGAAAATCATTTGAATGAATCATTAACTATCCTTTCTGAATACATAAATACCTGGTTGTCATAACATTGTCATGAATGCTTTGGTTCTTTATTGAGGGACAGACTTTTAAGGATTAATAACATGTCCATTGTGAGACGTCTCTTAGTTTGTTTCAGAACAAAATCAATCAAACTTTTCTCCAACTTCTTACACTCTTCTTGTTAAGCTAGCATAGCTACAGACTGTGCAGGTTCTTCAAACATTTAAGAACTTCCTGTTCAATTTGTTCAGAGGTACTACATTAACCAGTGTTAGCATATATGTAAGAATAATTTAACTATTCAGTTAGTTAGTTAAATATTTACAGCAGAATCAGAATCAGTTTTATTCATCACGTTTGCCCACACGAAGAAGGAATTTGACTTTGGTTACACTCTAAGCCTAGTGAACACTTTCTAAATACAAACATATAAAAAAGAGGCATAAAAATAAAGAAATCAAAGTAATGAGTTTACTGTCTACAATACTACAGGATGCTTAAGCAGCATACCTTGGTTAGAGCTGTTAGAAGAGTACCGGTCAGTTTTCTTGAGCGTGCAAAAATGAACTTTCTTGCTGGCTTGGCTTTCCCCGTAAAGCCCAATGGACTGGACCTGGATGATGTAGTCAGTCTCCTCCTCCAGGTCCCAAAGAACACAAGAACGACTGGTGGTGTTGACCTCACGAATGAATCGCTGCATGTGTCCATCCTGCCTCTGAAAGTTAAAAAAAAAAAAAGGTAGAGGGCAACCAAATACATTAAGCTATTGAGCAATTCCAGCGATGATCGATAATGAGGGAAATTAGGTGATCAGGGTGACCACACAGCCCTGCAGAACGAGTCTCCCAGAGAGCCATTGTCTTCTCTTGGAAGTGTCATCGCTTCGCTTCATTAAATTTGATGGGATAATGTTAGAATCAATAAAGTGTCATGTTGCAAAGGCATGGAAACAATCACAGACCGTTCTTAGAGTGCACACCAATGTGCAATAAAGCTGCCCAACTAAAAATAGTTTGGAGAAAAACATGCAAACTATTTCACTGTGAGAGTCAAAATTAGGATTAATTAAGATTGCATAAATATCATGAGAAAAAGCTTTTGAAAATAATCAACTTTTTCTGCTAGTCAGGCTTCTGTTCTTGTCTTTGGGCAGGATGTGTTGTTAAGAAAGTATCCACGTATAAAAAATAATGAATAATGCAATGCTTAAACTCCTATGTATGCTTAAGGCAATTATGAGAGGTGTTCAGACCCTGCTGCCAAAAAATGATAAAAAAAACCCCGGGGAGAGAGAGGCTTTTCGGTCACCTCAGTAGAAAGTTAACTCAAATTACTGCATTATGTTTTGAGTCGCACAATGCATGTTCACGGTTGCAGGAAGTCATGTTGCATTGCATCAGTCAGTGGCACGAATAATCAGTTTTCTTATTTTAAGATTTCAAAATGCTTTTATCTTTTAGAAAATGAAGCTTGTCAGGTTTACAGATGTATGTGCATTCATGGCATAAAGGCATATGAAATAACTCACCTGACTTTTCTTTAGTTTCATTTCGACTTTAGGCTTCAGCATATCGTACAGAGGTATTCTTAGATTAAAGATTTTCAATGAAGCATTACATTGATTCCAAATTGGCTTTGTCATGCAGTCTATAAGCGTCTGGACTAAATATTCATCTGACTGTAGCTAAATGTCAATATATAATCAATTTCTTAATTTGACATTTACCAATATCACATATATTATATGTATTTAACTGACCTTTACTAATAAGCTCTAATTTAGACTGAAGTGAAATTGCACGCGGTTGGTGGCTTCTCAGGATAGTTGGTTGCACGAAAGTTGATTTGGGGGTATCAGAGCAGAGGGGGTTGAATACAATAATGCTCCTTTCAGATATTTTTTCATAAAAAGTAATTTGAAAACCATTTTTATGCTTTTTCACAGTGATGTACAAATCTGTTTTGGTCTATCACATAAAATCCCAATAAAATACAATGAAGTATGTACTTGTGACATGACAAAAAAGTGAAAAGGTTTAAGGGTTATCAACATATTTTTGAGGAGAATCTGGTTAATAATTAAATTTGAACCATTACCTGTTGAGATATGGAGAATCCTATTATTATGTCCCCCTCCGGAACCTCCCAGGACACGGTTGCTGAGTCGGCTCGTAAGTGCATGACAGACACGTTGACCGGGGCCGGGGGCCGGTCTGCAGGAAAGCAGACAGTAAGAAATAATCTTAATTGTAAACAGTCAAACAATACAAAGACGTAGATCTATCACTTAAAATAATCTACGAAGAAGAGAGTAATGAAATCAGGAAATAGTTGATTTGTCAAAACACGATAAAAGTTAGAAAAGGTTCATATTTTATATCTGCATTTCACAGACGATAAGAGTCAAATATTCAGGGTATGGGAAATTTGGTAAGATCGCACAAGGTCAGCTGGACAAAATATGGACACAAAAAGATTATTTTTGGCAATATTACAATAGATCTGACAAATTTTGGTTTGTAATGCTGCGATGGGAAAAGAGTCTTTTATTTGGACTAGAAGTCTCACAAAGTCTCTAACTTTGTTGCAGCTGGGATTTTAAGATCTCAGCTGCATGTTTTAAATTTAAGATCTCCTTCTTTCTCTGGGATACACACTTAACATGATTTCTGACTTCAATAGACATTACCATAGCCATCAAATCTAATAAGCTATACTGAATTGAGGAGGTACAACTATTTATGAAAGTGTGTTTCAGGCACTTAGGGCATTCCAATCTGAGTGTGCTAAAATGTGTGAAAGAACTACAGAAGCCATTGACAAATTAAGCAAATATCTGTTTAGCCTTCAGTTTTAACCTGGCTCACAACTAATGGTTTACTTCAAGTCCATATGCCTTAGACAGGATGATTTTCCTTTTCCCTTTATCACTTTGTCGTCATCTGTCACAGTTTGGTTGGCAGCAAACATGCATGCTGCAAAGAGGGGAACAAAAGCCTGGGAAGAAACGAGGCAAAGGTAAAAGGGGCGACAGTTTTAACAGAGGAGTCTGTGCAGCAATGTTGTCTCTGAGCGATCGCACAGGTCAGATGGATAGGAAAGATGGGGTTGGCTGTAACCAGCAGAGGTTTTGGTCAGGGCTTTTGTGTTTACTGTGTCTTATCAAGTTAGTGAGCTGTCAAATTAAGCCGTGGAATTCTATTTAGAGGCGTAAGCCTGTAGAAATCCTACAAATGGGAAGAAATGACAAGAAGCCAAATATTAATGACTAACACTTTGAATCGAATGGTAGACACGTTTAAAATATTGTCACTTTTTGTGAACAGAGAATATTTTGTCCAGTCAATTTTGTGAATAACAGATAAAAAAATAACTTAGCAATAAAACTATTTAATGTCATTCTATTTCCCCTTTTGGTTGTTGTTCTTTTGTCTACTTTAGCTTGGAAATAATCATGTTAATCAGGCCAAAAGATGCAATCGATGCTAATTTGAATCTGCTCAGGTCAGGTCAGGGCACAAATCTAATATATTTCCCTCACAGTGTAATACCAAGCTGTTAGTGTCAGGAATCCAGGGACAAAGACCTCACTTTTATTAAATACAACATGTTACCCACAGCTGTATTAAACATATGGGTAACATAAAATAAAAGTTTGGAAATAAGTTGTATTTTTGAATTATCTGCAAGCAGCATTCCTACCCCAAAACTTAGTGCCATCTATGAGGCACACTGGTGTTCGAGTCATGATTAAAGCTTAATATTTGTATTATAATCTACTCAAGGGTATTTGCCACAAATGCAGAAATAATTAATTGTTTTTTTTATATTTCACTGAATTGTAGTGGAATCTATCTAACACATTTGTTTGGCAACTAAATCCAGACAGAAAACAGTTCATTTAGTGAAACTATTTCAGCAACAGCAATAAACGGTTAATAAAGAAATAAAATAGGAAAATCATCAGTATGTTATGCTATGCACCACATATTTTTAATGTACAAAGTATTCAATTGACTGCAAACACTTTTGCTCATGTAAAAGAAGGAAAACTGTCGTCATTTGCGTCTTTGAGGCTGCAGTTTATTTTTATGATATTTTCTTTTGCTTCTAATGAGGCAAACCTGCAAATATGGTGGCATATTTACATGCTATAGTTCTGCTCATTAAGACAGACTGCGAGGAGTACTACAGGAACAATAACGAGTTCTGAATATGGAGCAGTACGTCAACTTTCTTCCTCATAGGTGTTTATATTTATCATGTATCTTTCCAGCTAAACACTAAGAACCACACTCCTTCCTTTCTTCGGTAATGCTACAGTTTTTTTCTTTTGTGAACAAACACCATCATGCCCTAATTGCCATCGGTACTTGTCTGAAAGCGAGCCCTCAGCAGGAACAGGTGTAACATTTATTTAGAGGAGGACACGTTCATTTATCTTTTAGCTCGCTGTCCTTTAGATAATGAGAGTTGCAGTCAGCTAGACATACGTGAAATCGCAGCTGCTATCCGTGATTCATTGCCTGCTGGTCACTCAGTGGTGATGAAAGAAGTAATTGCTCAGTAAAAGAAAGGTGAATAGTTATTGCTAACATCATCCTATAACCTCACTGTTCTCATATTAGTTTATTCCAGAGCAAATACTCAAGAATTCTTCTACAAAATTAAGGTTTGTTGGCTTGGATGTAAAGTATTTTTAGTATTCACAGTAGTATTTTTCAAAACGTAAATTGTTCGTAAAGAGGTTTATAAATTTTATGAATTTTTGGTCTGCTTGTCAACAGTTTTTTCCCCACGTCACCCTATCCTGTTTAGTCTTGCAGCAGAGAAACTTGTCACGGCAGACACCTATGTTAGCGGGATGCTGATGTTTTTCTGGCACCGACTAAGCCCCACAACGCACACCGTGTTATGTAAGATCTGAAATTAAAGAGCAATATGTCACAGAGGACACGGTCTGTGTCGGTGCGAAATAAATGGTACGACCCACCAGGGATGTGGGAACGCTGCCAGGATGAATCACAGCATATAGCGAAAGCCCAGTGCATTAACTAGAGTGCACATGGAGAAATTGTGAAAGTGCTGCCGGATCTTTGGACGGCCGCAGAGCCCCGTGGAAGGGAGCCCAGGAGGAATTTGTTGGAGTAAAATATAAGCTGTGTCATCTTATATTTCTGACCTCTACGTTTGCTTGCAAAGCACAGTGGACTGTTAGTTTATCGACTGCATATACGTTCAGATCGAGGCTGACAGGATATGTTTTTATGGTCAGATAATAGACGCTTTCATTTATAGCAAAGGGACAGCTTTGGCAGATTTTCGATGATGTACGACTGAGACAATGGGATAAAAATATCAAGTAGCATTTTCTCACTCTGAAATGTATGAAGATTCTAAACTTTTAATTTAAAAACTTTTAATAATTGTTGAAAACATTACAAATAGTTGCTTCAATCACAAGCACTGGTACCCTACAAGAAAGGCTTTAAATTACTCCAAGCTCTAGATAATCAATTATTAAAAACAACTAGATGTGTGGCAATCAAGCCAGAATATGCATATGCATGGAGGGGAATTTTAGGGCCATTAAGTCTTCAAAACAAAATGTAAGCATTCTAAATTCATCGTAACCAGTGGTGCCAATCATTGGCACCCCTGAAAACCAACACAGTGACTTTAATAGGCAAAGAAAAGTTTTTAACTTTAAAACTTTTAACTGTAAGCGTCTGGAATAAATCTATTGCTAGAAACATGTTTTTGAACATTTGAGGCTTCTATTTTAGTGCATCACATTTTCCTTTAACAACAGAACTGGTCTTGCTCTGCACATCTGGGATTTTTTCCTCCACTGCTGTTGCAATGTGTTAAAGGCTGAATCTGCTTCTGCTTCAAACTGAAAATCAAGTCTGACATGAATTAATACTTTGCTCGTTATTCAGTGCCCATAAAGGGACCATTTGAATGAGTTCAGTAACAACACAATGAAACTCTCACAGTTACATAAATCATGTTGCTTAAACTCAATTTAAAAGGCAAAGTATGTATATATATATACTGTATATATTTTTTTAACAGAAGGATCTTATGTCACTGCATAAAAAAATCTGATTCCAATTGCTTCTGAGATAGTTTAAAGGACTGTTTAAAAACCAATCCTTTTCCAATATTATAAGGTAGCTGGTGTGTCCCAGTCCTCCATCTGTATTTTCTCATATGCTGTGGTGGAAAGTCAAAATGTTCCGCTCTCCACTGCCGGAGGTTGCCTTGCAGCTGCTCGCAAGCCCCACTGTTGCAAATCACCTGGCAGTGAGGCTCAGGTAATATCACACTGGTTTAATCTCATCTGCAGCGCTGCCTCCCCAAGTGTTACCTTTGAACGCTACTTCTCTAAATCCATTGCACTTCCAGACTTTATATGAGAAACAAGGTGAACTAATGGGATCGGTGTATAAATGGCTTACTCTAATCCAGAGAGAAGAAACCAAAGCAACATTAAGCAATAGCGGGTTATATTTTCTCCATATGGCATTACTAATTGCTAAGATTTTTTGCTATGTGTTTATAATCCTGACAGGAATAGGTGCGCTTACTGTCATTTGTGTTTGCAGAGCCAAACTTTCTCTTCACTGATCCAGACGCTATCAAACAGCAGTACAACCAGCTGGATTTATGTGCCTGTCTAATGTGTGCATTTTCTCCCAATTCAAGTCTGTGGCTCCCTCAGATGAAAGTCAACACCTCACTCACCCCAAAACTGCACCGTGGAGCACGCAGTAACATTGCAGATTCATAAGCAGGTTTCTTACAACCAGGGTCTATAACCTTATTGTAACCATCAACCACAACATGTGTTTAAAATGTATCTCATGTTCTCATGTGACAGGAAATAAAATTATGGCAACATCAACAAACGCTGCCTTTCATCCATCCATCCATTTTCTAGCACCCTTGTCCCTAGTGGGGTCGGGAGGGGAGCTGGTGCCTATCTCCAGCTAACGTTCTGGGCGAGAGGCGGGGTACACCCAGGACAGGTCGCCAGTCTGTCGCAGGGCAACACAGAGACAGACAGGACAAACAACCATACACACACACACACACGCCCCCACGCACACCCCCACATAAATCCAACACTAAAACCTCCGTGTCATTTTTTTTCTTTCTCTGTTGCTTTTAACTAAATATTTCAAATCCAGATCTCATCCTGCATGGCATGTCACTATGAATGCGTACATTTCAGGACATGTATGTTAAAATTCAGTTGATTTGCTTTCAAAGGTTACCTTTGAACGCTATGCCAAGTGAATACACTTCTGAATGTCATGTTTGTGATTTAAAGAGCTGCTTTCCCTGCTCTTGACAGCAGCGTAGGAAACTGATCAGAGATGCTTCTAATATCATGTGTCAGAGCAGAATATTAGAAAAATGTTTTTTTGAGATTGCCAGCAAACACCCCCGCACAGAAACAGTGACGTGCCAAGGCTGATTCTTTCACAGGTTGCACACGGTTCCACCGAGAGGCAAAGAAGGATGACATAAAGGTAGACAGAGATATACAAAGGCAAATATGCTGTTGTAGGCAAGCAAGCGTAGTTACAGGAAATGGCTTAAAAATACAATTCAGATTTAAAGATAGCTGAGAAAAGGTGAAAATGTACAGTTTGTCATTCTAAACTTTCCAAATGAGCAACCAAATAGATAAGGTTTAGGATTTTTTTTCCTCTCCTGCAATTGTTTGTGTAAACAGGCTTCTCAAAATTACCTTTATCTGTTCATTTGGGTATTTTTAGTCAAATATGTTGCCTTTAATATTGTCTAAAGAAAAAAATGACTCAATAGTTATGATGCACCTCCTTTGATGTTTTATTTGATGCAACAGAAGGACAGGCATTTGTGTTATTTTTATCGTAACATTTATATTATATACTGAACAACTTAAAGGTCAGCATTATGCTTCATATATAAAATATACTAAGTTCAAACCTAAAAGAAACATTTTAGATTCGTTACACAACAACAGATGAGTATGTGGAAAACCACATCACTCCTACTGTTGAACTTGGTGGAGAATTTGTGACGTTTTGAATCTGTTTGAAACAGTCGAAATACCAGGACAATTTAGATAATTATCTGGTTGACTTTTTCAACTGGAAAGATGAGGGTTGTGCTTGGGGTTTTCAGTAAAATAACTATCTAAAACATGCCTAGAACACGGAAATTACTTGGAAGGCACAAAACAAATATCCTTTCATGGCCACCTCATTGTCTAGATGGAAATTGTGTAGAAAACTTGTGGCACTGAGCTGAAAAGATGAGAGCATATGGGAAGCCCTTGGACTGTGAGATTGTGCAAAGAGGTCAAATGCCCGTCTCTCTGTCAGCATGAACAGCGTGAAATGTTAAAGGAGATCATTTAGGATAAAGGAGAAACCGTACTAATTGTGTCACAAGCGATTTTGTTCAAAGATATAAAAAAGACATAAAATAAAGCTTAAATTCACTTTAGTTTTGTCCTTTTATAGTTTAAAGTAACCAATACAAAGACAGATTTTGCATAAAAGAATGTTTCTGATATTCAGGTGCCAATAAGGAGTATAAAACCTCCTCCTTAATATATTTAAGTCATAACTTACAATTATGACTGGGTTGTATTTTTATGTAATAAGGTGCACACAAACGCAGAGGGTTTGTAATACTTACTAGCTCCTACCAAGAAGATGTCGCTGCCAAAAAGCAACAGGAGCATGGAGTTGACCAAAACAATCAGACGACCCATGCCTCGGTAAGAGGTGGTTGCTCTTCTTAGATAACAAAAGGGGATGAATCACCTATCTTTAAAGTGCAGCAAAACCTCAACTGTTCATTTTGTTTTTAGACACATAAAGGTGTTGAAAATCCTCAGGGGATGAACGGTCCCCGGCTGAATCTGGCTGGAGCTGGTCAGTCGGTAGATAACCTGTGAAACAACGTAACGCACGATGCCTTCAGAAACATGTTTTTTTTTTCTCACTCAGCCTTTAACAATCCAGCGGCTCCTTCTTCCATGATCTCAAACAGCTGAACAACGTGGGAGGGTTCGTTCGTCTAAATCCGGCTGCGGAGCTCCATCATCCTTGAGGTCATCGACCATCGGTGCGCACAGGTGCGAGAAAGTCGTGGCAAAAAAATAGATGGACAAGAGGAAAAATGGACCTGGCTGGCAGACTGGGATCCAGAACCACGGACAGCGCCTATAAGTTTGCAGACTGTCCACCCTCCTTTTCTCTCACCGTCTCTGTCTCTCGCATCTGAGCGCGTTCATTCACGGCACTGGTCCTTCTGCGGTACTTTCTGTTGAACCCTAACAAGCCAGTAACGTCACAGGTACCTAACTCCAGCGCACACGCAGGACGCGCCGATTTATCATCCACGTGTTACAAGCGGAGATTGTTTGCATCGATTCGCTTGCCACTGACACTGCGGCCACGTTGCACATGTCCAGCTGCTTTTTTACTATTGCCCAATGTGGGGAGGTGACACTTACAGCACTACGTACATGGACATGTTGCTAGACAACTAACATTGAGCAAATTCTCATTGAATTAAACTGTATCCAATTTAAATATAAGCAATGCACTTCTACATTTACTAAACCCAAGGGATAAAAAATATATATATATGTATTATTCGCTTTGTGCACAAGCAGCAGCAGGTCGATGCGCCTCTCACCCTTCGGTGCGCAGGGCCCTAAGACACGCCATGTAATCAGAAAGATGAATCATGCTGATAAGCTGAGTGCATTGCCTCGTGGGAGCATCGTTTGAAAGCAAATTGCTCGTTTAAAAAAAAAAGGCTATCAAATCCCTCAGTGGTTTTGTGTGAAAGCTTTTACGTTTTATGCCACAAATGAAATCTCATTATAAACTTAGTAAAATCAGATCACGTGTCTATCAGCGTGATCACTCAGCTGCTTATTGGTTGAGAAATTATTGCTACCCTTAACAATTTGAGGTTTTAGATGACTGGTGGATACGTATCTGCTCTTCATGTGTCTGACACAGGCAGATTTGGAAAAAAAAAAAGAAAGAAAGAAAAAAGATGTGAGCTTGATTTGCCATGACCGCTGTCAACCTCTATCTAACACTCTATGGTGTTCATCTCTGAAATAGAGCTTGGCAACAGCTTTGAAAGTTGAGTGATTTTCTTCTGTAGCTAAATATCAGAGGAATAAAAAGTATAATCTGTCATTAAGTTATTTCTCATTTTGTTCTGATTTGTTTCCTTTTTCCGTTTGTGCACAGGGTTCCATTTCTCTTGCTTCTTTGTCAAACTTGACTGAAAAACTTTGAACCAGATTATTCTTTTACTCTTGGTTTAACAATCCCCCCCAAAATATATACTTTTCATGTAGCTGCCAGTCAGTTATTTTGTACAAAGATTCAATCTTATGTGATGTCTCAGATGTTGTTTGCATTTTTTTTTCATTTAGCGGATAGTTAAAAATAAATAATAATAAAATAAATATACGTTATATTCAAAATTATTTTATCTCAGTTTTTCCCTGTCAGTCTGAATTACTTATTCCCAGCATCAGCAACTATCCAATAAGGTTAAATATAAAGTTATATTTAAAGATGTATCGACTTCGAAAGATTCATGTTTATTTAATGAGGACAAGCACCGAATCACATCTGCCTGACGAAACTGCATGAAATACTGACTTTCACTCAGTTTCCTCCTCTGATACAGAGACGTTGACATTTTGTTATTCTTTGACATGGAATATTAAATCAACTGGTTTAATTTATTGTAGTTAAATTGAGTTTAGTTCAAAATAAAATGAATCAAATCAAACAAACCAGACAGACACAGTGAAGTATAATAATTGTATCTCATTCGCCTTATTTCTGGCAGTGCAGCTGTGGGATTGATTATGCTGGTTGGACAAATGGCAGCTGCATCAAAACTATTTATTTTGGAATCTATCCAATTGTAGCAAGCTGTCTTTTTGAGTTAATTGGAAGACAGGTCAGCTGATGTTCTCCTTTTTGTCTGTTATGTCAGTCACACAGCTATGGTCATGTTCCTGCAAAGTTTGGACATTTTTCTGTTCGCTGCTTCTCAGAAAAAAAAAGTTTGATTATGCCTGCTACCAGTGGATTATTTTCAATTGGTTATAAACAGATGAGAAATAAATAAAAAAATATGTGTTGTATTTAAATTCCATGCCACCACCAAAAGTCCTGCAGCTCATTTCACTTGTGAAGTAAAACTGAGGGATAGTGAAAGTCCTTATCACGCTGCTTGGGCTAACAAACCATCAAAGAGAAGCATTATAAGCACTACTGACAGCAGATCAAGATTGTTTTTTGGTTTCAGAAATAATGAATAAAGTGATTACATCCCATAAGGATCAGTGGTAAATCATAAATCAGTAAATCATCCCAGTCTGCCCATCCTCGTCCATTTCTCAACCTACAGCAGAACATTACAACTTACAAATTGTAAAATATGCAACCAATATGCTTTCAGGAATTTAAATGCATAGAATAATCAATACCACTTCCCTCACTTGAGACCATGTTCTGTCATCTTTCCAAATTTGAAAACTAAACAAAATGTAATGTTTTTACCCCCAGTGTAGCAGGAAGTCATAGATTACTAAATTTAAGTTAAGTTAGGTCTATGGGCTATAGAGAACATATTGATTACAACTTTTGAACAAAAAAATTACTAAATCATGATATTTCACCTGCTTAGTTCTCCCTGTTTTGAGCAGGGATAACTACAGTAAATCAACTGTCAGAATAAGTTGATTTAGAGCCTCCTGTCACTTTAAATGCAAATAAGTTGCTGCTGGCCACGCCCCCACCAACTCAACGTTTACACCCGCACTTTATACAGGTGAAAATGGCTGCAAACAGATTTACAATTGGACAGAGGTATCTTTGATCCTGTCAGACTTAGAAGAAGTACAGCATCCTGCACAACCATTGAGGATGGTAAGTCAACAGCAAAACACGTTTGTTTTCGAGCAGCCGTCTTACAGTGCAAACCATCTGAACAAATCCTGGTTCAGATGGGTTGCTAAGTGAAGGGTGGGTGACTGGAAGGTTTTTGAAACACGTAGCTTTTTTTATTTTATTTTTTTTATAGACGTAATAGAAACCCAAATGAAAGTACAAAAACATGCAAAAAGTGAATTTTGCATTGTAAGTTCCCTTTAAAACTGGAAGGCTGGAAACTTTCAACAAGTAAATAAAAAGAAATCTGAAATTCTCATCTTTTCTCTGGGCAAGCTTGCTCCTAAACTCAAGTGCTTTTACTAAATCATTCTACCTCGAGTTGGTCCATGAGGTCCAGTGAGAAAAGCCTGCTGCTAAAGACCAAAAAGAAACAGAGCATTTGGCGCAGCGATCCCAGACTCTAGAAATTTCTTCCCTTGAGCCTAAGAACTGTGGACACGGTGGTCTCTTTTAAAAATTAGCTCAAAATGAATCTTTTTAAATGGGTCTCTACATTTAGTCATTAATTTCTTACTCTGAAGTTTGTTTTTCTTGCTTTTTGTGCACCTCACACTTATCTTTTCAGTTATATTTGTTTTAATTTTGAAGAATCCTTGTTTCATTTTAACTATGTTTTAACATTTTATGTAAACTTCTGTGTTATGTGTTTCAAACTATGCTGTGCAGCAGTTTGTGAGATTTTTTATATCTTTGACAAATGCTGCACAAACATTTAAGTACCAATACATGTACTAATGTACGGTAACTATTATTTCACAAAGTAAAGCTTTTGCCCCCATCAATTAATGTTCTTAAATTCTAGGTCCAATCTTCTTACAGTTATCAGTTGAAACAGAGTATATTAAAGAGGATTTTTTTACTCTGTTTGGGTGCCAGTCTGATGTAAGTTTGATGTACAGCAGGACAGTGTTGGAATAGAAGCATACAACTATTGCATGATTGTAAACATTAAACTCACACAACAAATGCTTTGTCAGTACAGACTTCAAAACTTAGAAAGTTTATCTGAGCTCTGAAAAGCTTCAAGTTAATCTGTAATAAATTCTAATAGTCTTGCATGTCAGATTCTGCAGAAGAGAAAGATCCAAATAAATGTTGTAATGTTACACAGACGTTATTTGAATCAAGCTGATTTTTATGAGAAATGGAGCAAAAGACTTACTCAAGACCTTTGTAGTACCAGAAATATTCTATTTTTGGCTTTAAGCCTGTATCAGCTTTTAAAGTGAAAAGTTTTAGACGAGATTTGTGAAGAACAAATGAGGGACTCTCAAAAAATACTTTCACCTGGCACGAGGATGACTTTAAATGTTAATTGCTTTGTGTTGAGTATACCAAGAGAAGATCTTCATAACTAGAGTGAACAAAATGTCAAGGATTTAATAAATGACAAAAATTATTCACAGAAGTCCTCTGTTACCCTTATGTAGTTATAATTCACATCTTAAAGTATTCATTTTAATTACATTTCTGAAAGACATTGGCTGCAGTTGTGCAGACCTGTGCAAGAATCATGAGCCAGCTTTCATTTCTCAGTGTACTGCTTCACAGGAGGCAGATTTTTCTCAAAGAAATTGTTGGAAAAAACTGTAAGACCTTCAGAAGACCTGTAGCATTGTTTAGCAGTTCAAGCAGCCTCAACTCCTTGGAAACAAAATATGAAGAGATGAAGGCTGGCTATAACGTTGACCTACAATGTCTACTTCATACTTTAGGATACAGTGGTTAGTAAGCTAATATGCATAATATAAACAATTATTTAAAAATTTGTTTTTTTCACTATAAATGCATATGGAAACATACAACTTCTCAATTTTTCATTGCATTCTGCATTGCTCTGAACATGTAAGCAGCTCTGAGTACTTGTATTAGACATATTAACCTTCTAAAGAATATGTTTCGGAAAACTGAACACTGCATGCAGATCAGAGACTTTCTTTTGAGCAAAAATACAGCAATTTATAGCATTTGGGAAACAAGACATAGCATGCTGGGCAAGTCTGCAGCAGTGGAATGAAGCTTTATATCATTTTAACTGAGAGGTTTGGACTCCCACTCATCCCGGTTAATTAGATGTGGTAATTTCTGAAACAAGCTGTCCTGCAGTGCTCAACATTAACATTACAAATAGAAAATCTATCAGAATTTTCAGGTGGTTTTTAGGTGGTTATTGCATAGGCCAGCAGTAACCTCCAGCACTTTTTCCCCACATGCGCATATAATTAAATTTTTCCTTGCCAGCAATGTCCTTAATTCATATAGAGCACAGGTGTGGCAGTCAATTACCAGACATATTTAGGACACATTTGGGGGTTATTATCACCTAAAGTTTAACTTTTTGATAAGGTAAATAAAGATGAAACACCTGTCTGGCACCTGGATTACTAAAGATTTCCACTAAAGGCTAATACAACAGAATTTGAGGGAACTTCATCTTAATCAAAGCTTTCTTAAGTAAAGCTGTCAGCTAATAAGTAAAATCTACTTTCTGCACACTTGGTTTTTATCCTTTTTTATTTATTTTTTAGAAAAGTTCTTACAGACTTGCTGTTGGCATAATTCTGTATAGTTTAATGTAAGCCTTTCATAAAGCAAATTTTGATGTGGGCTTTTGATCATTGGAAATTTTGAACACCCAGTTGTGTCCATGTTTCAGTGATTTGACCCGAACCGTTACCCAGACATGAAAGGAAATCATTATGACTAAGCAAAACAACTTCTATTTGAATTTAAACTGCTACTTTGCTCTCTAATCTGTTCAAAAACTGTTCCAGTGTGCATAACATTTGATATTTTAAGTAGATGGTAGTAGATGATAGTTCCTGGGTTACATACAGAAAAAGGAAATACAACTTTCCAAATATTTGGAAATCACAATCACAACTTCTCTACTTTAAAGCAGAATTTTACAGATTTCCTTATATCCAGTGACAGACACGTACTAAGGGATGGATTAGTTTTGCTTTTCTTCTGTAGTTTTAATCAGAGCACATGGATGAATTAGGTTTCTTCTTTCCCCTCTATCCATGAAATATATACACACATTTTGCAAAATGTTGTCTACATTTCAAGGGCCCTCACTCTTTCTAGAGCACACACTTGTGATTGATGGACTCCATTAATTTAATGACATCAAAGCCCAGGAGAGATAACATGTTCACAAGGAGCACAATTCAAAGTGAACACAATTGAAAACATCATTGGAAGATGAAAGCCCGTCTCTTTTCATCTGTGGCGACGTGCTTGTTTCTTCTCAGAGAAGGGAGCGGGGTTATCCTGAACAAATGCTAACGATGTGTTGCCTTCTGCAGGGATCAGTCATTAATCGGTGTGGGAGCCATCATTATTCCCTGCAAGGCACCTGCAATGCAAAGAGGGAGGAGAAAGGACGGGGTGGTCTTAACTTAAATGTCTCATCATGTTATGTTAACATCATGGCTTATTTCAAACTGGAGGGTCTGATCACTCAGTCAACTTGGGTGATTTTTAAGGCAATGTTAAAAATATATGAGTAAAATATCTATTGTATTTTGACAAACTCTGATCTTAATCCAATTGAAATGTTGGATTAAGATTTCTTTGTAAACGTCTCACAACTGAAAGTGAGGAGTGGGGCAAACTTTCCTCAGACTCATACCAGAGACATCCATCCATCCATTTTCTTCCGCTTATCCGGGGTCGGGTTGCGGGGGTAGCAGCTTCAGAAGGGAGGCCCAGACTTTTCTCTCCCCAGCCACTTGTTCCAGCTCCTCTCAGGGAATCCCAAAGCGTCCCCAGGCCAGCCGGGAGACATAGTCCCTCCAGCGTGTCCTGGGTCTTCCCCGGGGCCTCCTCCCGGTGGGACGTGCCCGGAACACCTCACCAGGGAGGCGTCCAGGAGGCATCCTAACCAGAAGCCCGAGCCACCTCAACTGGCTCCTCTCAATGTGGAGGAGCAGCGGCTCTACTCTGAGTTCCTTCCGGATGACCGAGCTTTTCACCCTATCTCTAAAAGAGAGCCCAGACACCCTACAGAGAAAACCCATTTCGGCCGCTTGTATGCGCAACCTCGTTCTTTCGGTCATGACCCAAAGCTCATGACCATAGATGAGGGTAGGAACGTAGATCGACCAGTAAATCAAGAGCTTCGCTTTTTGGGTCAGCTCTCTCTTCACCATGACTGCGCCCGCTTCACTGCAGATACTGCGCCAATCCGCTTGTCGATCTCCCGCTCCCTTCTTCCCTCATTCCTGAACAAGATCCCGAGATACTTAAACTCCTCCACTTGGGGCAGGACACCCCTCGCCCCCGGCCCGGAGAAGGCACTATACCCTTTTCCGGTTAAGGCCATGGCCTCGGATTTGGAGGCACTGATCTTCATCCCAGCCGCTTCACACTCGGCTGCGAACCGCTCCAGCGAGAGCTGGCTTCATCTGGTCATGACCAGAGACTTGCATATTGCTATAAGACGTTATTTTAGCTAATATTAGGGTAACATTACCTATTGGAGTAAGGTCTCCTAACCTTTTTTTCAACAACCAAACACATTTTTGTTTATATCTTTAATGAACAAGGCAAGGTTGTTTACTTCAGTCTTCAGTGTCAGCATTTAAATAATCAGCCCATTGTCATTAACTTTAGTTCAGTTATATGAACAAATGTAATACTTCGTACTTGACAGTCTGATTGTTACAAGACAACGTGTTTGAAATCATTGTCTGCTTGTGTTAGCAATATTTACCTTTTCCATAGTCAATTATGCCAGTACTCAGATGTTAGAAACAGTTGCCAAGAATATTCATTTATTCCTCTTGGAAAGTCTTAAGCCATGACAACAGTGATACACTCTATTATTGCTTGTTTCTTTTCATCCGAGGGTGTGAACTAAGTAAAACCTCTGTCCAAACGACATGTTCTGAGTAAAGAGTGAAGAGAGAAGTAAAAAAAGATTCAAAGAGCAACTTTTCACCACAACTGACAGAGCATAACCAGTCAAAAGTGACTGGTTATGCTCTGGGTATTTCACCTCTCTATGGAGCATTGTGTATGTGAGATCAAATTGGCTCAAACTTAAAATAATTGAAGTTCGGACCCATTGATAAGAAACCCCTTAGATCCTAAACCCATTGATAGCATGTGATCAATTTCCATAAAGCCAGATGGATAACCAGAAGATCAATTGTGATCGACTCCTTGCAGTAATGAGACAAGAATGGATCACCATCAGTCAGCATTTGACCCTGATGTTAATATTCCATTACAGGAGACATACAAACATCCACCTACTCTTGTACATCTCATTTTGTACCTCCAATTAACCACTCAGATTCAGACATTAGCAGGAAACCAGAGTACTAAGGAAAGGAATATGCACACACAAAGAGAACGTGCAACTCCACAGGCAGAATAAATCCAGGATCTTCTTATTGAAAGTTGCAACTATTATTAATATTCTCTAAACTCATAGTTTGTGTTCAGTTCAGTTCCATTGAGTTTCATTTGTGTAGAGTTAACAACAATACCCATCTTGAAACCTGTTGATTTTAATTGTGGTCAGATAAAAGCATTTAAATCCATTTACGATACAGTTCACTTAATCAAAAAAGTTTAGTTTACAGAAAGAAAAAAACTATCATATTCAGAAAAAGACGGACTTTCTGAATTAATTAAATTTAACCCAGTAAAGCCCATTTCAAAAGGTATCAAGGTATATTAATATGTTCAAATTACCTCTTTTACTCTAAAAGTCTCGTCTGTTTTGCAAGTTACTCTCAGACATGGAGACATTATTTAACGTTGTATGACACTGACCCCTGCAGGACAACACAATTCCTGCAAATTTTGTGACTTTCTGTTTTGTACTTTTGAATTTTACTGTTCCTTATTGCTTTACATTTGTTTTGTTTTGTCAGTGTTCAGCAAAGTCAAATAACAATAATAATAATAGTAGTAGTAATAATAATAAATGTAGTTAATAGAATATTATAATTGTGAATTGTTCATTTCGTAAAGCAAAAGAAGTGAGTATTTATTGTCCCTTGTTTTTTTGGGGTTTTTATTGTCAGTATCACCAACCAAAGTTTAGTGGACACAAAATGTCAAGATGTCACCCAATTTGGTAACTGAGGCCCTTTTCTCTACATGGCATTTGAGGAATGCTGACTCACACTTCCTGTTTCCTGTCCATTCAGGAAATGGCAGGGTTTAACCCCTAGTTGCCTTGGCCATTCCATTCTCATATCTTTGCGATACTGTCAGTAACCCCAAGGGAGAGTTTTAGCTAAAAGGATCCAAACTGCAGCAATTTAGTGTAATTTGTTAGTTTTGAAGTCTTCCTGCGGATTGAGCTTTACCGGCTTTTTACATTCAGAAAGTAGATGAAGTTAGTTGCACAATCATTTAGTGTTGCCTTTATCTGACACTTACCATCAGGAACAATAAAACTAAATTCAGTCAAATTGTATAAGTGATGATGCAACCTTTTTTAAAATTGATTTTATCTAAGCGTGGGATTCTGAGCATAGAAACACAACTTGCTCTCGTAAATCCTGAAAGAATCCTTTGAAAGTTCTAATTTTTGAAATATTTTGAATGTAGATTGTAGAGAAAGCCTTTGCAATTACTATTTAAGATATCACAAAGAAACCGTTGCATTCTGAGTCTTCAAAGGTTATGTGATGAAGTTGATCCGTGTTGAATGCAGATCTGTCGGCTTACAACTATATAAATGCCGACAATTATCTAAAAACCATCAATCTCTCTTTTCTAAGCTTTTTTATTTTCAAATACAAATAAATGAAGAAAAAATGTGCAAAGTATTGTGCATGTAATCTCAGGTTGTTACTTTCAGTACCATGCAAATGTTTCACCTCCAGCTTTACCTCTGTTGCGTTCCCCAGGTATAAAAGCTGTTCATCATGTGCATGACCCTGTTGTATTTCCAGTCCCTTGTTAATCATATTATATACATACATATATATCATCACTAGTGATACCTACTCACATTCCAATGCTTCAATCAAGAACAAGAGGCATCTATAACTGAAACAAAGTCAACGTAACGAAACCGTGTTGAAGTTCTTGACTTTGATATGTTTCTGACGCTTGTTTCCGTTGTAGATAATAGAAGCCAAAAATAACTTTGACATTCACTAAGAGGAATTATTTTATATAAATCTTTTGTATGAGTCACAGTGGAGATGCTAGGTGGGTACAGCCATTTTTGACAAGAAGCGCTTCTCTTTTTTTGCCATCTATGGATGCATCTCATATTGTCCTTCTGTGGCAATAAAGAAATCGTTGAGAGTGCTCTGTAAAAAATCAAAAGTGGGCCGTTCCTCAGGCTTTTGTTTCCAGCACACCATCATAATCTCGTAAAGTTCCTCAGGGCAGCCTTCTGGCTGTGGCATCCTGTAAAACTTGTCCAGGTTCCTGATCACCTCTGGGTTGGTCATTCCTGGTTGGAGCCAAGAAAAGCCAAATTAAACTCAAAATTATTTTGCAATTGGTCATATATATTATAATATGTGTCGTAGCATACATAGTCATGGGAAATTATCAGTATCTCAAAAACGTTGTGGTTTCTAAACCTCAAAAATAGTTGTTTCTTACCGGGGTATGGTATTCTTCCATATGTGACCATTTCTGTCAGTAGGATCCCAAAGGACCAGATGTCTGATTTGATGCTAAACGTGCCATAGTTGATAGCCTCTGGAGCTGTCCATTTAATGGGGAACTTTGCACCTGAATATTGAAAAAAGAAAATGATAAACATGTTGCTGACAAGTAGCTCGAAAGATCCTGTAACACTTTATTCTTATTTTAAGATTCACCCAGTCAGCACAGAAACAAGGTTTCCACAAGACCATTTTCTAGAAAGCAGAAATGTGTAATACAAACGTCACATCTCGTCAGAGTGAGGATCATTTTTAGTTCATAGTTGTCATGCAAGTGCGTATTTACTGATGTATTGTTTCAAATTAGCCCATAGTAGTAATCTGAGAAGTGTTGAATTTGAGAGATAACATATTTGAGTTCTTTCTAAAACTTTTTTAGGAAACTAAGCTGGTTAGAGGATTCTAAGTATTTTTCCTTTGAAGCACAGTATAAAGAAATGAGAACGGGATCAAGACTTTTGCACAGCACATAAAATAAGTCTAAAAAAATACTAATTTAAAAGTTGTAAAATTCCTCATTTAACCACAAAAAAAAATGTGCAGCATATTTAATTTGATTGTACAATACATAAAGATGCAGTTGTGATCAGTTTCTACCTGTACTTTACCTTCTTGTGCTGTGTATTCAGTCTCAATGATCCTGGCAAGGCCAAAGTCAGCTATCTTGCAGTGGAGCGTCTCACTGACCAGTATGTTAGCCGCTCGAAGGTCACGGTGAATATAGTTCTTCTTTTCAATGTATGCCATACCCTCGGCTATCTGTCATAAAGGAGACAGAGAAGTGTCATTGGAGCTGTGTGCTCTAATGCAAATTTATGTGTCTAATATATGACTGGACACATCACAAATATTTATTTACAGCCATCCGGATAAATGGACAGCAGTTTTGTACACTGTGAATGTTTGTTCTCTCTTGGCAACATTTGTAGGAGGTGTTCTGGGTTGGGTAGTAAGAGGGTTTAATAGGATGTGATAATTATAAGGAAGTTGAAAGTTTGAGGGAAAAATACTTTTGTGTGGGGTTGACGGGGGGAGGGGGGGCTTATTGTAGATGGAAAAATAGCACAACTTCCTGTCCGGATGTTAATATTTGACGTAGTGCGATGCTTTCAAGCCAGTTGAGCGAAAAGCCCCGCCACAGAAACCACACAGCCACTGCTGACAGTTTCCATGTGTGCTCACATCATAACTGGTGTCAAAGATTATACTACAGTTTTAAAAACGTTCAAAGCTTTACCGTAGAACAGTGAGAGTGTACATAGGCTTTGAGGTAAAAATAAAACCTAATATTTTTTAGTTGGATGGCAACTGCAGAAATCAAACACCTAAATATTAATGACATGTAGTTACAGACAAAAACTACACCAATTAGAGTAGCAATGACAGAACCACTCGTGTTATCAGGGAAATGTTGCATTATAGGATAAAACTTTGAGATTGTGTAATTAAAGCGGTTTCCCACCTGGGCTGACATATCAATCAATTTGTTCATCTTGAGATTTTTTCCTTCATCGCCTTTTAGAAAGTCAAGAAGGCAGCCTGTAAGAGAGAAAAGGGACATGATACTTTCAGAAAAAAACCTCAGCAGATTAAAATGTCACCCAATCACCATTTTGTAGAAATGTTAATTTATGATCTTTTACATGATGTGAGACACTAGAGTGCAATACAATGTACTGTGCTTTAGTGAGACACCGTACACAAATTCAAGATCCCGAGGCTCTGAGTTAATCGTCAACATTCTACCAAGCAAAATTTCATGCTATTTGACAAAATAAATTTTTTGTCAACATGGCATAATAATCTTCAAAATCCATTAAATAATTAAAATTAAAACTGTTTTTCCGCACCGGTTCTTTTCTAATATTCAATTAGAAAAGTGTGTATTACCACTCTCCATGACTTCAAATGAAGCTGCAGATTTAAATCTACATTAGTTTTTTTAGCAGAAACGTAACAAGCTTATTCTATTTTCCTTTAAATATTAAATAACATTGAGAAAAGAAGCAAATTTATGCTTTTCTCCCAAGATAGTCCTGATTACAGCTCTTTCATCTAATCAGCTGATTATCAATAAAACAAAGTAGCAATTTTCTACATTCTTACTGTAGAATTAATTTATTGTGGAACAGAACATTGGACTAATCCGAATATTATTCTTGTAATTTGACGACCAAGAAACAAATCCTATTGTTTCATGTCTTATTGCAGTTCCGAAATTGGCTTTTTTAAATTTTTGTTTCAGATTTCTGGACAACACTGCCACAATCCTGAATGCAGCGGCATCAAATAGTTGACAAACAGAGAGCATTTCCTCTCGTAAATTAATCTTCTACCTACTAATAGAGAATGTGGCACAGACTAGGCTACCTATGCTACTGTGTCACACAGTATTTCCTGTTGAACTTTGAGCGTTTTTTGTGACTACCAACAGTGTTTCTTTTCATAGAAACTTATATACAAACCCATTTACAAGCAATGTTTATCATGTCTGCCATAGCTGACCACACTCTAAATAAATATTCAGATTTTAAAAAAAAGAAAGGAAAGAAACTCAAACAAACAGAGTGTGTTAATGCAAATTGAAAAAAAAAAGAAAAAAAGAATGGCTTGAATGTGTATTTTGCAGGAAGCTTTAATTTTTCAGACATTTTTTATTTTAAAATCTTCAATATGTCTTTTAAAACTAAATAAAATAATTTGTTTTTGAATAATGCACTCAAATCCACAATGTATTTTTTTAGAATACTACTGCATTTTGGTTTCTATATCTATTTATTTTTCATCCCCTTCTATTAAAATCCTTTCAAAATTGTGTGCATTCTTGCAAATAAATTGTTTCATATACTGTAACTCTAACAAGGTACAGAATGTCAGATGAAAAAAAAAAACTACACTATATTTGTTTTTTCTACTTTTGAGTGATTTTGCAAAATGGTCAGGGTCAATGTTAATAGTAGTTTTTGATGCTCCTCAAGTTGCATAATTCCCCCATTTTAAGGATAATATAACACTCGTGGAGGCATCCTCCACCTATAAGTGATGTAGCTAAGTCTTTTGTACACAATAAATGATCTAGACTTATATTTTCTCAGTCTCTTTGGGGCGAGGATGATGACAGGGGTAGGAGTTTGTCCTGTAACCGATGGGTTACAGTTCAAATCTCTGCTAGGTCTGTCTCAGATTTTGTGACCACCTGCTGCTGGTGGTCAGAGGGCCGAGTGGCGCCTGCGCATGCAGCCTTGCTTTTGCTTCTGTCTGCCCCAAGTCAGCTGTGGCCACTATCCAGTAGCTTGCCACCGTCAGCTTGTGAATGTGTGCATGAAGGGGCGAATGATTGAGTGTAGTGTGAAGCGCTTTGGGGTTGTCTGGATTTGTTAAAGTCCAGACAACCACATTTACCAATTGAGATCAATGATAAATTATTACAAGTAATTTATGTCTTTTTACAAAAGTGCATTATGGCTGCTGCTCAACATACTCTCTTTATGATACACACCCATTTTGATAAGAGAAACCATCTGAGTACTTCTGCATTCATAATATATTCATCTGCAAGCCTCTTTATATTGCTTACCGTTCACCATGAACTCGGTCACAATGAGAATAGGCTCCTTGGTGACGACAGCATGGAGTCGTACAAGTCTGTCATGCTGCAGCTGTTTCATGAGGTTAGCTTCCTGAAGAAAGGCCTCAGGCTCCATCGTTCCTTCTTTCAGCGTTTTGATGGCAACCTTCTGGGTGTTCTTGTAGTAGCCTACCAAGGAGGTTCATGGAGATTGATTAATTCACTCCCCTTTTCGAGCTTATCAGACCCCTGTGAGCGTGAAAGGTAGTTTTTTTCTCACCCATCCAAACTTCTCCAAACTGCCCAGCACCGAGTTTCTTCACCATTTTCAGCGTCTCTCTTGGAATCTCCCACTCATCCTGAGCCCACGGCTGCTGAGGGGCCTTTTGTTTACAAGGAGCATACAGTCGAAGACACAACCCGTCTGCAGTCCCTGCATATAAGCGTGATATATGTATGATAACTACTGAGAAAATGTTTTTGTTTCCATCCGTGACAGCTAAAGTAAAGGTATGCTTGCTTGCACGAGCGCCTTTTATCAGGAGCAGCTGTGCTTTGTCAGGCATCTACTAGGTCTATCTTGTGGTTTAGTCACAGGAGAGGTAGGCCTATCTAAATACACTCACAGGAAATGCAAAATGCATCTTGAGGGTCTAGTTTCCTCATTTCATTCAAATTCAGATACCGATGTTAAAATTTACAGCAGTGAAAACGACTCATCCGTTGTGATTAGTAAATTCTGAAGTCCATCGAGGTGTCCATTTTTATGTGAGGTAACTTTGAAATTGTGACAAAAAAGAAAACTTTGTGTGTACTTGTGTTGTAAACTTACGGGTATAGTACTTGACCAGCTCTTGTAAGGATGAGAAGGTGTTGGAGGGGGAGATATAGTAACCACCTTTGTCCAGACAGCGAATCTTGTAGTGTTTTACCACATCTCCTTGTTCTTGATCATTGTCTCTTACCGACAGTGAGTACGACCCTGACAGCAAGAACCGAGAGGAATCAGTTTTCTTTGTTAAATCAAAGCCAATGATTGTATGTTGTTTTTAATAGAGCACTAATATTTTTAATTTGCAAGCTCTTACCTTTACAGGTCTCACTCTCTCGAACAAGAAAGGAGCCTGGTTTATTTCCAGGAGCCAGAAGCAGTCGTTCCGTCTCTCTTCGACTCACATCTTTGAAAAACCATCTACGACACAACACAGTTGGTATTTTTTTTACTTTCATTTCAAAAATGCAATATCACAACAATTGCACTTTAAATATGAGTGCTATAAACTACCGTAGCACCATCTACTATTATTGGCACTCCTGATAAAACATGTAGAAAAGCATGAAAATAAATTATTAGTGTTAAAACCTGAGATGCCACAGACTTGTTAGTCACAGTTGCAGTTGTGTTAAACAAGTGTTGCTCTCAATTTAAATATGAGTATTTTTAGATTTACAGTTTCGCCCAATTGCCCTAGTAGATTTAGTTATATGGTGAACTTAACGCTTCCAGTTTTCAAAAGCAAACTGTTTGAATCGGCCCAGTTAGGATCCTGACTTGAATTAGTGGAGGAAGATACATTTTAAGGTGATGATTTTAAGAGGGTCTTTCAAAGTCCTGGAGCTCAAGAGAAGAATAAATTATCAAAATATCTTGGGAAACCTGTGAAACCTGCTGCTATTGATTATTACAACAGCAGTAAAAGTATTCCATTGAGTACTGAGAATATATATATATATATATATATATATATAAACTGACATGATTTTTAAAAAATAAGATTAAAAAAATTTAAAGTAAAAACATACATGTATGTAATTTTATTCTATATTTTTTTGAGTTAATACATTGAAACACCTACCTCCTTTCTCTACGTAGACTAACTTCTTGGTTGATTAAAAATAGCAAAATCTCAATGGTGTGGTTAATTTCTGTCCTAACAAAATGAAGGTGAACACATATGCCTTGGTTTGATGGGATACTCTCATGTCATTCTTACGTGGTCAGAGACTTTGAATAGAAATGGATGTCTATGTCACATCGCATTTATAGCCCAGGAAGTCATTGACTAATGGAAGGTTTCTAGACACTTCGATAAACTTAAAAAGTAAAGTAAAAAAAATTTACAATGTGCTTTAGCTATGTTTACTTTATATGTATTTGTGAGTGTTAATAATTGTGCCTCCAGTAGTTTTGACTAAAAATAAATATTTTGTAGCATTTTATAAACCTTTAGTCACTCTTGCTATGCAACTGTATTAAAAGATAAATTAATTTCATGCCTTCTACACATATTTACCAGGGCCGCCAATACTGTCGCAGAGTGCTATTTTCTGGTCTAGATTAGAATGTTTTCCCATACTTCTCCACCTCCAGCGTATCTGATCTGGCTACATAATTAGATGGGATGAAGCCCTCTTGATCAGTGAGAAGCGATTTAGCCAGCCACCATTCTCCACTCCTACAAATACAATATAATACACATATCATTCTGGTTTAACTGGGGGAAAAGAGGAGCAGCAAACTTTGTGAATTTCGAGACCGGGACGACACTTACTCTTGTACAACTTTGAGCTTGTCTCCTTTCTTGAAAGAAAGATCGCTGTCATTGGTCGCTTTGAAGTCATGCAGTGCTATAAACACGGTTTCATCTGAAAAAACAAAGAGCGATAATTGTTTCTTTCTCGTCACGCTCCGTCAATCTTTGTTTAATTTCACTACCCGCTTTTTGACACCGCTCTATATTATTAATCAATTATTATTAATTTAAGTGTCATATAAGTCTGTTCCTTTTTCTTATGTAATACACGCCCTCTTTGTGTAATTCTGCCGTGATGCTAAAACTTTCTTTTGCATGCAGCCCTGCTTATCTTAATCCCAGAAGAGAACGAAGGAAATTAAGCTGAGATTCTAATCACACAGAGTAGCTTCGTCCTACACACACTAATGTTTTGTTGACCGCATAAATGCAGAAAGTTAGTTGCAGGGGAAAATTGTAGTGATTACCGTTAGATGAATAGGTGTTTGCGTTGTGTCCCTAAAACAGAGAAAAATAATGTTTTTGTCATCAATATTTATGCATGCAGTTATTATAACTATCGATGGTGTACTGAGCAGATAAAATTTATCACTTAAGTATTTTACTTACTGTGCGGTTTGATGAGTGGGCTGTCTGGGGGTTCTTTACTTTGTAAAATGAATTATCATCTTTTACGTCTTTCTGGCCACTGCAAGTGCAGCCCATCCTGTGAATATAAAAGAAAAGTACATAAGCTGAGCTGTATGCCACCCACAACATGCACAGATTACATGCATCAATAACTGCTTAGTGCTGTAACAGCAGCATTAAAAAGAAAAAACACAAAAAACAAAACAAAACCTGATGAAACGTCTTTTGCTTTACCTGATTAAGCTGATGAGCTTTCTGATTTTCAGTCTCCACTCCTCCCACTGCAGGCCCACGTCTTTGACCTCATGCCCAGTCTGAAAAATAAACAAATCATTTGAAGCTGCTGCCGTTTTTTTTTCTTCTTTTTGTACCAACTATCTTCGGTTTTATTTCTTAGTAAATGGTCTTCTATATAAGTTCAGTCCATTTAATGGAACCAAACAGTTCTGGAAAGAGGAAGTTGACAACACTTCTGCATCTTTCCTAAGTAGCACTTTATCAATGTACATCTGTCATGTTTGCGATAAAAATAGAGACAAGTTCAATTGCAAAGAACCGATCAAGAAGCTGATTCAGAAATCCACATTTAACTCTCCTTATCTACACTAAGGTCATATTTTGTTCCACACATTAAAGTTATAGTTATAGTGTATGCTATTCAAACCATCGAAAATTGAAAAATTTAAACAAACTATTGTTTTATTTCCATTAAATTGCATGTATAACTTTCTAGCGTGTCTTCTGAAAAGATTCTCTCTTTGCCGCGGAAAAGTAAAATTTTATAGCTTAAAATGCAAGTGCCCAGCAGACAATTAACATTAAACATTAAACATTACTGCCTCCGCTGTATCATAAAATCTTTGATGAACGTTTCCTTAAAAATTATAACTTTAAATTTGTTCTTAGACAAAAAAGATATTTTTCTTAAATTTGGTTGCTGATACCAGCACACAGATTCCTTAAGTTTTAGAGTAAAACCACTAATTAATAGGAAGAACTACAACAACTTCGTATAACATTTATACAAACATTAATACAAATATTTTACCTTCAACAATATATTTTCCTTTCAAATATTTGCTGTATATTACTTGCCATAATTAGATAATGTGACCATCGCTATCAATTTCTGATTCCTGAGAAAAACATTTTGTTTCATCATTTCTTGTAATTATCAACACAAATTGATGTGGTGCGCTTCTTTATAATAAATCTAACAGTAATTCTAACAGATGATATACATGTCTTTTTAATTTAGGAAAATAACAACACGGGAGGTATTTACCTTCAGTTTGTCCTCAGAAGTAACTCAGTTGCAAAATGTCTTGAGTTTCCTTAGTGAAAACAGAATACTTGTCAGTGTGTCACTCTCACTCGCTTACTCACCCTGGTTTAGAAAGTTTCTCTCTCTCTGTCTCTGTCTCTCGCTCTCTCTGTGTTTCTCTCTCTGTCTCTCTCTCGTTCTCTCTGTGTTTCTCTCTCTCTGTCTCTGTCTCTCTCTCTCACTCTCTCTGTGTTTCTCTCTCTCCTTCTCATACAGAGGGATCAGACCTCCCTGAGGGTTCGTAGTGCAGAGTTTACTGGAAAAAGGCAATGGCATAGCTTGGCTTGTAATTATCTCCCTACATCGTATAAACATCTATTAGCACTTTAGCCTCTAAATTAATACAACAGTATTCGTCCTCAGTTACAGCATTCACAAAGTTTTATTCATCAAGGCATATCAAGTTTTGCTCCAAATCATCTTAATGTCCTTGTACCTAAATGTTATATCTGTTGTGAAAAAAAAGAAGTGTTGTACCTGCTGTGTCTTTACAGCTAGTTGGTCTTAACTTTAGGTGTGGTGACTAAAATAGGCTGCAAGGTTTCCATGACACATTTTTCAGTTCCTCTAGTGGTCTGCGTTTTTTTTTTTTTTTTATCTCAACAGCACATCTCATACTGCTAAAAGAACCGTTCATGTTTACACGCTACCACTTTTTATTTGTTTGGGGAGAAAATAGGGATGTAGATCTGTGTTTATTTGACTGACTTATTTTTTTTTATCACTATTAATAGTCATGAATCATTGAAATAAAGACTTAGCATCACTGACGATAGCAATTATAAAAATATGCACTATGTCGTGAATCCTCTTTCACTTTTTGGTAATTGAGGAACATGATCCTGAACAGAAAACATTTAGTGCAAAATAAAAAAAACAACACGTTAGCAGTTTTAAAGTAATGATCTTCAGAAATCTCTCATATCACTGTGAAGAAAAGCTAACAATTTTATACAACTCACTGGAAACCCTATTTAAGCCTCTCTGATATGATTGAGTGAGTGTGTTTGTGATTGCTGTCCTGATTCATTATTGATATTTGGCCATGCTGTAAACATTTTTTGAGGATACTGTAGTGTACAGATGAGGTATATGTGGTCGCAACACACCCAGGTCTCTTGAGACACATTCTTGATCATCACACTTCCATTTCAGGACTAAATTGGTGGTTTGGTGTTTTTGTGTTTTGTTCTGTTTACAGCTTCTGGCTATATATAAACATGACTTTATGCGATAAACTATAAATGGAAGTAAATAAATTGTTTTCAAATAAAAAAAATTTATAAAATAAAAAAATCTGAAAAGTGTGGCACACATTTCTGTTCAGTCCCTACTGAGTTAGCGTACTGCAGGAACACCTTTTACAGGTGAACATCTTTAACGGTATCTAGAGACTGAAACATTTGCTTATTCTGTTTTGCAAAACAGTCACAATGGATGGAAAGTCAATGAAGACCAAATAATAGTCTTGCCACAGATTCTCAAATAGATTAAGGTTTGATTTTTAGTTGGACCATTCTAAAATTTTAACTTCTTGAGATCCAAAGCATAGCATCTCTGGTTGCATGTTTAGGGCTATTGTCCCGTGGCCTTAGATTTACATTCATCATCATTCTTCCTTCTTGTGCCTGCTCAAGAAATAAATTCTCACACCACCATCGTATTTCTGTGATGTTCAGAGAGACAGATGTACAGTGTTTGTTTTCATTCATACTTGGTTTTGTGTAGAGATCAGAAAGTCCAGAGCACCTCCTTCCCCTGCATGGCTCGTCGCAAACTGCGAATAGGACTTCATTTGACTTTCTTTTAATTATGACTTTCTTCTCGCCATCCTTTCATATTGACCAGATTTTAGGAGTTCATAAAAATAGTCTTGTCACCAGATTCTCCTGCATCACTGGTGCATCTCCTCCAAATTTTCCACGCGCCTCTATACTACTATGATGAAGGATGATTACGGCACCCCAGTCCAGATTTAGTGGACAATCATGTCTTGGTGGGTTGAAGTTTAACCCACCATTAATTTAACAGGACTCTGTAAGATATTGCTGTATAATCTAACCATTCTTTACATTCCTCCACAACTTAATCTTGACCTGTCTGCTTCTTTCACTGGTCTTCATGATGTTTCTTCTTTGCTTAGGTTTTCTGACAAATTTCTAAGTTTTGCTGGATTTATACTGAGTGTAATGTACACTCAGATGAACTTTATTTAATAGTTAGGGTTAACCCTATAAAGTGTCCAATTCTTTTCATCTGATGTTGAATTTATCTTTTTTGTAGACCTAATGAGAACACAATATTTATCCCTCCTACCCTGAAAGACAGTTGTGTGAATTTTAAAAGATAAATTTGAAAAGGCTACCTTTTTTCCTCAACCGTAATTTGTTATGCGAGGGATGAACAGGTCAATTACTGTATTCATTTGTAGTTGCTGTTGTTGCTCAGTTCTGACACCAGGGGGTGTAAACACTCGTGTTATAATCTAAGACCCTCCCGAAGGCCATTGCCTTTTTCATCTCCTTTCAACAAGTCCTTCCTGAAATCATTCAGTTTCTATTCATAACCAACCTTTACTGTGACCTCATACAAAAAGACGATTCTATGAGTGTTGGCCTTTGGGGATTTTTATTGTGTTTTGCTTTTACATCTGTATACAGGGGAGCCGGGGGCGGGGAGGGCAGGGCGGAAGTGTGCAGATGTTAATGTAGATGCAAAGTCAGTCAAATTATAGACAAAAAATGCAAACCGGTGAGAGGTCAATCTATCAAACTGTAACAATGCTTTGGTTTTCCCACTCCATAGTAGCTAACCAGCTCTTTCCTTTTCTCACCACACAATACACAGAGGGAATTCTCCCGTCTTCTTCATTGATACATAACACAAGCATGTCCTGATGTTATATGCTTATCATTGGTAACTTACTGTGGAAAGTTGTTGAGAGTGACTCAGAGAGCCTTGTGAGGAAGATATCATTCACATTATACTGTAACCTGTAAGTGCGAGGGTGAATAAATCTTACAGCACTGGAAGTGTTTGCTTCCTATGGGGGGGGGCTTATTGCAACATGCAACATGGAGATATTACTATCTGGGCAACACTTCACAGGTTTTTGTTTGGACCACCTGTGCTGTGCGTGGGGACCGTGCAGTGCTGTAGTTCTCTGACGGAACAACACACACATACACTAAAACACAGACACACACAGGGGCTGCAGGTGCATGGTGAGTGTTATTGAGTGCGTCCTGGTTTTTAACTGTTGTTCCTCTTTAAACTCCTTTCTTCTAGTTTTTCCATCAGCCCTTGTTTTCTTCCCAGGGCTTGGCGGATGCTTGTGTACGGCTCTGTTGGGGTCCCCAGACATTGCATCCTGCCTGCAGAAGGGTCATAAGTGGCCCCACAGGATAACCTGAACAACAGTGGGAAAGAAAGGGAGCGTGGGTCTTTTCTGGTTATGTAGTTCTGACCAGCTCTGTGCCAAAACCATATACATTCTGCCAACTGCTGCTTTCAGTTCCCATTATTATTGTGAGTGTGCGTAGTATGAAAATGAAAATGTCTCTTGTGTGCTCTTGTTTGCATGGTAACAACTGTGTGCAGGGGTGTGTGTGTGTGTGTGGCCTTGTATTTGATACAGTGTAAGGACCATTTTTCAAACAAATACTATGTTGTGAGGACTGCCCTGGCTCTGTGCCCCATAAGAAGAGGTGCTGTTAGTGGGTTAAGGGTTAAGTTTAGGACTAAGGTTAGGCTTAGGGTTGGGCAAATACTGGTAATGGTAGTGGTTAGGTTGAGGGTAAAGGTCATGGTTAGGTGATAGAAATGAATGAAAAATGAATGGAAGTCAAAGTAAAGAAGATTGAAAGACATACTTTTATGTGTGTGACATGACATCATACAACACACACGTTATGCAAAATTGTGCAAAATTAAACATTTAAAGGAAGGTATGCAGTTGCTTAGTTTATCCGAGATGTGATTTATTCATACACACTCTTGGAAACACACAAAAACACACCGTGATACATACTTAATTATGTATCCCCCTCTATATCACAAGAGGCCCCCTTTTGGCTTCCTGTCTGTGTGGGAACCACTTCTATCCTCTGTCACACATGAAGTGAGAAGTCTTGTTTTTCTATTTGCCATAAAAAGACAAGGTGATGAACAATAAATGCAACAATCCACCTCCTCTGCTCAATGAACACACAGTATTGCTGTCCCTAGAGAGAGACAGTCAGACAAACCTAATTGTCCTTCAATATAATATCAGCAGCTGTTTTGCAGCATGCTTTAATGTGAAATTCATACCAGATTTAGGAAACAACACAACCAATATGCAAGCAACACAAATCAGTCATTGAAATAAGTTATGTGAAATGAAGACGAATGTTCAGAGAAACAAATGTAGATAATAATCTTTCTGTAAAATCTGGCATAAAAACTTTTCCTGCTAACGACAGTAATCAAGGCGTCTGCTATAGAAAATCTGGTTGCATGTGTTGCTTTGGCGTGATTTTGACCCATCCCATTGTCTTTCCGAAAAATCCACCCATTTTGCTCTGTGAGGTGGAAGCTCGGCTGGAGACGGCAGCTCCAAGGAGGAGCTATGGCTGCGATTTGTGGGAGCAAACGTTTAGGCACCTTCAAATAGCGGCTATGGAGGATTCAATGAATCCTCAGACATGCATGAATGAACCACAGCAACACTCCAAGAATGTTTTTGACGAGGGTATCCCATGATAACATGATCTAAACAGGGCCATTGCTAACCATTTGTAGTGTCTTTTTGTATTTACACTTATTCATGATTTCAAACGATTTTCTTCCATTTACTTCACCTCATTGCAAATAATTTCATTTATGAACTGATTTTTGTCAATTTAGATTATTACCGACATGTATGTTTGATTTTTACTCAATAGGCCGTTGAGAATATTCATTATAAGATCATGACATCTATTCTGATTAATGTCCAATTTGTGTTTTGCATTTCTCCACAGTATACTTTCAAAGTTGAAAAGAGCTGTTGAAACTTGGCTTGAAACATTTATGCTGTTGGACTCTGCAGCGCTGTAGCTGGAAGCAAGTCTCTGCAGCTGCTCTGCAGGCAAGTTGCTCTGAGGTAAACATGGCTGCGGGAAAGCCCCATATTATTGTGCTCCGGATGACGTTCCTCACTCTTCCAGTGTTTACTGTGGAAATTACTGCCAACGGCCAGCAAGCAGGTGCTTCCTCAGAAACTCGTTGCTTATCCAAAAGATTTGAAGATTAAATTAATCTCGGAGTGTCAAGCTAGCCAGCATCATGTTTCTGTTTTTTCAGGGTTCACAACTCCTTTTATCTATTGGTTTTCTTTATGTTTATTTTACCTGGTTAGATTTTTTTTTTTTACAAAATAGGAATCAAGACCTCACCTCCTAGTTTAATTATTTAGTTTTTTAAGCTACTGTTCCTCACTTATGTACTTAGTAAATGCTTTAAACTCTCATTGTATTTATTTATTTTTTGTAAAACTATCTTTATGGGGAAGTAAATATATGAACAAAAAAGCAAGTAATTGGAGTAATTCATATCACATGCTTAAGAGTAAGTATATATTTATTTGTCTCTGTAAAGACTTCTAATGGGCTGAAAAGCTGTACAGGTTGTTTGTTGTTATATGACTTGCACCCCACAAACCTGAGTGATGGAGGTGTAATAAAAAAATGGATTGATTGTTGGATGATTTTTTTGTTTTGGCCACTTGGGGGCAGAGCACATCTGACGTAGAGATCTGACATGAATTGGTGAGAGTTGTTTAAATTGCAAATTTTAACTTAGTTATACATCATCTAAAAATGTTGTCTTTCAGCTGGAAACTTTATGACACAACATGATGATAAGTTCATTATTCTCTCATAATGAACTGTTTTGTCAAATTAACTGTTTTGCCAGAATTGTTGCTGACAAAAATTGTCTGGACGGCGATCAAATTCTATTTTATCTATCCATATTCATCACAAGCTGCTTGTAATGATACTGGTGATAGTTTAATTTTAAAGTTCTAGTCATTTGAAAAGATTACTTACATTTTAATTGATTTGCGCCAACACATCTGGATTTATGTATCAGTTTGTGTGAAATGAGACATTTGCATATCACATCATATATATGTGACATACATATGTTGTCTGTTAATGCTGGATTTTTAAAAAAATGTGCCTCAGCCTGGCATCACTGAATATGTGCTATGTGCTTCCATAGAAAGGCATTGTTGGAACATCACTATCTAAACCTTTGTATTTTTAAATCTCACATGTGTCAGATATGCTGACATGATGGGTTTTCATTTATTTGCAACTTTTAATATCTTCAGATGGTCTGGATTTGCATAATAATCGGACAAAACTAAACTTTACTGTTATCGACTCAATGCGAGACTGAACAGTCTTCTCATGTTGGCAGTAATGGGAACTCTAAAGATTTATAGTTATCTAATAAAATTCTCTCAATTGCTGAGCCATTTTGTCTGTATGACAAAACTCAGAATCACTGGTTTGTACAACTTTTCTTCATATTCAGTTTGTCTTTTTTCTTACCAAATAGTAAAAAAACAATCCTTTAGTTCAGTTCACAGCTATTTACTGTGATCAGATTATTTTTAATTTAAACACCTAGCAAGCATAGGTTAAGTGTTAAATCCAACTCCAACCAGGAACACACTGCCCACTACTGTGTTAAGCAGTCAGTCAGACTGACGCCAATTATCTGTGTCACATGACCACATGAGACTGTAGCAAGAAACTGTGGGAAGGGCACATACATCAACTCTGTCTGGGTTTCACTGCAGAAAGACAATAAAAGAATTCTCCATGGAGGTCGGGATGCTCTCTGAGTCACCCTGCTGTATAAAGATGTTAAATAATTATGCTTATAATATCCTACATAGTCAGAAATAATGATCAGCAAAGTACACTGTTAAAGTCAGTGCTAGATTGAATTCATAATTATAATATTAGCTCAATAGGACTAGAAAACAACCATTTACACAAAATATGCTGTGGATATTTTTACCTATGGAAATTTTTGACTTGACTTTTAGTAGTAAGTTTTTGTTTGCTTTTTTTTAATTACACATGTTTTTTTAATACACAACAATCTAGCTTGACATTGATATGCATCTTGCATTTATGCATGAATCACTTAAAACTGTAAAGGAAAAGCAAAGTCCATTTTTTATAGGAGAACTATCATATATCTTTTTCAAATGTTACATTTGTTGGGATGATAACAAAAATGAACCAAGATATCACTTTACGTTTTTATTTTTGAAGATGTTACAGTTTCTGCAGTACACTCAGCAAAAGCTTACTTAAGAAGAATGTACTTTGATACACATCTGCATGGGCTAAGAAACAGAGCAAAAACCATATTATGCATCACAATAATGAATATTAACTGTCATCCCTGTTATTACCTGTCATGCAGCCATGGTGAGCCCTGAACCCACACAGTTGTGGGCTAAAAATGACAACATATATAATCATTGTCTTATTGACTAGAAAAATATATGACTTTGTTTTTAATAGAACTTATTTAGACAAAATGTGGTCAAACATATTTTAGTCCTACAAAGAGAATATATTCAGCCACAACAGAATAAATGCACTACAATTACGTATATCCTGTTTATGGAAACCTGCTAAATACAGTATATACTGTACATTCAAGTATTTCAGATTCTCTTTTCATGCAAATGTATGACCAGCAGTGCAGATATAGCATTTCACTGTTTCAAATTCTCAAAAAAGTGCATCCAGTTTATGGTTATCTGAAACTAATAACATAGAAGATCCAAAGTTACAAGAGCAATCTAAACTTTGTTGTTATCTTTTGCTGACTTTGCAGATCTATAAAGGGTCTTTCTTCACATCTCTGATGAATGAGATAATTTGCAATTTCCAGACAGAATCACATTCATCAAGCAATCTCTTGATTTTATTTTTTTTTAACTTATAGCTTTTTCAAACTCTTTGACTCGAGGCTTGTAACATCGTCTTGGCCATGTATCTCAGTCTCAGAATCTTCAATATCAGCAAAAGCACCATCCTCCGACTCAGCTCTCTCTTTCATCAAAGCATCAAGAGGGATTAGTAATGTTTTCTTGGCAGTTTTCTTAGTTGCATCTAAACTCCCCAGCTTGTCTGCAACAAAAGGCTTCTCTCCATCAGCAGTGTCTTCTCCAGGATCTGAGTCTTCCTCAGCTTCGTCTTCTCCATCAGCCGAGTCTCCTAAGCTTCCACTCCAGCCATCAATGGCTGTGTCAGTATCTTCATCTTCCTTTTCAGAATCCTTGACACTGTCATTCAAAGCAGCTGTTGTGGCACCTTTGTTTTCAGTAAATTGTGGCTCCTTCTCTTCTCCAGATTCATCTTCTGCTTCGTCTGCAGATTCTTCACATGCACACTCTTCTTCACACTGATCTTTAGATCTGGATTTTTCTCCACTGTCTCTCTTTGTAATCTCGCTGCCAATCATTTCTACTTCACTCACATCTTCATCTGTTAGTTTATAATCTTCTTGTCCTTTCGTGACAGCTTCGGAGCAATCTTCACATTTGGATTCAGAGTCATTTTCGACTGATTCAGATTCTTCAAGAGGTGTTTTATCTTCTTGGCTTTTTTCTTCTTGAAAAACTTCAATGCTCTCTTCCATTTTTCCTGATGATTCAAGTTCTTTGGCCAATAAAAGCTGTTCAACAGGTTCAGCCTGACTCAAAGACTCACTTTCATCAGTACATTCTTGTGGAGTTGTATCTACAACCTCATCTTCAGACTCCTCTTCTCCTGACTCATTATTATCATCATCATCATCATTATCATCATCATCATCATCATCATCATCATCATCATCTTTAACTGTTGATGTGTCCTCCTGAGCTGTGGTTTCACGTTTGCCTGCTCTTAAGTTGTTTGCAGACTTTTTGTCATCTATTGCTGAGCTGCTGCCTTCTGCCTCAGATTCATTTTCACTCACAGCTTTGGAACTTCCTTCGAATGTAGATTCAGGATTAGTCTCTGAGGAAACATCAGACTCTTCACCACCTGATGTTTGCTCTGACTCTTTTTCGTTTGCTACATTATAGGCCGTGTTGATTTCATGTTCTGCTTCTGCAGCTGAAGTTTCATCATTTGAAGAGGCATCGTTACCCTCTACAGAGTCACTCTTGCTTTTGACCATATCTTCCTCTTCAGCATCAGTGGCCTCAATACTTTCTTTTAGCTTATCTTCTTTCTCTTCATTTGTCCCATCTTCTGAGTCAGATCCCTGTCTGCTTGTGGTTTCTTCCACTTCATCCTTACCAGATTCATTTTCAGTTGTATCTGCATCAATCTCATCTTCTTGGTCGTCTTCAGCTTCACTTGCGAGACCAAGATCATGTATATGTTTTACTTTATCCGTTTCTTCTTTACAGTCAACCGCTTCTTCCTCTTCTGCTTCTTCAAATTTGTGCACACTTGTACTTTTTACAGTTGCTTCTTGCCCAGTCTGCTCACCTTTTGTCTGATTTTCAGCATATTCAATTGACAGTTCACTACTCATGTCTTCATTCTCCTCTGCATTGTCGTCGTCATTTGTGGTGCCGTTTATGTCTTCTGCAGAGTCATTCTCACTGGCAGTGCCACTTTCTTCATCGTCAACTGTTTCTACTTCTTCATTCTCCGTCCTCTCTGCTGTAGCTTCCTCTTTAGGAGTCACAACTTTTGATTCACCATTTTGTGCCGGAAAAATCTCTTTATCAGTAGAAATATCATCTTTGGTGGTTGCTTCTTCATTGTCTTCTTCTGATGATTCATCTTCTGTTGATGAATCCCTGTTTTCATCTACAAACTCATCTGCACTGACAGCGGGAAGCTTCTCTTCATCTGTGTCGGTTCCTTCTGCTGAATCCTTCTCTGATTTATGCTCACTTATAGCTGTCTCTGATTCTTCATTTTCATCTTCACTTTTAGTTGAAGAACCCTTATGGGCCTCTGCATCTGTATCCTCTTGTGGATTGACCTGCCCTGCTTCCTCACAATCAGATTGATCAGGACTGGCTGCTATTACAGTTTCATCTTCTCCTGTGACTGCAGTTTGTTTTTTAACATCCGTTTCATCTTCTGTTGTTGCACCCTCGTCTGATTCTCCAGAGGATTCAGCTACGGCTGCTTCACTCTCATCAGGAGAGTCATTAGAATTGACTGGAGAAATTGTCTCTTCCTGATCAACTGTGCTGTCCTCTTCAAACTCTTCTCTTTCTGATGCTTGAACCTCTGATTCTGCCTCATTGTGTTTTTTTGTGCCTTCATATCCAACTGCAGAGAGTTTGTTTTTTTGCAGTTTTGTTTCACTTGTAACAGAAAGCTCATCGCCAGTTGTTTCTTCCTCTTCTTTACTTGATAATTCATTAATTGTGGCCTCCCTTTCATCTTCACTTTCATCTTCATTGCTGCTGCCACCTGACTCCTCCACAGCGTCCTGGTCACTAGTGGTACTGGTACCTTGCCCGACTTCCTCCATGTCATATTTCTGGTTAGTTAAGATTGCCACAGGTGTATGCTCACTTGTGGCTACTGAGGATATTTCCATAGCTTGTTTTTCATCTTCCAACAAGGTTGCATTAGATCCCACCTCTAAGAAACTCTCCTCATTCTCTTCTTCACTGGATTTGACATCAGATGTTTGTGCTACACTAACCTCAACTGCAGGTTCTTTATTTTCAGTCTCACTACATTCAATCTCTTCTGATGGCTCATTTTCACTTAAGATTATAGTGTCTTGTACCACATCAGTTTCTGCTTCACTTTCTTCTTGTACCACATCAGTTTCTGCTTCACTTTCTTCTTCTTCTTCTTCAGTCTGATCCTTCACCATTTCATTAATCGTAACTGTATCATTATTCTTAGCATTCATCATTGATTGTTTCTTATTTTTCATGTGAACAATTATTTGCACTGATGGGAGCAACTGTCTCCTCAACTTTACCCAATCCATTTTTGCATCCTCCTGGGAAGCTTCCAGTTTGGTTGGCGATGACGCTTCCACTGAAACATCTTTCTCTGTTTCTTCTTTGCTTTGGACTTCAGTATTAGCAAAAGCAACAGTATCATCATGTACTTCATTTGCATGGTTAGGAAACTGTTTAGTAGAAGCAGTGATATATTTAACTGGCATTGCCGCAGTTATTTCTTCTTCATCCTCATCCTCAGACACGCTGCTCAACATATCTGTATATTTCTCTGCTGTTTCACTATTCACATTGAATCCACTTTCTCCACCTGGTGTGATTGCATCACCAGTCACTTCTTCTGAAGCTGTTTCTTCAGTATGTATGGCTCCACTCTCACTTCCTGGTCTTTCAACGCCTTCTGTGCCTGTCTTCTCCTCATTGTCTGTAGCAAAGACCTTAACTGATTCTTCAGTAGTTGTCTGATCGTTTTGGCAGGCATCATCTGCTTCCTTTTCATCTGCTGTAAATTCAAAGGTTTCCTCTCCAACTTGTTGCGTTTTATTGATTTCTACTTCCTTTATTGCTCCAATAATAACTTTTTCAACAAGTGTTTCCGCTGTCATTGTGTCATCGTCATTTCCACAGGGAGCTGCACAATCAACTGCGGTATTCTTCAGCGGAATCCTTTTCAGGTCATAGTCCGTAACAACGGGTGCAGTTCTTCTTACTTCCATGGAGAGAGGTGGTATGGAATTAAGGTTTTGCTCCACACATGTTTCACATGGACAGTATTCATCAATATTTTCACCTCGCTGGTCACTGTATAATGTCCCTGTTGTTGAATCGCTTTTTTCACCTTGTGAATCCATTGACTGTTGGAGCTTGAGCTTCACCCCCGGTCTTCTTTCTTCTGTTTGTTTATTTGATGTTCTGGATGTTGCTTCTGTTGGAGGTCTTGGTAACCCTACTCTGCCTTCAATTTTCCTCACTTCTCTGTCAATGCTTATTTGAATTTTGTTGTGCACCTCAGTTTTGAGTTCTTCTATCATTGTGTCAAGCTGATCGGTATCTCCGAGGCTCCATCGAACTTTTAACTCTTTCATTGCGCTGATATAATGTGTCATAAACTGCTTCTCTATTTTATTTAGCAAAGTTAGCACCCAAACAGGATCAGAATCTTGAGATAATTTCTTGGAGAGTTTTTCATCATTACTGCTGGATTCTCCAGAACTTTTGTTCGAGGACGATGGTGTTTCAGGTGGTTCTCTTGGACTATCATTACTTCTTATCGTTTCATCTGTGGCTGGATCCTCCTCTTCTTGGTTTACTTCTTCTATTTCTGGTTTCCACTGGGTATCTGTTTCATTGTATGTTTTCTCTATTAAACTGTTCTGAGGTTGAGATCCATCAATGTTTACATTGTTACTGTTCTTCACTCCATCACTACTCTTCCCAGAACCAGTGGATCCACTGTTTACATCCACACCAGAGGATGAGGTGTGATTGTACTCCCCCTCAACAGAATGATGATCGCTAGTATTTTGTAAATGTTCCTCTTCTGAGGGATTGGAAAGCCAAAGGGACTGAAGAATACTCATTAGCTCCTGATATCTTTCATTCTTTTCATTTGCATTCTTAGGGTCATGGTCTATTAACTGCAACTTTACAAGGCAATCTAAAAGACCTTGAGCTGAGGTACTTAGCTTACGCCCATATACAGGTGAGATTTCTGGTAAACTGTTGCATCTGTCAAGCTTAGGGTTTAAAAGTACTTTCATAACTTGTATGGAAGAGTTGAAGCTTGCTGAGCCATCTTCTCTCTGAGTACAGATATTACCTTCAGTTGGTATCTCTAAGCATGTTTGATAGTCATTTTGGACATTGTCCACGCCATTTACTTCTTTTGAATTTTCAGCTTCAGACTCATTCTTCTCAGCTTTCTCTGCTGTATCTGTTTCCTCAGCTACAACATTGTCTTTTACTCCATCGCTGTTTTCATTAAGTTCTTCCATTTCATAAAGGACTCTCTCTGTTGGTAAGGTTTTAAGCCATTCATTTACTACTTCGGTGGGGGATGCGTTAGGTAAGATAGATGGAACCAGGTCAAAGTCACCAGCATCATCCTTTTCCTTATGTTTACTGCCTTTACCACTTTTATCAGAGACAGTGTCTGTGGCTTCTACTGAACCATTTGCTATCCTGTCAGAAACATAAGATTTAGATTTTCCAGGGGAGGAAGTTTCACAAATATCTTTATCTGAACAAGACAGGGTTTGTGACAGGTCACTTTCATCTGAGTCTGCATGGCAAATTATTGGATGTTTATTTAGGCAAATGCCTGCATCTTCTTTACCCTGCTCTCTTGACCTATTGGTCTTAGAACTTCTTTTATCAGCTGGGCCTTCTTTGACTTCTGAAGGAGTCACACTTTCTTCTGTATTCTCAGAAACCACGCTGGCAGTAGAGACATCTGTTACATTGTTTTTTTTAGATTTAGCAGACATATGTGAGTGTACACTCAAAGAACTTTGTGACTTTCTTGAACTTTTTGTTCCATGAATCTCTGAGGTCCTTGACTTTTTTGAACGCCCTGAAGCATTGGACTTTGACGATGTGGCAGTAGGGGATCTGTCTTCACTCTCTTCAATTGTTACCGAGGGCACTTCAGATCTGCTTAGTGCTTCAGATGGATCAGATTTTGCTGATTTTGTTGACACAGGACTAAAGGCTCTCTCTTCCACATATGTAGAACTTTCTTCGACTGGGACACAATAATTTTTTGATTTTTGGGATTTTGTTGATGTACGACTGTGTGTTCCCTCAGATTTCTCTGAAGCGTTTCCATCATTGTGGGGGTTGGATTCTTCCTTAGGAATATCAGGATCTATTAATTTGCTTGATTTTGCTTCTGACTCATTGTCTTCATCCATCCCAGTGTCCTGCCCAGGGGTGATGCAAGATCCATTTGACTGTATGGTTCTTGAAGAAGTGTCAGACTTTATTGACAACACACTGTGAGACCTCTGTGACTGATCTTCTGTGGCTTTTTGTGAATGCGAAGCTTTTGATTTTGTGGAGACAGATGATACATTTGTCTTAAGGGATTTAGCAGAAACAGGACTAAACGTTTTTATCTCAATGTCGTCTGTGTTCTCATCAGCAACATTTTCAGGAGAAATGGCTAAGATTTCAGAATTATTTGATCCGCCATCTGAATGCCTTGATATTGTTGATTTGATTGATGAATTACTTGGTGGACGCTTCATGTCTTCCACACTTATTTCTTCATCTGGTTTATTAGAGATTTGTAACTTAGAAGATTTGGTAGATTTACTGGACTTTGAAGATTTAGCAGATTTTGCTGACAAAGTGCTGGGAGGTCTTCGTGTTTTTCCTTCTCCATTTGAAGTGCCGTCCACTGAAGTAACGTCAGATGGCGTTGTCACTCTTGATGAAGTTTTTACATTTGTTGAGATGTTGCTTGATGACCTTTCATTAGTGTTTTCATCATTGAGAGTAGTGTCCGAAACCTGAGAAACAGTTGCTGAAATTCTTGAAATGTTTGGTTTTGATGACCTTGTACTTGCAGCTTGCTCAACTGACTCCGTTACTGAGCTAGTAGACATGCAACTCAGTGGTCTTTCAAAGCTCTCTTCTTTTGAGTTTTCTTTACCTAAATCTCCCCCTGTTGATCTCTTGGATTTTGTTGAAGATTTTGACTTTGCAGATCTGTCAGACACCTGACTTCCTGCTCTCTCTACAATGCTGTCACTTTCTGCAACATAATCTTCAGCTGGTACACCATCAGTGTTTGAGCCACTAGATTTCACAGACTTTTCTGTCTCTGTGGACAGTGATTTTGCCATTTCAGCCTTTAAAGTGTTGGATGCAGTCTCTTTTCTTTTTTCATGTTCATCCATTCCTTCATTAGCCTGACTAGAGGCTTTAGATCCAATGCGTCTTTCAGATACATGGGAGCGACCTGTTTTAACGGATGTACAGCTTTCAGCTCTGTCTTGCATTTTTTCATCACTGTTGTCTCCATTGGGGGTCTCAATGCTCTGAGCAGCTGCAACATCAGAGCATCTGGACTTTTTTGAACAACCAGAAACATTTGACATGGTCACCTGTGGTGATGACGAGTTTCCTTCCTCTTCAATATCTGAAGCAGTAATTTCCTGTTCATGTTCAGAGGGGATGTTAGAAGTTTTTGATTTTGTAGATGTCCCATTAACATTTGACATTGCTGATTTTGCAGAATTTACTGATAAACTGCTTGCTGGTCTTTCTACCTGATCAAGACCACATACACATTCTTCTGTTGCAGACATTGCACTCTCTGATCTGTCCTGAGATGCTTTGTTATCTGTTCTCTCCCCAGTTTGGTTAGTATCAGAAAAAACTCCAGAGCTATTTGACTTTATAGAAATAACTGAATTTGATCGTGTGATGAGCTCTTGAACTGGATTATCACTTAAACATTTCAATGTGCCTGATCTTGTAGAAATATCTGACATGACAGAATGGATTGACATTGAACTCATTGATCTGCTTTCATTGTGCTCTTCTTGACAGTCATCTTCATTATCACTTTTAGCATTTAGCTCACAAGTAACAGCAGAGGCTTTTGATTCCTTGGACACTTTAGAGATGTTTGATTTTGCTGATGTCACTGACCTGGCAGACATACTGCTCGGATTTCTGTCTTCATTTTCCCAATCATCTTCTTCTGTTGGGCTTGTATGTTTTTTTACTTTGGAAGATTTTGTTGACGTAGCTGACTTTGCAGTTTTAGATGACAGAACACTGTTTGTTCTTTCTTGACTTTCCACAGTTTTGCCAGACATTGCATCAGATATATTTGATTTGACAGACTTTGCTGAAGTGTCTGACTTTGCTGATTTTGCAGACAAAGCACTTGTAGGTCTGTTTGCTGACTTGACAGATTTTTCAGATATATGTGAGACGACTGATTTAGCTGAGGTGCTGCTTGGTGGTCTTTTGGGATTTTCATGTTCATCATCACACCTTTCACATTCTGATTTTACAGACTGAGCAGACACCACACTAATGGTGCTTCCTTCACTCTCCCCTTCAACAATTCTTACATCAGAGTTGTCAGCACTGTTCTCCAAATCAACTTCGTAAACTTTTGATCTTTTTGATGCATTTGATTTCTCTGATCTCCCTGATTTGACTGACAGGTTACTGGACGATCTCTCTGTGTGTTTCTCACAATCCAGACTTGCTGACTTGGTTGATTTATCAGAAACTGATGAATTAATTGATTTGACTGACATGCCACTTGTTCTGTCTTCATCTTCACTGCCTACCTCATCAGTAGGGGCAGGTATTTCAGATGGTACTTCAGAAATATTTTTTAGGTCTGATATCACTGAAGCGTGTGATTTTTCTGACAAACCACTTGCTGCTCTCTCTTCAGACTTGGTAGAAATTTCTGAGACACTTGACTGGATTGAAATTGTTGACGTTCTGCTTGGTGCTCTTTCTATATTTGCCTCTTTGTCATTTTCAGTATCTGAATTAAAATTGTCTGACCTTTTTGCAAGTGGAGTATCAGTAGAACATTTTAATTTATTTGATTTTATAGATGTATTTGATTTAACTGACTGAGGTGATAAAGGTTTGTCTTCACTTCCATTGCCTGCAGCTCTTTCTTCAGAATCTGGAGCCTCATTTTCCAAACAGGGTTTGGAAACTTTTAATCTTTTGCTTCCTTTAGAGGCATTTGATTTTGTTGATTTTTCTGATCTGACTGACAAATTGCTTGGGGATCTCTCCAATTGTCCGTTATCATCGACGATATTTTCATCTCCTCGACTTCCCAGTCCTTTTGATTTGTTTGATTTGGCAGAGCTTGTTGACCTTTCAGTTTTGGATGACATCACACTCTCTGCTCTTGCTTGTGCTTCTTCAATGTTACTTTCATTAGGGCACTTTCCTGAACAAGCCCCAGTAGTACTAGTTTTTACAGATTTTGCTGACAAAGAACTTGGTGTTCTTCCTGCAGACTTTATTGATATTTCCGACACGGATGACTGGATGGATTTGGCTGACATACTACTTGGTGGTCTTTCCTCACCATGCTCCATGTGTCTCTCTTCTTCAATGACAAGTCTTCCATCTTCCTCTCCTCTAGCTGAGTGCATCGACTTATTTGATTTAGTCGAAACAATCGAGTCAACTGACAGTGGTGACACTGATCTACATTCATTCTCTCCTTCAACAACCCTTTCATTAGGGCAGATAACCTCCAAGCAACCTGTATCAACCTTTGACCGTTTAGAAATTGTTGAAATGTTTGATTTTGTTGATTTTTCTGATCTGGCAGACATGTTACTTGCAGCTCTTTCCACCATCTCACCATTATTAGTTATGTTTTCATGAAGTTCATCATGTTCTGCTGCCTTAGTAGATTTGGCAGATGTAGTTGACCTTACAGTTTCCATTGACTGTGCACTCTGAGCTCTCTGTTCAGTGGCATTTTCACAATCTCTGTTATCAGAAATTTCAACAGATGCACATGACTCAATATCAGAAACGTTTGATTTCTCTGATAAAACACTATATGGTCTTTCTGCAGACTTTACAGACCTCTCAGAAACATGTGACCCTTTGCTTGTTGGTCTTTCCTGAAGCAGCTCTTTGTCATTTTCTTCACCGGAGCTTTTCTCCTGCCAATCATGGGTAGAACATTTTGATTTTGTAGATTCAATGGAAATGGCTGACTTTGTAGATCCGACTGAAAGTACACTCGGAGCTCTCTCTGGAATTGCCTCTTCAGTGGTGTCTTCACCAGGCCTTTTGCTTGAACATATGTTGGAAGTATTTGGTTTGGTAGATTTAGTAGAATTTTTTGATTTTGTGGATGTAGCACTTGCTGGTCTCACTGTTTGTGACTCAACTGATTTGGTTGATGTACAATTTTCTGCTCTGTTTTCAGAATTTGTTTCCTCACTGTCTTGAAGAAATGACTCAGTGGCATCAGCAGCTTGAGTACAAGTAGAACAGTTTGTTCTACCTGATTTTAAAGAGATATTTGACTTAACTGACTGGACCGACATTGAGCTCACTGATCTCCCCTCTTCTTCATTAAATATTCTGTCAGAGGGATTACAGCAAACTTCAGAGGCATCCTTCTCTATACATGCTGCAGAAGCATGTGATTTTGAGGATTGAGCAGATGAGGTTGATATATTGCTTGGAGCTCTTTCTCTTTGTTCAGTATGATCTCCAGAAGTTCCTTCAACAACAGCATCACTTTGCTTTGACAGATTAGATTTTTCTGAAGCTTTAGAGAAGGTTGATTCGGTTGTCACATTTGATTTTGCTGACATAGCACTAGATCCTTGCTGCTCCTCATCTGCCACATTGTCTTTATTCAACTTGTCACTGACTTTCAGGTTACTTGATCTTGCTGAAATGTTTGACTTAATGGATTTATCTGACATGCAACTTGATCTCCCCGCAGTAGCATACAGATCATTTCTTTCATCACACAAATGACCAGAGTGAGTTGTTGAAACTTGAGAGGTTTCTGATTTTAAAGATACGACAGAGGTGTGTGACTGGTCAGATTTCACTGACATGACACTCCCTGCTCTTTCAGTTGTCCCATTATCTCCACAGGAGTTTTGTTCAGTTGTTATCACAGATTTTGACCCAGATGATGCTTCTGACGCCACACTTGATGCTCTTGCTTCGGAAGTATCTGGTATTTCTGTAATGTTGCAATAATAATCCTTTGTTTGATTTAATTTGCTTGATTTTGCAGATATATTTGATTTGACAGACTTTTCAGATTTGACTGACAGCTTGCTTTGTGGTCTCTGTTCATTCTCATCTTCAGTGTTATCATTTTCATTGATATCTGCCTTTTTTGTATCATAAAGCTCAGGGGTCTTTGATTCTCTGGATTTTGCTGACAAAGGACTGTTTGCTCTCACAGATGTCCTGGATGTTGAAGATACTGACTTGAGTATTGACTTCCCAGAAGCAGCAGACATTAAACTTGATCTAGTCCCTCCATCAACTTGATTGTCTTTTAGGTTTTCCTCAGTTTTATCTTCTGGAGTTCTTGAACGATTATACTTCCTTGATATTGTACTATTGTCCTTGTTTTCTTCAGCTGTAACCTGATTGTCCTCCTCCTCTGATTCTTCTTGTACTATATTTTTTAATTCAGCAGACACACCGGATAAAGCTGACAGTGAACTCTGTGTCCTCAGCTCTGAATCATCCTCAGCCTGTTCTTCCACATCCTCTTCTGGCTGATGTTGTGGTGGTGGTGCCTTTACAGATTTAGTGGACTTAAAGGATTTCACAGATAGACTACTGGACGTTCTCTCTTTCTTTTCTTTGTTGTCACATGCTTGAAATCCTTCAGTTAAAACATCTGGAACAGCAGAACTGCAGTTTGTTGAGGCATTTGAATTAACTGACATGGCACTTTTGGATCCTCTCCCCTCTTCTGAACAGTCGACTTTATGAATTTCTTCTAATTTATAGGAACTCCAAGCTGCATGTGACTTTACAGACATAGCACTTGATTCAACTTTTTGCATCTGACCTTCTTCTAAATCTTTGGTTGTATTTTTTTCTTTTGGTTCGATCTGAACTCCTTCGGGTTCTCCGCAGTGGCAGATATGAGAAGGTTTTGAAGTTTTTGGCTTGCTACGTTTCTCTGATGTTTTTGATGCTTTATCTTTTGGGACTTGAGATGGATTTGGAAAAGGCAACCCTGAATCCAACACTTCACTTCCATTAGTCTCTTTTCTGTCAGGGTTGCAAGTTTGGGAAAATGACCCATCATCAACATCGCCTGCACATGTAGCAGATCCAGGTTCTTCTTCCTCCTTTTGGTTTGATTCTTGAGCAGTTTTGAGATCAACGTTCTTTGGAAACTTATATAAACCAGTGGTCTCACCATTTTCCACAGTGGATAGTTTCACATTGCACTTTGGTGAACACGTCTCTCTCCCTCTCCCTCTTGTGCAAAACTCCACCATTTCAGCTGCCTCAATACTTTCCATAATACATGTCTCCACCACTTGGTCTGCAAGCTCTTCACTTGATCTCGACATGGTTTGTTTTTCAATCACTGTCTTTCTAGAAACCACTGTACGTGAGGATGCACTTGAACTAGAAGTATGACTACACCGTCTTGCACCATGTGCCCCTGGTAAATTTTTCCATGTCTCATGACCCTGGCAGTGGCTGCAGCTGCAAGGACAGTGAGGTTTCTCCTTGTGCCCCTGATAGCGCTGCGTGAAATAAGCCTCATCAGCAGACATGATTTCTGATTCTGAACAGTTCACATCGCTAATTTGTGCTAGATTAGGGTCGTTGTGGGCTTTGATGTGGTCATGGGTTCTCCCTGCTGTCTTTTTTACGGTTGTAGACCAGTGTAACATTTCGTCATTTGGTAGTCTGAAGCACACTTTCATCTCCATGGATAAACTTCCATCTTTATTAACACGAACCCGTTTTTCTATGTCATCTTCTCTCACACTGTTGCCACTAGGTGGGCAGGAATTAATGAAGTCCGGAGAGTCTCTTCCATCTGGAACAGATTTGTCAGATGATACTGAGTGCTTGGTGGCTCTCTTGTCATCTCCCAGCTTTGGGAGAATGATGCTTGTCTTTGTGGTGAGTCCTTAATTAATCAAACAGCAGTAGGGAAGAAGCAAATAAAATAATTAGTCCTCTTTTGCATCTGTGGTCACTTACCAAAAGTCAGTGAATTGCTTGATTTTGATGGCATAGAATCTAACAGATAACAAAATGAAAATGTGTCTGGCACTGAAGACAATTCTTCGACCTTTAACTTAACTCATATTGGGTCAAGAGATTATTCTGTGAACAAACAAAATTGTTTCACTTACTTTCATTTCTGTCAGTGCGTTCTGTGGGACATGACTTCCCACTTAGCTTCGGAAGTTTACAGCTTGATGTTTTCTCAAAATCCTCCATGACTAATGGGTGAGAAGGCTCCCGTCCCACACAAACGAGAACACCTGGGCACTGCAGAAGGCTCTGTACGCTGTCAATCTGCAAGAGAAAAGCATTGTTTAATGTTAAACTCAACAGACAACACCAATCCACCAATTAAATTAGGAGCTCCTTATTGTACATGCTGCCCCTGAGGTGTGTTTAGTAAATTTAAGATGCCATCCCACTTGTTTTCAGATAATATCACAATCTATTTGATCATGAGAATAAAACCCCCAAATTATTAGAAAATTTAATGACATAAAACCCACACAGAAGTTGCATCTGTGCAATTAGGTTATATTTAAAATGTTAACAATATTCTTAGGCCTTTTACTTAATACCTAAAATTAGCTTTGAAAACTCAGATTTTCAACACATCTTTTATATTTTGATAACAAATGTCTAGTTTTGCAAGTTAGTAAATTTTAATAATGAAGCTGAATGCTTATTTTCTAAAATAACTTGTGATGCTTTTATCACAATTGACTTATTCTAATGCCTTCTAAGGAGTCGTAGATCTGATATATCGTAAAGGACGCTCTCAGATGCCTTTTAACAGAAATTAGAAAACTAGTGCTCATACACACAATATTTCCTTAACTGTTCTGACTTCCTGTTCATACTAAGATTGATTTTAATATATCATTGTTGATTTTTGACTTAATGGTATCCAGCTTGATTCCTGTCACTACATCTGTTACCTTCTCCTTAAGAAATTATTCATCAAATCAAAACCCTTATTCTGGCTTAGAATTGTGTTGTGTCATTAAAAAATGTTGCTTTGTTATTTTATTGCATAATAGATATAAATAGACATAAGTATATTTTTATAGGTTCTGGTAACATTTATTTTTATTTCAACTGAGTGCAACTTTGGATTAATAGTTTTTTAAACTGACTGACCAATATAATATTTGAAAGTAGAAGCTGTACAATGTGTAACACACATATAGCACTTCACCAGTTGCTAGCTTTATTTCCATGTACGCTTTTCAGCATTAAATACTGCTGCCAAGGTTTTATATTGGCAACAGGGAAATGGCAAAAAACAAACAAAAAAAACAAGCAGGTTGAAATATTGAATTGTTTTCATTTTGCTCATGTATATTTGGTTTTGATGACTTTGCACTTTCAAATTTTAAATCCAGTCTCAGAGAAGGTAGATGAATGGCTTCATCTGTGGTCACACAAAGCCCAGGTGAAGATAATTAATTGCCACCATGGAAGTCACATTTCTGAAACACCTCTGGTATCAAAGCAGCGAAGTTTCAACATTGACCTGTTTCTCCTCGCTCAAAAATAGCTCTGATTCGACAAAGATTAATGGGCTTTTGGGGAGATATCCACAATCTGAATGGCTGTGTGAAGGAATATCCCCGTTTCATTCCCTCATACACACACACTAATAATCCCTACCCCACTTGACTCATAAAAGCTACTTAGTTCACGTGATAAATAATACCCATGTTTTCTTAAGACACTGGTGTTATTAATGCCACTTATGCCTATTTTGCCACACCAATAACTACCCTCTCTCCTTGTGCATGAGATTTTATTTACTAGCATAATTTAAGTAAACACTGTCAACTGGATTGGATTATGCCCATACCAGGGGAGGATAGTATTTGCTATTTAACAAAGGCTTTGTCTCCAGATTAAGAGCTGTTTTGAATATGTTCCTTAATAGCACAAATTATACTTCAGGGTCAATTCATAAGCAGGGGGATTTTTAAAATCCTTTCTTCATGTAATTAGAAGTATTAAACACCTGCTTATTGTGTAATTACTTTCTATATTCCTTAGGAGGAAAATAGTACTTAGCTGGATCAAAATATGGTTCTTGTGTAATTTACTGTGAGCTATAATAAGATATTCATCCATTGCCTAAAGTAAGTGAAAGATGTTATGTGATAATATTTCAGGTTATCTTAAGTGTTCAACCTGATCTGAATTCATTTGAGATGTTATCCTTTTTGCTTAATGGCATATTTTGACATATTCACTAAGCCTTAAAATATAAAAAGTTACGTAGGATTATAATGATTGACTTGCGTTACTCATGCCTTAACCTGTGGATCTGATTAGCCTGCAGTTTGGATTTGGATCTGTGCTTATTCTGTCACTGCAGCCCTTAGCTTCACTCTAGTTTTCAGCCTTTCTCATAAACATGGTTGTAACATTACATAATTTTTTTTCTTTTATTTTTATGATACCAAAACAATGCAAGCAAAATATATTCCTAGCATAACTATGATCATTTGATTTGAGCATTTTGTTTCTAAACTAAATAAAAGAAAAAACTTTCAACAATAAATTAAAGTAAAAGAAAACTACAACAAAAAGTAAAACTAACTTGGAGTCGCCCTATCTATGTAGTTCATCTTACCTTACAGCCCTCTTGAGTGTACAGCTTCCTGATGTGGTATTGCATGAGTTCAGAAATCTCTTCCAAGAACAGAGCAAAGCTGCGCAGACCCCTACGTTTCAATATTATGGTCTTCCTAAATGAAGGGTCGCTGTTTTTCACCAGCACAATCTTTTTATTATTTTGGTGATGTAGGTGACAGTCATAGGCTGAGTGAGTCTCTTCATGTCTGCTTGGCCCACTAAGAACATACTGGTGTGGGAGATGATGATAATATGGTGGGTGTGCGTGGTAGAAAGGCAACAGCTGGTTCTCTACATCGTCTAACGTGTGCGCGTGTCGACATGCGGAGCAAAGACAGCATTCCTGATCTATTTCATGATAGGCCCCCATGCCATGCTGCAATATCTTTGGTAGCCGGGTGGTGTGATGATCTAAAGGGTGAGAGGACTTGTGGGAGCCTTCTCCTCCAACTGCATTGAAGCAGTGGAAGTTGCACTTGCGACGGGACATTTTGTCGTATCGCGACGTTGACGATTGGGCCTGAGATGTCAGAAGAGCAGGAGAAGGTGGTCGGATAAACTCCGATGGATATTTGACATGGTTTTCACAAGCAGCCTAGAGAAGTCCGCAACTTTTCTTCATGACTCCCCTTAATCCAACACTAAAAGAAAGATGAGAAAGTCATGAAAAACTTGAAGACATGCTTACGAAGGCAGCAAGGGGTGAGCTATGTTAACTAAAAATGTTACATTTGAAAACTAAACCAGCAGGTAACAATATAGTAAAAGCCTTTGGGGCACAATTATTTCAGCTAAAATACTAATACACACAGAATTTTATGCCAAGGAGGTAGAATATGGCAACGGTGTAGATGCAGATGTAGATGTGTTGAAAATTAATTTTGAATATAACAATCTTCCTGGAAATTAAGCACCCAGAAAGTGCAATCGAGTATGTCCAAATATGTAAATTTGTAAATGATTTTCTCATTTTATGTCTAACTTATATATATAAAAAAAACTAACACAGCCTCCTTATTTAAATTGTACCATGACCAATCTCATAAGTTTAACAACAGTCTGCCACAACTTTTCTTGTTATTTATCTTCTTTTCTCCAAATATCTGGTCTGTACGGAAATGTTCTCGCAGGAAAATAATTTCTGGACTGTTGGTGCGATCAGTTTAATACAATTGTAAGTTTTCAAAGACTATTGAGAGGGAAAACTTGCAGCATTTTGGGTGCTCTTGTTAAAAATCGCCAACTGCTCTACTAAGAATCTTCCCAAATAGAGGGTGGACAACCAGAAAAGTAGAAATTTACCAGACCAGTACACTATGATAATAATGACATCATAAATTAAACTCCACAGACTACTTTGGTTAATTTTCAAGCACAGCAGACTCCTTAATGGCTTGGCTTGCAGCGCTGACAGATAAAAATAGTCGTAATCTACAATTATCTTTCCCATTTTAAGCAGGATGCAAAGGACATGGTTCTTACATAGGGATTGTACTGACTGGTGCGGAGATCAAACGGTAAATGAAGGCACGGATAATGGCTATAAAGCCACAAATAAATCCTCTGAATGACTTTAAATAACACGCTTACGTCTGTACAAGCAGTGAAAGTGGACATTACCTTGGTGATTGTCTCCTTCTCTGACAAAAATAGACTGTTTGCCAGATTCTCCTGCAACAAAAATCCAGGGATTACTAACCATAGTCAAAATATCACTAAGCACAATATATTCCTATTGTGGCAGTACTTAGAGGGTTGAGGACAATTCTGAAGAAATGAAATGCCTTCTTGTCAACAATAAAATGGAAATCAAGAAATTTTGGAAGTGGTAAAATAGGCTAAGCTTGACTGACATTCATAAAGAACTGCTGTGTCTGTCAACCTCTTTTTTTTTCTATTAGCAACGCTTTATTATAGTAAAAAATCATTGTGGAAAAACGTGGCCAGGAAAAGTCATTTACTACAATGCCTTTAGATCATGCATTCAACATTTTATTTGAATTTTTTACATTTATAAGCAACTCGTGCATTTTATTTAAAATATATCTAGAACAAAAGGCTTGTTATTCTGTTAATTCAGAATTTTAGAAATCAAAAATAAAATGTGCCCTGTTTTTGTCCACAGGATATTCTTTGTCATATGTTTCAATGCCACATCATTACCTACAGTAGTGGATTATCTTTACCACATAAATATTAATATTCCTTGGTAATACTGTCCTGGTCTGTGAATTTAATGGGAGTCAAATCCTCAAATGTGAACAAATCTACATATTTCTGAATGGTGGTAGAAACAAAAGAGCAGAGTAAATTTTTTTTGTAAATTATCTGTTGCAAAACTAATAAAGTGCCTTCTTCTATTCGCTGAATTAATAATGTAAAAGTTTCCTTTGTCTTTACTTAATAATATACAAGGCTTTGGGCCCCTTGATTAATGGGTTATATATCTTAGGTCTTGTGTTGGTCAAAAGGTCTGGAAAAATTTCTAACCAGCAAAATTAAACGACCATCCTGCAAAGAAAAAAAAACTGATAGCAATATCAAAGCAATGGAGCAGTTCAGCTAAAATAAGGTGAATATTAATAAGAAGAATACTTACATTGCATACAGCCATAATCCAGTAAATTATACAAGGCAAAAATGAAATATAGTCCCAAAGCTGTAGAAAGTGTGATGGAAGTTCCTAAAGAAACACCAGGAGTGTTGCAAGCATTTGATCTGCAAACCAGTCCAAAAGCTTTCCTGCAGACGTTGGCCTGCCTGCTAATCAGATGCAAGGGACACTAAGGATAGACTGAAAAGCCTTGCTAATCACTCTGAGATTGAACTGAAATCTGCTGAGGCTTTGGACACATGACTTGGACCTTACCATTGCATAAAGCCAGTTAAACATTTGCTTAGGGATCAAGATGGATGCTCACTAACACATAATGACTAAGCAAATATCTATGTTGTTTTTTTTTAAAACAACGATGAATGTTTTCTGCTTTGACATGCGTTTAAAACAGCATACCGGATGCTCTAAATGTCTTTTTTCACAATCCCTGTCTATGTCATATTGAAATGATTTTCACTTAGGGTGTAGTAACATTCATTATAAACTTTTATATTCTATTATTGTATTCAAATATCAGTTCTGCTCTTATTGGCTATACCACCAAGAAGCAAAAGACGTTACAGGGAAAAGAGAGCAGTTTTTAAGGCTTTTTCATACATTTATATGGAAAATCATTTGAGGTCTTCAGTGAAGCAAAGAAGCAGTTTATTATTTTTGGGTAATTTGTCAGTGCACTAAACATAAACAAGACTTCAGAATGACTAAATAAATTGAATGATATAACTACAATGGTTATTACTTTACAGAGTGAGCAATTGTTGATATGCTGTTTAAAAAATTATGATCACGTCACATTGTTTAAATTGCCTATTGCTATCCACTGATATTGATGTGGTATTTTTATTCCTTCTCGTGCAGCGCTATATGGTTAGGTGAAATCTTACTTCATTGGAAAAATCAGAGGCAAAATAAGACAAATGATTCGTTTCTCTTGATGCTCCCTTCTTGTGCTTTTTAAATGAAAGAATTTCAGCTGTCTCCCCTTGACATCCATGGATATAATATGTCAACATAGCCCTGTTTAAATGACAACAGGGCTTTGGGGGCATGTATGAAACTATGATAAATTATTTCACAACTCGTGTATATACCTGTCAAAACTTAACAAACAAATCTATAAGAAGAGGAAAAAAAATATAAAAAACAATAGGCTGCATCAAGCTGGTTGTGAGCGGTGCACATACAAACTAAAACTTTGCCGAAACACCTATTGGTTCAGTTTCTGTAATTTACCTTTAGGAGTCTATCACCATGACACATATTGACTTGATAATATTGGTCCAGTCTTGCAAAATGTCCCCCAAAATCTATAAGATTTTGACAATATCTTCCCCATAACTCTTTTCATGTGACCTCACAGATATTTTGTTTGATTAATTTCTGATATTTGGCTATTCTGAAATGTTCTTCTGCAGAAGCCTTTCTCTTACTGATCTGGATGCATATTTGGACTGACAGTGATTCTGAAAAGTAAAAGTTTTTATAATCAGCATTATTTTGGTTAGGGGACTATTCATGATTTTATCCACTCTAGTTCCATCATAAAGTAAGCCCAGAGCATAATGCTGTCATGATGCTACGTCATTGTGGGTATGGTGTTCTTTTGGTGATTTTTGTGTCAAGCCTATTTTTTTTTTTTGTCTCATAAATCAACTTTGGATTCATCAAACCATAACACATTTGTTCACAGAGTTTTGGGATATCCTTTGTCCGGACACATGGGGACAGCAGTATATTGTCACATTCCCAGACCAACATGAACGATATCAATAATTGGCTTATCTGAAATTGACTGCATTTGTGAACTCAAGAAGATTAAATTCTTAAATTAAAAGACGCTTCAGTGAAGTATCACTTTTAATGTTATGTTTTCTCCTAACAGATGTTATTGTTTTTCAGTAGCACAATGTGTCATATTAAAAGTGGAAACACTTAGTTTTGGTTAGTCATTTCAAGAAGAAAGGAAATGCTTCAGAATACGTCACATATTTCTCTTGCTTACAGTCAACAGCTCCTTATGATGTCACTTGTGAGAAATGATTCATCACACAAGCCTCCATTCTCCACCCAATGTATATACTGTACAATCTGTGTTGTTTTCCAAGGAGATTAATGGTTAATGGTGGGGGATTTAACTCAGTTAATTCTGACTAGTGCACCCAGAGTTAATTCTAATTCACTTTGTTTTCCTGGGAAAAACAAAGTGGCCCCCTCTGCTGAGTCATCAAGTTTTAGTCCCTTTGAGTCAAGAGGAAATGCAGGATATGGTGTTAGCTGTGAGGAAGGCACCGTCACTCTTTACAATAAGATGACTGATGAGTTTCTGTTAACTCAGAATGTAACAAATTAAGATTCTTAACTATGACAAACATGACTTGTACTTTTACTGGATGTCAGGCCTTTATAGAAAAAATATCTACTGTTCTGACACTTGTCGAAAAAAAAGTGTCTGAGTCCATTAAAGACTAAATAAAATGATTTCTATTAGCCTATAAGATGAACTTCAATATGCTGAGTAATCTTTCGTGCTGACAGTTGTCTGCCCTCCGATGTGCGGAAGCATTTCAGATCACAGTCACAGCAGGACGCCACAAAGCTTATCAGCCCTGGAGTTCACACGTGGGCAGTGACTCCCCAGCTTAGCAATCCCTCCTCCTGGTTCTAGTTTAAATATCAGGGCTAATTAAGGAGCAGCCCGCTGTGCAGCAAGACTCCTTGTACATTAAGTCGGAGTCCCAGCAAGGCAAACACACCACTCTTGCATCATCAGTCCGATATTGTAATATTATGCAATTAGATTAAATTAAACATCATAACAGAGATGTCATCTTCTGAATTTGACCAAGAATGTGTAATCAAATGAAAGTGCATCCCAAGGCAATTTCATTTGTTTTGAAGGGTTTAATAATTACAGTGACAAAGCTACACCAATCCAATCTATGACAGTGTGGCCAGACAGGCTTTAGCTCAGCTCACCTTTTTACCTTCCAGTCACTGTTGAGCCTCAGTCCATGTTGGATTTATTAATCCCCTTTGTTTGTGTTCCATGACCATATTTCAGCATATTTAATGCACAATATTTGATATTGTTCACATTGCATTTTCTGTTACACCCAGTATAATCTAAAATAGTTCATCTAAAATCTGCAAAATTACCACTGAAAGGTTCTACAGCAAATATCCGGTTGTACCCAAAAATATTTAATTTATGAAACTGAAAATGACTCAGATGATTGCAATTAAAAATAAACCACATTAAGAATTTTTAATCCAAATTGAACACTAAATACAATTTTGAATTTCTACTGAAAATGCAGTAAATGTGGTTAATGTTACTTGAGCTATAGCTGCCCTCAAATAGCTGAAAAAACAGGTCAAACATCCTTAAGTGTATTATGAGACAATGAAATAAATTTATTTTCTGTGTATATATGAAGCAGCTACATGTACAAAGTGATCAAAAACCATTGATTAAGAAAAGAACTGTGTTGTCAGAAGTGGGATTCGAACCCACGCCTCCAGGGGAGACTGCGACCTGAACGCAGCGCCTTAGACCGCTCGGCCATCCTGACAAGCTGCCCAACAATATTGACAAGGGATAATCAAGTATATAAAGTGGTCGCTGTGACCTTTTTTCATTTTTTGTTTGGCTGTATGCGAAAGCATTCGTCTTCATGGCATAAATTACTCCAGCAATAATTGTAGCACCTGCAAGGATCTGTATCTAAAGCTAAAATAAGAAATAAAAAAACTAAACAAGTCGATAGGCTACTAGGTTTGAAAACTTGGACAATATCTAATTTGACGAAATTTGTGTCTCGCAAAAGAATCCACAAATAAGATTCCTCGGAAATATGTGAAGGAAAATTGTTAGTTGCAGCAGAGTAGTCTTGTCATTTCCTTATCCTGGATGCTATACCTTTGATGTCCACTAGGTGCTGGACACGTGAAGTGAGAAAAGAGTTTATGGCATACTATTAAAATGAGAAGAACACAGAAGGCTTGTTAAATATATTTAGCAACTTATGATAATTATTAAGTCGCATACCTTCTTTTTTGACAACAGCAACTCAGCTTTAATTCAGTGTGTGTTTTAGAAACAATATTGTACTTGTTATAATGAATCAGTTTCTAACTTGAAGCACAAGTACCATTACAAGAATTTCTTGTCAAGAGAGAGGAGCTAATAAGTGTCTACACTAGAAATAAGCACATCTGACCAATTTCTTATACTTGCAGTTTACATTCGTATTGTTTCAAATATTTCTCTTCAAAGTGTGTTAATGTTATTCTACTTTAATTTCAGTTCCAGTTACCGTAACCTTTTGGTGAGAAGGTAGGTATTGATAACATTAAAAGGCTAGTTGCGTTTTCAAAAATAATTTTAAAGACAAATATTAAAAATGTAAAAATACTTAGAGTCACATTTAAACATATTTGGAGATAAATTTTCAACCCATCTATCTTTCCAAAGTAGTTTGAGCTCTCTCTGAGAAAGGGATAGTGTCTTTCCTGTCCTAAGTGAAGAAGACCAACCCCCCAGCATGATGCTTCTGCCACTATGTTTCATTGTGGGAATGGTGAGTTCAGACTGAGTATAATTGAAAATAGCATTTTTTTAATTACTAGTGGGATCTTTTTTGAGCAGTTCGGTGACTTCTGAAGGGAACTGATCAAATGAGAAGGCCACATATTGTATATTTTCTTTATTATGAACCTTTTGGAAAATGTAACTCTCCATTTCCACATTTATGTGGTACTTCATGTTGTGCTGTTGTTGAAAAATCTAAATAAAACACATGCAAAAATTGTGTTTTTTCAAAGTCTTGAAAGGCACTGTAGAATCACAAAGACAATTCTGTATCACTGAATTATGCAATGAGATTTTGTAGAGCAAAATTTAGCAATCTCTTTGATTAGCTATTTTTCTGGGTACAACAATTATATCAGTTGTTACGCTGAAAAATTCAGTTATTTAAGCGTACATCGGTTCAATAGCCTGGTGAAAAATGATCAAACTGTAATTTACATCTGAACTGTGACTTGTAATTCCAGGCTTCAAAAGCCCCTGAGGGATACGTGACTTTGGCTTATCTAAGCTTTCAGCTATCACTGCTCTTTAAGTACCCTGCCATCTGTAATAAACATAGACCTATCTAGCCCATATCCTGTTTTGAACCTGTCAACATGGTACTTTAGCTGAAGAATCTGAACTCTTGGGACTGCCATGTGAGTCATTTCCATGCGTCTCGTTTTTGATGTCGAGTCTTTAAGGAAACAGGGCCGAACATCCAGCAGGAAGGGATTCCTCCACACTCAGACATTCACAACATCCCAAATATTAGAGCTAAAACGTAAGATTGGAGAAATGGGTGGCAGGAAATGGAAATGATGCCAGGGTTGACTGTTGCCAAGGTCACCCAGAAGGAGTCTTATGGAGAACCCCTGAGCGTAAACAGCTCAGATCAAGGCACGGGAAATGCTGTGTGTCATAACTGACGTACTTTATCTGTGATTAACCAGCAGTAAATGTAGGTTGTTGTTCATGTCTGGAGGAACTTGCATCACTCAGCAGTCATCTTACACAGATATTCTTATACCATGAGTAAGGTAGAATTAAATTCCAGGGATCCTTTTAAAATGCTTTTAGGGTTATAACGGTTCCTTTTTTCAAATATCCATGAATATGTATAAAGCTCAACCTAAACCGTTTACACCCATGACAAGTTTTTAATTCCTGAAAAATGTTCTCTGAGTAATTATGAAGACATTATGGAAATTTAAAAATATTTAAATAAATATTTGTAAATAGGAGGAGGAACAATTTTGAGTGACATTGAATTAAATTGGTAGAACTGCAGATGCCTCTTTGAACCTTGTTTTAAGAACATATGCAGGTAAGGAGGATGACATTTTGAAAGGGTTTACAGACACCTATTCCACATTTCTGAAATTAGGTGGATTTTATAAGGATGAAAAACTGTAAACACGCGTATGAAATAATTTTGGATTGACAAACATCAGGCCTTCGATCCCGACTGGTTGATCAAACAATATATACCTCTTTCTCCCATTCAGAGCGGTCTAAGACATGTTTCCAAGACAGAATGCATGTTATTAAATTACTGTAAGTTTAGTGGCCTTTTTCTAAGGAATAAGAAAAGTAATAATCAAATTTTAAAGATAATTATTTTTGAGAGCATTACTTATTCATGTTTGAATTTGTACCATTTAGTGAATTGCAGTTATTATTGCAATATCAGTGTTTACAGTATTGCAATTGCAAAAGACAATTTAGATACATTACTTATTAGGATATTATATTTCAGGTGCCATGCATCCAAATTCTGAATTTCAGTACTATATTTGACCTTCTGCATAGATGTTTGAAATAATTTGTGAAATAAATGAAATCCTAATAAATACACATTTTAGGTTTCACACACTTGATAGAAATAGCAAGTATATGTCTGATATACAGTATGTCATATACTGTATGTCTGATCATTGATCCAATGATATGGTCATATGAATGATGTGATAAATTATTTTATGATCTACTTAATTTAGTAAGTATTTACATAAAATGCTAAAACTGTTAGATTAAAACAAAAACATTTGTTTAGAGGAATATAAGAAGATAGTTTTCTTGCAATTCTGTGCATAATCTCAGAGCAAAATACTCACTTTTCTTTGCCATACATTTATTAACAATAGTTATATTTTTGTAAGATAAATTAATCAGTCTTTAATTATGGTTAACTTTTTACTGACACAATGGATATCACAGTTTAAAACTAGGTGCAACACAAAATAAACAAAAATGACAAAAGGGAGGGACCATTTTTCTAAATAAAGCTAAACATGGGAATATGCAATTATGATTCATTAAAATGTTTTGTTTTATTGTACATTTTACCATATCTTATCAATCTGACAGTAATTAAGCTGTTCATAGGACTAAGAAACAAACAAACAAAAAAATTAAAGTACAAGTACAAGTAACAGAGAGGTTATAGGTTAGCTATAATTCAATGCATACTCAAAAGATTATATTATATATTATGTAAAATAATTTCCCACTCAGTTCTAAATGAGTTATTGCAATTTATTTATGCAATAGTGCAAAAGTCACAGGAGACATATTTCTGCATTTCAGTGGCTCTGACTAATATCCTCATTCTATTTTCATACTGTTATATAATATTTTCCAAATCGGAATCTGAAACAAAAATACTTTCACCTTTAAAAAAATGAACATAAAAATTATTTAATCATGTGCTTGCAGTAATGAGTGAAGGTACTCGGCCAATCTAAGCATATTTGGCTCGACTGCAAGGGCACTAGTTATTTTATGAATCATATTTGCTGAAACACTAGAGGCACAATGTCTCGAGCTGTCATCAGGTGGCCTACTGCTTTGCTTTGTCTATCCTCTACAGTAGCTGTTAAAAGGGGCTCTCTCTCACACTGCTGAACTTATACCATCACTCATCTAAATCATTACACCGTCTGCTTTTCAGGATGCGTGCTGCGTAAACTCCGCCTGCGAGCCCTGAGCCGGTGTGACTTATGTGGCCACATTGCAGTGCAAAAGATGGGAGGCTGACCTTGAAAATCTGACTTAAGATTATAAACAAAATTTTACAAATTCCTTTAATGTTTAGCCACGTACTTGTATTTTCATAACTGAACACGTAATTAATTCACAACTTCTAAAAGTATGACCCAAATACGAATAATTTAACTGTCCTTTACAATTTTACTCTTAGTCAGACTGTTCTATAAAGAACGCTTTGCTTCATAAAATGTGCTGGTAATCATATTAAAACATGTATCGGAATGTCTCTTCCAAATATTCCCACACTCCGAGATCACACGTGGAACACATAAGGATGTGCTATCTCTTAAATGGAACAACCACATTGCAATTAGGAAGCACAATAGGAACATCCTCCTCTACATTGAGGTGAAGAGTTACACCGCCCCAGGGAGAATGTGCAGCTCGCAAAAACAACCACATAGTGCTGCAGCATGCGCACGATAGACCAACGCAACATGCTGTGGAGAGAGAGCAATGCAGGCCAGGCTGTGCAAATAGGGCATGTTCTGCACTTTTCTATGCAGCACACATGCATCAACAAAGGTTATGTGGTTTAAAGCAGTTTAAAAGCTGCTAAAGTACATTTCTCAGCGCGTGTTTCTGCCATTCTGCCAATTGCATCTAAAGCTTTAATGCTAAATAGAAATCTAGCCTTCTACTTCTCCTGGATTGGCAGCCATGTGCTGGCCTCACTCTGTGCTTTCGCTGCTCGCTTGTATCTGCTCAGAACAGGTGCCGCATCTCGTTCGGCTGCCGCATTCGCAGCGCAGGTTGGGGTGGGAGGCCCTTGGCCGCTTGCACCGTCCCCCAAGTTTTCCAGGGGTCCCCATCTGCGTCCCCTGCACATCCGCTGCCACATGGCACCTGTCCCTCGACGAGTCTGGTCCATTCTTCGTCCGGCAACTAACGCGCCTGCCACCAAACACTCCGCCTGGTTTGGAGCCACAATGAGATGAAGAATAGCTGCACCCATAATCCCTTTGCTGTGAAATGTGTTTCTCTGTGTGCGATTTCCTTCTTTTCCTCCTTTGGCCACATTTAGGGCCAAGTACAAATTGTAAACAGGTTATTATGCTGCTGTAACACACTCCTACTGGAAATGCTCTCCAACAGCATTTAGTGTTTGCAGACATAGAAGGGTGTTTATCCGGGTAGTTTAATTTGGTGCAAAGTTCACTGCACTTAGCGTGATTAGCGTGCCAAATGGCTTTGTTGTGATAATTCCCTGAAAAGCAACTTGAAGTTTTACGCATTTAACAAGTGAATTTTTTGCCTATTTATGTTGTTGTGAAATATCTTATGCTTAGTCAGATTGGATGGAGAGTGTGTGAACTTTTAACTATTGCTACAGTTTTTGAGGACTATTGCTCCAGTCCTCTGGACTTTGAAGAAGCTATTTTAACTTGAATACAATGTTACCTAAACTGAATACCCAACATTTTTACAATGTCAGTCTGTACAACAATAACAAAGGACTTCATGGTCGCTACTATTGGTAGACTAGAATATTTCAGGCACCACGATTTTAAATTGTGCATTCCAATATCTGACCTCTTGGAAGGACTTTCACTGTCCTTTATACAAATAACTGATAAATATCTTAGACACCAAGATCAGAAAGCCTGGGGAGAGGGGAAAAACAGGTGGAGAGGAAATCATGGGTTAATTGTAGTCAGTATTATTTTTACATTAGCTTCGCAACGTCATGTTTTCATAATATCCATTCTGTTGCAGCTCTGCCTGGACATCAGTGATTGTTCTTCTGCTGTAAGATGAACATCTTGATATTTTGCAGTCTTCTTCAATTATGTGATATTTAACTCCATTCATCTTTCCATCAACTATGAAAATCTTCCCTGCCCCTCCTGAAAGTAAAGAATTCAACAGCATGATACTGTGATCATAATGTTTTATATTGAGAATGTGGTTTTCAGGGTGACACAGAGCTATTTTGCAGCCACATGCAATCCTTGATGTTCCTCAGACCTCACAGAAAGCATTAATTTCCACTGAGATTAAATTAAACACAACTGAACTCTATTAGTCTGATCAGATTAATCAGATTAATCAGTTGGATGGTTGGGTGGATGGATATGGATCGACAGATGGTCGGATAAATTTATAGTAAAATGGCCTGAATCTAATTTTTTTTGTTTGTTTTTTTTTTTGTTTCACAATTATGCACTTCTATTTGCACATCAAATCAAAATAAAATACATTATGCCTCCCCCGGTAGAAGAACAGGCTGTAAGTTACATCACTCAAACACCAGGCCAAATTTATTTTTGGGGGAGTCTCTGCCTCCATCAGTGCCATATGCCTTAGTCACGTAGTTCGAATCAGCTACTTCCTCTTGACCTATAGTTATTACGTTAAGAACGTCACATAGTTGGAATAGCCTGCTTCCAAATAAGATGTGACTGGACGCTCCCTCCCTGGCTACACAATGGACTCTGCATCAACCAGACAGTGAGCCTCCTCTGTCCCTCCTGAGAACAAGATCAGTGGTCAGCGCTCACTTCTGTCCCATCAACATGGCTAATACATTACACAGCTGTGGTGGCTGCAGGTCGTGTACACACACACACACACACCCCCACCCCCGCACACACACACACACACACACAGGACTCAAACATATGCTAAGCTACTACTTGAACCGTTGGCGTTGTGTTAGACCAGCAGTCTTGTTTGTTTGCCCAGGGAAGTGACATGACGGCAGAGGAGGAAATAGGAAACATAACAGACTACCTGACAGACTCATTCCACAGGCTTGACCTGAGAATGGAGCTGAGCCAAGCAGCAATCAGAGAGAAATAACAAGAAGAGCCTCTTTTGTTTGTTCAGCCTATATCCTCATAATCACAAATATTGTAAACCCTATCATCTGTAAATGTGTGAAGAATTCAATTTGTCAAATTAGTAGTGATTGTAATGGGGGAACGGGGACTATGGCAATAATTCCTAGTTGAGCCGGTGTGTATAAAGTTTTAATGTTTCTGCAGTTCACTGAAGTGTCGTGCTACTACTTGTTGTCACATTACTCTCTCCTTGGATTCTTGCTGATTTATAGCTGCTGAAGCAGCACTAAAACCCGACTCTGGCTTTCAGCTTCCAGCTCCGTCTACAGGTTGATATGACAATGAGTCAACTTTGAATTAGGAAAAAACGGAGCTTGACAAGTTGAGTGTTTTGCCCTCACTTCCCGAAAGTGTAATATTCTCAAGATGAACAAATTGCCCTGAAACAGGCCCATATAACTCTCCTGGGAATCTCACTGAAGACGTGTTTTGATGATCTTTGGCTCGAGCAATTAGGTTGATCATACACTGAGCTAGTAGTTTGATTCCCAATGTCTCAATATGTGGGGCATTATAAAGTAACTAATATTCCAAAAGTTAATATTTTTATGTTTTATTCTAAGTCCACTCATGTAAGTTGGTGTTTAAACTCCCGAATGAGTAAGTAAATATGAATCACTGTTTTTGTTTCTTTAACTTTCTTATTACTATTTGATCTGTATTACAAGACCAGATGATGATGACAATAAATAATAATAATAATAATAATAATGATGATGATTTTTAAATTAAAAATAGTACTGTTTAAGTAAATTGCAATAATTTGAAATATGGTAAATATTTTAATAAAACAGCTTATCTTTTTTGTTGACTTCAACTCACTGAAACAGAAAGTGATAAAGGAAGTTAGTTTTCCCTTCTTTTAATCCTTAATCAATGCACCTTATAATTAAATCTGAATCTGATGTGATGATGGAGAGTTGATGCTTAAGTTTTTGTCCTTGTCCGGGTTACCGTGTCCTACCCTCAGGTTATGTGATTGTGATTGTTGTGATATTGGACTTTTTCTTCATCAAGGGAGTCTACTGCAACCCCCTAGCTAACACAATGACAGCTCTTGGGCCCGATGCTTGTCAAAGACCGATTTTTTACAAACACAAATGCCTGTGGCTGTCTCTGCCTGAATCTCCTATTCAGAATTTGACGACACTCAAACTGACCCACAGCAGAGTTTAAAACCCTCTGAGGTATGCAGGGTAATGGTCTAACCTTACAGAAATGAGAGCACTAGCCAACTGCAAACACTGCTACATGATGAATGTTGTCACTCCACACAGTATGATCACATTCGCAGCAAAGTGTCAAAGCTATGAAATCTGGGTTGGATATTGTCCCTAAAAAGGCCAGATTTAGTACAAGTGTCTATGTGCTTGTGTTAAATATGCAAAAGGCCATGTTGTCACAAACCTTGCAATGAAAAACGGTGGAAGACGAGTAGGTAAAGATGTTAATCGGCCCGGTAGTCCTTCCTCCCGCCTTCTGAACAGCGGGTTCCCTTCTCTCAATCTGGCTCTTTTAATGCAGGGCCTAACCAGGCCCAAACATCCTGACGGAGAGAAGCTTTTCCCTTATCAGTCAGGAAACACTGCTCCTCCGCCACATCCTCTTTACAAGAAGCACGACTCAACCATTCCCAAAAAAATGCAGGAAGAGCAAGCCAGACTCCAGGATTTGTCAAAAGCCCCCCCAAATTCCTTTTATTGACACAGAAACAATTTCAAGAGAACGCAGAGAGGGCAAGAAGAGTAGGAGTAGGCAAAAGAAAAACGGAGGAATTAGAAGGGTTTAAAACACTATATTGTTTTTTTATTTAGTTTTGAACAGATCACAAAAAAGGTCTGCATCAGCAAGATACACCATGGGGCGAGCAAGTGGGTGTGGGGGCGATGGGTTAGGAAGGGGGGATCGGTGCGTGTTAGAACGTCACCCAGAATAAGACTCCAGAAAAACAAAAGGAGGACTGAGATGGAGGTGGGTGGCAATGAATGCGTCTGTTTTACAGTAATCCTCTGAAGCGGGATGATATGAAGGAAAAAGAGAGCCAATGGGAAACATGACGGAGAGGGTGGAAAAAGCAAGTGAGTGTCGCTTAAACCTCAAAAGAACCCAAAATAGAAGATACACGGTGTGACGCCCGTATTGAACATGGGTAGATGACTTTACAATAGCTCCCAAAACGATCCCAAAAAAAGTAGACGCTCTATAATGTTTAATTGTTTTATTTTTTATTCTAGGCATCTAGTCAATCTATGTGGCAGCATCTCAGTATATATCAGTTATTTCCAGTATTTTCTTTAAATAACAATGAACACGGTTTGTTCTCTAGTGGAATTGTCATCATATAAAAATCTAATATTCATAATCTTCCATTAATCTAAATTAGCATACACTTAAATTTACCATTATCTTTCAATGAAGAGGTTGACTATATGACTATATTACTAGAGAAGTTGTTAAAATATGCCTTCCTTTCTTCGTTATACACCACTTAATTGAATTGCATAAGAAATGTTCAGCTAAAACCATTTTCAATTACAACTATTGAGGTAAGACTCCCAAACTGATGAGAGTGACAAAACAAAAGGCAACATTCAAAATGGAAAAGTATAGATAACAGCGTTACAATTATGCAACAAAAACATCAACAGACTTAAATTAGCTTCTAAAGAGCATCTGTACATGCCTCCGCAGCTACATTAATTGGTGAATAAACAAGCCTTTTAAGATCGTTGCACTAAAAGTTAGAAATTTCCTAGCAACTGTCGGTGGCATTCTATAGTAGTCTGTGTCTGTGTCCCTGAGGTGTCCATCTCCGTATCTTCATGTTTCTCAGACTGCTTGTTGTTCACACTCGGCTCCAGACAAACATATTGCTCAGTAATCAGTTCAGTTTTTTAGGACAGGAAGAAGTTGCTCATAGATGCTAAAAACTGCAACATTGTCATTCATCTTTGAAACTGTCTCTACAGTCTGTGCTTTTAATCAGTCTTACGTCTGTAAGTGAACCAGTGGGCTTATGAGATGCCATAGTTGTTGTAGTAGGCCGCCGTTGCATCTGCGAGCACGGAAATTAGGCTAGTTTCTGTGGTGCTGCTGGGACACACTGAGGCGGAGGTGGCGGTAGTCGATGACACCTGGATGTGTCCAGTTACAGTCATGCCACTGGCTTGGTCAGGGTGGAAACCACCTCCAGTGGAGTTCAGGTACTGGTCGAACTCATTACGATCCACCTCGCCCAAAAGCTCAGCTTGGCTAAGCTGGTCCAAAGTCTCCAGGTGACCCTGAGTCTCTGGTGGGGGGGAAAGTTGACCCAGGTGACCCTGGTGGTGCCCATGGTGAATTGGCGGGAAAGACGAGGAGCTGTAGTAGGACAGGGGCGGGCCAGGGATCAGTCCACTGGTGCCTCCAGTTTGGGGTATGTGAGAAATATGACCTAAGTGTGTGCTCCCACAGTGGATCTGGGTCTGCGTGTAGTCAGTGTGGTAAGGAGGTGGGCTGCCCATATGCGTCTGGCTCTGATGGTGTTCATCTGGACAGGAGACCGTGGACGAGCAGGAGACTGAAGAGCTACCGGACGTTGAGTAATAGGTCGAGGGCATATGCTCGTGGTCCATGGCATCTAAGGGGGACATCTCAGGAGGTGTGGGCAGGCCGTAGGGGTAGGTGTCAAAGCTGCTGCTGGAGCCAGCAGGCTCTCTGAAGGTTCTCACGCTGGGCAGAGCGGGGCTGGAGCTTGAGAAGCTGCCGCCGACTCCATTAGAGCTGCCCTCGTCTTTGTCCAGCGGGTGACTGAGGGCTCGCTGCTCAGGCAGGGAAACGTGGTCAGGAGCCAGCCCACTCAGGAGAAAACTGGGGTCCACTCTCTTGCAGATGCGTTTTAGCTGTTTCTTCCTGCGGGGACGATACTTGTAGTTGGGATAGTCCTGCATGTGCTGCACTCGGAGCCTCTCTGCTTCCTCCACGTACGGCCTTTTCTGTGGGGGAGTCAGAGCCTTCCACGACTTTCCTGCATTTAAAAAGATCAAAAAGAAATAATTTTATTTGGACTAAAGTCTGGATAACAGTCTAATTATTACATAAAGCAAAACTTTTCTTTTAAAGCAAAGCACAATAATTTAAATAACTAAGAAAGTTTTAAATCAACATTTGCTATAACTTCAATGTAAGTAGAAACATAAGTACTTTTCTTAAATGTACTTTAATGTACTTTACATACCTTACTTGAAACATTTTATTCTTCTACGAAGATATTTAGGTTTTACATTTACAATACAACTACAAATATTTACAACTAGCAATTATGTTGAATAGTGAAGAAAAGCTAAATGCATTTAAAATGTATAATAATAGATACTTTGCAAGGGTATTTTTAAACTAAATGAGAGAAAATAAAGTTGGTGATAAAACACTACTTGGCTGTTGCTTTAGCTAAAAACAAAACAAACAAAACAAAAAAAAACATAACTGAAAATGGCAGATTTACAAATAAATATTCTTCACACATTTTAAAATAGAAGAATCAATTTGACAAAATTAAATTTAAAAACGTTAAAAAAAATCGAATTAATTAGAAGTCAATTAATAATAATGTTCTGGATTTTGATTTGTGCTAGAAGTGCCAAATTTGCAGTTTACCATTTCGCACTGTGCCAGTTTACCTAGCAAAACAAGTGTCTGATTATTATCCGACTTTTTAAATATTAATTTGAATTACAGAGATGTGAATTCAAGGTGAATTTAACTTGGGAATAGTTTGCTTTTACGCATTACTTTGCTATGACAGGCAATTTACAACTCGTGTTATAATTAGTTATTTAGTTATTTTGATTTGCTACTTTTGTCGCGTTGAGACAGAAAAAAAAAACTTTTGTAAAGCAACACAGGCCTCAAGAGAAAGGAAGGTCAAATGTATAATAATAATAATAATAATAATAATAATAATAATAATAATAATAATAATAATAATAATAATAATAATAATAATAATAATAATAATAATAATAACTGTTTCTTACCCAACATTTTGCTGAGTTCTGCATTGTGGAGGTCTGGGTTTTGAATCGCCAGGCGTTTGCGCTCGTCTTTGGCCCAGACCATGAACGCGTTCATGGGCCGCCTGATCCGCGGCTCCGGCGTCTTGTCCACGGGGGTCCTGTGTGAGACATGCGCGTCAGGGACATCTCCGTCTCCCGGAGGACAATCGAAGGACTCGAAGTACGCGCTGATGAGAGCAGCCATCTGAAGCGCGCTCTCTCCTCTCCAAACTTAAGAAGCGCGTCTGAGACTCTTAACGAAGTTGTGCGCTTTCTGTCTGCCTGTCGCCTGACTTAAAGCTGTGAAAAACTACAAAAAGACAAAAAAAAAAAAACAACAACAGACTTTTCAAATTAAATTCCTGTGTTGCTTTAAGCTCTAGCTCAACCTGAATGCCTGAACAGATTTCAGGAGAACGCACAGATGCGCAATTACAGCTGCTCCTCCATGTGGGTTATGATTCTGTCTTTCCTGGTGGATGGGGGAAGGCTTTATATTTGAGGAGCAGGTTCCAGGAGAGATCCCGGAGGACTCTCGACTCCTCCTTGATTACAAGTTAAACCCAGTGGAAGGGAAGGGATAGGATGCAACATTTCAACACAAGTAACTCCTTAAACTAGCCTGACAACACAACAACTCTTGTCATTAACACAAATATTAATTAAACTAATAGAAGAACTCATAACATTAGATTCACAAGGTTATTTCAAGCTTCGTAGCTTAAAAAAGTTGTGGAATTCACGTTGAACTCAGAAAATACATATATTTTTTGTTTTAGCTATCTATTTTTGGAACTTTATCTTTTCTGGTCTTTGTGGAACACCTTGCATGACCATCTTGACAAACCTGTTTTGCAGTCTTCTCATCTTTCAGAAAACTTCAGTTGTTAAGTGACATTTTGAGATTTCCATTGCACTTTAGGCGTCAGGTTTTCTAGGTTCTTTTTTTTTTTTTTAGTGTGCAAAAAGAGATGCAAAAACAAAGTACATAAAATGTGACGTTCTTCTCATTTTTACAGGATTATAACCTGTAAATGTTAACCTGCTTAATGTTAACCAATTAACATTAAAGATTCAAAATCATTTTCCTCTCCCTGTGATGGTCATTCTGAGCCACATTTCTGGCTGAGCAAATGAATAAAACCACTGAGCGCACACAGACTAATCAGTTTCCTTCTGTAGCCAACAGTGGGTGCATATCAAATCCAGGAGTTCCTGTTGACAGGATACTCTCAGCCTGCAGAGGTTTAGGAGCTCACACTCCCACACACACTCGCTCTCATTGCTCAAAACACAGCCGCCAACATCAGGTCACAAATGATCGTATCGGTAATATCTTTGGAGATGAGAGAAACCTGACCACAGATTACAAAGACATGTTAACGTTAACATGCTCAGGTTGGAATTTGTGTCTTGTAGGGAGTCGTGCTGCTTCTTACTTGTCAAAGTAAGCTGTCAGTTTTAGTTTACCCCCCCACAGGAAAAGGATATGGCACCTGAAGCCACAGATTGGACCCGATGCAGGCACATCAGTGATATATAGGGCCACACTTCCTCTCCCTGTTCTGACTTGGACCATACCGCTGTGTTACCAGTGAAAGTCAGAGAGTGAAGTTATGGTGAGTTTAGGTATAAACTAAACTTTCCCATTAGGCAGCTAATGGGAGATAAAATGCGTTTGTGTTTTAAATGCTAAATTACAAACTCAGAGACAGGGAGTCCTGAAATGACAAATGCCTCTAAGTTTCACCCATTATTGCTGGGCAGTTGAGGCATCTCAACTACACTGACAACAAAGGTTATCTCTATATGCTGTAATAGAAATAAATTATTGGAAATAGATTTTCTTTTTTTTAAATTGTAAAATAACACAGGTTTGCTCAGAAAATATATAATATGAAGAGATATAATAAAATGTTTTAAACGTTTTTTAAGATCTTTACGAAATGACAAAGTTCTTTTTAATATAATAAGGTCTTAAAAACACCAAGCAACAAATGCAATTTGAAATTTGACTTTTCATCTCTGCTCGGCTGCTCATGTCAGCTAGAAAGCTGGATTTTATCATTTAGATAAAATAAACTTTGGCCATAGAAGTTCATTTGTTTTTTACTTTCTAGGGTACTAAGCCCATCTGCCCCTGATTTGGACTGAGACAAATGATGATTATTCACCTCATTTTATTTTTCATTAAAATAGGTCAGATGACATTATTAAATTAAAAAAATGTTCATGATGTCAATTTTTACTATGAATCTACTATTATTCATCAGGGTAGTTTACAAAATCCTCATATGTGCAAATGAATACACAGTATTTCTTATGTCTACACTTTGCTTTAGTTATGAGGAGCAATTCAGGGTGAAATTTCACCTTTTTACTTTATTCTTTAACTCATGGGCCACATGACTTGATTGAGCTCCAATGTTGCCTAAAAGTCCACTTTAGTTTGGCTCACCAGTTCCTCATAATAGGTCGTGTCCTGGAAGCTCCCGTCATGGTGTGTTCAACGATTTAGTTAATCTAAAAATGACTGTGCGAACAGTTTCTTTTACTTTGTACACTAAATTTGTCTGATTAAAACTCTGGCGGATATCATTTTTGTATGTAAATAAAGAATTTTAAGACGACCAGACCTGAAACAAGACCAATGCTGCTCTCCCGTCTTAAATGAAGTAATGTTACAATCTCTGCCCTGATGTGTCACTGAGTCAAAAAGGAAGTGCATATCTGTTAAAATGACTGAAGTGTCAGACCCAAAACAGCGTCTTTCCTCGATATAGAGGGGATTCCTATGCAAATACTGGTGGATTCTCTATTGGTTCAAAATCCATTTTCCCACTTTATCTTCCCCTCTTACATTAAAATAGGTTAAAGACAGAAATAGCTAATCATAATAATTTCCTTTGACTTCTAAGAGCAGAACACATTATTGATATATTTCATGAAATCTTTAAACAGGTCCAAAAAAGAACCTTTGTGTTTTTATTAAATCTTCTTTAATATGTCATTTGAAGCCCAGAAGCAGAATTGTCTCAGATTGTGAGTAGAAATTAATTAGCTCATAATGGACATGATTTCCCTCAATAACATAAACACATCTGTTAAATTTGATGCATTTTGAGAATTGAAAAATGCAGGAAACCTCAGTTTCTTTGTAAATCATCATTCAGACTAGAATATATGGATAAATAATAGAAATATATTTGGGTTTTTTTAATAACCAATGAGACTGGTTTCTAGGTGTTTGCCTAGAAATTATTTTCTGCTATAAAAAAAATATTTTCCTGTAACAGTGAGGATAAAAAAAGTGATGGGAGGATCAAAGATACTGGAAAAAGCATAAAGGCAGTTCTAAAGATTCCTGTTTCTACTTTGTCATATTAGTATCACACTTCTTGAAGTCAGTCAAAGGGTTTTGTGAAAATGGGTTTTGACTGTTAAACACATTCCGGTTAAGATTTCAAGCTGAGATTACTGACCAAAGCTCGTGTGAAAAACAAAACAGTAAAACATGGAAGACGACAATCAGTGCTTTGTGTGTTGCAACTTTGCTGGCTTTCAAACAAAGATACAAATCACAAAAATTACAAACCTGAACATAACTAATGTATTTTGTGAAGACATGTGATGAAAGTGGTGTCAAAACTCAAGTCTGGGCCTTACGGCTCTGGGTCAACATCAAAACCTGAAAAACACGTCTAACACGCCTGAAGAATGGCTGACAAGATATACGGCTCTGTAGGTCATTTCTTTGAAAAAGATGTAAAAAGACATAAAATGGGCTATAATAGCCAGAACTGAACTCATGGGAGAAAGAGGCCTCAGAGGTTTGTCAAAGAACATTAGTAAAAAGTATAATGAAGACAGAGTTGCAGTTGTAACCACAATAGAGCAAAAGTTGGTTCTACAAAATATTAGTTCAGAAAGGCTGAAAGCATATTCAAGTACACAATCCTTTTTTTGATTTTTATTAAGGAAAAAAACTGGGATGCTCTGCAAGGCACCATAAACCAAACAATAATGTTAAATCTGAATTTTTTTTGTAAAGATTTGTCATATTTCCTACTAAGCTAGAGGGTGCAACAAGATTTAGCTGATTGTAGCAGGAAATGGAAAGAGAACGGAAAAAGAATTAGCACACCTGACGTGCCTACAAAGTTAGTCAACCTTTTCTTTTTCCAGAGAAGACAAAGCACACATTCAGATCATTTCAACACAGACAAACCTAAAATAGAGACAAAGAATGCTACAATATTTTCAATGCGCAACACTGGACACCACTGGCATCTTCTTTTCCTCATCCCACACAGGAGTTGGAACAAGGCAGGTTTGTTAAGAGTTTGTGAAGTCAAACAAACCGGAACATCCTGCGTCACATCTGTAAGGTAAATGGTGACTGTCAGCCAAATCATCTGTGACAAAATACACACCTGAATACTTCCACTGATTTTGTAACGTGGCCCTACAGTTTATAAACTTATGGTTTCAACTTCCACAATGGGGTATTGTTCTATAGGAGTTATGCTATTCATAAATTAACCTAATTTCAGGCCATAAAATACAGATACCAGAGTCAATAAAATACCAGAGTCAAAATGTGTGTCCATATTTATTTAGAAAAATGTCGACATTTCATAGACTGAGTCGTTTTAAAAACCCCATCATGCCAAAGTACCAGATGTCATGTATCACATTGATGACCGCTTTCCTTTCAGTTTTTGAAACGAGTGATAAACTGGGCGACATGGAGAATGTGGAGTTTTGTATACATAAATAGTAATGCATGCAAATAGTAAAAGAATAATAAATGTGAAAACAGCTTTTTTTTTCCTGAATCATATTTAATGACTCAGGAGAAACAAGAATCAGGAAGAGCTAATTTAATTTAAGCCAGCTGCTAAGGCATCTGTTGTTCATGTATTAGAGATTTCATTTGGTTACAAATATATTTAAAAAGGTCGGTATTAGGACAAGAACACAAGTGAAGTAAAAAGTTTTTGGAAGCTGCACAAATTTAACCAAAACCTAAACTCCACCCTATTCTTGATTTTCTCTCTTCCTTTTCTTCTTCTTGGATTTTTTAGTAACTAGTTCCTCCTCACACTCCTTTACTCCATTGTGGTCTTCCTCGCCCTCAAGAACATTTATAAGCTGCTTTTCTATGTGTTTAGATTTTTTCTTCTTGGAGAAACTTGGTTTTTCACAGTTCATCTCCAGAACACTGGCAGAGCTAGAGTTTTCATTTTCATCAATGATTTCTGCAGTTTTTCTCTTCTTTTTCTTTCTTGAACACGCTTTCTCCTTGTTCTCTTTTTCTTCTGGTACAATGGGGGCACTGCACTTCTCTTCTACATCCACTAGCTCCTCTTCTAGCTTTTTGTTCTTCTTTTTCTTGGGTTCTTCAGCATCATTGTTGCTGCTATGAACTGGACTGAGCTCCTCAGCGGGGCTTGATGTTTCAGTAGTCTCCGCTTTGACAGAAGATGCTGAACCTTCAGAGCCACGAGCCTTCTTCAGCTGTGCCATGCGCTGCGCAAAATACTCCTGCATGCTCAGAGAACTTGTCACAGTCTTGGTTATTGACTCAGTATCAAGTTCAGAAGAAGCCTTAGTCCCACTTTCCTCTGATTCAGATGGAGACTCGCTCCTGCTCCTCCCCTACACCACAAAGACACAAATAAAAAGAGAGTTATTTAGAGAATCTGTACATCTAGACCTGGTACACCATTTTGAACAAAGGAGCTTAAGTGATTGTCAATCATCAGACTATGATTACTCCAAAGATGTAAAGTGAGTGAAAAACCCAAAGAAGGATGTTGAAGCAACAATAGGTGTTAGAACCTTAAAATAAGCACAGTTAACAAAAGAGTCGCTTTTTTTTTTTTTATTGTTCCTGACATCCAGCTGGGCTTGTTCGCAGTCAGCTCCAAGCTGTCGTCCCTCTGTAACAGCTCCATATTTAGTGGTGAGGAGCTGCTATAGAGATACAACTTGTAGCTGAACTGTGACTGTCAAATCAAAATGAAACCAGATCTGCTGTTTGTGTTGGCTTACCACCAGAGCAAGAAAAGAGAAGAAAACCAGGGCTGGCAATCAACCTAATCTAACACGTGAACTTTCTTAGGAAAGTCATCTCTCATTCCACAGAAATGTTTCAGAAGTTTAAATTTGACTTTATTCTCCTAAGAAGAGGGCATGTGCATCAAAAGAGAAGCTACTTAGTTTAACTTAACAAAATAATATAATTCAGAGTATTATAAAAGTGTGGTTTCTCTGAATAAAGTTGCAAAACACTTTTACAACCTAGACTGGGAAAAACTATGCTTTGTTTCATGCAAAAGGTCAGGCGCCTCATGCATAAAAGAGTGTGCAGTTTTCACACTAAAACTTGGCGTACGGAAAAATTTAGCAAAGTGGGGCGCACAAAAAAATTCGAATGTATAAAGCCGTGCGCATGCAGGTGGCAGCGCACCTTTCCTTTATACATCAAAATTTGCTGGAAATAGAGCTCAGCTGCTGGTCTGCTCTGCCGCCTCCATAAATACATATGTAAATTAGTATGAATACCCGGAAGTCTGCCACCACTTGAAGCAATAACCATGGCAACATCCTTGTTTGTAGCAGTATAAGCATTTATAATAATAATAATAATTATTATTATTATATATATTATTTCAAAGGTGCTTTCAGGGAACATAAGGTAACCTCACAAAAATAAAAATAATACATTTTAAAGAAAGAAAAAAATACAAATAATAATAAAAAAAGAAAATTAAGAGATCATGCAAATGCCTGTTTGAACAGCAGAGCGTTCAGCCGGGATTTAAAGCCAGACAGAGAGTCAGAGAGTCCTTTGAGTGGGTAAAATGGACGTTTATCATAAATAGTGGAATCATGTGCATAAGTTGCACATTTACAGAATAGAGATGCTTTCTGTCCGGAAAGGTACATTCACAAAGCTGGCAGCTCCACTGAAGGATGACTGCAGCTGGACTGGTCCCGGTACCTACTAGTGAGGTTTTCGCATCCTTTTATTTTTGCTTTCTTTATTTTGTGTGTCTGTGTTAGCTTATTGTCTGAGGATAAATGTGGTTTAGTTTCATTCTTTACTTTAAACAATAAAATATTAAAATCATGAAAAAAAACAAAACATAGGTTCGATGCTTCTTGGTCTAAATAACACTGAATGTAGTCAGATTGTAGTGTATTTAGGTGAGTTTTGACGCTTTGCAGTTTGATATTGTCCACAGAAAAAGTTTCGTGGCTGCCGCACATTTTCACGCCAGCGAAAAAGTGTACGTATATTTACGCAAACTTTGGCGCAGAGTTAAATTTTATACATGCGGACTTGTGCATAAAATATGGCACTGCACATTTTTTGTGCGCACACACGCTTTATGCATGAGGCCCTTGGACTCTTACTGAGAAAGGATTGCTTACTGGAGGCATGGACTCTGTTAAAGTTTTAAATAATTGGCTCTGATTTTATCCAATCACTAACGTTCGGCTGTTTGTAATGTGCCAGCTTACCAGAAATTGTGTGTGCTGTAAACAATCCCACAGCATCTTTGCCAGCAATAAAAGGCCTTATAAATTAATTTTGTTCAAACTTTAATTGATCGATATTTAGAAGTGTGACCAATACAGACTGAATACCTCTGTTCCCTTTGTCCTCTGCCACTGCCAAGCTACAACTTTATAGGCTGCCTACAATTCCAAAACAGGACAGGACAAACTGGAGAAATCAAGGTCATTGGGAGAAATTCCAGAAGGCGCACTGAGGGGACATATGAATCCAGTAATATTTCATAGGAAAACAATGGCCAGGCCATTTCCAACCTTTACTTTCCACAATCGCTTTGCGTTGACAGAGTAGAGGGACCATTCTTAGTCATCTTAACTTTTAACTTGTGAATATGAAATCAACAGCTTCATGCTAACTTATTGGTATGAATTTGTGGGGTCGCAATTCAGTTTGAGGATAAACTGAATTGCAACCCCACATTTATGGTTATGTACTTTATGACCATAAATGTCTGTGTTAAAGGGATCGATGATTGTTGCATTTATTTCAGATGTAAAAAGCAGCACAGCAAAAATTCTGTAAGCTGTTTATTTTTTATGAATTTATACATACATGGCATGCAATGATCTTCTGTTCTATATTTAGGAGAAAACTCAGTCTGATTATAAATCCTCGCTGCAGCCTTTAGGTTTGGCATTAAACGGGGCCTATTTTAAAACTGTTAGGCACAACGTGGTCCAGATTCTACCTCCACAGCATGTACAATTTGTCACCTCGCCCCTATGACCCATTTGTCTTCATTTTCCTAATGGCCTACTCAATGCATAATGATTTGTCGTGAAGAATACAGAAGCTCCTCTGGAGAGTCGCACTAAACAATGCAGACGCTGCTAAGACGGTGAAGTGGATGACATTTTTCACACCACACAGATTAACTGAAAACACTGAGTTGTATGCTATCATGTCATTGTTTGGCCTTAAAGCTTTTATGTTCAATTACAGTTTGAGATAGACAGGATGGCTCAAGTTGTCCAAATCTACATTCAAATGCAGAGCCAAGTTGAGAGATGTACATGAAGCTTTCTTGTTAAGTCCCTTCATCAAAAATTTTTATGTAATGAAGATAAAAATACTGATCTGTTTGGCCAGAATGATTCTCAAATAAATTCAAACATGACCAAGAAAGCTTATAAGTATCAACAAGATTAATGGTTCCAATAACATCTGTGCAGACCTTAAAAACAGAAAAAAGTGGTTTCCAATGTAGGTGAACCCAACACGGAAGCTAAAGAAAGTTTTCCACCATCTAGGACCTTGTCCAGATATAACCACAACTTCTAACAAGGGGAATATAAAGCCCTTCAGGTGAGGTGCCATTAAACAAAACTTTCCAGCTTCCCACTAAAAATCTATACTCCCAGTTACTGCACAATGGCGTCCTCTCTGCTTGGGAGAGTGAAGATGAGGCTTAGAGCTGACAGCGCCAAACAGCATGTAACTGGGATTTGGGAAGATGGCTGGGGGCCACTTTAGAGCTGCCTGTGAAATTACTCTCAGGAGAGGGACAGGCTGAATGAGCAAAGGGAAGAAAGAGGGGAGAGTGACTGAGAGAAACATCATCATCAGGGAAAGGTGGCTTGAGCTTGGTGCGTGGTTCTTCCTTCACTGCCTGGGGATTCCATTAGACTCTGATATGACAGCAGGTAGAAGTGCTGTGCACAGACTGGACAAACACACACAGAGTGGATGTAAACATACTCATCCAGTCAGCATTACTGGCAGCCCTGGAGATTTTTTTAGCATGAACTATTGGGGGTGACAGGCTAATAGGAAGGTACTTGGCAGCAATGTTAGAGGGGTTTCTCCATTTTCAGTTGCGTCTTTCGCTCAAACTTGTTAGTCATATAATCCTTTGCAATGTCATAGTCTTGTATCCAGCAGACAGCAAGCATTGCCAGATTCATTTGTGTTTCAAGTTTGCATTTTTAAAACAAAAGTATCAAAAAGAGTACGGAAATTGCTGTTTGATGCGCTTCTGCTATGTAGTAACAATGCTTCTTGCCAACAGATCTTATACTGCTGGAAAGTAAAAATATTTCCCATTTCTCAAAATTTTTATTTGTGGTTTAAGCAGCAATAGTGAGTATGTGGGTTGCCCCCATTAAAAACTTCTCTGCCAAAGCCTTATTTAGGTATCAACTCCTGTTTAGTGCTGTTGAATGAATTGCATAATTGAGGTGTGAAGAATTAAAAAGAAATTTAACTACTTATTCATTTATTCATTGTATCTATGATGCATGGAAAAATCACAGTCCGCCAGAACTGCCTGGCAGCTCTTCCTCATCCTCGCACATTGGTTTGGGATTGCATGCCATTCTTCAACCAGCATTTACCACAAGTCCACTGATGTGGTTGTGCTGGGTACTTTGGCAGGAACAACATACCAAGGCTGATCCCACAAATGAGTCTTAGGTAAGAACTGCAAGCAGATCACTCCATCCTCTCAATTGCCAAATTGTGGAGGTAGTTTCTGATAAACCCCTTCCTGTGGGGAGCAAGTGTTGACATCTTGAAAGGCCAGTGTTCTGTCCCAAAGACATAGGATTCCCACTGGTTGCAGAATCTCATAATATCTCTACATTAAAACTGCCTCCAGTGATGACAAGTATAATTTTTCATCACCGAAGTTTTTTGGCATGGGCAGAAAGGATTTAGCAAGGTCTTTAGAGGTGCAATGCAACCAATATACTCTACTTAACCCACAATGTATTTTCCTAACAACTGTGGCACTATTTAAGGGGAATTATGCAGGCAAGTCACACACATACAGATACTATATATATTTTTTCCACATATCTGACCCACTACTTATTACTTAACCCAAGTACTGACTTTAATAGACAAATCAAATTTGGACAGCCCTACTGACCTATGGACAGCCTTTCAAAGTTGCAGTTACATTAATATATGTGGAAAAAAGCAGCCTATTAATTTGAAATCTGATGAACAACGGATAAGAAATTGACAAATTCTTAAATGAAAAAAAACTGCATAAAAGTACTTGAATAAAATTTTGTCATGCTTTATGTGAAATATGTTAATACTTAATGTAATACCTAAATAAATTATGCATATTTGACTGCGCAGATTATTCTCCAGCTGGAGCAGAGCATTTGGGGTGACAGAAAACATGACATAAGAGAGTAAAAATGCATATCATCATGGCTAAAGGTAAGAAGCGAAAAGAGAGTTTATACATCCTGAGTAAATGTATTCAAGAGGTCAACACTTTTCATAACTACAACCAAAAGGCTGGGTTTTGAACCTATGGGCATTAAAAATGTTTATAGACATAAACTCAATGAAATGAATGGCAAACTGCTGATGTTTGTTTTAATTCAACTGAATATGTAAGTTGAAAAATAATATGAAAACCTGATAACTTCATCAGTTCCTAGTGGGTTAAACCAAGTAAATAAAAAAATATTGAAAAAAATGTTCTTGATCTTTTAAAAAATATTAAAACATTTACACCATTAAAAAAAATCACAGCAATGGTTACTGTCTAGTCATTTCAAGCAAAATGGAGAGAAATTATCCCATCTTCATCTAAGGTAAAAAAAAAAATTAAATAAAGTGAAACTGACAACTTTAAACAAACAAGCAGCTAATTTGACTAAGCTATTGCAGAAAAAAACACTTGTGAATGCATTATGAGAATAGATATTTTCTTCATGTTCTATATTCTTTTGTGAAAATACACAATTTTAAATGTCTTATATTTTATTAACTTTGCAAAAATCTGTCCAGCTTCTTGCTAAATTTAGGAAGAATGGCAAAAATGGCAGAGTTGAGTAGCACAGGGTTGGAGAACACACCTCTTATCAAGCCGTGTGTACTTCTCCTCCCACATCATCTACTTCTCTCCACCCAGACGCAGAACCCCAGGAAAAGGATGCGCTCAATGCACTGTGTGCAGCTCTGAGATAAGGCTCCTTCAGCAGAGGAGCGGTCTGGCTGGCTATCGGGCCCTTCCTGATCCACTCACTCCCCTGGCGGGGGATAGGGTTGGGCAGGGAACACAGGGAGGGGTCCACAGAGGGTCCCGAAGAAAAGGAGAGGTTGGGAAGACATTCAACAGGACGCCTCCTTCAAGACACTCCAGTTCAATCTCTTCCCCGCTAATGTAACCAATGGAAAGCCAATGGCAAAACATGTGCCAAGGTGCCAAAATAGCACGGCCAATGTATTCAGAGGGGAAGTCAATCAAGACAGGAAAAATGAAGAAAAAGGTTCACTTCAGTGCATGAGAAACTTTTCTCTCCAGTGAGTCCTAGAATTAAAAAAATATATATCCTGGAATATTATTACATTTATTTGTAATAACCTGGGCTTTTTTTCTTTTGCAGAGGAAGCAATCCTACTTTACACTGATTGTGATCTAAAAAGAGCGCAAAAATCTAAGCCAGCATTTTTTTTTTGTACAATACAAGATCTGTTACCTTGTATGCCATTGATCTAAATATTATGACAGCAAAAAGAGTGCAATATAACCGAGTAAAGATGCATAATATCACCTGGCATTTAAAATACAAAGCTGAGCAAGAATGCTTTGAAATGAAGACGGGTATTGAAATTTTAAAGTATTTTAGACTAAATACAGTTTTTACCAAAAGAGCTTAATTGGCACCAAGATAGATCAATGTTCCGACAATACAAAAATAAATTAAATATTTGTGGGTAACCTTCCATTGCTTTTACACTGAGGTAAAATGCTGGTTCTTCAGTGGTTTTACTAAATTCAAACTGTTTTACATTGCCAGTTTCACACAAGTTTTAAAATGCAGTAATGGGGCTTTTGAAAAAAACTATTTTTGTTCTGAACATGAAGCCTCAAATAAAGAATAGGACTGATTTTTAACAATATATAACAAAATCAGCTTGTGCTATGTACATATCAGAACATAGTGATATGACTAATCTATTTCAAGAGTCGTGAACCTGCTTTTCTGGTGCCAATATAATATTTAGTCAGCTGGACAGTCTTACAGCAGTAGATTTTCACACTGGACGCTAGTGATGTTGTTCAAAATGCTGAAGATCACAGATGATAGAATAAATGAGAAAAAATAACATAGGCATATATGGCAACTGATTGTCATAAGATTTTCTATGGTGCAGCCCTAACAATAACTTCCAAATACAAACAAAACCATATTTGTGACATTCAGAAAAAAAGAGGTCAGATCAGTGGCAATTAATTGTCAACAAGATGGAAACAGTGCAGCATAACTTATACTAATATTTAAGTCATCTGTCAAAAATCCCTGTATTTTTCTTAAACATTACATTTTTCTTATACATCACAGGGTTAGGAAAAAATTGCAAAGTCAGTTTTTAGCAATATGTCTATGCCTTAAAAAGACATATTTTGTACCTTTCTAAGATAAAAATTACTATCTATGTTTACTTTGCACATGGGAAAAACATTTTCCAGTTCAAAAAGCTGAACATTTAAGGAAAAAAGGCAATTAAGCATATTTTTGACAAGATGTTACAAAAAAATAATAAATCAAGGACAACACACACATCAGCAGCTTACAAGGCGGGACAAAAACTCTGTCCCAAACAACAACCCAGCTTTGCCTGATTGGTGGCTAATATTGTAAGATGTAGGTGGTGCCTGTCAATACTTTCAAGCTTATTCTATGCAGGCAAGGAAAGTTTATTTGTACAGCACATTTCAGCAACAAGGCAATTTAAGTTCTTTACATATACAGAAGCATCAGCGCTTTTAATAAAGACTAAGGCTAAAGTCTGTAGTGTCTTGATCTACATCAAAAATATATATCCAATGAAAGAAACCAAAAGAAATGTAACTTACAGGATGCAAACTTTTTGCATTCATTAGTTCTCATCTCGATTCTTTCCATTTGTTCAAGTCTAACTAAATACTTTTAGGAGGCCAAAACGCTGAATTAATGTTTGCAAACAAATTTAACAATAGAATGAGATGTAAGACAGAATAGTTAGCTGCAGTCTAATTCAACAGCAAGTAATATATGAAACATGTAGGGGGAAAGATTAAAAGGTGACTCCGCAAAAGGGAGCAGCTTGCATTTACTTGTGTTATTTTGTACTATAACACAAGATTCGAGAGCAAGTTTACTTGTATTAAAGTTCCTTCAATCTGAAACACGTAAATTTAACCAAAAACCATTTCAACAACTCACCTTTTTAATCTTGTTAATTAAACTTTGATTGTGCAGCACATGGCCTTTTATCTCCTGAAAAACTGCCTCTTTGCATTGCTTGCTATTTTTTTTTTTTTCAATTATTTCTCACCGATATTGGCTGGGTGGGTAATTGCATGAGAGTTGCCCTCATTGTCCTGCCACAATAATAAATTTGGTGATACTCGAGGTCTATGGATCAGGGCCTGATTAGCCAGCTGTCTCTCCCTGATGAGCGCAGAAGTCCGGCAGCCCATCGTTCATCAACATGACGTGGGTGGACAGAAAAACAGGTGGAAGCCTTAATCCAAATAAGTGAATGCCTCAGTTCAACACGCAAGTCTACACCTTTAAACTAATTCCAATCTTTTTTTCTCCTTTCTTTGTAAATTAGGTTTACCAATCGCAAATTTAACGGAAACAAATTAAGCACATAAGCCCACTATATACCGCACATCATAAACTTTGCTAAAAGCAGACACTGTGTGGAGTTTAAACATAAATATGGGTTAAAAAATTGCATTTTGTTCCCACTGCGGGAACGTTAATCATAAATAACAAATGAAGACAACATTATGCATGCAGCTTGTTCAACACTGCAAACACTCGCCGACAATAGGCCTTCATGAACACCGGGGTTCCTCACTCCGACCCCAGGGAGGGAAGAGGCTGTGATTATTTCTCTCAGCTGTGATTCATTAGATTTAGGAGTCAGTGATTAAACGGTGGTCTGACTGTAAACAGCCAAGAGGGTCTGAAATTGTCTGGGCGGTTAGCTTCACTAGGAGGTAATTATCCAGATCTCATATTGTAGCTTAGGCCTGTAACTATGGGACAGACACCTCGTTTTTTTTTTTTTGTTTGTTTGTTTGAGTACAGCACTAATCTCTAAGTGTCAGCGAGCTGGCACTGCCAGCTGGGAGCAGTCCACAGAACTGCCACAGAGGTAAATGGCAACTGTGTGCGGCGCTTATTTTACAGGAGGAGGGATTGTTCTTGGTGGCCTTGGTATTTTCAGCGGTAAAAGTAAAAGGGTCTGTCAACAAACATGATCAAGACTGGGATCGGTTTTGGCCTCGGCAATTAGATGCTATCTGTGAACGAACAGCCCGCAATAAGTGCAGCTGCCTGTATGAGCGCATTCAAATAGCAGCCACCACACTGCAGCGACGCACGTTTACACTGTTAGGCCCTTTCATCAGATCAGCATTGTTGTCTAAAGGGATAAAATTAGCCTTTCTTTTTTCTTCATATCTAAAAATATTTTCTTAATGGAATGAACAAAGTATAATTAAAAAAAATGTCTCACATTTTTGAGAAATGTTAAGATCTATTGTTTTCCATTATCTAAGTCTGGAAAATAGTTTATTTTCATCAACAAAAAAAAAAGACATGGGTCACTTTTCCTACCAAAAAAAAAAGAAACCAGCACCAATCTTAATAACTGACTAGTGTCAATTATTAAAATTGATTCATTTGTTAGAGGGATGAAGGGTTGACATAAATTTAAATTAGAATGCTTAATTAAATATTAATACTTTGTGTTGAGACTATCAGCAAAAATGTCAGCCTAAAATATGTGTCCATCAGTTTTGAACACCTTTGCTGAATTTTGGTAGGGAACAAACTTATTATGGGGCTTATCACTCATGATGAGTGCCACACATATTTAATAAGTGTGGCACAGATTGGATAACACCAGTTTAGATAGTGACATTATTTTTCAAAGGGCCTAATTCTGAATATTTGGCTTTTACTATATAAGATATACAGATGACTTGGAGAAGGTTTAGCATTTATAAGCTAATTCTTCAGCCAACAACATCTTTCAGACTGTGCATGACTGACTGGAGTCTTGGGTGTGTTTTCACCATGTGTTCATTGTTCATGTTTATTATTGTTGGATACAGTCTGGAATAAATACGAAATGATCTAATTTAACCTCCCTATCAAACAAATACAATGAACTCCATGTTATAAACTTGACAATTAGACACACATTTTTTTAGACTGATCTTAAAACTACTTTCCAGAAAATGACACTTTCTTAACATTCTGTCATTTCTAATTATCAAAAACATTTCACATGCCTCAATTGCCACCTTTGTCACCTGGGGTATGGTTGGAGACAATTTATGTAGCAAAAATTTGATTTTGCTTCTGCACTGTCAGCAAACTTCCACAGCTTTACTCCTCCCATCGGCTCCCTGGCGCCTTCTGTGACGCGTCTGCCAAATGCTCAACCCGTGTCGCCCCTGCTCCATATTCCTTAACACAGCGGTATCGGGGGAGCCCATGCCGACGGGCTATCCTTCATGTGGACGACGCGTGGGCAGCCAACGCTTGCAACAGGTGCCACCCGATGAGGCCTGATCCCCCCGTTCTTTGTGCCTGATCAAGAGTGGGAGTGGGAGAGGCCGCAGGGGTCACGCTGACCCGAGAGCAGGGCGCAGCATACCCACTGTCTGACTGGAGGTTCAAACGTCAAAACAAGGCTGGTACCAATTTAAGCTGAACCATTTTTCTTTTCTGACACCAAGGGAGTAGAGAAATAATAAATGGGTGAATGTTGGAGCACCTCTAACGTTTTGCTGAAGTCAAACAGAATTAGCAATCACCATAAGACTAAAACTGTGGATGCGCCCTTACTGAATCAAATTAAAATAAAAATGAGTGATGGTTAATTAAGACTAGTGCATAATTGGAGTTATTTGAAATGTGGAAAATAAAGATTTTCTTCATTTTCTTTTAAATATTAAATTAAAATCACAATTACAAAAGCAGGTAATTTGAATGAAAAGACTAAAAGCTTTTATTTTTTGACTCCTCCTTCCAAAAAAACAAAAAAAAGAATGAAATGTAGGTGAAAAAAATAAAACTCCAGCTTGTTTCCACCTTTCAACTGAGCTGGCGCCTATAAAAAATGACTAACTTTTGTTGATGTATGAATCGGCGGGGAGTCTATTTATCAGCGGGCCCTCTGCGGTCGCCCGCTTGGGTCCCTCAAGCCACAAGCCGCGTCGCTCCCCTTTGACTGATTAATTAGCCAATCAGAGGACATTTTTCACTGGGCGGCAGAATGGTTTATTTCAGCTAATGCCGGGCTTTCGAGCCGAGGCCCGTTGGAGCCTCGTCGGCTCTTTCGGACTGCCTGAGTGGCTGGGCAGAGGGGCGAGGGAGATAAATCAAGCTGCGCTGGCCCTCCATGTGGCTCCCCTAACTAAACCCCCTGAGGAGGGCACGAGGAGCAGGGGTGGTGGAGAAAGGGGGAAGGAGGAGAGCAGGACAGCCAGGGGCACTGCTCGCCCGCCGATAAGCGCGGGGAGCACGGGGATGCCAATGTCCCTGCATTTAAAAATGGCCGGGGCTTTTTGATATCTCGGCAGTGAGAGCCTGTCATTTGTCATGTGGTGAGTAATTGTGTTGAGGAGCTCAAGAGGAGGCAGGAGACGGAAGAGGTTCGTGTGTATAGGATAGATGATGGATAACAGATAGCCAGATAGATGGACAGGTGCTATACCCCAACACACATCGTAAATAATGGCTGCAACCTTACATTTTTAGGTGGCTAGACAATAAAAAGAGAAGCTGTGGGTGAAGTAGTGGCCTGCAATTTATCTTGCTAAGTTAGTCACTTGCACATGGCAAATAGCTTTCCCCCAGTAAAACAAAGCTGAATGTCTACAATAAATAAGTATGATAAACATACTTAAAATCTCATTTTTGGGGGGAAAGTAACTCTTCCATTTTGCAGTGCAATGCAAAAGTATTCACACCCCCTTTTTTATTTTACATTTCGTTTTACACTAGATTATAACCACAAATTCCAATGTATATCATTGGATTTTTATGTGATCAACCTAATTGATGTAATATTCTGAAGTGAAAGGAAGACGATAAATGACATATTTTTTTAAATAATAAAAATCACATTTTGGTCTTTTGGAGTGTGTCTCCAACAGCTTTGTAAACTACAGACTTGTATTTCAAACTTAGGGAGACTGTATGAAAATATATTTTTAGCTCTTCTTTGAAATCTTGACCGAGATTCAAGCTAAAACATTAAACCTATTCTGGTCATAGTCTCATTTGACCAGAGTAGCGCTGAAACAATTTATCAAATTAATAATTATTGAAATAATTGTCAGCTAATTTTGTAAACAAATAATTGTTAACTGGAATATATAATCTAAAAACATGTTTTCTTTCTTTCACTGTCCTCTTAAAAGATTTGCAGATCTTCTACAGTTGTCATGGGTTTCCTTGATTATTGTCTGTTTAGGATTCTTGGTAGGTTATAAGTTGTGCCACACTATTTTTGGGATGACTGTTTGGACTATGTTCCAAAAAGATGTTCAAAGTTTGAGACATAGCTCCAAAACTTTACCTCTCACATGTTTGGTGTCAGGGGTAATTCTTAAACCAGTCAGTCAAAGTGTATTTAGTTGAATGGCTCAAAGGTTAATTATTAATTTCAGATAGTAATTCAGGTGTGGTGTAATGTCATAATTGTTGAGCAACAGCAACTATGTATTAAAAACAAATAAAAATATTTGCATGCTCTCATATCCAGAGTTGCCTTTGATGAATAGAAACCTGTGTGTTGAGTGTGTGGGTGCACTTGTCTGTTTCATGGAGCGTTGCGCACAGCGATAAGGGACGAGCAGGAAACATCACTGTGGAGGAAGGAAAACACCCGCTGTGGGGGGACTGGTGGAAGGGATGCTGGAGAGACAGCCGTGGGTGGTGGTTGAAGAGCTGGAAAATTCATGAGTGGGAAAGAGGGCAAGCCTGGAGAAGTCCATGAAGCTTCAGACGAGCTTAATCAAGATGGACATTTGTGTAATACCGTAATCAAACACACCAAAACTCCCATATCTGTATCGGTATAATGTTTTGGATCTGTGAAATTATTCAATATAGACACTGTGTAACATGTCAAATGACTGATATAAGATGAGTGTGAGACAAAGGTCCATTCCAGTGTCACAGACAGATTCATAGAATATCAGGCAAAACGCCTAAATCCTGATTGGTCAATCACAGTTCTTATTTATTCCCTGCAACCTCAGATGTTGCTGGGCTTTAACACAGGGCTCGTGGGAAACCATTGTAATTGTTGCTGGTGCTTTCAATGTAGTCAATGGTGTCCCACCTGGCTGAAAAATAAGAACCCATAACCAAACGATTAGGGAAAAAATGATGGTGTGTATTGCTTGCATTTCCAATGTTAATCAGCCAGGGAGCATCTCCTATTGTCATGTTATGGCAGAGCACCTGCAGGGGAATAGAGGAAGGGTTTTTGTGTACAATTTATGGATTTTCAAGATGCCAATTTCTTCAAGCCAAGTGCTTGAAATAAACAAAGGAATCCAGCAAAAGGCTTTTTTGTGTATTGCTGTCCAAAAGGTAGATATTTTACCATCTGACTGGCTTTCTGTACTGGGTCGATTAAACTTGGGGAAGCAAAACTGGTTTGCAACATGAAAATATATTAATTCATTACAACACAATGGGTGAAAATGCTTATTTCACCATAAAATACAAATGTAAAAGTGGTGCAATAATTGTTAGTTGTAATTCCTCTGGCTGCAGAGCAAAGTTTTATCTTGTGTGTTTTCTCATTATAAAGCTATGTGTTTAAAACTATTTCATCCAAAGAGACAGATATTGGTAATTTATTGGTATAAAGGTATATGAACATGTTAAAGTTATGATTCCAAATGGTCTATATATCTGTTTTACGGTTTAAAATTAATTTTATGAAATCCTAAGGAAAGTGACAAAGTTATTCAAGTTTCCTCTGGCTGTATAGAGCAGGGGTCTCCGACTTGCAGCTTTGGAGCAGCAAATGGCTTTTTTGACCTTCCACAATAGCTCTTAGTAAGATGAGTAAAAATAAATAAAAAATAGTTAATATTTTAAATATAATAAATGCAGGTTTTAGCAGTTTCTGTAATAGAATAATTGCTTCTCTCCGCACAGAGGAGGGGGGGATGAAGAATTGCAGTTAAAGTCTGCATCAAACACTGTGGCTGTCCTGACAAGTGATAGATGGAGGAAGCAATTAAAACTGGGTTACTGGTTTAGGGTGTGGAATCCATACATGACAGAATATTTTAAGTTAGAATATAAAAAGACAATCTGGATTATCTTTAGTGACAAAATAATTATCACCAAAACAAGGAGAAACACTTAAAATATGTGTGTGTGAATGAACCTACATGTTTTACCTTTTAATGACCTTTTACTAATACATAAATGTTTTAGCAATCTAATGTATCATGGTCCATCTGTAAATTAGGCAATGTGAACTTATGAAAGCAAATATAGGCCTAAAATGTATCATAACTCCTGCAAGTTATGTACAAACAGGAAGATTTCATGCATTTTTTGTTTTTATTTACAAAGGTAAATAAAATGCAAGCTGGACCCACCTGAGCCTGTAAGTTTCAAAACTATTAGACTATTACCGTAGCGTCAAATGGCAAAGTGACATCTGAAGGGGCCAACCACTGATGGCAAGAGCAAAATAGAGCTTTTTTGTAAGCATCATCACTTTAGATTTTTGCAAACCTCAACACAATTTGGGTTTTTACTTTAATAAAACCTTCTGGCAGGCAGAACCACCTGATGTGATGGTCTGAGACAGAAGTAAAAAAAGGGGAAAGTGTGAAGGAGGGGACGAAGAGGTAAGAGTGAAAATCTCTTAACTGGATTTAAGGGCTCTTGCCACCATCAGTGGCCCTTTGGCAGCGTTAAAGCTGTTCACTGCGACATGGCTAATCTTCAGCCAGAGGCAGCTTGGGAGCTGGGCCCTGCAAAACCTCAGGGATCACACTGTCCCAGAGTAAATGTTGAGGACATCAGAACTGATGGTCACCAGCAATTACTGAGACTGATAAGCCTGAGCCACCTGGCTAGAGGTATGCTGTCTTCCTCCTGAGTCCTGACTTTGATTAGGCTCAGAAAGATCATGGATCAGCCTGCTCAATTCAGATGACAAGTTTTTTTCAGCATAAGCAAAGTAATTAATTAGGAATATTAACTGAGAAGACTTTGAGAAATGCTCAATGATATTTGAAGGAAGAAATCCTCAGATGTCAGTCAAAAATTAAAAGATTTTTCTTACTCACACAACAAAGTTCAATGCATTACCTGTTCTTGGTCTTGGGTAGACTTGGTCCTCTTCCCAAAGATGCAGTTAAGGTCTGTTTCACTACGGGAAGATAAGTCCTTGCCTAAAATAAAACAAGAAAGTAAAACATTTAACAGTTTATTGGACTCAACCTCAGCATTTATTAGCAAAGTTTATTTGATATATCAAAAACAAATCAACAGATTAAAAAGACTAAAGAACATATGACACATTTTATGTGTGTGTGCTTAAAATGTGGTAGCTGGATAAAGAAAAGAGGAGTTGTGCACGGTCCACTTATGCAGCAGGGATAAAACAGCAAAGAAAAATAAACTGACGACAAGGTCCGCCAAGTCTCCGGATTCCCGTTCTCAAGACTGGGCCTCAAAGGCTCCTGAAGCATGCAGTCGTCTGTCTCGAGCCTGGGTCCTGTTCAAACAGCTGCATCCTCTTCCTTCAGCGGGACTCTGATAACATTTGGTTATTTATTGCTTTTAAGACCCTATCTCCCTGCTTTTGACTTTGAAAGTCACAGCACAGGGCACACTTAAGAGGTAAAAACCAAGAAAGTATGCTGAAAACTAAAACAAATGGGATGGAGGTCATTTGGTGTTTGTCACCTACTGGACTTGGGTCAGACGTAAAAATTATACTGGATTTGATTTTCTCACTGCTTGGAAAAGGGAGCACACGTATACATTTCCTGGTTTTCAGGTGAATGGGCAAAGAGTTGTTTAAAATGGTGGAAATCATCAGATCAAATAACTGGTCAAACAAGATTTACAATGCACTAACTGATATGCAAATCTGACATCAAATTACTGAGTGCCAAAACTAAAGTAAACAGTCCCATTTTCTGACAAAGCTCTTAGTTTCGTTGTACTAAACTTATAACTTTAGTATAATTTGGTTTTAACTATTTCTCTGTTGCAAGCATGCTTCTTGTTGCAAAGAAAGTTAATTTTTTTGCAAGTGATCTCACATCTGTAAGGAAAATGCATCAACAGAGTTGATTATCTGGCCACAGTAAACTATCCAGTTTTTCCTGCCAACAGCTTAGTCAGCAACTGTTTGCAATGTGGTGGTGTTTATTGGCTTGGATTATTAAAGTTTAAAGAAAGAAGACTCATTGGCAATTAACAATTCATTTATATAACAAACAGGGGCCTTAGTAGTACCCCATACAACCACAACAGCCTCCTCATTATGTTGGTAACCAACTTGGTCACACTATACTGTGGGATGGAATCCTATTCTCTGTTCAACCCAGCCAATTCAGTGGGGTCAGGATTGTTGGCAGTTTCAGCCTCTCTACTTCCAAACTCTGTATTTATTTGCATTGACATCTTTGTCTGGTCGCAAAGAGTGGAGATGTGGGATGGACACTAGCTGCTGAATCTCATCTTGAGATCTCTGCACTGCCAACGATGATGGCAAACCCTGTTTTTCCAGTCAGGAAGATGATGTTTGCTATTTGCAGAAAAAGACTTGGCAGGTTTTTCATGTGGGCAACCCACATACTAAACTTAACATACTGTTCAACCCACAAATTTATTTTCCTTGCAATGTGGTGTAATTTAAATGGAAATAAACAGACTTTCACAAAGCATAATATGTATTGCCAAGTATCTCTACAATAAAAAAAACAGAATTAATTTTTTGTGTGATTTTTAATTGGTCAAGATCTGTTAAAAACAACAAAAAATGATACTCTTTAAAAACCCAAAAGCAGCAATGAAGCCACCACACAGAGAGGGGGGATGAAGAACTGTAGTTAAATTCTGCATCAACCACCCTGGCTGTCCTGACAAGTGATAGATGGAGGCAGCAATTAAAACTGGGTTACTGGTTTATGCTGTGGAGCCTGGACCAAAGCAGTGGAGATTTCGGTGCCTTTCCCCGAAAACAAAGGCCATCAATCCTCAGTGTTGGCAAAGAGCGAACCAGCATAAACGAGATATCAATAGAAAAAATAGGCAGGACAGTAAACAGAGAGCCTGAACTGAGAGGAAGAGGAAGGAAGGTTCCTGCTTCTTAAGCTACAACATTTTAACTGAAAGTTAGAAACTAACAAGTCATGATACAACATGAATTTATAGCATCATCTACTAAACTGGTTGACCTCTTTTACAATTAAAAACTATCAGAGTATTACCTGACCTTACCAGCCACTCATATAACAAGCTTAACAACAGTAAATCTATTAGCAAGCCTTTACTTGGCAACAACCTCACAAAAAGGGGAGTTGGCGTTGGAGAAGTCTGTAGAAGCATGCAAAGAGGCGTGGCGGATTACATGTTACCCTGCAGCTCTGTTTAGGTGATTACAAATTGCTACTGGCAACTATAGTGGCAGTCCACCTCCACTTAGGGAGAAAATTAAAAGAAAAAAAGGTTTTTTGGAGTTTTTTCTTTACTCTGGCTGACGCTTAGGGGAACACAAATACACAAATATAACCTTTTATTAACTCAACACATATGCCCAAAGATGCAAACACTCAAATTTCCAATCTAATCTTTGAGACTTTGTTGTTGCTTGGAAAGAATTCAGCCCTTCCTGAGAAGGGACAGCATATAACAGTCACATTGTAAATGACAGTTAAATTATTAAGACTGGTGCCAAATCTGTCAACGCCTTAAATGGCTGATTGGCAGTGTAAACATTCCTGCATGCAGTACCTCCTAATCTGTTCCTTCTTAGAGTCATCACTAAAAAAGAACAAAAGCACTTCTCCAAAACTAGATGTCAAAAACATTGATAGAAAAAAAATGGAGATTGGGTTACCTCATGCATAAGAAATTATTTGATGGCACAAAGCAGTCAGTGTTACGGCCCTTGCAAAGATGGAAAACCAGGGATCAAGCCCCCTTTCGTGTTTCCTTGTGAGCACTACCCAACTTCAGTTTATTTGTCAGTTTTTCTACATAAAGCAGGTTACTTAAATACAAATCTCTAATGGTGAACAAAACAGAAAAATTTGCCCTTCAATTTCTGCTCACAACCTCAACACTTTCCTCGTTATTTGCCATCACAACAATGTCTGCTCTACTCTCTGAGAGCTTCAGTGTCTTAGTCACCAAAGTTTGTGTTGGATGCGAACATCAATGAGTAAAGGGTTCAGTGCAACTTGGCCAATAAGGCAGGAAACTTGCAACTGTACATGCTGTACTTACTCGCCTGCTTTCATAGATATGTGAATTTGGGTGACATCCAAATCTTAATCCATGTGGTCTATGATCTGACATCAGTTGTCTTTGAAGTTATAGCAACTTCAATTATTCTGGGAGAGCTTTCCATAAGTTTTAGGAATGTGTTTAAAGAGATTTTTTTTTTACCAGAATCTCTTGTGCGAGCAAAGACTAAAGAGCCTGGCTAAAAGGCAACATTCTAATCATTGAAAACTTCAATTCATCAGGCTGAGGTCAGGTCTGTGCAAGCAGCAACTTCTATTCCCCTCTTTTGTAACCTGGTCTATCATTTTGTGGCCAATTTGTTGACATTGTCATTTGCTCCCACTTTATAAAAATGGAACTATGAGTGCAAAATGAAATTTTAAATGGCAAAAAACTGCACTACTGGTATTAATGCCCAGGTGGCATCCTATTATACAATGCAGGACATTACTGAGATCCTGAAACCAACCCATTATTTACAAATGTTTGTAAAACAATCTACATGCCTGGTGCTTGATTCATACAACTGTAGTCACGGATGTGGTTGGAATACCTGAATTCAAAAATGAATAAGCAAACTATTCTGGGAACATTGAGTGTAATAATAGCCAACCAAATATTGCAACTGTACTAGAACTGCTATAATTGTATTTCAATATTGTGCACCTCTACATTTTAATAAATTTTATAATTTTAATCCAAAGTTTGTATTTTTTCCATGTCTGGCTTAAACCCAAGATAAAAAAAGATAAAAAGAAAACTGTGAAAGTTGGCTGTTCAACTAAATAATTTCACATCTAAACAAGCTCTCCAGTGTGTACTCTATTGTACTATTGGTACACTATTGGTACTGTAGCAAAAAAAAACTGTAGCATTTTTTTTTACTACAGTTAAAAAACATACATCAAACAACAGGTCTTAAATTTTAAGTGTCCCCAATATTTTTATATAGGTGAATAAAAAATACTGAAATCGTGTAACATGAATCTGCTTAGTTCACATAAAAATGATTGAGCAATTATGTAATATAAAGTGTGACAGGCCAAGTCTTTAAATTTGTTGGAATAACATTTTCCAATCATCCCAGTTGGCCCTGAAAGCAAATATCCAAAAATGAATAGTGAGTGGACATGCAGAAGCAGAACAATGTATGCATTATGCTGCATGAATGATAATTAGAAATATTAATTGGAGCTGCCATGAATGCACCTGTAGTTGGCAAACAGAAACATACTCACCCCAAGTCACATTAGGTAATGATACAATTGCGTGAGTCAGAATTAGCTTAACCTGACTAAAACTTGGCAATTAAAAAATGGCAGCAGAATATAAATGTTGGAAGAAATTAAAGAAACAAACACATAGAAACAGTCAGATCGTCATGCTCAAGTGTGCACCTTTTTCTGACTCGCTTCACATTCGCAACATAAAAACAAGCTGCGAGTGGGGGAGAGACAGGGGCCAGGTCCTATCAGGCAGGGTCATCTAATGGGTCAGAGGAGTTCTGTTTCTGCTGGGGGGGAGTAAATGCAGATACCAGATGCTCCAAACAGGAAACAGGAAGTTGCTTTTGAATGACGTAAAATATTAAAGGTTCTTCCAGGTGAAGCAAAAACTGAGATGTTTGTTTTGTCAAGTGTTCAGATCTGATGAGGCAGATTTGAACTCAGTGACTCGCTATTATATATACTATATATACTGTATACAATTAAAAACATTTTAATTAGCGCAAGCAAGTAAGTCCAAAGACAAAAAAAAAAAAAAAAAATGTTATATTTTTTTCGTTTTAGGATGGCAGATTACTGATGTAACTCTAAATGCCCCCATTCAAAGTGTAAAGTGTATGCTGGACTCCAGGTCATTATTTACCATGCAAATTCTACTAATCAATCATGTAATCAGGGTACTATGCAGTTTAATATGATAGTTTTCTGCTTTACCTTCCAGTGGTTCTGAACACACATCGTTCTGCGAGTCTATCAGTGTACCGACCTTGACCAGCAAATCTTAACTTCCTGACGTGTAAAGGGTAATGAAAGGAGTGGGAAGGCCTATAAATAACCTCCCAAAGCACTCACTGGGTCAACTGACCCAGCAGATACCGACCGGACTCTGATCAGCGTCTGTGGTCTGAGACGACAGCATAAGTTTTAATAAGAGGTCAAGTGTACACTGCAGGGGGGCTGTGGCAGAAAACCGTGAAAGCAGCAGCACCATTTCACTCTCATTCTGAATCAGCTACTGGTATGAAGTCTTGCTTTAAATATGTAGAAAGGAATGTCAGAGTGTGGCTTTCAGGTACAGATTGGTTAAGACGAGTTAAAACTGTTTACAGTCGAAAAACACAGCTGATTAACAGGAAGATACTCACCTTTTGTGAATTTTGTGTAATGAACCCTCTTTTTAGAAATCTTTGATTTTTCTTCCAGACTGAAGCTCTTCATCTCATCTGGAGGAACTTCTACAGATATCAAAACAAAAACTATGTTACGCACATCAACCCACTAAAAAATTAATAAATCAACAAGTGAGAAGTTATTTTATATATGTAATATTCCTAGCAAAGTGGTACTAATGTTTGAAACATGATAAGTGAGCACATAAATCTTTGAACTTTATAAAATGTTGCAGTGTAGCACCCTCTGCTGTTGAAAAAGCTAAGGATGCATCTACAGTCTTGTATGCAAGGTATAAATTACCCTAGTGTGTGACAGTAAATCAGACTAAATGCAGTCAAATAGGATTACCAAAATTATTTTAATTTGCTGAGCACCAGAATAATGCTTTTTTATTTTTAAGTTTCTTCACATTCAGATGTTTACACAAAGAAATATTACCTTGCCTCTAAACAATTTGTAAAAGCCCAAGTGATGATTTAGCCTTGAGTGAGTAAACTTTCCAGATGCTGGCAATTATATGTGAGCATAAATACCTTGGAAATGTCAAGCCACCATGCCATTGAGAAAGGATTCTGAATGAACGTGAATGTGTTTGGGTGTGAAATGTGGGAATCAAAGCCAGGAAAAAGAGCAAAATACCTTGAGAAAATGATGACTGAAAGCTGGTAAGAGTTTCATTAACCACAGTGAAGCAAGCCTTGTACTAACATGGGTTGAAAGGTCACTCAGCAAGGATGAAGACATTACTCCAAAAGCAACAGAAGCAATATTAGACGTTGCATTCAGGGATAAAGATGATCATTTTATGGGACTTAACATGTGGTTTCATGACACTAAAATTTGAGTAATTCGCCATGGTGAACATAATTATATTTCTAGAAAAAATAGAGAAGCTTTCAAGCCTAAGAAAAGTATCCCAGCTCTGGAGTATGAGGGTGGCAGCATTATGTTAAGGGATGTTTTTCTGCAGCAGGCAGTGCTGGACTTTAAATAACAAATAACTTCAGAAGCAAAGAACATTATATGGAAATACTTGAGACATCAGATAAGAAGTAAAAGCCAGGTATTTACCAAACAGAAATAGTTTTAGTTGACCTCCCTAAAACAGGAACATTTTGATCAGATTTACTGCCAAACAAAAACGCACAGTTGACAATATCTACTAAATCTAAACACATTAATGCAGCATATGTTACACAAAGCCACATTTTATATCAGTAGTGTAAAGCCCTTTCAATCTGAGTAACATTTCCTATTGGATTCTCACATACGTAGCTGCAAACCACTTATTGCAGTCGAAAGTTGTAACCATGCTTCCTGTGCTTACCGTTACTTGTGGTTTGACCATGGTGGTTGTTCAGCTGAGCCAGAAGCTCATTGAATTCATCCTGGTGAGCAATCCAGTTATCCTGAGAAAAAAAAGAACCACAGATCAATATATACTCAAGCTTCACACTTCTTTGAACTTACATGAAAAAATGAAGTTTTTATTTGAGCAGGGTCAAGACATAATGCAACATTACATTTAAAAGAAACTGTTGTCCTTTTTTGCCCTAGAATTAATAAATTTTCTGATTTAAAAAACAAATGCTTAGTACATGCAAATTTCTGTCCAAAAGTAAATTTTTATTTCTAATAGAACTGACCTCATGGCTGGCGTTTGCTCCGAGCCCATGTTTGTTGTTCTTAACTTTGACTTTTATGTGATCCGTCGATCCCTGCTGACTCCTCCCCAGTCCCTGAGAAGGATGACAAAAAAGAGAGAATACTAACACATGTTCCTAACTGTACAAACTTAGCATATTTCTTTACAATTACACATAACTTATTATATTGCAAGCTGTGAGACAACAATGCAACTTCATTATGATAAATCTGAAGCTACAATCAAGTCAAGACTTTGAGCTTTATATCAAGAAATAAACAATATTTCAATTGTTGGTCTATGACACAAGTATTTTCCTGTACAAAAACCCATCCCAAACAGAAAAGTGCAGAGTTAATTGCTTTACATATTCTATGTGAAGAAACCTCACTCACTTTGCCCTTGGACCAGCCCATTTGCTCCAGCATTTTCTGGCCAAATTTGTTGTCATCATTGCTCCAGGCGCTGTTCCTAGGGTCTACAGACCATTTCTGTTTCTTGCGGGCTGAACAGGGAGCAGCAGCAATGTGATTACATAACAGTCCGCCAACAAGAGCTTGCATGAAAGATGAGAACAAGCTTCCTCATGCAAGTGTATACACTGTGTGGTGCCCACAGGCTAAAGTTAACTCTGTTGTGAAGTATCACGTTTTAATTATGCAAGAGCACAGCTGCACTTTGTCAAATACCCTGTGCCATTTATAGAAGTGTTTCTTAAAACTATAACACTAACCACATACATACAACCCTTGACAAAAACATGTAGTCAGTACTGTTGGACGAAGTGCAGCATGGATGTTTTTCATTTTGAGACTTGCAGGTAATGTCCATCTATCCAATCAAACCGTTGTATGTCTTAACTGGGACTCAACATCCTGTAAGTGTGGTGTGCTTCAATGTTTCTAGCCAGGGAGTGTACTAATAATGGCATTAATAATTTTATTCAACGATACAGCTTAATAAAAATAATAGGTGTTTGTCAACAAGCCGATAATAAGATCTAAAGGAAGCAGTTAAAACTCCTCACTGGGCTGTCATAGTTTAATATTAAAAGACAGACTGTAGCTTAGTAGAGTAAATAATCTGTTGAAGCGTTATTAATGAGAGTCAGAGTACAGTAGCACACACGTGTATATCACGACTGTAAAATGCTAATGCTAACTGGAATACTTTTCGAAGAAAAACCGAATATTTTCTGACCAACAATTTATAAAAGAGTGGAAATGGTTTCGGAAGCGACAGAAGGCATAAAGGATAGTATAAAAACAAAGAAAACATTGACAATGTATCAAAACTGGGAGAAATATACGCACGCTCGGCTAGCATGGACATCCTGGGTCCTTTAACAGATGACGCAAAGGAAGGCTCCCAGAAATATGCCTGAAGACAATGTTTTCCCGTTACATGCTTTCGGTGCCTGAAGACACCGTACGCATGTAACGGGGAAATAATTAACGTTTTTTAAAGATACATAAGGGAACCAAGAGATCAAATCCGGTAGGTTCTTCAACTTAGTCAATTTTTCATATATATTATTATTTTCCTGTTTCATTTGTATCAACACTTATCAGCAGAGGGCGCTCCAGGCTAGAAACTATAATGGCATGAGACCCACTTGTGCTTGGTTTCACACAAAAGAAATCAGCTAAATAATAAAACAGAGAAGATAAACTGTTCAACGCTGTTATTTACACTCGGTATAATGCAATTCATTTATGAAGGCCTCACATGTTTCTCACAGAACACTAGGAAATAGTATTCTGTAGACATGTGGAGAGGCTTAATGCAATGGTAACATATAGAAGGTGTCAGATGAGACCAAAATGTAACTTTTTAAAATACATACAAATCACTATGTGTAACAGAAAACTAACACTGCATCCTCATCACATTAACCTTGTGTCAAAATACGGCAGACACAAAATATTGTGTCAAAATCCTTAATGGTGTGAGGATTTGTTTCTTACGAAGGGCTAGGTAGAGCTGTGATAGAATGAAGCATGAACAACATCTTATGGAAGAAATTAATATCAGAATTCAGACAGCAAACTGTTTAGGTAAATCTTTTCAGTTTGCTTGTTTTATGTTGTATTTTCTTTTACACTTTTATGGCAATATATTCATTTTTTTATCAACAACTCCAAAATAAAATAGAAAAATTTACCAGCTTCATAAAAGATGTTGCGCTGCTATAATTTTCTTTTTGCAACAAAATCTTTTTGTTCAGAGTAAACACCCAGACTGAATATGAAAGTCACTCTTACATAACCTGTACTCCTGTGAGTACAGGTTATGTAGACAGGAGTCTGTTACTTTACAGACAGGAGACAACTTTTACACTCACGCCCTGTGGTGGGACTTGGCTATCACTTCGATCTAACTTACACATACACTCTATCTGTTTAGATGTGCTTGAGATAACTGCTGTCTAGAGTCCTGAAGTTACTTCTTCACTCTGAAAGAAAAAATTTGACATATTGCAAATCTAAAACTGCAATATATTGCACTCTTTCTGGATGCAAAATCCCATCCAAGTTGCACAGACTCCCTTGTTGGATTAAAACAAACATGATTCCCCTCTTCTGTTGTTCTAATAACAAATATCATTTTCAGATCATACCAGTTCAAACTGGATTGGATTGGATTCGTGTGAAACTCTTATCTAATACAAAAACTACACCTAAACCATTTCCTGGGATTAGAGCAAAGTTGCATAACACAGGCTTGACTAGTTAATGCTGTTGTCTTCACACACCAAGACTGTCGAGCGCACGGGTGTTAGATTTAATTATTTAGATATACAGTCATGAAGTTGCATATATTGGTAAAATATCTGTGATGTTCAGTCTAAGAAAAAAAAGTATCACAGTCATCCCAGCCTGAATGACTCAGCAGCCTGGTCACTCTAACTGTAAGTGTTACACTTTCCAGTAAATCAACCCTACATGAATGTGTGGGGTAAGAGACAGGCGTCGTTGCAATGGCGACAGGACCCCACAGGGAACATCAGCTGTTATGGTGTTCCTGTTCTTTACTTTCTTCTGCAGTAAAACATAATCTGCAGCACTCTGTGGGAATTTTATTAAACAATGCATAAACAAAATACCAGGCCCACAGGGAACAAGGAGGAGCTCAGTGGGAAGCTAGATTCCAAGTATGTGTACATACTTCTAAAAGACGCCTTACATAACTAAGTTTCAACAGGTTAAGCCACAGAATAAATTTTAAAAAAGCTTCCTTGTTTGCTATTCTTTGCCTCAGAAAACTTTAAATGCAATTCCCATAGGCTGACTCATTTCCATTGAAGACAAACAAGTCTGCATTTGCATGTGGGCGTATTTCGCTTCCTTGACCACACAAACTTCAGCCAGTAAGAACAGCATTCATGCACATTATGGTACAGCCTACACATGTGAGGAACACATTTCCTTGCAAAAGTATTTACATCCTTTGATCCTTTGATATTTTTTAATTTTCCTGGTGAAGTGACAGGAAAATGTTTACTTTTTTTTTTTACATTTATTTTACACACCCAAATCATTTATTTAAAAACAGCGAAACAGTTCAAGCCTAGTTTACATAAGGTGTATCTGTGAACATTAGTTTTTCAAATCTTGCCACAGATCCTTTGTTTAATTAGAGTTTGGCCATTAATTGAGTCATTCTAACATACAAATGTGTTAAAATGACTCCAGTTAACTTCAGCTCTGGCAGATTAGGGTAACTGTTCAAACCTCTGCACAAATCACAAGACTTTTCTCAGTCTTTAACAGAATTTTCATTTCAGTATTATCTTGTTTTTAGCTCAATAATGACCAACTTCTCTATTCATATTGAAGAAAAGAATCCCTTCAGCGTGACCTGGGTACCATGTTATGCCATGCTGTAGGTGTATTTGGAGTGTTAGTTGTCAGCCACTGTATTTTGTATGTTGGGCACATGACTTGACGGAAATTGCAAAGATGAGCTCTTTACCTTTCACAAATGACTTCTTTATTTGATGAGATTTATGTAGTGTGCGACTAATAGTTGTTTTTCTGACAAATTTTTTCACATGACCTTCCTCCCCAAAGAAAACTACACATAGACAAGAAGATATATGGAAAATATTTATTGTGAAATTTCTTTTGTGACTGAAAGAACTGGCAGAATTTCTCACATACACACAGAAATAAGTCATATCTTTTGCAGACACTACCTAAATATTTCCAAGCATGAATGTGACATGTGGAGTCACATTTCCCATTTTCTTTTTTTTTTTTTTTTTTTTGTCAAAATAATGTCAACGCTGGTGAAAAAAACATTAAATAACAAAACCTGAAGAGAAACACATAACAGAGCATCAAATGATTTGGGGCAATAGAGCTTCCAAACATTTAACGGGGAAAGAATAAATAACAGAATATGGAAAATACACTAATTACTGAGTAGTATCAGTTAATCATTTCCCCGGATTTTTACGTTCAGTCACCTCACATACAGTACAATCAAAAATACAACTTGTATTTCTAATTTTCATTCCTGGAAAAAAAAACCTGATCCAGGTAAAAAAAAACAAAAAAACAAAAAGAAACAAACAAACAAAAAAAAACAATACAATCAGCATTTTTGAAAATCATTATTAGAAAATGTTGCAAAATGTCGTGCAACTCCCTCCAGATGCAGGTCAATCTCCTAGTAATCGATTTCTACTGATCAAGCGGTTCAACCTGACGCAGACTCTACACCCTTTCACTTGTAACCCAAATGTTCAAGAATTAAAAGGGAAAGGCGAGCAAACAAGATGTTCAACAGAAAGGTATCTTTCTCTTGTACTGCACCTTTACATTCTGTAGAGATGGTAGCCATGTAGCAGACAAGCACAGCCCTTTACTTCTGTTTTTTGCTCAGAGAATTGAGAGAACAATTATGTACAGACAAAGTTTCTCCATTCTCTTGGGTAAAATTTTACATTATATACAAAAATATATATACTTTAATGGGGCATCTCAATTGGCATGAGCCATGCACCTTTCCACTCCTAAGTAGTTAAGCATTGTCTGGACCAGCTCTGGGAGATCGTAGTCGTGTTTCCATCCCCAGTCCTTCCGTGCGTTGGAGTCATCAAAGTCCATGGGCCAGCTATCAGCTACAAGGTAAAAAAGAAAATTTGTTGATGAGTTTTGAACACGAACATCTATTGTTACCAAAATGACAAAAAACATCAATATCTGCACAAAAATTCCTAAAATATGTTAGTTTAAAGATTCTTACCAATTGCCTGTCGTACTGGGTCGATGTTGTATGTGACCTCCAGCTCCGGCATCTGCTTCCTGAGCTCCTGGGCCAGTTCCTCAGGTGTGAAACTCATGGCGTTGATGTTGTATGTCCTCATGCTCAAAGTGTCAGCAGGTGCCTCCAACACCTCCAGGGTGGCACGTAGGCAGTCGTCGATGTACATCATGGGTAGCTGCGAGTCAGGCCTCAAGTTGCACTCAAACTTGCCCGTCTTGATTGCATCATGAAAAATCTGAACTGCATAGTCTGGACAGGAACAAAATAATATCATTATTGTTTTTTTCATTATTATATTAGCAGATCTGATGTTAGTCATCTTGAAATAATAAACATGTAAGAAATTAAAGTCCAAGACACTTTAAAAATAAAAGCTCCAACTGCTGACAGAAAGAGTTTGGTTGCGGTGGCTGTCTATTTGTGTGAAAAGAAATATGCAGACAAGGATAGAAGAAGATTATTGCAGCCATAAAAATGCAATAACTCTGAATTTGGCTGTCTAAGAAGTTTGCAACATTGACAAGGACTAGAACACAGAAATAGACCTCATTAAATGTGAAAGGTATTACACCCACTGAGGTCATTATTCATCTCATGCTTCACTTCCTTGTGATGTTTTAATAACATGAAGTATGTTAAACACATTTCCAAATGTCATTTTGACTGCCACCAACTAGAGTTGCTTACATGAGGTCACTAAAGTTCATCTGGTACACTGACAAAAACCAAAAAATCCTTTTGTACACCCACTAGGAGACACTTTAATTTTGTCCCAAACATTAGTTCCACTATTTTGAATAATAATTCACTCATTAGTTACAGACTTTTACCACAAATTTACATGATTTTCTTTCAAGAATACAGGCATGTCATCTGCATATTGATTTATCTAGCAAAACCCAGAGTATGAAGCATTTGTAACTACTAGTTTTTAATATAATATCCATGCCACTTCTTTGAAACTCTGAAATCCAATTTAAATTGTTAACTTGTTACCAATTAAAACCATTCAAAACAAACATTGGCCCTTATGTCAGATGTACTTTTTTATTAGCCTTGTGACAACTCCACGTGATGGTGTCACATTTGGTACACACCCCTTGTTGCTTTTCCCCAACAGCTTGTGATTGTAATCTGACTAGGTTGGATCTAATAACATATGTGGACCACTTTCATTACATCTCAAACATTCTCCAGCTACATTAATAGAGCAACAGGATTGTGCTGATATGTTGCCCAATGAATCTTTGCCACATGGAATAGGATTTACAGAGGAACTAAACAAGCAAATTTATGATCTAAAGATGATCATCATTCTATATTCTGCAACCCATTCCAGAAAACTAAATATATCACAAGTTGTTATGAAGTCTCAAAAAGAGCTTAAATCTCTTTAAGCTCTTAATAGAGCTTAAAGCTTTTGTTTTTGTTTTACGAAAAAATAAATGATGAGATAAATAATGACATTAAGAAACTCCCATAGTTAATTTTAGATTCATTCATCATTCCTACCTGTTGTGCCACCTCCTGGCATAGAGTCTGCAGAGATGATTCCTGGGTAACGGAGACACCGGAAGTCCAGGCCATAGCGGTGATGGTAATACTAAAAAGACAAAAACAAATGTATTAGAAAATGCTCACTTCAATAAGTTTAGAATTGGTAGGAAATGACATTACAATTTGATGATAATTTGGCAACAGATATATAGAATAAAGCGCTCACCTCTCCCATTAACTCTGCATGAACTTTGGACACCCCATAGATAGTGCGAGGTCTCTGCACACACAGATCTGGCGTTGGGTTACGGGGCGAAGAGGGACCAAAAGCTCCGATGGTGCTTGGGACAAACAGCCGCAAGCCATGCTCTGCAGCAATGTCCAGGATATTGTGAAGCCCTAAATAGGAAAAATTGAGAATGCCATCATTATTTGAAATAAAGTCATTTTAATTCATTCTAAAAGTATGTTTCAAGAAAGTGGATTATGTGTATTTTCAGCAATTTAACTTGTACAATAATTTGGGTTCAAATGTTATGCTTCTAATCTTATAGCATTATAGCTTATCCTCATTGGGTTTGGAAAAGTTAAGTTTTTCACTTTAGCTACCACATCTAAGTAATGTTATGTTAGTTTACTCACCAGTGATATTCACAGAGCGTGCCAAGGCCACGTTAGCCTCTCCGACTGCACTGAGGAGGGCGCTGTAGTGAACCAGCCAAGTGATGCGGTTGTTCACCACAATTTCTCTTAAGTTCTTGTAGTCTAGGATGTCTGAGTAGATAAAGGGACCTGATGGCGGCAGATTAATGTAAAAAATCAATATTACTTCAATAATTGATTACGCTTAGTGGTTTTCATAGAAGAGCTTTTAGGGTTTTAACATTTCTACATGTGAATATTTTAAAGGAAGCTAAAAGCCTGTTGTAACGATTGCAAAGATAAATGTTGTGAAATAAAGGACTTTCTTCAAGTTTTCAGCATTAGTCACACACTGACTCGATGAACTTTATGTTGAACCATGAGGTTGTCTATTGACCATACACTAAGGAGATAACATCTCTGAAGACAGTTGAAGCTTACTCACCGCTGTGAAACACATTATTGGGAGGTTTCCTGATGTCAGACAGAATGACATTGTTCTTGCCAAATCTCTTCCTGCAAGGGAGTTAAGAGTTAGGAGAGATAAAATGCATTACAAACGGATGCACTGTTTTGTTACATCTTACATAACACATGAAGCTAGTTGTGAAACAATTTGCAGAATTTTATTGTTAAAACGAATGAGAGTTCTGACCTCAGCAGTTTGGCCAGCCCGACTCCAAGTTGCCCAAGGCCACCTGCAAATGATACATGAGTCATGTGAGGACTTGACACTGAGACAATGAGGCACAGCTAATGATCTCCAGAGCCTATTTCCATGGAGACTTAAGCAACTGCAAAAGAGGGCCATAAGAAAACCCTCCTGCTGCACTTGACTTCAACTCTTTGTGCTTAAACAGAAACTGCTTCCAGCTTTCTTTGCCAAACCCCTTACAAATCCCACCGCTGTTTAGGTCCCTTCAGAGCACAGCTTGTTCGAGCTCACATGTTACATTCACAAATCTCATCTTAACTGAGGAGCAATAAAAGGAGACTGCTTTTCAGGAAGTCATTGTGGCGCTTTACATTACAGAGCAACATTCTGCCTAAATGAGATAGATGCCCCATACCTGTGATTAGCACCTTGGGGTGATCTGTTTCTGAAAAAGACACAGAGTGGAAGCTTGCATCCGATGTAACCTGCCGGGGAGAGAAGCTGATGGTACGAACAGCCACCGTCAGGGGCTGGCAGCCGCACCCCGGGGTGCTCAGCAGGGCTTGCTTGGCTACCTTGGTGAGGTTTCTAAGAACAGGCATGTTGGAACCTGTAGAATAAAAAAAGTAGGTATGAGATGATATAAGACTTTTACAGAAGATTGCCTTCAGTAAAATACCAGAGTGAAGTAAAAATTGATAACATGATCTGCATTGAAACTGAAATACCCGTTTGTTTTTTGCAGTTATAATGCTAAATATAGGATAGATTGGCTTATTTCTGTTACAAACACAGACCTAAGAAAGCACAAACATCAAAATACCTGAATTTTATTTACCATAACTTTATTTCTTGTCAGCCAGATGACCAGCAGCATGTAGCTGGGTTGAAAACTACTTTCACTCTGGAACTTTCCTATTTCTTTTTTTTTTTTTTCTTCCTTTATTTGTATAACTTTTTTTTTTATTAATCAGATATATTATGTAAAGATCATGGCTCATGGCGTAAACCATTGCAAGCCTGTGTTTCTGCATATATTTAATCGACCCGACTTTTGCGCAACGCATCCTTGACGTGACAGACGTGAACTTACCTCAGGGCGCTAACTGGGGGCTTCCGAAAAGTTGGAAAGCATGTACCGTAACTTGAGAGTATTTATACTGCCCTGCCTTCAGAGAGAGCCAATCGTGGAGAGAGGGCGTATAGCGACATACAGAGACAGAGGAAAACGGTGCCAAGAACAGGTTGGCGACCTCAATGACCGGATTTAGAAATATTTTTGGAACGCATTAGGAATCACTTAAACTACTCTGTCTTGAGCTGAGAGCGAAACAAGGGACTCTCTAATACAGGATACAAAAAAAGATGGGGAAAAAAACAACCTTCCAAGAAATAACACTATTAATAACAAGATATTTTTACTCGCTCTTGAACTTTCTTTACGCACATTCCAGTAAGGTTCACAGGAATTCACGTAGACATCAGGAGAGCCAATTGTGTAATATCCGAGACCTCCTCCTCCGCCTCATCTTTGATATGTTTAATAAATGTTCGCTACCTTACTAATAGTTTTAAAACATTATGTATCACAATATTCAGCGTTTAATTAGATATAGTGGGGTTACAATATTTTTACATTTCTTTCTTCCTTTTCTCAATGAATATAAAAAGCAGGCCGAAAAGCCGGGTGAAGATGTCTGAGTCATCTTAAACCTTCTGTTAGGCTGATAGGCTTTTTTCCCAAATAAGATTATGTTTTATTTATTTTTGACATTTAAGAAAACAAATATGTACAGAGCGAGCACGCTTACCTCATTGTGAAAAAAGCACACGTGGTAGAGAATATGCTAATTCGTACAGTTCTTTGAAAAGCCTGCATAAATTAAAATTAAACGGAAAAATGCAGTTTGAATGGACAAAAAAAAATTTTTTTTAAAAATACTCACCGGTTATGAGAATCGATGGGAGGAAAAAAAAACAGAAGAAACAAAAATGTCTGACCAGGTTTTAAAAGAGAGCGAGATAAGTGATGCGGTTTCCTGCTTTGAGTTGCTCCTCCTGCGCGCTGACGTGACGCTCGGGTGTTATCTCCGCTCGGTGTTGCATCAGCCTCGCCTTCTACTATATATGTATCAGCGGCCATCTGCGTCCAGGGGGCCGGGCCGGGCTTGACTCCGATTGGTGGAGGCTCGGAGGTGCGGCGTTCTGACCAGCTGTGCTACCTCATCAGATTTTCTTACAGTAGCGGTGCCACGCGTCTAAAACTTCTGCCGTGATGTTTACAAACCGAAAGCTGCGTTCATGTTAAATATAATCGTTGGATAACATTCTTTGAGTGACGAGACCGAAGTGGAAGCTTTGGCATAGCATTGGGACAATTTCTGCACGACAAAAACACAAAAATATCCCTTCCTTCATCAGAATATCCTATCCGTTTAAAAATGAAAAGCTATCGCAGATGTTTGCACTAATCATTTTATGAGAATATTCTACCTTTTAAAACATATTTTAACTACAGAGGTGTTTGAAAGAATGAAAGAGTTTCAGACGGGTGAAAGGTTGTTTTTTTTTATTGAAATTAATTTAAACACAGACATCTACAAATACAGATCACCGCAAGCTCTTTCTTGCGCATTAATACGTTGTTGACAAATGCAGCGTAGCCACAATGTGTCCACCGGATCGCGCAGGTCACCGTGCATCTCAGCACGTTGCAGCACTGAATTCTCTTTGACCTTCTTCAAAATAAATATTTACAACCTGGCACTAACAAATTATTTCACCTTAGCTCACTTCTACCACACAATTATATCAGTAAGTGCTTCTAACTTACTCAAAGTAACAAATATTTAATTGATCTCAAACAGGTCTTTAAAAACAGGCAATTTGCAGAACAGAACATATCATGCATACAGAACCAAGAACAGGAGCTTACCACTCCTTTTCTGTTTGAAAAGGAGTAGGAAGAACACTTATTTAATCCTATCATTTATCTCAATTTAATGACTTACTTACAATGCCCTAATTATCAAAAACTTGTAATTAAAATCATGTTATAATATTCATGTTCCTATTCGATATACTGTGCTGAAGAGCCAGCAAATATACTTTATTACATAGAGAAAATAGTTACAAACTAACTCATAAGATGAGAAAAATCTATAGTACCGTAATAATGACAATTTAAATAACAATCGACATATAGCCATAGAATAATTACCAACTCCTTGTCAATGTACACAGCTAAATTCTTCTGAATTTATGTTTAACCATTACACTCTTGGATAAACTGCCAATTTTCCCTAGTTAGTATGGATCTCTACAATACATATGTAACTACAGTATAATTGAATTACCTAATTTCAGAATTGTAAAGGAAAAAGGAAGAACTCTGTTACTGAACTTGAGTAGATTTTTAAAATTAAAAACACTTTAAGGCTCCAAGATTTGCAGACTTAAAATCCAATTAAATTGTGTGAAAATAAAGTTGCCCCCAGTGTTTATCTACAAAGTTTAACATTATCCTCAATGTTAAGCTTTAGCCACCAATGGTTATCGTTATGTCTGATGTTTAACATTCAGTGTTATCATGGCTGTTTAATGCCATCCAGGATGTTTAACTTTATCTCTGATGTTTAGTATTTAATATCCAAGATATTTAACGTTGTCCCCGATTTTTTATTTAATCAAGGAGAATGCTTAATGTTATCCTCGATGTTTAACATAATTGCCAATGTTTACCAGATGTCAAATTTCATCTCCAGAAAAGTTTCTAAAACCTTTTCTAACTAAAAGGTTTAGTTAGAAGCTAAGCTTTTTGTTTTCTCAGTTATTTTTCTCTTCACAGAAACTACACCCGGTCTGGCGTTGATTAGCTGTGGTTGCTTCCTGGAAAAGGGCATTGGCTGACATGATGCTGCCATCACCTAATCGTTCGTCCTCTTCTTTTCATTTCCATGAAGATGGAAAGTTCTCCTGATCAGCTGACGAGTTGTTGTGTCTCTGCTCTGTCTTCTCTCACCTCCAGTGGGTCATGGCAGACGGCTGCTGGTACTGAGCCCGGTTCTGGTTCTGTTGTTGGTTTGCTCCTGTTAGAGGGGAGTTCTTCCTCTCCACTGTCACAACATGCATGCCCTGTATGAGGGACTACTGCAAAGTCAACAACTCAACACAAGCGATTTGCTGTCGCCCCCTGCTGGTCAGGGGGAGTGAATGCCATAAGTAATGACTCCATAATCTGATGGATTTTACTTGGTACAAACTTTTTAAACTACTTTATAATTAAGTGAACCTAATGAATTGATAACTTGAATCAATAGTAATCTGACTAAATTGAAATTACTTTTTGTAAAATGCCATGACAACAACATTGTTGTGAATTAACGTTATAAGCTTTGAACCTTTTGATATCTACTTTTGGGGTTTTGAACTTTCTTGTATTGGTTGTTGGGGGTTTTGTTTTTTTTGTTTTTTATATTGTTTATAGGTGGGGCTCATTTGTTAGTTTGAAAGTTAAATTTTATATATTACCAATTCACAACAAATGTCATCTCAAGGCACTGTGAAGTAATTTTAGTTCAATTACATATACTCCACTTTTGCTAGTACAATAAGCTCAGTTGATTCTTAAAGTAGTTTAAAAAGTTTGTACCAAACGAAACCCAGCAGATTGTATCGAGTCATTACTTATAGCATTCACTCCATCTGAGCGACAGCAAATTGCTTGTGTTGAGTTGTTGACTTTGCAGCAGTCCCTCATACAGGACATGCATGTTGTGACAGTGGAGAGGAAGAACTCCCCTCTAACAGGAGCAAACCAACAGCAGAACCAGAACTGGGCTCAGCACCAGCAGCCATCTGCCATGACCCACTGGAGGTGAGAGAAGACAGAGCAGAGACACAACAACAAGTCAACTGATCAGGAGAAATTTCCAAGTTCGTGGAAATGAAAATGAGAGGGAGAACGTTTAGGTGATGGCAGCATCATGTCTGCCAGTGCTCTTTTCCAGGAAGCAACCACAGAGAAATTAGGTACACCCTTCAATCAAAATTTATGACAGGTTATGAATATGAATATGAAAAATAGGGGGCGGGGCAAAAGAGGAGGGAATGAGAGGGGTGGATGGAGGTGAGGGGGAGGTTTATATGTTAATAAATTTCACACCTCTGACTGCAGCGAGTGGTAGCTATTGATGTCATGAGATAGAGCAGATGTTAATGACTTATTGTAATTCTTTATCACTGCCCTGAACTATTCTTAGTGAGTCTGAAAGACACACCCTATGGTTCTTTCGCTGGATAAATAATCTGCTTCCTCTCCCCCCATTCTTTGTACTTGGTCTAAATGGCTCTCCTAGTGGTCTGAACAACTTGCTACCTCAGCTCCCTTTGTTTGTACACAGCGTGAAAGACACCTTTCTCCTGCTCTTTCGCGGGATAATTAGACTTACTACCTTAGGTCTGATTGTTTGTACTCAACCTGAAAGACACCTTTCTCCTGCTCTTTCGTGGGATAAGCAAGTCTAAACATCTAATTGTTCAGACTTGCTACCTGAGCTCCGATTGTTTGTACTCAACCTGAAAAACAAGGTTTTATTTGCAGAGTTACTTTAAACCATGTCTAAGGATTTTTTTTTATTGAATAAAAGAATAAAATGTAAAAAACAGATTTACCTTTTATTTTAGTTAATGTATTTTTAAAATACTGTACGTTAAACTAGCCTTCTTGAGACCCTCCCTTCCTCACACATACCCTCCAATGAGGTCACTCATTGTCTGTCACTACCCCCAAGGGATTTGAAAGGACAGAAAAAGAAAAAGAGCTGCTCCAGGAGTGTTTCTATAGGAGAAAAGAGTTAGTTGTAGTAGAAGCTCTTTTGGTGACTTTATCTATGAGAAAAAAAAGTTATTTGCAACAAAAGGTCTGCCAGTTGCTTAGTCTAGGAGATAAAATGGGTTAAAACAAACTTAAACACAGGTCCCACTCGATCCTCTCCAGAAGGAAAACATGAAGTTCAGCTGAAAACCTGCAAATAAGAGATGGTGGATTACAGTGTGAACATTACCTCTGTGACCTCCGACCTGCAGCGCCAGGAGATCTCTCCTTTGTCAGTCGTCGTCCAGAAGAAATGAAGTGAAGAAATGACGAAATTGCACAAGGCCAAGTGTTGTTTCGGCACAAAAACTAATCGGTTTTCATGTTTAACGTGAACGTAAATTAAATTTGTTTGAGTTATTGAATTATTAAAGTATGGACCCTAAATTTCAAACTAAATATTAAATAGGTACCAAAAAATTAAAAAATTTAAATGTATGTATGTTGAAGACCTCATATTAACCCAAAAATATATTTGATATTCTTCGGAAAGATAAATATTATCCTAATGCAGCTATGTCAATGTCAAAATAGAAACATTATATTAGTACTAATAAGTATGTATGTTATCAAGGATTGTTATAGTGATATTTACAAAGCCTAAGCTGAATCACTTCCTACAGCCTCTAAACTGTATTTGCCAAATCCTTGGCAGCCTTCTTTCTTTCACATCTCAACTGACTTTGAGCCAGAAACTTCAGATTCTAGATATCAGATTCTACTCACACCTAAATCTCCACAGGTCACAAGACCACAGCAACTGCTTCAAATACAAAAAATCCAAAGACCCAAGGATTGATTCTCAGCAGAGAACCAAACTAAACCAGTACACCAAGAGGCCTAGCGTTGGCCTTCAACAGCGTCAGCATCAGCATCGTAGCAAAACCTGCAACAGCTCCTACCCTGAGATGTCTTCTGGACCCACCATTGGAACAGTTGCTTGACCTAACTAACTTTTGATGAGTGGGGCAGATCCACCAGGCACCTTGTAGGGAATCCTCAGCTTGACGGAAGCAATTCCTCAGCTTGATATCCATAATCAATCAACTGTTAGCTCCAAATGCTTTTATATAGCCTCAGATGTTCCAGGGACGCCAGCAACCAAACAAACCGCCACTGAGAGGCCATGGCCGGGTGTGCTGCTCTGTTTAGATACAACAAATGGCTTCACTAAGGTCATTGGTGAAAAATACAAACAACTTAGAATAAGGATTCCCAAAAATAACTTACCGAATAACCAAGGCAGCAATTTCAAACACGGCGCTCCAGTGGCCTACTTGCCATCACTGAGGCCTACTCGTAGGTCAAGTACAAGATGCCAAACTAGGCCTCAATAAACACTGACACGATTTCAATCGGATCCACCAAAGTTTCAGTCATAGGGCTGGGCGTCCTATGACTGAAATACGGATTCTGTGTCTTGGGAGATCAGAAAATATCATTTTCAACCCATGTCCCAAAGTTCATGAATATCAGACTGACATTTTTGTGTCTGTGTGTTTTCAAAACACTCATGTAGAAGCTGGGTCATATTTTTATCCAGCATGGCACATGCGAGTCACGCTCATTAATAAAAATGGCGCCATTCGCCACTGTTGCCAGACTTGAAATATTCCAGTCCAAACACAGGGTAAAACTAAACCTGTAAAACCTGCCCAACCCAATCAAAACCTCTAGTAAAACTCATGTTAATAGCACTATAAGTTTTATTCATAATCTATCCCTAATATATTTTAACAATAATTTAGAGAAACAACAAAATGTTATATTTATTTTTTTATAATATAAAGGACTGAGGATTTTTTTTTTAAGTTTTCAAAATGTACATTTTCTAAGCACTAATACAATTTTTAAAAAAAATTTGAGAAGATATTTGATTCAAGATAATTTCATTAAAAAAATGGAGAACAGACTGCAAACGGAGCAGCTGAACGATAAACAATGTGCCAATACATGCCTGTATAAAGCAGTTAGCTATTTATTCTTGAGGCACATCATCAAGTGATTGCTTCGTCACAGCAATGGCAACATCAGTGGGGACCTTCCTGGGTTGCTGTTTACTCACTTTGAAACAAGTTATAAGGGGAAAGGAAGGGCCAGACTGAAACTGATGCCCTCCACAGCTACACTAAGAAAGTTGCTCCTCTATCGCAAGTAACATTTTACATGTTTGTTCATGTAAGCTAGTTCTGAAGTTAAATACATAATAACAATAATAACACACTTCTTATTACTGTCAAGCAAAATGTACCTGGTTCTTTTTTGCCAATGGGAGTAGAATTTCTTTCCTAAGGTTAAAACATATTTTAGGGAAATTAATTTTTAGCTATTTCTGTTTCACAACCTCTTCAGTTTGACCACAGTCCTCATATTTGTGTTTATCTTCAGCTCACCCTTCAGCTTTTCTGTTGGACTGGTCTGAGGACCGAGATGACTGTGAAAAGGGATTTTGCATTTGTGTGGTGACACATTTCCATGTCGATTTGGAGAAAAACTGGCACTTTTTTCTTTTTCCCGTAAGAAACAATGTGTTGGATCATCATCCTGCTGAAAGACCCTACAGCAACACAATTTAAATGTTCTGGCAGATATTTTAATATAAATCTCCTAACATTTAAAACATTTTATTAAACTATGCACCTTAAGGTTCTGAGCACTTTTGGAAGTGAAGTAGGCTCACAGCATCACAGATCCTCCACTATACACAACAGTGTATAATCTTGAACATATTCATCCTTATCTCAGTTAACTAAGATGGAAATAAAGTCCAACAATCATAATTTAACTAGGAACTACTGAAAGATACTTAATAAATAAAATAAGCCTTTGGAGCCTGTCAAAACAATGAACTTACTAATAAAAATCTGTATTGTACAAATTGACAAAAAAGACTCATACAAAATTCTTTCAATTCTAACAGATTGCAGCATATTAGTTGTATCCAAGCTGAATGAGAAATGGGACAATGTTTCTGCAGCCTTGCAAAGCCACACTAACCAGTTTGATAGTGGATTAGAGCTTAAAATGCTTCCCTTAATGTTTATGCAAATCGCGAATTGCACCAGCCAATAGGACTGACTTAATTCAGTCCTATTGACTGAACTGAGTCAGCCGATCTCACTTAATTCAAGCAGGTGAAGAAACAATATGAAGCGTATATCCTGTGATTATCTTTCAAGGTTGTTTGAGGCCAACAGGGGCTGTCCAAAGACATACTGAAGACAAGATAAGCTGTAAACTTTCACTATTGTTTTGAAAGATAACTATCTGCAGCCAGCATTAAAATCATATTTTATCACATCTAGTTGAACTCTTCCTTAAGCCTACACCCACCATTTCAGGGAAGCTGACAGTAAATGACCTCCCAATGTTTTGTGAAAAACAAATTAGAATCTCACTCATTTCTTTCCATTTTTTTTTCAAATGAATACATTTATTCAAGTCAAAGGTTAGATTTTTTTTTAGAACTCATTTCTGAATAAATAAAACTCATTTATATTAACCAGGAATGCCATTAAGAGTGGAAGGCTTCTACCTCAAGCACAAAGATAAGTGAATTCTTTCTGCATAGAGTTTGCATGTTCTCTCAGTGCATGCGTGGGTTGTTCAGTGCACAATCCAAAGACATGACTGTAAGGTTAAGTGTGTGTGTTGCTGGTTTTTTTTTTTTTTTTAATGGATATTTGATGGACTGATGACCTGACCAGGGTTTACCCTGTAATCCCAAGAACAAAACAGTGACAAATATTTTTTTTTTCTTTAAACCATACATTTTAATGTCTTCAAACTTAAAAAAAACAAACAAACATTGAATACAATTGAATGGTGATTTCTTAAAAATGTAATCAACAGTGATAAAAGTACACATTGAGATGGACTGTGGTTTTACAGTAAGGCATTGCACAAAGTCAGTAAGCAGAACAGACAAAATTATTATCTGTCTAAAGCTTAATCCTATTTGTTTTTTTAGAGTTCATTGATTCTTTACAGATACCAAAATCACAGACACATGAATGCAAGCTTAAATTTGTACAATTACACACTACACCGCTGATTTGGCTTACACTGCCCTTCGACTGTTGCAAACAAAAAAATGTATTTTTGGCAGAGGGCAACAAACAATGCGCAGCTGAATGAAGCCCCGTTTCTTTCCAATGCGATTTAAAGAACTTTAGTGTGACTGTTACATTATCCGGTCCAACTATAATGCGCAGATTACATTTAAACAAAGAAACATTTAATCCATTTAGTTATTGAAACACAAAAATTTAAAATATGACTTCAGTGCTTTTAATGCTTACCCACTAACCCATGTTTTGATCAAATAAGCAGAGCAACATAAAGCGTTCTGAACAAACATAGGTCATCACATTATGACTAACAGGTAGAAGCACCACTGTTCGATGGGAAAATTTGTATCCTGATTTTACCACATGCTCCATTGCCCTGCAAAGCTGGTTAGAGGGAGATTCTCAAGGTTGCTATATCCCATATCTCCATGTCAGATTAAATTCAATGGCGTACGTGAGGAGTAACTATACTCGACAGAGAGCACACTCTACAACCATCAAGGCCAAAATAAACATCCCCAACGTCTGATAACATTTTTGATTTCATGGGTCTGACCTGCTTTGGCAGCACAACGAGAACCAACACAGGAATTTACGACTTAAGAGGAAAAGTAATTTTAAACTGGAACTTTTAGTGTTTTATTACCAGCTGAAGGTCACAAAGATGGCGCTGGTTTCTGTGTGCTTAGCTAAATCGAAGCAATTAAACTGAAATGTGAAAGAGGTCTGAGAGGGACAATTTTCACTAAAGGTGAAAGAAAAATGTCGTTTTGGTCATTTTTTGCCACATGTAAACAAAACACTGGTTCTTCCCTGACTTTGTTCTACTTTCTCAAAAGAATTTTGAACGGTTCTAAGATCATGGTAGTTTGGCAAACATAAAAATCGAGAAAAGAAACCTGCATCTTAACAATAAACAATTGAAAAAGAAAAATATTTCCAAGAAATAAACCTATTTTGAAGCATAAGAAAGAAAATGCAACTAATGACTCCCATGTTTGGGATTTCATTGGAAGCCACTTTTTCACATTGGATGACATGCGTTGTACGTGTCAACATCCATGTTAAATATTACCATGATTTTTTTCAGTGCAGCTGTTGGAAACTAAAAAACATAAGAAAAGTATATTTTTGAGACTTAGTATGGCTTTGTACACACAAAATAAAACTAATTTAAAAGTGCATCAGTACCTCATGTTTAACATGTATTTTGCCCACAAACTTAACAGTTATTACACAATTATAGGAGCCAAGATACATATCAGTGTTTGAAGCAACATTTTCCCTCAGTATATTTTCAAGCAGATTAATGTTAGTGTGATCAACTCTCAGAAACAGACTCTTTTTTGCCACAAGGCACTTTGTGCCATTGTTAAAATCTTCTAGCAACATAGCTGATGATTTAGTAGAATCATTTTACATAGGGATGTGATAATTGATATTTGAGCACTGCTACTAACCAGAACTTCAGAGAATAATTTGTTAATAGCAGATACAAAATAATTTGGTCGGAAATCTCCATAAAACTCCCTTGTTGTACGATACAGAAGGTGCTGACCCAACCTACACATTTTACTTGACCATGCTGAAAAAGTCATACACCGCCTTACAGCACCACGCATGTTACCATAGAAACTCTGCAGTGCTTTTGCGGCGCTTGCATATAGCAGCATGCTTGGTAGGAATGTGAACCCTGTATTAACATGAACAGAGTTTCTCTGGAAAAAAAGAATTAGAAAAAAAAAAAATAATAATTAACATGCGATGTGATTACAAATGTAAATGGACAAAATTACGTAGGATTTACATTTGATGATGCTTTACAAATGTAAATTCAGCTGATAAGCTTGAGCATAATTAAGAATTTTCCTTTCTGCATGTGCAAAGCTCCATATATTACAACATATGATTACGATCAGGTGAAATGTTTCCCTTCAAATCTTGCTAGAAGCCCCTATCAGAACTGCATGCTTTAAAGAATCAACCCCACAAATCATCACTGCGCAATTATTAACTAAATTCATTTAAAGATCAAAAAGACTGAGTTTGAGTATAACTTGAAATATCTGAAACCAACTTAAGCTTTGTTAAAGCCTATGGAGAGGATGAATGTGACCTTTCTGTAGTTATTTTGACATTTTCTCCTTCTTTAAACCATCTTGCAACCTTTCTCTCCCTATGGCGTGTTCAGCAGAGGATCGTCTGTTTCCAGTTGAGCCAGCTGCCGGCGCAGACTGTTCACTTTGTTCTGAAGCTCCTTGTTGTAGTCGATTATGTGCACCATTTCGTCGTAAGCCTCATCCAAACACTTGGACGAGCGGTTCCAGCGAAGGAAAACTCCTGGAACAGAGCAATAGGACGACAGGGTGAGTAATAAAGAAAATCCAAAACGGGCATGGTCTCACACAATTATGTATTGCTATAAAACTCCTGATCAATGCATGTATAATATACAGTTGAAACCAGATATTTGCATGCTCCAAATACAAACATTTATTTCTCACCGTCTGAACTAAAATCAGACCAAAGTTCTCCTGTTTTAGGTCTGTTAGATTCACAAAAGTGATTTCTATTTGCTAAATGTCACAATAATGAGAAAATTATTTGTCAGAGTGTTTTCAAAATCAGAAGTTTACATACAGAATGAATGATTACAATCTCTAATAAATGGGAGAAAAAAACAGAGGATGAAAACCTCTCATAGGTTTCCAAACCTCTCATAGGTTAAATGACACATTTGAGTTAATTTCATTCCCACATGTGGATGTATTTTAGGGCTACACCTGGAACACACCGTTTCTTGTCTGCAGTTTAAAAAAAACATATCCCTGATACTAACCAAATGTATTCTAAGAAAGTTACAAATAAAAATCTCTGGCTTTTAGCAAATAGAAATAATGTTGGCAGTTGTAACTGAGCTAAAACAGGAGAAGCTTTGTGATTTATCTTAAAATAGAGAGAGAAAAAAAAAGTCTCCTGAAGGTGTTTAAATACTTCATGGTGTAAATATTTAGCAGAGGAAAAACAGAAAGTCTTCTGGAAGAACAAAATACAACTCAAACAGTTCTCAATCACTGTGTTGCTGAAGGACCTGTAATAAATAAATCCATGAGCAAATATTTTGCCAAAACTTTGTGCCAGACTGGATTATGACTGACTGCAAATTGTTGTTTCAATATATAAAATCGTAAGCAATTCCTGAAAGCATAGGTTCAGATATACTGTATGTGTGCCTTACAAGCAGAGTATTGGATCCTTTTCATAATCAAATAAGACATTTTTGTCTGATTTGCTTTATTTCTGTCAAATTTAATTAGTGAAATGTAGCCAGAATTCAACATTAATGAGTGTTAAAAACAGATGCACAGTCTGTGTGAAAAAAGTTAGAACTGGTTTGTTCCATGAAGCAATATTTACTAATCACAATAAAATTAATTTAAACCTTTTTTCAATTCCAAACATGTGACAGAGTAATTTGCATTTATTACTGAGGACACCCAGTTGTTTCCGTTTAAAATAATCTGCAGTAAAATCTGCCAAGATTGCATCAGCAATCCTGTGAAAGCTTTACATCAACCTTTTGTCCTTCTCGGTGTCCACATCAGCAGCTGGACATCCGGTGTTCCCTGCAGTCTTTCAAACTGACCCAAAAATTGTGGATCATGTTCAAGTAAAAGCGCTCCGTAAGCAGAATCTTATGTGCTCTGGTGTGCGCTCAAATATCTGCTTCAACTTCATTTTGAATGAGGGTGTTAGTTTAAAGCTTTAGGTGGGGGAGGCCTTTTACACAGAAAGCCTGAATCCTTTGACCCCTGCACAGATTACCCCTCCCCCTATATCTCTTTATGAAAGTCCTTGTCATTGGTTCTGAACTTTCATTTTGAAACAGAAAATCATTTACTCTAGAGACATTCAAAGTTACATTTCTGAATTGTACTCCCAAATGTATTTTGCATCTGAACCTCACTGGCTCTGAAATACTTTGGATTCAAAATTTGACCATTTTTGTTTTACCATCTAACATGGCGATGGCTTCAATTAACTACAAAATGTTTATGTCCTCTTTTCAAAATGTTAACTTAACGCAGCTTTCAATAAATCTTAAATGTTTTGATTTTAATAAAATCTCACAAAAACATTTCAAATATTAGACAAGCAATTACAAATTACAAATACAAATGTATTGGTTGCTGCTCAATACTAACGAGATAATAAAGCACAGGTTCCTGGTTTTTTTTTTCCAACGTTAATGAGCTTTCACTTATTATTTGGTTATGACTCTTCACTGCTATGTCTATGAGAGAGTTACAGGACTAAGATTAGCCTAATGTGATTTATGATGGCTAACTGAGCTGGTATAAAGATGTTATATGTTGAGAAGGATCAGCAGGCTCAGGTGACAGCACAGCCCGTAACGCCATAAAGTTAAAAGTGTTTAGCTATTTTCCATTAAATAATTCCACAGAAGGTTTATCTCAAAATGTGCATCCAAGCACAAATAAAGAAATCAGAGATGTTATGCTTTCAAGCATGAACAGTCTCATTCATTTCACTATTCATTTGGAACAGACATTGTTCCACAGTGCAAGTTTTAGTTCAAATAAAAACAGGATTTCACAGTGAGATAAAGATGTCAATATTTTCGAAAGCCTACAAAAAGCACATCTATTCAGTCCGATTTTTTGTTAGCTATTTATCATTAATTTGGTCATTAATACATTCGTTTATTTATTTATTATTCTCGTCATCCATTATTTTAGATTTCAAATTTTTTGATATTTTACAGTATTTTTTTATGCCATGTTTCAGAACTTAAAGTCCATAAAGGTTTCAGAATATTTCCTGTGTTGCTTCACATCTTTTTCTCCTCGGTTCCTCATCCTCATCCAATTTTTTAGGGAAACGTTTCTTCCTTTTTTGACAATGTCCAGTGATCATTTTATACCTACGTGTCTGTTTTCAGCCTGAGCAGAGCACTTTGTGTATTAAAGTTTGTATTAACCTGTTTGTATTAAAAGTGCTGTACAGATTAAACTTTGTTGATTGATAGACTCGCTAAGTGAACCCATTATTTCAATTGCTGATTATCAAAATAAATTCTTAAACAAAATTGCTTTTTTTTTTTGCTTTTAGTTTAACATAACGTAATATGCAATATACATTAATGTATAATACAGTGAATCAATGCAAAGTGATTAAGACTAAGTTGCACTGAATATACATTTCTGAGTGAGTGGGAACTCAGCTTGTGAAAGCTATAATTTCTGAGATCATTAGTGCCCCCTTCTGGTAAGGTTTGTAGGGAAATACAATCACATCATCTTCAGCAACAATTGACACATTATGGTGCATTATATTCCTTTACCACAACCAGACTTTGCCAGGTTTCATTTAGCAGCGTTTAAACTAAACTATGTCAAAGACACACTGTACAGAAACTAGTGGGTAATGAATTCAGTCAACAATGTAGCCTCCACCCAGGTACAGATTTTACAAATAATCCAACAAACGTAATCTTCAAAGTACATTTTTACTAAGTAAAAGTTGTTCCAGATTTTTTTTACATATTTTTTCTTAAGTAAGAAGACTATTTGTCATTCAAAGGTGGTTAAATCCTAACAACTTGGAACCTGGAAATAAAACGTAACCCATATGCAACTGTGTGGCCAGATGGTCTCAGATATTTTTCCTACTTCCTGTTTCACCTTTTCAACCATTTTAGATTGCTTTATTCTGCTATGCTTTATTACTTTATTCAAATATGCTTACTTATTAATTGTTGCTACATTTCATCAGCTTCAGTGTAACAGAGACTTTAAAAGTCAAATTAGTGTTCTGTGTTTTTAATTCTAAAAGGTTTTGGAATGGTTACCAGTTTAATGTATTTTCTATATATTCTAGGACAGTGGCTTTGTCCCTGTGCCAGATATGATTTCAGCCTTTACTTACCTTCCCACAGCAGCAGACTCTGTGGAGCCACGGAGGGCCAGATCACAAGACTGTTGGCCTCGTAAAGTGGGTTGGTCAGATTCTCCAGCTCCTGAGGTCGATTTACCCATGACCACAGCGACACCGTCTTCTCAGGAAGAGACAGCCTGGCTCTGTGACAGGGGAACAAAAATATGAAAAATAAAGCTTGACATTCATCCTCTGCCAAAAAGAGAAATGAGGCAAAAAGAATCAAACAGGTGGTTTTTATAATCTAGTAGATCTGCACGTGGTAACTTGACCTGACCTGTCCGCTGCACAGCTGCCTAAGAAGGTACCAAACTGGGAGGCATAGGCATGTTCAAAGAGCAGCACCAAGAAGCTCTCATTGAACTCAAAAGAACAGGGAAACTGCCGAAGGATCTGCCACACGCAGTCCAAGAAGAGCAGAAAGACGGGAGCCTCTTGCCGCGGCTTGCTGTTGGAGTAGGCGGACTGGGCGCAGCGATGCTGGAACGGGTGACCTGCCTGAATAGTGGTTTAAAAAGGAAGATATTGCCATGACTAAAACTCCATCCCAAGTCATAAAAGAACATGAGAGACAATGAATCAATGCTCCTGAAGGCTAACCTGGAGCCACTCTCGCTCCACCAGACTCTGGAAGCCTTTAATGGTCCTGCAGGCCGGATCCAAGATGATCTGAGCCAAGGACGTCACCTGCAGGGTGGAGTCTGTCCCCTCTGTTCCGTGAACAAGCACCGACGCTCCCTCCCTGAAGCACACACGTGATCATGCTTTTTTTTTTTTCCCGAATGTCTCCGTGTAACAATCAGAGCTTTCAAACGTAAGATAGATCCCGACCTGTCAATGCACTGGGCAGCCAAGCAAGCAGTGGTGAGGATCTCCTTGATGTGAGTCTGCCAGTTGGAGGCTTCCAGCTTGCTTAACCAGCGGTCCATGCTATGGGACTGATCACTGCAGGCCTCCACCAGCTTAATCAGGCTTTCCTGGAGGACGGTGTACCTGAAAATGAACAGATATTTTACCCCATAAACTTATATATTTTGACATGTAACATATGTCATAAAACAACTTATTTAAAGAAAAAACCTACACTGCTTTATAACAGTAACATATTGCTATAATGTGCAGTGGCTTGCAAAATGTTCCTTAAAATTGAGAGGAAGTGGAAAGACTTAAACACTAATGTTGCCAGATGTTTTCCATCCAATCTGACTGAGCTTGAACCATTTTGCACAGAAGAATGGAAAAAAAAAAATCTTACATGCAAAGTCAGTAGAAACATACCTTAAAAGTCTTAATTGCATCAAACTGTATTAATTCAAGAGAGGTGGATGTAAATGATTGTGCACTAATTGTGGGGATGAAAATCCATTCCCACAATTACTTTATGTATGTCTACAACTTAATATTCCAATAAAACACCTTGAAGTTTATGTTTGCAACGTGATAATATGTTATGCTTTTGCAAGGCACTGCATCCTTTCGTAACCGCTCACCTTTCAATGGCTTTGTGGATCCTCCTCCACTGTGGGTAGTTACCCTCAGACTCGAACCCGCCGCCTCGAGCTTTGGCCTGCTGGGCGACGTTGATGGTCCGTGTATCGATTACGTATCCCCGTTTTCCTGGCCTCAGGGTGGCGTTGATGAGCTTCTCGTCTTCTTTGCAGCGCCGCCCGTTGGTGCCAGTGAGGGGCTGCCCTGCTCGCATCATGACCATGCCGTTCTTCTTGTGGTAGTAGCTTAGCACTGGGAAACGCCCGCCATGGCGGAATGTAGCTACTTTCCTGAGCGTGTCATCGTCAATGCTTTTAGGAACTGCCACTAGAGGGGGATATGACGAACATACGGTGAAGTCTTTGTTAACTTCACTCAGTCGCCACTCATCTGTCTGAGAGAAGGAATAGTGTTGTGTTATATGGAGATATAAATAAGTGCTACAGGCCTAAAATCCAAGTATGGTGAATATTCTTCTGACTAATCATCATTATACCATCGATTCTAAATCCTTCAAAGCATCCTGAGGACGAAATGAATTCCACCCGTCTTCAATAACTTCAAACATGGGCCGGTAGAAGAAAGGATACATCAGAGAGACAGAGTCAAGTGTGGACAGAGCCTTGAGAGAGAGAACAAACATATGAAACAATATTAGTAAGAATGCACAGAATTTCTCTATACCCAATAAAAAAGGTAATTATCAACAGCTCTATACCCTATCCTGGAGCCTTTACCTCAATAGAGCTGGCAATGTTCAGACACTCATCCATGCCAGGAATGTCGAGCTGGATCACCCTCAGGTCTTTGCATTTAACAATGATGTTTCCAACAGAGCCAACAAATCTAAAAGACAAACAGTTAAGATGGTCTTAGACTAAAATATCCTGTCCGAACAAATTTAGGTTCTCCAACCAGTATAGATATTGATGAGTCACCACCTGGATGTCTACACTGACTAATTAGTGTCATATAGTCTCAGTATACATGGTGATAACCATTCCTCAAACTCTTCTTTGTGTGAATACTTACAGTATGTACTGTATTTGAGCTTTCATTTTCCATCATCCATCATACTGATAACGTTTAACCAGGCATGGACCAAAGTAGTAAAAAAAAAAAAAAAAAAAAAAACATGAAGTGAAGGATTTAAAATAGTCTCTCTGCACTGCTTAATTTTAAGAATTACAGCATCCATTATTGGTAACTTCTGTCAATATTTACCAGTGCATCAAGTGCATTGAGGTCCTTTTTGCAGCCTTATATCAAATTGATAGAAAAAAAAAAAAAAACGCACAGAAAACAAAATCTGATACAAGGTGTGAATTTATGCTCACCCCCCTTCATCATTAGAGCTTCTGGTCTTTTGCTGAATGTCTCTACCAGCTTTACATATGTACAGACAAAAATGCTGCCCAATTTTTGCAAAATAGTTAAAGTTCAGTCAGACAGGATGGAGACCATCAGTACATATTTACAAGTCTGTCCACTGATACTATTGGATTTAGCGGTGGACTAGGACTGGAGTATTCTAACATATTAACATACTGTGGTCTAAAACATTTCATTGTAGCTCTAGATGTATGCGTTATCAGGGGTCTCAAACTCCAGTCCTCAAGGGCCGCAGTCCTGCAGTTTTTAGATGTGCCACAGGTACAAAACGCTGGAATGAAATGGCTTAATTACCTCCTGCTTGTGTAGATCAGTTCTCCCAGCCTTGCTAATGACCTAATTATTCTTTTCAGGGGTGGTGCAGCAGAGGCACATCTAAAAGTTGCAGGACTGCGGCCCTCGAGGACTGGAGTTTGAGACCCCAGCGTTAGGTCATTGTCCTGCTGGAAGGTGAACATTTACTACAGTTTCACATCTTTTTTCCAGCCTCTAACAGCTTCTGTCCCAGGATAACCCTGTATTTAACTCTGACCAGCTTTCCTTGTCTTGCTGATTAAAATAATTCCCACAGAATTATGTTGTTACCACAATGTTTCATCATGGGGATGGTGTTTTTAGATTGATATGCAGTGTTGGTTTTCAATTACACAAATTTCTACAAGTTAAGTACCTCCTGAAGACAATTGGCTGCACAAGATATTAGTTAAAGGTCTCCAAATAGCGTGTGTCAAACTTTCCAGATTTTGTTTTGTAAAAATGTTTTGAAGTCCTGTTTATTTCATCATTGTTTGATGAAACCAAAGAAACCTTTTTTTTAATAGAGTCAGTTCATAACATCTATGCGGAAAAACTATAAACTCCAACAGCAGTACGGATATCACCTTTTCTCTATGGAGTCTATGTTTGAATGGAGCAGCCAAAGCTCTTCTGTGTTGTCCTGTCTAGAGGAGAGAATCAAATGGTGGCCGGTTAAACACAGAGTTCCCTCCACCCTGGGCATAAAGGGTCGGTGCAGGACCACCCCGTCCACTCTGGGGGTCTTTATCAGTTCAGCAAACTCCATGATCTATGATTAGAAATATCAGAAGAGACGTCACGAATACGGAGGCAACATTAGGGGTAAGACATTTACACTGATGAGCTCATGTCATTGATCAAAGCAGCTGGTAAAAACATATGAAGTGTCCTGGTCGATGTCGACAAGACATCAATGACATTATGTCAATTGGGTGGTTAGAAAGACTCAGGAAGTAAGGTGGCTAACATTAGCTAGCTGGTTGATTATAACACAACCAGTTTAATTCAACCAAAAATAAAGATCGCAACCTCTATATAAACGGTAAAATGACTTCGTTAGATGCTATGCAAACACAGAGAACAACGACAGACGTTTTACATCGATGCTACAGAAATGTTTTTAACACAGTTACCTGATATTCTCCTATTAAGCAGCTGGGCGAGACAAGTACGTCGGCAAAAACACACCGTGCGGAAACGACTGACTCGATAAATTTAGCACCGGGTACGAGCGTAGCCTTCTTGTTCTAAAAAGGCGTCAGGTCAGAGTCAGACCCTGTCCTATGTGTTTACATTACAAGAATATGCAACGTAAACACTTAACATGAGAAACGATAACTCGCATTAAATGTTTACTGCGTCTTGCAGCTTAAAGAAAGAACACTAGGTGGCGACACACAAATGCAGAATATAGTTTTACGGTTTTTACAGTGCTTGTTTTATAAGTTATTTATTTATATACCATACGTTGCATGGAAAGCCATTTAAGCCAAAATTAAATAAATAAATAAGTTACTTATTTATTTATTTATTTATTTAGTTAGTTAGTTTCGTCTGAAATAGCTTTCCACACTTTAACATTAAAATGTATGTTAGTAATAACTTTAGCCAAAAACGCCAAATTTTGTTGATCATAATTGATTTTTTTTAAACAATAAAGAGTGAAACACTTTACAAGCTCTGTATGTTAGAAACTATACTTTGTGTACAAATTGCATTTAGAGAAACCAATGAACAACAAAGATTTATCATGATGATGTTTTACACCAGTCTCTCAATGTTCCCATTGCAGATGACAGTTTGACATTTACCGATTAGCTCTGAGCATTGTCTACTGACTTTCATCACTCTTAATCACCCTCCAAACCTACATTATTACTCACGCAAGAGTTTTGTTCTGATTCAGATAAAGGCCAACTCAGTGATGATTCACTCCCTTGGTTTGACCAGGCAAAACATTTTTTGTGTGCATTCCTGTTCATATGAAAATATTTTGGGCACATTGAATCACAGGATTCTGGCAGATAACATAATGTCTTTAATGTTTGAGCTGAGTCGTGTGTGCTAAAACAGTTTGAATTAAAATGTACTTTATTGTGTGGCAAAGTTGATGTGGCCACCGTGGAAAACTGTATAAAACACTTGCGTTACTTAGGCTTGGATGAGATTTGGTCTGAAAAGTTGAAGTCTGGACATTGATGAGATGTCATAGTTGACATGTTGCTTCAATGTAAGGACTGGGACAACACATCTAGAGTGGCAGAATGAGTTTATGGTCTAAATAAAAAAGGGGGGCTTGACCTGGGATTGGGTTCCAACTATAAAGAGTTCAGATTTCTTAGCCTCGCTCAGAAAGTTTACTATAGTGTTAGTAAGGGAGGGAACTGCAGAACCTGTTGAACCTCAGATTAAGAAGGAGTAATGTGACTTTTGTCCTGGCCGGGGAACAGAAACTTGATCTTCACCTTCGCAGAGTTTCTGAGGTAATCATGAAAGCTCAGTTATCTGGGCCAAATATGTTTTGTAAAATTGTAAAAAGCCAATGTTTGTGTCTCTCATGGTATTTTGATTGGAGATGCTATGAGAGCATGGAGTACTTGAGTTGTTTTTAATTGCTTTCTGGTCCTTTGTTGTTCAAAAGAAGACCTATGTCCACATTCTACTGTAGATAAACACACTCAAGCTTGTTCCCAGTATGGATTGGACTCCGCCCGGGATGCCCCCTGTTCCAAAGCTTGTTTGTGGCGCATGGTAGAGAGGAGGGTAAGAGAATGATCTCATATGTGCTCTTTGGACAACATGGTTCTGTTGGCACCTTCGCGCTATTACCTGCATTCAGTCTTCACTGTACAGGTATGCTGTCAAGTGCATAGCAACCTGCATGAGAGTCAGCTCCTCTAAGTCAACTCTTGGCAATCCATGTCAGGGGTCAGTCTCTGCCTAAAGCAAAGGAATTCAAATGTCTGGGTGTTTTCTTAACATGTAACTAGTAGTGGTAGGAAGGAGAAGATGAAGTTGATAGATGGAGCTGGGGAGTTGCCTGTAGTAATGCAGGTGCTGCTCCAATCTGTCTTGGACTCTGGATACAGGCAACTGCATGAGCTTCTGTATGGTGGGTACAGAGAAGGTGAAGAGCTCCATAATCTGGTAGATGAAGAGCTTCATGGATGGATGGATGGATTAGAACAGAGGATGCACCTAGTTCTTGTATCCTACAGTAGTCTTCATGCATTAACTTTGGTCTGAGTTAATTTTTTTTCATCTATTCAGCCTACAGAAACACTAAATATTGTTCAAATGTTTGTAAAGGTTTAGTTAATTTCTTTTAATTTTGTGTTATCTGGGAATGACTTGTGAGAAAGAAAACCTAAGCCTGTTTTAAGATTTAGAAATATACAATAGATTGTGAAACTGGTGACGAGAATAATCCAAAACCAGTGATGAAATGTCAGAACAAAAAAACAGACAAGTAAACCAGAGTAAATATCTACACAGGAACAAATAGACACAGGCCACCTCTGCTGACTGTTAGGACTGAGGTCAAAGCTTTGCCCCATTTAACTACCAACCAGAAGCGCTGCTGCTTATTGCCCAACTCACAGCATGCAGCCATGTCTGATCATCTCTGTGAAGTGATGCAGCTCTGAAAATGAGATACCAGAGAAACTGGCCAGTCAGTGAAAAATGTGACAGCTACCAAAGGGAACGCCTCAATTTTATTTTGCAATCCATCTACGTCGTACTTCGAAAATATTTATAACAATAATACTATCATTTCTTAAACTTAGTGGATGTCAGTGAAATAAGGATTTACAATTACATAAAAAATGTAATGGAGATTGTCAGGTGTTTAGTTTCAGCAGGTCTGATGTTTCACAGTTGAAATTCTTTTGGGATTCTACGTCTCTACCAAGCTTACACATCTAAATACCAATAAGTGTTGCCTGTTCTTAGGAAAATACTTGAAAATCAGTTAGGTCAGATAGAAAGCATCTATGAACAGAAATTTTTAAAGTCTTGCAAAAGATTCTCAATTGCATTTAGGTGTTGACTTTGACTCAGCCATAAAAAACATGAACATCTTTGTTTAAGGATGCAAACCTTAACCCGACTCATCAGTCTTCAGGCTCTAACAGATTTAGTTCTAGGATTTAGCTCTATTCGGTATAAAACTGTCCAGCTGATGAAACCTGGACATGTCTTTAGCTGTTTTGAACGTCTTCCACTTGTAAATGTCTCAATTGGTTTACAATGGAAGACATTAAAAGCAGGAGTTATTGAATTATTTTTAACAGTTATCTTGGTAGAAGGTCACAGTGCAAAGGTTCTTAATTGACATGCTAAAGTTTATTTGTTTAGTACATGGTACATGGATGAGTACAAATAGTCTTTTGCAAAGCAAAGTCAGGGACATATTGATTACCGCAAAAACAAGACACGGCCACAAAAGCAAGATCAGACCTGTGTTGCTTCTGAGAAATACATGAGAGATTAAAGAAATCTCTGCCAATGGGTTCCGTATTTGGTGTGATATGTGTGTGGGGTTTTTTGACATCCCTTTTTACATCTCTTCTGAAAATGGTAACCACTAAAAAGATAACTATTGTGTGACTCATGTGCTTGAGAGACAACGTCCTGAGATTTAAAAAAGAAAAGAAAAGGACTTCAAAAACAGATTGGTACAGCTGATGTGAAAGCTACTGAAACAGACGCTTTGCTCTTGCAGGAAACGTTCAAAAACAGTCAGAGCTTAAAAACAAGGACTCAAAGCTGAAGCTACTGAAACTGCCAAAGTTGGGGTAAATTCTACTTTGTGAAATGACGCTTTAGGCAGCAAAAATAAAGCGCATGCAAGAACTAAAAGGTTACACAGTCTCATTGTTAAACCAGTACTATTTTTGGAAGATGGAAACTTGGCAGAAATGCTGTGCCATTTAAGGAGTGCAGACATCTTTCACAAGAATACTTGGACTTCCAATCTTATTTCTCAAGAATCTGTACATTGAAACATAAATGACATACTTGCAACACTAAGACAAGAGTATACACCTACTACTTTGCAAGGCAAAGACAGAGTTTGTGTTTAACACATAGAGAAAAAAGCAACAAAGAGCTAGCTGGCAAAAATATGTGGGATTGACAAGCACAATCAGCCAAGCATTTGACAAATAACCTAAATACACTCTTGAAACAAAATTCTAAGTGTTTTTTCCAGCTTTTTGAACAGAAGACTTGCATTAGATAGATGTTCTGATGAAGAAAGACAGTGAAGGCAGAAATCCAGTAAGCAATCTAGAAAATAGGAACAACACTGATTTACTGCTGACATTTTGCTCTCCCTAGTCCAGCGTTGACTAGGGAGATAGGTCAGTGCCCATAACTGAAACATAAATAAATGCAAATAAATAAATAAAGGATTATTTTTATCTTCATGCAGTAGTAGAAAAAAAGTTTTTTTTCTACTACTACTACTAGGTTTTTTGTTTTTGACTGCTATACGAAGATCAACATCATTCTAGATCAGGGTTTCCCAACCCTGGTCCTCAAGGCACACTGTCCTACATGTTTTAGAGGTTTCCCTGCTTTAATGTGCCTGATTCAACTGATTAACAGGCGTTCAACAAACGCCTGTTAATCAGTCATCAATTGAAATCAGCTAGACTGAAGCAAGGAAATATCTAAAACATGCAGGGCAATGTGCCTTGAGGACCAGGGTTGGGAAACACTGATCTAGATAGATTGTGAGCCTCTAGTTTATTGTCAATTCCATAATGCATTATCAACCAAGTTATCAATAGTCAAAACTCTGCTGATTAAAACAAAACTCGAGTACAATTTAACGAGACGTATTTCTAACGAGGATCTACAGAAAACACGGAGAGCTGTCAGGGTTCAGCACTGGACAGCTCCCATCACATTCAAACAGGCAGAACAGAGCCTGCTGAGCAGAGCACAGCGGAGCTGCAGCGAGGCTGAAACGGGAGTGAACCAATCAGTCTCATGCTTTATATGACCCTTCATGGCAGCTCTGTGGGCACAGTCTAATCACAGGCTTACAACCTCTTCGCTCATTTCTGCACTACTCAGCAAAAGCTGGAGATAAAAAGGGAAAAAAATCTCAACAAATCAGAATGTATAGTCTCTGATTAGATAAAATATAAATTTAGCGTTAGACTGAGAAACAAAGCAACACATAAAAAATGCAAGTTTCCAAACAAGCCTTATGTTCAGTCTCTGCTGCTTTGATAACCCCTATATAAAATCTAGTGCAACAACAGACTTCAGTAGTCATTTTATTAATAATTACTTTATTAATAAACTCTGTTTATTAATAAATAGAGTTTACTAGAGTGTGTTTTATTCTCAGTGTAAATACTGAGAATAAAAGTGTTTTTTTTTTAAGGCCTTAGAGGTTTTTCAGTGAACATAAATCAACAAGCAGCATCAGAATAACCAAGTAACACAGCAGACAAGTCATGGATGCATTTGTTGAGAAATTTAACTCCCCAACCTTTGAACTGCTCGTGGAGAACTGTGCAGTCCATCATTCAAAAATCAGACACAGTATGCCACAACCTAAACTCCACCAACACCATGGCGTACAAGTAGCGAGCATTAATCAGAGAATCAACCAAAAGTCTCATGATAAAGCTGGAGGATCTGCGGAAGAATGATTTGACAACAGTAACACTAATACACAAGTATGAGGAAACATGGTGGGGGCAGCAGTATTGTGAGGGGATTCTTACTGTGAGCAATGACAGGCAAGCAGAGTGGATGATAAGTGGAAAGGGGCAAACGCACAAAAATCCTAGAGGAAAACCTGATGTAGATCACAAAAGAAATTCGGATGAAGCTTCACGTTGCACTCATACAACCAAACTAAACATGTTGCATACAGGCAGAGGTATGCACTAGTCTGGCATGTCAAAGTATTATGATTTTGTTTTGACACTCGGTTCTCACTCGCTTTTAGTTGCGCTTGAGACGTTTCTTCAATGAAAAGGACGTAGACTCGTAGGAAAACTGTTTGGAGAATGCATTCCTGTCAAGCGGCAAGATTCCCCACAAAAGAATCATTCCGAACTGTCACCGTGATGATTCTGCGTCACGCAGTCCTCCGACAGAAGCTGTTTGGGAGCCTCAAAGGAGACGCTAGATGGCAACCAAGCTGGGTGGTAGGTGCTGAGTGTCTGTGTGTGTGAGATTGTGTGTAAGAGAATAGGGAAGAGGTGGGGAGCATAAATTACGTCGGCGTGGGACAGTGGAGGGACTGACGGTCTGCTCATGGCAGCTTGCAGCTGGAGGCGAGCAGCAGAGAAGGAAAGCAACATAACCGAGCGGAATGGAAGAAAACTGAGCAGAGACGGTGTTGGACCACAGCTGGATGCGAGGGGTTCCAAATGAAAGTGTTTACACAGACAGATTAACGTGACCAGGTGGGGGATAGGTCTGCAGTGGAGAGGAAAAAGGGGGCGTGGGGGTGGGGGGAGAGAGAAAAAAAAGATGCGCTGCGTCTCCCGTGACGCTGGCGCGCAGTTTGGGAACGGAGTCCGCGGCGGCGACGCGCTGACACCCCGCTTTTAGATGGAGCCAACATTTGGGGTGCAGCAAAAAAGGTGTCAGGGAAGTGTCGTCACGAACCCCGGAAGCCGGAGGAGGAGGTGGGAACATCAGAGAGAAAGATGGCAGCGAAATCCGATGGTCGCGGGGTCGTCACCGGTTTCGCCCAGCTGCACAACCTGGACGAAGTGGTGGGGACGGGAGAGGACGACGCGCGGGACGGCAGCTCCTTCCACATCTGCCACTGCTGCAACACCTCGTCGTGCTACTGGGGCTGCCGGAGCGCCTGCCTGCATTACCTCAGGAGGAAGGGGAGAGGGAAGGGAAGGGATGCGGGGCGACCACCGCAGGAGGAGCGCCTCTGGCTGGACTGCCTGTGGATCGTCCTGGCGCTGCTGGTGTTCTTCTGGGACGTGGGCACCGATCTGTGTCTGGCCGCCGACTACTACCACAAGCGGAACTTCTTGTGGTCCAGCCTGACTCTGTTCTTCGTGCTGGTGCCCTCGGTCCTGGTCCAGATCCTGAGCTTCAGGTGGTTTGTGCAGGATTACACCGGCGGCGGACTGGGCTCCGTGGAGGGACTCAGCAGTCGGAGGGCTACGGCTAGTTTCCAGAGGGACAGGTGCTGTCGCCTGTCTGTCTGGGTCTGGCAGACCGTCATTCACATCTTTCAGATGGGACAAGTGTGGAGGTAGGGCAAACTTTTAGCTTAAACTTAAAAAAAAAAAAAAATTCTCATTAACTCCTTCAAAGATAAGTCTATCCTCCACCTTCGTCTCCCCCGCTGTCACCTGGTATAACCCGGGTCCTGTGTACATGACTTGGGTGAAAATCAGCACCGTAGTGAACCCATTACGCTCGCCTCCCAGTCTCCACTGTTGTGCACATGTCTGCATTTCGTTTCATGTATGCGTCGCCTCGCATTTTAACGCTCTCGGCTACAAATTCCCCGTCCTCTCGGGCTCTCAGGCAGACGTGCCCACACATCTGGATAGAAATTGCACCGAGATTGCTGAATGCGCCATTGCGCTGTGTGAGGAAGGGGAGAAGGCGGCTATTTGTTCAAAAAGAGGGCCAGCTGAAAGCTTGCAATGCATGTGTGCGTTTGCGTGTGTGTGTTGGCGTGTACGTGTGTGTGTGAGAGAGGGAGCGAAACGCGCTGTTCACATCACAGTGTACAGTCGCCTCGGTTCACCCCCTCGCCCCCCTCTTTCCCTCCGCATACACCAACCAGAGGCCAGACGAGCATCTGGTTTCACGGCTCGCAAAACTACATCTCTCCCCACAGACATGATGTCATCGACTCCTCTGCGGCGCTCCATAGACCTGACACCCCCTCCAACACCCCAACGCTCCCTCCACCAAACTGATTTTTAAAGGTTTTTCATAAACGAAATGATGCGTCGGAGAACCTCGGAGGCGCTTTTCCCTCTGCGCGTAAAATCTGACATGCAGCGGCCACAGTAGTAAAATATGATGGCGAGGCTTCACGCTGTTTTTTCTTTTCTTTTTTTTCCTTCCATGCTGATCAGAGAGGAGCGAGTTGTTTTTGGTGCAGACAGACGCAGTGGCTGGCATTTAATATGGGGGGTTGGGGGGTGGGGGGGCCGGAGGGGGCTGGGGGGGAGTGAAGCATGACGGTTGTCCCGAGGGGGGGGGGGGGGGGGGTGCCAACGTGAAACACGTTAAAACAGCAGCACGATATGAGAGCCAGAAGCAGGGGTCAGAAGATTTAATCCTGCTCTTTCGTGTGTTTTTTTAAAATTATTATTATTATTTTTTATATTTAAATAATTCGATATTGGAAAGTGTGCTGTTCTGCCAGAAAAGCAGGATTGATCCCCACTTGTGTTGTTGTCAGCAGCCCCCATGCTCCTCTTCAGATAAATAGATTTTTGCAACCATGATTGTGTTTTATTCTGATGCATGAGAACATTTGCGCCACTGGCCAAATGATTCACACAGAGAGTCCAGGAGTGAAACTCACACTCAATGATCTTCCTATAAAGGGGTAAAATGCCACAGGCAGCAAAATGCATATTTTCTCATCCACTAGTTCTACACTTGTGTTTCTGAGTTTTAGGGTAATAGAAACCAAATAATGAAAAAAAAAAAATGCGCTAATTCCTTTACTTGCTCAGAAATGCTATTTACTCTTTCGCACTAGAGGTAACTGGTAACCTCCAGAATTTAAAGCAAAAGAAACTTGTTAGCAATTGGTAAGTGCATTTCAACAAAAATGGTTTTGGAACTGACACAAAATGGAAGTAGTACGCAACAAAGTGTTACACTGTAAAAAAAAACGGCCTCATTTTACGGTAAAAAACTGGCAGCTGAGTTGCCAGAAGTTTACCGTCTTTATACGGTAAAAGTCTGGCAACCAAAACTGCCATTTTTTTACCGTATTTCTAAAATACGGTAAAATTCTGGCAACCAAAGCTGCCAGTTTTTTACCGTATTTCTAAAATACGGTAAAATTCTGGCAACCACAGCTGCCAGTTTTTTACCGTATTTGCTAAATGCAGGATTTCACCGTATTTTTGAAATACGGTAAAATTCTGGCAACCACAGCTGCCAGTTTTTCACCGTATGTTGTAAATGCAGGATTTTACCGTATTTTTAATATACGGTAAAATTCTGGCAACCACAGCTGCCAGTTTTTTACCGTATGTTGTAAATGCAGGATTCTACCGTATTTTTAAAATACGGTAAAATACCGTACTTCCTAAAATATTTTAAAAAAAATAAAATGTGGTTTTGCCGTAGTAAATACGGTCATGCTGACTGAGGCATAATATCTACATGAGTGAAAAACACATCCAGACTGTATGATATATTGACATTTTATTGTAAACCCTCCCCCCCAAAAAAAACCTATGGTAAATTACTGGTCTCTGTTCCTACCAGAATTTTACCATACAAATTATAGTACAACAACCAAGGAAGTGTAACTTGTCAAGCATTTCTATACAGAAAGTTATAAAGAAAATAATTTCTAATTAAACAAAAATACAGATTACGAGTAATCCACTTAAAGAAACAATTTCTATTTAAAAAGTCAAGTTAAAAAAAGAACTGATTCTATTTTATGTCCAGTTTCCTCACGGTATTACTGAGATCTGGAAAACAAAAACAAAACAAACAGTATGTGTCCACATAAGAGATAACATATTGTAGAAGACAAAATGGTGATAAAAGGATTCTTGTTCTGGGTTGAGAGTCACAAGTCGCTGAGATCAGACGTTGCTCAGGATGGTTGTAGTCTTCCCAGTCACAGGTTGAAATTGAGACTCGCATGTTGTCAATCGGGTGTTTCCTCTCTGCTGGAAAACAAAAAGAAAAAGTTAGAAAGATGCACTACATGAACATCTTATTCGCTTAAATGTTTGTTTCACCTTTGTTGACTTGCATATGGACACAGGTACTTCAACCAGGTGGTGTGATCATTTCTGACTGAAAATTCAGTAGTTAAACCTTTGTTTGTTGTCAACAGGTGTGATCCTCTGGTCTGCAACCAGACAAAATACACAAACTAAAAACAAATATAACTGTTTTAGGCAATTTATGAAATAGATACTCACCATTTATCTGAGTCTCATGAAGGCCAATAGGTTGTCTTCAACCATTTATGTAAGTTACATTTCCTGCAAGCTAGCAGAAACAAAGCTGTAAATGTGAACACTTTTCATACAGGCAAACAAATTGATACAGCTGAGACAATTTATGCTAGGTTAGTTTTTCTCAGTCACTTTTGGTGCATTTCTCGAGTCATTGTTGGCATTTACAAAACAGTAAGCGCATTTCTCAAAACAATTTGTAGAAACAGGAAAAATAGCATTTGTTTGCTTTCAAAATCCTTAGTTCAGCTCTTAAAATCCTGTCTGTTAACATATCAGTGACTCAAAATAATAAGTTATAGTCTCTCTATGTACAGATAAGACAGTCAAATCGATTAGTCATGAGAAGAGACTACAAAAGGATCATTTACGCCAGTGTTTCTCAACCCTGGTCCTCAACGCCCCCCTGCTCTGCATGTTTTAGATGTGCCTCTACTCCAGAACAGCTGATTCAAATGATTGGATGACAATCAAGTACTGCAGAAGCTTGTTAATCATCCAGAGATACAATTCAGGTGTGTGGCAGAAGGGAAATACCTAAACCTGCAGGACAGGGTGACGCTGAAGACCAGGATTGAGAAACACTGATTTACGCTTTTGCTATAATTTATTCATGGACCATGCCATGGTGATTCAGAAAGAAAAAGACAGAAATGCAGAGAACAAAAAAAGTAGAAAAGGAGCCACAGGACAATCTCCTCAAGGAAAACTGTACAGTGCTGTAGAAATTACATTACATTTTAATTTCCATAGTCACTTTGTTCCTTAACTCCACTGAGGAATCTTTTTTCCTCAGTGGGGTTAAGGAATGAACAGTAGGGTGGGAGGACCTCCATCAGCATCATGTTGTGGGTCTCAGCCATGTCCTGATGTTGGACTGATGGAAACTGGCAGATGTCCTCAGCCTCTTCTGACTCTTCTTCTGCTTTCCTCCCAACTATTTCCTCCTCAGCCTCACTCCTCTTCTTCTCTCTGGCTGTTCACTCTGCCCAGATACTTGTTCATCAGTTCTCAGACATGTAACATTGTGTTGTGTTCTGACTATATAGAGCATAATGTTGCCAACTGATGGTTCACAAGATGCACCTCCAATCTGTTTCAGAAAACTGGTTGATCGTTGGTTGAGCTAATGGTTCATACACTGACCTGTTAGAGAAACTCAGGACTCACTTGGGAGCAATTTACCAATTCAGGACAGATTTAGAAAATAATAGAATATAAATTAATTAATATATGATTCACATTATGACAACTTTAAGACTTATGCATGTTAAGACTTACACAATGAACTGATGCTATTTTGGAAGTTGAGAATTCAACACAGACACGTTGTTGTCCTGTTGTCCTCATTTTCTGTATACACCCTTTATCCTCCGGGTCAAAATGACCCGTCTTCAATAAACCCCCAATATAAGCAGCTTAATTGAATTTTAAACACCAAATTCTATCTTGTATATTGTCACTCACCACAAAATGTGTGAATACTTGACTTTTCCCTCTCCACTTGAATTTCTATAGCTTAAGAAAAAAAATGTGCAAAATGAGTTTCGAATGCATTTTTATTCATCACAGTGACTAATTTTCTTTTACTTTTCTCCAGTGAACAAGAGGATGTACAATACAAAAATATGAAAAATAACATAACCCATTCAACTAATTGGCACATGTAGGGCAGTATGCAAGTGCACAGCCTTTGCAGATATATTTCTTACACCTGCAGCACACAGTATGTGTTTTACAGTCTGAGGGCAGAACTGACATCTCTTCCTCTTACTTGGCTTAGCTGAGGAAGTGGCTGTGGTAGATGGATCCTCAGGTTGATCAGGAGCTGCTGCACTCTGAATAGCTTTCACAACTGCTGCTGAGGCTTCTGTGTGGGGGACATGCTTCCTTCTTTCAATGAGTGGAGTTACAAGTGCCTTTCCTAGCTGCTCCAGGAACACCCTCTTCTTGTTGTGCTTATGAGACATCCAGGTTGGGTTGATCTCTATCCAAATCACAAAGGCATTGTAGGAGGACACATCAATGATGTTGTGGAAGATGACCAGGGGCCAGCGGGCAGTCATTCTTCTGCAGCTATATGCTCCAATCACCTTATCTAGGTTGTCCACACCTCCTTTGTTTCGGTTTTATTCCAGGATGATGATTGGCTTCCTGTCCTCACGGTCACTAATGTCGCCGTCTTTGTGCAGTGTGCTCAGAAGAACTACATTCTTGTTTTTCTTTGGGAGGTAGGAAACTAGAGTGGTGGTGGGTGTGAAGGCAAACTTTGAGGAGAAGACCTCTCTCTCCTTTGACCCAAGCAGTGCAGGTGGGAGCTCAGGCTTGTTCTTTTGAACTGTACCAACCATGGTGATCTTCCTCTTCAGGAGCTGCTGTCCGAGTTCATAAGAGTTGAAGAAATTGTCACATGTCACATTGTGACCCCTCAGTCCCTCTGTCACATCAAGCACAACTCGCAACCCCTGGTTCTTCTCTGGGCATCCACTGGTTGACTTCCCAGTATAGACTTGCATTTTCCAAGCATAGCTTGATTCAGAAGCCACCCATGACTTGATCCCATATTTTGCTGGCTTGCTGGGCATATACTGCCGGAAAGGACAACAACCTTTGGACAAAAGACATTAGCATCAGTGATTAGTATCAGTGTCACAGAAAACAGTCAAAGAAATCAATAGTGAAAATCACTTTTATTACAAATATGAAAACAGATTACCTCTAAATGGAACCAGTTGCTCATCCACTGTTACATCAGGCTCTGGATTGTAGAGGTAGGGCAACCGCTCCACCCACTTGTCCCATACCTCTCTTATGGCTGCAAGTTTGTCTGTCATACGTCTTGCTGGTCTTGATTCACGGTCATCAAATCGCATCAGTCTTGAGTAGGTGTGAAAGAGTTTGACTGGCATTGTGGCTCGGAAAATTGGCCTTCCACTCTCTGCTCACTTCTGCTACTGATTGATCTGAGACACAACTAAAACTTTGTAACATTTTATGGTTTGTAAATAACTCTGTGACCTTGATTTCAACTCCATTTGCCTCACGGGTCATTTTGACCTGAAGACCATCTTTGTACCTTTTTTTGTACAGCTTACATGGAAATGAGAATAAAAGCAACACTGAACTTTTTCTATTGTCTGGGCCAATCTAGGAAAAGTCTTAAAATCTCAAGTTAAAAAAATTACATTTAGGGGATTTTTTGGGGGGGGGGGGGGTTTAACACAGTGGCGGGTCATTTTGACCCGAGGACAACAGGAGGGTTAACATATTTTGATCAAGACGATAAAAGCAAATTACAATTATAAAAGCATAGAAGTGTACATAACCAGCTACATGATGTACAAAAGCAAAACTTGCAAAACTAATTGTTTTGATGTGCAGAAGTGACACAGTAATTTGAAGATTGAACAGGTAGTTTTAAGAATTTCAATTCTGTTCTGAGAGATGCACCCAAACTGAGAAAAGCTGTAAAATATTAATATTTAAATTCTCTTATCTTCAAATCCTTCAACTGTCATGGACCCAGTGACTTTAGTGCAAGTATTTTGGGTGTGAGAGTCAAGAGGTCAAAGGAAAATATTAAATAATATCTCTGATGCCAAGCTTTATACTTCTAAGTATTACCAAAATATTGAAACAAAAGCTAACATGTTCTTCAGAGATTTAACTTGCATGCATGAACATTTCACACTCAAAGTAATTCAAATTAATTATTGAACCAAACTTGGAAAAAGTTGCTTCTGCCATTAACAATAACTTTAAGCACATGTAGTCTGAAGTAGACCAGAAATATAATCTATGCAGCCGTTCCTACAGAAACATTAATGGAAGTGTTGCATCTGTGAAGATTAAATGTTCCATATAGTAAAAATATCTAGCTGCAGTGCATGTACATAAACAGCATGGCTCAGAAACTACACATTTCTTTGTCAGTTGGTTAAAGTTAGCTAACTTCAGTTGAAACCGTGAAAGGGACTCACCTGTGATGTGTTGCCCTTCTCCTCCTGAACGTGCAAAAATAGCAGAAATTTGATTTCAAAGACAGTAGCAGCATCTTGACAAGGACCAGGCCTACTGGGCTCTCAGCACCCTAGTTAGCAACCTTAGTTAGCACAGTGACTTTACTGTGTTGAGTTCAGGACACCACTACAGGAACAGAGTTAAAAGAATCTTGCTGCTGATGCTGAAGGATCAAGCAGCAATGCAAACTAGATAATTATTTGTTTACATGACAAATAACAGTCTCCATTTACTGTAAACCCTACTATTTATCACAATAACAAAATGAAAAACTCTCTAGACCAGGGGTCCCCAAACTACGGCCTGCGTCATTTGGTCTGGCAATGCCGGATCTGGCCCGCCTCCTCATACCAGAGAGCATTCAGTGTATTTTTTCATATATTGTATTTTCTGGTTTGTGGATTTCTCTTCAACCACCAGGGGGCTCTTGAGCAGATGTTAAACTAACTTTCCCTCAAATATATACTAGTCAGTCCCAGTCACCGTTTCACTCACGGTTTTTTCCATTTCCATTCTGGGTAAAAATCTATCTAAAAGCGACCGCGAATGTGTCGTAGTCAGCAACCCCCCCCCCCCCCCCCCCCCCCCCCCCGTCGACAGTTTCAAAGACAGAACAGCCCCCCCCCCCCCCCCCGCCGACAATAAGTTTCTAAGGTATCTTTCTCCAAAAACTAAGACCGGCCCCCGAGCAGAGAAAGGAACAGCTATGTGGCCCTCGCAGGAAAAAGTTTGGGGACCCCTGCTCTAGACTATTCTCTACTAATAGCACAATATTTAAAACCAAGTGTGGGATTTGTGAAACTTCAATGATGGGTGACTTTACAACTTGTATGATTTTGGATAACACTAGAATTGTTCTTTATTGAAGTTTCACAAATCAGATAAAGGTTTTACAAATCCCACACTTGGTTCTAAATATTCTGATATGAGTTGAGAATAATCTAGTCCAGATTTGAAGAGTCTAGGTGTTGTAGTTTTTTAGCTAGAGTAAATTAAAGATGCTGATTGCAGTGAAAAATTAGGTGGAATTGCCCTTTAGCCATTTCCCAAATTGGAAGCAGCAATTGGAAACCAACTTCAGCTTCATTCAAGCAAGAGGGGCTAACATACAGTTCTCTTAATGTTAATGATCAAATGCTCTCATAAATGATGGTGGCGTTGGCTGTAGGAGTTTGCTTTGCAATCGGTGGATCGCCAGATCGATGCCTGGTCTACTGCTGAGATTTCAGTTTGGTGTATTAAAGGCATTATTAAAAAAGAAACCAAAATATCACACCAGCATTCTGTTCTTTGTAAAAAATTATTTTGCAGTCTTGTTTACGCTTTTACATTGTAGATCTAAACATCAGCAAAATTTGTAATTTTGGCTGATTGCTACTGTTAAGTTTAGGGTAATTAACTGCTGGCAATATTACAATTTTTTAAGAACTTTACAATTACTTATATTTTTACACTATATTTCTGTATTTTCTACATTCGTGACTGTCACAATTATTTAGGATATATGTTTATTCAGTTATGATAATGCCATGTATTTTCTACGGCAGTATAATGCTGTGAATATTCTGGTCAGTAACTGCTGGCATTTTACAATTTTTTACCGTAAATTTACTGACTTTCTTTGCAGTTTCGACTTACGGTAGTTCCATGTAATTTCTACGGTAATGCAATGTTTTTGGATACGACGGTCAAAAACTGTTGGTTTTTTACAGTTTTTTACCGTAAATTTACTGACTTTTTTTACAGTGTAGTATTGATGCATATTAAGAAGACAAAGTCCAAAGGAATATACAAAGCAGGAATAACTTTTAATTCTAGACAACAGCAAGATCTAACTCCTTGGAAGCAAAATAGGGGATAACCCAAGGCGTTTGCACAGTGCTGTACTGGGAGTGGAGTTGAAGAAAACACAATGTGAAATTCAGTTTTGTTGAAGAAGAACAAGTTTGAGCAGTGAAATGTTTTTCAGGATCTTAGGGAAACATAATGTGTTGGTGTGAATGCGGTGAAATCTTATGAGGCTGTAATCAGGGATCCTTGTCAGTCCTCTTTCTCCCCCTGGACACAAGCCATCTGACCACTAGTTTGGAGTTAAGTGTCAAAAGCTGCTCCTGTCAGCTTAACTAGTGTTCACAACCTCTGAGACCCTCTAGGATACCAGCTGATATGGGGATTATTCGACAGAGAGAGAGGGCAGGCCACCCTGCCAATGTTGTATCATATTAAAATGCATTATGGGATTTCATAAAAGCTTTTATTTAGCTTTGTGTTGCATACACTTGAAACTTAAACTTGAATATTTCAAATTAGGTGTTCATGTTCCTGAGTTTAAAAGACTGATTATAAAAACAAGCGTTTAATAGACCTGCTGCTACAGCCTCAATTAGTGAAATATTTTCCCTTCATCAATGTCATAAAGCAGGCTAAAGTGCTGACAAAAGTCAAAAAAGCTTCCCCCCATCATGTCTCATTAGTCAGTTCTACTTTTTAGTTCGTTCAATTAGCTACTTTTCTTCCTCCCCCCTGTGCACCTGAGGACCAGGCTGATGGCAGAATTCACTGCGCTTGTCTTGCAATTATCTCCTTGTTAATTGTTGACAGAATCCCATCTGTAATCCTGCTATGTCACCAGTTACTACAGCTCTTTCATGTCCCTCCTTGCTGTGAACTGGCGGCTCTGCTGAAGGTGTTAGGGATTCTGCTCAGGCACACACTGGATCAGACATACACAGAGGTCTCCTGGTGGTACGATGGACAGCTTAATCAGTGTAAGCCCAAATTAGCTTCTCGCTGAGAGAGGGAATGCATCCATCTCCTCACCCCTCTTCAAAAAAAAGGGAATTTCTATATTATAGGGAATTCCCTGCCAAACACAGCTATGTGCATTGTTTTTGGATCTCTAGTTTAAGAAATGAAAGGTCAGAGTATTTCAGCAACTGCTGAGGTTTTCAGAAATGTAATGTTAAACTGACTTTGTCTTATTGAGGCTTACTGGAAACAGTGAATGTTGTTTCTAAATGATTCTGAAGGACTCTTCTCCTCATTACTGACTTTTGAAAAACACTTTCTAAAAATTGTTTCAGCATATTTAATTTTGTTTTCATGTGACACACCCACACAAAATGGTGCAAATTTGCAATATGTGTAACTCTCTAACCAAGAATGCAAGGAAGAATTGGCAAAAAGGTTCTTGCTGTATACATATGGATACCACAATTCAGATTTTTATTGGTAAAACATTCCCTTTTCACACTTCACAACATTATGCTACTTTGTATTGGTTTATCGCATAAAATCCAATTCAAATATTTACTTAGTGGTCGTATTGTAATAATATATTAAGAAGTTCAAAGGGTAGGAATACATTAATAGGTAATGTAAATTTTATTCACAACTATCATTTTTCATACACTAAAGTGTGCATTGGGATCTGCTGGCCCCTAAGCAAGTCTAACACTTGTCTAAAAATGATGCCATGACTCATCTCTTTTCAATTTGTCTGTTAACTGCTGCTGAAATGAGTGTGTAGGATTTGATTTACTGTGTTCATCAGAAATAATCAGGTTACTTGGTTTCAAAATGGGCTATTTTGCAAGATGTGAGTTCATTTTATTATGTTGTGCTGTGCCTTAACAACTAGAGTAAAAGTCTGCATTATTGCTTCGGTGAAAGCATATGAATGTTTTTTTTTTCTTTTTTATGGCAAAAAATAAATAAATAAAAAAATTCAAGCAAAATTACATCTGTATCTGAGAACAAAAGCACATATAAACAACTCTTCCACATTTATTAGGATCCTTAGGTACACCGTGTATAATTTTATTACGTGAGCATAATCTCACTCTGAAAAATTTAGAAAATAAATTTTCACCAGAACTCTGGATAATCTTGACAGATTGGGAAAAAGGTCAACAATCCTTCTTTCTACATGTTTCAACCTTGTGCACTTAGTTTTTTCCTCACTAAATTATATCCCAATTAAACACTGGAGATTATGTGGCTACAATAGGATTGTTTTAAAATATTCTTATTTCATTTTTTATTTTTTTTAATATCCTTAATTGCGTTGACAGTAGGTGTACATCCACCCAATCATCTATGCATGCAAGCCCTCATATTTGATTTTCAGGAATTCGGCAGTCAGAGATTAAAGGATTCCCCTTCAGTAGTGCAGACTATCGAGACGCTGCAAATATGGTTAGTTGGATTACCATTTAATCCCATATAAGAGCGGCTCACCACAGATAAACTCGAGAAGAATCGCCTCACGGTTGACATCTGCTTCAGTTTTCTTGTCGTGCAAATATTAATTCAAGAGTGCAAAGGAATCAACAGAAGCCTCTGTTGGCCGGCCGGCTGGCTCGTGTTTGCCAAGAAAGCCTTACTGAAGCAGTTCCGCAAGATTAGTGAGATGATACAATGGCAGCGATCTGACTTTTCAAAGGAAATGGCTGTGAGAGTGAAAGTGGGGAAAGAAATGGGTGAAGTGGCAATAATCCACATGTAGTGAGAACTAAAAACAGAAAATGAGATGAACGTTGCGTCCTCATCACTTGGGTATTTTTGGAAGACAGGAGATGACTCATAGATGTCTTGATTTCCTTATCCTGGTGGTCAACAGAACAAATTACCTGTGTAATCTCTTTAAAACCATCTATTTGTTTTGCAAATGTTCTGCAAAGCCTTACACAACAAGAAAATTCTGTGCACTGATGTTTGCAAATTTTGCAGTTTGCCATTTGGTAGAATATAATCCAAGAATGTGTTGTATAATCCCACAGCAAAGAGGCTTTTTATTCCTCAAGCAAGAAAATAGATGAGCAGAGAATGCAAGCACACACACAAAAAAATAAATATATAAAATAAACCTTATCTTTATGAAGTTTTTCATTCAGCTCTGTTGAGTCTTATTTACAGACTGTGTTGTTGCTCCGGAGCCCACCGGCACACGTCTACTCGTTTTCTCATTAGCGATGATAACAGAGAGCAAACCTTTAAAGCGGGCTCCCCAAGAAAACCCCCAATTATGTGACAGAGGAGCACATCGAAATGTAAGAAAAGACAGCTTTCCTAGGAGCGTATCACAGCTGGGGGTAAAGAGACGGAAAGCCATAAATGGCAGATAAATACAGGCTTCAGTTACTCAAGAAGCAGAGAGAGACAGAGAGAGAGAGAGAGACAGATCTGAAAGGGGGAATTCAATTACTGTTTTGGTTTTATGTCATCTCGGTTTGGGTTCAGGCTGGCTTCTTCTTCTTGAATTTCCCAGCATTATGGGAAAAGGTTTGGTTCAGCTTTCACTATTCTGCATGAATTTCAAGCTTTGCATCTCAAAAGTCAACCTATGTGTCTTTTAGTAATGCCTGTGCATCAGGGTAAAATCCTGCATAAATGACTCTTTAATGTGTTCAGCTCATTTCATTCTCATTTCTCGGGCAGCTACGCCTTCTGTCACTGCAGAGAGCTCTTACGGTCAGTGCAGGGTGAATGAATAAGAATGAAAAGGCCTGTGATGATGCCTGATTTAGCCTGCCTCATAAGTAAAACAGCTTTACCCTGCTAACTTGAAAGCCACACTACTCCTGCTGCCTTCCTGCCCTGATCAGGAAAACATCCAAAGACACACCTAGGAATTCGAAGCACTTTGCCAGATGGGTTTCCTGACAAAAAAAAATATGTCTGTATCTCAGTGGTATGTATGAATATTATACCCCAAGTGGTGGGGAGTAAGAGAGCATCTCTTTAGTATTATGTTCTTCTTTGTATACAGTTTCAAGGTTAGCATTTTTGTAGATACACAGAGACACACATCTTAGCTGAATTCTATGTTTTGGCATTTTCTGATAGATCAGAGAAATATTATGGACAACAAACTCCCCAACAGTCTTTTTGTATTCTCCTTTTGCAAAAAGTGATCTTCTAATCTTCATTTGGAACATGACAAAATGGATTTTATGTTTAAGTAATGTTAGTTAAAAAGTCAGAACTTTGTCGAAACTATGTTAGTAACTAACAATCTTAGTTCAAATGTCAGTTCAAGAAGCAACATTTTCATGCAAAAACTATAAAGGGATCTTATGTTATTTCGGACATATTGTGAGCATTTAATCCTGCACAAGATGATGAGCCAGAAAAGACTATAGGTGTAAATTCTAACTTAAAGTTGGAATTTCTTAGTCACAGAAATCAAGTAGAGCCTTGATCATGAGGCACACACCTCATGATCAAATTCAGCAGGGGTCAAGCAACCTTTTAAAATATTGTGAGCGTAGCAGAAATTAACAGTTTATTTTCACGTGTAACAGTTTGTGTTGACAAAAGCAGCTGCCATTTGGCTGAAATGCACGATAGTCTTTGAAACCAAAATTGGGAGTAGTAGTTGGTAGTAGTAGTAGTAGTAGTTGGTGGTTTGGGTTCCAAATTGTAGCAAATCCCACCAGCCTGACAATGTGCAACTAGAACATGATCACATGACCTTTTGCACGGGAGCTGCAATGGAAATTTCGTTGAATTCTGTTCAATGACAATAAATGCTATCTATTCTATCAAACTGGGTGTAACGTCATGATCTACTTTCCAATGTAAAGCAGAAGTAATATTTGTCTAATGCTGAAATTGATTCGCGTGGAGAAAAAGGGTTCCCAACAAAGACTTAGAGTTTCTGAAAATATATTCCCACTCCTTGAACTTTCCTAATTTTTAATCATAATATATTGGGACTTTATGTGACAGACCAACAGAGGATAATGTATGACTGTGAAGATCACCCTCGCTGTAACACAAGACGGTGGCAGCATAATGCTTTTTCCAGGAGAGACAGGATGTATGAATGGAGCTAATTGCAGCAAAATTATTAGAAACAGTCATTGTAACCAACTAATGATTTATTGACATTAAGGTTTTTTTGTTTGCTTTCTCTGCCTTGTTTTGTTTGGCAGCTGTAACAAATCATCACTTCAATTTTCAAGCCTTCCAACAGCTCTCAGTTATTTCAATCTGCTCTGAAAACACAAATCCTTTAAATTCTCCCAGAACCCCTAAAGCAGCTTTTGTTGTGGGATGTTTATATCTCTGTTTAACTGTACTTTGTATCATTATTTCCTGGGCCCAGAGGACATCTATTGTGAGCTGAAATACACACACACACCAAGGCTATATTTCATCTGGAGTCCCCTCAGCCTAATATTGCTTTTGTAATATAAATATATTTCTCCTTTTTTTTCCTGAGGAAAGGTTGGGGCTTACATTCCCAGATGCACTATTTGGGTTGATCATGTTCTCTCTCTGTGTATACTCTCTCTATCCATTAGCGGTGCTCATAAGCTCAAGTCACCGCATCACCATCTGTCTTCCCTGCAAAGTTAACATATGTTTTTATTTTTATCCTTCCCTGTCGCTTACACCTATTAATGTTCTTAGGCTCCTCTAAAGCCTCCATCCATCTTGGGTGGAGGCACCACGCTGTGTGTTCCTCTGTGTCTTCTTTGTTATCTGCTTACTGGCTGTAGTTAGAAGAATGGGCCTCTCTGTGCTGTGAGTTCCAAAACTGTGTCCCTTACTGCTACTTAAAGTCATCATGCTACCTCCCAACCCTCCATCTTTCCCTTTATATGTGTGTGTGTGTCTCCACGTAAAGCTGCACTTGACCTCCATTTCTGTCAAGGAAAGTGGAGCATCTGGCTCCTGCCCCATTACAACTGAACTTCTCCTGTCTCCCTCATCCTGCTATGCCACACATCCTCTCTACTCCCTGCAGAGCCCAGCTTTCAGAGCTCTCATGCTCCGCACTCATTTCTGCTCGCTAACGCTCTGACAAAACGTCTCGTTTCTGCAGAAAACCTGTTCCGTTTCAGCTCACGTTTTAACCTGTGGCTTCACGGCTCTTCTCATTCCGCATCCCATTCATTAACACTCGAAGCTGTTCATTGGTGTTACACAGCAGGAAATGATGGGCCGAGTCACTCCTCGTGCAGCATATTTATTCAGTTTAAACTGTAAAAAAGAAAATACAGCGGTTACAGTAGCGCTCCCAACATCCGCTGCAACAAGCTGTCCTCTCTGCAATGGCGGACTCCTACAGCCTGCCAGAGCGTCACCCGCTGTTGTATGTGGTACTACAACAAATACACATGCTCTCTACTGACATCACTGTACATCTACATCCAACATACTTTCATTAACTCAACTGAACTCAAACCATACATAAGTTTAAAACACATGTTGCGGCCCTATTAAGCCGACCCACCGAGCCCACATAAGCGCGAGCCAAGCGTGAGCCGTTAGCCTCGCTACTTTAGCCTGGTGCTAACTCCTGCTTTATATCTAGCTCAGTAATGCAGCTATACTGAAGCGCCTTTGTTGTGTCATTCCGTACCCATCGGAGGCTACTGGCGTTACGAGCTATACATTCTAATACTCAGCTTACCTGTAAAAAAGAAAATACAGCGGTTACAGTAGCGCTCCCAACATCCGCTGCAACAAGCTGTCCTCTCTGCAATGGCGGACTCCTACAGCCTGCCAGAGCGTCACCCGCTGTTGTATGTGGTACTGAGCGCCCTCCGATGGCGAAACCAAAACATTGTTAAATCTAATAAACATTAACTCTAATAAACATTGTTAACTCTAATAAATTCTAACGCTAGGCTGTGATCATCACCAAAAACAAAATGTGGGGGGGCTAGTTTCATGCTAGTTTCATGCCTCACTTTCCTAGTGCCACATTGGCACTCTTTTGTGCTCTGGCAAAAGGAGCAAACACAGTCAAGTGAATCAGTGTAAGTTCAGCAAGAGAAAAACGGAGCGTTTTATGTATAATTGTAACGTCTGACGTGATGCAGATCTCAGTGGGGAAACGGCACCTCCATGATGCATTGTTTAAATATGAGTGATTTATAAGGATATCAGCAGTAAAAAGAAGGTTCTGCATGAAGCAAAACATATATCACATGCAGTACTGCTTATGTTACGAGACAAATAGGCATTAAGAGGAATATATGGCAGAGGAAGCTAGCAGCAGGGCTCAAAGGGGTTTTGTTCTCATATTGCCCAGTGGTACAACAAGGGCAAGAAAAGCATGTGAATTTTTCTACATAAAACTGCAATCTTAATTTAATGCGGGAAATTATCAATTGTTCCCCATGTTAAATCATAGCTCATTAGTAGAAACACAACAAAGCAATTAAAGGGCCTTTCAAAAGTGTTCATAAATCTTGAGCTTACTTTTATTATTTTAAGTAACAGACCAACACAAATCAGTTCATAATTGTGAATGTACAAAAGGAGGGTACATGCTTTTCAATTTAGTTGGACGATTAATATGCAAGCAGTGTGGTGCACATCTGCACAAATGAGTCAATTTATAGAACCACGTTGTGGAGAATGGCTCGTCCTGCTTTGGATATTTGGGCACTGATGTAGGCTTTCTTATTTCAGCTTTTAACAAGTTTTTTTCTATTTTTGCTCAGTGATTATTTACTTTTTTTTTGTATGCCATTCATTTTATCATCTATGATGATCAACATTACGGTGCCTGGTGACAAAACACATCTACATAGCATGATGCTGCCACCACCATGTGTGTTCAGTGTGATATGGAGTGTTGTTTATTCCTTATTTTTGCTGTTTTCTTTTCGCAGCTTTTTGCAATATTTGTGTTATTCACAAGAAGCCGCCCAGCTTTTAGAAGCTCCTCGGAAGAATACTGAGCTGGCAGCTTTAAGTGGACGGCCATATGAGCTTTCGCTTGGACCGTACTTATTTCTCTTTTGAGTGAGGGATTGTCTTATAATATGATCCCCAACAGGTTTAACCCTGATCAGGCCTAAAATATACAATTGCAAAATATTCCTTCAATAAAAATAACATTCTTTAAATGAACTCGTCCTAAAACGTCTCAATTATGATAAAGTTCAGCCTGCGTACATGTACTCTGCTTTAAATATAAAGAGCTTTAGAATTTTTCTCACACACACACACACACACACACACACACATGCTTCCTCAGCTCTCTTTGAAGCTGCCTGTGCCTTTCTCATCTCGCAGTTTCCTGAAAGCTGCATCAGCAGCGTTCAGCGCGGACCACCGTTGTTTGACTCTAATCATGGACGATGCTCTGGGCGTCAGTTTGATAAACAGACAATCTCTGCTCATAAATAATTGAAGAGCCGTGTTGGTGCTCTTACTCCCAGCCCAACGTTTGCGGGATTTTCCAGGCATCTCCTCGTATTTACACGGTGAATGTATCTGCGAAGAGAGATACATTCACTCAGAAACTGGGAAGATGTAGATACATCTACTGCAACCTATTTTGCAGATCATTAAAGCATTGAGCCTTTGTGCAAATGTGGGAATGCACAAATCATGTTAAAACATACAAAAAACAATGATCACTATCTCAGCAGTTGTTCCTATACTAAACCAAAACCCACTACCTGCCACCTTAATGGTGGTAGTTCATTTTTCCAAACACTTTTGAATAGATTCATTAGTGGACTGTCAAACCCCTCCTCTAAACATTTTATTCTTTAAGCCTATATCCTTCCTGGTGCAGTAAGTCCATTTGTCATGTCCGTATGTGATGTTTCCTGTAAGAACGTTCTGATCTGGCCCACATAATGTTGGGTTCATATTTAGAACAGCACACATTCAGGTCTCCTGCTCAGCAGTCCATCACTGTCCTTCCTGTGTCCTTATTTTCTTCCATAGGGTTATTGCTGGACGACTTGTTCTCAGTCATGTGACCACGGTGTGTGTTGATTTGGTTCCCAAAGAGGAAGTTGGAGGATCAAATTAGGAATCCAACATTGATCAGTTAGAGTTACCCAGCATTGAGGCATAAATAGATTCTTTAAGGTTCCCTTTCATACGCTGAAGCTCCAACCAGTTACGTTTTTTTTTTCATGCCTCATTTTTGAGGTGTGTCAGAATAAAACAGGAGCCTGAATGCTTTTTTTCCATTGTAAGAACCTGAAAGGTATTTTTTCAGCCTATATAAAATGAACCACAGACAACTTTACTTAGTTTTCAACCAAATTCTTTCAAGAATTGAGAAGGCACAGAGGATCAGCTCCTACAAACCGATCTCCTTGCGTTCTGCCATTCTGCTGCAGAACTTGTTTTTTAATTAGCAGGGAAAGGGAGTGGATGGAAAGTGGGAGAATGATCTTAACAAAACCGGGGGGCTACCCTGATAACAAGGAAGGGAAACAGAAAATACACACAGACAATTAGAGGCAACTAAGGAGTATCTCAGGAAGTTTTCCTAAAGAATCACCTGCGAAAACATGCTTGAGGTCAAGGAAAGGTTAGTTGTCTTACACACAGTTTAACAAGTTCTTCCTCTCTGGGGTGAGAACACTAAACCTTAAAATAACAAAAACAACTAGTAATATAAAACAACTAATGTAAGAAAGATAACAAAACATAATAATTCTAACAGAACCCACTGATGCCTCAGTAACCCTATATTTAAAAATATCTCAGGCCTCCTGCTTATTACTCATACATTGCATGTGTAGAAATCAGTATGCGAACACGTGAGCTGCATGCATAGGAGGTGTGAATGTTCTCTTGCCTTATGCTACAATGACTGTTGAGATGCATGTGACTCATGTCCTACGATTTGGTGTGAAACACCTGATAGTCTGGTGAGAATTTCCCTGCTCATAAAATGGAGGTTTTATGACAGTTAATTGGATTATTGCTGTATTAGAACCTTGTTAAGTATGTTGGGTTTTTTTTTAACAGAAACTGTTTTGCAAGTCTTGAAAATATGCTGATGCAACAAAGCTTTTCAAAACACGCTTAAAGGAGTAGTGTTTTTTTGTTGTTGTAAAAATCTATAAATAAGGGAAAAAGTGAGCTAAGTTAAATGCATGATTAAAATATTATTTACACAGTTTATTGTGGGAAAAATGTATCAGAAAATGTCAAAAGCTCTCAATACACTGCAACCAGCAATATTGGATCCATTAGACATTGTATGTCTAATGGATGGAAGTCTGGGCCTCCCTTCTGAAGCTGCTACCCCCGCGACCCGACCCCGGATAAGCGGAAGAAGATGGATGGATGGATGGATGGATGGATAGACATTGTATGCCTGCAGGCTATTGAGATGAAGTCAATACAGCTCTTGAGTAAAGCTTCTTGTATTAATCTTTCAGTAAAATTTCAGATAATCCTGACATTCTGTGTATCCCCTATTTTGCTCCACCGAGGCTGCTTAGGGATCCTGTTTAGTTCGAACATTAAATATGAACAAAAAAGTAAAGAGACACAGCTGTGTTTTCCCGAGTATAAGTACAACAAATATATGGGAGTTTAGAGGATTACAGTGAAATCTGGAAACTTTTCCATGTTTCAGAAATAAAGTGCTCATGTGAGCATGCAAATTGTTTTGATGCTGCTGCATGAACTGAAGACTGATTCACACTCTTGAGTTCCTCCATTTTTTTCCCGAGCATTTTTTGGCATTTAACTACTAAAATTTTAAGCCTTTTTACACATTTTATGTCTGTAAATGTGCATAGTGTTTTTGTAAGGTCTGTTTAGATTATAAAGGGATCATATGGCTTGCCTGTTTTATTCTGTGGTTCGGGATAGGAACCACATACGCAATATGGAGCTCTGAGGAGCAAGAACAAACAACAGCGCTTGTGGCCCAGAGACAGAATATATCAAACAATCAAAAGAACAAGCAAGATCATTGTTTCAACAGACGGAAAGTTGTTTTTAAATGACTGGTCTTTACCGATTTGAGTCAGGTTGTGTTCGTGTTTAAGGTTAATTGATGAATACAAACCACAATGGTTTTGGCTCACGTTTTAGTCCTGCGTGCACTTCATGTTCTCAGCTCTGGATGCTGCTGTCCTGTTTTAGTTTTGCATATGGTGTCTGCTCATATGTCCAGTTAGAGGAGCTAATTAAAAAGCTTCTGTGCTGGGCTGTGAGCTGAGTCTGTGTCAGGTCCTTTATTGATTGCTCTCTCTCTCTCTCACTTAGCTTTAGTGTTCAGTTCAGTATGCTTTTTATTTAGCAGTGTACTTATAACTATAAACTCTCATGAAGTCAACATTTAATCAGATTTTATGTCCATTATTGTGCCTGGTGCTCAACCCAGTAATATTTTAATCCGACTGGAAGTGCTTGCTCTTGCCATAAATTTAGAAAATTCACAAGACTGATTACCCGTATGGCTAATTTACACTTTTGTTTTAACCTTCCTGTGTGGTGGGAGGCGAGCTCATTGCTCTTACACTTACTGTTGTCAGTTTCATTGTGAAAAGCAACAGGATTCCTGCTGTCTATGTGTGCCCATATGTTTCCTGGCATGAATTAAAGCTCTCTGGAGTTTTATGCAGAAGCCACAAAGATCAGAAGGATGCTTAACCGTAAACTCTTTCCTAATCAGCTTAACGTTATTCGGAGTGCAAGGCAGTTGGGGGGGGAAAAAAAATGAAGCCTGGAAATTCCATTTGTCTGCACTGAGGAGAAAGATCCCTTGGAAAAAAAAGAGAGTGTCAAAAAAATTATCCACCCAGAACGGATCCCAGAGGTTTTTAACATTTGGAACTTCAAAGAAAATATAATTATGTTTTTTTCAATTTTGGATTTTAAACCTTGAACTAAGTTTTGTCTCTTTTGAAATGGCCAAACTTTCTCATCTGCCCATTAAACTATACCTTTCATATGTAAATATAGAAGAACAAAACACAATATGAATTCCAGAGATACAGTGGGAGGAGAGGGTTTAGGGAATCATGCAGTTGCAACATTGTTGCTGATATTACGAATCCACATTTTTCTCACTCTTATCATTTATTTTTGTAATGTTTTTTTTTATTTTTATTATGGGTACCATCATCTGTAAAGTGCCAGGATTATCTTTGAGATACCTAACCTATAAAACATCCTAAAGGTTGAATATTTTACTGATATGTAAATGCAAATTTGAGACCCTGAAGCAGCTAACAGAAACTCCAAACCAAGAATTCTTTACAATTATTGCCATTATAGAGGGTTGTCCAGTTTTCTTTTTCTTTTTTTTTTTGTCCGTGGAACCAATTTTCCCTGGAGAAGGTTTTGCAGGACTCCTATCCAATGATATTATTTTGCCAGCCATGCGCAAGAAAATAGGAGATGACGTTTAAAAACTACTAAAGTTTTGCATAACCTCATGTTTGACTGACTGACTAACAGAAAGATTGCAACAAAACCAAAGGCAACACATAAATGACAGATTTTAGGAATTGAGTTGAAGGAAGGAGTCTGAAAGTGATCCTTTGAAAACACCTCGATTGGTATCCCGATTCATTGCTTAAAATTGGATTGAGATATCCCTGAAGGCTCATACATCTCATTGAAAACTTAGTTTTGATATAAAGTTCAAACCTTAAGAGCTCAATTCTCACGTTAAAATATCTGATATTTGTCAAAAGTTGTCAGGTCATTGACAATCACTGACACCTTGATATCAATAAATGAAACAGATTAATGCCCGAAAGCCACAAATGGATGTTATTTTTAATTATTACAAATTGAGTTCCAGATCAGTGCATGCATGGGTGGATAAATGGGTAGATAAATAGTTTTAAAGCCAACAATTTCAATAGTCACTCTCTAACCTCTCCACAGTTGCCTTCTCTACCTGCTACATTACTACTCATGTAAATGCTGCGCAGTCATTTTTTTTTACACCTCCGGTGACTGTGTGAGTGTTTGTGTGGGCTTGTGTGGTTCTTTCCCGCCTGGTTTCGGACTGGTGATGTTGACGCGATGTGTCAGGATTCATTTACACCTGTCCTTGCCAGAGACTCTGCGAAATTAATTGAGCTAAGATATTAATTTGCTCAAGGCGTCTCAAAACGTCGAAGGAGTGATTAAGATGCATTGCATCAAAGCTAGAGGCGAATGCTGGGAAAGGAACGTATGGGTGATTGAAACGAGGAGAGAAAGAAGAGACAGAGCCGTAGTCGTAGGAAAATTCCACACTGGAAGTTCAGCTGAGGGTTTTTAAAAGTCCTGCACTTTATTTTCATTTCATTTGTTCATTTCTGAATTGGGCATTTATTTTACTTAAGCTATTTTGTACTGATTTAAGATGAATTAATTTCAAATTAGTCAAATTTAATGAGGTGTAACATACTAATCATGTTTAAATTATGATATTTTTTTCTGCTAAAGCTGAGAAGTTACTTTTTTCCCTATCTTCACTTTTTACTATGTAGCTCATGGTCAGAAAGGCAAAACAAAGATTTGTCTAAGAATTGTTAATTAGTTAATGTCCTTATGCAAACTGTGGCCTACTTTCATAACAGAGCACATAACTGACCTATCAATCCATTGATGCTGAACTTCAGCATCACTCTGCTTTTATTTGAAACAGCTACAGCGATGAAGAAAAAATAGATCTAGAGAAAGCATAATCCGTGCCTCCCTTGCTCTGTGTATTTGAGAATAACATCAGAAATAAAGAGGCAACTAAAGTCCATCATTGAGAAATTATCTTTACAAAGTTTGGACCCGTTTTTAAAGTTTGGAGGCAGCTGAAACCAAGTGAATTACAGATTCTCCGTCAAGACAAGTCAGCCAGAATCCCTCAAAAGATGTGTGCAAACCCAGTTTACCAGTGACTAAAAACATATTCCTGCTGCACTGGCCAGTAAAGGCTTTCCCAGCTGTTATAAAGAAACCAATTGCTTTGGGATTCCTCATCTACTCTGTTGATGCACCTTAGTTTCACTGTGCGTATTTCTACGATGTGCTCTGCTGGACATTACTTTAAGGAAGTGTGACCCAAAAGTTTAAGTTTTGTTCAATCAGACGATGACACATTCTTTCTCAAGTCTTTGGGAATTTTTTTCCTGAACCAGATGGTTCTTTCAACCTTTATCTGTAGTCCAGGCTCAAATCTGAATCAAATGAATGTCTCATTATGGCAAACTTGATGGCATTCTGAAGCAGTAATTCAATTATTTGAGTCAACTGTGTTGTGGCGAGATGTTCCCAAAAGCGGCAGGACAGTTGCCTTCAAGGACCCCTGAAGGACGCTAATGAGAAAATGTAGAAAAGAAGACTGTTAGGTTTGCTGATTTTTATTTAATCAGATGGTTTGTATTTGTTTGTGCATCCCTGCTATTGCTCCTCGTCATTTTTTCAGCTGTTTCATAACAAATTGCATTTGTTTTTTACGCGTTTGCATGTGTGTAAATTGCTTTCCGTGCAACGTCTGTGGCAGAAGCAATCACATGCATCAGGTTGCATCCAGTGAGGTAGAAAACATCGACTGTTCAGGCATCAACCTGTCTGACCTGCTGACCGTAATGCTACAATGTGCAGCCTTGTCCCATGGTGACCTCGGTGACACGTCTTCATCATGAGCCGTCTGCTGCTCCCCCGGCCCTCAGACAGAAATTCTCTCTCACGACGCCTGTCTGCCACTCGTCTGTTTGCTCTTCCACTCTTATGTTTGTACCGGTCCCTCTACTACAAGGCTCCTTTACCATGTTGTCACATCTCACAACTTTGCTCCCACGCTCCTCCTCTGTCTCTTTCTTCCTCTCCCGCTCCTTCTTTTGCTGCTGCCGTTGCTCTCCCCAGACCTACCCTGGTGGGCTTTGGCGGGCAGCAGGCGATGACAGTTGTATTAGCAGTCGATTTCGAGGTCACTCGCGCTCCAGTGAGACTTAGTAACACTGTCAGAGGCAAAGAAACAAAGCAATTGAAAGCCTGCGCAGTAGTAAATGGAAAATATTGAATATACCTACTGTAGACATAAGCACACACATATTAGGGCCTTAAGCTGTGAGTATTGGATTTAAACCATGAAAGATAAGCAGAAATAGAAAAAGTAATTATGTAATTATGCATCCGAGTGTGAAATTAGAAACAAAAAATCGCTGATGTACAATGAGATGAATACATAATTTGCAAATTGCAGACTAAAATAAAAGCTTTTTATAACGTAATTGGTGCATTCCACCTACATATGTTTATGCTCGCACTTACTGTTTGGGGAAAAAAAGCAAGGGCAAGACCCGGCGCCTGCACACGTGGGTGTACAATCCAGTCGAGACAGCTTTGCGATGTCTTGATTGACATTTAATCGCCATGGCAACAAGCACTTCAAGGGACTGCTCCGTTGAGAGAAAAATGTGAGAGCTTTTCCCACCACCAAGTCAAAGAGATCTGTTCCTTGTACCTGTAAATTAATGCATGCACAGATGTTTACTGCACATACCCGCATGAATCTCCACCTCTCCCCTGCCCCCATCCCAAATTCCCACAGCTGTTGATCCCACTGCTTCGGTCTAACAGCAAGTCATCATTAAGTGTTAGGCGACAATCAGCACATGCTTGTTTGATTGTGGCGCTTCTGTTTGTTGCAGTGTTTAGGGTTCTAAGAATCATCGCTAATTGCTTCCTCTCGCAGCGGGGCTTCGGATTCCAGTGGCTTTGTGTTGATTACAACGATCTGCGTTAAGATTTCAGCTTCTAGATGAGCGGCAGAATGATGCTGTGACGCGCTCCCGCTTCCAGATGGTGTTTGTCTTTGCATTGTGATATGGTTCTGCGTTGTGCTGACTCAACGACTTGTACCTTTCCCGTTTCTTGGTTGTCACCGTCTACATTTTTCTCACCACACTCAGAAGCGTGTCTTCTTGAGCTTTGCTCAAGATGTGGAATTAGTTTCAGCTGTTGAACTTGTGCAGCTGGATGCTCAGTCTTAGGCTTGTGTGCTGAATAAGGATGGAAATAGGCGGGCAGGTGGTGAGAGATGGAGGGGCACCCCTAAGAATGTGGAGTGCGATGTAACATCTGGTTTCCTGATCAGGTGTTTTTCTTGCACACAAATTCATATAATCCATTTGAACTCATCAGGTCTCTTAAAAACTTGCTGTACAATCAATTTCTGGTTACCATAGTATCTCTTGTAAGTATAAAGTCTCCTGCTGAGTCCCAAGTGTGGGTGTGTTTCTGAGTCCTCGCTGCAGATGGTGTCATTCCAGCAGGGTGTCCACTAAACTTACTGAAGAAACGGAGTGGGAAGATATTTGACTTGGAGTTTTTGCACAAGATGTTTTATCTTAATCTGCTTATCGTGCGGTTTGATGAGAACCATGAGCCTCTCACAGAGAGTCTATTTTCACTGAAGATGGATATCGCCTAAAGATTATAAAGCAAAGTAGTTCTGGTGGGATTTATCTACAGCACCTTGCAAAACTGTTGAGCTTTGTTGCATTTTGTCAGATTGTAACACAAGGCTTCTATGTGATGCCTCAACAAAAAGAATAAAAAAATTATACAGGGTTCTTATAATTTTTGATAAATAAAATTGTGAAAAGCCTGTATTCAGCCATCAATACTCTAAAACCATATAGAAAAGACAGTCAAACTAATTACCTTCTGAACTCATAGTAATAAGCAAAGTCCACCTGTGTGATAACCACAAAATGCATCTAATCTGTGAAGGCCTGAGCGGATTTTTAACCTAAAAAAGAAAAACAAAAACAAACAAGAACACATCAGGCAGGCCAGTGATGAGGATCTTGGGAAGTCTAAAGCAGGATAAAGATAGAGAAGAATATCCCAAGCTCTGAACAGCCCATCATTACATGGATCAATCAATATGGCACATCTGGAAAATCTACCAAGCCAGGACTGTCTGCCTCAACACACTCTCCATACAGTTTGATTGAGCTTGAAATATTTTACGAAAAAGACTGAATTTTCAGTTTCTGACATAGCAAGTAGAGATGTACCTCAAAAGACTTTGAGTTGTATCGCAGCAAAAGATATTTCTACAAGGTATTGACTCAGAGATTACGCAATTTTAACTGTCTTCAGATTTATGCCAGGCTCTTCCAATTTTTATTAAGAAATATTTTGAAAAGAACTTAACTTTTTGTCCAACTTCACAAATATGGTGTACTTTGTGTGGGTCTATAGTGTAAAATCCCAATAACATATGCAATACAGGAGTTTGTGGTTGCAATATGACAAAATGTAGAAAATGTATGAATACTTTGCAAGGCATTGTAATTTGTTTAATCTTTTTCTTCATGAGTGCCATCATGCAAAATGAATTGTGTTGTGTATTTTTTGAGAAGCGGAACGTGGGCTCCTTGTGATACTGATGGACAGTAATAATAAACTCTATGACATTGCTTCAAAGTTTTTGCATTTGAGATTTTGGCCTTAGCAGTGATTACAAGACCTCCCTTCTCTTTCTTAGCTGTCAGGTATCATTCTGTTTAGAGGCTGCTCCTCTGAGAATTAGGTAAAAGAGCTGAGCTTAATGCCTGAGGCTGTGCTGTCAATGTACTATCTCTCTGCTCCTCCCTGGAAATTTGAGTTTCTTTAACAGGCTTTCACTCCCTCACAGAGAGCTTGGCAGAGAGGAATTTGTCTAGGGACCTAATGGTCTTGGGTTAAAAGGACTTAAAAAGAACTCTGGAACAAATAGGCAAGCTGTTTTCAACAGAAACATATTTAAAGACAGTTTGTATAGAGAAAAACCATCACATTTTTTTTGTCAAAAATAAATGGGAGCGAAGCAGGAGGGTGGGTAGTGTAGAGATGGAGTTGCCGCCCCGTATACGGACATTATTACTCCTCAGTGTAGCTGTCAGGGGTTTGATTTTTGACTCTGGAACCCTTTGCAACACATCTTCCCCCATTCTCTTGCTGTCTACCCATTTCCTGTCTGCTGCAAATAAAGGCCACGAGGCCACGAGGTTGTTTTTACAGGTAACAGTGTTAAAGGGGCAACCTACAGATTTTGTTATTTGGTCAAACTGTGTGAAAAACAATGCATCAACCTTGTGCCTTTTGCTTGAAATCTAAACAATAGTAGTAACTCGACAAAATGTGGAAAATGTCAGTAGGTGTGAACATTTGATCAAAGCACTGTATTCCAATATACAATATAAGGCAAAACAACTGGGAGGGAAAACTTTTTCAGTTGAAAACAACATGCAGCTTTAGAGTTGCCTAATGAGTTTCTTTATTGTAAATTAGTGAATCCCTTTGTAGAAAATGATGTAAATAAGGAAGAAAAAACTAATCAACAATCAGTTCCTTGGCCTCCCTACAGTTCAGTTGAGCAGCCAACAAAAATGTTGGCTGTAAGCACAATATCATACATGGCTGCCAAGTAAAGTGGGCAGATGCCAACTTGTCTCACTGAAGATAAAATAAGCTTTATTTGCATTGTTACTCTAATAAATTTTTATTTAGTCTCGCCAAGATTTGCCTTTGCAGGTTCTTGAGGTTGACGTGCTAATTAGCTGCCAATCAGCTGATTTTCCTATAAATTCCTAAATAAATACATTTATAATCTGTTGTCAAAAAAAAAATCAAGGGCAGAATATGCATTATTATTTGTGTTTAACATAGAAACTCCACAAGCTGTAGTTAAAAGAGCAGTGAAAGAGGAAAGGCGCACACAAGGTAAAAATAATAAGCATAAATGTGGCGAGTGACTGCGAGTTGAAAACAAGTTATTATAGTTGAAGGTGAGAGTGCAGACATGCTTAGAGTGGGTCACAGCCACAGCAGCCATGAAAGAGACTTTCTGAAGCCTCCATGCAATATGCATTCAAGGTTTGATCGTCTCCACTCCGCATCAATGTCCACAGAGTTCCCTGGGTGTGTTTCCTTTTAAATCTTATCACATCTATCAGCAGAGTACACACATACTATGATCTATTCATGTTAAAGCTATTCTGGTCTCGACTGCAGTAAAAACATATTTACCCAAGGTCTTTATAGGCTTAAATTAGACATTCAAGGGGTTCCGATCAGATGAGTGCCACTGAAAATGCTTATTTTGGAGTATTGCTAACATTAGAGAAGCTCCTAAACATACCATCCCCATGGTGGCGTAATAGTGGTGGCAGGGTAGATGGTCAGAGTTGATGAAAAGTTGGATGGAGCTATACTACGAAATCATAGAAGACAAGGTTAGGTTAGTGCTACAAAAGACTCGACACTGGGGGTGAAGTTCACCGTTCTGGCAGAACAACCTTAAGCATACAGTCAGAGTTGAAGTGGTTCCAGCTCTAAATTCAATGGAGAATCTGGCAAAGAAAGGAGACATTCTCCTTCTGACCTGAGTGAGCTTCAGCTATTTTAAGAGAATTGGCCAAGAAAACGCTCTCTAGGTTTTTTAAAGCTGGTAGAAGTACTCCACATGGCTTGAAGCTGTAATTGCAGCAAAGGTGATTGGCCAACATATGAACTCAAGCATAATTAACACAAATGTGCACCACACTTTTAAAACTTTTACCTGGAAAAATATCTTTTTTCACCTCACATCTCTGTTCTTTGTTTTGGCCGATTGAATAAAAACCCACATTGAAGTGTGTGATTGTAAACACACAAGGCAAACGTGTGAGCATTTTTTGGAGTGTAAACATTTTTTCAAGACATTGGAGCTGCATATCTAATAGCTGATTCTTTGCAACCATGTGAACAGAAGTTGCGGTACACAGCAGAGCGTTGCATACATTTTGTTTTTAAGTCCAGTCGTCAGTGAAAACCTTTCTACAGGTGGAAGGTGGACACTATTCAACAAATCTTTCTAGAAACTGTGGAGAGAGGCGGACCAGTAATCCTTGCACTGACTCTGGGTCACTGCTTGGCCTCACAGGGAGAGCAACTGCTATTGAACTCACCACTAATGACTTATTGACTGTGTCTCACTGAGCATGCTCTGTCCAGGATGCTTCCACGGTAAAAAAATAAAAATAAAGGCAGAACTGTGACATGATGTTACACGGGACAAGACCATTTGAAACAATCTCTCCTTATATTCTGACACAGACAGAAACGTTGTAGAATGCAGCAGAGTAGGAGCCGAGCGAGAGCAAGCCGCTGACACATTTTTGCTGAATATTCTGTCGCATTCTCATATTTTGAGCTGTGTTTATACTTTGCCTGAGCTTGCCTCTGTTGAATTTTTGCAGATCTGTTTTTGACTTGTTTACTGGATACTGTCTGTGCTATTCGTCTCTTCAAAAAAACTTGTAGTTGAGTGTGTGTGCGTGCGTGTGTGTGTGTGCGTGAATTTGCTTTGGGAATGTAGCTCGAACATATTGAACTCTTCTGAAAAGATTTCACTCCGTGTCTCTTGCGTGCTGCCTTTGATGAAAGTGTGTCACAGACCTGAGATCTTGGACCGTTTGATCTGGTCTGATGTGAATCAAGTGAGTGACCTGTTCGAGAGCAGAAACAAATGTGCATGTGAACATTGTCTAATTACCCACCCCCATATGTTATGGTTTTTCTTTTTGGGTTGAGGAGAAATCCTGTCAAATAAGCAATCCATAACAAAGGGACTTCAAGGACCGTTGTATGATTTTGCTTTTCTATTGAAAACAGAAGCATGAAAGACAGTGAGGCTGCACGAAGACTCCTGAAAAACAGAACATGTCCAGACGGGGTGAAGATTTGAACTTATAGCCATTCATTTGTTTCTGATTTAACCTCTCAAGCCACCCAATCATGGTAAGAATTTAGTCTTAACCTCTTTAACTATGTCTTACTAAGTCAAGAATTTATTCAGTTTATATTTGGGCTGTCTGCTCAATACAACACCATGACTTTCCTAAAATAATCATTATCATTGTTAAGCAAGTCCCTATTAAATAGATCAGAGCTGTTCAATTTATTCAATTTCTTTTACCCTATAAAGTAACAGTTACTTGTTGTCTCTTGGTTCTACATGTTATGTTCAGACTGCTGCCTGTACAGGGATAACTGCACAGAGAGTAGCTAAATCTAGTTTAAGTTTTTGAAGCAGTAAAACTTTTCCTGTATGTTTTTGTCCAAACTAAAACATAAGCTACATTCTTAATGTATATAAAAAATGTAAAGAAACAAAACAAAACACAAAAAAACATGATAACCTTAGCTTGACACTTTGTCTAACATGTTCAACAGGAGCAAGGCATGAATTTGTGGAAATCTGTAGCATAAGTGTTGACAAAACATCTGTTGCTGTTGATATTGGCACACACCAGATGGGCCGTTTGTAAAAAAGTAATTGAACTATCTGTGTACTATTGAAGACAACAACAGTCATCAAGCATTTGCTATAACTAGCAATGAATCTTTTACAACCCCATCTGTTTTACTTCAAACGTAATTGAACAAGTTTAAAGAAAGAAATCTGCACTTGTCTGGTCCTAAAATCTATGGAGATAATCTTGATGTACAACATGTTTCACAGCTATAAAAAAAAATAGTCGTGAAACATGTTTAAAAGTCATGTAACCGGTATTCATTGTGCTTGGACAAAAACATAAAAAATAACAGAATAACTAGGCTTTTTATTGTGTGAATTGTGAATTCGAATTCAGGATACTGGCTTGTCATCTTAATATAACTTAAGTCTGTATTCTATAATGAAACCCGAACAGCAAGTTGAATTCTTTCACCCCATGAAGTGTGCTGAAAAACATTTTTATCTGTCTCAACTATAGTTTCGCAGTGCATCATTTACTACAAACAGGATTGCAGACGTCAGTGTGCACACAAAAGGTCAAAAGGGAGTCTGCTTACAACCATGTCTGCACATGTTGCCTTAGACACACTGATACATCTGATTTGGGTCCAAGAGGACATCAAAGCTTTAAATGCCTTCAGGATGTGCTTCTTAATTTTTCAAGACACAGAAGCAGGTAAATGTGAATATCTTTAAACATGATTTATGGCCAAGCTTTAATATCCGTAGTCTGCTTATCCCCTGGTTGGATGCACTACTCCCCTTTGAGCGCAACAGCCTTAAATTTATGATGAAATCCCCTCATTTTACTTATAAACACAAGTGGGGGAGAGAGGAAAGTTCAGAGTTTTATCACTCAGGGAGCACAGTCAGGCCACAGCACTGATGTGCTTCATACTCGCACTAAAAAATATATTTCCATAATGACAGTAACTACATTTTTACCCCGCACAGCCCCCCTAAACACAACCCATTGTAACTCTTTTAGTTCAGCTTTCAACTTCAGATAAAGATCAACATCCAAGTTTATACAGAGAAACCTCTGGGAGCACAACAAGAGAAACAGGGATGTTGAGGCTTCCTCTTTCTCTGTAGTTCCCTGTCGTTTCTCCATCTTGGCCCCAAGTATGTCTGTCGCTCTGTCTCCTTTAAGTTTCCTGTGCACAGATATTGACAGCTTGTTTTCCCCGACAAAGTGCTGAGTTTTCGAGAGACTGTCGCTTCCCATTTGCTGTTTAATATTTCAGTGCGAAGGCTTTCTGGGTGTTGATGCTGCGGGGTGTGCTGCAGGAATCGAGCTTCGGCGACTTGATTGAAAAATGTGTGCTTTAAAGAGATTGATGTGAAAAGCTTTGTAATAAAAAAAAAAAGTATTTTTTGATGATAGCTGCAACACGGTGTCATGTTCTCAATAAATAGCTTGTTGTGTAAACTTCTCTGCGATCTGCAGCATTTGTAAGTTTGTCTCGCAAGGCAATCGGCATCATGATTTTAAAACTGTCGGTCTCCAGTGAGAGGGAAAGTGCCAAAATGGCAAAAATGCAATTCTTTCAAATCTTTTGTATGATGAATTAAATGTTAAAAGATTAAAAGAAAACTGCATTTAGGAACTGTTTTACTTTTTATTCAACCTTATTTGTTGTTGGTAAATGACGAAAATACCAGATTATTAAATCAGTAGTCAGATTCCACTTAATGAACAAGTTAAATGTGTTAGTGCTGGGAGGTTTCCTCATTTTTCTATATCGATAGGCCACACGACAGTATGTTTTAACACAGTTGTAGTTTTTAATATGTGACATGGCTCATAGCTTAGGGCGGCACAATATTTTCTGGGTGCCATAAACAAGCCTTCTGTCATTTATGTATCTTTCAATAAAGAATATGAACATTTCACATTTTGCAAAGTATTGCTTCAGATTCAACCCTAGGGTAAAGGGTTTCAGTAGTTTGATGGGTTTTTTTTTAATTATTCTGGTTTCAGTCTCATTATCCATATCTGAAAGTCTGAACCACCAAGACTAGTCAAAGTCTGAGTGGATTGTTCTACATATGCTTTCCTTTCACATGCTAACTTTTAAAGACTAAACAAACTGCTGTAACAATATAAAGAGTACTTTGATGTGTTCTGATGTTGCTATGTTTAATATCAGCTAAAATGCTCTCATTAAGAAAAACCTGGTATGCTTAAAGGAGCCAGCGACAGCTGAGACATCAGCTTCTTGAACAGCTTGATCCATTTCATTAAAAGAAATTTTGTAACAGTCTTTTTTGTGGCTTCACATTAAGAGCCAAAGGGTAGATGTTGGCCTAGTTGCGACGGGGTAACATGAAATGGGTTTCAGCCCAACTTCCTCTTCTCTGCCTCCCACCGGGATCCTGGGAACAATTGTTACTCCAAGCTTATCCTAAAGCTGGCCGTCCTTGGGAAGTTAATGGCGCCGGTTCCAGTTAAGTGATTTCTGGTAGCTGCTTGTTACTCCAGCAGGATGCAGTTAGGAAAATGTTTTAAAGCCACATGTCTTAGTTAACTGGAAAAAAAAAACATAGGTTTTATCTCTTTCTAAAGAGATAAATGTCCACATGTGGTGCTAGAAAAAAGACAAAAGAAATTAAACAGGCCTATGAGGGTTTTCTAACTCACGTCGTTCTGACGATGTCTGAATGATTGAAGCTTTCAGCCCCTCGTGGATTTTACCCAAAAATCAATCATGGTAAATAATTTAAGGATACCACTGTGTGGATATAGCAAAAATCGGAGAAAATCCTGTTCTCTCTTCCTAATTTTAGTTATGTGCTGCTTCTGACTGTTTGATTTAGACTTTCTCCCTTGATGTTTCAGCGTGAGTGGGGTTTTGCCGTCCCTCTCTGAGAGTGCTAGAGTAATAACAGCTGCTCAGACCTGATTAGAGCCATCGTCCTTCCAGAGCCAAGCCCACACATCTCTGTCCTACTTTCTCTTCCTCTCATCCTCCTCATCTTCTCCTCAGCCCCCATCGTCTGAATTCATGCTCCAACCAGTCTTTATGAATAAAAACCCCAATTCGCTTTTCATTTCACAAGTTTTCTAGCGCCGCATTTCAATTCTCGTTTGATGTTGATGTTTGAATTGACAGAACAAAATTCAGTGCGATATGTATTTTGATAGTTCATTGTATGTGTGCTTAAGCTTAAGCACATTCAATTTCAGATAATTTTCTGATATTTCACAGGCCTAGTTGGTTGATCCAAGAAAACCAGTCAATTTTGACTAGACCATCGCAACACATTCATTATTCTCTTTTTCAACCCTTGTCCTGTAGATTAACTATGTTTGGGATTGGTAGCTTCTTGCACGACTCCAGATCGTGCTAACATCTCAAGGACAGTGATATTTGTTACATCTCTACATCAAGACTACACTGTGCTCTTGAAAAGTGTGTGGGGAAACCTGGATACTCCATTTATGTAAAGAACATCCCTAATGACTTCCATACATAAAAATGTAACTTTATGAATAATTCTAAGTATAACACCAACCCATTTGGGGTCAGTATAAAATGGAGTCAGTGGGTAGGCGAAGAGGGTAGATAAGAGCTTAGGTAGGTGGCAGAAAGTGGCTCTGAAGAAATAACATACAAGGAATGACATCCTCAGTGGCATGATCCTCTCACAGGGTAAAAGACGAAGTCTGACAGGTTGCAAGATACCCTCAGTAGCAGAATGAGAGGTAAAAGCATCACATCAGAGGTATCAGACATACATATGCCTGTTCCAGTTGATGTGAAATCAAAAAGTTCTGATCCCATCACAATGATCTGATCTGACAAATAGGTGGCTGTCCAGTCATAGTTATAGTTTGCTTATGACAGCAGAATGACGGGCAAACAACTATTGTGATCCGATGGGTCACATTAATTCTGAAAGTGATTTTTTTGTGTCTAGATGTTGATTGTTTTTTTTTTATATTTGAGCCTTAAGCTAACAAATGAGGGGAATGTGATGTTAGTGTTTGATCAAAGAGCCATGTGTATCCAAGCAAGGTAGTGACAGTTTCTCATCTACTTTTTGCTGGTGAAATGCGAAATCGATGTTTCTAATAGAGAGGCACCATCCAAGAATTGTGTGGCACATTTCCAGTCAGTAAGTTTAACACCCAGTATGGATTCCTTACTATGATAAAAAAAAACAGCAAAATTATTTTTTTTCTTTACTTTTAGATACATTTAAAGCATAGCCATACTAACAATAACATTTTTATGATAACACAAAGCAGCAAAATGAAAACTAAAAATGGAATGTGGTCATATAAAAAAAAAAAATGTTTTGTACAAAATCATTTCAAAATATATTACCGTACCTCCGAAGTTTATGTCCAGAATTTATGTTTGAGAGAGAAACACTTTGACTGTTAAATTATTTATAAATTTCGTGTATGCAGGAGCCTTAGGAAACCTTTTTGTGATCAATTATTTATATGAGTTGCAGAGGTGACATAATCTCCGTGTCAGAGAGAGCAGTCAGTGTTATACAGCTCTGCAGTTAAATTGGATTTTACTTATATTTCAAATCAAACACATGGTGAAAACAGGGGTGACATTTTAAACTGTCTTCTTGTTTTTGTTTTGTTCTTTTTTTTCAGGTCAACTGATAGACAGATACTTCTTTAAGACCAAGACTTAACAGTTGTTTACTCCCCATGTGGGAATGCCTTTGTAAAGAAAAATAAGTAGTTTTCTCTTCTGAAGCTTCTTACACCTTTTTTTTTTTAACTTCCTCTGATTTCATCTTAAAAACCAAACAGACACTGGAAGAAGCTGTAACATCTTTCAGTCTTCTACACTCACTACCAACTTCTGTTGTTAGTGTGACCTGCTGGTGGTCATTTGTAGTGAATTCACAGGTGGGAAAAATCACCAAACAGGGTTGGTCAAACTGATTTCTTGATGCATCTCCAGCTATTATGCTTAATCTTAGTCTATTTATTTATTGTGCCCCTTTTTTCAGCCATAATGTGGACAAATGTCAATCAGTGTGCTCCATTTAATCATTGCTGATTTTGATTATAAAAACAAAACAAAACAAACAAAAAAAGTGGCTGGTTTGAATCAGCAACAACGATGTCTCAACACAATATTTCTAATGATTAGATTTACAGCTAAGAAAACACGTCTTTAGTTACAAGTATATTACTCAAAATTAAATATTCTGTTCCTATATTTATTGCTCAGTAAACCATTGTTATAATTTATCTCTACAAAGATTGTGGTGGTTTTTATTTATGGTCTCTGATCAGTGATGCCTGGCAGGTCTTTTTTTTTTTTTTTTTTTCAAAAATGATGACAAGAAAAGGCTGATGGGACTCAAATTTCTCCAGTGTGATTACTGAGCAGGTTCATGACAGACAAGATGCTTTTGATAGTAAAAACAAAACCACAGTTTTTCATTTTGAAGAGTCCACTGTAACCTAAGAAGAATGCAGTATTGGCACACAAACTGCAGTGATTTTGTTCAGCTGAACACATCAGTTTCATATTGCTGTGATTAACCTTTAATTATTTGGCTAAAAGTCAGTGTTTAGATAAATTTCTCACTCATTTGAAAGATCTGAAATAGAGCGCAGTGAGAGCCAGATGACTCATTTCAAACTTGGAAAACACTTGAATAAAATCAGCCAGGGATTCCCTGAGCGTCATCAATTGGTCTGGCTGGTTTGCTTCAAAGAGACTGAATAATGAGATAATTCCGCAAAAAGAAAAGAAAAGTCTGTGAAAAAGAACAAAGGCAGGAGGAAAAGAACAAGGCTGGAGGAAGTCAGATGATAGCAAGCAAGGAGTAGTAGGAGTGAGAACTTTCCTTTCCTTTGCCCCTCAGGCTACCGCAGCAGATCGTTCAGCCTAAGGCTGGCCATGCTTGGGGTTTTGTGAATGAAATGGATCCTTTGGCATGGAGCCCATACATTACACAGCAATCTTTTCTCCTGCCTCCCTTCCCGCCCCTCCTCTGTTGCCCCTCCTTTTCATCAGGAGACTTCCCAAACTGCAACATGTTGGGATCCAGTTACCTTCACTTAGCATCTCCCAGGGCTCTTCAGCTCCTTTCAGTGCTTTCTTGGTTTCAATTGCATATTTTTTCTTTTTTTTCCCCCCAAGTTTGCTCTAAGTTTGTCTTAAAATAGCAGTGCTGTATCTGAATTGTTATGGGAATGGAACATGTAAACATAACATTAGAAAACTCCTTTTGAAATGTTTATTCATTTTATTTCTCATATACACAGATTAGGCCACTGTGGTGAATGACTCTGATGACCTCTGACCTATGTCCAGATACTGAATGCGGACTGAATGCCGATATCAGTTTTGCTTTTCATATTTTCCCCTCTGACAGATCTGTTTGTTTTGCTTCTTTGAATCATGATAAATTTTTCCCTTTTTTTTTAAGAGAAAAATATCATAACCACGTGTTTATATCACGAAAATAGCATTTTAACAATATTGTGAAGACATTTTACACCAATTGAATATACACTGCTCAAAAAAATAAAGGGAACACTTAAACAGGTGTTTAACACTTAAAGTGTTCCCTTTATTTTTTTGAGCAGTATATTTCCGTGTGGCAAGTTCCATCCACATGTTTTCTTTTCCAGCTTGTTTGCTCATCATGAGGGGCTGTTTGAAACTGACTCGGGCCTAGCTCATTACTGTAGCATCTGTATAATGTTGATTGCTTGTTTGAGTGCATTTTTATCTAAAGCACACAGAACACCACCTCATGGCTTCTACGACTGAGCTAGCTTAGATTGGATTAGATTATTTCAAGATGCATCTCCTGCTGTTTTACTGCAGCTTTCATTTAAAGGAAGATTGAGTAAATTCTAGCATGGACTGGGGATGCACAATGTTAGGAAGATGTGTAATGTGAAATAATATTGGTCACTGTTGTGATAACAGTATGACTTGCAATAAATAAGTAAAAATTAAAACCACAGATAACCACAGGGTACTCTATCCAGCTACTGGCGAAAAAAAATCTACATTTCCATCTCAACAGCAACGTTTTATTGAAAAAGCTGCTTCTCGTCAGCGTCTGCTATGTTGGTGTTAAAATAACTTGGTTGTAGCTTCATATTAAGCTGACGGCTTTATCAGCTCTTTAAAAAAAATAGGCTTCATTAAATAAGTGTCACCAAATATATTAAAGTTATATTTGAGCTTGATTACTTGATACTTAGATAATTAGCTCACACTTGTTGTAACCAAGGCATCTGCATATTGCACACTCATATTGTGATAGGAATTCAATTCAGTTTATTTATATAGCGCCAATACACAACACTTGTTGTCTGAAGGCACTTGACAAAAAAGGTCAATTACATTCCAATTGATCGTAGTTATTAAACCATGCAGTCAGGTTTGGTTCATTATTGAAATTGGTTTAAGAAGTTTACTATCAAAGGAAACCCAGCAAATTGCATCGAGTCACTGACTTGCAATATTCAGCTCTCCTGGTAAAGTAGCCTCTGTTTACCAAGTGTACTGAAGGTTATCCTGCAATAGTCAGCCCCGCCCACTCCTCACTACTCCCCAGGGCTGCCTACTGACCAGTTCTCCGTCTAACAGGTCCGGAAAATCTCTGAGACCTGGGTATTACCCTAAAAGTACTCTATAAGAGATAATCTGTTTAAACTGGTGGCGAAAGTGATTCGTCTAGCTCTAACTACCTCCAATCCAGAAGTTATGACCCTTTACAGTTAAGAAACAATCAGCTGAGTAGCCCTCGCAGCTGCATAATTCCAATAACCACTTCTGTTAACGGTAGCCCACTTTCTAAATCATAACTTGCACTTGGAACCGGCTAGATTATGTTTAGTGACTTAGATGTAAGTCCCAGGGTCATTATTTACTCTCACCAAAGGAAATTACGAAGCCTCCTATTAACTGGAATCATGTATATTGGTTTTACCTTAATTAAAAGAACTGGACAAAGATTAAATGACTCTACTAATTCCAATGTCCACCAACCTCATTAGAATTTTATAGTATAAATTTATTAAGCAAGCTTAAGCAGGGAGATGCGACATACAAATCAATAATCAATCGTATATAATTCAAAAACAGTGTAATAAAATTTACATGTACAATCCTACTACCCTGTCCTCTTTTCCCTAACTTTAAGTCGCACGTTCTGAGATGGAATTTCGATGAGCAGATTCAACTCATACCCAGACGATGGTGGGTCTTTTGGCAACAGGAATTTCTAGCATCCTTGGTTGAGGTCTTTGTCTCGTGTGGAAAAAAATCCTCCTTAGAAAAGAAACAAAGCAGAACGGGTCCGAATCCTTTTGCAAAACCCAGTTCCTCATCCCTGAGGGACCTTTGTCCTTCTTCCAAGTCTTGTTGCAGAGTTTGAAATTGCTGGGTTGAGACGAGACCAATGGTCGAATAAGGAACCAGAGATGGGGCGATGGGACCCAGTCCTTTCTTAGCGGTGTGAAGTCCGAGCTCCCCCGTGGTTCTGAAGTGCGGTCCGTAGCTCAATCTGCTCCTGCAGGTTGTCTCATCTTCTGCGCCGCCGGACTGGGAACAACTGGTTCCTCTTTTCAGCCCGTTTTTATACATTTCTCCACCATGTATGTGTATGGGGAGGTTTGGTCTACGTGACTTTCTTCACATCTGCTGTGTCTCATGAAAAAGTCCCCACATTTCCCAACCTGTTTTTGCTGACCGTAGTGGAAGTTCCCGTACTTCCCCATTCCCCGTTGCCTCAGCCAAACTCACCGCACCACCCATCCTGTGCGCCCTGGCCATCTGTTCAGAACTGCTTGCGACATTTCCTGTTATCAGGGCTGTACTGCATTTCTCTCTGTTCTATAACTCACTATCATTTATTATAATTCATTAAACACATTCAACCTGTTTGAATTGATTTCAAATGATCACAACTTCACATTCATTGACAATAAATCACATCTTTTTCTTATTGTTAATCATTAACATAATCATTACATAGTTAAATCATTACAGATCATTAATCAGAGATTCTTTGCAGAAAGTTATTGAGTGATTACTTATACTCATATTATTCAGACTTATTCAACTTAATTAACTTTTAATCAAATCACAAGATTACTTTATTTCTGCCAAGCCATTATGCATCTTTTTCTGCGTGTGCCTGGAAGGATCTCATACCCTTATGCCAGTTTTCTTGACAGTACACAGCATAACATTGCTGCTTCCACAGGACTTAGCAGTCTGAAGCTAATTAAATGGTCCTGATGTATGCTTTCCCAAAGGGTGTGCTAATATGTAGCCTTTGCCTATGTCTTTGTTTCTCTTTGAATCACTGAGGGCACTTTGACCCGAAATTGTTAAAGCACCCGTTTCTTTTATCATGTTTGCCAATCATGAAAGCATTCTGCACCATTTTTGCCTTGTTTTTCCATATATCTTACAACACAACACAGCCATCACAAGACCATACAGCCGCACTCATACAAACAACTCGGTGGAGCACAAAGACACTTGCCAGTCAGTTCCGCTACTCAGTGAAAGCATCATCAAGCAGGGAAGACGGACAGTAGCATTGTTGTCAGGGAGGCTTTGCCCTGTCAGCATCTAGTCCTCTTTCAGTAGATGCATGGAAGAAAGAGGGAAACTGTGCAGGATACCTTTATTGATCTTGGCCCCATCCCCCAGCCTCTGTATCCAGCGATACAAAGCAGGACCCTGGAGTTCTTGATGCCATGTGTTTTATGTCTGCTGGGGTGTGTGTGTGTGTGTGTTTTACAATCCTGTGTATTAATTTTCAGGAGCTGTAAAAGCCGACCCTGTGAATTTAGGTTCTACTGAGCTAGAGGTATTGTATTATAAATCATACCAGAAAGTGTTTAAGTTATGGGACAACATTGTTTTTGTGAGTGAAAGTGTTAAACTGGCCAATATATGGATTCGGTTTTACACCCCATTAGGTATAAATCAATATTCTGAAGCTTTGGCCACGTCATGAATCACTGTTTGGTCCATCAGAAAATGTAAAGAAGATGGCAGAAATGAATCATGGCTGTCTATTTGAACTTACAGGCCGGGTAAGGAGATTATTAGTCTTTTGTCACTCTGGAGATGTGGCAGGGACGCAGAGCTGAGGCAGGAGATTCTATTAACAGGTCAAGTATTAGTCTTGCCCTCCACAAATCTGTTCTTTGTTGAAGGGAGTCAAAAAGAAAGCTACTTCTCAAAGAAACTCCCTCAAATCCCAGAGACAGTTTGCTATAGGTAGGAGAGACAGTAAACACATGAAAGACTATGCCAAAACTGAAGAACTCTTTGCTCTTACCTTCAAAATATAGCGTTTGGTCAAAGTTAACATTGCATACCACCCTTACAATGAAACATGGTGGTGGCAGCATCATGATGTAGGGATGGTTTTTGTCAGCAAGGCCAGAAAAACTGGTCAGGGTTGGTGAGAAGATGAATGAGTTTAATGAGTGTTACTGGAAGAAAGGCTGGAAAAGTCTTGAGAGTGGGGTGGACAATGACTAAGCAAACAGCGTTATACAGTTGAAACCAGATATTTACATACACCAAATAAAAAGACGCATATACATATTTTTGAAATATTTACATGTGTCGGATTTACTTTAATCTAAGTCTAGTTGATAATATGTGTCAACAGTTGAAAATTGATGGTCGCAAATCCGCTCCATCGTCCAATCTGATCGAGATGGAGGCCTCCATATAGAAAGTTAGCCCAAAATTTGCAGTGAAATATGGTTTTACAAAACATTGACTCTACTGACATATCTATATCACATTTTCCAGATTGTTTTTTTTTTTTTTTTTGCAGTTTATCACCTGATTTCAGTGCTTTTACAAAGAACGACATAATTAATATATTTGGAGTATTTACTGTGGTTCAGCTGTCTGCTTCTCTCCATTGCCACTTCTGCCCCGCTGATTTTTCTTATCTGTCACAACAAATTTTTCTCAGCAGGCATGTCAGTGACTAGCAGTCGGGGATTCACACATATGCTTTGTGTCACCAGATCCCCTCAGGTTAGCATGCAGCTCAGGGCTTCCGCGTTGTAACGCCGTGTGATGGTGTGAAGCCTCATCTAAGTGGCTTTTTTTTTTTTTATTTCCATTGCTCCAAAGCTGTTTCTGTAAGTGTTGCAAGAGGATTCCTGGCATGCTTTTGGCACTGATATGACGATCTGTGTAATAGCTTAATTTGAATCTATTTGTGGTGCACAGTGATCCTGCGGTTTGTTTCGTTTAGCGTGTGGGCGTGTGCGTGCGTGTGTGTGGATGTGCCATGGATGGTATGCGGCCCTCAGAGCTGTGTGACAGCAGTGTTGCATATGATGGATGAGGTGACACCTTGCATGTCAATAATGAGCTCACTTTCCTCTCCTGCGCTCACACCTCTCTCTGTCGCTTACAAAAGGGTTCCGATTTTTCAAAATAGCATGCTGTGTGACTAATTTTACTCTTTAGTCGCTGCGCTTGTAAAAATAGGGCAAACTGCTGTGTGTGGGAGCTGTTTTTTTTTTTTTTACTTTCCCACGGGTATATGCCCCAAAGAGGGAAATTTAATATATCATTGTATGACTTGATCATAGTTAAACATACACGTTTACTGTAGAAAGGAGAGAAAGCGTGTATTTTTTCTTCTTAAAGAGCATGTGCATATGCCTCCTTTATTTGCATGTCTGGAGTGAACATCTATCATCATCATCAAGATGCTGCAAAGCAGCGAGGGAGGCAAGCAGGCTGCGCCGCTGATCTCTAAGCATTTTTTTTAAGACCTTTACAGAAGCAATATAAAACGTTTCCTAAATGCTCTCACCTAGGGGGTGGATTCATGAAGAGATGCAAGCAGGGAAATGCTTTTTTTTTTTTTAATCAGCTGAAGTATTTTCCCACCATTTGCCCTGTCATATCGGTGCTTTATTACACCTAAGAAAAATTATTCAGCACTTCTAATGCACAGAACCTCTCCCCCGCCTCTTCCTACTCCTCTGACTTCCTTCATCTACATTTTTTTTTTTTTTTTTTGTAAAATGCTGATGGCTAAAGTGGCTCAGACCATGTTTGGAAGCCAGAGGGGATTACAGAGTAGAACTAAACAGCAGAAGTAGGGAAGGGGGGGTGGGGTCATGAAAATGGTATGTCCCGATAGATAACGGAGGAAGAGACAGTGTGTGTGAGCAGAATAGTAAAAAGAGCCCCCCAGACAGCGAGGGGGTGCACCAGAGAGAGAGAGAGAGAGAGGAGAACGACGGAGTAGGTTGGGGTGGAGGCACAAAGCCAGAAAATTGCATTGCGTGTTGGGTGATTAGTTTACCTCCTGGGTCTCACTCCCCCGCTCACTCACCTCCTCTCACTCTTCCCGGTTCCTCTCTGCCGCTCTTGTATGTTTTCTTCGTCTTTGTCTCGCTGCCACTTTTGCAGCCTCTCTGCTTCTTCCTCTTCCTCGCTGTCACTACATCACTCTGTCACTGCTCTCAATTCTCCCCTCATCTTGCCCACTCTCTCTCTCACTCTCCCACTTTCTCAGTGGTTATCTCCGCAGCCTCTTCTCTCGTTCTCTGTCTCAGCTTCCCCGACGTTCATGCCACCCCTCACCCCCCTACACTTTTTCTTTCTTGTGTGCTGACTTGGCTCGAGCATCCATTCGTGTGCTGCTGTCTCGTGGGCTCAAATAATGCAAACTGTCACCTAAACTGCTAAAGCCATTGTCAAATGAGGTGGGTAAGTTATTTTCAGAAGAGCGGCTTGTCATTGACTCACTTCAGCCTGTCTGAAGGTGAGCGAGGAAGCATCTTAGCCTTATAGGCCAACCCTGCTAATTATAACTTGGGGCCAATAAGCATGAGCACCAAATGTCTCGCAACATAACTGCTGACTCTGAATGAAAGCCAGCCTCCACATGGGTCTTTTTGGACAGCTCTCTTTGAAAAGGAATTGGGTCAAGTGTTTTCTTCTTAATCCGTACATAATCTCGCCCTTCCTCTAGTGGAAGAGCAGCCTCTAAACAGCACAGGAGGGGGCAGGAAGACACAGAATAGAAGACAAAGACGAGAGAAAGAGCATTTCACTTTAGGCTGTCAGAGGTTTTCTCTCCCCGTCTCTTTCTTTCTGCCTCAAAAAAGGAAAAAAAAAAAAGGATTTCCAAGGTAGCTGAAAACCAGAGTAACAAATTGCTTTTACTGTAAGAGCCCTCTACTCCCTATTCTAATATTTAAACTCAAACTGTCAAATTTTCTCAGCAGAGGATGGAGGCCTGCAGCTCTCCGCTTAGTTTATGTTTCTGGAGCAAATATTCTACTGTGTATTTGATATTAGAAGTTGTGAACCCAGCTGCAAAGTGCTACTGGTTTGGATGTTTGAAGAATAACTCTATAGCAAGTATTTTAACCTTTCAATAGCAAATAAGTTATAGAGTAAGAAAATCTGAGAAACATAGGGAATACAGAGAGCAGAGATTGTTGTATGTTAGGGGTGCAGCTTTGCAAAAAACAAAAAATTCAGAGAAGCAGCCTGGAGATGTATGACAACTCATGTGTTGTCAGGACAAGCAGTAGTCTCTGCCTTCATGGAAGAGAAACAAGAAAAATGTCGCCCCCTTTGCTATTTACCACATTATGTAGGCAAATTACGGAAAACAGAAGGTGGTCAGATCAGATGACATCAAAGGGGAGATTTTTATCTTACATGTAAAAGGTTATGTGTAATAACAGACTAACACTGCACATTATCCAGAACGCAGCATCCCCAAAGTGAAACATGGTGACGATGGCATCATGCTGTGGGATGCTTCTCTTCAGGAGGGTGGAGGGGACGTTTTCGCAGTTGGTGGGAAGATGGATACAGGACAGTTCTGAAAGAATTGAGCTTAAGTTTTTGGAAAATAAGAATAGGCATCACTTTAATCCATGAATGCCCACAGATGTAATATGCACGACTTTGCGTTTGACATTCCAGTTAAATATCACCTACACTGGGGCGTGCTGTGGTGGTGCAGGGGGTTAGCACGCCCCACGTTTGGAGGCCTTAGTCCTCGACGCGGACGTCGCGGGTTCGACTCCCGGCCCCGACGACCTTTGCCGCATGTCTTCCCCCTCTCCTCACCCTCCTTCCTGTCTGCCTACTGTTGAAAAAATACGAGCCACTAGCGCCGCAAAAACTCTTCGGAGAAAAAAATGGAAAAAAAAAAAATATATATCACCTACACTGGTTTGTGGCTGTAACGTGATGAAAGGTGAAAATGTTCAAATGGATGGAATATTTTTGCAAAACGTTCAACCTGAGGAATAAAAGATGGCATGAAACTTTATTTTGCGTGCAAAAGAAAAACAAAAAGACAATCGTCTAACAACCTTATTAGCAAGAAGTTTTTTTTATTGTGAGATTTACAAAAATAGATAGATGTTATACAAAGTCAAAGGTAGAAAATGCCAGCACTTCTTCAACCTGAATGGGCAGTGAGTAGTCTCTGTTTTGCAGTAATCTCCAACTGATATCTCTTGTCAGATCGGCATCGCGTTTCCTATTGAATGAGGTAGGGCAATTTAATTAAGCCGTGCTTTTCATTTGATCACCACTGTGATCACTGTGCTATCATGTGTGAAAGCACATCCCCTGTGCTGTTGACAGGAGATCAATATCCTCTATTTTAACGGTAAGGCAACAGGCCTCTCTTGGAAACTAATACCAAAATCCACAGATTCTAATCCATGTGCTGCTTTAATTGTCCAATGGAAAACTGACTCGGCCTTATCTTGCATCAACAGGAATCTGTGGCATGAATCACCTCCATCTGAAAGCAGGGGAACCTTTGTCACCTCTTCCTCCCCACGCTTCTCTTCTCTGTGATCACAGAGATCATGTGACCTCGGTTCAGTGAGTTGGGGTACCTGTGGACTGTTGCTAGAGAGACTATATAGACACCCTTATGTCAAAATTTAATCGATGGAGTGATTTATGGCCTTAATAATTAATTGCCTTTAATTTCCAGTGACCGGGTAGAAAATGTAACTAAGTCTCCGTGAGAAAGGGTATTTAAGAAATAAACACAGATTCACTGATTGAATTTGTCTTTGATATGCAGCATATATTTGAATTTGTTCAACAAATAAAAAAGAAAAAAACCTATACAAAACCTGAATGGCCATTCAATTTGATAAATATTTACACAGACCATCACTTGATAGAATCGATAGAAATCCAATTGCACATATCAAAACATCAAATAGAAATAAATCATAGTAATTTTGTTAAATATTGTAATACATAATGATGCTTCACATGATCGTACAGTAATAATAGTAATGGAACCCTCAACAACTACAGGTGCATTATATTTTGTAACTGAACAAACTTAAGACAAGTGTGTAAGTTACTGGATGGGAGATAAGCATCATTAGAACCAAGGAACAAAAGCTGTAGATAATTTTAAAGTCAAAACAATTCATGATGTTGTGAGCAACTCTTGGAGCATTGTTGTGTAGTGAGTATGTTATTTTTAAATAAACTTAAACAATGTTATTATAAGTTGGACTAGTTGTCAGAAGATGTAAGTAAATCTCTGTGAGAGGGGATATTTAAGAAAAAAAAACACAGATTAACTTTTAATCAGAATTTATTTTGGGGAAAAAGTGAAAGTTAAATATGAATAGCCTCATCAAGGCCTGCAACATATTCTTAAGAAATACATGTACAGATGAGGAACATTTACTGAGTTCTTACAGATTTAGTTGTTTTTTGTTTTTTTTTACCCCTCCAGGGGGTCTTTTGTGGGCTCTAGTGTCCTTTATATGAACGTAGGCTGACAGGAAAGGGGGAAGACATGTGGCAAATATCGTCGGGTCCGGGAGTCAAACCCGCGATGGCCGCATCGAGGACTCAAGGCCTCCAAACATGGGTTCCGCGATCCCCTACGCCACCACGGCACACCCCCAGATTTAGTATTTTAAATGGGTTAAGGAAATCACAAACTCGTAGTCAGCACTGACTAGTCGTGCTACCAGTTAAATTGTAGGTTTTCTTTAGATGTTTGTGCTTTAGAGGTATGTTTCACTCTTACGCAAGGACAAGGGCTTTTTTTCCTCTCACAACTGACCCCCCCCCCCACACACACACACAAACACACCCCCACACACACCCAGGCACACAGATGATGTGCTGAGCAGGGTAGGGGTCACCCCTCTCCCCTTTTCACTGTGTATCAGGAAGACAATCTGTTTAAAACTAGAGGTATTACAGCACTCCAAGTCTATTTAAATTTCTCTAGGTATAGTATACACTATATATTATTATTGATTATTCTAACACTTATTGTTTTTTATACTTAATTGTATTCTTTTTAAAAATCATAGAGGTGAGAAGGAGTTTACGAAAACAAAGTGTCACAAAGATGAGATTAACAGATGTCAAAAGAATGATTATTTTTTAAGGAGGCATCCAGCCACCAGAAATTTAAATTGCTGCACTGTTTGATAAGTAGAATGGAAATGACTTTATTGTAAATGGTCTTGAGATTACCTATTGTAAATTAGCATTTTATAAATCAACTGAATTGAATTAAGAAAGGCTACAATTTGCCCAACTGACTGTACTGAAGAGAAATGATGAGCAATGTTTTATGGGTGGATGAAAGCAAAGATTGTTTTTCTTTTTTTTGTAACATCAAAAGTTCATTTTTGAGGCAAAACTAAGAAATTAAAAAAAAAAAAAATTCTCAGAGGTCAGAAGGAGTTTACCAAAACAAAGTGTCACAAAGATGGGATTAACAGATGTTTAAGGAATATTTATTTTGGGGGAGCACATCCGGTCACCGGAAATGAAAAGGAATCAATGATTAGGGTCATAAATCAGTCCACCGATTAAATTTTGTCATAAGGGTGTCTATATATCTCTCTGTTGCTAATGGTGACAAATGACTGGTATGCAGAGAAGAAAGGAAAACGTAAAGCCTAGAGGAAAGCTCATACGCCTAGTAGGGCCCAGCATGTGTTGCCTGCACAGAAGAAAGTGTTAATGTGATTGCTCTTTGTGAGGGTTTACATTCTAATGAAAATAACATTTGGATATTTTTTTTTACAATATCAACACTCCTTTTTGTAATCATATCATGGTATGCTGTGGCGTCATCTGCTAAGAAAAGCTTACGATCTTGTATCCTAGTAGCGTTTAATTTAAGACGTTTTAAGGGGTTCTAATATATTTTTCAACCTTGCTTTCTTTGCTGAAAAAAAACAACAACAAGCAGTTGAAGACTATTTTCTAGTATTTTTGTTAGGTAAATAGCAGGTTTATTATTCTTATTGAAAAGCTACAGGTATCCCTTTAGGTCATGAGATAAAAGATAAAACTAGTTGCTTAAGATGGTCCTACAAACTACTTTTTCTCTTTTGGGAGGAGCAACCAATTCCACTGGACCGGTCTTGAACCTGGCTCATTTTCTACTTAGAGGGATTTAAAAAAGCAGAACATCCATTTCAAATTGAAAATAAGCCAAAACAGCAACTGCAAGACCTGTCATTTTACAGAGCTAATATTTATTCAAGCTGCCAGAGCTGGTTAACTACAGCAAACTCATAAAACTGACAAGGCGGAGCCTCGGTGACAACTGCAACTTCATCTCGGGCTGCCGCTCCTCATCTCTCTGTTTGCTTCCTGTCAGCTCGGTCTCTGTTCAACATTCCAGCCACCCTCTCTGTAGTTATCGCCCAAAGGTGCTGGTCACAGGACGCTGTGTGTTTCTCTGTGAGTGTATCTGACTTGCCTGCAGGTATAGGGTTTTTCACTCAGTCTGCCTTTATTCCAGGGCTTTTTACCAACATAAGGAGGATAAAAACACAGTGATAGTGGATTGCTGTGTAAGTTGAAGCTTTGCTGTGCTACCTTAACCCATGACGTGGTCCAGGAAAGAAAGAATTACAGAAATATTCGTATTTTTGAAAACACAAGTTACCTGCTTACCTATCTTTGACACTGTTTTAATTGAGTGGGAAAAAAAACACATGCCATTTTTGAGGCAGTTAACATTAATGCCTTTAAACAAGATGGTGGATCCCAGCCAGCTTCCCTTTTGTCTTTGCATCCATCCTGGTCATCTCATCATAGTTGAAAGAAAAGATTATGTTACCCTTCAAAAATCATGTACTACCCACTCATTAAAGGTTGTGGGTGTCGACTGGTGCCATCTCTGTTCTCGGAGCGACAGTAACCTTTGCCCCCGTAACAGTAAGATCAATAGTTAGAACTAGAGCTGACAGCTGCACACACCTACTCAGTTTGAATGTTGTAAATAAAATACTGTATAGGAGAAGAGTATTAAATTTGTTTCCTGTGCTTCCCTAATCCATACATCAGCAGTACTCACTTCATTCTGCTGAGAGTTGACATTCAGGGTTGGACTTCACCATTAGGCAAAGGTCAGCAATTGCCTTGAGCTCTGTGTAGGCATGGGCCAAAATGAGAAACCAGCAGTGTGATAACCTTCAGTGAAAGTATCACGGTGTTCAAAGATTTTTTTTATTTTTTTAATTCTACTAACATGTTTGTTTCTGACAGGATATGAGACAGGAATTTGTGAAACAACAATTATACAATGTGTGGGGAAAAAAAGATCATGTTTTTTATTTTATTTCATTATAAAGGACTGTATGCTGTTCTAGACAATCAATGCCTTTGTTTATTTGCTGACCAGCATGTTCCCAATTGCGGTTTAACTAGCAACACCATTCCAATACATTATAAAAGACAATACATTCAAATAACTCACATTGGGCAAATGGGCTTATTTGGCGGAACACATAATTTACATTTTCTGTGAGGATTTGAGTTTTTCTGTGTGTTTATTTAGGTTTCTGTGTTCTGTCAAGTCTCTGTGTTGCCCCTCTGCCCCTTTATTGGTTACACCTGTCTCTTGTTTCCCCTGATTGTCCCTGTCTATTTAAACCCACCTGTGTTCCTTGTTGAGTCCTCGTCTTGTTGTGTCTAGTCTGTTGTCAGAAGTCTCTTGTTTTCCAGTTACTACCAGTTTTGAGCCTCAGCCTTCTACTCAATCTGTGCTGCCTGGATTTTTGGACTTATACTCATTTCATCATTAAAATCATAATTTTTTCACTCCAACCTGGGTCCTCAGCATCATCCTCATCACCTCCTCACTGCAAATCATGACATTTTCATACTTAAGTTTAGAAATTACTAAAAGAAGAAAACAGGGAGATTTTGGCTATTATCAATTAAAAAGACCCACAAATAATCAAAGATATTGATTTCTGTTTTAGGTGGCATATATCAGTGAAATATGGCCAGAAAAGTACATTTTCCTGATCAAGGAGGTTTAAACTTCATTAAGAGTCGACATGCATCCCTCAGAGTGACTCAGGGCGTGATTCACTGAATCTGCTACAGCCTCCATCTTTACACAGAAACACACACACTTACTTTCTCATAGCCTCTCTGGCATTTAATATATTACATGCCCACCCCTACGTTTAGTGTTTCATCACATTCCACCTGCTACAAAACTCTCATTCTGCCTTAGCGGTGCTTGGGATCTTCCCGAGGAACACAGCCTGAGCTACTCAGCTTTCCCACGATCATGACTTAGGAGACAGATGCTGCTGAACATGGCAGAGTGGCGTGAGTGTGTGAGCCATCTAGCCACCTACTCAAGGGATTAGTGTTAGAGTGCTTGGATGATTCACCGGTCAGTGACTCTAGAGGAGCTCGAGGAACAACGTGGCCAAGTTGTCCACATGGTCCGCGTTTGTCATTCCAGATGTCTCTCTCTGCCTCTCAGATGCCGAGGTCAAGATGTCTACTCATGCAAACGTTGATATTGCGGCTGCATTTCTGTGTCAGCGCCTCACAACAGATGTCTTGTCTTTAGTTAGTCAGTTTATGGTGGTGGAGGTGCGGGGCAGGAGGTTAATGGTTGCCCGCTTCTCAACAGAAATGGCAGACGGTTGTGCCTGGAAGATGACCCTGGCACCGCATCGAGCTGTTAGGCCATGCGTACGCTGCCTAACGAGCCATGAGTGATTGCTATGATCTTGCCACAAATAATTCATGAGGAGCCCTGTGGAGGAGCTATGGAGCTTAAAGGGAAGAGGCGAGGGTGGGGGGAGAAAAGCATCAAAAACCACAGCGTAAGTGGAGTGCGTGTCTGCGTGAGTGTGTGGAAGGAGAGGAATTGAACACAGAGAGAGTTTCATCTGACAGACGTGTTTTTGGAACAGGAGGGAAATCCCTTATTACCTTCAGCGCTGACAAGTATGCTTGAGCATTCATGTGTGTTGTCTGTACTGGGGTGTGTGTGTGGGTGTGTGTCTGTGTGTGTGCTTGTTTTTTCTGAAGCTATTTGTGTTACTACATCTGAAAATTCACAGTGGGAGCTTTAACAGTGTACATCACAATCCCGGGATGTGTGTGATATCCTTGTTAAGAAAAGCGGCGCAGTGTTGAAATGTGATGGAGTGAGCTCAGATTTTTCTGACAGCCCCAAAACCCTTAATGTTTAACCATCCCAGTCTTTTATTTATTTATTTACTTTGTTTTGAAATCAGGAACCTGTAAGCATAGTGTTTTATCAGGCACAAAATGGACACATTAACACCGCTATGTGGAACTATTTATTCATTAATCTACCAGCCAATTTTTTTTGTTTATTCCATTAATCCAAGCAATTATTTTTTTCTCCAAACAGGACAGTATTATTTAATTTTATATGTTTATTTAGAATAAACTTTCATATTTATTGCATATCACAAAATACACAACAAATTTGCAAAAAATAAAAAAGAGCAAACTAAATATTTTCCTGATCATAACAGCAAACAAAATATGTCATATCTATGTACTTAAACTATGGACATGAGTTTTGTTTTAATGTAATTAAAATTAATAAAATTTCAAATATAATTATATTTATTTGTACATTACTTTGTGAAAACTTTTTATCATCCTCTTTTTCCATTTATTTCAAGACCGGTCTCTGTTCTGGACCTTATTCTAGGGAACTATTTTACTGGGAAATTTGGACTACTGAACTGCTACTTCAAGCAATTATATTTTGGGTACAGAAAAAAAGGAAAACCACAAAAAATACTCAGAATGTCAAATACGGTGAGATTAAACTGTAAATAAAATAATAAATAGGAGTTCAAGAGTGCAAATGCTGTGGGAAAATAACTTGTCCTAATTATGACTGCTCCACCACGCAGCATATGTCAATGTGACTACATGAGATATAGGAAAATCAATCTGGCTAAAACCAAAGTCAAAGTCTGCGTAGCTATCTGAATGTTTCCTCAAACTCTTTTTTGCAGAAAATGGCAGCAGATGGTAAACATGGCCAACTTCACAAAGAGCATTTAGCAACTTAAAAAAACAGTTGTGACTTTGTTTTTTTGTCAACTCATCATTAAATCCTGGGTGTCATCTTCTCAGATTCAAAGCCTAAAAACGAGGAAGTAATACTGATTGCACCAATATTAATGGTTTGAAATTGTACATCAAAAAGAGACAACTATTGACCACAGTTGAAGACAACTCCAGTATCCAGCACACATAAGCAAAACACCCACATTCCAGTACTGCTACAGACTGCAGCCAGGGGCCTTTCCTTAACACACAATTTGGAGAAAGAAACAGTTGTAGACATTCTAAATAATTTGGATGTTTTAGGACCAATCTAAATGCTACAGCAGATCCAAACCATCACACTACCACCACCATTTTTGACATGTTCAGTATGAAGTTCTTTTATAAACTGCTGTTTTAGCTTTATGCCACATGCAATGGGAAGCACATGTCAGCAGTTCCAAGGTTGTTTTGTTCCGTCCACAGAATATTTTCTCTAAAGTCTTGGGATTCATCAAGAGGTATCTTGGTTGATGTATAATGGGTGTTTGAGTTGTTTTTAGTCAGAAGTGATTTGAGGATTGCAACCATTGATGCCTATTACACTGTATAAAAGTGTAGACAAATCAATATGCAGATTTTGTTACTTTTTCAGCCTGACCATCCATGATTAGTGAGCAGTGACCCAGGTGCATGCGCTCAGGCATATGCTATGATACAAAAAGCTCACACCAGGCATGGCTTTTGATTTCAGGAAACACATGTTCCCCTAATGTATGTCTCAGGTCTAAAAAACTAGACACTTACATCAAAAAAATGGAGAGGCTGTCTGATTCTACCAATCTTCCTTTGGCAACTTCCTTTCCATACGTCTGTGCTCTCCTAAAAGGAAATAAAACTCCATTAGTCTTATTATCTCATTGTTGTGCTTATCAGAAACCATGGCCTATCACATCCTGTGGTGTGCAGTGTAATTTCAAAGTGACTGGATGTAAATTTAGCTCTGCAAGTGTGTGTTGAGCCCAACATAGCGCCCTCAGGGTAAACATTCTGCTGGCAGACTGAAATGAATTTAATCGACTTGTTTAAGTGGGTGTACACGCATCTGAAAAACTCATGTCTATGCAATAAATCTGATGTAAAAAGAGCCACTGGTATTAGCAATGACAAAAGTGCAGTCATTAAACGGAAAGTCATGTAATCACTGTTTGATTTTTGCAACCTCATTGCATGGTATACCTGTTTTCATAACCGTGCATTAAGTGGATGGTATTTGTGAAGACTGCTGATCTAGACAACACCAAAACTCCTCATTCATGCACTCTCTAATCAATGCAGTCATTTTGTGCACTAACTTCAAAAACGCTCATGACACTAAGTTTGTCAGTGTTTTACAATATTGTTTTACAATGTGGTTAATTGATAGCAAAACCACATAGCCTATTGGTGACTCGGTGCAGGCAGCTCATAATGCAACCATAAAGACTTCCTGCAGTTTCTTTTATTGAGTGAAATGTCACACAAACAGTGCAGTGGAAGTTATATTAATAATTGTGAAATGTGTAATCCAACAGGCAAAACAAATAGAAGACATCCATTCCTTTTCAGTGTTTGTGTATGTGAGAACAAAAAAGAAGCAACACTGCTCAGATAGTATAAAATTCTATAGTAAACCCACAACAACAAAAAAAGATCCAGTAAACAATTAGCTGTTATGTTTGCTGACGTTTTTAGTATTTATCTGCACCTTTGGTTGAACAGCTGAAAGTCTTGAAAAACAATTTTCCTGCAGATGTGTCAGTACAGCAGCTCCAGTTCCAGCAGTTTAACCTCTAAAGCTGATCTGACTGTATGCCAAGTGAGTTATTTCCAGTTGCTAACCTGAAACATGGCTAGCAAACCCTGGGACAACCTTAAATGATACATTGTTTTATTGTGCATCTGTCAAAAAATGTCTAAAGAGACCTGTGCAGTAATTCTACAATAACGTCATACTCAGACGTTGCTATTTCTTTTGTCACTGAAGTTTACTGGATAGCGCTGGCCACGTAAACTGTCATCAGCCAAGTGAAAATTTCTTGAAGCTGAGAAGAAATGGGGAATGAACTGAAATGACAAAATAAATAGAGCCCTATTCAACCAGCCACTCTAATGTGAATCCACAGATTGATAAGATTGATAGGTAGCTTTGCAAGGTTAAGTGGAGACTGTACAAATACACAGAGCAGATGTAAAGCTGCACATCAAGGAATTTTCTGTATTCTTGTACTTTATTTAATTTTGTATTTTTGTGACACCAGGGCTTTATATAAAAACCTTAAAGGGCATAGACAATTTGTGCCTGGTTTGTGAGTAAAGTGCCTTATAATGGAAATCAAATATTCTCCATGAAATCATTGGGTTTTAATGATTAGAGAAGAATACTTTAAAAGGAGAACCTCGTAACCAGTCGTTTCGTTTTAAAAATGAATAACATGAGGTTTGAATGTGTCAGCACATTCTGTTTTGCAATGTACATTTCACTTAAAGCCGGTTTTCATATAAGACTCTTGTACAACTAGCCAGAGTCCTCCTTGGTTTAATTTTAAGGTAGATGAAAAAGCACATGAAACATGGAGTAACTCGTTTTAATAAAGTCATAGTACGATTTTTCAGTAAGAAAGATTACAGGCTGTGCAAAACTTTTCCAGAATAAACATCCTGAAAGTCATTAGAAGGAATGAACTCCTAATTGGCTTTTCCTTGTAGATCCACAGAGAGACCTTCATTCATGTAGAATCTGTAAGTCATATCTGCTTAAAAGAGCTACAAACATGGCTGCGGAATAGGTTTTTTTTTTAAACTAATACAGCTTTGGAAGTTGTGAAGATACACTGGTTTAACTAGAAACCTTACAGAGCAGTGAGAGTTCATGGAAAAGTCTCTGAAATTCCTTGGTATAAACAAAGATTTTGTTTATGGCAGGACATTGGTGGGGAAGAGGAGTTCTCTTGTTCCATTTGACATTTACCAATCTGTCTGAAAATGTCTTGGAATGCCAGATTTCACCTCTGAACAAATTGGTGCATCTTAAATTGCCTGAAACTATTGATCCCCAAAAAACCTTTTTTTTCCATCTTGTCCTGCTGCGTTCTTCATCATATCAGCTTTCCTAAGACAGGACATTGCTCCTAAATTTCATTGCATATGAAACGTCAATCCATTCTTAATGGCCTTATTTGAAATATTGATTGAGGAGCAAAGAGATTTGTTGAAAAGGCTTTGTGAAAATCATTCCCTGCATTGGCAGGCAAAACTTGAGAATTGTGGGTATTCTTTGTGCCATACCCATTTTTTTTACTCCAGTTTTATGTTACCGTGTGCACAAGTTGATTGATTCACTTGTTTGTTACTAACATTTCTGGAAGCTGGTTGCCCCCAAAACATGAAAAAGATTTCCTATTTATGCAGGAAAATGCTATAAATATTTTGTGACAGAGGGGGGAAAAAAAAGAGCTCTTCGGTGTCCTACACTCTTCATCTAATAGAAATCTAATATCTGAAGATGTATAGAATTAAACCACTCATAAGCATTTTGACTTTCTTTTAGTTCCCATGGGGAACTTGTGTCTCGCCTTTAGGTGCAGAATTTAGATCCTCTGCCAATTTAAAGGTGGACTGCTGCTTTCTGGTCTATTTCTGTCCTTGCTGCTCTATTGTCATCGGTTGACTGCCTTCACATCAAGAGTTGGATTTATTTGGCTACTCTACCAGCTCAGGCACATAAACCCTGCAGCTACAAACCAATGTGCATTAGCTGAAGTCAGTGCTAAGATAACTACAAAGCATGAGAGCTGTCACTCTGATTTTAATTATTTTTTTTTCTCTGCACATCCAGAGTTTTGTCACTGTGTTTGAGAAGCTAAAAATGTGCTTGATACATTGGGGGTTGAGCTTGCCATGACGCTGCTGCATTTCTGTTTCAATTTTTCTTCCCTAGATGTGGCGCTTTTTGAATCCTTCGATTTAAAGTTTACTCCACACCCAAAGAGGATAATAATCTTAATTAGCTTTAACCACGCAAAATACATTAAACTGATTGTTAGCCACACACAACAAGCTTTGTGATTATCTTCTAACATAAAAAGAAGAAATTGTTGGATTTTAATTACACCAGTAGTGTGATACTATTAGCTGTGTGCACTCTGCTTCATGACCTCTCAATTAAACATCAAAAGGTGGTAAAATAGATAATACACAAGGTGGCTGTTAATCCTGAAACAAGTTTATGAATACTGAAAGGATGTGACTGAGGTTTTAATTAGCTTCTAAGTGTTTTTTCCCCTCACTGCTGTTCTAAAATGAGAGTATTGTGGAAGAAAAAGAAAATTAATTTGCTGGTTTGCCTTTTTATTCACAGGACAGAACAGGGAAATTAAGCTTATTGGTTTTTTTTTAGTTGCACAAGTAGCTCTAAAATATTTTTGGCCAAGTTCAGCCATTTATGTTTCAGTCTTTTACAGTCTCAAGAAAGCAGTCTGAACAGTCACTGTTTGATGAATACAAAGACGTTTTCATTTAAACCACATTGACAGGCCTGCATGAGATTACAAAATATGTAATAACTTTCAGATCAATTATATTATTATTTTAATTACTTTTATCAAATTTGAAACTCATGATTTTATTAAATGCCACAGATATTTGGGTGAACTGCCTTTAATCGTAGGATCAAAATAATTTTAAAGAAATATACATGCACACATACACACTATTTATTTTTCCCTATTTTCTCAACTGTTTACAATGACATTTTTATTTTTCTTCTTTTTCTACCTTTAATAAATCTTTATTAGAGCATCTTGTGATAATTAACATCAATTTTGTCATAAAGGAGTAATTCTCTTTGTTACATATTCTTCCGATGTAATTAAATTCCTGTTAACATACGTGAATTTTACTTCTATATGTTGAACTTGTTGCTAGGAATACCTCCCAAAGATGGGAAAACTCAGACAAGTGCTCATAGAAAGTATATCACACCACTTATGGCGCTCAGTTATGTGGTAATTTTGGAAAGTGTTTGTGGTTAAAAAGCACAGAAGCCTAATTTTAGACCATTTCTTTCTTTTTAGGTACATTCGCACTATGTATCTTGGGATACAAAGTCACCGGCAGAAGGAGAACCAGAGGCGCTTTTATTGGGCTATGATGTACGAGTATGCTGATGTCAACATGCTGCGACTGCTGGAGACCTTCTTAGAGAGCGCCCCTCAGTTGGTGCTGCAGCTCTGCATCATGATCCAGAGCAACAAGGCTGAGTGGCTGCAGTGTACGTGTATTTTATGATTACTCTTAAACTTGATATTTGTGTAAATCAAGCTATGTTTTTTTGTTTGTACAATATATCTAATATGAGTTTTAGTTTCCATTTAGAGCTGTGATGCTTTTATAACCAAGACAAAAGATGATTGTGTGTTCTCTGTGTTTCTCCTTAATTACACTGTGTTCTATCTAGTTTCCAACTTTCATCAACGTTGAACCTGGTTTTACAACTCCAGTCTCCTCATTCAATGCTGTTCCCAGAGAAAAGCAACTCAATCATAGCATGTGGTACCCGTAGTGGATTGGGTGCCTATGCCTTCATGACATTTGCTGTAATGTTCTATGTCGCTGCTCTGCAGTAAATCCTCAATCATTTTTCATTCAAAGGGTTGTTCCTCAGACATTCTGCTGACTTCACCGTTATAGATGTCACAGAAAAACCGAACTGGTCCACTAAATAGAGATTGTGTTGACTGGATGATGTGTGATGATCTCAGTAATAACAGTGCTTTCAAAGATGTGACGGATTGCTTTGGCGAAAATAAAATCTGTTTTCTGAGAGTGGAAGAACCACCAATGCAGTTTGAAACCATAAGACAGTTAAAACTTTTAACTGTTTTCAGACTTGTAGGTTCACAGTAGGTGAATTCTTTTGGTAGTCATACAATTAAAAAATAAAGTATGTGAAAGAACACTAAACCAAAGCAGCAAAGTTTTAGACTTCAAAGATTCAAAAGCTAAAGCTCCAAATCTTTAATTTGAAAATTAAAAGACCTATAAGCCTTTTAGTGACACACATAAGTTTTTTTTTTTTTTTTTTTTTTTTAATTTATGATGTTTAACAAATATAATTTGTCCTTATGTGTGTCTCTTTTTGATTGGTGATTCTCTGGTTTTGATCTTCTGTGTGGGTGTGTATCTTTCAGGTCTTTCTGCCATGTCCTCCCTAACGTCCTTGGCCTGGGTGCTAGCCTCTTACCACAAGCTCCTCCGTGATTCGCGTGATGACAAGAAAAGCATGAGTTACCGAGGTGCCCTGGTGCATCTGTTCTGGCGCCTTTTCACCATCTCTTCACGGGTGCTCTCCTTTGCCCTTTTTGCCTCAGTTTTCCACATCTACTTTGGCATTTTTGTGGTGCTCCATTGGTGCGCCATGGCTTTTTGGGTCATCCATGGCGGCACTGACTTTTGCATGTCCAAATGGGAAGAAGTACTGTTTAACATGGTGGTGGGCGTGGTCTATGTCTTCTGTTGGTTCAATGTACGTGAGGGCCGGACGCGGTACAGAATGGTGGTCTACTACACCGTTGTGTTGCTGGAGAATGCCATCCTGACCTCACTTTGGTATGCATACCGCGACCCAGCCACCACTGACGCCTATGCCTCTTTTGCCATCTGTGGCGTCTTCCTGTGCTTTGCCTCAGGTGTGGCCTGCATGATTCTCTATTATGGGGTCCTACACCCCATGGGCCCCCGAATGAGGATGTTGGCTTCCTCCTGCTGTGCTGAGCTGTTATGGGGCCTCCCGTTACCACCTGAAGCTGAGCCAATGGCTCCCACACCTGGTCCTCGAGGCTCCCAGGCTACCCCTACACGAGGCGTGGCAGGAGAACAAATGGGGTTAGATGAAACAGCTACAGACACATGCCTTCCGGTTTTCCAAGTGAGGTCTACAGAACCTGTAGACTCAGCAGGCAGGCCCATCCCGCCTGAGGGCCCGCTTATTAAAATAGACATGCCCAGAAAACGCTATCCAGCCTGGGACGCACACTTTGTTGATAGGCGACTGCGCAGGACCATAAACGTGCTGCAGTTTATTAGCCCCAATGCGGTGGGCATCAGGTATAGGGACGGTCCACTTCTCTATGAACTTCTACAGTATGAATCCTCCCTCTGAAGGCCCTGTTCATGATTCTATCCTCACCTTTTACACAGGATGATGCACACACATTTTGTTTCTCCTCAGATGTTGCATCTTTCCATGTGTTCTCGGGCTCTCTTCATCACTCCTCGATAATCTGAAAGTTTTCCAGTTTTCCAGGACATATTTTTTGTCAACCAAAAACCTGACAGACAAACGTTAAAGAATTATTTTTGGAGAAAAAAAACACACATAGTACAGAGAGAAAAAGTTACAGTATACTATTTGATAAATATAATACATATATAGATATATATGTCTCAGATAAATCTCTCTATACTGATATAGGAGGCTTCTAAATGAGTGTGTAGATAACATATGAATGTTTCATTATGAAATGTGTTTATGTGTTATACTGTGTTGGTGACTCAACCTGTGGATATTTGTGAAGGGCATATTGTGTGTCTCTCTGACATGGGACTGGTGCAAAACCTTATGGGAATGATGGAGGAGAGTCTCAGAGGGGCCAGATCTTTGCATACCCCTAAATTTACTGCCATTTTCTTTGTAACTCACTGAAATATATGAAACACATAATGTTTACTAAGTCCTTAGCCTATTAATAAAATATGCTTAAAAACAACATGGGTGATACTTCAAGAGGTAATTCTGAGATCTTCTTTGTTATATGTTTTATTTTTTCCTTTTTGTGTTTTATTTTGTTCACGTGAACTGTATTTTTTTTTATTTTAAATTTAGATTCAGAATGCGTTTAAATTCATAAGCACACTGACCTTCAATTTGTTTTGCAAGCAAAATTTTTCTACAATGTAGACTGCCCTCTAGTGGGAAGGGAGCAGTAACAAATTGCCTTGTGTGACTCAAAGCATCAGCACAAAATCTTGAATAAACAATCTAGAAATAACAAGTTGTAGAAAAGAAGCACATTTTCCAATTTAATTATTACAAAACGCATTATAAGCATTCCAAAGACTTTTTAGATAGCCTTTAGGTAGTTAATTAAGAGTGAAAAGGCATAAATGCATTTTAATATGCAAATGTTTGCTTGCTGTACAAAGACATCCTTCAGAGAATCCTCCACCATTCCCGTTTGAATACTGGAAAGTATAACCTCCCTATTTTGTTATAAAATGTTCTTTATTTAGTTCTAGTAATCAAGTGATAGGTGCAAAGACTTCTTTAAAAAACACACATCCGAGATATTTATGTGCCATCAAACTTTATTGTCGTCATTTATGGTAACTGAGAACATTTTATATTTTCCAGAACCTTCTGTTTTGACATAGCTCAATTCTATAGCGTTAAACGGTACACTCCTCACCAACTGTGTGCCCTTAAAAGAGGTAATAACCGTATGTACCCTGTGTGACTGCTCTGGTACTAGCTGACATGTTGAAACAAAGCCAAACCAAATCTTAAAGTACTGTCTTTGTAATTTAACTGCCCCTCGTTCCTATCCCCAACCCCCAGATGGATGGGTTTGTGCGAAACTGTGCCATCTTACTGGCATGCTGTGCAGCAATTATAACGTTAAGAAACGTTATAATTTCCGTTCTTAATTACAATTAAGAATCACTATTGATACCCCCAGGGACAACCACAACCCTCCCTCTATCTCAAAAAAAGAAAAGAAATATATGAAAAAGTATGTATATATGTCTACATAATACCATGCCTTCTAAGTTAAAGGAGCTTGACTAAAATTTCCACAGAGGGCTACTGAAAAATTCATAATAATGAATTCATTTCATAATTCACTTCATTTATAAACTCAATGAATCATTTGAATTTATGATGTGTTTTTTTGTTTTCTTTTACATTGTAGTGTTTGGCATGATTTTACCACAGTATTGATGAAACCCAGCAGGGGTTTCCCAAGAGCCCTTTACAACATAGAGATCCCTGTTTCCTGACTTACCGGCGTTCGGCATAGCTGTGGCCTTGTGTGCCTGCTAACATTGTACTGTAAAAAGCAGATGCCCTGTAAGTCCCGGATAAAGGTCAAAGAGGGGTTTTTTTGCCAGGGATGGAAAAGAACATGAGGACAGAATGCTGTAAGGGGACTGATTAGATATCATATGTTTGTGGGCGTTCACTTGTCCGTCCATAGACTTTTCCCACGGTTCTGTCCTATTGCCGAATGTTTGACTCCATCCGTGGTTGCTGCTCTACCCTCTTCCCTGACTGTTCAGGGCCTTGGCACACTCCTGCAAAACACTCTCTGGTCAATGAACAACAGGGCTGAGGCTTAACAAACAGAGATCCTGACATGAGAACTTGCAATGAGGTACACTGCCATGACTAAAAGCTCCAATGTGTGGCTGGGGTCTTCCACCCTTTAGCCCTGCATTATTGAGGACTGTTGGGTGTACAAGGGTGAAGCAAACAGCCAGCACACCAGATTGATGCACATCTGTATGCAAATAATTAAGTTCTTCATTTTTTCATTATATCAACTAGAGTAGTTTCTCTGCTTAGTGGAGGAACAGCCATGTTAATAGGTAGCTGATGAGTGATTAATAAAAAGAAAAAAGAAAAATAGCCAATAGAGGTGTTCCTCAGGACCAACAACCAAGACAACTGACCAAGCTGACTCAGGGGTGTCTCAATGCAGTTCTCATCCCCAGGCATATCCTTTACGGTCTGCATTGTTTATTTTCTTTGCATATTTCATCCTCTTCTGCTGGGAATATACCTCTCAGTTCCAGTTTGCACTTTTTCTTTCAAAACGAACTGTTGTTTTAAATTAGAGGAAGGCCCTATTTTTTGGTAGTTGGCTGCCTGGCGGGCAGTGCATCCTTTCTAAACACTGCTGACCTTTTCCAGAGGTGGACTCATGTCCAAATCAGGTGCAAATACACTGTGACTCATTTTCCCCCCTATCTGTCTGTGTCTAGGTGGGATAAGGCGATAAAGGATGGCGATGGGCTGTACAACAGTATTAACATAGCTCCACATACAAGATTATGTTAGACTGGGCTGGATTTCATTTTCTGGTGCTTGTTGTATAATGCAGATTATCTATGCTTGTGTAACTGTGTCATTAAAATAAAATTAACAGCAAAATAAATCATTTTAAAGACTATAATGCAAATGTACAACTCTACATTTTTATGAAACATAGAGTATATTTTACGTATTTCTACCAAACAACCGCCGTTCTGCCGCATTCTGTAACCAATGATTAGCCAGATAATATGTGGGTTTTATTTGTTCTTTATATTTTTCCAATTATCTTTAAAATATACACAGGTCTCAAGAGCTAAGGTAGATACAGGGAAGTTAAGGATGTTTATTCACAGTAAAGAAAAAAATAAACAGGATTCAGGATGATACATATTATACCATAGCTGACTTTATGAAAAAATCCTCTTCAGAGATCTCAGTCAGGAGTTTTTTTTCAATGCCAGAACTCCTGATGGCCGCAACACACAGCAAGAACATATGAACAAGTTTGTTTGTCTCAGTCCTTGTTGTGCCTTGTTACCTTGGGTGCTTCAACCCAGCCATGGCAGCCAGGCACACAAACAGTGATGCCAGCGTCTTTCTTCTGTTTTTCCCATATGCTAGATTCACCTAGACGATTAACAAGAACAAACGGGCTGACTTTTACAGTGTTGTGCAAATGTATCCATACCTCTTCTAGTATTTCACATTTTCCCAAGTCCAACTATATACTCAGTTGTATTTGTATTTTTTTTTTTATCTGATAGACCGACAGAAAGTATTGTGTAATTGTAAAATGGAAGGAAAACATGGCATTTCAAATGATTTACAAATACAATTTTAAAAAGTTCTTCAGATATTTAGATTCAGTCTGTTTTAGACAATTTGTTTCTCTGCAAGCCTTTTTGGCAACTTTAACAATAGACTGATATGTCTGTTCATTCTCCCATGTGAAAAAGTTCAAATTTAGTTAGACCGGCTGACGCGCATCTGGGAGCTTCCACTTTCAGGCTTTGCCACAGATTTTCAGTTTTATTTTGGTTTACAGTTTAATTATTCCAACCTAACTCAATCCTTCTTTGATCAAGACTATTTAGCACTGACTGTACTTTGTCCTCAAGATCTATCATCCTGCAGGTCCTACACCTCTCCCTTCTCCAACTCACCTGAATCAAATGGCTCATCACCATCTTCTAGCTCTGCCGAGTTCTGGTAATTAGCCGTTCATTTAATTCACGTGTGTAGAAGCAGGGATGCATCTAAATGTTGCAGGATAGAAGATTTTGAGGACTGGAGTAAGAAACCCCAGCAAGCTCTAACAGATTCACTTTCACAGTTGCCCTGTATTGAGCTTCAGCCACAGAAAACATCCGCACAGTGTGATGATGCCACCACCATGTCAAATTTGGTCTCTTTTAACCAGAGCACTTTGTTAATTCCCCTAACTGAAGAAAACTGCAATGATTTGTGAAGTGGATGACTAACGGAATCTATCTTGTTGACAGATTCTCCCATCTAAGCTGTTGATCTGTGCAGCTCCTCTAGTGGTCGTGGGCTTTTTGGCTGCTCTCTGACTAATACTCTGTTTACCTATCAAGTTCAGGTGTGCCTCCATGGCGCCTTTTGTTCATTGGCTTTTCTTTGTGGGTTTTTTTTTTTTCAATAAATCTCTTAAACCTTCACAGAAGACTTGGATTTATACTGAGATTAAATTATATTAAGTTGAATTACTTACTTTATTCATCAATCATTTGGAAAACAATAGATTATTTTTCTTGAATTTCACATGAACAACTTTGAATCGCTTTGTCTCATAAAATCCCAATTAAATACTCCTAAGTTTCCAGTTGGGACAAAAGTCATAAATTAAAAGTGGAATGAATACCTTTGCAAGACACTGTATTATGACCATTTCGCACATTGCAACTGTGAGCTTATACTTGCCTCTGAAGCATAACGTTTGGACTGTTTTTGATGGAGATTTACAACACAAACCAGCCACGATGTTGAAAACAATATGGTCAACGATTGTTAAGTACTTTTGTTGATGCCTTTACATCTTCTTATTTCTTGCAGTTATGAATACTTTGTTGTGCCAAGAAGAGAACTTCAAGCATTTTTGGTGTTTCGTGAAAGCACCCTCCAGCCAAAACAACAAGGCCTGTGGTACATATAGGAGGAGGTTGATGACAAAATGTGTAAAAAAAATGTGTTGTGTTGGATTTTTTTTATGATAAAACAGGTAGATTACTATATTGTTTTAAAATACCCATATTTTCTTCCACTTCCTAGCATGAATTTTAGGTCTCATTGTCAGGTGAACCTCAGCATTTAGCATGTCAGTGCTCAAAAGTCAGTTTGATTTCTCATTAATGTGTAGCAGCAGACCATTGTAGTGTCACTAGTTGTGACTGGTTTAAGTCACAACTATCGTTTTAAACAAAAGGGAAGGATGTTGGGATAGTAAATCAGTGCAATTATGTTTTTGTTTGTTTGTTTTGTTCCTTCTGTATCTTTTGTCAATAACCTGGTGCTGAAAAAAAAAACACACATTTAAAAGGTGCTACCAAGGTGGACTTCAGGGTCCACTTTTCGGCTTTCTGAGAGCATACACTTGCAGTGAAACCGAGAAAGCCTGCACCCTCACAAAATTGCAGTCTTTGAATGCTCTGCAGCCAGCACCTCAACTCCACACAGTTTACAGCAGAACTCAATTCTCAATGGTGCCATTTTAATTTCTCAACCTTCACAAAAAAAAAGACTACAGTTCTTACTGCTTGAATAATGTTTATTCTATTGAGTTCAGCATACAGTGGGGGTTTTATTTTGCAATAAATCTGTCTGCACTAGGATTTAAATTCTTTTGCTCTGAGAGAATGAAACAGATGACAAAGTGTATCCTTTCAGCAAAAGCAAAGGAGCACAAGTGTACATCTGCCATTGGACTTTGGGTTAAAATATATATATATATAGAACGTGATTGATGTGTTGTAAATTCTTGTCACCTATATGTCCTTTATCTGTATGTATCTATTTTTGTTTTTATTCTTTTGCTAATTGTAGAATCAGCTGTAATATTTTCTTCAAAAATGAATTTGATATTCCGACAGAGCAACTATGTCTTAATATTGCTGCTGATTTTTTGGAATTGTTCTGAAAAGTGTTGGGAATTTGGCTGTGTTTATATTTAACCAACCTATTGATTGTGTTAGCTTGTTGGTGTGTTCCATGAATACTCCTGAGGGGTATATGATTTTTCTGGGGTATTCCAAAACTTTGTCATTAAATCTGCTACATAATGTAGCGTCTTACGATTGTGGAAACATTGCAGCCTATGTTGTGAGAGAAAAACATATACAAAGGGATTTCTTTGTTGTTGTTAAATATAAAATGTAAGTAAATTGTTTTAATGAATCCCCATTTCTTTGAAAAGAAAAAAAAAAAAAGCAAAACTGATGTCCAGTGTTGTACTTACACCCTATTTTTGGGAACAATATGAATATTATTAATAACATATGGTGCTAAAGTTATTTTGTATGTTTTGGTTTTTAGATGAAAAGAGAAATATTATGCTGAAAATGTAATGTTAAGCCTTACTGTAGATTCATATATCAGACTGTTCATCCCAGAAGAGAAAAATAAATATAGTATTTGAAAGTGGACAACACCGGTGGTGTTTTTATTTTCTATTAGTCTCTCTTTTGTCTGACCAGTCAAGGTAGCAACAGGAATGGCATGATTATAATGTATTAGCATGAAATGTAACTGAATTTATACATTCTGCTATTTTCCCAGCAAACATAACAAAATATTTTTCAATAAAGGATAATAGCCTGTAAGTCACAAGTCACTCTTCTAAAATGTTTACAGTAATATTCCCACTGATGTTTTTTTTTTTGGAAATTATCATAAGTCGCTGGAAATCAACTTTACATGCCAGAGTCTACATAATTCCAAACTAAGAAGAAAAGAAAAGAGACAAGTTCTTCAAAATTAGACTAAGTGTGTTGAAATAGGTAGAAAATGTGTGATGGAAAAATAATCAATAATAATATTTTTTTTATTATTCTAGTGATTTAATGAATAACTATAAAAAAGAAAATTAGAACAATCAGTGGAAATGAACAAATAAAAAACTGATAAATACTGGGAAAACATAAATAAATAAGAACTATTCATCTATTATTGTTCTTGGAAAATAACGGAAAAATAAATATAGGGAAAAATAATACATTTTAAATGGATGTGTTAATTATGTAAACAAGTGTATTCTGTGAAACTGCAATTTAAATTTAATTTAACACAATTGTTTTCGTCAGATTTAACCACAATAGCAAACATATTGTACTTACTGTCATTTTAATAATTTTTTTTATTGATTTCCCAATATAATTTGAAGCTCTCTTTGCTTTATTTTTCATGAGTCAGGTTCAAACCCAAGCATTGGGAACCACTGATATAGAACACATGCCTATCTCCTTCCAGAAATGATTATCTTGGAATATAATCTTTAAACTATATTAGACAAAGAGTAGAGTAGCACTGACTTAACTTGCACCTTTATATTACTTTGTGTTTATGTTTAATGATTTGATTGTTTATTTTCTCTGTTTTGATGACTAAAGCAATTAATAAAATTAAGCAATAGAGCACACTTGCCTTCTGGTATTGCCAGGTATGTGGTATTTTGTGGTGAATTTACAAATATTAAAATCTTTTATGCCATTTTTTAAAATGTTTTATAATTTATTTTTTTTTTTGCCGTTTTCGTCCTCCGTATAAGTGCAGTAATCTCAGCAATGCACAACTCCAGCAGGCTGTTTTGGTTTGATCAAAGCAAAGCATGCTGGACTACAGTTCAACGCCCAAAATGGCGGCACGATTGAAAAGTTTTTGCAGGTTCCATCGAGTTTGTCTTTTTAACAGACCTTTTCCGCAGTCGCTCTAGGCAGGCGCCGTGTCTTTTTTTCTTTAAAGTCACTGATAATCAGGGTTTTTGTCTAACTGGTAAGCCGTAAGAGGGGAGCTGGGATGGCGAGTTGCTATCAGCTCCTAACTGGGTATCTCTTTAGATACACAGTGCTAAAATAAATTAGCCTAGGAGGCTAAACGCCCTTAGGTAGGTGCTGTTTTAAAGCTCCTGTGGTCTTACCCAGTCTCACATAGATCTCCGGGCTGAAGGGAGAATGAAGAAGACAACTTAGAGATGGAGGAAGATGTGAAAAAAGTAAAAAAGGTGGGTGGCGGTGCACTTTTTTTGCACATTAACTACATGCTAACTTGTTAGCTTGCCGGGAGTAAGGCTAACTGTTAGCTAATTAGAAAAGTTTAGTGTTAGCTGACAAGCAATCATAATCAAACACACCACTTTACAACACTAACATGTAGATAGTATGTTTAATAAGCTATTCACAAGAGAGGATACTCGTGAATATTGAATAATGTGTCTGATTAGTGGAGTTTAGTGCTTTGGGTTAGGTTTTTGTTTCAAGTCAGATCTGCATTAAACTTTTGAACGATTGTTCTTCAGTGGGTTTCCATGTTATAAACGTCGGCGCTCTTCACTTTGTTTTGTTTCACGTTATAGTTGTTGCTCATCTGCAATTATCGGCTTAAAGTTTTTAAAATAGCATTTAGGAATTATTGCATAACTAAGAATACTGTATTTAATTATTAGAGATAAGCCTATTCCTTAATGTAATAGGTGCATATCGTAATTCCTCAACGCAGTATCCTATATTTAAGACACAGACAAAACGCGTTTGCTTGGCATCGGCTGGTACTAGAAACTGTTTTCGATATTTGTTCTGGTTCAAGAGAGTGAGCAGATTTACCATCTCTCCCTCACAAACGGACCCTGCAATACTATGCAATGACTCCCAGCTGATGTGGGATTTACTTTCTATACTAGACGTATATTAATTTGCAAAGGTACCTTCTGTCTTTGTCTTAAATGTCAAGATGGGACAAACGGTGAAAAAAAAAAAACAAGCTACTATATAATTGTTTGTCATTGGAAGAAAGCGGTGATCACATTTTTTTATCCTTAATGGCACGAGTTTAATGCCTCTTTGTAATGTTTATTTTGGTACATGGGCAACTCAACCGAATGCAGTTACTATTTTTACCACATGGTGCTGATAGAGAATCACTTTAATGACGTGATAGATTGCTCCTTTTAATTTTACCAAGAGTTATCTTGACTCATTTTGTTATGCAATATTTGGTCTAGTGCAAATATATTCTGGACCATTGAGGTTTGAAATCTCATTTGGAGGAATATCATGGCTGATGTATGATTTTCGCCAAACACTGACAGAAATTGCATTTCTGTAGAAGGTTTTTCTATTTCTTTCAACATTAGTAATCCACTAATGCTACCAACTGAATTTTAGAAGTGAAAGAACTCAATTTATAAATATAGAAGTTTTACTGCTGAATCAACCATATCAGCAGTATCAGCTGAAAGCTATATATTCACTATCTAGCTTTCAGTGAATAATACCAAGACATGAATTTACATGTCTCTGTCGTTAATCTTGAAAAGTGTTGCTTTACATATTCCTTGAAAGTGCCTTCCTCTCTTGCTGTTCTCTCGGTTAAGAAAATATAAAAGTTAATAGCAAGTAAGTTGCTTGCCAAGGCTGCTGTATCACATGTCACTGGCAAAAGTCGTAAAATGTTAATGTGTTGAGCTGTGGCATACTGTTAAATAATGCAACGGCACTACCATGGTGTTGTAGTATAACTTTGTAAGCATCCAAACATCATCAGTGTCATCTGTCTGCTAAAACAATTATTTTCAGGCTATACTCAAACATATTTGCTTTGTTAAACAGAACTGCAAATGGGATGTGTTCATCAACATATGGTTAGTTGAGAAAGTGTCATTAATCTTAAAGAAATTCAATGGTTAGTTCATGGCAATTTTGGAAGTCTCATTAGTTTTTAATAAATATTTCAAATGATCCTTTCAGTGTGAATTGAAACAGATACTACCTTAAAAACTAGATTAGGTAGCTCTACTTCAAGCTTGTCAAAAGTACAGGAGACACTGCAGAAAATATTTATAGATAGGGGTGTAACAGGAACATTTCGAGATATTAATGCATCACCTTATTTCTTGTGATGATGCCCGACTCAAAAAGTGAAAAGCCTACAGGCAGACTAAGAGAGTTGTGGATTAAAAATATCCATTGATTAATTAGTATTTGTTTGTGTAACACTCTCACACACAATAAAGTGACCAAAGTTCTTCATCTGTAAAATAGGCAAAGAAAGTGAAACAAAAACAAGAACACAATGCCAGAATAAAATAAGTAATAAAAGCAGGAATATAATTAGGGAGCCTAATTCTCCAGCCCCCAAGAATTAAAGAACAAGGAAAATAAATGAGTTTTTAGAAGAGATTTAAAATCATCCAAGCTTCTGGTGGACATTACAGATAATGGGAGATATTGGAATTTTGTAGGACTAGAGGTTTGAGACACAGCAATCAATCTTACAATTTTGTCTTGGAGGAGGTTTCTTGTCTATGTAACTCTTTGTGTTATTTTCACCAACCTGGCAAGAAACATGACAGTTACTGTGACAAAACAAATAGGAAAATTGAGTGGCTCTTTTTCGATCTACGTGAAGAGTCAAAAGTCAACATGCTAGTGATGCTTATATGTAACTTGTCTGACAAAGTCAGAGTTGAATCTAAAAATAATAAGGAAAAAAGCACCAATCATGACATGAATGTGAAAATCTTGTTTCTACATTTCCCTTCTGTAAATCTAGAACGTCACCAATATTTGAGATGTGACTGGTGTGGTTAGCACAGTGAAATGCATGCCGTCCTTTCTTGCCGTGGTTTTGCAGACTTATGCACAGACTCTGTTGCAAAGTCCTTACAGAAAGAGAGTCGGGCAGAAGCTGTGACATCAGAATATTAGTAGGTTTAAGAGTGAATGCACAAGGTTTACCAAGTGAGTTTGTTTTGGGTTTTTTTGGCCATTGTCTGCAAAGCAAACTAACAAAAAACCACGAGAAGTCTGCTGCAGAAATGAATGTCACAACATTTAAATCGCGTGTCATCACAGGAAGTTGTGGCCGGTTCCTTTCCTGTTCTTGTGCGCGACTAGAAGTCAAAGACACGTTCCTTCCTTTTTTTGGGGTCACACCCTTCATGCGTACCGCCCAGGTGCCTCTGTGCCTTTCGTCAGTTGGCAGCTGTCAGTTTGCAAGATCGGCCAACGGGGGATAGATTAGTAATTGTAGCTGCACCCGTTGCCGGGCTGTAAAGTTACTATTGAACAGGTGTGTGTGACTGCTTGCTTGTGGGATCATGGAGAGTGAGGTAACGCTTTTTTTAAAGTCTTGAGGGTCCGAATAGATTTTTACGAGGTGGCTTAAAATATCAAGATCTTCAAGCAGATTTTGTTTTCGCTTCTACAAAATGCAACATTTATACATGTTGATGTGTTTATATTTGAGCTAAACTCTCAGTATCATTATTGTTCCTTTTGATTTTGTTAAAACAGTAAGGAGAAACAGGAATGCCGTCAAAAGCACTTTACTATTTCATCCCTTATATATTTATTTGTATATCTAAGCAATAACTTAATCAGACTACTAAAACTATGTGGGAGTATTATAGAGAGCTATGCTATTTAAGTTTGGTATATGACTTAAATAGAACAGTTTGGCCTATTTTGCTGCATGTATGATGCGACTTGGGCATGTTTGTAAAAGCATTGTTATGTTTGCACATGCACATCAGCTTATCTATTTTTCTCATCACCTGTCTGTTTTGTTTTCTATAGCCGGGGATTGTGTCTCCGTTCAAGCGGGTCTTTCTGAAAGGAGAGAAGGGAAGAGACAAGAAGGCTCAGGAGAAATCCACAGAGCGCAGGGCCCTCCATACCTTCTCCCTGTCTCAGCCTGACCACCGCATTGACCCTGACATTCTGCTTAATGATTACATTGAGAAGGAAGTAAAAGTGAGTTTAGCTATTGACGTATTCGTTTCTTGATCATACACATATTAAAGTGATCTAACAAGTTGGTTTTTCTTTAGTGAGGCATTAGTCGTAGCGATGAATCTTAATCAGCATGGAAAAACTCTCAATGTAAAATATTCACCTGTTCTGTCCTGTCAGTATTTAGGGCAGCTGACATCAGTTCCAGGATACTTGAACCCATCGAGTCGAACAGAGGTTCTGCAGCTCATTGACAATGCAAGAGTAAGTATATGCACAGTGTTAGCCTGGACCATCAATATGATTTCCTTAGATCTTTATTTGGGTGGTTACTAGTACAAAGCTGACAGTTCCTATTCTCTCGTTTTGCTTTAGAAGTTTTTAATAATAACTGGCTTCTTGTTTTGCTCTGTCACTGTGAACATGAGAGTTAAGATTATTGCACTTTTATTTGTCCATTTCCACAATATCATCTGTGTTTTCAGATGATACCGTGATCCTGAAGACTGGATCGATTGGCTTATGGTCCAGTCCAGATCAGAGTCTGGACTTTGAGAATTGCTGATGTAATGTTTTCCTCCTCCTATTTTTCAGAAATCCCATCAGTTGGCGGGCCAGCTGACATCAGATCAGGACGCAGTTGTAAGCTTGTCTGCGTACAACATCAAGCTTGTTTGGCGAGATGGAGAAGACATCATCCTTAGAGTGCCAATCCACGACATCGCTGCTGTTTCATACATCAGGGACGACTCTCTGCACCTTGTGGTGATAAAAACAGGTAAAAGGAGAACACCATGCATTGAAGTTGCAGCAGTGTGAGATGATCTATAACACTGTCCATGGAAATACCAATAGAATTTGTCTGTATGTCAAAGTACACACACAATTCCTGGCAGCACATCTATCCAGTAGATGGCAGTAATGCGTAGTTAAAGTTTTTTTGTGACTTTCACTTATTTTTTTAAAGTTATAATATTTTAAACAGCTCCAGCCATAGAAAATGCTGCGCACACACACTATATATATATATGTATATATATAATTATTATTATTATTTTTTTAAATAATGGTGAGTTTTAAAAAGTGAATAAATCTCAAAATCCTTTTTGATAGCTTTTATTTTCACCATACATTGACAAACCATCTGTGTCCTCTTGACTGTTGGCATTATGTAATTCTTCTACCCTCACTAGTAAATTATTTGCCATATTGAGATATTATTTCAAAAACTTAAAATGGACTGGTAAGTGAGTTTTGACCGCTTATATCTATAATGTCCTTATATGTATACAAATGCTATGTGATTGATGCCCTATCATTGACAGAAGACTATGTGATCAAATAAGAAGGTGAGAAAAATCAGTTTTTGGTACCATAAGCACTTCCCAAATCTGTTTTTATTGGTCTTATTGTGCAAATCACATTTTCTTTAGGAACTTCATCACTTTGGTCAAAACTTGCCCCACAATAACTGCTACCCTAACATCAATATTCCTGATCATGTGGGTTTATCAGTTTTAGCTGGAATAGTTCTGTTGACAGGAAGTTAAATTTGTATTGGCCTATAAACAATATTTTCTTAATCAGATGAACTGAAGGTTTTGTGTTTTTGTTTTTTCAGCTCAAGAGTCAGGAGGCTCTCCCTGTCCCAGCTCATGTCCCGACCTAAACAAATCCCAGACTCTCAGCTCCCTGTCAGAGAGCGGGGCTGTGCTGGTGGAGGTCTGCTGTCTTCTTGTCCTAGCAGTTGATAATAAGGTATGTTTCCTGAAATGTAAACAAAGATGCTGCTGACAACTTTAAAGCCACCTGCACTGTTAACGAAAACTAATGACAGTTACATAGAGTTCCTCTCAAATTTTGAAGGTGTTTTGGGGCAATGTCAGCAGTTTTTGATATATGGGGGAAAAAATACAAACCTGTAAATCAAAATCGCATTCATAAGTCTATTTTTTTACATCCTCACTAGCTTAAAAATGTCCAAAGGGGGAAAAAACAGGGGGGCAAAGAATGAACAGAATTCTGCTTCTCTCTTTGTGTTTATTTGTCAGGGTTATTTTTTATTTCATTAGGGTCAGAAGTGAACATTTCTAATATTTCTTTTGTCTTGCAGGCAGCAGCGGAGGAACTGTGTCTTTTGCTCAGCCAGGTCTTTCAAATTGTTTACACAGAATCAACTATAGACTTTCTAGACAGAGCCATATTTGATGGAGCTACAACGCCTACAAGACACCCTTCTTTGTACAGTGGTGAGGAAACACAGTCCCTCTAAATAATGTTACATAAGCTGTTTACTGATAATCAATTACAAAAAGCTTTGTGCTCTTATTAAGCCGCTAACCTTAAGTTGTAAATATTTTGTCATCTTAAAGACGATTCTTCAAGCAAAGTAGATGTCAAGGAGGCTTTTGAGAGAGAAACCAGCCCATTGTATGTACATTTGGGCACAACCATTTTTAATTTAAAGACTGGTTCACTTACAGCTTACACTGGTGTGTATTTATTCAGTCCTTTCCAGGCTACAGAAGGAAGCTCTCCATCTACATCCACCCCTGCATCCCCTCAGACAAAGGCCCCAAGTGAAGGAGAACTCAGCACCACTGCTGCAGAGCTTCTGCAGGACTACATGACTACAGTATGGCATTTCATCATTTTCTTTGCCTCATAGGGAGTACAAATGGCTAAGGCATTCTCTAAGACACTTTTTAATGTGTTAATGATTTCTGGCTTGTGTTTTTTTTTTTGGTTTTTTTTCTGCACAGTTGCGAACAAAGCTATCATCGCAGGAGATCCAGCAGTTTGCAGCTCTGCTCCATGAATACAGGAATGGTTCCTCTATTCACGAGTTCTGCATCAACCTGCGGCAGCTCTACGGGGACAGCAGGAAATTCCTCCTACTTGGTACAAACACCTTATCTCACCGTCACAAAGTTTTATCAGACTACAATTTGATGATGATTTAATAGGCCAATATATACTCAAGAACATGGAAGAGGCCAATTTTGTTTTGACATGAACATAAAGTACCAAGAAAACATACAAATTTGTGTATGCTTTATAAACATTTTGTATTTTCTTCATGTCTAAGAGATGTTTGGCATTATTTCTGTCCTCCCATTAAGGCCTGCGTCCCTTCATACCCGAGAAGGACAGCCAGCACTTTGAAAACTTCCTAGAGACCATCGGAGTGAAGGACGGCCGCGGCATAATCACAGACAGCTTCGGCCGCTGCAAACGCACGGCCAGCTCTGCCTCCGACTCCACCACCAACGGCAACGGAGCGGCGGGAGAAAGCGGCGACAGCACGGCGTCGGAGGAGGGCCGGGACGCCTCCGAGGGCGACGAATGGGACCGTATGATTACTGACATCAGCAACGACATCGAAGCTCTTGGCTGCAGCATGGACCAGGAGGCGGTGACCCCCTGACCTGTTGACATGAAACCATGGCCACGCCTCAGACGGGCGGTTGGCTTTACTAAAGCGGATCAGATGAAGGTGGTCCATAGCACTGACCTAAGATTTGGTTATTTGTTTATTCCTCTAATTATCAAGAGGACGTTCTATTGGCCCTGCACATTTAAGGAAAATCTTTCTGTCGAGTCGGCTTACGCACTTATGCAGACCTTGTAGTGGACTTGCAGTTATTGTTTTGCATTTCAGCTGGATTCACCTCAGAGTTATTTTTAAACTTTATCTTTGGTTTTGTACTCATTTATTGGCAGCATCTGCCACTTCTCTCTGTGATAAAGCTTAGCTCTCCAGTCAGCGCAGCAGCGACTGGAGAATCCACCGGTAGACTGTGCACACATTTTAGAAGGTTAAGACTGAGATTTGTATCTTAATTTAACCATAAATTAATCGGCTTCATCCACCTTTGGTTTTTTTCATTTGTTTTGATGTAAGGATGTAACATTTTGCTATGTGTAGTATCGTAAGTTCTGCTTTTACCTCACACTTTGTTAATCAGTGCTTACTCAGTTTATATGTTTCTGCCTTATTCAAACTGACCTAGAAGATGCTGTAAAAACAGTCGCATTCTTTTAAAGCCACATAGTGTGGACTGTATTTTATTTGACAAGGCCAGCTTATGGATGGTTGATGTAAATTGTTTTCAACATTCAGGTCATTTTTGTGTTACATTAAATTTGTTGTTGTGCCTAAACACTGCAGTACTGCTGCCAGCAAGTTCTTAGTGACTCTTAGAGCAGTTCTGCAGCAAGTTGTGGTTATTACATAACAAATCAATTACATTGATTTATATTTTGGTATTGCATAATTGCAAGCATCATGATGTTGCATAAAAAAAACACTTGTGACAGTGTCTCACCTAATTACTGTGTCCTGGTGTTTTAGTGTGCGGTTTGAAGTGGAAATAACAGCGTTCGACTCCCTACATCAGGGAACGATTTTACAATCTAATTATGATCCTTGGATCATTTGCTTGGATGCACCTAAGCTGCCGTGGAACTTTATTCAGCTCCATCAAAGTGGTCCTTCTGAATGCTGTCGCAGTCGGGGATTACTTTAGAGTCTCGGGGATGGAGATATTGGCACGACAAGCTCGGTTTAGTCACATTCCATTCTCTGATGCCTCTCAACATGTTTCTACTTCCTGTTCCTCATCCAATTCCATAGGATTTCACCCACTTAGCAACTTTTAACTTAATCCCAACTCTTTTTACCTTGGTCATGTCATGTGGATTGGAATAGAGCAGAACGGTAGAACGGAGCTTCTTCTCCTGGATGACTTTATTTGAACCAAGTGATATTGTCCCTCATTTGCTTTGCTTTAGCGGGAGACTAAATGATTATGACACGCCGTCAGTGCAACCAAAATGTTTTCTCACATTATGGGAAGAAACACTAATTGGTTTCCAGTAACTTCTCGTCTTTAATCCAATTTTAGAACGAACAGAGCACCTCTTTGAAGCAAGTAATTACGACATAGCAGAGCTTGTCAGATGAAGCCATTAAAAGAGAAGATTGTGTTGTTTTAGAGTTTGCCCCTCTAGTACTGACCAGAGCCCCTGTTATTATGCCTGTATGAACCTGCCTGGGTGTTCTTCCTGTGGAGCCATTAAATGGGTTCAGCTTGTTTCAAAAACAGGTAAAAATGTCTAATTTTGGAAAAGTTTACAGTCAGATTTGGCAGCATTAGCTTAAAGTTTGGAATACAGTCACATCTTTGTCTGAACTAACAAGTCATAGCTAGAATGTCTTAATTATTGGTTAAGAAAATATCAATTATTTTTTACTTTTACTTTCACAGCTGCTCAATCCACCTGCAGCAGATAGAAAGCACCTGATGTATATTTTAGCTTATTTTTTTTTAACTTACTTTTAAAATTACTGGTTACCAGCAGCTCTTTTAAAAAAAGATAAACCAATTGATTAATAACTACAAGTTAAAGTCTTATTTTTCTGTTCATAAATAACGTGTACTGTCTGGCTGGAAAAAAAAAAAAGAAAAAGTTTTTCTAAAATTACCATTCCTATGTTGGTAAAGCTATTTTTCCACTCTTGGACATGATTCCAGTACTGGATTAAAATTTTCCTCTTACATAAAGTTTGTAAGTACACCCCACTTAACAGTAAAATTTTGTTTTGCTTGTCAAAGACTTGGAGTAAATCACTAATAAATGAACAAAAGATATTTTCAGTAGGGAAAGTTAAGATAATTCAAGTCAGCATCTAAAAAGTAGCCAATGTGGTTGGCAAAATATAAATTATCAAGCTTCTTTTTCCTGTTCGTGGCACCAAGCAGTTCATCTTCGCAGTTCATATCTGAGAGATGTGCCAAAACACTCCCACACAAAAGTCTCGCCGTGAGTCTGAGAAGGAAGTCTGGGAATCTGGCCCATGTCACCCTGCGGTTCACCTCGGTGGCGTTTCTGTCTGCCGTGTTCACGCTACAGTTTGCAGCCTGGCCCTGGTGAGAAGTGGCTCTGTCTGTGGTGTCACATCTGCTGTTTTACTGGTAGCGGGCGGCAGCTGTGGGATTCATTTCTCTTTCAGGAGCATAAACATCACTGCGAGGGAAAAGTTAACAGAGGACATATTTTGTAGAAACTGCTTAAATCATTACAGACTTATTTAACCTACTTTTAAAGAAAATATCCAGTCTTTCTTTATTTGGGTGTTGTGTCAGATTTCATGGCTGTCATGCAGATAGTGATGAGTTTCAAGGCTGCCATTTTATCATGCAAATGAATCTGTTTAGGCATGAAATTAATAACATAAAGGACAGCTGGTGGGCAGAGCTGCAGTGTGAAGAAAACATTCTTCACTTCAAGTGATGAATTGGTCTTAAACATTTACTGCACAGACACTAGTACATATTAAAACACTTGATTGTCTCTCTTTAAAACAACGGTGTATTATTAGCAGTAATAACTTTAAAAAGAGGTGTCGGTCATTCATGAAAATCTTTACACCTACTAAATTCTTTATGGGGTTCTCTTTTTGGACAGAAAGATTCAAGGATTAGAGAATGGTGTCCACTTGTTGCTGCTTTTGCACTTGCCTAATTCTGCTTTCAGTCTGCAAGCACAGAGGACAGTTATTCAAAGATTATCTGAACCAAGGGTGCAATTTTTGTAGCTCTCTGAAATTTAACAGAATAAATTAAGGTTTGTGAAAACAGATCAGAGTTTCTGGGCTGGCTAAAAAATGAACTCTAGGCTTATGATATATTTTTGAAAATCCTGTGGTAAAAGTAAGCCCTGTTTTTCTTGAATAAGCCTCATTGTGAAATTGATGTGATACTATTCGCCTCAGTCTCAGGTCCTTTATTTCTGATCACTTCCCATCAGCTTTGTGCAACATCTCTGTCTCCTGGCTGGAAATCCCAGTTAGTAAGTCAAAATCCTGATTAGTAACTCAAAAATCAATAGATAGCTTAAAGTCAGAAATCAAAGATGAAAACAACCTGTACTTTTGTACTTATGTATTTCAGTTTGCAGTTTTTTGAATCAATACTTAAGCACTAACGACACCTGATTAAAGCTTCCTTATCCTGTATTTTGCTCACTTCTGAATATATAGCAGCACTAACTCAACAGTAAAGCCTCCAAGAGCCATGCCTACCCAAAATAATTGAAATTATTCTAGCTGATTACATGATTAAATCAATAAATTTACAAGAAACAGGCTATGTCTAGTAAGACAACAAATTACAATAAGACTAATAAGGAGAATTTCAATTTTTATATTGTTGAGCCCTCTGAATTATTAAAAAAAAATGACCTTTTTGAAAACAGAATCCTGGGTGTCCATTTACACACCATCATGTCAGGTTCCACTTGTATTCATCTAGGCTCTGTATTGGGCCCACTTCTGTTTTTGCTCTACATTCTCCCTGTCGGACAGATCACTAATAAATTCTATAATATCTCCCACGACTTTAATGCAAATCCTGTTCCTCCACCCACTGCATTTTGTGTATGTGTAAAAGGTCAAAGGGCATCAATGCTTTTGCAAGGAACTTTAATGGCAAATACACTATCTGTTGACTTACATGACTCAAACCTAGTCCTCAGCAAGCTTTTAAGGATTTCTTATAGTCACTTTTCACAAAGTTTGACCTAGCAGAGTGAGAACCTTCGAGAGTTAATGTTCATCTTAGTGACCCCGATTAGTCTCAGGGGGGCCGACAGCCCGAGCCCTGGGGTGACGGGGCACTCGCACAGCAGGTCGGACAGCTCGTCCTTTTCCTCAAGGCCGAAGGTGGCGTCGTTGAGCATGCGACGGTGCAGGTGGCACGTCTGCTCGATCTTCAGCATGTTGATGTCGCTCCGGAGTCGAATGAGCTGTCTGGCCAGCTGCTGGTCTTGCAAGCGCATATCTGTCTAAACAAGAGGAGACAAGAGGCAATTACTCTATCAGAACACTGGACATTTCTGTTGTTTTCATTGTCACAACAGTGCATTAAAGCTGTTTTAGAGTGCACAAGCCTTCCTTTAAGGCACTTTTAGAGCACTTACTGAAATGTAACAAGATGTTCATTGCTTATATGGACTTTATTGACCTCAGATCTCCGTGTGTGGTCCTTATTGTGAAGCAGCATCTAAAAGGAAAGCTCACAGTGGGACGTCCACAAACAAGCTTCTCGTTTTTTGCTCATTCCCTCCTGCACAAAGATCACAATCCGCTGGGGTCCTTGTGCAATATGTTTGCAGCCCCATACTGTGCAAGTCCGCCTCCATAAGTGCCTCTTTGTTTGCTCGATCCGAGCTCATGAGCCGTGGCTGAATATGCAGAGTAATTGAGCAGAGTAAAGATGATTACACTTGCAGAAAAATCTGTAATTCTATTGTCCGATTCACAATCGATCACACTGTCTGACTTGAATGGCATTCTTCTGGCCACTAATTGGACAGCGTGAGCTTTGTTAACCTCTAATTGGCTAAGTAGCAAAAGAAAAGGTTTGCGTTTGAATCTCAAATGTTGCACAGTACTTCTGTGAAATATGGAACCAAAACAAATATGTCTAAAATGTCCAATGATCAAAAATATTAAACCAGCTCACCAGTTCTTTTCTGAGCCAAGAGAGCGCTTCGTCGATGTTTTCAAAGCCCTTCAGCACACCTGAGGGTTGCTTTCGCTGACTTTTATCCGAGTTTGATGCAGCCTCTTTGTACGTGACTGGTTGCCCATCCCGGTCCTCCTGAATCTGTAATTTTCCAGTCTGTGAATCTTTGAAGCTTTCTGCCTCCAGTTGAGCTTTCCACTCCAGATAAGACGGCCTCCTGGTCTCCAGTCTTAATTTTTCAGTCAAAGCCTTTAGCGTCAATAGATCGTCATCTCCATGAAGATCTACACTGCTCCTAGACTCTGCCTCCTCCACGATCTGTGGAGATGAAGTGGCGTCCATCATCAGTCTGCTGAATGCAAAAAAAAACAACAACAAAAAAAAACACAATAAACTGTTAAAACTAAAGCCCTACCATCTTGATTGATGCTAGAGTTTTATTACAAATGCATTGTTTACTCTGAAAACCAATGGCAACTATCTGCCACAGGCAGGAGACAAAACCGATGAGCTAATCACCCTAAAGCCTAACAGCTAGTTAATAACAGGAATAAACTAAGGCTAAGTCCACTGGGGGTATCAGACCACCAGGATTTTAATTTCACAGAAACAAGTCATCTCCAAAGCAACCACACAGTCTTCTAATGAATCAGCAATTTTCCACCTCCTGTCCACAATGTTTATTGCATCAACCAGTCTTATCAGGTTACTGGGAACTAGGGCGCTATGGCCGGTGGCCTTAGAGTCACTCGTGTCTAAAACGTAGGGATGATGATCCTGAAGGGATTTTAATGCAACAGTGAAACAGTTGAAGCTCAATTATGCTGTGGTCAGAGAAGTAATATAATCCTACAGGCTTATACAGCAAGATAGAAAAAAACAAATCCACAAACTCATAATAAGGGGTCTATTATCTAATGTAGGATAATGGAATAACTGCATCATCTCTAATTTCTTCATAGTTTGCTGCTGATCTAGACAAGATGCCTAAAGATTCAATTTAATGTTCCATTCCTTTGTTGTTGTAGACAATTCTGGTTTCTCAAAGTCATTTTTCTGAAAACGATGAGGTTCTGTTAATAACTTTTAGAAAGCCCAAAGAAATGTAAATCAGCAGTAATTTAAAGCATGTCAAAAAATAGTGTATGTACATTATGGGCTGCCTGGTATTTCCAACAAGCATTAAAGCATAAAATCTTCTTATTAGCACTAGCATTGGAGAAGGCAGTGAATGCTTTTAGCAATGTGATCACATAAAAACTAGCTAATTAGAGCTCAAACAGAATCTGTTAAATTGGTCATATTTAAATACATCCATTATCTAGGTTTTAGGGGGGGTAAATTAACAGTAAAGGCTACATACGTATGCATACTCTGTATGCTGAAATTTAAATTTAAGCTCAATTTTTAAGTTTCATTGCTGCTGACTGAATTGTTTTTACGATCTAAAATGCAAAAGTAATCTTCTCTGAACTGCAAATACACGTTTTTGTGAATAGCAGATAAAAAACAACCTACAGCAAAGGGTTGAGCGGACTCATCAAACACATCAGTACTTCGATAATCATCAGAATGGAAAAGGATATCTTAGGATCAATTCTTTTTTACAGAGCAATCTGCATCCTACAGTCAACACAAGACAATAGCATTGCTACAGTCATTTATCTCCAAAGCAAAAATTAAGTGAAGCAAACAATGTACACTCTCCATTTCATTGTGGTGCAAACATTAAAGCACAAAAGCAGATCTCCCACTTTTTTTGTTTTCTTGCAAAGTGGTCTCAAATGTTCTAACAACAAACCTTCAGTGAAGTCACTGTCCTTGTATCTAATGATCGACTTGGCTTTCCTGCATGGTAGATTAGACCTCTGACTGTGCAGAGCAGCTGACTTATGAATACCTACAAATGGATCCGCTTCTTAGTCTCGACAGGAATCAATGTGGCCCCTGAGACAACGCTGTTAGAGAAGAGCCCTAAAACAGGAAGCATGCATTTTTGAAACATTTGTAAAGGCTGTGAGTGCAAGCTAATGAGTTGATTAAAATTTTGAACAGGAAGTGCTGAGCAAGGAGGATTTGCAAATAGTCCATAACATGCTCATGCTAACAAAAGGTTTCAAATTACTTTAAAAAAAATCTTAAATGATCTATTGAATTCTACTAGTTTTTGAACAGACATTTGGATCTCTGTAAGAAATTTGTAAGCCACCTTTTTGCAGATTTATTATAAAATACTGTATATGGGCTGGAAAACCCACTGTTATGTCAAATGTCATAATCAACCATCAGACTGTTTACTCTGGTTTTAAATTTATTTTACCATATTATTAACTGTAGCTACTTTGTGGAAAAACCTGGCCTGACTAAGCAGCTTGTAAAGTTTGGCTCCCGTATCTGGAACATTGCAGTCATGTCTACACAACAAACACTGCCAGAAACCAATCAGGCTTTCGTGTTATGTTTTCCATAACCTGCCTGTTATTATGTCCTCGAGAGGTTTCAAATTTCAGAGCGTATACTACATGAAAACATGAGAATGTTTTCAAAAAACATAAGCCAAGCAAGCTCTTTATAAAGCTCAATGCCAACGGCATTGGCAAGCTCAATTGTATACGGTTGTCATGGTATACCATTGTCAGCTTACCACAACAATGGTATACCAAATTATACCATTGCTATGACAAAAGCTTCATGAGACTCTCACTTTAATTTATAGATATTATATGTTTTCAGTTTAGTGTACTAATTGTATAAATGAGACAAATATGCCAATGTTTAGAAATAAATATATTGTTATTTTTGTTACTTTGAGAAACAGTTTTAGCATAATTCCAGAGGAATGCCAATTCACAAAAGAAAAAACGTATATTTTGCTTTAACTCTACCAGTACTACATGATGTATGTAAATCAAATTCCATCATATGTATAACAATCATAATTTACAGTTCATTTTAAAGTTTGGTAATAAACTAACAAACTATAAAAATTCATTTTGATTCTTTTTTGAACGTCTATTTGACGTCTAGTGCATCAGCAGACATTGGAACATCACCAATCTAAGATCAAAAAAATATTTCCACAAAGGCTATTTTATATGAGAGCAGTAACTTGACTCTGTATTTTATTTTTTATTTTATTTTTTTGCTTTTCTGCCACACTGAGAGATGCAAACGCAATACGAAAAGTGCAGAAATTACCTTGTCTGAAAGTCCGAGCAGCCGCATATCAGCTCGTCATCGCATAAGTGGCTCATTAACTGCAGAGGTGAAGCCCACAAGAACCGCTGTTCTGACTGGAGCAGCCGAATCCGATCGGGGAGCTACCGGAAGAGGGGCGGGAATAGTTGCGTCAGGCCGTGGTTGCTCGGAGACGCTCCAGACACCGCAGCGGGGCTTCCCGCTTCGTGGATGACGTTCCAAGAGCGCCACAGTCCGATAAGCAGGCAAAATTGTAAAGTAATATAACAAAAGCCTATGGATGAACTTTAAAAAAATGAATAAATAAAACAATGTCAAAATTAAAAGTCAAGCCATTTTTATTGTTCAGGAATTATTTAAAAATATATCACAATCTACAAGAATAAACAATTTCACAAAAATGTACCAAATAGCCTATAAATACCTGACAAATGAAGTAAAATTAAATGAAAATTAAAGACAGGCTGAGAGTGCTTACACTTGTGTGCAATGTTGCTGTATAAATGGTGGATTTTTATTTATTTATTTACTTAAATATGAACATCAGTTACCATGGACAGACCCTGAAAATGTGACAAGATTTAGCCAACAGGCTAATTTTCATCTGTAGTCCCTGACAGGTTTATATTATAGCAAGATCAAAAATAATTTTAAGTATACAAACGAATAAAATAAAATAAAAAATCCCCCAAAATGAGAATGTTAGTGCTGATTGTCTGTGCCTTTGGAATCAGTGCAGGATAAAGAAAGCCATAACACAAGTCATAATGTTTCTGTTACAGCTGGGCATACAACACCAATACACTAAAAACATTTATAGATGCTCATGAGCACTCTAAACATACTGATTGTCTAACTATTTCAAATATATATTCTTATATTTTAACCTATCAAAAGACTAAAAATCCATCTATAGAACAGATGTATAATAATAATTATAATAATGATAAAATTAAATAATTTTGTTTAGGAGACCTCATTCAGATCCACTAGTGGGACAGAGTGAAGGCCGGCCCACCTCAACCAAACAACTGATCTAAATATCAGGTTGCCAAGATGAAAAAGTGTACTAAAAATTCATAATGTCAGTTAATGCACAGAATAAACGGAAATCTTGTATGTAACCCCAAAGTTTAACTGTTATATTTCATTATTGACTGCTTACATTGACACTGTAGGCAGTCAATACAGTGTCAATATATTTGACATGTTGTATTTGAGCTGGTTCTGCACAAAAAATGTTTTGCGCATCATTTGACGAGAAACAAAAGACTCCCCTTCATCATTATTTCAACCTGAGTTATATCCTGGTTAAAGAATGCACTCACTGGCTGCCACTGAAATATTTATTTATAAAGTGAGTTCCTCTATGTCGTCATCAAAGGAGGGGATGGCACGGATGGCAGGTTTACTGTCTGCAACGTTTAGAGCCTTGTCGATGATACTGGAAGACGGTGGAGGTGTAGAGGAACCCGAACTGAAGCGATGTAAACCTTCCCGTCTTGAACGTACCCCGTTGGTTGTTGGAGGGCTATTAAGCACCTTCATTTTATTGGAAGCACTGAAACTGTCACCAGCAGGAATGGTCTGGGCACCAAACAGCTGCTCCATGAGGCTTGATTTCTTGTCTTTCTCTGTTTTCGTTTCTGTTTCCTTCTCAATTACCATCATTCCAACATTAAAAAGTCCTATGGCTTCTAATGCAGTGTTTTTGCCGTCGCTTGGCGGAGCTGGAGGGAAGCCAGGGGAAACCCGGGACGCTAAGTGTCCAAACGAAGGTGCGTACCTTCCAAATGCCAGGTCATCACTGGAGGTATGGGGCCGCAATGCTCTCCTCCCAGCTGTAAAACCTCCATGCTCCACACTTTGTCTCCTCCTTCCATCTTCTCTATCTCCAGCCAGCATCGATCTTGTCTCCTCTGACTCAGAGTGGTTGAAAACCGAAAAGTTACGGTTTCTATCCTCAGGTGGATGTGGAGAAGCGACGTTATTAATTTTTCTGGATTCAGAAAGAGGTGACTCAATGAACACAGAGTCCTGTGCTTCCCGGTTTTGACGATCTATTTCTCGCATCTTAGCCAACAGCTGCTCTTTCTTTCGACGTGCTTCCTCTGTCGCCTGCTGACTGGACGTAGATTCTTTGTTCCATCGCGCCACCTCCTCCTGGACGTGGCCATGCTTCCAGTAGTTGTCTTCTTCTTTCTGGCTGAACAGGGAATTTGACGTCTTGCTATCCTCATCCTCTTCCTGTTCTTTCTTTATGTCTGCAGATATAATGTGTCAGGTTAAGATTAAAGCCATGACTTAGTATTTCACATAGATTATGCATAGATAAAAGCAACATATGTGGACTGTTCCTGTTCCCGTTTAGTTTCTTTTTACCATTTTTTAGTCTGCTCAGCTTCTCTTTGAGGACATTCAGCTCCTGGTTGAGTCCCTCTCTCTGCTGCGTCTCCTGCTCCCTCACCAATTCCTCCTCATGCCTTCCTCTCGTTTTGTGTTCATCGGTTTTTTGAGAAACCTTATCTGACTCTGCTGGTTTGTTCACCCTGTCAAGATCCTGGATGACATAATGTCAGAAACAGAATGAAAGATGTGAATTTAACCAAATAACTGCACGCAAACAGTAACCCTGACAGAAAAGTAAAGGATGAACAAGGCACCTTCAAAGACAGGTATTCGCCAGCTGACTGTCCGCTGTACTCATTGGTGTCACTGATGGCAGGGGGTGGAGAGGGGAAATCCTGACTTGACATTTTGTCTTCAGTTTGTACTGCCTTGGTGCTGTAAAGTACTGTGACTAAACAAGATAAAAACAGATATCATGTAATGATGGTCATATTTAAAAGGAAATCCCTCATAAACCACCTCTGTTTATCTGTCTTTTTGCGCAACAGTGACTTACGTTTCCGCTTTGTACTACTTTCACCATCTTTCCGTAATGCTGGTTTTACCAAACGGTTGGAGTAAATATTTTTAGCATCTAGCTCCCTTTCCTTTTCCTGATCAAAGAAGAAAAAAAATCTCACAGTGCACAAGATGCAACAAAGCTTTGCTCAAAGTCTTCAGGGCTGCTTAAGAACCTGAATAAAGCATACTTGTATGCTGTACCTTGAGTTTATTGGTCAGTCGGTCCAGCTCCTCCTGCAGAATCTTCACCTCCTCCTGAGAATTCATAGTCTTCTTCTTCTCTGCACCAAGCTGCCTCTGAAAACTGTTGTTGCTCAGCTCAATGCTGCGCTCCAGGTCCTTGAAATACACACACAAAAAAACTTTACACACCAACCTCGCCAAAAGAAAACAAAGGAACCAACGTGACATTACAATGAAACTTTGAACAGTGGCATGAATGCATTAATACATTACGTGCAATTTGCAGCGCACTTTAAATATGGTACTACTTCGATAGTAATAGAAATCTAGCAAAAAATAACCATGGATGAATTTACCTTGACTTTACGTTGTGCCTCTTGGGCCCGAGTTTTCTCCTCTTCAAAGCTACGACTTAGCTCATCCCTGGTCCCCAATTCTTGCTGGTCCACCAGCTTCTTTAGTCGCGTGACCGTGGCTTGGCTCCGATGCAACTGCTCCTCGCTCTCCTTTAACCGCCGCTCAGCTGTCCGTTCCCGCTCTTGAGTGCGCCGCAGTCGCTCCCGTAGCACATGGATCTCATTGGAGTGGCGCGCCAGGAGCTGGGAAATCTCACTTTCTGTGTCGTCATAGCGCTGCAGGGCTTTCTCCTGACGTACCTGAAGCTGAAGTTAGAAAAGGACGATTTAAAAATGAACTTGTAAATGTAACATTATGATTACCGGTACTTATTGACACTGTCACAAGAAGTCTTATTACACGATAAAATTATTTACTTAAGAAAAAAACCTGTTAACTTTAACAGAAAGCAAGTTTACCTGTCTGAGGGTTCTATTTTCCTTCTTCAGTTCATCATTCTGCTGCTTTAGTTCAGCAAGAGAGTTCCGCAATTCATTGATCTTCAGTAGGCGGGCTGAAAGCATCCGCTTGGTCACCAGATCCAGGTCTTTAGGCGGTGTAGACTCTTTGCTTTGAGACCGATTTCCCTTGCGGTGGTGCTGTGTGACAGGAAGGCCTCCAGGTCGCTGTGGCCGAGATGCATTCCAGCGCCCAACCCCACCTGCCAAAAAAACAAAACAAACAGATGGTTGTCAACATAAAAGGCATGCTAATTGGTTGCAGTTTAACGCCATTCATCAATGCAACGTCTTTGAACTTAGATTTTTTTTTTAAATGTCCAAATGAAGCTTGAATAACAGCATTATTATGATTACAATCATTAATTTACAATTAAAACAACTTATTACTGGTTCTGTTCTAGATGAAGACTGAGATGTTAAAATTGGGGTTATACTGCCATCATCTGGACAAAAACGAATAAATTGGTATGTGTTATTTACTTAAGAGTCTTGCAAAAGTCTTCATAGTCTACATTTTTGTCACGTTATAATCACAGACTTCAACAAATCTTAGATGGATTTTATGTGATAAGCCAACACAAAGTAGTGCATTCCTGTAAAATGGACACAAAAAAAGACTTTTACATCTTTTTTAAAATGAAAACTCTGAAACATTTGTTGTACTTTTATTCAGCCTCCTCTACTCTGAAACCTCTACATAAAATTGAGTGCAACCAATCTGCACTTAAATGTCCCCAAATTAGTAAATAGAGTCCACCTGCGTGTAATTTAATTTCATTAAAAGATTATGGTGTTCCAATAGTTTTACAATGTACTGTATCTGACAACTAACAGATACAAAATTGAAAAAATAACAATGTACGTACGTAGTTTGTGTAGTGGACTTCTAGAAATCTGCTTTGCCTGGCACCCTCTCTGTGGAACTGGAGATGGAGTGAGTGACTGGGAGAAAGGTGAAAGTGAGCGTTCCGACTGTGTAGCGTTCTCATAGTCCTCAGAATACAGTGACCCGTCACTTCTCCGACCCTCTCCATCTGAAATCCGGTCTCGATCTGGATCGGATCGGCAGGTTCCTGTTTTTGATCTGCTGTCGACACTTTCAACCATCGTGTCTTCTCTGTGAATTTTTCCCTGATGGTTCTTTCTGTGCCTCTGCCCCGATGATGCTCGAGACTCTTTATTTGTGCTCCGACGGGACTGGCGACTTAGAATCCGGTTGTCCTCAATCGCTTCAGGGACCTTTTCTGATTCTTCCATGCTGTCTGTTCGATAATGTGTGCTGAATCTTAAGTGAGAAAAAAAACAAAAAACAAAGTTTTGTTAGAAATACTTTAACTGTAGCAATAATAAAGGATGCACAGTCTTTGTTAAAAATAAGAGTGGAAAACTAACCTTAACGCTTGTATTGCAATACTAAATTACGCACTCTTACATTTAGTTGAAGTTTATAATAAGCACTGGTAGGCCAACTGGTTTCACTAGTGTTTTCAGTATTACGTGTCTTGATCACTAAGCAACAATACACATGAGATTAAAGTTTCCATGAGACTGTATTAAGCTTAAGGATAAACATCTCTATGTTTGGAGCAAATAATACTGTACTACTCCCATCTCCTCAGTGAGTTAATTAAGAGGTAAATATTAATTTCTGGAAGTACTTACATGCAGTAATTTAGACAAAACAAGGTCAGACTTAATAAAAAATACATTTTAGCCCATTAAGTCAACATTATTTTATTGACATCAAATATAGTTATGCAAGTCAGACAATTTTCTATTTTCCCTCTATTTTTATATAATAGTGAGACCAGCACCAACTATTATTTTATTCAAGATTAATGAATAAAATAGAATAGAATAGAATAATATTTTATTTAATAAAAGTTTTTCATCCCACAGAGGAAAAATATTGTGTAACCACAGCAAAGTGACCATAAAGTAAAAAGATACAAATACAAAAATTAAAAAAAGAATACGAATATTAGGTAAAATGCTCTAAAGCAGAAACAAAAAGAAAGAGAAAAAAACATATGCAGTAATGAATAAATAAATAGGAAAAATAAATCTTAAAATATATAATTCTAGTGGAATAAAGTGTACCTGTACAAATTGTATGACTGCTTGACATGTACCACTTAATACTGTGTGCCTAGGAAAACTAATCAGTGTTAATTAAATGTAAAGGTCATGCACTTCTCTAGTTCTTTAGAAGCACAGAGACGTATCTATGGCAACATACAAACATAAATAGAAGAGATTATTTGTTTACAACATGAAGCACAGGCCTTATTATCCAGCAGATTTTCTGATGATAAAGCATGTTTATACAATATGCAACATAATAGATGTGCAATCACTCTAGAGTCAATATTCTTAAATAACAATGAGATTTTACACTCACCCCATGTGTCACATCCAGGTCATTTCTGCTGTTTTTAGCCTCTTCTTTCCTTTATCTTTTTTAACAACCATTATACTGGCCTGTCTTTTTATTCCCTTTTTGTGTTTAAAAATTGGTCAAAACAAAATTAAAAGGCATCATCTTACACACAACAGCAATTAAGTACAGTTCTTTGTGACACCAAATTATCGGATCATTGCAGTTTGAGTGATTGGCAGGTGGACTGTTGACACAATCCATGCCAAGTAATAGTAACTAAACAAATTTTCTCTATAACTGAAGGGGCCTTCTTACAAGAAAGGTATAATAAATCAAATAAAACACATTTACATAAAGACACGAAGTAAAAATAACACGTTATTGGCAACAGAACATTAGTAAACCTATTTAGAGAGCTAATAGTGCTTGTTGGGGCAGAGCTGCTCCTTGTATCGGGGCTAAAACAAATACACCTACATTCAACAGGTAGGTGAAAACTGAAGGCTGCGTTTACCGCTGGGATGCTAGTAGTACCCACCTGCCTGTTGCTCGTTTATTTCCGCTATTTTTCTGCTGTTTCGCTCCGACCAAACTTCATAGCTGGGACCAGATTCATTGTAGATTCAAACCGCTAATGTTAGCTAGGAGTAGCAAGCTAGTTCGAGCTTTAGCCGACTTATCCGTAATTAAAACAGAAAATGTTCTCTCCGCTCTCCCAGAAACTACGCTGTAATGACTGGTCGTTGAAATATATTTCCCTTTAATCACCCGCGTAAACACAGCGACAGCACAGACGCCAAACCGTAACCTTTATCTTTCAATCCCCATGATTCAGTGCAACCGCTGACGCTGTGCCATGGCAACCGCAGCAATTGTTGCAACACCTTTAGTCACCAGAGAGGCGCTGTTGTTCTTCCACCTAGTGGCTCTCACAAGTTTTAGTTGAAGTAAAAATCTGACCACGGAATAACGCTTCAAAACCTTTATTTTTTAATTTTTTTATTTTACATGTTGTTAGTGGAGTAGTTTTTAGACTGTGGGTGGAAGCTGGACTACACGGAGAGAACTCAGACATTCACAGGGAGAATGTAGACTTCATGCAGGTCCCCAGGCTATGGACCGGCATAAATAGATTTATGCAGGCTAGGATTATACCCTACACAAGAGTCTAGTTTCTGGTTTCTCATCAGAAACCATGAAAAACAAACTTGACCAAAGGCAATCTGACTTTAGATTCATTTTCATTTTGTGTTTGAAATTAATAAGCAAAACATCTGATAAAAAAAAAACTAAGAATTGGCCGATTTTTCGTCTTGTTAGACTGCTATCAAAGGATACTGTGACTGTAGGAAGCACTGTCTCTTCTGTAGCTTCAAATATTTGTTTTTCACCATAAAACATATTTGCTCATTACATGAGCAAATAGAGTAATCAGATATTAGATATTTTTGATAAATTTCAGTATTTAAAGTACAAATTGTCAGATTGTGTTGCACTTTGAGTACAATGCGGGAAACACAGTAGCTACAACTGAGTTATTTGCTATCAAATGTTGAAGTTGTGGTGGAAAATTACTGTAAGTTAACATCTGCTGATCATGTGAAATGCTTGTGAACTCTCACCAAAAGAACTATTTTTGTTACTTGTACAAGGCTGAGAGTTGTTTTCTACAGCTGCATCAGAACCAGACTGTCTCACCCCTTGTTCTGAATTCCTTATCCTTGGTATAAAACTCATGTGTTGTCTCTGATTGGCTTCATTATTGATTGTCCTACAAGCTCTCTGTATTGTGCACGATATATGAATAAACCTGATTGAGTGATTTCACCTGACAGTGCTTGGTAAAATAGTTTTTTCCACAACAAAGTGTAAGGGGTCGATAAGAAAAATTGGTCGGTTTTGTACCTCTCTTCAGTGTGCTTTTGATTTTAGTTTTGTATTATTTTTTAAATAAAAATAAAATTAAATCAAATGTAATTTTTGATGAAGTTTTGATCAACTGTGTTGCTTGTGCTCCTGTTAAATATTTTGTGTGTGTGGTTTTTTTTTTTAAATAGATCAATTAACCACCTTTGGTTGGTTGTTTTTGTTACGTTTTCTGTTACAATGGATGTAAACAGACTAAGCAGTGCATTACATTTCAAACAGGGCAGAAAACCTAGAGAACACAACTTTCCCCTCTGCTTTACCTAAAAAACTGGGTTAAGTTGCTTAACATACTCAAAAACAAACCGGAATCATCGGCTTGCTTTCAGAATAAATTTAAGCTTCTCAAAAATTTGATATTTTTGAGGTACTACATTGTATCAATTCACATAAGCATTTCAGCAACTACATGAAGTGTGCCCAATTACAAAAATAAAACATATCATCTTATAAAATCCACGTGGCCCTTTAATTCCGGAATTTTGTTTTGAAAGATAGGGCGGAAGTGTAAAGTTCAGCTTGATCTATGTTGCATGTATTCAAAGAGCGTCACTGGCTGCTTTATTATCATGGCTCAGTTTAAATATCGGTGCAGCGTGTTCTTTCTCTGCTGAAGCACACTGCGCCTCGTCTGTTTTCAAGTTTTTGTCATTTTATGAGAGGAATAAAATTGTACAAGTTACAGAAAAACGTTGTTCGGCAACAACAAACCATTAGTCGACTGCTGGCGATAATTTGGGATTATGGTCATCAAGGTTTACGTCGCTTCCTCAAGTGGCTCTATCGCGGTGAGTGTTTGCAAATGTGTGATGAAACGTGCTGACAGGTGATTAAAGAAACAGGGCTTTGCAAATCTTAAAACGTTTCGTTGCTGCCTATATGATGAATTATGTAACTGATAATGAGCGTCAGTTACGCCAAGTAGTGAAAGTAGACAGCGTTATTCAAACAGGTGAGATAATCTCTTATATAATAATAAAACATATTAATAATAATAAAACACCATTTACGCTTTTTGACTCAAAGTTAAAACAACTCTGTACACTAGCACAAAATTACATGACCAAATCAAAAGGATAACATTACTATGATTTATTTAAAGTGTGACGTCAAAAGCATATGTTCTCATATGGTCATGTTTTGATCCTCTTTTGCCCTTAATAAGTTAAATCATAAATTTGGAAATTGATTCTTGTTCTTAATCAGGATACCTTCTGATTAAAAAAAAAAAGTTGATCTGAAGAACTTGGAACAAAAACGTAAAGACACTGAACTTCTAAAGAGGTGCACACAAGATTTAAAAGAGAATTAAGGTGTGTTGCTTTGTTGTAAGAATGGTCAAGACGATGAAATTCTACAAGATACCCCCCTTATTTCCCATCCGTCCTTTTATCTTCAGCAGTAACCATATTCCTATGTCTGCTTCTCCGCCTTTTGATCCATAAAGGCCTTTTAATGCTGAACCTCTACGAAATGTTCTTTTCAACCCGTTTATTTCCCCATGTAATTCTATTAGACACCAGCAGTGTCTGCTGCTCCGTCTAGGATGAAATCTAACCACTTTAACTGACTTATATTATCTTCTTTGAAAGGTGCACAAATGCATTTTTATAAGTAATACCACAACCTAGCAGTACTTTCTAATATCTTGTTGAAAATTTAAATCATTGTATTTTTGGGATTTGGACTTGGAGAAAAGATTAAAAAAAAAACAACAACAAAAAAAAAACAGTTTCAGTGACATGGGGTGCCTTAAATTTTCTAAACCATAATGGTACACAATGGTACACAAACAGGGCACCAAATGTAGCTTTTGTGTTGTAGCCACTAGGCAAACAACCGACACATCATTTTAAAATAGGGCAGAGCTGATATGAGTGTTAGTAGAAAAATCATCAAACAGCACTCCTGCATGAATACTCAAAGAGTTAGGTAATGGTACAGATGAGTAATATATTTATTTTATCATGCTCAGCTCCTCAAAATGGGCCTCTACAATCTGTGAATGTTTACAAAAGAGTTATTTTTAATCTCATCACACATACATTCAAAGCACAGAGTCTCTGTTTTTTCGTGTTTTTTTTTTTTTTTTTTTTCTTTTCTTTTTTGGTCTCGCACATTTTCATGTACGCTCAAGTAACTCCACCATTTGGGTCAGCTAGTGCAAGGCAAAGCTCATGTGAGTGTTATTCATTCTGAATGGCTTTGATTTAATCAACCACTCAGTTGGTGTAAAGTGAAGACTGTAAAGTAAAGACTGTTATTGAAGGGCAGTAATAGAAAGTCAGGAAATCTGGAAAGCACTCAAATACAAAAGTGCAACAAAAAAAAAAAACAGGCAAGCACAGAGAAAATAGGTTATAAAAGGGTCTAAGTTTGACCCCAGAGTAGCATAATCAGTTTAACACAAGCAGATTAATGGGGTGGAAATGATCAGCAGAGAATAGATCATATGCAAATTAGGTTATCTTCTTCTCTTCACTACAAAGATCTATTGAGTCCAATCAAAAATTTATTTTATTGATATGAATGAAGGCTCCATGGAAATGCAAAAAAATCTGGTCTAATAAATAGAGATGAGTTTTTTCAAATCTATCTATCTATCTATCTATCTATCTATCTATCTATCTATCTATCTATCTATCTATCTATCTATCTATCTATCTATCTATCTATCTATCTATCTATCTATCTATCTACAATCTGAATGTATTGTTCAGTTACTATTTTAGGTGGCATAAACATCAAATTTCTTTTTTATGTCACATCAGTTATATTCATACTCAGAAATAAGCTTATGTTCAATGTCAAAATTGAACATTTTGCTCAATGCCAATGTCAAAATTGAACATTTTGACATTGGCACCAAATGTAGCCAATGTACCAAATTGGCTACATTTGTGCGGCTTTGTGCTGTGCCTTACTAAAGAATTCCTTTGAACCTTTTCACATTTTGTTACCTTACAGGCTGAACCATTAATATCAACACAGTCAAACTGTGTGTAATTTTTCTCAGCACAGAAATTAAATGACAAACAGGAAAATGAAAACAAAGAAACAGCAGAAAGTCAGAGATAAATTTGTGGAGAAGCTTAAAACAGTGTTTGGTTTTCAAAATAATATCCCACGCTTTGGACATTTAACACTGTCACAGGTAAAATCCTGACAAGATCTAACTAGACACATAATGACTGGGTTAAGGATAGCATTAATCAGAGAAGCATCCAAGAGGCCTACTGTTACTCTGGATGAGCTGCGAAGACGTGCAGCTCAAGTGGGAGAATGAATTTACAACTATTAGTTGGTCAGTCTGTAAATTTGTTCTAGTGTCAAAAGAAACTCATTGTCCTGTTTTCACTTTGTCACAAGCCATGTAGGGGGACAGAGCAAACATAGAAGAAGTTTCAGTCAGACACGACCAATATTGAACTTCTAAACGTACACCCAAAGCTGCAAAGAAATTACTTTGATCCAAGCATTATGAATTTCTGTTGCCCAATTGAGAATATCTGGCAGTATTTCAAAATTGTCATTTACAGAGACTCTCTCAATCCAGTCTTACTAAGATCGAGAAGGATGAGCTGAAATGTAGTCTCTAGATTTGCAAAGTAAGCTTGAGCTTCTGGTTCTACAATTGTAATGTACAGTATGCCTTCAATCCAAATAAAATACATGGATTTTTTTTTGGTTTAGGTTAGAAAATGTGAACAAATTCAAGAGGCATTAATCCTTTGGCATGAGACTGTTTTTAATTGGTAGTTTTCTTTTACCGGTCAGTGAATAAAATATTATTTTTCTTTTATCACTTAGCTAATCGATTTAAAAAAATAAAAAATCTCTTAAGAATTTTGACACCAATATGTGATCATTTTTGTCTTTGTATCCTTTTGTGTCTGTATATTTTATAATATATTCGATAAGCCCAAACAAAAAAGCTTAATTCATCCACTGATACTATTGCTGACACTAATCAGAAGCACTTTATTCATTCAATATTTAGAGCCGTCCTACATTTCACCTTATCATTTTAACACTGCGATCTTCTAACACTGGTTCTCCATGAAGCTCTAACCTTTGGCCAGATGGACTCCAGCGGTCCAGATAAAACTGTGGTTTTTTTTGTTTTTTGTTTTCCTACCAGACAAAAAGAACCTTTAAGAGATAATGGATTATTTGCAGTCTGTCTATAACTGACCACACAGAACAATCCCTTATTGTCTTTAAGCGAGAACAAAAGCCCCTTTGTGATTCTTACCGCTTCTAAAATAGCATGTAAATTCCCACATACAGTATGATGCACGCTGCCACACAAATGTACCGATTTGTCATTTAATCTTCAACAAATATAGTCATCCATATTTGTCTCAAAATTTTTTAGGCTTTGTGCATGAATGTATCATAAAACATTACTAGTTTTATTTGTTCTTTAAAGTATATTCTATCTTGGTAAAAAGAAAGCATCCCCCCCCCCAGTTTGACCATGTTGGGTATAGAAAGATAATTAAAAAAAATCTAAATCTAAGTTAATATAGAGACATTTTGCTTTGAAGCCATGGTACATTCTATGATTGAATAGCTTGTAGAACCATGTTCAGCAGTAGTCTTTATCAGTTTCTCACGTCCCTTTGGACTAAAGTCTTTTTTCCAAATTTGCTTGAATTGAATGAGGTTTACATGCATTCACTTCTGTTTAGTGGAACCTTGGTTAATCAGGAATTTAAAACATAACATTTTTTCTTACAGTTACTGCACAAAAAACCTGAACAAACAAGACTAAGGAGTCACAATGTGCTGTTTTAATTAATTCAATAATATTCTGGTCATCTGTGTTGGGTACAAATGAACATTTCAGTGTCAAGATTTTTTTTTGGGAGGAATGCAGTTCAGTTTCTCTAACGGACACAGCTCAGGCGTTTTCAAGGTTTTCATCATGGACTGTCTATGAGCTAACTGAGCCCGCTCTATGTTAATATGTAGAAATATGGAATATTGTCTTTGGGTTACAAAAACAAGAGCTCCAAATCCAATTTGGAACACTATGAATCACTTTAGACCTACACAGGCGAAGTCTCAACAGAATGGAAGTAAAATAGAAGAGAAAAAAAATGAAACTGAAAATGTATAATAAAAGCATAACAAGGTACTGGAAATGACTAAAAGAATCATATTCAAAGTGAAGAGAAAAAAAGATAATTCCAGGAAGAAACAGGTTTGCAGCAATTGCCCTGTGAGCCTATACTGTGTGTGTGATGGATGTTTCAAGTGTGGGAGGTTTCTTTTCCTCTAAATATATCTTTGGATGTTTCTTTCCCACAAAGTTAACAAATGCTGTCATGCATCCTGAGAGGTGCACAGTCTCCCAGAGGTCAGCCCCATAGGGAACAGCTGTATCCACTCCAGATCCCAGCTGTCTCTTCCACTCTGAGCATTACTCTGTTGCGTATGTTTCTGTTGTTTCAGGGGGCTTGTAAAACAGTGCTTCACTGAGGTTTGTCAATCAGACCCATCATTCCGTACAACCCAGTTATGGCTGAAACAGACATATTAACAAAATCAAATATTATGTTTAAATCATATCCTAAACTGCATGCCTTTAGCTAATTGCTGTGTGGAGTAAGAAGAGATTCATGCCAAGCTTAAAAGATTTCAGATCCGAGATTCCAAACCTATACCTCTCCATGAATTAATAATAGTTCTTAATGCTCACAGTGCAAATTGAGTCCATATGACTTTAATGCTCTTCAAGTGTAGATATCAAAGCATGTTTTTGTGTGAGCAATGAAATAAACTTTCAGTGGGCTGAGAGGCAGAATTGGAATTTCTTTCATTCTTTTGTGTTGTTTATGGGGTTATAAAACAGTGTATTGTATTTCCTGTAATGGCTCTGATACTGGTTTTATTAAGTACTGTGTCTATATTTCAGGTGCTTTTAAAAGCGAATCATTTAGCCTCCCTCTTTTGACCTGTCTAGGTAAAGAAACATCAGCAGGCAGTTGTGGGTTTCCTGGAGGCAAATCGAATTAACTTCCAGGAAGTCGACATTACCATGCTGGAGGAGCAGAGGCTCTGGATGTACCGCAACATCCCCAAGGAAAAGAAACCAGAGAAAGGCAATCCACTGCCTCCACAGATCTTCAATGAGGATCGCTACTGTGGTGTAAGATAAATATCAGTTTCTATATCTTAATAATCACCACAGTATCAGCAGTTCTTCAAACTTCCAAGTTTTTGCGAGGTGAAGTTTAACCATAAATCTTTTTCTTTTTAGGCAGCAATTCCACATGTTGTTACTCCTGAACATGGCACACTTTGTTATAATCTTTTGCTTAGTGAAATTTAACACAAAACATAACAGAGAATCAGAATTAAAAGATAAAATGTTTGTTTCTCTACTTTTTATGGACTGATGTGTTTTTAAATGCTGCATTTCTGTATAAAAACAGCTACGACACAGGTGTGCATTTGTGCAATTCAGTGAAAGTTTAAAAGGCATATATCAAATGTTTTACTTTCTAATTTTGTCTGGACTTGTTGTTTATGATTGTTGCATTTATTTCCACTGTTAAAATTACAGAACAAGTATACGGTTCTGTATAAAAAGTGTTTGCCTCCCTACAGATTTCTTTGGTTTTTTGCTTTTTTGTCACCCTTTGATGTTTCAGATTATGAAATCATTTTTTATATTTGATGAAAATAACATGAGTAAATGCTCCTTGCAGAAACTTTTGATTGAGAGCAAAATTCAAGATTCTGTCAAAGCCGTGGCTTGCACTGTGTTGTCTCCTTGTCCCTCATGTTTCTTCCCTTCAAATCAAGATTCCATTTGGCTTACATGCTTTAGACAAACTAATTCAAATGGTGAGATTGTTTCACATTCACAAATGTGTTGCCAATAAGAGGCCACACATGTATTCAGCTTTATTCTCATTAAAGTATCTTTCCTCAATCTGTTTCCTGTTTGCAGCAATAGGCAGACAGTGGCATGGTAGGACCAATCTGTTTTTACATTGCCATATCAGGCAGATTTTTTTTCTTTAAAATATAGTGATGTTTTCCCTTCAAGGTTACCTATGTTAGTGAATGAGATAGAGCAGTCGGATATGTTCTCATCTAAGATCTCACGCAACTCTGTAATCCCCTCATAATCCAGTTTCATGGATGGGGCGGATTATCAGCTCTGCCTGCCATCACTCTCGCTTGCTAAGGTAATCCAACATTACTTTGCGGTGCCTTCTGGGTAAATTATATTAGCAAATGCGTGAGGAAGTCGTCCTTACGGAGAACCAAGCGAACATCTTTCAACATTTAGAAAAATAAATTTGCATTTCACTAAATATCAACATTTTGTCCTTCCATCTCAGGACTACGAGGATTTCTTCCAGTCAAAGGAGAACAACACTGTGTTTGCATTCCTTGGACTCAGTTCTCCACTCAGTAAGACAGTGAGTTTATGTTCATATATAATGAAATGCATTGTCTCTGTGGTGCACTGTAAATCACTCAGTGTACTGAGAAATCTACTTCTTCAATTAGTATATGCTCTCTTTCACAACATTGCTTGATCAGCAGTTCATAGCCCCTCCCCCAATTTAGTTTCTGGTTATACTGGTGAATCGCCTGTTGGCATTTCAGAGGCATCAGCTTTTTATTCTCTTATGAGTGGGGAAGGAGGGAAAAGGAAGAAGCAGTAGTATACATTTCAACAAATCACGAGAGTCAGCGCTCGTCTTACGTATCATCTACATTTTTGACTTCATTCATATTTATGTTATATACTCTCCAAAGATGTTTAGATGCACAACATCACAACACAACTTTCGTATTTGAAAAGTGGTCTTTACAAGTACAAATTTGATCAGTCTGAAAAAAATTATGAAATTGTTTGCTGTTTCTTATTATTTTTGTTCAAGGCAAACATGTTAGATAAAGTTTATGTTTCAGATCTTCAGTGATTTGCTGATCCCCTTTCCAGAGAAATTAGGCTACTTTGCTTGTTTTGTAAAAACGTGTGTTTTATTTGTTGCTCAGAGGGGAAACATTAAGCAAACCTGTGTGATTTTAATTAAAAAAAAAAAAATCTCAATTTTGAGGAGCTTTGAGTAATTTGAACTCGACGGTTTTGGCCCAGTATAAACATAGATCAATTATAGTTCTGATTCCTTTGTTTTTTTCCCAAGCATAAAATTCATGTTTATCCACGCATCACATGTTACATCCAAGCATTACCCAAAACCTTCTTACTACTCATACTTAACATTTTATTATTTTCAGTTTCTGCCCCGAATGGTAACAAAATAATGACTATCTGAAAATAATGTTGGGATTTTGTATTTGTGATTTTCTTTTCTTTTCCCCCCCCCCAGAATTTAGAGTGCTAGATCAAGCTCATCTTTACACATGCATAACTTCCTGCATTGCATCACCTCCTTTCTCGTGACAACTCCAGAGTTTTGCCAAACTTCAGCCCTAGTGAATGCCGCCTCGCTGACCCATTCACCGGATCTGAAAAGGGCCCAATGCTGCAGCTACAGAGATGAAATCATGGAGGACTAACTTTGCCTGGGTTCCGTTTGCGTTTGGTTTTGTTGCTTAACATGGCGTGTCGGCAAACGATGCTTGTAGCACATGTCCCTGCTAACTCGAGAACCACGTAGCAGCATTTTCATCAGTGGCCTTTTAAAAGTGTCAGTGCAATGGATGGAGGTAAATGTTTAGGTGCTTCACTACAGGACAGTTTTTGTTTACACCCTTGTTTAAGTGAGCGAGCGTCTGTGTGCATACTTTCTGTTAGCGTCTGCATCAGTCAGCAGCTGCTAATGACGGTTGGTTGGATGAAGGGAAGACTTAATGTAGCTTAAAACAAACCAGGAGTTCGCCTGGGTGCCTGTCTATGTTGTGACCAAATGCTAAAAAAAAATCTAATCTTACAAGTTCAAAAGGTTTACTAAATGTCAGAATTAAATAATTTGTAGCTACCCGTATCTAGTTAAATAATCCTGTTTCAATAATTCATGTTTATTTGTTTTCTGTGCATGCAGTCGGTCTAGTGGTCATGATTTAAACTTGGGACATTTTGGCTTTCCCATGCTGTCTCTGGGTCTATTTCTTGGACTCTTCAGTTCTATTGAGGCTGCATTTTGTTACAGACGAAGACAAACAAAGGCTGTATGGATCATTTTAATCCTCGGATTAGGTGCTCCAGTTGTTTTGACAGCTTGTCTTTCCCCTTCTCTCTACACTGCCAAATGTCAAAGTAAACATGCACTCCACTGTGGACAGACTTCCATATTTGTGCTGCATATGTCATGAAATATAAGTTTAACTTTTCTTATCTTTCAGTCTTAAGTCCATATTTGCTCTCCAATCCCTGTTAAATTGTGCTGGTTTGATATTATCTCATCATCATGGATGAACAGATCTATTATTTTATCAACTCAAACGTAGCATTACAGGCAAAGTTTCATGCAAAAATATTCCCAATTTTGCTGATATGTCTCCTTAGTTGTTGCATCATGAGATGACCTTGTATTGTTTTGCTGTCTTTTTTAAAATTTTGGCTTGTGTTTCTTCTTGTAGTAAGCTCATAAGAATTGTATTCAATCACACATTACTGTAAAGATTATTTTTGCATAAATGCAGATTACATTATTTCACAATAATTGCTTTGCTGTCAAGTGCATTTTATTTTTTACACTAGCTTTGATTTTACTATTTTAAAATGCTTTTACTCTGTAACAGATGAGCACAACTGTAAAATATAGTAAACTAATAATTAATTTTAAAAAAATGAATCAGTAGAAGGAGATCAGCACACCATGGAAAAAACGAAGTGTGGCTGTTTTACAGAGAGCATCACATACACTGCCTTACAAAAGTGTCATATGGGCAGAAAAATTGCACTAATTTAAATGTATTATGACCGAACAAAAGTTCCACATAAGAGTAAAGTGAAAGGAGTAAAATTGCTTTTAAGTTAAGTTATTTGTGTTTTATTTCATTACACAGAAAATGTAATGAGATACAGAAAATCAAATTTAGTTTATTTTGGTCATTTACACCCTGGTATTACTTTGTCAGAAATATGTATGTGGCTCCTTTAAGAGTAAAACAAAAACGGAAGTAAAAGCTGATCCTGTAAATTACGGCAATAAAGCCTTAACATCTCTACAGCCAAATCCCCTGTTTGCTGCTCTCTTCTGTGTAAACCTAATGGAGTTAACCATGGAGCAAATAAAATGTTCTTATTTGACTTTCAGATTCCAAGATAGTTTTGGACCATCATAATTACAATTAAAGTGTTCATTAAATAAATTTTCCCAACATGTTTCTGTCTTTTATATACAGTATCTGTAAGGGGATTCTGCCTAAATGAATGATGGGCTAAACATAAGTGCATGTAAACACAATGTTAAAAACAATTGTGTTATATAACTGGACATGGTAATGACAGGTTAGCTTTTTTCCAGGTTCTACAATGAATATAATCATAAAATCTACAAAACACACTACAGATTCTAAACCTATATTTCAGTAATGGCCCTGGTTCTCAGTAATTTAAAGCAGCTTCTGTTACTACGTGTTCACATGACTGCAAATTAATAATCCCAGTCATGTGTACTGAAAGCTCAGAATGAAAATATTTGAAGTTCTGAAAACAACCAAAGCACAAAAACATGATGAATCCTTTCTCGATCTCAAATTACAGAGGCTATAGTCTCTGATCTTCTCTTGAAAGAGTCAGTTTCAATCATTTCCTGTAAATTCTTTCCTTTCACCTTCCTTGACCATCAGTCATCCTGTTTGTAACATGATCACTCTGTTTGTCAGGCAGAGAGTGCCTCTTTGCATGAGACATGATGTAACGTAATTTCCTACCAGAGCCTGATTTGTATCTCAGAGTTTGTAATGATTTACTAGAACATCAATATGTGCTTAGCCTGTTTTTCTTTCCAAACGTCACTCTTCTGTATTTTTGTCAACGACAGAGAAAACTAACCAAATGTGGAAAAGGCTACCTAGATTCATTAAGTCTCATATTGTTGTGATGTCTTTATGGCAGTTTAGAGTCTTTGTGTGTTGTTTTTTTTATCCTATGTATATTTATTAGTAATCTAAATAATCAGTGTGTGCGTGTGAATTTCTAATTTAGTCGAGCAACAGTGAAAAATGAGCTTTAATGGCTCATAATGTTTAAGATATGACCTTTCACTATTTACAAAAAAGCAAGTATTTCTTAGTCTGTCTTTTTTTTCCTTGGCATAATCTCACACTGAAAATATTAGTAAAAATTTTACCCTTAATATTGGTAAATATTTAGTAAGAAGAACAGCCTTTCAGTAAAAAATTCCAAATTCTTTTTCAGAAAAATCAGTTCTCTTACTTTTGCAGAGTCTTTCTTCTTCCTTAAAACTAGATGAGTGTATCTCATAACAACAAAATTTCTCACTTTAAATTTACACTTTTTGTTATGACTGGCTAAAAAGGCATGAAGGGGCTCACTATGACTTTCCTTTTTCACTCTCTCTTTCTTCTAAAAGACATTTAAAAGACCCAAGAGGTGCTGCTGTTAGCAGTTATAACCTTTCTGATTTAAAAGATATTATATATTGCCATAATGAGATATAAATTTTGTAATAGGGATTTTTGCACGTCATTATAATCACAAACATTTCTCGAGATGCTGCTCATGAATTTATTTGGCATACTGGCATTGTTAATGTTTGCAGTAAAGGCACTTTGTCCTCTAAATACCACTTTTTGTTATACCTCCACAACATAAGCTTATGCAGAAATCTTCTTTTTCTTTTGGCATTTCTCTTTAAGGGTTACCACGGTGAGTCATCTGTCTCAATGTAACTCTGCCTTCTGCATCTTCTTCTCTCACACAGATGTCCAGCTACCTGGAAACATAAATATTAGTCATTTTTCAGAACTTTTGTCAATGTCGCAGTTACTTTGAATATTTATGTTTACCGACTGACAGATATGACCAAGTTTAGGTGAGTGACCATGTTCTTTCAGTCATTTTTTTCTTAATTTTTAAGGCCAACACTTCTGCCCCATTTAAAATTTTCATTTTGAAGAGAAATCAGTACCTATCACTTGCTCATTTTTACATCATGTCCTCCTCGTTCATTGCTGCCAAATAAACTGTGTATTTGTCAAACTAATTTATTATCATTTGCATGGTAGCTAAATTAGTCTATTATTCACAAGTAAATCAGTAATTAGACATGAAGAATTAAGTGCATGTTGTGAAATGCCTAAAAGAGAGTACACTATGAAAACAGTAATAAGGAGAAGTTGTGCAGATTCTTAGCAAAGGAAATTGTAACGTGCAAAAATAGCCAAAGTCAGTTGACCCAAAATGCTGAATAGACAAATACACTTTTGCAATACATTTGAGAACAGTTTGCCCCCTTCCTTCAACGTCCACACACCCTGGTCCCCAGATCTTGCCTGCCTCAAATTTTAACTAGATGTTCAATCTGATTTTAAACATGTTTTGGTCATTAAAACTGTATTAGTCTGTTTGCCAAACATAGGACATGACCAGTCTCAGAACATAGAACTTTCTTGCACAGTACAACACATGTTTGTCAGTAGGTGAGGATGCTATTTATCAGTGTTATATGCCATACTTTTAGGACTTTTGCTGGTTAAATCACAAATATTTTTCATTCTATTGTCACTTTCTTGTCACCTTGCAGTCATGCATCAATTTGTGTTGGTCTACTAAAAATTACAACTGTGAAGTAGTGTTTTGTGTAATCGAACATGCTCCGGAAGGTACAGCTTTGTTACACTTAGCAGTGCTGTTTTGCTTTGCTGAACATTTTTGGAAGAAAAAATTTGGTTCTTTCAAGGAAATGAATAAATGCGCTGATCACAGAGAAGCAGAGTTTCATAATAGGAAATGTTTTGCATCCAGGCTCGAAGTGATATAAAAGATGGTGGGCAGGAGCTAGTTCCTGAATTTCAAGTGCTTGTGAAAGAGAGGTGCTGCTAGAGGCCAAGTTTTCATTATTTTTCTGTTCTTGTTTTGTTCTTGGCTGCATCAAGCCTGCAAGGTAAGAGAAAATGTCTTTTTTGAAAACAGCCACATAACAATTTATTTAAAAAAACAAACAAAAAAACTTTAAAAGTTTTACTTTTCAACATTGAAGATCAAAATCACCCATATGTTTGCTAAGGAGTAATCCAAATTTGTACCTATTTATGTGAAAGTCTAAATCATCGAAATGTTCAGCACACTTTTTCCTCAGTGGAGATTAGTATGTGTGCATATTTTACAAACTGGATTCTCACACAGAATTACACCAAATTATAGCTTTGCATTGTTAACAAAGTTTTTGCAAAATTTGTAGAAATCGAAAAAGTGTTAAATAGTTGGAACATATAAAAATGATAAGACAGGAATAACTTAAGCCTACATGATCAGTGGTCAAGTTCACTTGACATTTGTTCTCAAACACGCTTCCTTTTGATGTTGGATGTTTTCCTCTGAATCTCTTGACACATTATTTCATCCTTCCTAAAATAAAGATAAATAAAAAAGCTAATATATTACACATCTGCTTTCTAAAAGTAATACATATTAAAAGGTATTCTGTTCATGTCGAGTGTTAGATCTTTTTTTTATGTATGGTGTAAAAACAAAATGAAATCCCCTGTCATGTTCCATCTTTAATGATTGATCAAAATGTCAACATGTTAGAGTTTGCACTGCAAGTCCACACAGTCCATTTTATTCATAGGGATCCGCATGGCGCGCACATCCTACGACATAAACACATTTTCTGTTTGTTTATTAATTTCTAAATAGTGGGAGATAATATTTGGACGTTCAGGTAAGAAGCAAAAATGTTTTATCCTTTTGAGAAACGAGAAGTAGTGATACAGTATCCAAACGGCTCTTATTTCACTCCAAAATTTGTCACACATAACCATCATCGTAGAGGGAACAATAGCTTCCTCCTTTTCACTTTTTAAATTTTCTGTACCTTTTGCAGAATTTGGCCTTCTCGGAGGACCTAATATGGAAAGTCAGCATTTTTGTTTCCTTTTAATTGCAGGTGAGATTTTGTTTTTCTAGACACATACTTTCTGTTCATCTTTGGTGAAATGGTTTGCCTTACAACTACATCAACAAAGCATTTCTTGCTCCCAAGTGAAATTTTGACAGATTTCACTTGGGAGCAAGACATAAGATACTAAGTTTATTTTAAAACAGATACTATTTAAATTTTGCTTCTCTCTAATGTTGGAAAAAGAATGATTTTTCCAAATTGCCACACTTTTTTATTGATGGTTGTTGTAGATCTTCATAACATCACACATAATTATTTAAACTATATGTCATTGCCCTTCAGGTCTGCTGAGCTTACCTCTACTTATAGGTCAGTAAATTCCAAGCACGTGGCTGGATATCTATGTCCATCTTATTAAAAAAGCCTCTTGGCTGTCTTTGTCCATTGTTTTCTGTTTTTTTTTTTAATTGGTTACATTTCATTTCCAGAATGTGATAAAATTAGGCTTGTCGGGCCTTCACGTTGCGCTGGCAGAGTGGAGATCTACCATGATGACGTCTGGGGAACCGTGTGTGATGATCACTGGAGCATTGCTAATGCTGAGGTGGTGTGCCGAGAGTTAAATTGTGGCATTGTTATGGAGGCCAAGAAAAGTGCGTTCTTTGGAGAAGGCACACATGAGATCTGGTTGGATGATGTGCAGTGTAATGGGAAAGAGACCTCCATTATCAAGTGCCAGCACAAGCCTTTTGGGATTAATAATTGTGGGCATGGTGAAGATGCTGGAGTTGTATGCTCTGGTAAGTCCAATACTACTCACTATACTTGAGTTGCATCATACATTTAATGAGAGCCCATACTTATTATCTGGGAAAATAAATGTGTGTGCTTTTTAAAACCAGAGTTAAAATAAATACGTTTGTAAAATGTGTGCAAATGTTACAAGACTATAATTGTAAATGTACTTTCAGTATTTAAGTTCACTTTGAACTTAAATGAGTTCAAAGTGAACAAGGTCAAAATCAAACCAGTGGAACTATGCTTATCAGTATCAGATAGATACACTATCTGGGTAAAGATATGTTGTTGAGGTTTGTTGAAGCATGGACCTGATCTTCTACCTCATATTACAAATCTATACTTTTAAATACTTAGAAACTTACTGAATTTAAATCAAATGAGCAGGGAAAATCATCCATGGTCCCAAGAGCCCACATTGCTGCTGTGTGGCAAGTTTTGCATAGTTTCATCATCGAGACTTTTCTTAATCCAATCTCAACAGTGGCGTTTCTTTCTCCACCAAATTTACCAGGGGAATCAGAGTGGCACAAGATTTGTTTCATGGGGTATAGAACAAAACAATGAAACAAAAAATATATCACTATTATCAGTATTTAATGTTTTTTATATACATATTAGGGAGTACTATGCATATTCTGTGAGCTGAGATGACTGTGCAATGCATTTTAATGACTTGAGATAAAAGTGCTAATCTTAAAAAATATTAATTTAATTGTACATTATTTTTTCTGAAAATAATATACACCCTTCTTTCACTTATTTGGCTCTGATCCTTGTTGAGGCTCTTATAAAACATGACAGATTAGGATCTCTCACTAAACAAAAATAACAATAAGTGACCTATTTCAGATATTTATTGGAGTAAATTGACACACCTGGCAGTAAACCAAAAGTACATTTGCAGAGTGCTTCATCTTGCACTGCAAAATGGAAAATGGGTAAAAATGAACAACATCTACTTCAAAGCATTTTATGATTAAATTGTTATTGGTTTTTGTTTGATTTTATTGTCATTGATTTGAGTGGTGGATGAAATTCTTTGCCCCCCTTCAAGCTTTCCTATTATACTGATCACTGTCTGTTGTTTTAGAACATATTCGGATTCTCAACGGAACCAGTCGTTGCAATGGCAGAGTGGAGCTCTTCCAAGATGGCCAGTGGAAGCGAGTGTGCAGCAGTGACTGGGGTAAGGAAGAAGCAGACGTGGTGTGCCGGGAGATCAGCTGTGGCTCGCCTGTTGTTCAGGCTGCAACACAATACTTTGGAGAGGGTCAGGGGCTGCACGGTGTCAAAGCTAGCTGTGCTGGGAACGAGACCTCCATCTCCAGCTGTGAGATGCAAGACTTCAGAGAAACCTGCATTGATGCTACCATTTCCTGCATGAGTAAGTCAAACTTATAACTCACATTATACACTAATTTACTTCAACTTTAACGCTAAACATTGTATTTTTCTCACTTGCTTGGATGGACATATCTCAATTTCTTTTCTAAAACTTCACAGACAGCAAGCCAATCCGGCTAATAAATGGGACTAGTCGATGTTCTGGTCGCGTAGAAGTGTACTATGAGGGACAATGGGGAACCGTTTGTGATGACAAATGGGGCATGCAGGAAGCAGCTGTAACATGCCGAGAGATGAACTGTGGGAATGCTCTTGCTGTCAAGTACAAGGCCTTCTATGGAAAAGGACAGGACCAGGTCTGGTTGGATGATATTGACTGTACCGGTGACGAGAAGTCCCTGTCTGACTGCCCACATAGAGGTTTTGGAGAGCATGACTGTGACCACCATGAAGATGCTGGTGTTGTTTGCTCAGGTAACATATGCTCTAATATTTTTGCCACTGATATATGCACAAGTAATTTTAGATAAACCTGACATAAATCTCTTTAACTTCTTACTTACCAGAGAATGTGAGACTGATTAATGGAACTGACAGCTGCTCTGGCAGAGTAGAGGTCTTCTACAATGGTCGATGGGGAAAGATCTGCAGTAACAGTTGGGGTGGGACAGAGGCTACAGTACTCTGTAAAGAACTCAGTTGTGGAAGTCCAAAGAAAAACCAAGACGTCTTCACTTTTGGTGACAGCCCACTGGCAGGGCTAATAAGTAGATGCTCTGGTAACGTGAGCTCTATCAGTCAGTGTGTGGTGGACGAACATATCGGGAAATGTGAAGGTGTTTCTATTGCATGTGCAGGTAAGACAGACTATTCGTAAAAACAAGATGTGACTCTCCATATTTTTTATAAGAAAAAACAAAACATTTAAGTTTAAGTGTTGAACCAGTTCATAAGAAGGCTCTTTAGTGGTTGAATTTTTTGATCCATTGCAAGCCATCTTCATGTTACTGTGCCACATTGCATTTGCTAACTAACTTAGATCTTAATTATACATTAGCATAGTTGTGAACATGGTACACAGTAGACTAAGGTAAATATAGTTCTCACTTATTTATGCAACATGACTATTTTGTACCTTTTGCATCTTATTGTTTTGTGAAGCCAATAGACAATAATAATAATGTATTTGCTTTGATAGATAAATTGGTGTGCCCATTATTTTGGTTCAATGCAGATTCTAAAGTTTTGTAGCAATCATGCCTTTGAAAAGAGTACTAATCAGATGTAATAAGTGCTACACTAAGTTGTTCTCTGATCTAGCAACTAATAACTCTTTTGTACTTCAACTATGACTTTTCTTCAGGTAATCCTCCAATTAGGCTTGTTAATGGCACTGACCGATGCTCAGGTAGAGTGGAGGTTCTGCATGATGGCCAGTGGGGAACAGTGTGCGATGACGAGTGGGACATCAGAGATGCTCAGGTGGTGTGCAGGGCCTTGGACTGTGGATCTGCTCAGACAGCTAAAACTGCAGCCTACTTTGGTCAAGGCCAGGGAGACATCTGGCTAGATGACATAAACTGCATCGGCAATGAATCATCCCTTTTGCATTGCTACCGACCTCCTTTTGGAGAAAACAACTGTGGCCATGGGGAAGATGCTGGGGTGATTTGTTCAGGTATCTATGTTACCGTCTTTTATCCTATGTTTCAGAGGTGTGATTATCAAAATTTTATGTGGTCAGATCAGTCTTTTATCACCTAGAAAACTCTTCTTGTTTTTTAGCTAACCTTAGGCTGATAAATGGCACTGACACCTGCTCTGGCAGGGTTGAAGTCTACAATGGGGGCCACTGGTCATCAGTATACAATGTCAACTTTGGTATGAATGAAGCTGCAGTGGTATGCAGAGATATGAATTGTGGAGATGCTGTCAAGGCCACCGGATCATTTGGGGAAAGTGTAGACCTCAGAGGCTTAAAGATGAGTTGTAGTGGTACAGAGCGCTCCGTCACTCAATGCACGCTGAGAGAGTACACCAGATACAGAAATGATCGTATTCAAGAGGCATCAGTCCAATGTTCTGGTACGTGTTGTGTCAAATATTAACAAACTATCTCAATAAAATGTTAATTCACATGAAATGTGTAATTTTCTGCTCATCGCTGTATGTCACCTGCAATTTCCAGGAAATGTGAAGTTATCTGATGGGCCCCATGGTTGTGCTGGAAGAGTGGAGTTTTTTGATAAAGGCCAGTGGGGGACTGTGTGTGGGGAATCCTGGGACATTAATGATGCAACGGTTGTGTGCAGACAGCTGAACTGCGAGAGGGCTCATAAGATTACCAAAATGACAGAGTATGGTCTTGGGGTGGGACAGACCTGGATTGAACAAATTGAATGCAGTGGAAGGGAGTCTACTCTTTCCCAGTGCCCACAAAGACCATATAGAGACAGAACATGCAACACAACTTCTAAAGCTGGTGTGATTTGCACAGGTGAGTAATAATAAAAGCGAAGAAAACATCCATGGTTTTAGTTTGTTTCCTTGGTTTCTTTCTTTTCTCAATATGACATTGTGGTTGAAGATTCTCCTGTAAATACACCTTGAGGTTCTTGTCTCCTGCATGTAGTGCACATTAAAAATACCAGATTGTTGACTAGATATTGTGCGCTGTATGACTTGTCTTCACAGGGAGCTTAGAGGTCCGGTTGGCTAAAGGCAAGGACGAGTGCTCTGGAAGGGTTGAGGTCCGTCATGCTGAAACATGGCAAACGGTTTGTGATGCAGGCTGGACGGAAAGTAAAGCCGAGGTGGTATGCCAGTTGCTGGAGTGTGGCCATACTTTGAACGCTCCTGGTGGTGCTTCCTTTGGTCAAGGCAATGGAACTGTAGTGGAGGCGAGTGATTCATGTTTCGGCAACATGACTTCTCTTCAAAAATGCTCAGTAAATGGCTTTCGTAGATCAACATGTGGACATGAACATGATGCTGGGGCTGTGTGTGCAGGTAAGTTTTTTATAGATATATATGTTTTATGATATTTTCCATCCAAAAATACCAAGCAGAAGACCATTCGCTGGTTATTTGCCCTTGATTATATAAGGGGACAACCCTGTCATTTTGAGCTGTAGAAAGGCCAGAACAGCTTAAACAGGTGTTTGCTTTTTTTGCATATGTCTCATAATTGTCTTCTGAATTGTCCTTTAATTTTTTTGACATCTAGATGACTTCCATTTTTTTAACTAGGACATGGAATGAAGACTGTGATAAAAGAGGTTCTGAGTTTGATTTGAATCTATATTAAAACCACAGCAAACACAATAAAACCTGAGTTTAGATTTTTAATCATTACATTTACATAAAGGTAGAGTTTAATGGGTTTTATTTATTTATTTGACCATGGTTTGTTTGTAAAGGTGTGTCTCTTCGGATGTCTATTTGGTTTGTACAGAATGTTTTTCTGTTTTCATGCAGCCCAGCTGCGGTTGGTTGGTGGCTCAGGCCAGTGCTCTGGCAGAGTGGAGATCTTCTACAAAGGCCAATGGGGTACCGTGTGCGATGATGACTGGCAAATGAGCAATGCTGATGTGGTGTGCAGACAGATTGGTTGTGGTCATGCGGTCTCGGCCCCCACCAGTGCACATTTTGGTAGAGGCTCCGGTCCAATCTGGTTGGACAATGTGGAGTGCACAGGCCAAGAAGTTGCACTTACCCACTGTCAACACCGTGGTTTTGGAGAAAATAACTGTGGGCATGGTGAAGATGCTGGTGTCATCTGTTTAGGTAAGGAACCAGGTTCATTTTGAATCTAGAATTTATTTTTCTTCCATAATTGAACTTTTGTGGTTCTTCAACTGCATTTCAGGTGATCTACAAAAGCCCCAGATTTCTTTGAGTCCTTCTGCAGAGGTAATCTGGGGTGATAAAGTGGAAATCACATGCACAGTGACAACAGAACACTTGGGTGGAACATTTGTGCTAAAAAACACTCGAGGGTCATTTTTTAAGGAAAAATTCTCAGACCATGAGGCGGCAACCTTTGTCTTCCCTCAAGCAGATTTCAACCTAAATGGGTCATACTTCTGTGAATATCATAAGAAACTGGCAGATCAAATTATTTATTATCCTCAAGGAAATACAGCCGATATCTCTGTTAATGGTAAAAAAGTTTCTTCATTGTTTTTTTTTTAACGTATAGTTTTTATAAAACATACTATTAATTCATATTTATGTACAGACATTATCATGAAGTCTAAAAGAAAATGTGTCTTTATCTTGCAGTAAAGTTAGGGATACCCAGCATCTCTCTAACATCTGCTCATCAGATGGTGATCTACAGTCCTGTTAAACTATCCATCACCAAAGGAAGTGCCTTCTCCATAACTTGCGCGATTCATTCCAGGTTTCCTGGTGGCATCTTCTACCTGAGCAATTCTAACAAAAATATCTCCGAGGCCAAACCAGCGTTCGGACACAACATTTTCTACATGGCGTACTTTGAATTCCCAGAAATAGATTTTAAAGACCAAGGAGACTATGCTTGTGTCTACGCTGTTAACATCTCATCAATTCCCTTCTGTTCCTCTCCCTCCAAGACACTCCAACTCACTGTACTCGGTAACGTTTGATATAAAGAAATAATTGCTTTACTTCCGTCATATTTTTGCTTTTAGTTCTTTTTTCTTCCAACACATGTCTTTATCTTTACAGCAACCACCTCTGCATCAGTTGCTGCAGTTGTTGTGGGAGTGTTATTGATACTTCTTGTCTTGTTGGTCATTGGTTTCTTTGTTTGGAGAAAGAAATGGCGAGGTGCTGGTAAGATTCCTATTTTATTGTTAATGTTTATTGAATACTAAATTGTGCAGTGGTCCATTGGGCCTTTATCACTCATTTATGTTTGAAAACTTTCAGAGTTTGTCATTTGGATGTTGCTGTGTATTACAACTCTTATCGGCAGAGTGTAATGGATACTTTTTATTGTAACACACTGCATATACTGTAACACACTGCTAGCACCAAATGAAAAGATACATACATTGTTTTTTTCACTGTCTAAGGTTAAGTCAGACCAAGCCTCAAATTACCAAAATTATAACTTTAAAATACATCCACAGGTGTGTGTCCAATTAACTGAAATGTTCAAGTTAGCCTATCAGATGTTATTGAATGTAAACATCTGACTTTGAAATTAGCAATAAATCTTCAGTAAATTATTTCTGTTATTGTAATGTCTTTTAGCAAATATATAAATTTTGGCAATTCTAAATAACCTAAAACAAGAAAGGTTTGTTTGATTTAAGTTCAGACAGTGAGATAAAAAAGTGTATGTGTATGTATGCAAACTTCTGGCTTTGCACATATTTGTTGGCACCCATATTAAACAGGTGCAAAAAGCTCTAAAGTAAACAGATTTTTTGCAAAGTTGTTGCAAAGTCTCAGAGTGAAAACTTTTAAAAAGCATCTAAACTGAAATTACATTAGATTTATTTTCTAGAGTGAAAAAATCCGACGTTAAATATATTTTTTATCAAAATCACCTGTGCTACAGCCCTAGGTTCCAATGAAAATCATGCAGAAATTTTTTTTTTTTTGAAGGAATTCAAGTTTATCATAGTTTAAAGTAAAAACTGAGTAATCCATGACTTTATGCGAAAACGAGAACTGCTTTTCAGTTGACCATGATGTTATGCTTTCTTTTTAGTTATCATGGTTCAGTTTAACAACAGGTTAGAACCCAAAAAGCAAGAGCTGGACGACAGAGGCAATGGGGCACTCGATGAAAGGTAAGGATAATCTGCAGCTGTCTCACTAACTTCTCCACAACTTCGTCTTTTATGTGCTCCTTACCCTAATGCTGTGTTCCTTGATATTCTCTTGCTATAAACCCATGATGCATTTTGTCAAACAACTGAGTATATAGGGAGATAAATAGCATTTAGGTAGATGCTATTTATTTTTTGAAATAAAAAAGTGTTTAGATGGCAATTGGTTGCACTAAATTTTATTTAGGGCAGGTGTTTGCAAATGTTTTCTAACTATAATAACAATACATAGCCATTTTCAGTTTTTTGTGTTTTGGCAAAAAATTACAGAAAAAACAGAAAAGAACTTACACCTCTTTGATATCGCTGGAAGAGAGCAGCTCTCTAACACCACTGACTTCTTCAGTGTCATCATAAGATGCAGAAGATAACGAACTAAGAGGATTCTGTGTCTGTGCAGCTACAGGGGTAGGTTCTGGCCATTTGTGAATGACCAGCAGCAGGGTGGATTGCATGACAGCCATGGTCACATCGATTGGCGCTATCCGCTGCTCTATTGTAGTGCACTTTCTGTTGGGTGGAAGATATAAAGTATTTTAAAGTCAAATGGCTCAAGTCCATATGAGTAATTTGTATAAAAGTTAAGTTCCAAATCCTTTGTGGTTTTATCAGGTTGGTATGACCTGAGTCTAAGCCTCTGTTAGCTGTTACAAAATGTTGCTGTCACTGATTTGAGGTCAAAGAGTCTGGAAACTATGTTGTGGTGACATAATTCCATTCTTGTCTGTCCTCCTCATTTTTAGGGAACGTACCAACCAGTTGTATGATAGAGGACAACACGACAGCATGAAAAGAATGAACAACAATCTTGAGTTTGAGAGCACTGAGGAAAAAGTCCCAGAAGATTTGGTAGGAAGAGTCTGTTACGAGCGTGAACCACTGGTTGATCCTTAATGGACCCTTAATGGATCAACCAGCAATACCATCCAACACAGGCCTACTACTTATTTTCAAAGCAACACAACATCAAGCTGAAAGGCGGTGTTTAATGTTTAATTTCTTTATACATTGTTGAAAACACCAACGCTGATGCCTTAATGTTCTGAGACCTCAGAGCAAACTTATTTGTTAGAACACCAACCTATCGGGAACAAGCATCAGACCTTTTGATGGTGTATAGAAGCTCCTTACAAGTTCCAAGATAAATAGGGAACTTTGTTGTGTTTTTACATTTATTTTTTGAAAAGTAATTTTTAGCTTTTATTTTACAATTGAATAATGTAAGCCTTATCATTTGCTCTAATGATAAGTGCAAACAATGAACAACTGCTCATTGTTTGCACATATAAAATATAGTTCTAATCTCTCATACAATATAATTCATTTAGTCAGAAACAATTATTTTTCATTCATATTCCTGTGGTGATTTTTAAAGATAAGGTAAATCATAAAGCTATTTGGTGCAAGGATGAGTTGAAGGTCTTAATCACCTTGAATAAAGACATTTTTGGTGTTTCTCAGTAATTTGCTTTTTGTAAAGTGTGACTGATTAATAAAGTTTTGCTTTGAAAAGAGTGTTGACTTTGATCATACATTTCTTCAAAATCAATGAACAGGTACTCAGAATATCCTGGTGAAAAATTAATATACTAAGTATGTTATATTTTAACATACTTGAGCATACTTTAAGTCATACTAATCATGAGTATACTTTAAGTTCACTTAGGATTAGTTAACATAAAGTGTGACATTTTGGAACAACTAATTTTGTGCTTAGTGTACTTTAATAGTATTTAAATTGTATTAAATACTATTAAAGCACAATTTAAAGTGTACTAAGTGTACTTCAACATACTTTTTTTGGACAACTTAAGTTAAACTTAGTATACTGTAAGTATATTGCTTTTTATGTAATATAAAAGTGCTTGATTAATATATTTTGAGTGTACTATTTTTGTGACTGAATTACATTTAAAATATATTTAGAATGTATTTTAAGTATATTGGCATTACATATTTTATATATTAGTAGTGTGATTACAATAATCTACAATTACACTTTTGGTTTATTATAATTACTAATGAAGTACACTTTTTAGTTACTTAATGTCTTTTATTATTCTGCTTTGCCACTTTGTACATTACATGCTTCATACACACTACGGTACTGCAAACACATCAGGATACCAGAACACAGAAGGATCAATTACTACACACTTTACAGGTGAGACTAATTACATTGTGCTTTCAATATATTACCATTTTGGTAACACTTTATTTGATGGGGTGTGCATAAGACTAACATGACACTGTCATAAACATAACACCTGTCATCCAACTTTTAAAGCAACTTCTCATTAAAAGTGTCATTATTTACTGGATGACACTTCATAGCACCTGTTAGTATGTTCCTAATAGGTGTTATGTCATGTTTGACATAAGGGCTAAGAGCTTCAAGTAAACTCACAACTCAGTTAATAATGTTTGAACAATGCTTTGAGTCTCCACAATCAACAAGCTAATGCTAGCTTACTTCCACTCTGTTTGGATATGACTTTTTGATAAAGACTTTTTTAAACTGGAAATATTCAAATCAATATTGTGCTTAACAGTGTTTGAGTAAGGTGCTAATAATAGAAAGTAAAAAAAAATGTTTGTGTGTAACTTTTAAATTCCAGGCTTTAATGTAGTTTTACTGCTGTTCGGGGCTTTTAAAGGTGTGCTTCTGTGTGGGAGTGTGCATTCTTGAGTGATTTTGCTAATGACAGGGACAGGCCTTGACAGGAATATGGTCAGACAAGTGGGTGTGTCCATGCAGGAAGGTAAACTCTGTCTAAACCTGTTCACCTTGCCTGCTGCTTCAGCAAGCCCACATACCTTCAGACAGCATACTGCAACATTCTCAGGGTGGTTTCTCTCTGAAAACCTCAGTTTTTGTCCATATTGGCGTTTTACTTTTGGAATAGCAGACATGTTGACGGTGTACATGGCCAGTGTGAGCGGTTCTTTGGAGGTACAGTATCCAGTCTTTGTTTTCCTTCTTTGCAGCAGAAAATACAGTGAAGCATGGTGTACATTGTATTTTCCATGTGTAGACAATCTGTGTGCACAATTCAGAAGAACATGTGGTCACTGAGGCGTATCTTTGGTAGAACTCAGACTCAACCACTGCACGGGCACACTTGACCTCTACTGACTGATGAAAAGCTTTTCTTTCCAGGTGAAGAAAAATCAAGAACGAATCTTCTCTGTCCTCACTTCTAAGAAAATTGCCTTCAAACAGGTGGATATTACTCAGAACATTGAGGACAAGAATTTAATGAGGAAGAAGGCAAACAATCCAACTGCACTTCCTCCACAGATATTCAACGGAGATGTATACTGTGGAGTAAGTTTTCATTAATCCTGTAACAGTGATAAGAGTTAGAAAGAATGAGGTGAATTAAAAAAAAAAAAAAAAATTAAATGTGAAGGGTTGCCGCATGCACCGCACCTAAAAAATTCTTGCAGGACAGTAGGGTGTGGACACAGAGACTAAATAAATATTTGCTGTATGAATCACCCATGTTGTGGCTTCACAGACACTACTGTAATTATAAAAGAAAAATAGCTCACAACGAAGAACCTATTCTCATTTTTATTCACAGTTTTGGTAGAGTAGACTAGTCACATGAAAGTCTAACATTTCTATTTATCCAAATATAGTTACCGAACTCTGAAAGTAATGAAAAATGTTTGTGTGAAGTCATGTAATAAATTGCTTTAATAAATATGAAACATTGTATACAAGCTACTAGGAGATATTAGGAGAGTATATTAGTACGTCACATTCTTCTTCCTGTGCTGTAAACAATTAAATAACTTAGAACTACCTGTCTTTATGTTTTTTTCTCTTGATTCCTCCATCTCAGACTAAAATTTTGATCAGCTAATTTTCTTTCTGTTTTCCCCAGGACATTAATGCATTCAATGAAGCGATTGAGAATGAAGAACTTGAGAAGTTCCTCAAGCTATAAAGGGAATGCTGAGCAGCAATGTGGGAGTTTCGGGAACATACTAATGGAATTCGCTGCACAAACTATTATGAAAGAATATCTTTTTGCTCATCTATCTTTCATAGAGTATGCTTTATTGCTTCAAGATGCCAAGAAGGGTTGCCTTTTGAGAAAAACGTGGGATTTTGGGTAGCAGCACATTTTGGAATGTTGTAAAAGTGAAATAAAGTGTTTCAAAACTGTCTGATTTATGTTATTCTCATTTATTTTTGTAGTTCTTTCTTACTTCAATCATATAATTGCACTCTACAGTAATCAGCCAACATCACTATTTACAACCTTTTGAACAACAGAACTACAAAAGGTGAGGGGAATGTTCTAGTATGTTTAGTACATAGTTTTTAAAACTTACTTAGAACATGCCAATAAGTTTAAAGGAAACTTGTTTTTTATTGAATATATTAAAAATGTAATTGTTAAATATAAACAATGTTTTTTAAGTACATTTTTTATTTAGTACCTTTAGCCTATTGAAATGAGAAAGACAAGAATTTCGGAGATTTTATAGCGACATTTTTCCAAAGGTCAGATAAAATGTTTTCACAATTGAATAGAATGTTTTCTAAAATTTGCAAATAATTATTGAAAAACGACGAGAAAAAAAATGCTCTTAGCAGAAAGCAAAAAATATTCCAGAACGAGCCTACCGATCAAACCCATTCAAAAACGGGAAGCGACTCACATCTGGTATATCAGCCTTAAGGATGCCGTTTAGTGCAGAATATATACACACATATCTAATAAATGTCAAAATCTTGCTTTTAAACAACATATAGAGTGACGAGAGAGGAGAAATGGATTCTGATTAATGATCAGTTTGGAAGTACAAAGAAAGTCGGTCAATATTGATAAGCAGAGCCAAATGATGCGGATCACAAAAGGATTCGGAATTCCCATCACCTCCCTGCCGGTATTAAACCAATGTCGCAGCTTTATGACGTCCTCTTTACCCGCTACCTGAGAGGAGGATTGGGTGCGTTTCCCTAACTGCTGACACAATCTGCACGATTAATCAAGCATCTTAAGTTTTAATGTAATCAGACCTTGCTGTTTATGATGGACAATAACTCTACTTTTATGTCTCCAATATATTGCAGAACTTTAAGTTCGCCATCCATCGCAAATCTACAATGGCCGAGGAAGGGTGAGCATGACGCTTCGTTCAGCTACAGCTACATTAGCAGTGCGTTTAGAAATGGAGAATATAAGTAGCTGGACTTACAAGAGCCGACTATTAAACAATAAGGAGATATATAGCTAAAGCTTTGAGAAGCTCCGTGTAGTCTCACAGGTTTAAAGCTTCTGACGACGCTTGACACAAGCTAGGAGGCTGGCTAAGCTGAGATGTACGTTCAGAATGAAACACAAGTCTGATGGGATCTGTATGAAAAAATTTACTTGAATGCGGTTGCAAAGTTTACAGAGAGAGGTATTTAAGATTAGGGTGGCTTTAAATTAACCCTCTATGAACATATGAAGTTGCAATCCATAAACAATACGGGGACAGATAGGATGGATAATCGTTATGCTACTTACTGGAAGTGTAAACGGTGCACCTAGGATTTGATTAATAGACTCGGTATTTGCAAAAAAAAAAACCTAATCATTTTCTGAGATTTGACTGACCTGTCTACAATCAGTGCAGTCTAAATGAAAATGAATCCACTTTTAATTTCTTGTCACTTTTGTAATTAGCGTTGATTATTTTTGCTTTTTATGTTCTGATAGCTGTAAGCTAACTGTCAATAGAAAAACAAAATGTGTTCGAGTGCCAGCGTTTAAGGTCCAGCAGGTCTGGAGACTTAAGCTTTTCTGAGCTCTGCTTAAGTGATGATTCAGTTCTTTGTCGGATACCCCTTCACTCTACAATGAGTGAGATTTTCCATCTGATGTGCCAGAAGCTCAGTAATGCACGCTAGTTTCTCCAACGTGAAGTTGAAGTTGTCCCCTTTTAAAAATGCTTCCTTCTTCTCGATAGCACTGCTGCCGGAGGTGTGATGGATGTCAACACCGCTCTCCCTGAAGTGCTGAAGACCGCACTTATCCACGACGGCCTTGCACGTGGAATCCGTGAGGCTGCCAAGGCTCTGGACAAGTAAGTGGAAATGCCCTTATTATCATTTCATAGGATTCTTTGCTGAACCACTCTGTTTAAAATAACTTAAAATAATTTTTTTTTGGAGAAGCTTCTAGTTGATCAAGGTTTATTAAAACATTAAGGAAGAAAATGTGCCTGAAGGAGACAACTTGGTAGAGCACCTTTAAGGCACAGCATTGCAAAGCACAAAAACAAAAAATCGGTAATTATCAGCATACTTTAAAAAAAAAAATCCTAAAAGCTTAAGCCATGTCAGAAAAACAATGCTTGGATAAAATATGCAAGTCTATTGTTATAACTTGGCTTTTTCAGGGCTGACAGTGAAGGTCAGATATCCAAGGAAAAGTTTTATTTGCTGAAGTGTGGCATGTACTTCAAATGTGTGGTGTTGTTTACAGATGGTAGAGTTTAAGGAATTGTGCTGCTGTATCAGTGATGATAACTTGGCTCCCTCTACTGAACTTTGTGAGGAGATCGCCTCTGTTACCCAAATTCTGTCTGAGATGCAGTCCAGCACACCGCTTGTAGTTAAAACTCATCCTGCCAAGATTTGCTCGCACGTCAGTGTTTATGTTGCAGAAAATAGTGGGACTTGTATCAGTCAAAGTCAAGCCTGTTTGAGGCTGTTTTGCTCCCTTTGCATTTGCTTCATGTCCCCACCCTGCTTTGGCAAAGAACTAAATTTAATCTGCCACTTGACTTAATGTAATGTTTTGATTGTTGTTTCTATGTTGCATGACTTTGTGTTTGTTATGATGTAAAGCACTTTGAAATGCCTTGTTGCTGAAATGTTTATACAAATGAAATTTGATTGATTGATTAATCTAGAATTTTCTGACAAATAAGATTTTTGCTCTTTAGTGCTGCAGTGATTGGCTGCTCTTGTTCTTTTCCTAATGTAGAAAGTGTTGTCACAAAGTGTCATATGTGCCACTTTTGTTTTTATGCCTTGCATATTTATTTAGAACATCTAGTAAATTTCTTCTGTTTTTGGCAGACGTCAGGCCCATCTCTGCGTCCTGGCTGCCAACTGTGACGAGCCCATGTACGTCAAGCTGGTGGAGGCTCTGTGCGCCGAACATCAGATCAACCTGATCAAGGTAAGCGATTGGTTTATCAAGGCAGATGTTGGATTCTTGGACTTCTTCAGCATTCAAGGTTTTGTGAAAGGTACTTCTGTGTCATTGATGACAACTTGGCTCCCTCTACTGAACCCTGTGAGGAGATTGCCTTTGTTACCCAATTTTGATCTGAGATGCAGTCCAGTACACATGGCTTTTATTTCATCATTACTTAGATTTCTTTGTACAGTATGGAAACCAACAAGCTGACGTTTATTTCCTTCATGTGACTATATTGCCATTTCTTATTTCGTAGGTTGACGACAACAAGAAGCTCGGTGAGTGGGTCGGACTTTGCAAGATCGACCGCGAAGGAAAACCCCGCAAGGTGGTGGGCTGCAGCTGCGTTGTTGTCAAGGTAAAGGCTTGATTTCTTTGTTGATGAAAAAGGAGTTATTTGCTTAAACTTGTGCGTAAGTATTGTTACGAGCGTAAGGGGAAGGCAAAGATCTAGTGTACTGTAAAGTGCAGAAGGCATTAGACGAGGTCTGCCAGTCAAGTCCAGGTGCTGTGCATTATGCTACGCAGCTGTCCAATTACTGGCGAGATAATAGCCATAGTACGAGCCCCATCATCTTGCTGTGATATCTGGGGTCCCTTTAAATGGCGACATGCACTGTAAAATGCAACAGTACTGTGCCAGAGCTTGTGACAAAGGACTTTTACGTCTCATGTATGCCTGCAGCTGTTAAAGCTTAATTTACCATGGAAATGCAACACCAACTTAGTTCTTGTTTTGTGTGCAGGATTATGGCAAAGAGTCTCAAGCCAAGGATGTGATTGAAGAATACTTCAAATCCAAGAAATGAGATATTAATAAAATGTGGAAATGAATTTGCCTCTGGTGTTTTACTTTCAACTCTTCTTGGCACACTTAGAGGCAGGTTGCTGTATGTTAAGCATCTTCTACATAGAACTGCACTGGATCCATGTCAGGGTTACATGCTTTGATCAATAATTCAAAGATTGTACTTTGAAATGCTTATTACGTTATTAAAGGGTTTGTGTTTGTCACTTGAACACTATTGTGTTGCTAAGGAAAGGAGTCGTTCGGAAACACAAATTAAAAAAAGAAGCCAGACCCAAAGATCAAATCCTTACAATTTAATTTCTGACAAAACCCAAAACATCCACTGTCCTTGAAATTTATTGGAAATAATTTACATAAGTTTTTACCACAGATTGCAATTTTAGAGCAAGTTAACCGCCAGGAAGAAAACCTTAGAAAAACATGTCCCCCGTTATACATTATGGACTCTACAGATTCCTTCAGATTAATAATTTGCAGGGGAAGGTACATTTCAGGTGAGACGTCTTCCTTTTGCCCTCTGTGCTGAAAAAAGAATCTTGAACAGAAAGATCCCAGAAAGTCTTCATCCTTGGGTTCCCAGTTAAGCTGCATGAACAAAACCTCTCACTTTTTACATATAGATATAGATCCAGAGCAGGAGGGCGGAACAGGGCTTCTTTGTCACCTTCAACTTAAGACTGTTTAGAGTTCATCAATCCAGACGTTCAAAAAGACAGGAGAAAGAGAGATCAAACCATTGCAGTCTAACGTGTTCTTAAATAGTTGTACAAAAGGCTGCTTGTTTCCATCAACATTGCATGAGTCCATTTCGCTGTGGTAGTTACAGGTATTCGAACTCCAGTGCTTGGTGTAACGCCAGCAGGTCAGAGTGACTGGATATCCTCCAGAAAGGCATGTTGTGCTGTGAAGCAGACACACAAGGTTAAAACCAGAAGCTGTTTCCATGGCTGCTTACCACCACCTCAACTCATGCAAGCTACGCTACTGTAGCTTGGAACGGCTTACTATGCAATGGCACCACAAACAAAACCCATGCAGTACTAACATTAGTGGGAAATGTGCTTGTCACCTTCTGCTCGGGGAGTTAATTGAAAGTAGTTCTGGCGGATATCGGGGAGCCAATGTGTTGGAATTCACCAGAAATATTAACTTGAATGTATAACTTAAGTCAAAATAATTGTTTTATATTTTTTCTGTGTTGCAGTCTATAAAATGTACACTTTTATGGCTCGTCAAATAAACCTTTAAAATATGCCGATGAATCAAGTCCACAGCCACACTTGCTGCTTTTGATGGTTAAGGCAAAAATAAATTTTGTTCTGCTTTAGAAAAGAAATACAATTCTGAAATTATGCTTTTAACAGTGCATATACATTTCATTAATTTGAAATTAAATATTTAATAAGATATTGAAATAAATGCGTCATTGAAATTATACATTTATTGGATACATTTTCCGTTTTACTTAAATTGACACACATTGTTTAATAACTTGAGTATTGAATAATCAGCGTATGGCCTATAAGATAGTTGATGACTACACCTAATAAACAGAAATCATGCTAGGTTCTGTTCTCAATATAAAATCCAGCACATAACACAATCCCAGATGTATATATTTTTTTAAAGCCTAAGTACTACATTAAAGTTCTATGCTCATTAGATGCTTAGCTTTCAGCAACTGAGTGGAAACTAAATCTTCACTGCACACGACTTCATGTTGAAAACAGAACCATTGAATTTCCAAGACACTGGAAACTGTCTCTGGAGCGTCTTTTAATTTTAACTTACAAAAAAAGTGACAAGAAAACAACCCAGTCTTTAAAATAATCCCAGCTCCAAGCATCAAAAATAAAATCTGAAGCTGGAAGGATTTGTATTCAGAAAGAAAACATCTCTAATTTAACTAGAGTAAACCAGTTCTAACAATGTTTTTTTTTACTTGTAATTTCTTCTTGTAGTAAATTATAGCAGAAGTCAAAACACGCATTACATCACTGGAACAAAAGCAGCATATTTAGGCTAAACACGTATGTTCAAAGCTTGGCTACTGTGTATACTTGGGCAGGATATCACTTAAATTTTTATCAGACACATGTTCCAAATGTTAACTTAAAAATATAGTTTGTGATGCTACAAGCACTGGTTAGTGGTCGGTACGACCTCGATTAAAATACCACTGTGTGAACATACACTCACAAAACATTCATGATCTGAAAGTTTTTACTTAAAGAAGCAACATTTATTCCTACAACTGCAGTTAAAATATTATTCCCAATCTTTATCATCTCACGATACATGGTAGAGTTAAGAAACAATATAAACAACTACATTTTTGCTTTTCTGCTTTTGACAAAACAACACAAGTTTGAGAAGTTTTTGGTTTATTCCAGTGCATTTGATTAGTCTCAGGTGTGAGTAGGTTGCATTCTCGTTTCAAAATGGAAAAGCCGTAGGTTTTGCCAATTGTTTCATTGCTAACTGCTATTAGCAAAACCAGGCTGTAGCAATGTGTTTCTCTCTCATTTTTGCCTTTAAGCACAAAGAGAACATGGTTAATATGACACAAACAAGTAATTTAGTAATAAACTGAATTACTTGTCCATTCAGGCCTGCTTGGTAAACTCTTAACTTCATTGGACGTGCTTGTATTTCTGACTCGTGTTGTTTTTAAAACTGTAAACCAGTCTCTTGCTAAAAGTGCCAAAGCATACTCAATTATCCAAGCTTTGCTCTTCAGTATTCACTCTTAACAATTGCAATGAAGTCATCCCAGCACACTGTTAAACAAAGAAGCCAGTCGACCAGAGAAAGTCAAAGACCAACACAAAAACCGCTGCAGCAAAGAAAGGCAGGTTTTGTCCAATCAGAGCTCACGCTGTGCAGAGTTGGCGGATTGGAGGGATCACGCGGTGAGGTTGCGGTTCCATTACCTTTTTGGCCGCCTGTTCCTCTTCCACACCGTCCCCAATTACAACATACACTACTTTCCTGCCAAACCTTTGCATTATGCGCTCAAAGCAACTCTCTTTTCCTGCAAAAAACAAATGAACAAGGGGGAAGGAAGGAGGGTAACATGGTCAGAGGGGTCAAAGTTCAGAAGCTGTTTGTTTACCTGGCTGGCGGCATGCTCTTCATCCTTTCCATCGCCAATCACAACATATGTAATGTTAGTGCCAAAGCGGGAGACTATACGCTCAAAACAGCTCTCTTTGCCTGGAGACAAACAGACGGCTTTCACAGGTTTTTCATTTGTTTAGATAGATATAAAAACACAGGAAGGATGCATCCAGATACATAGATTAAAGAAACACTTCTTCTTTTCGTGGGATGCCATATTTTTAATCAATTGGAAACATAAAAAATAGCAACTGAACACACTGGTATTGGGTTTTAGCTGACTTTCTCATGATTTTGTTACTCCTCTTTAGAATCCTTAATTAAGAAAAGGAACATCCAGTGTGAAATTATTGCCTTATTTACACAGCTTTTCTTCTTCAGTCTCGTCTTACTGTCATATTATTTTTGCTTTTTCCCCAAATTATTTTCTATTCTTCCTATTTTCTCTACTTAAAAATATTCATCTTGGGGTTTTGTTTTGCTTACTCACTCAAAGAAAGTGTAGATTATTATACTCTGTGTACTCTTCTCCTTTGAACACTCATTCATCTCTCTCTCTATATATACAGTATATATATATATATATAAATTCCTACTGTCTGATTTTATGTTTTCAAATGCAAAGATTATATTAAGACTTAGAAAGTGATGGATATTTAAGTTTCTCAGTGGCAGCATCTGAAACACATTGCTTTCCAGCAGGACATCATGAAAAAAAAAAAGTCAGCGAAGATAAGAGACTTGTGGGCCCACAAAAATATTACTTCAGTCAAACAATTGTATGCAAGAATAAATGAGTCCCACTAACATAACATTCAGGAAGTAGAAGGTTTCAGTGCCCCATAAATGAACGTTTTGGTGCAAAAACCCCATAAGAAAAGCAAAAGACTGTGAAGATACAAATCAACGCTGGTAAGAGATGTCATTATTCAAAATGAAACAAATCCTAAATCTACTGAGATAAACTGAAAATACAAAACAATAAGAACATCCTAACTGACCTAAAACATTAAAGGTTTGGTTTGATTTAATGTCAAACAAAAGAAGAGAATCTGACTTGTAGTGCAGCGCATATAGATATCTGATTTTAAATGTAAATTTGTATCCAACATTTTTTTAATCCCACTACCAGTCATTTTTAAACTTTTTTTGCTGTAAATATGAGCATGTCTAAATCAGTATAAATTTTTTGTACCTTTTTCTCAATGTAAAAACCCAACAGACAATTCCTTACTTGAATTTTTAAGAGTGGCTTTTCTTGTCATTTTTACACAGCAGGGAAACAGGAAGTTTACTGGTTGTTACTTAAAAGTCCACAGACAGCTAAAGAAATAAAGTATGACATAAAATAATTAACATAATAGATACCCGTTATTGAACTCTAAAGTTTCTCATATTTTACGTTCCGTGTTATTTGATGTAAGCCAGGCAGAATGTGTGTGGTTGTTCCTGTGTGTATATGCGTGTGGGTGTGTGTGTGTGTGGTTCTTACCTATTTTTGTAGCACTGTAAATGTTTTCAATGGGGAAAACCGATCCAAGACTATACAGAAGAACCTTCGCCAGCGCCGGTATGAGCTGCGTCGTTGTTACCAAAACATTTACACAGTTACTCCTGCAGGCGAGAGGGACATGAAAGCACCATTAAGGGATAACAGAGTCAAACTATTGAATAAATGCATTTTTAAAGAAAAAAATTATGCTCTTCGAATCAGCTGCATTGTATCAACCGTCTTCAGCAGGAAGAAAAGATTGCTCAGTATTTGAGTGAAAGAGTGCAAACCTTGAGCTTATGATGGACAAGGACTTGAGTGCGTGGGTGAGCCAGGAATCAGTCAGAGCCTCCACCTCTGCTCTTAGCTGCAGCCAGGCATCTCTCTTAGCAGGGCCCAGCAGACCTTTAACACAACAAATTAAATGTTTGGCGTAAATGTTTTCTTTTCTTTCTTTTTTTTTTTTTTTTTTTTTTAAGAATCCAGCATTAAAAGAATTGTTCTACCCTGGAAAAAGAACAATTCAAAATGAAACCCCAGAAAGATACATTAGATTTATGCCAGTGATGAGTGTGTGTGAAGAAGAAAGAAAAAAAAATACCCTTCATGAACAATGTCTCCTTTCAACTAGTGACCAAGAGATTCCATGTTAATTGGCTTACCCCCTACATTGTTTTTGTATGTGCTATACAACTCTTTGACCCGTCGGTAGCGGAAGGCCAGCTTCCTCATCCAGTCGACCCCACCGCGGACCCCCGTAGCCAGGCACAGGTTGGCGCTGGTTGCAGCTGCATGGAAGCCATCAGTTGCAAAACTGTAAGTACTGTCAATAATAATGATATGTTTTATTTAAAAAGTCTGCTCTGTTAGAAAAAAATGCTTAATTATTAGTCATGAAAAGTGATGTGCATGAAGCAATTTAAAACGACTTTTAGGAACCAGTGAGCTAATAAAAGACAGAGTTTCATCCAGGACAAAGGGAGCTACATGCAGTAGCTCCCTTTTTTTTTTTTTTGCAGGACAGTTAAATATTACATAATCACCTTAAGTCTTGGCCATTGTCATCTGATGACACATCATCAATATGTACCTGATCACATTCCTGCATTCAAACACAAACACATAAATGACACAATTACAATACATAGGACAGTGACTTTCAAAATGTTATGCCACATTTGATCCCCATCCGTCAGAACTGATGGATGAGGATAAATTCAAAACAATACCAGAAGATAACTTGCTAAAGGTCAAAGTTCAGACAAGTGCAGCTTGAACCAACAGGAATTTCAACAGGAATTTGTAAAGCACACAGCCGGAGTTACAGTAGCATGGTCTAAATCAAAACATAATGGTCTTCATATTGTTTGTGTCAAAATAGCCCAATCAAAGTTCTGTTCAAATTTCAACTGTGAATATGTGACAAGACTTGAAAATTGCTGTTCACAGATTATGCTTATGCAATCCGTCTGAGCTTCAGTTACTTTGCAAAACAAAATAAAAAATCCTCCAAATTTTCAGTCACACAGACCCTACCTTTCAGATATTTATTTGTAAATTTAAAACAATGAAAATAAATAAATGCAAACTTCTTTTTCATTCCTTCTCAGTTCGTCTCTAAATTATGTTTTGTTTTAGCCTAAAAATCCCAGTAAAGTACATTAAAATGTGTCTAAAGTTATTGTTTTTTCTGGAGAGCCCTGCACATACAGTATAGTTAGCATTGAAATAAAGTTAGTGGGGTTTTTTTAAACCACAAGAGGGCAGTAGTAGTATATTAATACATAAAATGTCTGACGTATGCCCTTGTGCTAAATTCATAGGCCAGTCATCTTACATATATGTTTTTGTTTAATTGTTTTTGTGTTATCACTCACCTCCAGGTCATTAAAGAATAAATGTGTGTCAGCCATGTTGAAGATCATCTCTTCCATCCGCAGACCAAGTGTGACTGCCATAGGAGGGTCCTAATAAGCATAAAATACAACAATATTAAAAAGAACAATTTTATCATCTCCAGTCCAGTCGAAAAAAAAAAAAAACTAAACAAAAACATTTTACAATCAGCACACTTTTCCAATTCACACCTCTGCCCTCCACCCACTGCTGGAGTTGGTACATTCTGCTCATCACACCAGACAGTGACAGACAAGCTGCACTTGCCCTGTCCCATCAACATTCCTAAAACTTGCAGTGGGGGGAAAAAGGAGTGATCAAAATCAAGTGTGTGCGTCCCCTCCTGTGCGCACTGCAGAGTCGGTACCCTCGGAGGCAGATGCTTTAGTTTATTTGGTATGCGAATGGTTTGCGTGTGCGCGTGTGTGTGTGTGTTTGGGAGAACGCAGTCTGCCCTGCCAGCCCGGGGGCTCAGCTGCAAAAACCATCATCTGTGATGGGTCAGCGCGGGTCGACAGCTTGCTGCACAATTCGCTGACACTATCAGATGACTAGAATAGAAAGATACTTACAGGAGGGTGAGTGAAAGTTAAAAAGAGGGAAACTTGCACAGACAACATTTGTGAGGCTGAGAATAAGTAGAAAAATAATGAAATATACAAGAGTACTGAGTTTACTCACTTTTGAGTCAGTAAAATTATAATTATTTAAATGGAGAAATGGCCAACTACGTGCTTTGTGTTCTCCATTAAAGTCCAAACTGTTTCATCTTTTGTTAAAAATGTTTCCTTCCCTCATAATCTTAAAAGAAGAACTTTTAAGTTCAATTGCACGTTGCATCAAGCTCCATCTGAGACATAAAGAGTTTGATATAAATGTGACTGATGTCCCAAAAACCTGTTTATTAGAGTGAATTTATGTCTTATAGTTTCTCAATCAGTAGAGTAAATGATATTTTGGGATTGATGCAAACAAGAGCCAGTTATTTAAATTAATAGAAGATGAGAAAATGCTAAGCACATTTCTCAATCCAAAACATTGAATTATCATAAATGTTTAGTCCTAATAAATGTTTCCAATAGCAAACAACCCAGTTTTAGTTTACTCTCTCAAGAAATGAAAGGTTGGGGGTCACCAGTTGCTCATGCATTTCCTCTTGAATCAGTTCAGTTCAAGTATCTGAACTTGATTTTAAAATGTTGCTTTTAAAATAGCACAACTCCAATTTCCAGCTCTTCCAAACAAAATCTATGTAGTTTGAAATAATAAAGTGTATCATTCCTATCATCTTGAAAAAATGTGTTTGAGCTGAGCAAAACAAGTGTCCTCTTTCTTAACGTTGAGCCTTGTAAACTATTTTCTATGTTTACTTTTTGTAGGCTTGCATGAACAAGGATGATTGTTTTTTCATACTTAGATGTTGTTGGGCCCAATACTTTTTGGACAAAAAAAAGTATTTAGTTTGACAAAGATATGATGTATTTTCATCATCTGGATAAATCCAATTGTTCAGCTATGATTGGAGACAGACATTAACTTAAAAGACAAAAACCTATGTTCTACCAATCCTTCTACACATTAAATAACTTTGGGGGTCTTTATTTACTTTTAAGCTTAATATAAAAAGTAAACTTTATCAAAAATGCACAGAAGATCGGAAAAAGCACAATAAAAAGCTATTGCACAAAATTGCTGACATTAATATTATTGTTAGTGTTATTTTTATTTAATCCAGAATAATACTACTATCCTAAAGGTATAGTGGCTGGTTTACGGGATGTTTTAGAAAACCTTAAGTTTAAAGGTAATCCTAATTCACCTGAAGTGGGTGTGATAAGGTTGTAGCCTTAACACGAGGTCAGCCTAGCCAGTCCTGTTGTATATTTGTTAATGACCAGGCCATGCTGGTGTGTGTGGGTAACATGTCATGGATGTGCTGCCACTTCAATAATAAACCACCAACCACCACACTGAGGCAATTTTGTATATGCCCACAACAGTTGGAAACCTCTCACAACTTGTTATGCCTAACGGAGAGTGCATTGAGTTAACAGTACACCCCAAAAGACATTGAGTCAATCTCATTACCAGATTGCAGACCTCAAGCTAAAATTTTTCCTGATTGTTTCTCCACAATAAGTGTGGGAGAAACCAAACTGGATCAACCACTAAGTCCACATGTGTTTCCATGTCTCACCCCCACACTCACCAATTTACAACTCATCAGGACGTTTCTCATACCCATTAAATGTAATTTGCCAAACATTAAATGAGAGAGGGGGGGAATACTGCATGAATGCAAAGTACTTCTGTGCCCACAAAACTGCATCTGTAAAACTTCTGAACTGCCAGGGGTTTCATGCCAGTTTGGCCTTACACTGTGTGTGTGGGGGTGTGTGGGTGTGCGTGTGTGTGTGTGTGTTCTGCCAGTTTTTGTTTTACTGCCAACAGGATCAGGATATTAGACCTGAGCAGGTTTTAAAAGCCTTCATAGGCTGGCTGCTAGCTGTAGTTGTGCACACAAGAACAACGTCGCCCAGTAAATAAATGTAACCTGGGCCACAAAGCATGATCCAAGATCAGAGCCAGGAGCTGTTAAAATAAAGGGAAGTATAAACAGTGTAGCTGGTGTGTGATAAAGTGAGACCACCAAATAAGTTTAGAGAAAATTGAAATAAGCATTACTCAAAGTAAGAAATTAGCACATAATTTTCATTGGTTGTGATTAAACTAATGAAGGCATTGACAGTTATAAATAGCTTCATTTAAAGACTAATTTTACTGTGTACGTGATCATAAATTGACCGTGACATTCCTGGAACTTTTAATGTAACATAAGTAATCTACTGAGAGAAATAAAGGCACATCGAGGACTCATTCTGTTATTTTTGACTACATTTTGTGTAATCTTGGACTCTCGTCTCAGAGCTGGTGAATTTTCCTTCAAACTGCTCTCAGGGCAAAACAGGACCAGGTGCTCACTTAGCGTTAGCTCTGTTTCCACTGCCAAAAAAGCAGTGCTTGACATAGAAATGCTATGTCAAGCACTTTCACCTCTACAATAGCATAAGCTCCAGACACACAATCAATGTATTGCATAGAGCTATTATTACAGTTTAACAGATTTTGACTGCGTATGTGTGTGTGTGTAAACATTGTGTTTTAATAATCGCCAGCTGCTTTAAATCAGCATGTGTAGCTCATGTTTGCAGCAGTGTTTATAAATTCCAATTAGTTAAAAATTAGTCTGGTGATAATATAACAGTTATTGTGGATAAACGATGTTTTGCAACTTGAACTTTTTACATTTAATCAAATTAAAACCTCAAAAGTCGTTGTATTATGTTAGTATTTTATGAAGTGGACCAACATAAAGCATCCCATTAATGAGAAGTGAAATTAACGTTAGACTTTATTTTACAAAAATAAAAAAATAAAAATATCTATAGAGCACTTATGTGTTCATCCTTCTTAAGTTAATACTTTTAAAGAAACACCTTTTTTTTTTTGCTGTATTTACAGTGGCTGTTTTTGCTAACTGTCAGTTTTTTCCCATAAAATAACCTCGTGATAAAATCCATCTTCCTATAAACTCTGACCACATTTTCTGTCTGTTAAAGAAAAGCGTTCCTGCAGCATGATGCTGCCACCACCATTTTTCTTCCCACCACCCAAAGCATCTTACATGTAAGCCAAAAAGTAAAATGCTAATCTCATCTGACCAGAGCAACTTCCTCCTTCCTTTGTCTACAAGACAATGAAAAAAGGATCCAAAATTTAATGTAAGAGAAGGCTTTAGTACGCCTTTGTACAAGATCTGGTCAAACCAGTTCATAACTGCATTTGTAATAGGACCAGTGTATGGAGTCTATAGTGAGTCTATTAAAGTAGGAAAGTTCTATCAGCGACAGATAGGCATGTCTTTAACATTTTATCTATTTTCCCCCAAGCTGACTGAGATCGTTCAGTCTGGATGGAAAGATTTTCCCAGCAGAAACTGACAGTGATGTAATTCTATTAGATTATGAAAACGGTGTCATACGTACCTTGCCATATTTCTGTGCATAGGAGCCTGTGAGCAAAGAATGGAAGACGATGATCGTCTCATCGAGATCCCACACAAACACTCTCTGCAGAACCAAACGAAAGAGATAAAGTGTTTCACAACAACCAAAAAAAAAATGTAGAAAAAGTTTTGCCTGTATATTTTTATTGTACAAGACACTAAAAACTGTTCCATGTCCCTTTCCTTTGTACTGTAGTCAACAGTAAGCAGGTTGGATAAAAATCAAATGAAATACCATATTTCCATTGAGATTTGAATAGATTGTTTATTCAGAACTCCAAGTACTCTGTGAGAGCGAGTTCCTTAGTTCTTTACCTCCAGGTCACTGTCAGGGGGAGGAGAAGGGTTGTTTTTGCGGCCCCTGCCGCGAGACTTGGACCCCCCACTCCGGCAGGCTCTATCGTCCAGCTCTTTGATGGGCGTGGAGGGGCTCTGCACTGTATCAAAGTCCCCTGAGAGCGAGTACAGACACAGAAAATGTGCTTGAAACATTTCATATTTGGAAATCCTCCCAAATCTCCCTCAAAACTACACAAGCAATCAAACTATGTCCAGTGCATTGGAAAGTAATAATGTGGTTAGAGCTGATTTCACAAGTGTTCTGTTGCTCTAAATCAGACTTGTACAGCCTGTCAAATTTAATAATTCAATGTAATTGGAACGCCAGGTCAACTTAAAAGAAAGCAGGAAACCCAAAAAAGAACTATTGGTCGTTTCGACAAATTTTGGGATAACGGGAACATGTGAAGGTTTAGCAAAATGGGAAAGACAAAACTTATGCGATCTGATTGTTCTTGCATAGATACTGCATGTGTGTCTGCAAAGGAATACAGAAGAATGCACACAAAGACACACACACATTCTTCCACACGAGCACGCCCTCCCACTGCCATATGCTCCTACTGCTGCCTGGTAACTAGAACCAGACCTTAAGCCTCGACTCTCATATTGTTATGTCTCAATCTGAGTGGAAAGGGAGAGTGTGGGAGTGGGGGTGGATAACAAAGACACACACTACATGTGACGGACGACAACAACAATAAGAAAAAGAACAGATACACACTGGAGCTGCTTGGGTAGAGGGAGATTGAGGAAAAATTGAGAAAGCTAAAGAAAGGGAAAAAGTCAGTGACAGCAAGAATGATAAGCTTTTCTAATCAGTGATTCTGAATTCCGGCCAAGACAAACCAAGTCAAACAAGGAAAAAAAGAAGAAAGCCGTGCAGTTGAATCTAAAGTTATGTTTTTAGGCACAGTTTGGTATATTTTTAGCACACACATGCATACATGTACAATATTTAGCATTAGTTGATTGGGAATAAAAATGTGACCCAGTGGTTAGACCATGGTTTTGATCTTTGTTAATTTAACTTTTGGGCTTTTCTGCAACTTTTGTTGCAATGGATTACAATAATCTTGTTGACTCGAACAACTTGTTGACACGGCACCACCTGAACATAAAGTTGTTATTAAATACTTTTCTCTTGACTGATTTAAATTGTTCTTCCTCTGCAGCCCCTATCTTTTGAGGGGCACCTCAGTGATTCCTCTCAACGACTCTACATTTGTAGATGCTGCCTCTTTAAACTATTTTGCCAGAGGCGTCATATCTTTTTTTTTTTTGCACATCATATCTTGATCTGTCTAATTATTAAATTTTGCTGCAAAAATCCACTTGAAACCTTATCAACATAAAGATCTGGAAGGGTGTGAAGAAGTGTCTGGTTCCCTAATTTTTTGCACGCTTCAGAATTTCAGAACATCATATCAATTTAAATGTTAGTTGTAGACAAAACAAGTAGACACAAAATGCATCAAAATCTTGTCTTGCTGCCTCTCTTGTTTCATACATTTTGATTTAGCTCAACTATAAAGCACTTTGAAACTCAGATGTATTAAGGAATCTTGCAAACCTGGGTGAATCTCAGCAGCCTGTCCGGTCATGGCAGGAGCGGGATCCTGCAGCTGATAGGCTGCCGTAGAGCCGGTGCCATCCACGCTGTTGGAGGTCATGTACGACCCATAAGTGGAGGGGGAGTAATACTGCGCATACTGGTTTTGGCCAAACGTCGTGTACGAGGGATAATCCTGCAGATGATAACACTGATTGTGAACACATAAAGACAAGGAGTACAAGAAGCAACATGCTTCAGTTTCCAGGAAACGGCCCAGACGTACTTCAGAGAGCAGATTTTACTAGTGTTCCCTCTCATTTCTCTAATCCTTCATTCCCTCCAGTCTTTATTTTATATTCCAGAGACAATCAAAGCCTTGCGCTTCTCCATTTAAATGACCAAGTGGAGATGGGCACTTTTATGACTCAGCTCTCTAAAACTGTCAGTACATCCATCTCTGGAAGTCTTTATAAACTGCAGCATACCACATAAATGCACGTAAACATTCTTGCACAGATGGTGTGTAGTCAAAGAGAGAGTTGTACGCAAGTCTGTTCTCATATTCTACAATGTGGACGGACTTAATTGTTTTCTGCCAGACTCCAGTCCCTCCTTTTGGTCTTGTGCTTTTTTTTTTCTTTTATTCAGTAAAGTGTTTCCAATATGCAAGGGAACATTTTGCTAGCTCACATTGAAATTGATCACCTAATCATAAACTTTAACCAGTTTGACCATAGCCTTAAAATAGGTTACATTAAACAATTTGTCATTTTTTTAATGATAAACTGATTTTATCCTCAAATTGGTGCCGTATCCCCTGAGTGTGGGCATTAAATCAAAACGATCGTCACGACTTGAGAAATACAAGCGCACGCCCACACACAAACACACTCCACCCATATTGGCCAAACTTTGGTCTTTTATTAACAACCACATCTATCAAAAGACAGACATTAAAATCATCTTATTAGCATTTTAGTACTAGAATACCATTTATCATGTGGACATGAATAAATATTGCAGGACTAAGCATTTTTTAACTGAGGCTAATTTTCTACTTCTTTCAAATGTTTCCCCAGGTTGCAAAATTGGTGTAAGGCTTTATTTCTTCATTCTGCCGCAAAAGAACAAATCACTTCGGTTTTCAAATATCTTGCAATTTAAATGACGCAAAATACTTTAGTTTTATTACAGACATCAAATCTGTCAAACAATTATGTATAGTTATGGAGGACCATTTGTCTTATTGTGTGCTGGAAAGCGAATGCTGATGTACTAGATTGATAAATACTGTGTGTATGTTTGTATAGTACCTGCTGTGTGGCAGTGTAGTTGGCAGGGTTGGATACAGAGTTGTTGGTGGCGTAGAGGCCTGACGAAGGAGTGAAACTGGAACCTTTGAAAACAAAATACAAGAACACAAAAAGTGGAACCGAAAGCCTTTGCGAAGAGGTAATCTTATTCCCAGAACCCGCTAGAAAAGAAATATGTATATTCACTGAACTGACCTGGCATCTGATAGGGTGAATAGGCAGTCTGTCCAGGCTGAGGTGTGGTGAAGCCGGGGCTGTAGCTGAGGCCAGTCTGGAGGGGAGACTGACTCTGGGTGAGGCTGCTCTCCGTCTTAATCCCAGGAAGCATCACACCCAGATCTGTGAAGAGAACAAACAAATACTGGTTATGCCATTATCACTTTCACAAAATATCTCTCTTGCAATGAGATTCACAGTAAATCTTTAGTTTTTTTTCTCTCTGCTAGTATCAGTAAAACTGTTGAATGCCTGGTGGAATTTGATGCCTCAGTATGTGTCCTACAGTTTTAACCAGAACCAGAATTTGTCATCGTTAGACTATTAATGAAAGGCCTTGTTGCCCATTGATTAAATAGCCTAAACAATCGAACACCAAAAAAGTCATGTTTTAAAACCAGGTAATTTTGAAATTAATTTAACGCTATTTTCCTTCCGTTTCACAAGGACTCATTATGTTTTTTAATTTTTTCCCTTTGTCAAAAAATGTAAGCTGTTGCATTTTAAAATGGAAGTGAAGTGCAAAGTTAACAAACAGACAAAGTTTTAACGTGTGGAATTAATGTAACAAAATTGTACCAGCTTAATGAAACTATGTATTTATATTTACAATTGCTTAAAATAATGAAACTTATTGTTATTGCATTAAGCCGCTTCAATACAGTGGGAAACAACTTGGAGTTCACTAAATATCAGCTAATTATACCTGTGCTGTGCGAGTTGTTTATGTCAATAATATATTTGGACAATGCTTGTTGTTTGGATGCTCTGGTAAAGTGATCAAACAACTAAAAATAAGATGTTTAATTGTCATAGCAGCAGATGCAGCCACAGTTAAACCATGTTGTTCAAATGGAAATAATAACTTACTTTTTTCCCCTTCTGTCCTGCAGCCCTATGTCTTTACTTAAACATTTGTAGCCAACTATCTCTTTAATTAACAATGAAAAGAGACATATAATTAACTTTAAGAAAATAAGGACAACACATTTTCTTTTATAAAGGCAAGCCTATGAAGCATGTGCTAGCTTCTACTGTTGAGTTATACCAAGGTTTTAAAAGTTATGATTTCAAAAGCCCTGAAGCCTTCCACTTCTGTCCTAACCCATGGTATCCAAGTATCTCCAAAGAGTTGTTGGAGAAGGTGATGCTCTTGATGTATGTAGTACACACAAGTGTTGTTGTAGTCCGCCTCGTGACGGTCATGACATGCTAACAGGCCAATTTCTGGGCAACAGAAACAATATTTCACAGAAAATGTTCTGGATGACATCATCAGTTGATGGCAAGCAGTGCTAATACACCTCATTTGCTTTTGCAAAAACTTTTTATATATCTGTCTGGTGGCATGGTTAGAGAGATGGCGATAGGATTCTTGCCCATTATCATCAATGGTAGCGATGGTTTGAACTTCCTTCTTCTCTCTCTGCTCTCTGTAAATTTGTAAATAGTTCAGGTTCTACTAGAACTTTTGAGATGCTAATCACATGCTTTCATTTGTGAAAACAATACCTTGTTGCCACGGTTATGCATCATAACAACTATCCAGAAGTAAAGAAGTAAGAACAAAAAACCTCCTAGCTGCACAGCTTCCAAAACCACAAGGAATAATTGTCTAAACATGAAATGCCTCAACCAAAAAAATGAAATTACGAGCAAAAGCCTACAAAAAGAACAAATGAGAACTAACGTAACAGAGCAACTCCAACATTCTGCCACCATGCCTAACCTAATTCTAGCATTACAGATAACCCTCCCTCACCTGTTGTTGCTTAATCTCTGGCTGTAAGATGCCTACAACCCATTTCACACCCATCTAAGTTTTAGTAAATTTTAGTGCCTGTTGTTCATACCATAAGTGGAGAGTCCGTAGGCCTGTCCTGTCTGTGAGTAGGCTGTATAAACGGTTGACTGCTGCATGCTGCTGAACTGAGGCTGGCCAGCGTATGTTGGCATTGCAGGAGCCGGTGGTGTGGAGAGGATGTGAGGATAGGGCCTGGGAAAACAGAGGTGAGCTTATAGACAACTCTACCTCATCAAAAATGTGTTTGAAAGAAAAAGAAAAAGCAAGCAAACTTACTTTGACGGGTAGAGCGAAGGAGAGTACTGATGGGCCGAACGAGGGCTGTATCCGCTGCTGGTGATTACTGAAAGCAGTAAAATAATCCCAAACAAGAAAGTTTGAAACCGGTGTTTAGCTTTGCTTATAATAAAATCCTTCACAACCAGCATAACTCAAGGGCTCTGGCTTATTGGAGCTGAAATGCTATTCCAGTAAACACACAATCTGAAGCATTTTGAATGGAGAAAAGTCAAGTTCTCCACTGCAGAGAGAGTCCACAAAAAAAAAAAACCCTTGCAGAGGGCCTCACAGTGAAACACAATGTCTTTTTGTGGTCATTGAGATGTCAGAGCGCAGTACTGACAAACACCCCGCTACTTTTAAGCGCTCTCGCAAATGCTTTGTGTATCCGCGTGTGGGCTTTGCAGTGTAAAAGAACCACAGGTCTGTTTGTGATTCTGAAAAAAAAAAAAGACAAACGTGAAAATGTCTCTCATCCTTGTGCCAGCCTCTCATGATACAATCCAAGGCCAGACAGCAGTTCAGTGGATTAAAGCTTTCAGCAGGGCTGCCACTGAGCTAAAATGGATGATGACGATATCTATGGGAGACAATGGTTTCATGTGTGTCGAGCTGAAATGCTTGACGTGCTTTACCTGAGCCAGCATATGTGTCCAGTGCTGTGTCGCCTGTCGTGGTGACCGTATCACTGCTATTCAAAGGCTCTGTTTTCACTTGAAAGAATAGGACAAGAAATAGAGTTATAGTTTTAAGCTTATGATGTTACATAAATAAAACAAAAAAAAAAAACATAAATCATGCAGGGTAAAACGCAAATAAACAAATACATCACCATGCAATTCTGCAATTCCAGTGTGTCAACAGAAAGCTCTGTGCAGGGGTTCCCCTTTTTAAAGCTAATCAAAGTTCGCTGTTGAGGGTATCGAGTTTAAATAACTACAACCTAACTGAGCACCTTAATGTACCCGCCTTCCTGTTTTTCATTTAAGTTCCTGAAAATGATAAATACCATGAAATTTGATAATTACGTTTAAAACACAATTATGTACAGAAAACCACCTGGCAAATTTCCCTTCACATCTACTGACTTCCCCTTCGGATCCATGAAAACCGATCCTCTGACCAGTGGGAACCTCTGCAATACTACATTTGAAGACCACACACGCTGTAATAAATTCAGTGTTGGCATGTCAAACACAAACAATACAGTACAGCAAACAAAAGCCAATCAGACCAGGCCCTGGAAGAAAATCATTCTCTACTACACAGACTGACCCTCTTTGCTGTTAATGTAATGCTCTATGAGTTTCACACACATGCTCCTCTGTACCATAGTCCTTGGAACCCGAGGCAGGGGGCGGGCTGCTGCAACCCAGCAGCCAATCAGCCGTGTTTAGAACGGTCATGCTTTCACCTGCAGGAGTGCAAGGCGGGAAGATGGAGAGGATATGATGCAACTAAAACCAGGTGCATGATCCATGGTAGATTATTAACAACTGCATCACACAGATCATGATGAAACATTGGTTTAAAGTACATGTAGAAAAATATGGAATACCTTTTTTTTTGGCTTGACTATTTAAGTTTTGGTTCCAACCTTATGAAACCAAAGGCTAACTTTGAGAAATGTAAGCAAAGGTCGACAAAAAAGTACAATAAGAAGCACAATTTTGGCAAAGAAGACAATTCTTATTGGCGTTGTAAAAGACTCATTGGGAAACATTCTTTGTGTTTACTCATGTTACCCTAATATTACAGGTAAAATTATTATAATTAACACTTAATAATTTAAATTATTTAAGTGTGGCAAATAAGCAAAAACAGAAGGAATCTTTGAGGAGGCAAAAGACTTCATTTCATCATTGTAAAAGTGTCAACTCAAAAAAACTTTAATAGATTCGCCTAGAAGTAAATCTGAGTCATTATGTGGATAAATAAAAGATGGAACCATTTCAGTGGTTTAAAGTGTTGCTGCAAATTGTATAGTTAATATTTTTTACCTGTTTCAAAAAAAGAATGTCAATGTGAACTGAGAGTAAAGGCTGTCTGATGCATCTTTCTCTGCTTCCATCTATGTAAACAATTTCCTCCAAGCAATAAAGAAACCAACTGCAGGACGTGATCACCAATTTAAAACAGCCTGCCTCTTGACCCTCTTTATATATTGCATACGGTTCTTGGTCACTTCTTTGAACATGATTAAAACTCATCAGCGACCATATGAGAACTCCATTTAATTCCGGCCGGCTTCATTAATCCCCTCAGGGAGCAATAGAGCCCAGTGGACCAGCTGTAATGAAGACAAATGAGTTGCTGTGGAGATGGCCCGTGGGCCTGAGTGTTGGCTGATGTCAGGTGAGGGGAATGCTGGTTATGTAGTTTGTTTTGGCTGTCTGCGTGTAGTCCTGACTCTGTCTGCTTTAACTATTAACTGTGAGCTCATCACAAATGACTTGGTGGCGTCTGAATTTGGTGTTAGTCTGCCCGGGCCAATGCTATTAATGTAGCCGCGTCTCTGTTAGCACGTCGAGACGAGCAAACTGCAGGATGAAGCTTTTTCTATTATCATCTGCTATCAAATTGTGGTTAGATCAAAGGATTGTCTTCAATAAAACCCTTAAATCCTGTGTTATTACATTGTCAAACTCCTTTGAAGCCCACTGAGAGAATAGGATAGCAAAGGGTGACGTAAAGGAATGCAAAAAATATATAAATTGTGGAAGAGGGGGGCAAAAAAGGCTGGTGGAGAAAGAAAAGAGAAGAGAAAAGTGCAAGCTAGCGTTGACATCTAAGACAGCAGTGATGCTTTAATGCTCTTGTAGAGGAAATAGTTTCCAGTAGGATTTGGGGCCTGCACTTAAACTCAACACACACACACACACACAGATGCAGTTTGCCAAATGGTTAGCCGAGGAAAGCAGAAGAGCTTTACTGTGTGTTTACACACATTCTGTGGCACTAATGCCAGTGTGTACGTGTGTGCACGCCTACATTTGCATGTGCATGTCTAATGTTTGTCTCCATAAATGTCCTGATCCTGTATTTATCTGTGCATGTTGAAAATCTTAAACACTTTTCTTTTTTTACAACAGGTTTCATGATGTTGAATTCAAATGCTTTTGTTTGAACCAAGTTTCAGTGTGTGGCTTGCATGTGTGTTTTCTATCAGATGGTCTGTAGCTGTTCACAGGGTTTGTGCTTCTGAAAATAAAGTAAGTTTTAAGGTTTTAGGCAGTGAATGCTGAAGTGTTCATTGTAACTTGGTGCTTAACTTCATATCACGCAAAAATACGATCTATCCAGGAGGAAAATTAAGACATTTTTGGCAACCAGGAAAAAAAAATCACATTCTTGTTAAAAGTTTACCGCTACGTTATCATTTTTATTATCTCATTGATCATTTAGGTGGATGTAGAAATTAAGAAACTCCTTTTCTACACAGATAAAATGTACTATAATGCTCTAGTCAGTTGGAAGAATTTTAGGTTTACGCATTATATAATATTCAGTATTTAGAAATTAAAAAATACTTGTCTAGGTTTTAGATATGCTGTTGTGTTTATATCAATCTTTTCCTGGCAAAGAATGGAGCAAAGGAACTGAACTGCCCGATATGTGTATCTGTGTTTTCCAGTGCAATGCATAAACATTTTTGTCAGAGTTGACACACCATTTAGTGTATTTTTTTTTATTGAAATAACAATGCCATCTTAACATATTAGTACCACTTGAGCTTTTTAACTGTTTACCAAGTTGAAGCCATGAATTTAAAAACGGCCTCTTTTGTAGTTTGCCACAAGTATTGTACTGAACACAACAAAAATGGGGAACAATATGCTTTGGTCAGATGAGACTAAATTGAGCTGCTTGACCTACGAGCAAAATGACATTTAGGGCAAAAAATAATACTGTACTTCACTAAAATAGACAATGCCCATTTTGAAACACGGTGGAGGCAGTACTATGCTGGGGGGAGGTTTTTATTCAGCAGGGGCAGGAGAGGTGGATAGACATAAAAACAGGGCAATTGTGGAAGAAAATCTTTTAGACTTAAAAATTTAACTTTATATTAGATGTAAAAAAAAAAAACTTTCTCTCCACTATTTAGCTTTACTTTGTGCTGCCATCTTACTACTAGAATAAGTTGAAGTGTGGGGTCATAATGTGACAAAGAGACTTTGAGACCGTTAAACGACTTAAAGTGACCTCTCCATCACAGTCACAGCTGGTAAACGTGTTCTGCCTGCTCACCTCCTGTTCCATTAGTGGTGATGGAGGGACTGCCAAGGTTGCTCTTGTCCAGTTTGGAGCCTGTCGAATCTCCGGCTCCCACGCGGTTATGAGGACTGGCTAGGTCCTGCATTTCCATAGACCTAACAGAGGCAAGGATGGAGGGCAGGGAGCAATAAGATGAACCGCAATTCTTGAATGACACACACAAAAAAAAAATCAACAGAAAAAAAAAAAAAAAAAACGCTCTCACAGCTGGAGGACCTACCTCTTTGATTTAATATGTAAGACTCCCAGTGAGCACATTGAATCATATTCAGTATTCCCACAGTGTCATAAACCTCATGCTGCTCAGTATCGGTCAGTTTAGCCGAGCATGTGTTCAGAGGCGTTAGACATTGACTATGGGCCTGCTGGCTATTTTATGGACTGGGATGTGTGCGCTTCTGAGCGAAGGGATGTATGCACTTGCGGGCAGGAATACAAACCCACAACCTGCCATGCTTGAGCTTTTACAATGTGCTCTACATGCATGACTGGGACGGATCAACGCACAAGGTGGTAATGATAAACTGAGAGTGTGAGAGTGAGTGTGCGGGCAGTCAGAGGGAGAAGAGATAAAATAACAGCTGGAGTTCAAATATACTGACCCTCAATGTCTATTGAGATCTATATTACTTTTTAAAGTTGGAACAAAACACATATTGAAGAAATAAATCACTTCTTGCTACTGTTAATGCATGCACATTGTGAGAAAAACCAACTCAAAACTCAAGTTTATTACTAGTCATCACTGAAGACTCACAGCAGCAGAAGGAGAGGTTTGTTGGGGGAGGACGCAGTTCTTTGTTAACTCATTGCGTGTGTGGACAGTACCTCTTATAAATGTGTGTGTGTGAGAGCCCTTAGTCACTGACCTCGAGGTTTTCTCAAACTCTTCCTTTTGTGCGTTACATCAAAGGCCAAACAAATACAGAGATGGAAAAAGAACCAAACTAATGTTGCTGAACAGAGTGAACATCCCTGCAGATATCTCTACATCTCTACACATGACTGCAAACCAAAGTCAAGATAAATAATAAACATTTTATAGCTGCCTGGGGAAGATATCCAAAAGTAAAATGTACAAAGAACGAAGAATTTAATTTTATTAGTCTTTTAGAAAGTAAGACACAGTGTTCACCTGGACATTCAGACTAAAATAATGTCTTTTCTATTATGTGCACAGAGTTAGCGAGTTTCACAATTACTTTTCCGCTGTGTGTTCAAAACCCTTCATCCATCCTTACTTTTGTCTTTCAACAGCAGGAAATAATTCTCTCTCCCCTCCTTGCCCATTTTCCCCCCTCTCTGTTTTTGCTCGTCTCGAGAGGCAGTGGCAGGAATTGGTGTTTCATAAACTCTTTTCTGTTTTTTACATTACGTCTGGCCTTTGACTAAAATGAGCAAAATTCTAGTAAAATATATGGCTCGCTGGAGTCAAAGACATACAGCAGATTCAGAGATGCAGCTAAGGATTATATTCATTCCAGTTTTTTGGTTGAATGTTTTATTTTAGAAGGAAAAAGGCCTCACGTCAGTAAAATGTCCCGTTTCCAATCAGCTGTAGGGTTAGAGACTTCAGTGCCTTGTAAAAATATCTGATGACCTCTAACTTTTGGTTATGTTAAGATGACAAATTTTTATTTATTCTATTGTGATTTTATATTACTGACCAACTGTGATGTAAAGAAAAAGGAAAGATAAATATGTGAAAACTAAGATTTGAGTCATTGCTTGCAGTTGGGGAATGTTTCTAGCTTTTTTTTGACATCTAGAGGCTAAAATTTATGCCTACTCTTAGTTAAATAGTTCAGTCCAAACAGATGGAGATTTGATCTGTGAGAAGCACTTTTGCAATTGATTCTTGTTTAGATTCAGATCTAGACTATGACAGGGCCATTATCTCATGATGAATATGCCCAGATCCAAACCACGGTAGCTCTGGCTGCATCTATAGCGTCAGTGTACTGCTGGAAGGAGAACCCGACACTTAGTCTATATATTTTTCGATCCATCTTTTCATCAACTCTCACCAGCTTCCCTGTCTTCCTGAAGAACAGCATCCTCAGAGTATGATGCTGCCACCACCAGGTTTTACTGTGCGGATGATGCGTAATGTTAATATTCTGCCCTCAGGCCAATTAGTACATTTCCAGTCTCATCTAGCCAGAGCAACTTATATACTTGTCTCCCACATAAACTGGATTTTACTTTGGTATATCTGAGTGTGGGGACTGCAAGAGTATACTCACCACAAAAACGTTATAAAAGCTTTTAAAAATTATAATTTCACTTGCATTTGTTTGATCTGGACTATGTAAACTTTTTCAGATTTTATCACTAAAAAAAATTTGAAGCATACATCCATTTTCCTCTACTCCATGATTACATACTACTTTTTGTTTGTCTACCACATTAAAGCATAATACATTTTGTGGTTATAAAGTTACAAGATGTAAAAGCAAAGGTCAAGATATATGTGTGCCCTTGAAAGGTACTCTATATTTTAACTTTAAACTGCATGATCTTGAACATTTTGGCAGGGTACACCAGAAAAAGGATCCATGCTCTCAATGCATGTATGGCATGTGTCATTTGTGTTTCAGCTCAGGGTAATAAGTATATATTTCTTTTGCATGTGAGTGTGTGTGTGGTTTTCAGAAACTGAAGCCTGTGGGAAGTACCGATGACCTCACCATTGCTTGCGACTGCAGTGAAACCTCACCTCTCTGCACCATGATCAAAGAAACAGGACACACACACACCCCTGCACGCACGCACACACACACACTCGGTGTAAACAGCACACACATATAAATGAGCATACCTGGCGTCTGAAGGGTCTGGAACATGAGATTCACTGTGTGATTTCTTCACCTGCGGAGAAACCAGAAGACAGTAAATTACTTTGCAAACACACAACCTCAAACACACAAATGTGATGCATTACACACAAGCGACTCATAAGAACCAGTGTTAAGTGTCCCATTAACAAGCCCCATAAAATGGTGTTAATGAGTCAAACACATTGTACCAGGATTATAAAACGATGTGATTAAAAAAAAAGAAGAAAAGAAAAGTAAAAAATATTTCCTCAACACTTCCAGGAGATGAAGCTATCTGTTATGCAAATTATCAAAAACTAAAAAGCATATTTTATTATTTTTAAATTAGTTTGGGTTTGTAACATTACCAAAGTGCAAAAATAATTTACATTAAAAAAAACACAACCCCCCCCCCAACAACACCAAAAAAAAAACCTCTGAAACTTGTTAAGGACTCATGACATGCTAGAGACACTGCCTAAGTGAAAAATATTGTTCTAAGTGGCTTTTTGTACTTTAGAGTCGTGCAGTGCTGCTCCTCCCCCACCTGGTGTTGGTACACATTTCCCTTGCTTACAAGAAATTGAGCTTGAAGAGAAAAGACTGTAGGACAGTTATTCATCAGCTAATATCAGGTAACTATACTGATGTTACTTTTTAAGGAGCAGAAACAGAAAAGGTTCACTTGAAAACTATAATAAAAGCTGCTTTTTAAGTTGAAATTGTTGTCTTCAACTCAAAACCAAATAACGCAAATGCAGCTGAAACTGAGACATTTATATACGTAGTAAAAAGAGATCATAGCCAACAGTTTACACTGTCTGATAGTCATTCAAAATAAACCTGCTCTGTTTGAGATCAGTCAGGAATACCAAAATTATTTTTATTTGCCAGGAGACAGAATAAGGAGGAGATAGATTTTTTTTTTCTTTAGCTTTCTCGAAATTTAGGCATTTATATATTTTCTTAGGATTTGATAGGGAGTACATGACTTTTGTCAAACATATTGCATATCTTTGAATTACTTTTTTTCGCAATCATTCTGGTCCTCTCCTTCTGACAAAGTTAATGAAACAAAATCAAGATTGTGGGTCGTCTTGCTCACAGACATCGTTTCTGCCCTAATTCCACATGCTTGCCTCCATTTAACTGAAATGTTGTAAATTAAGCTCCTGGTGTAACATAAAAAGCCTGTCTGACATTGTACTTGCAGTTAGCATATAAGAATAATTTACATTACTTTATCTGACTATAAATGAGAAAAATTTACTCTTATTTAAGATTAGAAAATCAGAAAAAATGGTTCTGTCTTTTCCATAGTTATGGAAATCTGGTTGCAACCTTGTGTTAAAAATAACTTAATAAATGTTACATTATTTTCCCAGTAAGAATTTGTAATTTGAAAAATTAAAGCATTTAGACAATATTTCACAATTACTGTTTTAAATTTCCGTGTAGATATTCAAACACGATATTTTTATCAATCCAGTCACATCCTGATAATTTCATACCATCCCATGTTTTCAAATAAATCACAACCTGCTGTCCGTAGCAGTAGATGCCACCAAGTTCAAAGTGCTAACTACAGTCTAAGTGACAGATATTAACTTTCCCTTGTTCACCTGTGACCCTATCTCCATCCTGCGCTCGGTCGCTGCACTCAACCCCCTGTAAGAGTTTAAAGGTCCCAGCGGGGTCATGTTAGGTCACAGCGGAGAGGTCGCTCCTAACTGTTAAACATGTCCATGTAGAAACTGAACTCAGCCTTGACTTTGGGGGGGTATACTTGTGACATGTGGTCAAGTCAATCAGTGTGTATGCGTTCTTGGAAAAAAAAAAAGATTATGGGAAACCATACTTCGGTCTCCACCGCAGCATACACTTCCTACACACAGGCTCGGTTTATCCACGCCTTTGTGTGAGGCTATGTCGAGACAGACAGCAGACCAGTGGTTCTCTATTAAAATTCCTCTCTCTGATTTGGAGCAGGAACTAATTAGACGAGTAAATGCAGGGTGGAGCGAGGGCCAATGTGTACCAGCTGCCCTATAATCACTGTGTCAACACACTGTCAAGGTGTAGGGGCACGCGCAGGCTGCCAAACACACAGTCCCACACAGGGTAAAACGCAGTCGCAGGAAAATTCAACTAGGCAGCATACATCCAGGTAGTTTCCAAATTATCGCAATCATAGGTAAGTGCACAGAAAAGATGCAAGGCAGACGCTAAACTCCGGTTAACTGGAAACTAGGACGTTGATGTGTGTGTGGAGAGGACGCCATTGTGCTGCAATGGTTCTGATTAGAGGATCCTGCTGAGAGCGAATAAGAAGCAGCACTTAGCTGTTTAAGACAGAGGGCAAAGGTTGGCCAGACTTCTCATATGGATCGCTTTACACACACACACTCACACAGGTACGCACACCCATACACAACACTTTCATGTCATGTTTCATGCTTTACTGAAATTTAACAAGGCTGTCAGTCACGGCATCAACTAGGATGGCCGTGAGAAACTGCTATCCACATGTAGCGCACATGCAGGACCCCCGACACATACACACACACCCGCGCACGCCCACACACATGCAGCAATACATAAGCTTGGCTTGGTTTCTGTCTCAACATGATCTACGAAAACACAACCACATGCAGGCTTTGATCCCAGAAAGCTTTTAGGACGCACGCGTTCCCTGTGTCCGAGTCTCTCGCCTCGCTCAGTGTGACGGGTCGTTTGTCTTTGACTCTTAGACATGCTTGTTTCATATAAAAATAAAAGAAAATCGCATTTGTTTTATGGGTTAGTCAAATATGATAGATGTAATAAGTTATATTCAGCTTTATTAAGACGATTCCTTTGTGCATAGACAGTCACAGAAGGTTTTTCAACAGACCATCCCGTTGACAAAGTAAAGAGGTAATAAAACTATAATATTTAACATTAGAAGTGGTAATAAATCCAGCATCATTAGCTCTGCGAGAACTAGTGCTCAGCTAATTTTACTTCTAACATCAGACACAAAGCTCCCCTGAGTTCACTCTTAGGTGGCCACAATGTCTGAATAAACCATTTGTGTCACCTGAGCCACCAAAAAAGATGACCTTTGACCTGGTTGACCGGGTGACCGGTCTGGAACACTACCCGGTTGGCGAAAGGACTCCTTAATGGATAAATTCATCTAGCACAGGTAATTAGCACAATAAAGATCCATTTGAGCAAATACTAAGAGGCTTTCTTATTACAATTGAAATATGCTAGCGGCTTAGAAATGAATGAATTAGATGTAATCAGAAGATCATTTTAGATATTTTGAAAAGATCAGAAGATCTAAAATAATTGATGGAGTTATTTTTTCTTATCTCCATCAAGAAGCTGAAATTCGGCATTAAAAATGCTCAAATAAGGTTTTGTCTGAATCCCTACGCCTCTCCAGGGAAGACAAATTAAATTAGATTAACAGATAATATTCATCTGGAATTATATCCTAAAAATAGAGTTTTTGTATGTGACTTTCATACTGAATTTTAAAATAAAGTTTGAAAATTTAAGAATTGAAAAAATATTAATGACAGCAACATGCATACGCTTCCATTTCCAGTCTGTTGTTAATTTCAATGTAAGTCAACCGAAATACATAAAAAACACAGCTGTTGCTAAGTTCCACTAACTTTTCTGACACCTTGAGCTTCTCCCTTTTTTCTCTAGAAATAGCTTATATTTCAGTAAATTTAGGACTTTTGATCAATCAAACATTTTACTGATTAATTAGGTAATACTTAAAAAAGGGAACGTATCACAGCAGCCTTTGTTTCCTTTGAATTTCAAATAAATTTTCTTTCAGGCTTGGAGATCCGTTCTTACCTCAGAGTGTAATCACGTCAGCTAGCAGTCCCGCTCTTCCACAATGCATTACGGAGCGCAACGATCGGGCAGCTCCCCCTCAAGACGCAGACTGCCCTCTCACCCACAAGCAGAGACACACACGCTCCCTAAATGCCTCTCTTCTCCGTCTACCTGCTTCACACTTTGTACTCCAGGAGTCGCATAAGTCTAAAATGTGTCCCCTTTTTTTCTTTTGGACTTTTCTTTGTCACTCTGTGGGACGAGAGAAAGGGAACACTGCGTAATAACTGTGTCCTCTCTGCTGCCGCTGCTGCTGCTGTTGAGGTCAATCCATGCACAGCTGCTGTCTTCCCAACCTCCAGTAATGGGGAACATTTCGCTCGTCTTGTTCCCCTCCTCCTCTGCCTCCACCCTCTCTTTTTTCGCTTCTCCTCCTCCTCTTTTTTTTCTGCTGTCACTCATTACAGACTCACCCCGGCTTGCATTTAGAGCCTAAAAACATTTGAAATGTTAATTGTTTTGTTTTCCCAGTCTGATCTTGACTGAAGCTCTGACATAAAAATCTAGTTGTGTACAAAAAAAAAAAAACAACACAGTGAAGCATTTAATAAATGGAAACAATGTGTGAGGATCTCGGTAAGTGCAGCAGAAAGTACAAGCAAGATCATAAACTTCGCACCTCTCAATTGACCATCCCTCCTCCCCTGCGGTCCCCTACACACATACTTAGACACCCACACCACGCAGGGTCTCACATGTACACCTGAACACACTTTCAACCCTTGTTAACTGGAACCAACATGCGTGTGGCCAGTGTTAAAAAGAGATCAGCAGGGAGAATGGATGGGAGCAAACACTTGCACCCATCAAACCTCCAAGTCGCACTGGTCTGAAGATGGCACTCTTTCACTTTGTCCATCAGGACAGTTCTAAAGGCTGGTGCTGAGCCAAAGACAAGAAGTACACTTTTACACACATTCCTGAAATGTGAGTGTTTATTCTCCTTTTCTCAGTACCACTATTCCAACATCAACAAATTCTGGAAAAAAAAGATAAATAAATATGTTCTTCTTAATAATAAGGTAAATCACTAGGTGACTCCTTTCACAAAAAAAACAGGGGTGTGAGTCTACTGTATTTTCAAGATATGTGATTCAACTTTAAAGTTTATTCCAAATAACTGAATAATTTGACAATTGTCAATATTGATGAAAGAGCAAAACACAAATAAAAAAAAAATCAGCAAATAGTAAAAGTACATAGAAGTGTGGAAAAAAAATCTAATTTAAAGCAGACACAGTCAAATGCATCTGCACTGGGTTTTTTTATATAAAAGCTAAAAGTCAACTCCTGTCCTAAAATGCTATTTTTCATTTATAAAGACTTCGTTTTATTATTAGCTTTGGTGCGGGATGTCATTGATAACATCAAGATGTTGTATTTTCAGTACGAGGAAGATCTTTCATTTGGTTGTGATAATGTCGTAGTTTATCATGGGTGTGCAGTGGGAGTGAACTGAGATCTCAAGACATAAGATATTGTCATAATAAATCATCATGACATTTCTTGTTAAAGTCAACAGTCTTGTGAATCCGGCGGCTCTCAACATGTACAGTCTAGTGAAGGAAGGAAGTTATTAATGTTTGCCTGTTATACACAGGTGAGACCTTTCACACTTGAAGGGCAAATTAACGGCACTTTATGAATCTGGAGTACATTTAAATGTCTCTATTCAAAATTTGATGTACTAAAACAGTGGCTGATGATCAGTGGAAATTATAATTGAACTGGAATATTGTGTGTAATTCCAGCTCACACACTCACACAAACATTTGTCAGCATTGTGTCTCTTCCCTTTTAACCAGAACCCGTTTAAAATTCAGTTCAGCCATGATATATATAAATCATCCAACATGAACAAGATTTTATTTGTATTTTATCTAAAAATGCAATTTGTATACAGTAATATTCAATATTCAGCTACTTTTAGTAGGACAAACAAGTCACATTGTAAGCATATTCTAATTTTTTGAATATTATTGTGTAAATGACATCATTTTACAAACTGGTTGCAGTTTGCCAATTATGCCATTTCGTACCCTCTGTTTCATTGTTTACTGTTGTCTTTGCTCACATAAATCATGTTTCATAATGGCACTGTTCCTAAAACAGTTGTTCTCATTGAAATATTTTAATGCTTTAATTTTTGAAAAGTAAAATAAATAAATGAATAAATAAATAAATAAATAAATAAATAAATAAATAAATAAATAAATAAATAAATACAAAGCAATGTTCTACAACGAATAACAATATTTAGGAACATCCAAGAAGTCGCAGTAAACAATATATTTTTATATACAATAAATATTACCAATTAGAAGAGACCATAAACTGACTATAGAAATGTCTTATTTTATTGTGGCGTTTCATATTAGACCTTCATATATTTATGTCCTGGTTTAATTTCCAGATGATCAATCAGTGGTAGCTTTCATGCTCTGTGATTTATTTGCAGGTGTTATATGACCCTGTCTGCTTTGGAAGAAATAAATAAAATATACTAATAAATGAAAAATATGATAAATGAGGTGTGAGCTGGTGGAATCAAGATAATTAGCTTTCAAAGTTACAGAAACGTGACAGTGGAATTGCCTTTGTCACGTCTTAAAATTCAGTTTGTTTTTTCAAAGATGAGTTAAGAAAACATGGCTGAGAAGAAACAAATCGGACCTACAAGGCACATGGCAAAAAAAAAATTGTCACTAATTTTGTAAACGGATACTGAATGATATTTTGTGTCAAATGACACTTTAAGAACAAGCACACTAGCCTTAGTGTTACCATACTTGAACAAGGTAAGGGTACAAAATGTACACAGGGTTGAAGACCAACTTGGAATGGAGCCACTGTCTTTAACTGGGAACCAGCCATCTATAGATTGGTCACCAACATGCATCCCAGCACCACAGCATTTATCCCCAACCTTCAATAAAGCCCTGTGATTGATAGACTGCTTGTGGAAGGAGTGTACACATTTTAGCCAAAATCTGCAGAGTGTGTGTTATTGGTGGATATGTGTGTGTGAGCACTGGACGTTTGAGAACGTATGTAGAGTACTAGCTGTCAGAACAGATTAGGGTGCTGCCGAAGTGCTTGACAACTCAAGCACTTTATTATTAGCCAGGCAAGACCTCATTTGGAGGAGGAGTGGTGGATGGGTGGGGGGGGGGGGGTTGTCCAAAAACATCCCCGGTGAAATATTTTCACAGCAAGTGGAGAAGGGAGGAGAGGAGGTGTCCCCAAACATGCCTGATGAAATATACAGGCCAAATTAAAACAGACGAAAAGAAAGAAAAAAAGCTAAACTAAACTCCAGAGAGGTGTGGATGAGATAATCAAAGCGTTGAGCGGAAGATTTACAAAGCATACTGTCCTGCTGCAACTATATACCATAATTCAGCTTTGCTTTCTGTTGATTTTAGAAGTGATGTAAAAACATTTGACAAGAGTGAGGTGTCCTGTCTTTGGCTTTGTCTTTCGAGTGGAACAACAGCAGTTCTACCTAACCCTAAATATATTTTCCAATTCGCTCAGGTACAACAGTCTCATACAAATACTAAATAAACAGAAAGACTGTAAAGCCATGAATTTTGCTTTAGAACAGATCTTGTTTCCTTCTGTTTCAAAATCGTTTGGATACTTTGTAGTTAATCACAGGGCGTGACTCTGCTTACTCCAAATACATTGATCGTAATGGGCTTCTTTTTCTCACAAGCTAATATTTGATTTGGTTTGCACACTTTGACTTGTCAAGCGTGCCACAAAGATAAAAAATCCTACTAGGAATGCCTAAATGCAGTTGCATCAGCGTTCCATGTAGAATATTTTCAAATGATTGGTATTCCCTCCAACTGAACTCAACTCCCCATGCCTATCATTGTACTGTCTGTGAACGGGTCTATTGCACCTCTAGTGAGCCATGTGGCAATCTTGTTAAATCACAATATATATTCATATTTACATCTTGTAAAACTGAATTCTAGGTTGTACTTATCCCACTATGCTTAGAAATTATGGGATAGCTCTCAGTCTAGTAAGGGAAATTACACAGAGAGCAGCTGAAACACTTGTCAGTAAATTTCATGACGGTCAAACAAAAGTTTCTGAAACATGGGAATGATCTATCTGAGCTTTTTGTCCAAACAAGACTAACTGGAATCACAATGAAATATATCATGAGCTGAATCATCAATAAGTCATATCAAAAAAGAGAGAAAACGTGCTAGCATTAGCATAGCCTTTCAGGATAAAAATGACATGAGCTTAGTAATAACCACAGACACAACAAACAAATCATAAAATAAATGCATTAGCATTTTGGTGAAAGTATTGTCAAAACAACATAATAATTTTCTTTAGTTAGATAACACTGTATTGGAGCAGCTTGTTACGACAGCTACAGAACCTCCGATCAGGACAGGATATCTGTTGATGTTAAGACATGGGGATAAGTGGAAGACTATAACATTAATTTTAACGACAAAAGGAAAAGGATGCTGGAATGGAAATATTTGAAGATGATGAAATCCAGTTATACCAAAATTAACTTGCCAGGTTTTATTTGGAAAGTTGATCATTTTTGCAATTGGATGTATGAATTATTTATTGTGTGTATGTGTGTATTTCACACATACACAGTGTATCTTTTGATCTTCACAAGGACTTCTCACTGACTTCTATTTATTTTTCATTTCTTTCTATAGTTTATCCTTACCTTAGAACCTAATCATTAAAGGTACCTGCCTAACTCAAAACATAACCTAAATTCAAACACACCTTAGTCCTAAACCTAACTCATAACCCAAAAAAGCAGCTCTTCTTATATGGGGCCCAGGTTTTAGGAACCCATAAGGAGAAGTAGGTCCCCACAAAGTAGTATGTGTTAGGAAAATAGTCCTGGCAATGTATCAAATACAAGGCCACACACACACCCCTGCACACAAGCACACACACACTCACTCATCTGCCTGTCCCCTGCTCAAAGCTTTCTGCTGTCCCCATTTGTATGAGTGGTTATCAGCGTGGTAACTTTATCCCCTTCCTTTCATGTAAAATACATTGTGCCGAGCCTCCTCCCTTGAACCCCTCCCCCCACCTCCATTCCTCCTACACCCTGCTTCCAGTTCCCCCACCCTGGGAGGTGTAAATCTATCCGTCTCTTTATACTTTCAAAAATGCTCTCTTTTCAGGTGTAGTAGGAAGCTATAAAAGAGAAAAAAAAGAAGTCAGGGAGTGAAAGGGAAGAACAAGGTGAGTCTGTGGAGAGAGGGGGAAAGAGGAGGAGGGATTCAGGTGAAATAGGTATAAGTTGCTCTGTTTCTGTTCCTTTCTGGCAAGTGGCACCCCTCTTTGCTTATGTATGTTTATACGATTTTTCCACAAATGTTGAGAGAAACAGGATATAGCTATCACCAAGTTGAAAAAAAAATTACATTGGGTTTTAGTGTTCTACTTTGTGTGATGGCTGAATGTCAAATTCATTCATATTTAGCCTGGAATTAATAATTTAATTATTTAAACTACCAGCTTTGACATTATTTTAGTCAAACTAGAAAAGATATATCCAAAACTGAAGTCACTTTATTCAATTTGTTTGAAAACATTAGTTTTGAAATCAACCAGGTATTACATGATGGAGATTTAAATAATAGATAAGGCTTTGGAAAATGACATATCAATGTTTCAACAGTTCATACAGATTTCCAACTTTCTTCAATGTTTGACCTGCTGATTCCAATTTTGTAACTTTTCAGTTTTTTCTGCATCGGAACAACTTGTAACCAGGTTGCTATGTATTGCAAATTTTTTGCCCAGGTCCCTCTTGAAAATGAGATCTAGATCTCAACAGGGTTTACCTGATTAAATAAAGGATTAGATTAGAAACAATAAGACCAGTGAGTTTGTGATGGTGGCAGTGATAGTCTTATAGTTCTGATGCAGAAATTTGAAAAGTTCCAAAATTGAGGCTAAATAAATAAATAAATAAATAATATTAGGGACAAGGGTGCACAGAAAATGGATGGATGGATGGATGAATAAATAATAAAAATTATATTTCCCCCCTAAGGTACAAATATCTACTATAGGTGGGAGAATGTTGCTCCAGATATTGAGACAAGAAGATAAAGCACTTGGTCATGGACTACTATTTTTTGTTTTTGTTCTTTTGTAATTTCCTTTATATGCCAATCTACTGTATAAGTGATGCAGAAATGATTGAAAGAAGGGTTTTAATCAAGGTTAGCATGCTTTTTCTGCATGATAAAAGGTTTCCCTAATGGTGAATAGCTTAAGCTATTACCCCATATTGCAAATTAAATCCTGAATGTTTTTTCAATTTGTTCATTAAAAAAACCCCCACAGAACTTACATGGCTACAAATTTGTAAAATAGTCTCTAATACTGATTTATTTGAAAGTAAAATGCTAGTAAATTTACATTTTAGGGAGAAGTAGATTAGAGGACAATGGGCTACTCCCCATACTGCTTACTGGTGGTCCTCATACCTGCTGCTCAATCTGGCTCCTCATTGTCTCAGGGAGTGAGGGGATCACAGAGACGATTTAATGCAGCTTTACTTGATGGAGACAAATGAAAAGCCACTGATGGATTTGTGTGTGTGTGTGTGTGTGTGTGTGTTGGGGGGAGCATTGGTTCTGCACTGTTAATTGTGCGTTTGGCCTTGACTGCCCCAGCGCAGTTAATCTGATGAGGGTAATTAAAAAAACAACTGGAAGAAACCTAACCCGGCCCAAGGCTGACCATGCAGACACATATGCACTCATATTGGCCATTACTTTAATCAGCTCAATATAAAATGCATGTAAGTACAATATTTATGTCGGACACTGACATAGACATGAGGCATGTTTCCACTACAAGAGCCTTTCCCAGGAACTGGCATAGTTTTCTGGGGTTCCCTGTTTCCACTGCATATTCCAGGATGAGAAACCTTCACCTGGATAAATATTTACCCCAGTAAATGGCTCTGGTAGAGAGGTAATAATTTGGTATTACCCTAAGCCTCAGGGTGGAGTTTTAGTAGTGCCATGCTGCTACCCATTTCTGATTTCAAGCAATATGCTTAATCGCTCCAGTTAAAACTGAAGGAAATGAACTTAAAATAACGCTTTACGGTGTTTAAGTCATTTATGTCAATGTATTTTATAATCAACAATGAACCTCTTATCAGGAATGTGGACCAATATCTCAGTTTAGGGATGAGTTGTGGAGAGCTGTAATTTCAACTAAATGTTTGAAATTACTTAATAATGTGTTAAAGATGCTTCTTTTTGCACATAGTTAGGAAAAACTTTATGCAATAGAGTGAATACAGCGAGGCACTGCTGGGATTGGCTCAATTTTTAAAACAACCATTCATGGTTACATTTGTTCCTAATTTGAAAGTTTCTTCAAATGTTAGATTGAAATCAGGGTGAACAAATCTGAAGTTAACCGATTTTCTGTTTCATTGTTGGACGAGTAGTTTCTCCTCAAAAAGGTGCTTGAATTGATCTTTAACTTGGTGTTCAGCTATTTACCCTGAACCCTCAACAGGTTAGTATACTCCTGACCTGATTAGTTAAAGGGCTCAGGGTAAATGGTGTCCAGGGATAAAGACTCATGGTTCAATGGCGTAAATATATGTATATCTACCTTTCGTTTTCCTATTTCCTCCAACAAAGAATCATATTTCACTAAATGAACCATACTATGCAGAAAAAAAATACATAAAATCTACTACAGAGCTATTTTCTAAACTCTTTTCTGAGAAGTACAAGGTCTGTATTTTAACTGAATCTGACTGAAATCCAACTCTGTACTCAAAAAAAACAAACAATCTGCTTAGACAACTTTGTCAATCTTAAATGGAGATAAATTAATCACAACAAAATGTATCTAACTGGGAGTTAAACTATCTAAACATGAATGCACATCCATAACACTGTGTGCATTTCTTATCAGCAACATAAACAGGAAAAGCAGCAACAAAGAGTGAAAACTAAAACTGCTCTGAATGCTTGTCTGCCTTAAGTCAGGACTTTCTGCTCAGAACCAATTAAAGCAAAATTGGTTCTGTGCTGTATACACAATTATGGACTAAGCAACTGAACAATAAATATAATAATACAAAAGTCTGCCTTAAAGAAACCGACAAAACAAAACAAAACAAAACACCATTGGTGTAAAAAAAAAACAACCCTGCCAGCTCTTTTCACTCCATCTAATCTTTTACCAATATGACGTAAATGACTATAATGTGCATCACAACATGTGTATCATGAACAGGTAAGAAAGCAAAAATGTGCAAATTCACGCTGCTAAGACAGAGGCTCTGAGTCACTGTAATAGCCGTAGATCGAAGTGTGTGTGTGTGGGCCTGTGTGTGTAAAGGCCCGTCTGCAGCAGCAGCAGCATCAATTATTAAAACTAATCTCATTAGGCCTCAGATTCCTTTCAGACGCTTTTAATTAAATGATGAATGGGCTCCCAGATGCCTGTTAAATAATGCTGCTTGTGACATCACAGTTTGTGTGCGTGAGAGGTACGACATAAGGTAGATATCCTTCAGAAAAGATCCAAGGGGAAACATTCAGCAGAAAGAATGGCATGGCCTCACACACACCCCCACACACACGCCCCCACCCACGCACACACACGCACACGCACACACCCACACACACACACACACACCATCTGCTCTTAGATTTAATATGCAGCCCTTTATTAGAAGTTACTGCTGCCCTCTGTGCCACAGAGAGGGAAGCGGAGTTAAATGTCTCAGAAGTCGCAAGCTGTTCTGGCATACCGCACTTTGAAAGACTTCGTATCATCTTCCTAATGAAATCACCCACAATCTGATATGTTTGTGCACAGGAAAGGTGGACTGAGGGGAAAAGAGGGTTCCAAAATGGGACAGTGAAGAGCTCACGAGTGTTTGGACAGAGGGAGAGAGATGTAAAGCTAAAACACAGAATGAGAGCAACAGGTAAACCAGAGGGCAGGTAGAGTGCCAAAGCACCCGGGGCTCCAGACATCATGGATATGGCCATCGGAACACCCATAATCCCTCTTGTTTCTCATTCCCTCCCCTGCTCCCCTAACGCCACCTCCCCACCCTCGCTCTTGGGCTGGTGCTGTATCGGATTGCTGAACTCACAATGGGGCCTGAATCATCACTCCAGCCGGAGAGACCCAGCGAGAGACAAAGTGGCAGGGAGACTGGTGGGTAAAGAAAGGGTGGGACACACAGACAAAAGGAAGCAGGGACACATCATAGCGAAAAAAAACTTCTGGATGGTTCTTGTTCAAACATGGCAAGATGGACAAACAGTTAAAAAATAAAAAATAAAAATCGCTGTAGGCTATAAGAAATAAGATTTGCTGTCTCATTGTGACAGCATGTTTAAGTTTAAAATAACTTTCATTTTTCCATAGTGTTCCTTCTGATTGGAGGTAATGTTAATCTTTTAGAGTGGCCTAGTCAAAGTCCTGACTTGAATCTAATAGAGAATCTGTGGAGGAAACTAACGATTTGGGTGATGTCAAGGGGGCCCTCCAACTTCAAATAGGTGCTCATCAACAAAGATAAATTGTCAAAATATCTTTGGAAACATTCAGGAAGATGGTCATCAATTATACAAAGGCTTTGACAGATTGCTGCAATAAAAAAAAAGAAGTGCCAATTCAATTGAAATGAAAATAAATACTTTTTCATTTCAAAATTGATACTCCATTTACATTGTTTTATCAGATTTAAGAGATGTTAAATCCTCAATCTAAATCTGCCCATTGCATGAAAACATTTGGGCCTAATTGTAGCAGAGGATCGTATTTAAAGAAAAAACTTACATTTCACTTGTTCCAAGTTTAGGTCAGGTCTCAAGTTATATTTACGTTCAGCGCAATGTAGAAAAAAGTAGGTTAACACATTTTATTGTTGTACTTCTCAGGAAATGGAACAGAAAGTATTTTTGTTTTGAAGAGCTGGGGACTACATTGTAATAATGCCAGTTTTATAGAATATGATGTCAGGAAAGGGTTAATTATATTAAGTTTTCATACAAAATTCCGCTTTATTCAGATGTGAGTTAATATCCAAACAACCTTTAGATATTAACTTTAACAATCAAGTTAAGACGTCCAAATCAGAAAACGTTCTTGATAAAATGTACCTACAATTTCAAGCTGCCACCTGCCCTCAAGCCAAAGAGTTCCTTGTGCTTTTGTTAAAGATTGAACTCTGATAAAAGGGAAGTACCTCGTGTACTGACCTGAACATGATACTTCTTCCATTTAAAAAGCCAAAAAGCAAAACTGAAACTGCATTATGGCTTAAAAGCATTAACAACCTTTTCTTTCTCAACTTTACAGCCTATTGAATCCTTTTCCTTATCACTTATCAGACCAAAAGGAAAGACAGCTTTGCTTGCATGCATTCACAAGTTTATTCAGCTCCATCAATATCATTTAACAATGACAATAAAATCTTCACTGAAATAATTTAATGTAATTTTATATTGGTTACCCTGTTTCGTTTAAAGGAGCAGGATCAAAGAGGAAAGAGTCATATTAATTCTGAAGTTTTTAAAAGGATCTGAGAAAAAATAAAAAGGACCGATGTGACATGACCACAATAGCGACGATGAAAAGCAGTGAAACAAGAAACAGTAGACATTCTGTTCACAAAAGGAAGAAAATATGTGGGAAACAAAGGAAATAAACATTACTTCCAGCAAAAATTTAACTAAAACAGAGACCCGGGTCACGTCCCATCTGGCACTGACGCCCTCTCTGCTACCTCTCTGGTGCTGGACGGCTCTGAGAGAAATTTAATCTCCCAGTAGAGCAGGAGAGGAAGTTCTCGCGGCAGGCAGGGCATGCAGGTTCCTCCATAAGCAAAGCACAACTGTTGGAATTTCATTTCCTTTCCAGCAAAACGAGGAAATGCGCTTGTTTTCTTTCTTCTTTTTTTTTTTACAATAAAAGCAGATGAGCGTTTAGCGGGAGATTGTGAACTATTTTCCCAAAGGTTTTTATTGAGACAATGTTGTTTATATGCTTTTACACGGGCGACTTTTTCTTTTACTTGCAGAGAAAGAGTTAAAATTCTAAAGAGTCAGTTTAGGACAGAGTTTAAGATGTGAAATCGCTGATTCGACACAGAAAAAAAAGATAAAAACAGTAACATCTGGCGATAATGTGTTTTTCTTAAAAACTCTTTGTGTAATCAATAAAGTGAGGAATCCTGGCAAGAAATACATTGTCCTGGCCGACGTTCTATTAAACACGACTGGCCACAGCATAGTGCTCTCTTCACTCAGATGACCTCAGTCATCCCACACCAAAGAAAGTGTATGTGCAAAACAGAGAAAGAAACACCTACACACACACGCTCTCTCACAGAGCAGACGCTCAAACACACTTATCATGCGGTTTCCTGTCTGGTGTGTTCCTTTAGAAACCCACGCTGCCTCTGCTCCGGGTTTCTAGATGGATTCTCCAGTCTGTTTTGGGGGTTTTGCTCTGTGACAGTGTGACTGGCTGACAGGTCTGTCTGTGACCTGTTGACCTCACACCTAGCTGTCTTTCCCTGGCTTGCCAGAATGCAAACTCAGCTCTCATATGCGCCTGATCAATTACGTGACCTGAACAGGTTTAGGTGAAAGACAGATGCTTTAGCTTAGACTAATGTCCCTTTCTTTCCTACAAAAGAAGGTATTTGATCTAAAGTAGGACTAATTGCGTCAATAGCGAGTGTTTGACATTCAGCAAAGGCAGATTTTTTGACATTTTACATACAGTATACATATACTGTATATACATATACAGTGCAGTGCCAGGCTATCGTACCAGGCTGTGATGCATTCCTAGAAAGTTCACTTGCCTGAGGACAGTGCATCAAATTTCAGATTCATGCTAAATCAGGAGCTTTGTTTCTCCATTTTCAAAAAGGACAACGGTGATAATTTAATTTGAATAGATCAAGTTATAGTATCAAAGAGGAAAGACTTCAGGGTAAAGCTGGTTCCACGCAATCTCTAGTCAGTGTCACACATGTAACAGAAATCAGCATATTGTTTTTTTTTTACCCCTCCAGGGGGTCTTTTGTGGGCTCTAGTGTCCCTTATATGACAGTGGGCTGACAGGAAATGGGGAAGGAGAGGGGGGAAGACATGCGGCAAATATCGTCGGGTCCGGAGTCAAACCCGCGACGGCCACGTCGAGGACTCAAGGCCTCCAAATATGGGTCGCGCTAACCACTACGCCACCACGGCACGCCCAAATCATCATATTGTTAACGTGATGCAGAATGAACTCCAGTACTGGTCCACGTGCAAGCAAGTTATAAAATTAACTCCAATGTACTCTGGTGCTTAAATTGAAATACACTGCTATCACCAACCACCTCCCTCCAAATAGCATCAAAAGAAACTGTTGGAGACTCTATCTTTCAAAAGGAATCATTGACAATTAAAGCTTTTGAAAATTTATATACGTTACAGGGTTTAATTCAGTCTTGCTGTAAACAAAACTGCTTGTTTTCATGTTTGGAAGCTAGAAGCAAATTAGCTCACCTTCAGTGATAAGTGATTTAATTGTTCCCTTTGACAAACTAAGTGTAATAACATTGTTGCAGCTTGTCATTTCTTTGCTTAGTAAAAATAATCTACCCTTAATCTCAGGCTCAGCTCTTAACTGTAACAAGTTAATTTAATTGCTTTTTCTCTTGCAATGGTAACACAATAAAAATAAGTTTAAAAAAAACTTCCTGCTTTGTTCATGCTTTATTTTCAAAACAAATAATTATTTAAATGTTTTAATGACCATTTTTATATCGGCTGTTGGTTAGCAATAAATAAATAAATAAATACAAAAATAAATAAAATAAATGCCTGCTTACAAATTTAAGTATCTTTGCCAAACACATAAAACGAACACTTCTTGCTCAGTTTCAGGAGTAGACTCTCACAGCAGCATTCGGCTGTCAGCTGAACATTAATCTTAAAGGAATCACTGACACTGAACTGAAACTGAAGTGGACTACGGTGCCACAGCCTGGATGCCAACCTACTAGCAGGATGCCATGAAGTAGCTGTTACACTCCACACTTCTGGGATCTGTCTGCATGCCTTGTTGCCGGGCAGATTTTAAGATGACATGCCAGGGCGATCTTAGCTATCGGGTTTGGCCATGTTCATGCTGAACTGCTGCTGCTGCATGTACATTTGTGTCAGTGCGTCTGTATGGGGTTGTAGAGGTGAAAGAGGGGTGCAACCTGACCCCTTTTCCTCCTCTTACTTAGTCTCTCTGTCTCACATACTAATACACTGAATAGGACAGCTGCCATAGAGCCTCTCCCAGAGCACCAGAGGAAGAAAAAGCAGCTACAAGAGCCTACTTCATCTTTTCTTCAGCATTTCTTCCACCTCCATCTCTCACACTCACTTTTTCCAGAGCTTGCCATAGATTTCAAGCCTGAAAAGTTTGCAGGAGTCAGCAAATGTCCTCCCCTCTGCCACTTTGAATGAAAAATAAATTCAGAAAACCTGAAAAAGCGTTGTGTAAAACATTTGTTTTTTGTTATTGGCACGAAAGAATTGACTTGTAATTTTTTTAAATTGAATTTAATAAAATTAATAAGTATTTAGCTATCATTTCTTAGAGCATCCTTCCTTAATAACATTTTCTCCATAGAAGAGCAAACATGTGGCAACAGGTGGAGAGAGACACTTAAACAAGCTAAAAGTAGCATTAAAGCGCTAAACGCCTAAATGCCCCCTGAGCTCCTGCAGTTCTTCCCTGAAGACCCCAGACGGCAGGCAGACCCGGGGCGGGCAGGCGGCCAGAGAGGATGCCTGACCATAACCCAGATGACGTGCTGTGGTCATGGTGGGGAAAAGGGCGTGGCGGGGGAAGCGATGGACGGGGTACTTTAAAGGCTAGAAAAGGAGGAGCGGGACTATCGGGTGTCAGCGGACAACTCCCCGAAACTGTGTCTGTGAGGTCCTTAGTGTTTTCTTAGTCAACGTAGACACGCCTATTTCAATGAAGCAGAGCGGGGAAAGAACAAGCCACTTTCAGTTTGAATTTTCAAGCAGATATAAAAAGACAGTAGTGTTTTTATCTTATTGTATTATTAATCAACTATTATTATTATTATTATTATTATTATTATTATTATTATTATGACAACAATAATAATAAGTGTTGTAAGATATTTTATTGTGGTTCTTTCTGCATAGCCTTTGCATGTTCTCCCTGTGCATGAACGGGTTCTCTCCGGGTACTCCGCCTTCCTCTGAAAAGTTAAGCTCAAAAAAGTAATTACGTTTCTGACTGCATTAAAGCAGAATCCCAGAAGCTAAATGGAAAGTCACAAAAAAAAGATACACACCATCATACGTTAAGTGTGAAATGTCTTCCAGAGTGAGTGAAGCAAACAAACACGCTCAAACCGTGACTTCAAGGAACCTGCCAAAGGTCATCCACTGCTGCTGTGCTCAGAAATATAAGGTGGATAGAAAGTAAAACCATTACATTGAAAATCAAGGAATTCCAGGTACCTCAATGACAAGACAAAGACTTGTACAGGGCTTCCAGAAATGTAATGAGCTGAAAGTGTATAACCGTATGAGGCATAGTTCTCAAAACTTTGGGCCATCAGAATTGTTCATCTTTATTTTAAATCACACACATAACCCACTCAAAGCAGCAATGAGTTAAAAACAATAGAAATACAATTAATTTGCTTTGCAGCTGGACCATGTGCTGGCTTTTTTCAGTGTAAAAACTCTATGAATGAATGAATGAATAAATAAATAAATAAATAAATAAATAAATAAATAAATAAATACTTTATTGGAGAAGCACAAAAATAAATTAAGTCATTTGTATAATAGTTTTTATTTTACCTGACTCAGATTTCCAGGTTTTATGTCTGACGGGATCAGCTCAATTTCCTTTCAGACATATGAAAATCAACACACATCTGCCAGTTAAATATCATTTTGTCCTTCCCATTTTGAAAAGTGAAATTGCTGATTCACAAATACCTGTAGAAGTTTGGACTCAGAAAAAAAAAAACAAAAAGAAATGATATTACAATTTCTGAAATCACAACATTTTATTTGGCAGTTTAAAACTTATGTTCCTACATAAATGAGACCAAAACTGACATCTTTCTCTGCCGCATGCAGAGAGTCTTAAAATTGGCAAGAAATGAAATTTCTATAAGCCTCAGTGGCTGTGGGTGATTAAAATCGCTGCCCTTGCTCTGCGATCCAATTTCCAACCTGAACAATTAATCAATGTCTTTGAGCTGCAGCTCAAATTCACATTATAAATGATATCACAGTCCTATTTAAAGCAGGTGAAGTAAATGGGGGGAATATAGACATCAATATTTTATATCTGAATACCAGTGAGTTAAGATAGACTGTCTTCTTCTGCCTTTTTTTTCTTGCTTGCTTGCTTTCGTCGTATGCATGTACTGTATGCGTGACTGACATATGCTCCACTGGGGTTTGCCCGTAACCCAACCCAAAGTAAGTCTGATGAGACACACACACACACATACACAGAAAAAAAAAATAGGAGAAAAAACAACATACTTCATGTGCTCTGTCCCACTTCGCAGCATTATTACTGTCGAGGCTGGCAGGTCGGAGAGAGAGAGAGAAAAAGAGGGAGAGAGAGAAAGAGAGAGCGAGGCTTGATGGAGGAGGAGGAGAAGAAGATGAAATTACACCTGTTCTGGTGGCTGACTAACGACTTTGAAATGTGAGTGGCCTTCGCACATCGCCAAAATCATTTTCCCAACAATACGGCCTGATCTTTAAACAAGCAGAACTGGGACGCTGCGTCTGCTCTAAGCGTCAGTCCAAGTGCATCTAGGTGTCTCCTTGTGTTTTCTGAACATCTCTCTTACATCTATTATTTCCACAGGAGTGTTTTTGCTGTCATTTAGGACAAGGTAGCAGACAATTAACCTTGTTTCAGAATATCCTCACCGAATCAGGAATCTATAAGTATGAATGTTTTTGATCTACTCTATGTTATAAGGGAAATGCACAGAAAAGAATTTTGTCAGCCTGTCAGTAAGTCCTCACAGGTGTCCAAAGTTACTCCACAAGGGTCATTATCCTACATGGCTTAGGGTAAGACCTGAGTCAAATGAATTGGTCATTACTAGGCCCTGAGGAACTTGATGACATGCTGAAGAAGTAATTAAGCAATATGAATCCACTGTATTGGCACAGGGACAGGTCTAAAGCCTACGGGACACCGGCAATTGAGGACACCCTCTCTTCTGTGAAAAATGTTATTTCGCTAATTTAGCATTTCAGAAAAAGGTTTAATTACACGGGTGATTAGTCATGATTAGTTAACTTTAAACACTGATTAGTTAGTTAACTCTGAAAATAAACCTGTAAACACAATCATTAGACATTTGAAACTTTGGATATAAAAACGGTTCGAGGAATCCGTTATCTACCAGGATTAGGTATATAAAATTTGCCTGTAACAGAGATTTTCAGTTTGGCCCTGTTGGTGCAGGACCCACATGTTACAAATGAATAGTGTTGTTTTACACCTGAACTCATGCAGGATGTTTACGTGCAGATGTAAGTGTGCAATTCACTCTTATATTACTATTCAAACGCTGTATTGTTTGTGTTCCAAGTCTGCATCTGTTTGGTCGATCAGAATCTTGTGCTGACTACTTCCCTTCAAAGCTCCAACTGCTGAACTCTGAGCAGAGCTGTTTCTTCAGGCAACAGAAACCGACGCCAACCAGATCAACAAGAAACCTGACAATCTTGTGATTCAGTTGTCTGCTATTTTTCTAATTTTGCATAATTTTTGTGTGAATTTCCTGCAAATGTTTTCGTTTCGTTTTTCTTTCAGGCCTTGGACGAACTGAACATCACAATAAAATGTCTTCTAGGGCGTCACACAGTTCCAAATCCAAAGTGAAGAGCTTCCCTAAACCTCAGCATCAAGAGGAGCAGAAATAAAGATTTTTATGAGGAAATATGCCAGGCGCTGTAAGTTCCTGTTCTACTGTGGTGGATCAAAGGTGGTTCTGCTATGTTGAAAATGTCCTCCTCTTTTTTTCTGCCACCAAACTTTCTCATCAAATTAGGTTATTCTAGGCTTTAATTTTTCTTTCTTTAAACTCACGATAAAACATTTGTCATAAACATTTTGATAAAGGATAGATTTTAAAACAGTTTTGAAACTGGTTATAGAACAGAACACCTTTGGTTTTTTGTTGTTGTTTCTCAATGTTTTTTGCTCAATTAACTCACAATAGTGTGACTAGAATATACCAAATCCTTATTTATGCTAATTATGTATCCTCAGCATTTTTCAGTGTTTCAGTCATTGCTTTCAATTAATGCTAAAGCGAGCTTATTAATTGCATTGTAGAAATTCAAACATATGTAAAAGACTTACTGTACACAGAAAGTTTAGAGTCAGTGTGTATAGCGAGCTTCACTCCAGCTCGAGAAAATTGTGACCGCCTCCATATGGCTACTGGACTTGCATCACATCTGTTCGTGAGTTAGCACACACACAGAGACACCCCAGTGGACATGCACACACACACTATCCATCTAACGCACCATACCCCACAGCTGTGTGGCTGACACAAGGTGTACTCTCTCACCCACAGACCTGCATGCATACAGTAGCCTCTGACTCACCATCTGTTCACTGAGGTCTTGTGAGGCCTCCATGGCTTCTCTGGCTGCGATCTCCCACTCACTTGAAAAGCAACAGACACAAAACAAATTTAAATGGTTTCAGAAATATAAAGAAATAAAGATTTTGGTTTTTTTGTTTGGTTTTTTTATTTTATTTATTAATCTCCCAAGTTCTCCAGACCACTCTAAGGGACAAGGGTGTACAGAAAATGGATGGATGGATGGATGAATCTCCCAAATTAATAGAATAGGAAAAGATGCATGATGTCCTTCTGAGGACATTGGTTGCCTCTATTAATATGCCTCTATTATATATATATATATATATATATATATATATATATATATATATATATATATATATATATATATATATATATATATATATATATAAATGTTTTATGTCTATGTGGGTCTGTCAGTTGGATCTTACGTTTGTGTGTGTTTGGGTTTGCATGTTTGAGCAACAGGAGACTGAAGGAGGGAAGCGCCCGTGTTAACTTCAGCATATCATCTTTGGCCGAGGGTGAAGTGGAGCGATAATTGCAGAAGTAAATATCAACAATGAAAACGGAGAAGCGTAAATGATACGGCTGCATGGCTGGCCCTGGACCACAGACACAGTGGCTGGCTATGGCACACGAAGACAGTGAGTGACCCCGTTAATTCTAGACAGGAGACAGGTTGATGAAGGGAGGGAGCGAGGGAGGAGGAGAGTTTGGACGCCAGGGAATTGTCTACAACTTAAGGTGAGAGACGATGCTGCGATCGTCGCATTCTATTCCTCGTCGCTCTGTTGCTGCTGAGGCGCAGAAAGTGATGCTGCAACAAAAGGGCAGCTGAAAACAATGGAGAACAATGCCAACATCCCAGGAAGACGAGAACAGAATGGTTTGTCTCTTGTTTACTGTGCAATGGCTGTTGGGAAAGTTGGACAGCTGAACAAAAGAGCTGGGTGCAAAGACGAACGCTCACATGCAAACAAAGACAGTCCTTCCCTGTTATTAGACCTGTAGTTCCCAGCAATGCAGTAGGGAGTGCCAATAAACCGTTTGCAGGTTAAGTTCCTCACGAAAAAACACATTTTTAATGAATTAGAAGAAATCATTTACGGTGCTTTGCAAAGTATTCACACCCTAGGAAGATGCCAATCTGCCTGTCATAAACTTTTGGCAAAGAGAGCTGATAATCACATGCTTCAATCTTATAAGCCATTGTAATGCCTTTTTATTTTACTTTTACTTTACAATTATGCTTAACTTCGTTTTAGTCTATAAAATCTAAATCCCAAAGAAATACATTTGAAAAATAGTTTTTCTGTTTATAGATATTTGGAAAAACTAATATCTGTGTAACAACACGCTGGTGTTAATGTCTACATATGTGTTGCATTATTACAAAGAGGCAGATAAGGTTAGCATGTAGACTTCAGAAGAGCAACAGCTGAAATGTTAACTTGATAAATGCATGGTTTAAAATATGAGTTATTGACAATGAGTAGCATTGAATTAGGGTTGCGCAGGCGGTTTGTGTGCTTGTGTGTCTATCCACTGGCTCGATCCTTTAAACTAACTGGCATCCTTTTAATTTTTCATAGCGCTCAGCTCCTCCAGGCCAGAAACCGAAGACAATAATGCGTCTCTCAGGTGAATTGATTTGTGCCGGAGCCTCCACCACCCTATACCCCACCTCCTCCCTCCCGTCTCTCTCCTCTCTCTCTCTCTCTCTTTCATTCTCTCTCTTTCTCACTCTATCTCACCTTTCTGGAGGACACAATCAGCTCTCTTTTCTTTCTGGATTTTCCCTCCTTCCAACATCTTTCTTGTTTTAAAACATGTCCAGTGAGTTGGAAAATACACTTATAAAATGTGCCCTGGCTGTGGTTTCATTAGTTTTTGTTTGGTTGCTTTTTTTTGTGTTATTTTTCCATTTTGAAATGATGAAATATTTGATACAACAAATGACTCATGCAAAATAGATGTCTGACTTTTAAATGTCCTCTCAGATTCATTTTACACAACAGTGAAATGTTTTCAAACTCATGCGTGTAACAGGGCCGGCCCAAAGCCTAAGCAAACTAAGCGTCTGTGCAAAGCCCACAGATCATGAAGATTCCTCTATTTCTCACATTTCATTCAGATTTAAACATTTCTCATTTGTAGTCGGGTTTATAAAGAATAAGTCTACTTTAAGCTTTGTCTCACAGATTCATGAATTACAGACAGAAATACTTTTTTAAATTATCACATTTCATGCGCACCTATTTTGGAAATCAATCACTATGGCAATACCCTTCATGTAATCTTGTAAGAATAAGCAGGAAAACTTTCCTGACTCTACTGGGTTCAGATTGAATTAGTATACTCTGGACATGACTGTTTGACCATCTATTTAAATCAGAGAAACAGCCTTGTCTTCGCAATTAATTACTGTGATATTTATATTTACCCTGAATAACTTGCAATCAGATCCAGCTAAAGCCGTCAACCACCACTGAACTTCTGACTCCCCTTTCATGTCTTTTTCTTTCAATATATTTTGAACAAAACTTGCACAGTTACCTAGTGTACCATTTTTAAATTAAATTCACAGTATGATAATCTGTTTTGCTTTATGATGTATTTAAAAATATGCATAGATTACACAGGGAGAAAATGAATAACATCTTTGATCTCTAAATAGTTCCATAAAATATGAGTAAATACCAGAAATTTGTGGTCAGGTCAATATGTTGTTTACCGTTCTAAGAATTTCTGAAGAAAAAAGTGCAGCTTAGGAGTAAAATGTTATCATATCTGATAATTTATTTAAACTACTCCAAGAACATGAACTAGCAATAAAAAATAGTAAATATTACTCAATGATTTAATAAAAATTGTGTCCATGAAAGGATTTCTGAGCTCTAATACAAGCAAAGTCCTTAAATGAGATGCAAACTATATAGTTTTATTTGGTTCCAATGTTTACTTATGCCTTGGGTATTTTAGAAGCCAACTATGAAATTTAGGTCTGTTATGTAAATATGTAAAAAAAAAAAAAAGAAAAAAACATTGGCTGAATTAAATGGAATGGGGTCCTTAAATCAAATTCCGCACGGGCCCCTGTAAAATTTTGGACCGGCTCTGCTACCCAGCAGTTACCTGACACTAAGCAGCGGGATCAATAAACTCGCTATTTCCTTCAGCCTACCAGCAGAGAGAATTATATTCCTTACTATGGCTATTGACAGCGACATATAAGAGCCACACATGAGACGGGGGAGGGGTGAGGGGTTAGAAAGTGCAGCACGCGGCCAGGCTGCGGTAATTTCACGCTCTGAGAGCCGAAGAGAGGATGATGTTGAACAAACCACATGAAGGCAGCTGCAGGCTGACCGAACCGCTACGTATTCATTTCGACTTGCGCCTATCAATAACGATGAACACGTTTTCCAAGCATTTCACTGCTCACCTCATTGGAGACATTTTCTCCCTCGGATATGATGGATTCTGCAGCACTTTTACTTATTTATTTAGACGTGAGATAATATAGACATGCATTTATTTATTTCATTAAAAAGAAATAAGAAAGTGACGACCTTACACAAAGAAAAGCGAAGAAAAAAATAAAATCTCCATCTCTCTTGATTAAGATGTTGGCTGATTAAGGACGAAAAGAAACGACATCCTGGATCCTCTGTGTTTTATAATAAAATGGTGTGTGACCTAATAAATTTAATTATAGTCGTATAGGTAAAAGCTTCTGAACTCAAATCGTATCAATGTTTTATAAACACTATTGAAATTAAAACAACCTGCTTGACATGAAAAAACATAGAGGATGCGCTCCAATCTGCAGGATCAAATCTTCGTCTATAAATGTAGTAAAAAAAAACCCTATTTGCTTACGTTGATTTATTTGTTTTACAACTAGAATTATTTTAAGGACTTATAATCCCAAAACACTGCTAATTATTTCTTTTTTACGACATTCCATTTCAACTCGCTTCAATACCAAAACCGCAAACCTAAAAGCTGAAATGCAAAGTTTATTCTAATGATAATAATAGTAATGGTAATAAGAAGAAATAAAGACATCTATTATTGCCGATGTGCCTATTATTTTTTGTTATTATTTTTATTCTTTAGGCACCAAATGCCATCAGTGCTGTTTTGGGGTTTTAACGCGCCTTGGTTGAGCGTAAGTCCTCTATGTGAAATCTAACCTGCACACACGGATTACGGCGCAATAGGGCCCCTATCAGATTTTGCGTCGGCGTGTACCTAACTCGTCATGTTGTTAGGGGCAGGCTAATAGCCAGGGGCCATTCAAGCCCCGAGAGCCGGGACTGTGGTGGTATAAGATTCCCATTTCCTACATATCAAATATAAACACAAACTCCACGTGGGATGAAAGGGAGATGGAGAGGAGGAAGGGGGCAAAAAGGGCCACGGGGATGCGGACCGACATCTGCGGGAGGAGAGGAGTGAAGTGTCTCCAGAACCTCTGAATGAAAAAAGACGAAGAAACACGCACTGAGCAGCACTCCTGTCAGTCGACAAATAAACGCTCAATGCGACTTTCTATTCTGGATGGTTTACCCAAAATGAGTCAAATAAAAAAACGATCTTAAAACTTTGAATGACTTCAGACCTAAGTTGCTCTTACATCAAAAACGGTGACATATAGATTTAGGTCACTTAAAAAACTCAACGTGTAGAAGAAGTTTCTATTTCTGAGAAACAAGGAGACATGTATGTTTATTTCCCAAACTTATGATACAGCGTTATTAGTTGTCCTAAACAGATAGTGTAATTTCACCCTCATAAGAATAGTTCAAATTTCTAAATAAAAATATAAATTAAAAAGCACGAATATTAAATTTGCGTTTGATAATCTTAAAAATGTCAAATGTGGGTAATAATAATAACAACAACAACAATAATAATAATAATAATAATAATAATAATAATAATAATAATAATAATAATAATAATAATAATAATAGAGAACAATAAGCAAAAAATAATAAATACATTAAAAATCAGTAAACAAACATACCTCTGTTGAAAGTGTTCCAGCACGAAATGGGCTCCCAGATTATCCCCTCACAGCTCGGAAGCGCTCATAACAAATGCGTTGCGCTCGCTGCACAGCTCTCCCTGCTGTTTGCAGGCTGTCACTGACTGGATCAAAACACTCAGCCAATGCTGGCCATTAAGAGTCCTACACTAAAACAGGAAAAAAAAAAAAAAAAGTATTTCAGATCACACTGAACACACCGACAAACCCTGACTCAAGTTCCGGACTTCTGTTTCGGTGGCAGGAAAGTTTGCTTCCGCGGGGAAACAACATTATTTTCAGTCGGCGTCCAAGTTTGAGCACCAGGCGGGTTCAGAGGATATTGGATATTTAGGACCGCCGCTGAGCTGCGCATGCGCCCAGCTGCCATGCGGACAGTGTTGGGGCAAGTGTCCAAACGAGTAATGGGGTGTTCAGTCGGGGGGTGGGGGGAGCTAAGGGGCAGTAAAATGACTTCTTATTAATAGTTTGGTCCAAATGACGTGCTCACAGTTTTAAATATCCCATCTGAGGAAAACAAAATGCACCCACTGACCAGCTTCTCTAACTCTCCATAGATCAGTGACTCTATAGTAGTTTTTGAATAGGTTTTGAAATAAAATATTTGGAAAATAATTTAAAAGTTAGAATATCAATGTTGTAGTTGTTAAAATATGCGGGGGTTTTCCCTATGTAAAATGAATACTTAATGTGAGAAGATTTAACACAGATTTAAATGGAGACAAAAGAAGAAAAGTTTTTTCCCTCATAAAACAATATAATAGATGTCAAACAGGACCAAGTTTATTAATTTACTTTTTTCTTATCTTCGTTACCTTTTTGGATTGTCACTTTAATGTGTATGAATTTGAAACACACAGTGCATATAATATAATAATGTAGATTTACTTTACAGAGTCATGCACAGCTCTAAAATTCCTGGTACTTTGTGTGCTATAAAGTTCAAAGTAGAAGAACAAATTTTGGACCACAGAACCAATACCGACAGATGATATTGCACCCCAAATTGTCATTTGCAGTAGAAACTTAAGACTGGCCCACAAAGAGCTTGGTTCTGTGTCTCTCCACTCCTGATCCCGATTCTTGGGTGATGATTTATCAGATGAAATACAAATTTACACATTTTCTTCTGAAGAGATGACTTTGGACTTAGAAACATGCAGCAACAGTCGAATTAGTGGACCAGGTAAAAAGAATCTCATCTGTGATTATAGTTGCTAAAATATATGTTTGTTTTTTCACATATTTCAGTGACTTACGACAAGGCAAGTGACATTTGTGGTTCATGTTTTGGATACGATATGTCTGTGTGTGATGGGATTTGAGCCACTAAATTCACATGAGATCCAGCCTTGTGTGAATTTGCCCCAAAATCTTGACATTTTGGGGCATTTTGACATATTTTGCTTGAAACATGTTTTGTGATTTTGCCACCAGGTACAGGGTGTTAAAAGTTGACTGAAGGCCAGAAGATAATATTTCCAAAATAAAATCCCATTTTAATCGTCCTATCTCAAATTATAATCTCAGTAAAAATTAACACTCTCTCCATATCAATTCTTTACATAGATTTCTCTCTTTATAAAATGAGTTTACACATTAAATTTATGTGTAAATTTAATAAATCAAATTCCTCAAATATAGGATGAAAAAAATATGTCCTAGCAAATACAAATGCTAAACAAACTCTCCTGTTTAAAATATTTTATTGCATTAAGTATATGTTGACTATAAAAAGATAAGCTTGGCTAAATAGAGTTCCTGAACAGAAACTGGAGAAAAAAGAAAAGAAGAGGGAAAAAAAAGCCACTGCATAACTTCATCATATCTTGTTATGGTAAGATGTCACTACCCAGTTGTTTCATGACAGGTAAAGAAAAATGAAAGATTTGGTCTTTAAAAAATAAACTAAAATGTTTCTATCTTTCTTAGACTTTATGGATTCTGTGGCTGGCCTCAGAGTTTTCTTTTGCCAATCTTTAATTTATTTGAGAGTATATTCTCTATACACTCCCTTTGATGAATGCTTCTGTTGATCTGGAGAGTCCCCTGATGTTCACACGCTCAACCTCCACCCACACAGTGAAGTGAAAAAAGATCAGGACATCCTACAACAGCCTATATGTTTCAAACATATTTGGACATGTGGATATTTTTTTAATATACACTTAAACCACTATGTGGAATTTAAATAATATAAACATCAATAGAATAGAAGAAAATACCTTTTAAATTACTTTGTAAAATGGTTTTTAAAAAATCAATGTCTGGTTAGGAATAAACTAAGACACCCACATTTATTCTTTTTAGGATTTTGAAGGAAGATGGTTTATTTACATTGTTATACATTTAGGCATTTTGCGGCCTTCTGAAAGATAATTGTAACATCCCATATGTCTGGTTATAGAAATAAAGGGTTAGACAAAGGAGTTTCAAATCAGCAACTTCACAGTCAGAAAAATATTTATACTTTAAATGTTCCAAATATTTGTCAAGCAGTGACATGTCATTGTTTATATATACCTCCTCCTCGCCATAGTGACCGCAGACATCATTGCTGTTGCTTACACCTTCATTTCAGAGGTGTTTTAAATTTTGCCACACAAACATATGTAACAATCTGGCACAGGTTTGTCAAATGCATTGTGGGAGGTAAGCCATTACATTTGCATCATCCTCCTCCCAGTGTTTTGGCCTTCTTGATGATCAGTACATTTTGCATATCCATGAAGACAGACATGGTACATTTAGTGCTCCTGTTTGTAGGTCAGGTTTGTGCATGATATCAAGTTTTTACCTGCTTTTATACACAGAAACCTTCATTAAATCAGACCCTTAGTTTTTAGGTTACAAGCAGACACCCAACTGTTTTGTGTAAAACTGTCCCCCTTAAAATAAAATTCTCATCCCATATGAAGAAGAGCAACCCCAGATGCCACCACCGTCTTTTATTGAAGACATTTTTATATGCTGTTAATTTTGGAATTGTGACCCAAAGGTCAAATGGGTTGTGTCAGCCCAAACCAAGCAAACCTACGTCTTAGATTTAACTTTAAGATTTTTTGGATTTTGTAGCTCATGTCTTTCTTCACCGTGAAGAGGTTCCATTGCTGGCAGAGTATTTATTTTATTATTATTATTATTACTGATTCTCCTCCAATGAGAATAAGGTTCAGCGTGATGCTCTTCTCCCCACACCCAGTAGCAACAGAAGACCCCCCTCCAGGCCTGAAAACAGCCATTCAGTGATTGACAGACTCTGGCCGAATAAATTGAAACCTCAAGCTGCAACAAGCCCAAAATAGCAGGAAGCTGTCGGTGACCCGCGGTCTCTAGTGCCTCATGTCAGCAAGCCTAAAAAACTTGGCAGAACATTTTGAACGGAGGAGCCATGTACAGGTGTTGTGCATTTCTCTCAGATGTGTGTGAAAGTGTGTGAAGGAGCCAACAAGAACTGATACACACGGATGGTTTGACCACATCAGCACAGCAACAAGTTAATTCAGCAAGTGCAGCTTTGATAAAAAACAACAAAAAAACAACTCTAAAACGTTTGTTGTATCTTGTAAGAAAACCCATTGAATCTCCTTAATCAGAATGAAACTTCACTGGAATTTGACATTTTTGACAGATGGATCAGTGGTTTTTTTTTGTTCTCCAGAACCAACTCCAGTGGGTTCCCAGAGGTATGTGTGTGAATGTGTTTGGACGGACCAAGCCTCAAGACGATCAGTGTCGTAAGGGCCGCAAATGCGTGTGCCAAGTCACAGAGCTCCAGGCTCCTGCTAAGCGGAGGGAGGCGGGTGGGAGAAAATGCCATTCAGCTGGCTGGTATTTATAGATTTGTGAAGAACTTGTGCACAGGCTTGGTCGAGGTGCTGACGACGTAAAACGAGAGGACGATTCCAAAAGTCGAGTGTCAGGGCACACAGATAAAAATACCCGGTGAAAGATGGGCCTGGTCATTAGTAGAGCGGTGTGGCATGTGACATGGCAGGATTTCAGACGTGATTTATGATTATTACTACCGCTAATCTATACCTCGCCTCTTCCTGTGCCTGCCTTCTCAAATTGGTTCCCCAAATGTTATGGTGGACGGGGGTTTATTTCAGGTTCGTAAGGCATAGAAACAAGTCAGGAGTGTTGTGGACCATATTGTGCCACAGGACAGAATGCAACCGGAGCAACGGTAACAAATTAATGTTTGCTGATGGGACGGAGGCGCGATGTGTAAAACATCACAGGCTGTGGTGATAATGAGCTCTCTGCAGGGCTCTGCCCTCTCTAACTGCCAGAGCACGCTGCCACAAAGAAGAACAAAGGAGAAATTTAACGCATCGTAAATTCCTTTAATGACCTGCTGCAAAGCCGCTGCTACTCTGGTAACTTTTGAAACAAAAACGCGACACTACATAAGCCTTAAATGTCCTTCGTTAATTCTTTTATGATCCTTTTTTGGGGAAGGGGCTGAACAGATTGAAAAACAAAATATCTCTCATTCTTTAATATATTGTACATACTGGCTTTTGACACTCTCTGGGACAAGTATTCAAACTTGATTTAGTTTTTTTCATATTTGGTCTCATTACAACCGCAAACCTCAGTGTGTATTTTCCAGTATGTTTTACTATTAAAATTGCTTCCAAAAATCATTGCTGCTGGATCATTTCACCCTGAAATGAGGACAGCCCAAATAAATCATGCAAAGCCCGAACCTAACATATTTTTGTTTTCAACATAATGCACATGTACTTATCTTGAGTCAGGACATCGCAGAACTGCTTTCTGCCACAATTAAAGCTACAGGTCGTTTGGGAAATGTCTCTGCTAACTTTGCACTTCTTGAAACCAACAGTGTTGTCCATTCTCTGCAAAATACTTTAGCTCGAGCTCAGTGGGAGTGGATGGAAAGCATCTATCTTGTCAGTGATTCTCAGATGGATTGAGGCATGAACTTTGACTGGACCATTCTAACAAATGACTTACATTGCACCTCTTGTGGTTGGGTTAAGGATGATTTTCAAGAGTGAGCTTTCAGCCACACAGCTTTTTGAGAAAGCTTTTTATTATTAATCCTGAAAACATTAATGGCTTCAAACTGAAAATAGGGCTTATTGTAGGCCTTCTTTCAACATAGACGCTCTTCCAACCACTCTTGCATAAAAACTAGATTCGTAGAGTGCATGACTAATATTTATCATATTAACATATTTTCCCACCATAGCTACTGATCTCTGCAGCTCTTCCAGCTCTTCTTGGCTACTTTTCTGATTAATGCTGTCATTACCGGACCTGTCAGTTTATTGGACAATTATATTTCGGAAGGTTTGCAGTTGTGTCATATGATGAACAGTGCATCGTGAAATGTTGAAAGTAGGATATATTGTTTAAGAATCAAACTTTGTTTTACACTACTCTATAACTTTTTCTCTGCTCTGTCAGCTTCTCAATCTTCATCTTCCTGATGCTGTTTCTTGTTTTATGTTCCCGACAAACCTCAAAGGCCTTCCCAGAACAGCTGGATTTATGCTTTACACACAAACTCTCATTACTGATTAGGTGATTATTATCCTAATTGGTCTGAATGAATTTACTTTAGGGATTTCAATGTAAAAGTGCCTGAAGACAAATAAATTCCATTCTTTAGATTTTTGTTTATATTGAGCTTGAAATCTGTCACTTTCATGATTATCCTTTATTATATTTTAGTTTCTCACATAAAATCCCATTAAAGGTTGTCGTTGTAAGGTGATTAAAATATGAAGGTTTTCCATGTGCATGGATTGGGTTAGCAAGGCTTTATGTACGAAAACCCTTTCAGATTTCACTCATGATTTTTTTTTGTGTGAAAAAGTCTCCTAAATTGAATTTTTTTTTTATGTGTTTCTCTAAAGGCCTGCAGAGAAATGTAACAGTTTTTTGTTGAATTCCTTCCCAGTCTTTTGTCCCTCCAGGCATATGATGGAGCAGATGTCTTACTTATTGAGATTTTGATCAAGTGAGTGTGAGAGCAGCTTAGAGAGAAAAAGTGGAAAGCAGAAAAAAAAGAGTGATGTCCCACATTTAAGCTTTAGCAGACTTTTCACTTGTGTGCAAGCTTACGTGTTTGTGTGTGAGGAAGGGGAGGGGTGAGACGGGACATCAGAATTAGTTTACCATCAGCTGCGCCACTGCTCACGATCAGTCCCGATCCCTGCTCAATATTTCCCCCAGCCGTCTCCACCTAATGGCGGCTCGGGACGGTTTTACTGCGGCACTCTGGGGAGGCTACAGGGGCCAAATTCAGAAATCTTGGCTTTACGCTCACCAAATGTTTTATGGTTATAGATTCAGCATTTAAGCATAGAAACAGCCACACGAAACAGTTATTCCTGCTCTGCTATTCCCAGTTGTAATAATTACACCGGCCTGGAAGAGGAAAGAAAGGAGAAAAGTTATGTAACCGAGCTCACTTGGTGACAGATTCAGATAACCTGTTGCGCTGACAGCTAACCCCAGCACTTAAACACTAATGATATTTTTAACAGAAATTACCGAAAAAAAAGTGATTATCGTGGGTCATGACGAAGCAGATCAGAACATGGTTAAATACTTAGTTTCTCTGCTTAATGTGCGCTTTAGAAAAACAAAAGGAGACTGCACATATGTATGGCTACCCATATGCTTCCATGTTAAAACATTTAGCCTGTGATAGCTTTTGCTACAAAAGTCAAGGGGCAAATCACTTGTAAATTTCACTGCTGAAAAACCAGCTTATGCAGCATGTGAGTGCTTTTATGAGAAAAATGTCAGAGAGAGATTTGGCTGGAAGATGTGACAAAGGAATAAGATAAAATGTCTGATTGGTTGCATTTTTCAAACTTTATGTCATGTTTAACTCACATTACATAAAGTCGCTTTTTACTGTGAAAGCGACTTTATGTATTATTTAAACTGTCTATACACATTTCTATTTTTAATTTAATCTAGGGAATATATGGGCCATGGGTAAGCAGACACCTTATGCTTGTTTTGCATGAAAATAAGCAGGAGCGATACCAAGTGTAAAACAAACAAGAAAATGAAAAATACATGATAGTGAGATAATAACAAAGAGATATGGATGAGTGAGGTGATAAGAAGGAGAGATACAGACAAATCAGACATAAAAAGGGAAAAGAGCTGACAAATGGCGGTGTCAAATTAATGAAAAATGCTCATCAAAAATTATACTTTTAATGCAGAAATAACAAGGTCATTTCTTACTATACATCCCACTAATAGCGCTAAACATGAGTATTTCATCTTTTCAGAACTGTGACACTTATTATTAGTTGCACTGTGAAACACTATCAAGAGAAATGGTCTCATACTGGCCACTTTTTGATTCAAAGTGTTTACTGAGAGTTTTCCCAGGTCTGAGTTTCCCTGCATATCCTGACATCAACTGCCTCCACAAACATCTGTGGGGCAGCTTCCTCTACAATGAACACAACCAAAGCCAAATAAATTTAAGCCTTTCCACCATTTTGTTTTTTTGAAAGTTTAGCACTTTATTTGAACATGTAGATTTTATTTTCTCTTATTTTGACATGAAATCATACTTGCGTACAGGTTCAGCTTTTGGTAGGTTATTTTCCAGAAGAATTTGAATTAGGCTGAATTCATTAGTTTTCATAATCAAATCAATAGTTACCGAGGTTGATACTTTACCTTTCCTATGTGATACACTAAATAAGTAGGCATTATGATCTTCCATAGTTCCAAAGAAATGCTGCTGACTTGACCGTCTCAGACCTGAAAAGAAAAAAATATTACATTATTTTGTAATGAACAAAAAAAAACTTTTAACTGTATTGTAGCTAAACACTGAATGCTTTTCAGAGCCATGTATTTTATTGTTTTGTTTTTTTTTTACTTCAATAATGTAATTGTTCATGGTCTTGTTTTAACTAAAGAACATTTTGAATACAAAAAAGAAAAAAAAACTGCTCCTCCCACTTCCTCCTTGGATGACGGATGTATGTAATGCAAAGGTAGGGCTGTCAGCATATATTGAAATGTTCTTATTTTGTAAATCAAAAAAGGAAGAGAATCCAATAGTTAGTTATTATTATTGTTGGGGACTTGATTTGTTTTAAAAAAGCTTGTCTACTTTTAATTTTCAGAACCTTTTCTGTCAAATACAAGTGAGGCGCAGAAGTGAAAGTAAATCAACCGAGGAAAACAAGCTAGAAGCAGAGATCAACAAGATGGCTTCAAACGTCCCACAGTCTGAGGCAGAGTGCACATGTCCTGTGTGCTGTGACATATTTACTGATCCTGTTCTGTTGCTGTGTGGCCACAGCTTCTGCCAACATTGCTTACAGGAGTGGTGGAGACAGAGCTCACTGAGAACATGCCCTGTCTGTAAGGAAATGTTTCATTTGACTCAGCCGCCTCGAAATCTGGCCCTGAGAAACCTGTCTCACTCATTGAAGCAGGAGAGGAGAAAGAGAGCTGGATCCAAGGAGATTTGTTTATTGCATGGTGAGAAGTTCAAACTCTTTTGTCAGGTCGATCAACAACCCATCTGTGTGATTTGTCGGGATTCGAAAACACACACACAACACAAATGTGTTCCCATTGATAAAGCAGCAGAGGAGTACCGTGTAAGTATCATGTGGTACTGAAGTCAAAGATTTAACATTTTAATTGTTTCTTTATGCTGCAAAAGCGCAAGAAGGATTATTACAACTTTAAATTTACAAATAATTTTTTACAGGTTAAAATCCAGATAAATGTTAACAGCCTGAAAACTAAGCAGGAAGTTTTTGAGACGCAAAAAAGTAATTGGGAGAAGATGGTCACCCTCATCATGGTAAGTCGTAGGAGTGACATGAGCACACATTAAAAGAACTTACCAAAACTTATTCTGCTGCCATTTGTGCTCCTCTCAGCTACAGGCTCAGCAGACAGAGAAAACCATCAGAGGAGAGTTTCAGAAACTTTATCACTTCCTGAGCAAAGAGGAGGCAGGCCAGATAGATGCGTGTCGGAGAGAAGCAAAACTTAAGAGTGACGCAATGAATGTCAGGATTATAAACCTAACTGCAGAGATTTCTGAGCTCATGGAAAAAATCAAAACCATAGAAGATCAGATGAGAGCAGAAGACCTCTCATTCATCCTGGTAATTACTAAATGAAATGAAATGAAACAAAAATAATGTTAAAGAAAAATTCATGTTACAATTTGCTTTGTTTTGTCTTTTCTGTGATAGAGTGCAAAATCAACACTGGAAAGGTAGGTTTTCTGAATTCTTCACATTGGAATCAGCCAGAGGGTAGAGTAGTGAAAAGTTTTACCCCAAGTAAAAGTAGAACCACCTCAGCATATTTATCAATTAAAAGTAAGAAGTCGTCTTCCAAGAAATTACTCAAGCAAGAGTAGAAAAATATTTGGTGATAAGACTACTCAAGTTGGATATAGGATCTGATGTAGTATTTTAAAATGATGTCATAAGACAGACAAAAATACAAAGTTATGTGCTGTTATTTTAAAGTACAAAATGAAAAAGAACATCAGCTGGCATAATTGAAATCATGAAATTTTACAAACAAAAATGCAGGTTAACTTAGGTATTTATATTTAGAAATGTTTTCTTGTTTTCAGATCGCTGTGCAAGCTGCAACAACCAAAAACCCCAGAAGGATGTCTGATTGATGTGGGTCAGCATGTTGGAAACCTTCAGTTTTCAGTCTTAAAAAAGATGGCTGAAATATTAAAATACAGTAAGAATTTTTTTGTTTCCTCTTCACTAAGTTTTGTCTGTCTAATCATCAGAGTTTGTATTTTAACAAATAAAAGCCTATGTACTTAGCATTATTTTTTCTTTCCCCATTATAGCCCCTGTGTTTTTGGATCCTAACACTTGTTGTAAGTCTCTGACTGTATCAGAGAACTTAACCAGTTCAACAAAAAGTGATAAGAATCAGCCATGTTACCCCAACCCTGAGAGAATGGGTTATCATGAACTTCTCGGCTATCAAGGTTTTAACTCTGGTGGACACAGCTGGGATGTAGAGGTGGAGGTGGGTGATTTCTGGGCTGTGGGTGTGGCTGATAAAACTACGAAGGACAGATGGGCCATGTACATTTGTGGTTGCACCGGTGTTCTACGTAACCTTAACAAAACGGATTATGTCACTGAAATAAAAGTAGAAGCTCTACCTCAGAAAGTCAGAGTGCAGTTAAATTATAACCAAGGAATAATTTCATTTTTTGACCTTGATAGAAAAAAAACAGTTCATGCCATCAAATACAGCTTCACAGAAACAGTCTTTCCATACTTTCGTGGCAGTGTAAAAATTTTACCATCTGATACAAGCGTGAGCATTGGGAGAACCCAAGGCCATCTCAGTTACATGTTCCTCCAATCTTAAAGGCAGCTCAAAATAGCAGAATGAGCCTTTGAAACTGATTTTTTTTTTTTTTGTGGTGTAGATGTATGACCACACTTTTAAATCTTGAAGTTCTTGATAAACTGCAAACTTGCAACAGATTGTTGCTTCAAACAAGAAAGGTCTGAAGCAGCAAACCTTGCTTCAAACCTTGTTGCTACCCTAACCCTAACTCTAATCCTCCAATGTTTGTAGTGACAAGTAAAATGTGTACTTTGAGTTAGCATAAAGTGAACTCTATTTCATCGTTATTTACTGTTCCTAATTTTTATCCATATCTACTTTGCTTTATTAACATGACAGGTATCCAACAGTGATGTACAGTTGTATAAAGCAGGACAGAAAGCTTCAGACAGTCAGCAAACCGTCTTAAGTGACAGTTTGCTATGCTTTAGATATGATCTACAAGTAAAATACATTTAAAAAAATCAACACTTGCTAGTATGAATACCTACAATATCACTACAGTGTCCCATATATCAGTATATATAAAAACCCACCTGCTTAGAGTTACGTTTGAAGCATAATCAATGAAACATTGATCAATAAACAGATGTGTAATGACGGCAAAGTGTAATAATGTTGACTGTGTGTTCTATGACTTTGTATGTTTGTGTTTTTGTGATGTAAAGCACTTTGAAATGCTATACAAATAAAATTATATTGATTGATTGTCATTGTTGTTTGCACATTTGATATGTAAAGGCTTTGTTTTGGCCTTGAAAAATCTTCTTATATTAGCCATTGACCAAAATGGTAATACACACACACACACGCCCCCACGCACGTATACGCATGCACACTTGCAATGGTCGCCCTCCATGTTCAAGTGCTGTGATAAAGAGCTGTCTGGTGTTCCTTCACTCTTGAAGGCCCCTGGGAGTAGATCAATACTGGCTCAGCATTAAGTTACAGCTAATGTCTTCACATTTTTAACCAGGCAGTGCATGTGTGTGTGTGGTCTCTGTGAGATGTGTGTGTGTGTTTGCCCCTGACATGACCCAAGTTATAATTATCATTAAATGTCAATGAAGGCAATAGGAAGAGTGCGTCTCGATGATTCACGAAGCCCTAAATCACAGCTGCTCCTATTGCAGAGGAAAGAAAAGCCCTTACTCAAATTTGTGTAGTTCTGATTATCAGAAAGTATTTAGTGCATAAACTTCCCTCTTTTATTTTTACATTCCCAATTGCACAGCTGAGTTATATTGGAGAAGTAAACGCTCAGAAACCTGTGATTTTAAAGGTCTACATCAAGTTTCAGGAATACTGATATGCTTTATCAGCACATTGTAGAAACCACAAACTTGGATATTCTTTTTGATCTCAGTTTTTAGAGAACTCAAATTTATCTCTAACAGGCCCACAGAATTATAGATCCTCTACCATTTTTATATGTGAATATTGCCATTTTAATAAAAGATGAAAAACAAAAAATACATTAGCAGAAAATGATACCAGAGAAGGAAATCACATTTTCGATCAAGACAAGTGTATAACATCCATTTATAAGTACATTTTGCAAAATATTAGAAGATTTTCTACAGTGTGTGGTTTAAGTTCTTGCTGCTATGCACTATGAAAAAAAAAATTTGAAAGAAGGTTACAATTTTGTTGTAGGGGAAACCTGACCTGAGCTTTTTGAAATGGTCTAGCTTTCACAAAAGCTTTTGTTTTTTTCTTTTTCTGAGAGAAATGTGGGGCAATACACTCCAAAGTAATTACTTCTTATACATTTTTTTATTTACTTGTTTAAATTATTGTAGCATTTAAAAAAAGTTTTTTTTCAGTGAAAGTTAGGTAGCAAGGCCCTTTGTTACTTAACTTTGAACTGTGGGAGGGAACAGCAAAGTACAGGATGACTGATGAATGCACTTTTTTCTTGGCTGGACATGTAAGTTTATATGATTGTTTATCATGCGTGTTTCTGTGTTGGCCCTGCAGTGGCTCTAGCTCCATTCACGTAAGATGTGGATAAAGAAAATGAGACTTATACATAGATGAGTCTGGAACTCTTTAAATGTTGCAAATTCAAAGCTTTAAGAGTTGCAAAATATAATCACAGTTATTCTATGAATTTAATCAAAAACCTATCAACTAATAATATTCTTTGTCCATCCATCCATCCATCCATCCATACATAATGTTTACATGATACAGTTTCTCACTTCCAACTTCCCCTCATTTCGCCATCCCAATCAATCTCTCCCTCCCAGTCTGTAATGCACTCTTTCATGTGCTCTCCTATTTCTCCCCATCTCTTTGCTGCCCGTTCTGCTTCACCACGAGGTCTCCTGGCTCTTTTGTAGGCCCTCCACATTTTTGGGCGTAACGTGATCCCCTTCCTATTCCTCCCCGGGGTGGTCCACTCCTCTCATTCAAATAACAAGCGGTGGCTGAATGTAACCAATGATCGGAGGGGAGACAGAGAGCTAGATTTAATAATAGAATGAATGTGAACAAGGATTATTTGTATACTCAAAAGTGATTACTGCTCATATCTTGTCAATGCATGACATAAACTCAAAAGAGGCTGCGGATGTATGATGAGTCATAGGTGAGAACGTCTTGTTAGTTTCTGTGCAAAATTGGTTAACCAGTCCTATATGTTAAAATGGTTCTCAACTTTTCATGACTTATTATAAATTACTATACCAGAATTATGTAGAAATATAGTTTTCTTGTGTTACATGGGGTTCAGAGAAGAAGCTATTAGAAGTCAATATCTTACCTGTGGTAGACAGTTCCATGAACACTCTCACTTCTGTGTTGAAACAAAAATATTTATTATCATAACAATTTGCAAGTAACTAAGTTTTACTTTTGATTGAGAAATAAGAACAAAATGTTGCTCATGCATATTAGGTTCGGGGTACACTCTGGTCAGGTTCATCACAGAGGCACGCAAGCTAAGCAGTCATTAACACCCCTAGTCAACTGGTCATTATAATAATCACCTGTTTTTATATTGTGGATGGAAACTGGACTAACCAGAGAACCCACATTTCCACAGGCAGAATAAAAAGGCTGAAATAAATTCAAACAGGAGGCTTTCTTGCAGTTGTGGAACGAAGCAAACCACCACTTCACGTTGAAACTGTGTTATTACATCAAGCATCTCAACTTTTTCACAAAGAGTCGTGACCAGACTGTTGGAAAGTGGGGTTGATGGGTGTAATGATGTTGAATCAACGGTAATGTGGCAGGCAATAAAACCAAATCAGTTTAAAGACGTTGAAATGTTCCAAAATAGCTAAAGGAAACGAGAGCTGGTTAATATGTCTTCAGAGATTCATCACCCATGAACAAAAAGTTCCACATTACCAAGTCATTTGATCCATTGTTAATATAAACATAGTAATTACACAGCCTTAAAATTGTGCTAAGTATCAATTTCACAGTGGCTTTGGCGTGATCATGTGCTTTCAGTCCTGTTGGAATGAAGTGCGTCTTTAGATTTGTAGAATTTAGCTAAAAATATAATTCAAAAAAATTGCATAAAACCACAAAGGTAAAAATATACTGAACATTGTTCTTTTCATATTTATTGTAATTATCTAGGCAGGATAAATGAAACTTTTTTTGTCAGTGGTCAATCATGATCCAGCATTCCAAATGACTAATCTTACTGGACAAAAGTTAGGATTTTTTTATTTTTAATTTTTTTACATGTGGAAAACCAAAAATCTACCTGGAAATATTGAACAAATAAATCCTAACTGAACGTTAAAATATTTTGTTGAACACAGTCTCCCCTGGAAAATTAAACATCCATTTGCACTACAACAAATGGATGACGTCATGTCACGTGGGACCTCAATGCAAATAAAAGACATTTCTAACAGGAATGTGTTGTACGGAGGTCTAGCTGCTGATTGGCTGCACAGAAAAAGGATGGAGAAAGCGCTAAGCAAGGAACCGAAAACATAGCTTTTAGTTTTGGATAGACATCGCGTGGACATATTGATGCGCATGTTTGGTGTTTGACGAAGACACAACGATACCATTGAGTCAGTAGCCGGGCCAAGACAGTATAATGTTGCTTGTGGGCGCAAAGTTTCTCAGGTAAGAGAATATGCTTTAATATGCTTTTAACATTTTGTGTCCTATGTCAGAACAATATCTGCTGGTGTCTGGAGACTGTGTAAGTAAATTAAATCATTAACTTCTTCTAAATTCACAGGGCTACATGGTGGCACAGTTGGTAGAACTGCTGCCTTTCAGCAAGAAGGTCTTGGGTTTGAATCCCGGCCTGGGATCTTTCTACATGGAGTTTAGGAGGGTTCTCTCCAGGTTCTCCAGCTTCCTCCCACAGTACAGAAACATGACAGTTAAATTGTACATTTGAACTTTTCCTCCAGTCAGCACATTAGTGACATCATCTATAAGTGAAATGTTGTGAGAAAACTAACTGTAGATAGACTTATAAGGTCTTACAGGGAAGAAAATTGATAGATACAGTATGTGCTGTTGCATTTGAACATCAGAGTAATTAGATTATAAGCAATTAGAAAACATTGTTGCCTGAAGGCTTTTTTGTCACTTTCCACTGTAGAGAGGTGCGGCCAAACAGGGATTTAATGTCTAGTCAGGGTGCTTGTCTATTAGGTCTCCAACTTCAGCTGAAGACATTTCAATCAATAGTTTTGTTTTGGATAGACATTTAGTTAGATATTGATGCCCATGTTTGGTGTTTGTACATGACTCATCATCCTGTTCAAGCCTCAAACACTATATATACAGTATATATATACTGTATATATATATATATATATATATATATATATATATATATATATATATATATATATATATATATATATATATATATATATATATATATACATAAAAACATGTGATGAAACAAGCCCTTTATAACTTACCAAGACACCATTATTGTCTGCAAGAGTTCCTTTTAACCTTTTCCTCCCCTGAGTTTGCTTTCATATTTGCAACTTTAATTATAAGAACAACATTTGTCTCTGTTTAGATTTCTGTTTTGTAAAGCCTTAGCTAACAGCATCCTCTTTTCTACTTGCTCTTTTATCCTTTATGTTTCATACCAACAATATCATTTTAAGACTTTTTTTTTCTCCACCCCTTATCATTCTCTACCTTCATGCGGTGCCACAGAGAGCTCCGTCCACAAGGTGGAGGCCCCAAGGGAGCTTCGGTAACCTGGTCTCCTCTACCTACCAACTGCTGTGTTGAATAGAGGGTAGTGTTACACATGCATGCTCACCCCCCACACACACACACAAACTAAAACAGTAGTTCACATAATGAAATTAACAAACCCACCAGGCTATGCTCGCAGATATCAGGTCAGATCTCTTTCTTCTCTGCAAATTGAAGGAAATAAAGAGTGAAGTAGAGGAAAAATGACAAATGGTGATAATGCCCTTGCATTGGAACTTTTACATCAGACTCCATTGTGTTTTTAAATGCAAATCAATGCACTACATGACGGACACTGTGATCCAATAAAAGTACTTCTTCCCTACATTTCAAAAGCATTTCGAAATGAAAATAATTTTCCCGCTCTCGTGTCACTTCACAGAGTGCAAATGTGTTTAATCAACGTTGAGTTTGTGTGTGTGTGTGCGTGTCTTGAGCCCGTAAAGCTGTTGTTACTGGCTGCTGGAGTTGAGTCCAGCTCCAGTTTGGCTGCAGGCTGCAAACCTCAGACTTATACACACACACAAAGTGGTCTGTTAAAGTGTATGGAGGGAATGTTGTGGTCACACCTGGGAATGCTCTTTCAGCGAACCTGCCCGACCATTTCTCCCTCCCCATCATTTCCACTGATTTTGACGAGCAAAGAAAGAAAACACATAGATTTTTTACCCATTTTTGATTCAACTTTCAAGTGGAACGGAGTTACAGAAAGAATATAACAGATTTATTATTTACAATTAAACTTTCTTCCGATATGTCAAAAGATATTCGGACGAGATTTAAATGTTGTCCAGAAAAAAAAGTATTTCTTTACTTCAGTACTTGGCCATGGTTAAAAATTTGCAGAAATATATTTAACTTTTCATTCGTGACATAACTTCATCATCTGCTACTCTTGTACAGGAACACATGAGTGTATTAAATCATTTCAAAAACACTCGGATCTCATTAGTAAAGTAAATCTTCAGAAGATTTATTTTTACACCCAGTTTGGTTATATTATGATTTAATTTCCTGTTTTGGTCTCTTTAGCTCTTTAAGTATAAGAAAATATGACCATTGTTTACTCCAAACAACTTTGAGTGAGCTGCTGCTGATGGGGAAATATCAATTACCTACCAGCTGACTATCCTGACAAGATAGGTGCAAACTTGCTAATGGTCAATGTATAATTTGATGTGGAAGAGGACCGTAACCGTATTTGTAACTGTGAAGGGATGAAATGTCTAGCAGCCTTTTGCAACCAATGTTCAACATGATTCACAATGCATATATTGCAGACTAACAGAACTTCCTATGAAATGTTCTAAACTTCATAAGCAATGTCTCTGGATTTCCAAGCTCAAATGAAACCCTTTTTACAAGAAAACTGCTTTCCATTGCAGACTGAAACAACAGAAAGTCTCAAAAAAACGGCTCTGCATCCATGTGCAGTGAGACCTTTGGGACGTTTTGAGCATGCGGGGGCTTGTATTAGTTTTATATTTGGGACAGCATGCCCCGTTGTTGAGCCGAAAGCCTTTTCACCCATTCCCTCTTTTTTATCCTCCATTTTGCACATTAATTCTTGAGTGATCTAATGACATTGTGTGCTTCCTATCTGTTTGATGTCATTTAATCAAGCAACTGTATCAAACACAAAAAAATAGGAAAAGCACTGTTGTATTTATCCTTTAAACATGTTGATGTCATAATAAGCAATATAAATTGAAGACTAATATATAAAATTGTACTTTACTATGATGTCATTGAAAAAATGTGTTACTTAAAAGTGCTATTTCCATGGCAATAAATAAACAGTTGCAGCTATGTTAATAGTGGAGAAACAAGTTACCATCACAGGAAAATTGCCTATTCGCAGTTTTTGGTGGCTATGCTAACTAGCGTTTGCGGTAGACTTCAGTGTGGGCAGCGTGTAGCACAGCAGAGACCAAGAGGAAGGGTATCAGGATGTGTACACAAGTATGATTGACAAAACTAAGACCCTTCTAATTGCTCTGATTGGTTGTTTCTGACCAACCTGTGTATTTCTGCAAATGGCAGAAGGTCTACGAACTACAGAAAAGAGGTAAAAGAGCTTGATTTTTTTTTCACAGATTATCTGTTTCATATTATGCTGTCACGACATGGTGTCAGTTTAAATATATCTATCTATATTTTGTATATATATCTATATATATATCTATATATATATATAGATATATATACAAAGATATATATATATATATATATATATATATATATATATATATATATATATATATATATAGAGAGAGAGAGAGAGAGAGAGAGAGAGAGAGAAGCTCTCTTTCTCTTTCACAACCGAATTTATTGTGAAAGTTAATATATAGTGAAATATATATATATACAGTATATATAGTATATATATATATATAGAACTTTCACAATAAATCCGGTAACATTTTGATAATTTCAAGTTGGTATTTTTGTCCACTAACTGTTATTAAATTTAAATGCAGAAAAGTCTAATCACACAGCAGCTTATTCATTAAGAAGACTGTGTCATTTCTTTCTTCACACTGAAAAAAGAGAATGGAACACAAACCCCCAAAAATTTACTTGTTACATGTAATTGAATTAAGTTTGCCAATTTTTTTTTTAACATGACAACCTTCCATCCATCCATCCATTTTCTGTTCACCCTTTGTCCCTAATGGGGTCGGGAGGGTTGCTGGTGCCTATCTCCAGCTACGTTCCAGGCGAAAGGCGGGGTACACCCTGGACAGGTTGCCAGTCTGTCGCAGGGCAACACAGAGACATACAGGACAAACAACCATGCACACAGGGAGAATTTAGAGAGACCAATTAACCTGACAGTCATGTTTTTGGCCTGTGGGAGGAAGCCGGAGAACCCGGAGAGAACCCACGCATGCACAGGGAGAACATGCAAACTCCATGCAGAAAGACCCCGGCCGGGAATCGAACCCAGGACCTTCTTGCTGCAAGGCAACAGTGCTACCAACAGCCCCACATGACAACCTAATAAACTTAATATATTTGCTTGGACAAACTTAGTTTGATTGCCTGTAACAAATTAACTCACTTTTTTTAAAAGTTGGACCACCTTATTTTATTTTTTCAGTGTTAACAATTAATCCATTCAAGGTATCCCACACAGACTGTCAAATAGTAAGCTGGTGTCGTAATGCATGTGGTCTTACAGTGCGAATGTTAATTCTGATTTGATTGGAACTGACGTGATTTTAAGCCAGAGTTAATGGATTTAGACCTACTCTAATCCCAGTTTAATGAAGGGCACTTTAGTAGACTGCTTTTCTCTTTCATCATCCTGGACTTCAGCCCATCGCAGTATAAGTGGTTAACTCATCAACCAAATTTTCCTAAATAAGACTGTTTGTGTCTGTATGATTTGTCCAAACATATTTCGTAATGTCTTAAAAAGAAACCCCGTTACGTAATAATGTTGCTTCAAGGAATTGTTGGCATTGTCTGTTTCCATATACTTAGTATCTTGCAGAATCTTTCAGACTTTCTTTTTCAGTTGTTAACAGTGCAAGTATGTGTATCCGTGCGTGTGTTTGCTTGAGTACGTGGGCCGCTCACTGACTCCCCATCCCTATGTAACTGGAGCCCACCCTTCCCTGTCAAAAATAAAAATCATTTGTCCATTGCATGAGTGTGTCCATTAAAAATGCATGGTGAAGGGAGCTTGGGGCCACTGGGGAAGAAAGCTGATACTTGGCTCTCTCCGGAAGGGCATCAGAGTGTACCACAGTGGACAAATGGCATCCAGAGAGAAAGTACAGAAAGGGGAAGGATGTTGATGGTGAAGGCAAAGGGTGAGCAGTTGAGTAGTGTTATTTCTGAAACCAGCTCAATCCTGACATGCTCATGAGGGCCTAAACTATCTCCTTTACATGTCTGTCAAAATCGCATGTCGAAATTGCTAAATGTATCGATTGGAAATCTGTCAGTGGTTGCTGAGTACAAATTTGCTGTTTTTCAGTTCAGAAAGTTCCAATTGTCTTTAGCTGTCTCACGTCAGTTTACGTTCTATGCTTGTATAAGATCTCTAAAGTATTTCAAAACACGAGAACTTCAATGAGAGACTTCACTATTTTAATTATTTAAAGAAGTCAAAGGGAGGCCTTTTTGGGAGCAAAGCTGGTAAAACTGGCAGTGATTGACAGAGTTCTAACTGGCTCTAAGATTGGTGTCATTAAGTGAAGATAAGGCAGCACATTTACAAGGAATTATATGTTTCTCACAATTCTAAGAAAGCAACAAAGGCTACCTTACTATAACACAAGCATTTCAGTACTAATGTTGGTATGGCCAGAAAGAGGTCATGCAGTTCAAAACTATTGCAGTTTACTTATGGCATTCCTTACAGTTGGTAAATCCCCGAAGAAAAAATTCTTAAAAGTTATTTTTCTTTTTACTATTTACTGACTTGTGCATGTAGTAAATCTTTAAGGTAAGCATAGGAGGTTAGGAGCGGGGTTAGGTCCTGAAAGCTAATAATTTGGTGAATGCATGAATCAGAAAACACCTGAGAATGGCAGTACTGGAACTAAAAAGGTACTTGCAACTTGATACTTTTCAACATGAACTGCAAGTTGGAGCAGTTGTTTGCACTGCCGCCTTGCAGCAGAAAGGTACTGGGTTTGAATCTCAGCCTTTGTCTTTCTGCAAGAAGTTCACATGTATCTTCTCTGTGGTTTGCTCGGTGTGAACAACAGAGCGAACCACAGACTTCTTCTTATTTTTTTGACTTCTTCCTCCAGTCAGAAAAGATGCATATTATGTGAGCTGCTGTCCCAAATCAGACCTTAGGTATTAGTGCCTGTGTGCAGGGATGTGTTCTCCTGTGTGTCGCTGTGATGGACTGGTGTCCTGCCGAGGGTGTTCCATATCTCCAGATCAATGACCACTTGAGATAGGCAGCTGCCATTCTGAAGCTCTGCACGGACAAGCAGATAAGGACAATTGAAGGATGGACACTTCAACTTTGCAAGCACACAAACAAAGACACATCAGCTGCAGATTGCTTACTTTTTAGACACGATTGTGTTCTGGAGATTCACTTTAGGAAATTGCATTTGCTTTACCTCTGTGAAAATTCTGTTAAAGAGTCTGTTAAAAATGTCTTATATGTTCCCTTCACCTTTGTATGAGACACACATAAAATTAAAGATTTGAATGGATAAAATGCCTGTCTCACACATAACCCTGCTCCTAGGAGCAGTGGATCTTTCACTGTTCATGACTTGGTAGCTCGCCTGACCTGTTGGTTTAAGTAATAGCAGGAATTGTGCCACTACATTCACCAGATAAATCTGTCAAAAATACAGCTGTGTGTGAATTTGTGTGTTCTTGAACATATGAGACTGGGTGTATGTTGATGAATGATTTTTCCTGTGTCAAACCTGTTCACTGCTTTGCTTAATACTAAAAAAAGATGTTTAATTTATGGATTTTGCAGATTTAGATCCCTGGAAGCTGATTTTTTTCAATTTCATTTTCATATTACTGCTTTTCATTCATCTAGCAAAGTTTGATTTCAACCTGAACCTCCTTAATCCCTCTTCTTGGGAAACCTGCTTTGCTTGTTTTTCATCTCTTCCATATGCTTCCTATAACACACTAGTCCAATCTGGTTTGAAGAAACACCTCCTGCAAAATCAGACATTTATGCACGTACAACCAAAATAGTCCTCTCTTTCAACCAAGTAACCCCGCTAAAGAAACACATTTGGTTGTGTTCAGTAGGGTGGTCGTATCTGGAGCTAATTAAAAGGGGACCCTCTAAATTTCCTTCACACCCAGCATGAGGAAGACCTCAGATTAGGGGAATATTTTCCTTATTGCCAACTTTACTTTTTGCAGAATTCCAGCGGATAATAATGGAATCCATGTGTGCTGAGATGTGTTCCCATGTTGTTGTTGTTGAAGCCATTGGGGCAATAGCAGGTTGATAAATTATTTCTTTTTCTTCCTCTATTTGGGTTTGCAATACAACCCTTGGAATGTTGCTTAGTTTTATTAGAAGGATGTGACTTGATTTTTTTTTTTTTTTTTTGTATGTCTCAATGCACATCACAGTGGAAAAAAGCTGACGAAGTGAGAGATTTTGGCTAATGTCAAGAAGCAACTTCAATTGGTAAAATGTCCATTCATAATGGCTTATGTTCTCATATTCACTTTGCTAGTTTTTTTTAAGCAGGTTCTGCTGACACATTAATGTTCTGCCACTTGGTCCATGTGCTCCAAGTACATGCACTTGCACAAACAAGCAGGGAAGATCACCTGGAGTTTTTTTTTTTTTAAACTTCAACAACAGTGGTTGCTTGTGTTCTGCCCCCCTAAGCAGTGACCCATCATCCTCCCTCTGGATTTCAGAGAACTTTAGATATGAATAGCTACTTGTTATACCAGGATGGTGCTTAGTTGTGACGGTTGTCTAGAGGTGTTAATTTAAGTGATAATAATGAAAAAAGCAACTTTTATTTTCTGCTCTCCTAGAATAACTACCTTATGATTGCTAAGGAGAACCATATAGTAGTCAGGCTTTGATTTGCTTCTTCCTAATAGCGATAGACCTGAATCCCCTAAAACTAACACATGGGTAATTCTTATACATACACAGACACACACAGAGCCACTCCTGCTGCAGAGTCGCCCACATGCTGCACGCACAGGTAATTGTGCCCACCTGGGAAAACATAATTTAGTCAGGCGCCCCTTCCTTCCACTAACACGCTCCTATACCCTGGGTTTGTGTGTGTGCATGAGTGCATATGTGTCTAAGCATGACCTCCTTTAGCTTTTTCTTGCTCTTTGATCCCAGAATGTATTTGGTTATCATAATTCCCTGAGCCCTAATCCAATCAATTACACTACGGGATTTCATAGAGCAGCAGTTCAAGATTTCTCTATGCATTCAACTGTTATTGTCAGATATTCAGCTGGTTAGTTAATTATTTTAGCTTTAATAGTAAGGTGGATGGGTATAGCGAGACATGCAGCTTAGATGGTGAAAAATAATTGATGTTCCTCTGTCGGCTAAAGAACACTTTGATTTGTTCTGTTTGGCAAAGCTGAAGACCGGGACAGACACTTTTGTTGTTTTTGAATTTTATTGTGATTTAAAAAAAATATTGACACATATTAGCCTTTATAAAAGTTCAGTGGATTCAAATTACCTAAGTTGCATAGATTCTGAGTTTAGATATTTTTGGTGAGGATGTCATGGAGACATCCTCTGGGGTGCACGAAGAAGTTTTCAACTTCTAAAGAATCTTGTTTCCTCTTTGTCTTTGCACAAATATGTCATTTTTTAAAAAAAATCCTTTTTAAATGTTCTGATCTGATCTGAATTGTAAGCCATGTATTGCATATTCATGTATTCCCCCAAAGTTATTTGGGGAAATTTTAGAATTCCCTTGTGTTGTCTAGCAAAAAAGGGTTTTCTACTAGTTAAGGAATGACAAAAAAGCCATAAGGCCAACTACAGGCACCTGCTCTGCTCCTTTTAATAAGAATGATGTGATAGCAGCCGTAATACGGACACACACATGCATGCACACTCACACACAACACAAGTGCAAGCATGCCAGTAAACATGGGTTGGTGATCTGGGCAGGCCCCAGCTATCTTTGGCATTTCCTCTGCTCTGCTTGTTGCTGTGCCACTCTGTCAGGTCAGCGATGCCATCTGATACAATTTGACACCACCACCAGCTGTCATCCAGCTTTTGCCATGCTAATATACAGTATCTGGCAATTTTTTGAGTGCAAGTTCAGCAGCTTTACATAATCTGAAGCAGCATGGGTGCCAAGTACTTACCTAACAGAAGCAAATGTCACAGCAGAGAAGATTTTTACACTAAAACCTGCTCACCCCTGGAATTGATTAGAAAAAAAATCTGAAGGAATTAATTTAGGCCTTGACTGTTAGCAGTCTGGTGAAGATGTGGCAGTTCGACCTAAACATGGTTATAATCCCATGTTGTTTTCTTTTAATGGAATCTTAACGAATCACTTTCAAATGGGACAAACCATAGAATAACAATTTTCTTGGAAAGACAACTTTAAATTAAAGCAACAAAACCATTGACGTACCTGCATCTTTCTAAGAGAGTCTTTGATCAGTATGTTGTGCAGCTTTTCACTATTTTTGTATTTTTGAGCTCTTGACATAATCTTCAAGTTCAAGTTCAAAGCTGTAATTTTAAACTAAATGTAAATCATTCATGTTGAAATTTGTCCTTATTTCCTTCACAATAAAATAAGTCAAAATTTAAAATATGTTGCTCTGCCTGAGGATTTATTTTGCTATTGTTTTTTTTTTTATAATAACTTGGTGAAGTTATTATATTTTATTATTTTGTTTTGTTTTTATTTTTCTGTACAGCATTTTAGTCTAAATAACGTTAGATTGGAGTGAAATTGTGTTATTACACTTTCATATGTGCTTGTTAATGCTAAATAAATAAAGTAAAAAGCATTTTCGTCTCATAAGATCAAAATAATTCTCCTGTTATTTGTTCTATTGTTGTAAAATATCATCTTTGTACGGAACTTTAAATCCTCATATGTCTGGCATTTTTGGCCCCTACCGTACTGCCTAAAATACGCCACGCATTTCATCGTAGGACCTCCTCTGCTGCCATCTACTGGCTAACGTTGACAATCAACTGTAAACAATTACCCTTAAATTCAGATCTTTAGGGCCAAAGTGTGAAAGCAGCAGATAATTGGTGGGAAAATGTCGTTTGTAAATTATTAGCCCAAGTGTTTACACAGATTGTTTATTTTGATATTTCATTAACGTAGGTTACATTAAGCTGCAAGAAAAATTGATTGAGATTTTAGTAGAACTGAGTTCACCTTACTCTGTCATGTTTGTATACATATTGTATACTTATTTATATGTATACAAACATAACGGAAGGGAATGTTGTTAATAGCTTACCGACTTTTTGAAATAAAAAAGACCTGATAATTGCTGTTCTGTACAAATTTACATAATATTTATAGTTATTATACTATACACGTATTGTTCAAATAGCCAAATACAGTTTTTGAACCCTATCTTAACACGAGCCTTCCTCCCATACTGATGAGAGTAAATCAGCTAAGCAATATAAATACCTTTTTTTAATGTATTTCACAGGAAGACAGTTGTTTTTTGCCTAGCAATATATATATTGCGTCCAGAAGAGGGCGCTCTCTGGGTGGAGCATGCCTTTCTGTCCATAGAAAGAAACAGCATGAGTTGTAACAGTAAAGAAAAATCTCCAACACTTTTCAGATGCCAGCAGTTGGAGTTGTGATTGTTCAGATTTAGATTTGAACAAGAGAAAAAAAAACATTAGTTAATGAATTTATGACGTCTTGCATGGTGTATGAGTGCCTTGCATAAGTATTTAAATCTCTCTGGCTTTTTCACATATAATGATGTGACACCAACAAACTTCAACATATTTTGTTCTGATTCAATGAGATCAACCAATACAAAAAGTTGCATAACTGGGAAGTTAATGGGAAAGTTGTAGAGTTTTCTTATTTTTCTTGTTGTTGTTTTTACATGTTTACCAATTTTATTCATTTTATCTCAATATGATACACCAAAAATAATCTGTTTTGAATATTTACCTTTAGCTGCAATGCAATTTGTAAATGAGTCTGCCTGTCTGTAATTTAATCTCTGTATGAACAGAACATTAGTGAACAAACAGCAACATAAAGAGCAAGGAACAGATAGGTCAGCGATAAAGTTGTGGAGAAGTTGAAAGGGGGAGGTTATAAGAAAACCAATACAAGACTATGATGTCTCAACAAGCACTATTCAATTCACTAAAATACTTATTGAAAAACCTTTTGGGACTACATTAAAAATGCTGTTTATGAAATAAAATTAACACTGGTATTCATCCAGACCCGATGGAGCTAAATACAGGGTAATCGAAACCATGCTAGTGATATTAGAACCTTGACATTAAACGACAAGAGAGGGTCAATAAACATACAGCTAGGGCTGTAATGGATTGGCTTATCAGGGGTCTCAAACTCCAGTCCTCGAGGGCCGCAGTCCTGCAACTTTTAGATGTGCCTCTGCTGCACCACACCTGAATAGAATAATTAGGTCATTAGCAAGGCTGGAAGAACTGATGTACACAAGGAGGAGGCAATTAAGCCATTTCATTCCAGTGTTTTGTACCTGTGGCACATCTAAAAACTGTAGGACTGTGGCCCTCGAGGACTGGAGTTTGAGACCCCTGGCTTAGATCAAAGAATAGGGAGTTTATAGCATGACTGTAAATACTAAGCTCACAAATCAAATATGAATGACCAATAGCTACTTTACAAAGATTGTGTACAATTATTATTCTCAAGATACGTAAAACTGGTATAGGCTGGCAGCTGTAACTGCAAAGAGAAGGGTTCCTTAAAGTTGTGGCAGTATGTCACACATGCCACACCTTTCAGATTTTACTTATAGAAATGTCATATTTCTTTGTTTTCATAAGTATGCTTCTTTTCTTAGCCCAAGAAAAAAAAGTCTAAAAGTTCAATATGAAAAATATGATAAGGCATCATTTGTGAACAGAATGATTGGTAGAATGCAAAACACATAGCTGAAGCACGCTAGCAACAAAACTAGTGTGGAAATGTTGTTCACAATGGCAACTTGTTAAAAGTTAGTATTTTGAAAGGACAAGAACCAAAGAGATGTGAAACATGACGGGATCAGAGGGAAGAATATTGGATTTTTGTCCTCCCCTTGGTGAGAGTTCTTTGTTCACATCCCAGTTTGGGCAGCAGTCCAACAAAACAATTAGCAAATATGGGAATCCCAGTCGTGCTCTTAAACAAACCCCTCCCTCCCGCCTCTCTTTCCCCTATTCTTTCTGGTTTTCTGCAGATGGCCCCAGCAGAGAGATGGCCAAGTTTATTTTCTCCACGGTGGTCCCTGTGTGGCGACGGCGAGGCCCCTGCCATGCAGCTCCTGATGTATTAGGTGAGGGTCCCTTAAGAGATGTCAGCAGGACTCTTTTATTGCTAAAGCACTCAATCTTATTTTTCCTGTTGGAGAGGACTTTGGTGGTGTCCTGTCTGAGAGGACAAGGTGAGGTAACAAGTGATTACAGTCTAAGAGGGACATCCATCCTGCTGTAGATGGATGTAGAGTAAGCTATTAATGAGAAATTAAGAAAACATATATAACATAGCACATTAGCACATAATTAAAGCAAATATCTTCATAAAACAAACATTTAAAAAAACACTTTTCATGTAAATGTAATTTAAAGTGAACAATTAGAACAAAATCAGCCAATTTATACTTCTTCAGTTTGTACTAAGTAAAGGCTTATTCAATGTTTTTAATAATAATAATAATAATCATATTCAAACAGATGTTTTGTAATTAATGGTATTGTCCAACATTGTTTCTTCACCACAAACACATTTAAACAATAACAAGAAATATACTGTATATATAAAATAAGGCCACATCTAAAATTTTGATGAGTTGGGACCAGAACATGTATATTAGTTTATTTTATGACACTGTCAGCCAGAGCCCATGGCAAATAGCAGTGACGTCACTGTGCATGACAAAATCTAAGCTGTAGATTCGCAGAAAAAAATGTCTCAAAAACACACACACAAAAAAAATTGAAAATGCTTTGTAAAACTTATGCTTGTTTTCTTTCTTTTTCAGAATGCACGCAACGAAGATCATTTTGATCCATTTCTGTTCTCTAGTCAAGTTAAGGTGTTTGTTGTTTTAATTTAAGCAGATAATAGCTGCAGGGTATTTTCTGTTGGAAGAGACACCAGAAAATTAGGATAAAAGTAAAGGAATTTCTATGAAACAAACAAAAAAAAACAACGTGATGCAAACACTTTTTCTTTGGGATCCTTCTGTGAGAAAAAAAAGGAGAGAGGGAGAGCGAGAGGCGGTGTGTGCATAAATAACTGTCGGCATGATGTAAACACTGCGGTCATAACCCGGGCAAATTAAAACAACTGGCCTGGGCGGGTTAAACTGGGGATAGGTTCCCCTCTGCTTTGAAGGGCCACACATTTTTATTGGTTGAACCAAGGAGGAACCAATCAAGCCTTTGCCTAAACAAATATAATCCCTTGGCCAATTAAATCCAATTAGCGACTACTGAATACATTAAAGATATGAAATAGCCCAAGCAGAACAGATTTACCAGAATGAGCCGCAGGTCCATTTCGGGACTTGGACTCATCTCTGAAAGCACGAGCGGTTTGTTTATGCAACGGTATCCACGTCCACCGTTATCTTTCAGAAACAACAGAGAGGGCCTTATCAGGAACCACGCTTTGTCGGTGCTCAGGTTCTGCTATTCTGAAGGAGAACACTGATAAGAAAGGTGAGCAGGTCAGAGAACTGGCCCACACAGCGACATTAAAAAGGAAATAATAATAACATCCAACACACATGGTTAGAGGTGGAGAAAATATTTTATATACATGCAATCTGTACAGAAATTTAAGACAGGAAGAAAAAAACACCTGCAGATTATAACAAAGTACAAAAAAAGTATAAAAAGTTTATCTTTGAGCCAGCAAAGATAGCAGGTGACGGAATCTACTTAAATAAATTGATCTTTTCAAATACGGGAACGTCGAGAGAGAGGATGCGCTCCCTCTATTATTCCCACTCACAGCCTGCGGAGATGAGACTGTATTTTAGTCAAACTTGGATGTTTTTCTGTCTTTTGAAAGAGAGACAGCGAGAGAGAGAGAGAGAGAAAAAAGCTTCTCCCACTTCATCGCATCAGGACGCGGTTGTTCCGCACAACCGAGTCCCGTTCAGCATCTCCTTCAGATCAGTCTCCGGTTTCCCTGCGACCATGAAGGGCCACGTCTGCGGAAGGGAAACAGAGTTAATTTGAACACCAGTTATTAAAGAAATCCAAGTCAAACAGAAATTCTAGTAAGAGTGTGAATCGTGGCTTTCGGCCTTTGTGACTAAAATAAATAAACAATACAGAAGCAAACGCGTGTCATTGTGGTTTGGTTTTTATTCTCAAATTAACTTTAATTCTTGACACCTTTTGTGGATTTTCTTTAGTTTAAGTCGTTGTTTGGCATTTTAATTATATTAAAGCAACATCAATTCACTCTTAAAAAATAACTCTTCTACCTACAGCAAACCGTTGCATCAATATCAAAGTCTTTCTGTTCTCTAAATATATTTGAACTGCAGATGTAATATACAGTTTGACTTAGAACTGGTCATAGAAAAGGCTTTCTTCCTCCGTTATGCACCTGCCCTGCAACGCCATCACCTACTCCATCCATAAGGCTATAGATGGGCCTTTGGAGGCCCTATAAAAAATTGTTGACATGCAAATTTAAAGCCACCACAAATAGGTAACAGCGGCACAATTTCATCCTTTATAGTATCATATACATTTCAAAAATATTTATCTAAAATCACGCCTTGTATTTATCCTTGTGTCATTTTAAGCTTTATCCTATTTTTAAATCCGTCGCTCACTCCTGGCTCCACCTCTTTATCTGACAGCAGCACAATACGGCACTTTTTCGAAAATGGAGGCGCCAATTATAACAATAAAAATACATTATTTTCTGAAACCTGCGGCCTTGCATGTTTTCCTCAACTCTCTCCTGCAGTGGATAGCATAATCTGCGTTGTGAATAAACCCTCAGGTTGGAGTCTCACCAGGTTAACTGGGTGCGTATATCCGTTTTCATACTTGTCGTTAGCCAGAATCTGCCGGAGATGCGCGATGTAGCTGGACGCCAGGCGCAGCGTGTCCAGCTTGGAGAGCTTGGTGTCCGGCGGCACCCACGGTAAGGAGGTCTTCAGTCGCGAGAACGCCTTGGACAGCACGCGCATCCTGGCTCTCTCGCGCGCGTTGGCTGCGTTCCTCTGCACCTGTTTGCCCTCCTGCTGCGCCACACCCTTGGGCGCACTTTTGCGTGACGAGCTCTTGCGCTTCTTGCCAGACGCCTCTCTCCTCCTGCCCTCGGTGACGAAGCTGCCCTCGCAGTTGGAGCTCTCCTCCGTGCTCTCATTGGAGTCCTTACCGGAGGAGCCGAACTTGAGAATGCCGTCCAAGAGCTCGTCGTCGACGTCGCTGAGAGATCCGGTGGACATGGTGATGCTGGGACAGGACGGGAGCGGGCTCAAATCATGGGAACGACAGAGTTGATTCTTGACAGAACCGAACGGGGTGCACAAACACACTCCTGGGAGTTCATGTGCAAACTAAGTGAGCGTGAAAGAAACAGAAAAAAAGAACACTTTTTTATCTCTATGAGCTGAGAGGGCGTTACCTCATGCTGGGAGGAGACTGATCTGAGTCGGTTCCCTAAAGTTTCCTGGACCCTGATGGACCTTGGATGAGTCACTGGAAACAAGATAAAGCGTCAGATATTGAATTGATTCAGCAAAATGAACTTTAAACAGCCTCATTTGAAATTGATTTAACTGAGACGAAGAAAAATATATCAACCAGACACAAAATGAAGATGTGTCCTAATGTAGCCTGTTGTTCAAATTGTAGTTTGAGACCACTTGCATACTATGTAATATACAGTATGCACTTTAAATTTCCACATAACATTATCTCTAATCTGTTTGCTAACAAATCTCTGAGGCCTCTATAGGGCAGCGGCATTTACAAAGTAAGGTTAATTCTGTTTTAAAAGATGGGGACTTCTGAAGGTAGTTGTATCCACAGGTTTTTATTTTAGGGTATCAGAGTAAAGGAGGTCGGGCACATATTCATCCTCCACTTTTCAGGGTTTAATTTCTAAGAATTATTTATCTAAATAATTTTTTATCATTTCCCAGTTCACAGTGATGCACTACTTTGTGTTAAGGTCCGATTTAAATAATACATTAGTGCTACAAACTAAAAAAAAATGAAAAAAGAAAAAATGAATAGTTTTGACATGTGATGCATAACATTACATTTCTAGCTCCTGTATACAATATTGCTATTGTAGGTAAGAATCTGCATTTTTGTCGTTCTGCTCTGTTTCTGCAGAGCTTTCTGCACTTCCTGGCTCTTAAGTGCAAGGACAGGGGGTGTCACTTCTCAAATGGCAAACTGGCGCCTTGGTCCCCTCTGATGTAATGGATACCTAGCACCCACAATCCTCTGTTTGGCCTTCCACATCATTCCACACTGATGCTCTTTGCACCAGCCCACTCAGGGCCACGTCCAAACAACTGGAGCTCTCTGGAGCTGCATGAGAGGAAATCCTGAAGGCCTGTGATAATCCTTTACTTCTTATGCACTTCCGCTTTACTTTTCTTTTTTTTTTTTGCATTATTCCTCAACGAAGCCTAAGATGTTGATGATATTTCTAACACGAGTGCACGTTTTCCCAAGTATGTGTGAACGCAATGTCTTTGCATGCACAGTTTAAGCATGCAGGGTTAAAAAGTGTGTCTCCAGAGAGCTGACCTTTAGTTATTTTGTTTTTGGGGTCTCAGCCCATCTAAACAGGCATTACCTTGTTAATCAGTCAGAAACAAACGATAAAGCTACCTTTTGTTGATTCCTTTGCTTTAAGCTTTAAATACATTATCATAAATAAGAGAAATGGACATTAGCAATACTTAAATGACTAGCTGGGAAATGTACATTTGCAATGATAACAACAAAAATAGATTAAGATGCTGCCAAACTAAGCAGAAAGCAGGGGATAGATAAGTGAAGGGATAAAGAGAGAAAAGAGGCCATAGACGGGGATTAATCTTCTGGGTGGGCTGAAAATCAAAGCACTACGAGGAAAAGTAATAATAGAGTCTGTTAGATTGATGATCACCTCTGAGATACATGGATCTACACATGAGAGAAACAAGAAGACAGATGGAGTGGGAGCCAAACTAAAATAGCCTATAAAAGAAAAGTCAAGGGACTCTTTTTCTATTCCCTGTATAGCAATAAGAAATTATGTAATATAGCTATCACCAGTGCTGAAAAACAGCTTAATTTCTGTATGATAGAGAACACCAGCCAAAGAACTAAGTACTTGCTGTTTTGTGAGTGGGTGATTTTTTTTTTTCTTTTTGCAACAACCCTTTATGAGAATGATAAAGTGTTTCGGAAACCCTCTCTCAGAGCTGCGGTCACACTGAGAGTGACACGAGGCAACAGGTGAAGAGGGGGCAGAGAGAAAAAAGAGGGGACCCTGGCAGTCATGGAGGGACATGCTGCTAATTAGCCGGTTTGGGGGCAAAGGTTAGGCTGGTTGTGTGATGTCACCATTAAAGGAAGGGTTCCAGATGTTGGTCACATGCAGGACCGCAAAGGAGGGCATCCGATCCTCCCAGTCATTATCCGGTCATGTTTTCGCATAAATGTGTTGGTTGTGCAAAAATAGACGCCCCCTCTCGCACTTTTATTTCTCTGCTCCTCTTGGGCTACTGCAGTGTTCATCTTTTTTTTCCAAACTTTGGAAAGCTGGATGAATTATTTTTGTAACATTCTAACAGCAAATAGGTGTAATTATCAGGCCTTGTTGTATCCCACTCAGCAGCGGTTTCTGATTTTGGTGAAGTAGTTCTTTGCTCAATAATTCCATATTTTAGCTCTGAACCGTAAATAAAGGGATGTTGCCTTGTTTTTTTAGATGTAGAAAGAAATTGCAGACAGTGTGGCAAGACAAAAGGAGTTAATGGCAAAAGGTGCAACCGTGGATGGATTTTGTATTTTGTACCCTTTATTTTTATTTGTTGCCTATTCGTTTTGTTCAAGATCACATGCAAGCAAAACTGTAACTTCAGCTGCTTGGTACTCTGTATATCTGTAACCTATGAGCATTTATCTCTAAAAAGAAATGTTTAAAAAGGTTAAAGCCATTCATTTCGGAGGAAGTTGGAGATTAGGTGTCAGTGTCATTTAAGATGCTTTTTTAGCCCATTTAGCTCTTTGCTATAAACGGAATCAAATGGGTGTGCAACCACTGATTAATGCAAGAACAAGGGGTCCATAGTGCAAATCAAAATACCATTTATTTACAAGAGAAACATTCCCATGTATTTTTGTTGCACACGAAGTGAAAAGAAAAACAACAAAAATAAATGAAAGGCAGAAACTGATTACTTGGTAGCTGTACAAACCAGACCAGAGCTGGAAGTCTGGAGTCAGGCTTAGGGTGAGAAAAAACATCATCCATCTATGTCCAAGCAGTGCAGCTGCCCTGTCCCTTATCACAGCTGTACTCCCCCTGCCAACACACACTCTTACACACATATTTACAAATTGTTTTTCACCTCAGTTCAAATATCTCAAAAAAGATAATAAAAAAAAAATGAAGCAAAAATAACCAACAGAGAGGTTGCAGAGAGTGCAAACACACAGCAGGGAGTGAAGAAAACCGGGCCAAAGGGATAGGGCGGACAATCTGAGCAATAAGAGAGAATTATGTACAAGATGATGGGAGTAGGAATATCATGCTGTATTTCAAAAAAGCCACAATCCTTTGATATTCAGTGACAGGAATATCCGGGACGAGGCAAAAGGGATTCTGCGAAAAGAGATGAATTTTCTGTCATTGTGTGGGTTGCTGACCCGGAAGTCTTGGCCCTGCAATGTAAGTGAGCTATTGGTCTCTGGAATGTGAGCGCACATGCACACTTATCTATGCAAGTGTATGCATCTGTGGTGAAAGTGCTGGTTTCACAATGTGTGTGACGGATGAGTTTGGGCCACGGGACATTCAGTATGCCAATTCATTAAAATTACAACTCTCAGTACTGTTCACCATTTTACATAGTTTTGTTTGTGTTTCTTGCCTTCACAATAGTCTCACATCACAAAATAACAACTGGCCAAAGATGACTCATCATAAACACGTTACAACGTGTAGCCATAAGAAATGTTGACTGAACATTTTAAACAGTCTTACTTCAACAATTATTTTGAAGAATTGACTTGATCCATTTTTCATCAGATTCAGATTCACGAGGAATTTATAACCTTGAAATAATCTGACCTCTTTAAATGCTAACCATTAATTTTGACTAGTTTCCAAGATTTATTTTGAAAACCCAACATTCTCTCTGGCAATATGGAACATTTAGTTTTACAAAACTCTATGAAATGTCAAGGCTTTTATTTTGAATAGCATTTTTACATTGTATTTTGAAATTCCAAATTTCTTATCCTGAACAGACCTGTTAGATATTTAGTTTTTCCCTGATTACTGACCACACTGAAATCAAAACACACACACAGTGACTTGAAAATCATTAAACACACTTATGTGACTTTGGTGTTCCAAGGAAATAACATTATGATGATTACAAATGGTTATACACAGCCCCCAGATGTGCACAGATACAGGTGAATGATTAGGGACACACCAATCAGATCATCTGTTTCCAACAAAAAATTATAGACATTGATGATGGCCACATTTTACCTGAGTACATCAAGAAGAAGAAGACATATTATTTGAAACAGGGCTATTGTCAGTGAGTATAAAATTACTTTTTGTGCAACAATATCATGGTTTAACAAAAAGCACTATTTACAGTTCTCCACCGTCCTCCATACAAGCCCCGTCCTGGTATGATCTCCGGCCGTATGTCCAGATGTCGCTCATTCTAGCTACGGAGAAAGCCAAGGCTGTAATTAAAAGGATTTCATCAACAACATTTAAACAAACAGCACCTTTCTTTGATCATGACTGGCTGTGTACAACACAGATCAATTAATGCCTCCATCAATAAAAATAGGTGTTATAATTATTTACAACTTCTTTCAGGAAGACTGACTGGCAGTTTATGGTCCAATGTTTCTGAGAATCTGGAGGGGAAAAACAGCACCCTCTGGTATTACTTCAGTGACTGGTCCATCACATTGTTTTAGGAGAGACTGTAGCATTAGACTGTGAACCCTCTGAGTGTCCTTAATGTCTTCCAGGAAGGTTAGAACATGAACACATGTTGGTGATTTGGGATATTTCTTCATGATTTGGTAATAACCACAGGTGAAAGAGTTGAGGAGGGTGATGTTCAGGTGGGGAGTTTCCATTGTAGGTCTCTACTCCGGTGCTCTTGGCAATTTAATAAAGCCAACTGTGCAGCACAGGGCAATCTTTTCATTTCTTTCCTTCTCCCGAAAAAATCTGCCTGTGACACTACAAGGTATTCAAACCTGCCGTGCTTTTTGCCTTAACTGTAAGACAGACTAGAACAAAATAAAGAAAATGGTTTTCAAAAAAGCATTCAGACACATCAACAGCTTGTTTGCCTATTTTTATGTTGTTGTTTTGACTGCCAAAATAAAGGAGTTCATTTTGAGCCTTCTGACTATCTTTACTGTGCAATTTTTGCCCCCTATAAACATTACAACATTTTACATTTTTAGGAAGATTTTATTATTTTATGTTCTAATAGTTTTTATATTAAAGACATATTACAAAATAAATTAAATGCAAGGTTAGGGACCTGTGGACAAAATATATTTTGTTTTTTTTTCAATAATGGAAAATGCCAACAATCACCTAAGTAGTCATCGTTTTTATTCTAACTCGATTAAGCAGACCATCAGCATGAAAGTCAAAGATCGAGAGGCTTAACCATGACATGCTTTTTTTTTTTACTGGATGAGATTCTTTCCTGTGATGTTTTTTTTTTTTTTGTCCCACTGCTCAGAGGGAAATGACAGGTGTGCGTTATGTTTGTTGACATATGGGGACTTCTCAAATCGTGGAAACGTACTTCAGTTGTTAAAAAGAGAAATGTTGTTCATAGAGCAATCCGTATTATAGGATCATCATTGTTGCTCAGTGCAAATGCTTCCAGTGGAGCTTTTTTGTTATATTCTGAAAAGTAAACTTCATTTTCTTCTCCTGAGATAATAACGTGATCTCATCCCTTCATATCTCATCTTTTTCAGCACTTCAGTTAGCAGACACATGCCCACATATATAAAGAGAGACGCTTTATCTTTAACTTTCTGTGGTGTGCTGTGTAATTCCTGTGATTGGTGATGCTGCTATCACACAGCAGGAAAAGAGATAGGATTAGTCCCCAAAGAGTCCACGCAGTTGGACTAGTGCATGCACAAACTCCTCTATGAATCGTGTGTATCTTGCATTCATAAATTTCTGCCTGACTCTCTGTGAAAGGGGGTATCAGGCTGCTCTTGTCTACAGGAACAAACTCCAGGCTTGGCTCAGATAAACCCCCATAACCTGCTGATATCTCTGGATAAACCATCCAGAACTGCAGATATGTGGGACGTGTTGATTTCTCCAAATGCAGGAAAACTCCTGCTGCCCTGGGCAAAGACATTACACACATCCTCCTCCTCCCTTCCCTTTGCTTCCATCCAGTCTGCAGCCGTCCCTGGTGGACCACACTTTTAAGGAGTTTAGACATGTTGTATTTTCATAGCTGTCTCCAAGAGACTTTGACATGTTAGTTTCAAACCGACTGGAGGCATGACGGAATAGAAGTTTTAAGAAATCAGTTCTGTGTGTGTCAAACTGTGTTGTTGTTGGTAAATTTTAAAAAAGATTTCAATAAACAAATTGAAATTGAGCTTTTTTGACAGGAAACTTGTAGCGAAGTACAAAGTTTAGTAGCCATAAATACTTGGATTAATTATTCATTTACAGAAAGTGCATTAACATATGTTAGACATTTTATTTTTAATGTCTTTTCAAATTTTCTCATAGTTTCACAGGTGAATGTATGACTGATATGTTAAATTATTAATAGAAACAAATTAAATACATTTACACCAAATTATTACTATGTGTGCTTCAATGTGACTTTGTATGTTTTTGAAACAAGTGTGTGTGTGTGTGTGCGGGCGTGGGGGATGTGTGTGTGTTTGTTTGTAAAAGGCTAACCTTTGCAACACCCTCTCTGGTCTCATTTCAGCCCAATCAGATTTCTGTGTGAGTTTGTCCATCAGTTGTCCCTGGAGAGAAAAACGTAAGGCTACCGGAGGCTAACAGGAGATGACTGGAAGGTGAGAGGTGAGTTGTGATAAACATGTTCTTGACACACACACGCACACCCACGCCCATCTAAATATCAAATCTCAAGAGACCCCCCTTTAGGTCCTCTGAACCCCAAGTATCCAGGAAGGAAGCAGGCAAGCAGTGCCGCTGACTCATTAGCGTGTGCACATATTTGTTTGTGTGTGTGCAATTTACAGACAGGCTGAATTAGAAGATCAGGAGCAGACACAACAGCACCATGCCTTAACGCTTTAAACCCAGATATCTGAGCACATCTGTTGCGTGAAATTGTCGGCTCATATTGCTGAATATTGTTTTTTGCATAATTGCAGGATGTTGTTTGAGTATTTATTTAATACTATTTACTATTTAATTTATCTAAATTATGGCTTAATTTGCACAAGGCCACTTTTCTTGGCATCATTTTACAATCAATCCAACTTCATCATATATAGTAGCAGTATGAGGAGAATAGTGTATCTTCAATGATGTCTGAGGCAACCAAATTAATCAGTCTGTCTCGAATCAACACAATTAATTGACATGCAGAATATTAAAGGTGCTGCCTTTCCTTTAAACTAGTTAAAATGGACAATATACACCAACGGGAATTGTTAATTAAACTATATTTGTTTTTTATTTTAATCACAGCAATGTTAATTTTGATATTTTTTGCATTGTTGCTAGATTCTCATTCATTTATGTATTTACTTACTTATTGCCATTGAACAGGAAACATGTGCTTTGATGTAACATTTCTTCTTATCCTTCATTGTTCCAAATGGCTCTACTGCAAAAATATGTACTAACTAATTCTGTTAGTTCAGACAGTCTCAAGAAGACCAAAGAACACACCACTCAGGTCAGCAGTGAAGTTATGGAAAGGTTTAAAATCGAGTTCAGGCTTTAAAAGAATCAGCAAAACTTTAAACATATCACATAGAACTCTTGAATGAAATGTGAACATTAAAAGGAAGAACTGCATGGTATGGTATGGTACGGCTCCAGAGGAGGTCGGAGACCCCTGGTCATTGCTTAAATCCATAAATTTCCTCTATCCAGTCTGACCAAACTTGAGAAAAGTAGAAGCATCACTATTTGAGCTCTAAATTACGCCCATTTATATTGTTATGCCTATTAAGTGACCCAAGCTGAGTGCGAGTTTGCTTTAATCAGTTAGTGACACCAAAGAAAACTGTCCAAATAATTCTGACATTTAATTCAATTTCAAACACTAACTGTGCTTTTGACTGCAAAAGTAAAAGCAAATTAAGCCTCAGCTCGAGACATTTGAACCTTTTGCAGTACTGATGATATATATGTCTTCTTCTTTCTTTTTTTTTTTAGTACAAGGAATAAACACAGAACAGATCCATCAGCTAAGTGGTGGTCCTTATCTATTTCTCTCCCTCTTGATGCTAATTAAAGACAATAAACCTCCCGGATCATTTCTCTGCAGCTTCAAACTCACCGTCACCTCTCGCTCCCCTCACACTCGAGCACACATGGCCAGATGGGGTGAGAGCTCATTTAGCACACCCTCTCATTCGGTCCCCGAGGCGGCAGGTGGGTGTAAACCCAAAGTCTCTGTACATCTCGGATTCACCTAGACGAAAGTGAAGTGTGAGTTTAAATAAGCGCCGGATGATAAAAATAGTGTTGCTGGCTTTTACGTATACATAACGCGAGATCTTAAACATATGACGGCATATGCATTAAAGCAGACACACACACTCTCTCTCTCTCTGACACACACACACACAGTAATTCCTCTGTATGTCTAAGCTTAAACCCCTCGTTTATCTTCACTCCACGCCTTAAACACAGGTGTTTGGAGAGTGCACAGATGAGAGCTTGAAGCCAGATAAAATGATATCATGTGTTTGACTTCTCTGTCTCCATAATTTCCCACACAACATTCCCTCTTTCGCTTAATGCAACGTTTTCCGAGGGACTTAGAGACTTAGGAGCAAGCTACTCCTGAGAGTTTCACGGCGCAAGAACATAAAAAGAAAAGATCTGTCGTTTGTCCGTTGGGGCTTAAGATGGCCTGAAGAGTGTCTGTGGAAATGGGATCAACTGTTGTGGTTAACTTCTCCCTTTGGTGGCTGCTGTAGTGGAGCCAAGTCAGAGGGGGAAAAACATGACTAAGACTACAAGCTCAGGAAACTATGCGATGCTACACAAACTCAAAATCATTCACACAGATTCTACTGCTCACTCAGAGTGCAAATCTTCTGTTCCGTGGTATTGCCCATGTCTGTATTTATTCCTAACCATAACAGAGCTGGCAGATAATGGCTGATGCGCAGGATAGTCGTAAAAATAACTTGGCACAGCTCTGTTAGGATTAGCCTCTTAACCCCTCCCCCGTCTCTGTGCTTCCATCATGCTTTATTACACTCTCCTATCTATCTATCTATCTATCTATCTATCTATCTATCTATCTATCTATCTATCTATCTATCTATCTATCTATCTATCTATCTATCTATCTATCTATCTATCTATCTATCTATCTATCTATCTATCTATCTATCTATCTATCTATCTATCTATCTATCTATCTATCTATCTATCTATCTATCTATCTATCTATCTATCTATCTATCTATTTAATCAACTTTTTTCTCAGACTGAAACATGTTACACTATTTATTTTAGAGAAGCCTTATCAAGAAGAAAGCACCAGGGACTGCCTGTCTTCCCTGCTTTCCTTGTTTGCGTAACATATAAAATATTTTTCCAAATAAGTTAAATTACTGACAATGGGAGGAAATCGTAGTCCAAGCCGAGACCAACCGAAACCAAAGAAATCCTTTATATAATCAGTGTTTAAACGTCTTTTTTTTTCATGAATGGAAACAATGAACATAAAGTTGTAAAAATTTCATTTTAAAAAAAATTGCTGCTGAAAGACCCAGTGAGGTTTTAAAATGTCCTCAGGGCCTTTGGAGGAGAAACGGGCCCACAGTCTCACAGATCCTCAGACATGCAGTGGCCAAAAGGTTCTTTTCCACATTTGTAGACCCATCTATCTGTTACAGTCTCACTTTGCGTTTCACTGATACAGTTTACCAATGACTCAAAATGCCTCCCTTTCCACTAGTAAAATATCCAGGCCTGCTTTACTCCATCATCCCTTACATCTGCGTCAGTCAGGTGAAGGCTCAACTGCAAAGTCTGCACCCCTTCAACTAGAGCCTGAGACAGTAGATGGCTCTGTGAAACATTTATTTATTTATTTATTTATTTATTTATTTATTTATTTATTTATTTATTTGTTTGTTTGTTTAATTATCGCTGAGGGTACCACTTCAGTTTTGTTATGTTCTAGAAACATAATGACAAATAAAAACTTTTATGTTTTTATTTGTCCAAAAACACTGTTGTTCTATTGACCCAAATGTAGAAAATGTTAAGTTGCACAAGTTTATTTATGTAAGACCAGTTCATATCAAAAATCTGAATTGTGGCTTATCTTGACAGTTTTTTCTTGCACATACATTGAAACTTTTTTGTTTGTTTGTTTGCTTGTTTTTATATATTAATGCAGTAAGCTTAGCCACTGGCTTATGAAGAAAAACGAAATCAACTGAAGACTCTTGTTGCCCAAGATTATCTGTTATTGTGAGTCATGCTCAACAGAAAAGGAAACAATTAGTTTGAAATCCAACAACAAGAGAGTTGATTGAGTAAACTCTCTGAACCTGCAAAGGAGGACATTGTGGGCCTGTAAAACACTGATCCTCAAGTCTGATGTGAATGGGAGGCCAATATTTTATATCTTTATGGAGGACTGGGAATACAATATATCTGACAGAGCTTTATTGGCTTACTCTTTAAAGACTTCCTGCAAAGAGTCAGACTCAAAGGGGACAAAGGGAGTGTAAATCATGGCGAAAACATTTTTTTTTTCAATCTTTCATTTCATTTCGGGGCCTTCTATAAACAACACCTGCCATGGCTGTCACTACCTGTCCCAGCTGTGCATTGAAAGCTTACTGTCATGTATCTCTACATCTCTTTTTTCTTTTGTATTTTCAGAAAAGATAAAGTTCATCTTAAAAAGTACATGAAAGTTGTTGGTGTGCTCCATTGTCTCTCCAAATGGCTGAGATGGGGTTACTAATGAGCAAATGTTCAAATGATGAAGTCTTTTTTTCCAAGAATCTTTTCTCCCAAACGCCTGTGGCCTTTGGATGACTCCCCAAGGAGACCATTAATTTAGATATCTGCATGTGTGCGTGTAGGGGTGTGTGATTGTGTGTGTACATGGTCTGTGTGTCACTCCCATACAAGTGGAAGATTTCTGTTGCCCTGTTTTAACATACACTGATACAAAGTGTGTGCAAAATCAGTTAGGAAGTGTTTGTCTGGGAGCCCAAAGCAATACGATTCACTCCGCAAACAACACAGTCTTAGTTGTGCTAAAGTAATAACCCTCTTATCACACATCCCTCCATCTCCGGACATCCTTCTACACCTTTACCCCAACTCGCTCCCCAAATGTCACCCCAAAACATCCTTCCACGTCAACACCTCCCACCCCCATTCCACCTAACTTTAAGCCTTGGGCAGGATAAATCTTCGAAGGGTGCTGCTCACACACATCTGCATATGCAGAACAACAGAGAAAATGCAAAATATTGCATCTTGCATGCCAGTATCCTGCAGTGCACTATATTTTGAATATATGTGTAGCCAGAGCAAGATGGATTTCAGTCATAATTGTTAGGCTGCATCCAAATATTTGGAGCCAACTGTGTGTATGGTTAATGCCAACTCCAATGACACCCTCCCCGCCCCCAGTGCGCCGCCTTCAGTGAGAAGCACTTGTGTGGTTCTCGGTTGTGATTGTTATGTGCCGTTCATACCATGCTCCTCCGTGTTCTTACAACAGTTTGTTTTGAGAGTGATCTGTTTTCTAGAGCGAGAGGAAGAATCCACTCCACGGGGCTTACAGCACCTCCTTTCCAATCCAAACAGTGTCTGTCTGAAGTGCTGACAAATTGCACAGGCCCCAGTTCTGGAGCAAAACTGTTGTGTTTTGTCACTGTTGTCAACGTTGCAATGTTCTTTTATTTCCTATTTGTGTCATCCTAAAAGTCTTTGATACAAGATTTAACAGCTGGTTTGACTTGAATCTGCAACATGTGCTTCAGATGTTGTCAGCAGAGCTGTTTCGATACGCAGTCCTCAAAAATACCAAAGCAATTTTGCATACTTTGTTCCACAATATATTGCAAATGAAATACATGAATTGCCTTTTAATCCAAAAGATTCAAACACTCAAGCATCCTATTTGCTAAAACTGCTTTTAACTTTCGATATTATGACCTCACTTGCCACACTTATGAACAGGCACCCGCAAGCCTGTGGACTAGTGCACAGGCGCACTAGTTTCAATGTGTAATGCACATGTTTCAATGTGCATTACACATTGAAACATGTAATGCAAAGTATAAAGTAGGAATTACTTTTTTTTGCTAAGGTTGATTTTAGATAAAGCCATATACCTTCCAAATGTCTAGAATTTATAATACATACAGTAAAAGTAGTTGGAGGAAATTCCACTTATGAATTATGAGGCCAACCTTATGAGGCCCTCATAAGGTTTCTACTGAAGACAGTAGAAATGATTTTTCTACTCTTTGCTAATTAGTAGCATTAGGGAAATCATTTTGATCCATTAATGGCATTAAACCCTACATTGAGGAACATGATAAACAAGCCTTTGTTTCTGTGCTCATCAAACAATGAGGATGAGCATTATAAATTCCAAATATTTGTTTTGGTGTACATCCATGAAAGTCATTATAAGCATATAAGGATGATAAATTCCATCTTAAATTAAGATGTATTATTCCATTCTGTGTATTGTTTCATTACAATGCATTTGGTGCTGCAGTTCTCTACTTCTCTTCTTAAAACAGCAGGTGCTATGCCCTGCAGACCAGACTGGAATTAGATAAAGCTCCAAGCTTCATCAGCTTTCATGTTATCATTTTCACAACTAGTCTAAACATGGCTTCGTAGGGAGCTCCATCACATTTTTGCAGATGTGTTAATGTTGGGCCATAAGTCTTGCACGGTGAGTGTTGGAGTGATTTTCTGTCTGTGCAACATCACCCACACCTCTCGAGGTGTAGTGAAATCGGTTAGAGGACTGTCTGATCAGTGAATGCTGATGTATGCATGTTGTCATGAAGCAAGGTGTGGTTTCAGTGTAAGCTTAACAAATATGTTTTGTACAGCATTATTCATTATATTACTTACATCACTTACCATAATCCAATATGTTCTTGTTTCTAAAGAGAATCTTGTAGCACACCTTAGGTTTGAAAAATTGCTTCTCACTCAACCACAAGAAGAAACAATGTTCTTTGGAGAGTGAGCCCAAAGTGGAGGTGTTTAGTCACAATGACCAGTGTCATGTTTGGCAAGGTCACGGCAGGACAGCTAATATGGCACCAACCCCTCATACTGACTGTCAAACATGGTGTTGGAGGGATGATGATTTGCAACCATGGCAACTTGCCACTTTTCATTCACTTTGATATTCCAAAAGAGGGGCCATCTCTCTGACAGCTAAAGCCTGATCAAAAATAAGTCATGCATTCAGTGATGTAATTTAGTATAAGATTGTGCCAAATTCTTCCATAGTGACGTAGCAGACTAAAAAAATAATGACGAAATTATAAAGTTATGTAGCGGTGGTTGTATCAAGCATTAAGTCATAGTGGGTACTTTTCATACGTAGTTTTTTACTTTTTGCTTTTGCCTTATTTAGGAAAATTGAGAGTGTGAAACATTTTTGTACATTTGAAGTTATATTTAAATAATCTTAGAACCTGGTGAAGATCAGATCATTTTGTTGTACAGATATATAAAACCATAGAAGATATCCATGGCACTATATCAGTTAAAAGTTATCTGTGACAACACAGGAGCAGGTATGCGCCCCTGTTGCCTGGTGGACTGGTCCTAGTAAGAGTTAAGCTCGTATAAACATGCTCGGTCGTTCCCACGTCTCTGTTTATACTGGGAGACCCTGGAGCAGCACTACCAGAGATCTGGATTCTCTGTATACTACAGCTTCACACAACATTCATCTCTATCTCATAAAGAGACACTCATAGGTACACTGTGTGGTAAAATAATATAATGTAAAATAGCATAATATCATATATTATAAAATCATAGAAAAAAAATATATATATATAACATACATGATATCAAATATATTTTTACTATACTAGACAATATTATTATATAAATCTTCACACACACCAGTCATTGTCCTTCCTAGTTTCAAAAAGGAGAACTAACAAACATTTGACTCAACTCCATAATCGAACCAGAAGTGATGTCAGTTTTGCAAAAAGTCAAAACAGAAACTTTCAAAAGCTCTAACATCATTTTGTAAGTGCTTTTGAAATGGACCTGTGATGTACACCCAACATAAACAGAACGCGAGGATCCTAACAAACACACCCACTTTACAGGGAAGAGCGAACTCTCCCTAACAGTGCATCTCTGTAAAGATGATTTGATGACATGGATGACTCAATTTTGTATTCCTTTTTACCTCCACGTAAAAAGGAGTACGAAAATTCTTAATACATTTGCTATACTATAAAAACAACAAGTATTCCTTCCTAGTTGTTCATGAACTGTGAAAAATTAAATGCGTACATTTTTCACATTCCTGTAAATTCAACAAAGTAGTGCGTTGACTTTCATTTAAACATTTAATGCTCTCTTCAATGATGTGTTCAGACTTTCATACAAACAGACACCAAAATTCCAATGGGTATAAAGAATATTACTTCCTCACTTGTTTTGTCTTTTTGACACGCTCAAAGTGATGTACCGACTGTTTACACATTCACATATTTGCATCTCTTAAGTTGTAAGTGCTTGCATCTGTGGGTTTACATAATGTATCTGATGACCTAATGAGAATAAGAGCATTGTTCCCCTGGGAAAAAGCTGTACTAGATATATTCTGACAAACAAACTGTAAACACACTCCTGCACCCTGCCTCAGCTATCTCACAACACGCACATGCACACTTTAATGCGAGTGGTCCGACTTTCCTAACCTGCTCTAAATCTAAACTTTTATAGTAAACATTTTGGGACAAGGGGAACATGGCTCTTGGGTAGAGTGGATGTGAACTAAAAGGATATATTTCACCAAGAAGAAAACCCCACAAGTATTTAATGAGAGGAGGAAAGAGACAATTTGGTAACCAGGGAGGTAAAACAATCACAGCTCGGCTGAATCATAAAGAAGTTATTTTTCTGTTTTGCTTGGGAATGGGCCAGGCGAGAGAAGTGTGTGCCTCTGAGAGGAAGAGCAGATTGCTGCATTTAGTGTCTTTATAAGCAAGAAATAAGTCAGGCATATCAACGCACACATAAACAAATACACGTTCAAACATGAGTTTGGTTTAAACAGCTTAATCTTATTGAGATGACGACTATATCAGTTAAATGTCCATGCGGTGCTATGCAACTAAAAACATTTCAAATCAGGGGAAAAATTGTTCACAACGCCTTATTCTTCATCCCTAAAGAACCCCAAGTCACTGTGGAATATTACACTATGCAGGTCCCTCAAGATGACATTCATTGACTAGATTCATTCATGGGCAACAGGAGTATCTGCTTATTCTCTTGCTGATATCACAAACATTCCCAGCTGCCTCCTAACTTTACTCCTTCTCCTGTAGTAGCAAGCTTAAAATTCCCAAAGAAGTGTTTACTGGCCAGATGTGCTCATTTTTCCTGGCGAATTCACTAACTTTGCATAGTTTAAATATTACTCTTTGATATATTTTCAAAGAATTGCACATTGTTATGTGAAAACGATGTTAATTTAGGACTTTTATTTATTTATTTTAGTTGCTGCTCTTAGATAATTGCATGGGTTAATTTGTAAATCTTTAAAATAAGGCAATCTTGACTGAGACATGAATTTTTTTTGTGTGTTATACTGGTAAATGGAATGTATTCATATGGAATTTTATCTAGTCTAGAGGACTCCAAAAACACTTCACACTACATTTAGTCACTTACTCATTCACACACATTCTCATGGCAGTACATTGTAGTCACAGAGTGACAAAAGCAAGACTGCTATGAACAGGCACCACCGGGCCTTTTGACCACAAGTAGGTGAGGCCCAAGGGCACAGCAACTGAGAGAAACTAAGGATTCGAACCAGCAACCCACTGGTACCTACTACCGTTGAACCATGTCCTACAAATGTCAATAGTCTTATGGTTACATCTTTCGATGATTTTGCCTACTTTTATACAAATATCCACAAGGTGGCGCAAGATGCACGCAGTCAAAAACCTACTAATCGATTAATAATGAATTCGAGCAATAGAAATAACATAAAAATTATTATTGCTGAGGATATCAAACCAAATTTATCCCAAGAGCACAAGACAGGTTTACAAATTTACCAGTTTTATATAAAACAAAAAACAAAAAAAAAAAACAACTATATTCAATCAATCAATCAATCAAATTTTATTTGTATAGCACATTTCAGCAGCAAGGCATTTCAAAGTGCTTTACATCATAACAAACACAGAATCACAATGCAATATAGAATCAATCATTAAGTCAAGTTACATCAATAAATTTGTAATTGATTACATTTCAAATACAATTCTAAACAGGTGGGTTTTCAGTTGAGATTTAAAAGAAGTCAGTGTTTCAGCTGTTTTACAGTTTTCTGGAAGTTTGTTCCAAATTCGTGGTGCATAGATGCTGAAAGCTGCTTCTCCTCGTTTGGTTCTGGTTCTGGGGATGCAGAGCAGACCAGACCCGGAAGACCTGAGAGGTCTGGAAGGTTGATACAATGAAAGCATATCTTTAATGTATTGTGGTGCTAAGCCGTTCAGTGATTTATAAACTAACAACAGTATTTTAAAGTCTATTCTTTGAGCTACAGGGAGCCAGTGGAGGGACTTTAGAACTGGTGTTATGTGCTCTATCTTCCTGGTTTTAGTGAGAACGCGAGCAGCAGCATTCTGAATCAGCTGCAGCTGTTTGATTAATTTGTTGGACAGACCTGTGAAGACGCTGTTGCAATAATCAACACGACTGAAGATGAACGCATGGATGAGTTTCTCTAGATCTGGCTGAGACATTAGTCCTTTAATCCTGGAAATGTTCTTCAGGTGATAGAAGGCCGACTTTGTGACTGTCTTTATGTGGCTCTGGAGGTTCAGGTCAGAGTCCATCACTACTCCCAGGTTTCGGGCCTGATCGCTAGTTTTCAGTTGTAATAACTGAAGCTGTGCATTGACTCTAGATTGTTCCTCTTTAGGTCCAAAAATAATAACTTCAGTTTTGTTTCTGTTCAGCTGGAGAAAGTTTTGGCACATCCACACATTTATCTGTTCTAAGCATCTGTTCAGTGATTGGATGGGCTCTGAGTCACCTGGTGACATCGTAATGTAGAGCTGTGTGTCATCTGCATAGTTATGGTAGCTAATATTATTTCCTGTTATAACCTGAGCTAGTGGGAGCATATAAATATTGAATAAAAGGGGTCCTAGGATTGAACCTTGGGGTACCCCACATGTGACCTTTGACCTCTTTGATGAAAAGTTTTCAATTGAAACAAAGAAATCCCTGTTCTTTATGTAGGATTCAAACCAGTTAAGCACTGGACCGGAGAGTCCGACCCAACTCTCCAGTCGATTCAGTAATATGTCATGGTCAACAGTGTCAAAAGCTGCACTGAGGTCCAACAGTACCAGCACTGTGGTTCTGCCACAGTCCGTATTTATATGGATGTCATTGAACACTTTTACGAGGGCGGTCTCTGTGCTGTGGTGAGCACGAAAACCAGACTGGAAGGAGTCAAAGAGGTTGGTTATAGTTAGGAAGCTAGTTAATTGTTTACACACAGCTTTTTCAATAACTTTGCTGATGAATGGGAGGTTGGAGATCGGCCTGTAATTCTGCATTAGTGATTTGTCCAGATTGTTCTTTTTTATTGCGCCTAATTAAGACACATTCATTTCGAGTAGTTTACAAAGCAAACAAATCCAATTCAGATAGAAAAAAAAGCACTGGTAATGTATCTCACACTTTTTTTTATGGAAAAGCGCAGCAAAGTTTTCAAATTGTATATTTTTTATGCATCTCACAAAATATTTTTATTATATTTTTTATGCAGCTTCTAACTTTTCGGAACATTTGTATTTTATTGATTCTATTTATTAAACACGCCAATTTTCAGAACGTTATAAAGAAAATTGACCTATTGGTTGTCATAAAAATATTGATTTTAGCTTTTATTTTTTTTTAAAAAAGCATTTGATTATTTTTATTTTGTAAATTCATCTCGGGAAGTGACGTCACAAACGACACCGGAAATTTCCTAGTTTATCTACATTTGTTTTCTTCTTTTTTACGATTGACTTTTTTGGAGCCTGTATATCTGCAGCAGGGTGGCAAAGGAGGTAGATAAAATAACTATCTGATGTATAAGTCTACGTCTTGTTCTTCACACGCAGATTTGTCTTAAAATAGTTAAGCTAGCCTTCTTTGAGCACTTAGCCTGATAGCTGTGTTTCGTTGCTAACAACTTTTCATTCATTGCAGCCTGTGCACTCTTCTTTGTCGTAGCTTTGTTAACAACAACATTAGCTGGTCGAGCTCTAGCAGTTAGATTTCACCAACTCTACGTTTTAGCTCGTTAAATTCCAGCTATTGTATCAAGTTTTTGCATGTATTTAGACGAATATTCGCGGTGTTTTGTTCATACCTAGCAACCGATTTGTATCATGGCTAAACTGTTGATAACACAAAGCAGACTTAGCTATTTAGCCGTAGATTTGTTATTATTTTCTTGGTTTTGCTTAAAAACTAGACAGTACATTGCCAGTACATTAAAAAATTGCATATTTGTGTAGTTATTAACTTGATATATTTTCGGTGTCTGAGTATTTAGGGTAGTATGAATACGTTTAGTTCATTTAATGTCGTAGCAGTTAAAATTTCACACTTTCCAAGACGCAAATTCTCATTTTTTTCAATTTATTTTGAGGTCATATTTGACCTCTAGGTGCAAATGTTTGTTTTGGTTTACTTTAAAAACTAAAAAGCTTTCTGTGCTTGTTTTTTTTTTTATATATACAGTACAGACCAAAAGTTTGGACACACCTTTCTAATTCAATGGGTTTTCTTTATTTTCATGACTATTTATAAGGCAAGAAATCCCACTTATTAACCTAACAGGGCACACCTTTGAAGTGAAAACCATTTCAGGTGACTACCTCTTGAAGCTCATCAAGAAAATGCAGAGTGTGTGCAAAGTAGTAATCACAGCAAAAGGTTGCTACTTTGAAGAAACTAGAATATAAGGGGTATTTTCAGTTGTTTTACACTTTTTTGTTTAGTGCATATTTCCACATGTGTTATTCATAGTTTTGATGCCTTCAGTGTGAATCTACAATGTCAATAGTCATGAAAATAAAGGAAACTCATTGAATTAAAAGGTGTGTCCAAACTTTTGGTCTGTACTGTATATATATATATATATATATATATATATATATATATATATATATAAAGCTTCATGTACTCAAGTCTCAGTAACAAAACAAAACTGTACTCTATGGATGGATGTGTAATGAGTAAATGGATGTGTAGATGAGTGAATGAACAGAGGGATGCCTGATTAATGCTTGTTATGGGTAGATTAATATAAGTATTATTGATAGGTGGATTTGTCCATGCGATGATGGATGTATGGATTGGTAGATTATTCACAAAAAATTGTTTGATGTATAGTACAGACCAAAGGTTTGGACACACCTTTTAATTCAATGAGTTTCCTTTATTTTCATGACTATTGACATTGTAGATTCACACTGAAGGCATCAAAACTATGAATAACACATGTGGAAATATGCACTAAACAAAAAAGTGTAAAACAACTGAAAATACCCCTTATATTCTAGTTTCTTCAAAGTAGCAACCTTTTGCTGTGATTACTGCTTTGCACACACTCTGCATTTTCTTGATGAGCTTCAAGAGGTAGTCACCTGAAATGGTTTTCACTTCATAGGTGAGCCCTGTCAGGTTAATAAGTGGGATTTCTTGCCTTATAAATAGTCATGAAAATAAAGAAAACCCATTGAATTAGAAAGGTGTGTCCAAACTTTTGGTCTGTACTGTATATGTGCTGAATAGATGGTAAGTGTTACAAATGGATGTGCATCAGAGATGAATGGGTAGATGTGAGAGAAGTAAGTGGATAAGTGATTGATGGGTGGATGATAATTTTGGATGCTGGAATATATTACAGATAGATAGATGAGTATTATTGATTGATGGTTGTGTAATGGATACATAGATATCCATCTATGAAGGGGTTGGACTGTTAGATGGGTGTATTATTGATGAATGGAAAGAAGTGTGTCATGTGTGGCAGTTCATAATGCCTCTCTGTTGGTTAAACTCTTACAGCGCAAATTTATCTCATGATTCATTTTGTTTTAGGAATTCAATGGAAAAAAAATGTTTATCAAAATACAATGATAAAAGTGAGTAAAGACTAAATGCTGCAGAGTAAATTAATCAAAATACTACTTAATTGTGTGTGTAGTTATGTTTTATGTTTGACTTATTAGAAAATTATTGAGTTTGTTTCAGAGTGACATACTTTAATGCTACCAACTTGTCCACCTCTTTCCCTTTACTCTCTTGTGAATGAGAAAAGCTCCAACAAATGTTGGCTTTAAATGCAGAATAGTTTTCTAATAGCTCTCATTAAGACAAATAATAAAGGTTCAATATGGAAGATGTGTTTTTTTTCCAGCTCAAGTGCAAGAGCTTTTCAGAAAACTTCTTCTTTTCTCTTTAGCCTCTTCTCCTCAACACTCCTTGACGTTATGGTGAGGAAAGAGTGAATAAAAAGCCACAGTGGTCTTCTGCACAGTTCTCCATGGATTCCAACAACGATGAAGCACTCGACATCATTGTTACAAATGTGGTGGCAACATTCAGGACCAGGTGTCACCTCAACTTGCGCAAGATTGCTTTAGAAGGAACCAATGTCATCTATAAGCCTGAAGTCGGGGTAAGTTAAACTTACGCCTTGTTTCCTTTGAGCCGTATAGTACGGGTCGGTGCAGTTCAATACGCTATTTCATTGTCTGTTGTCATTGCAAAAGTGATCCATATCACTGACCAATACTACTGCATTCCTGTTGCACCTTCAGTTGTAGGTCTATAGAACAATAGTTCGGTACATTTAGAGTGGAGCAACTGGAGTCACACAATGAAGTCCACTGAATTACATTACTGCTTGTGAAAAGCATGAGACATACTTGTTCCTCAAGTTTGTCGTCTCACTTTTATGACACAATGCTGTGCGTTTGGGTTTAACAAACACCCTCTCTTGAATATGCAGGACCATAATTTAGCGTATCAAACCGCACCAACCCGTGCCATTCTGCTCAGTGGAAACGAGGCATTAGGACCTAGAGGAAACGTATCTTCCAAGTTAGAAATGATTGGAAAATGCACCATTCTGGATCATTGAATCTTTGTCATATCTTTGTTTTCAGAAAGTGCTGATGAAACTCCGTAAACCAATGATAACCGCTTCAATTTGGTCCTCAGGGAAGATAATCTGCACTGGAGCAACAAGGTGAGCAGTCTTGGTATATATATATAAAAAAAATCTTAGACAGGTTATAGATTGTTGTGTTCAGAATTGAATTATTTTGTGTATTTATGTATTATGCAAAATTAATTGCACTGGTTTGTTTTGTAGAATGTCTTTACATAGCATTGGCTGTGACATGGCTTTAAATAAGGTGCTCACCTCAGGTGACACCTTGTGTTGTAGACACAGAGTTTGACAGAACTTCAGAAAGTGTGCAGAACTATTGCTAAAGCAAAAAGAAAATACACAAAGAATCAATTTTGTAACTATTTGTTGGTCTGTTTCCAGTATCAACATACAGGTTAGCCACAATTGCCACTATTTTACCCACAAAAAATGATCAAGTGTTGCTTCTCTGTTGTAAATAAAATAAATTAAATCATGTTACTTTTTTGTGAGTGTATAAATACTGTAATATTTGTTGAGTTTTAATATGGTGAGAATTTCATACTGGCCCATGCCTAATTTTTATCAGGTGTAACTGTGCTTTACACCCAAAGTCAAGTGTTTCCTTATCCTTAGTTAGTATCTTAATAATTTCTTGTGTCAGCATTGGAAAGCTGATAAAAATGTACCTGTAGTTCTTTCAAAGTGCTGTACAGAAATGCTGCTTTGTGTTTTATGCATCCTAAAAACTCATAATCTCTGCTTTCTAATTCAGTGAGGAAGAGGCAAAGTTGGGCGCTCGGAGGTTAGCTCGCTGTCTGCAGAAACTGGGCTTTAAGGTGAGAACCGTCACACACAGAACCTGCCTTTTGTTACACACACAAAGCGAAGCTTTTTATAGAAGTCATGCTAATTAGTAATGAGAGGATGATAGCTTTGCTTTCCAACTGTCTTATTAAGCTTTTAAATGTAATATTCTGCTGATGCTGAGCCAGTTATCAGACAGCATATGCAAGTTTGTGGTTTGTATTTTCCATTACTTGCCCTTTAGTCAATTTGAGAGTGCATTTGCCCTCTCTCAGGAAGCAAAGCACTTAACAGAAATCGGAATAAACACATGCATCATCTGACTGAGGAATATCATGATGAATTGTCTTTTTACTCATCATTTGCGTCAAACAGGTTATGTGTCATACTGAATGTAACAACAACTCAGAAAACAAGTTCTTATCTAGCCGTTGATTCAGCTTTATATGACCGGGAATGAGTTTTACTCTACAGCACAAATACTTGTCCATAAAATGTCCACACCTTCATTATTATTACAGATCTTTTGATTGCCAAGTTTTGTATAGTTACATTTGGTTTGGCATTTGTCCTAACTTATTACTATACATGAAAATTGTGTACCTGACATTTCATTTTCATCTGTAAATGCATTCATATGTGCTTGTCGGTGCAGGTGAGGTTTTCGGCGTTCAGAGTTGTGAACGTGCTCGCTGTGTGCTCCATGCCGTTTGCAGTGCATCTTGTAGACTTCACAAAGAACAACCGACCCATTGCCAGGTAACACACTAATGTGCTCCACATCCACTGTTATGAGGCCACAATCGTTATGTAGGTAGACCATACAAATTAAATATTGTCTGCAGAGTTAGACTCTACAGTTCAGTCTAAAATCTCCCAGATTTAGTCTACCAGATTAAAATGCTGCCTCTAAGCAAAATGAATAATGATTTGATCCTTTTTGATAATAAATTCGTTTGTTTGGATTTTTAAAAAATGCCTGTTGGCAAATGATGCCCTCTAGTGGCTGCATTTTGAACTACAAAGTACGTCAACGCTTCCAATTTCTAATGTGTGATAAAAGTTTATTTCTGTTTGCCAGTTATGAACCTGAACTCCATCCTGCTGCTACTTATCGAATCAAAAATCTGAAGGCTACTGTCCAAGTGTTTTCTACTGGCAGCCTCACAGTGACAGGTATGTTACTCTCACTTGACCACACACACATCTACCTTCTTTGCTCTCCTTTATCTACAGCTAGAGGGCATACAAGCTTAAGGAATTGAGGTTGTGTTGTTGTGTGACACTTTTACAGCCTGTTAACAGACGTTTCTGAATACATTTTTAATATATTTAATATACTGTATTGATATACAAGTTGCTATATTGAGTCCTCCGCACTGACAGTAATTTCAGGTATCTCAATAAATTAGAATATTATTGAAAACTTGATTTATTTGAGGAATTACACAGGAAAGTCACAGTTATTTATGGATTCATTACACTCAGTGATATATTTCATTCTTTAATTTAAATTTCTATATGGAGGGTCAAACTGTACAATGTCCTTGCCTAACAAGCTGACTGTTCAGAGTGCTGCATGTGCTGTCAAAGTCCTCTTTTCAGATTAAAGTCAATTCCGCATTTTATTAGGAAAATTAAATTTTCAGAGTCTGGAGGAAGAGTAGAGCGGTAGCTTAAGGTCCAGTGATGATTGAGGGTGTCGCGTCAGCCGGTTCCTTTTGGTCCACTGTGTCCACAGTACAGTGGGCCGTCAAATAAGCTCTTTAGAAATGCTGATTTCAATTCTGCCAGGGCTTGGCAGCTGCTCACATGGCCTTACCTATAACTAATAATAATGAAACGTCAAATCCCTCAGTCAGAAGGGATATTTAATTGAGCATATCTCCGTTCTGACCTAAACGATCTATCGCTTATTAAGAGGAAGATTAGATCACTTGGCTTATATTTCTATATTAAAACATAATTTTTTATGTAATATTGACATTTTCTGAGGAGCAATTGTTTTTCCTCATCAGCTTCAATCCATAATTATCAAAATAAACTCTAAACTTTTGTCTTTCATGTTTGTATAATTATTACTCTCTGAACATGCTTCAGTGCTGTCACACATTCCTGACTTCCCTCATATTTAGGACCAAATGTGCAGAGCGTGGCCTCAGCAGTGGAGTACATCTACCCACTACTGTATGAGTGTCAGAAACCCCGCTGCAAATAAAGCAAAGGAGAACAGAGGGGATCCATGGGAGAGCAGGAGAATCATCAGGAAGCACTTTATCCTTGGATAGATGTTGCAACAGCAAGAAATGTCGAAACCACCCGACTGATTGGACTTGGATGTTAGAATCCTATTTATTGGAGTTGGATGAAGATCGTTGCTTTGGGTGTCTTTTTTCCATGGGCACAGAAAAACGCTCAACGGTGTTGATCATTGCAAAGTTGTCGTTTTCAGCCCCATATACAGCAAGTCCTCCTTTTGTGTTTTCTTGCTAAGAATCTCCGTCCATTTGTAGACAGAGATGAGATGTCCACCCCATGCTGTAACATTTTTTTAAGCTAATAGATTCAAACAATTAGGAATGTAAACAAAATGCATCCTTTTTCAAGTTAATTTTTCTTATAATGTTGTTTGGTTCTCTGCCCTTTGTTCAAAAATGAACAGGCATTACTTTGTGTCCTTTCCTCACAATTTCACTCTCCTGCTAAACTTGTATATATTTATTCTCATATGTTGGATAGTGTACTAGCGTAAACTATCTCTTACATGTTTTTAAATGTGAATTTTACTGCAGGTTTTCACAATGCTCGAGTGCTCAGAAATTGATTCGGTTTTTCTTGGTTCATTAAAATTCATAGCCATCATTTTATTATTCAGGAATAAAGGCGTCAGTTGAAATGAAACAGTACATAACTGATAACGTCAGCAGCCACGCTGTGGACAAATGTTTGGCAGCAGTAGTAGCACTTGTCGAGAAGATTTACTCCATTCACAAGTTTTTACAGTGAAATACGTAAAGGCAGCACTGAAGCAGCATTTTAAAAAAAAACCCAGATAGAAAGCAGTATTTTCCTGGTTGTATAACATCTGAATGCTTTACGTTTTGCATCACTGAGGCATCATTTATATTGTATGTATGCATCTCCTACTAAGATGTTGAAATAAAACTTGCTTTTATGTGTGATTGAGTACTTTCTGAACAAGTGGCGAGTAAAAAATTGTGACACTTAAACTTTTGTATTCTGTATAAAAATAAAAAGGCTATTAAACAACTGCTGTTTTTTTCCTTTGATAACTGGTTTCAAATTGGATAGTTTAGTGTATTCTGTGATTGTGTATGCTAACTAAATGTGGAGAGCTACAGTTTTTTGTTCTCCAAAACCTATTCTACAAAGAGTTCCCAGTAAGAGCAGGAGAATTGTTTAATTTGACTTTAGAAATATTAGTGTTCTTATTAAATGTTCTACTAAAAATTGTTCTAAAAAGGTTCTACACAAAAGAGTTACCCACCAGACTCCTAATACTAGTAGTTGTAGATGTTAACCTAGCATTACTTCACAGCCAAAAAAAAATCAAATTTGTGGTACCATAATAAAAGAAGAATGTATTGCTCTACTGTTAAAACTGGCAGGAGTGGTTTGAAGCTCCAAACCAGTAAATACAGAGTAATACTACAAGCAGCACACATTTTAAACACAAATGGGCACATTTGTCTAAATAGAAGTGAAGTATAACTATTCTGTTTTTTCCTCACATTTTGGCAAAAAAATATAAATGAAAAATAAAAAAAAGTTGAAGTGAAAAATTTGCATTTTCCCCACTTTTTGGTATCTTTCCATTTCTGATCTGATCATGACAAAAGTCAAATAACTGCATTTCAGTACGTGGGCTGGCTAACACTGCAGAAATAAACAGATGGGACTAAGATCTGCTCTGTATTTTCAAGGCATTGTTTTGTTTTTTGATCATGTCTCGGGTTACAGTTGGGGGCAGAGGGGTGAGATGTTAGATTTTTGCAGCACACTCTGTAGACGGGCTCCTCCTGATCAGGGTCTCCTGAGGCTGTGCCTGTCTGAAAAGGTTTACCTCAAAGTTTTTCCTGGTAATTCAGAGAAAACAGAAACAGAATACAAGGGTTTTACTTTTAGCTTACAAATAAACCTTTTAGAGGACATGAGCATGTTTGTCACATACTTGCTTGCCAACTCTTTGGATATCTCCTCCAGTGTCCGGCCTTTGGTCTGAGGAACGCAAAGGATGACGAACACCAGCAGGACAAAACTCATACCGGAGTATAGAAACATTACATTGGGAACGCCGATCTTTTCTGGAGAAAAAAAGATATAAGACATGCACTTTATTCACTTAGAATATAATAAGACAATTATATATGGTATAATCTATAAAATTACGAGTGTTGTCAATCAGGTAATCATAAAGTAAGCCACATTGCAGAAAGGCCAGATCAGAAATTACATAAAAATGTAATTTATTGTGAGGAATAAATTAGAACATCTGCATGTTTATTCCCACTTAAAATGGCTTAAATCAACTGCAGGTGTATCATACTGGTGTAATCCTTAGAACATCGATACCAGACATGCTGAAGGAGGTTTGCCCGGTGTACAAAAGACTGTTAATTATTTGTTTTCAGCACTCTAGTTTAGGTTTTCTTCGTCAAAGTATTTTAGGTGCAGTATTTTATTTCAGCCACTGGGTGGCTTCATGTTCATATTTGTTACAGCTTGTTTATGGATCTGAGTAGAGTGTTGCGGTTCTCAAGGCTGACTTCGTTTATAACCTCTTTCTATTGTGTGCGTCCATTGAATGAAACCATACACACACACACACACCCACGCCACACACATACCCGTGCCCTTATATGTATAGCTGAACCTCCAGAGCTAATTAAAACCAAGTAAAGCTCAATTCTGGACTTGGACATTCTCTTCTTTCACTAACTCACCTGAACATATATATCAGCTGTTCTAACCCGACACCCTGGAGTGATTGTTTATCCACAACTGAACCAGCTTCAGTCTTCATTACACCCGGTTTGTAGCCCAACTAGTGAGATTGAAGGAGCTTATGAGTCTAGTAAATGATTTAAAAACGCCTCAAAGAGTTTGAACTCAACAAATCCAATGAATGGAAATGGCATTCAAAGCAATGGCCAACATGCCCTTAAGATGCAAAAAGAAGTCACCAAAACCTTAATATGTCACCACAGGTTTGCTTTCCCCTCTACTGATATAAAATGCAGACGATGAGATATTAATTTTTAAATGGCGTCTGCAAATTCGTCTGCAAGCTGAATGAGACAAGAAGCTCATTCAGTAGAAAACATCGGACCATATTTTAGTAGTATTAGCAACACCGAAGGGCTCATTTTTGCCATAATGGCCAGCAGAGGTGATTTGTGACGTCCACAGTATATTTGCTGTAATTGCTTTGGCTCAAAGCCTGTCTGTATTAACACTAGAAGCAAACTGAACAAGAAATTATTTTTAAGCGAACTGAGACCACTTCAGAAAGTGTGTCTTGGTCCAGTTGTTTGATCCGCACCAGGGTTCTCTTGAGTGTATTCACACCTGCACAAAAGATTCAGGCCAACTGGGGAAACAAACCAGAGTTTGTTTCCCCAAACTCTGGTTTGTTTAAAGCGGACCAAATGTGTCAGGTGTGAATACACCCTTAAAATGGGCTGCAAAAAGCACCTCAAAATCTCACAGCTGAAAGTGAGAAGTGGGGCAAACTTTCCTCAGACTGATCTCATAGTCTGGTAGATGGATACAAAGAAGATTGTAGTAAAGTTATTTCAACCAAAGGGGGATAACATTATCTCCTAAGTCTAGAGTGTCCTAACTTTTTCCTTAATTGAAAAATCAATGTCCCTGGTATATTTTTTGTTTTATAGAACAAGGTTAACAAGGTTATTAGAGGTAGCTAATATAAGGGTTAGAATGGAGCAGTCTGATTTGAAATCAGGGATTTCGCAGATCTTGCATGAAATAATACATTTTTTCCCTTCCCTAAGGCAAAGGTCCAAAATTAAAGTTGTGTTGTGTGTAAATCAATTGTTTGCTAGTGATTACTGTGCAGGCAAGTTGTTTGCATAACCAGTGGTCATCTGTTTGTCTAGCTGTATGGTTACTAATAAAATTTACGCAACCTAAGCATTACAGAGCTCCACAGTCACTAACATACAAACCTGTGATGGTGAGAAAAGTCATGGAAATGAACAGGTTTGTGGCCCAGTTCACTGCCGACACGACTGACACAGCCCTGCCTCTGACTCCCATGGGAAAGATCTCACTGAGAACCACATAGACCACTGAGAAGGGAACAAACGGAATACACATTTTTTAAAAAAAGGATAATTGGTGGAAACGTCATAGTCAGGGTTCATGTTGCATTATCAGGGGAGCTCTGTTGCTATGTATTACCTAATTTACCTAATCCTAATTACTGTTCAACTGTAACTCTTGTACTTTGCTCTCTGTTGTGCAATGCGCTAATTTACAGTTGTCTTTAAACACATAAAGATCATTTATTGGGACGAGAAAACCAAGGGAAAACTCAACCTGTTCAGCATTTATCAGCCAGTAATAAAATAAATAATAAAGCACAGTGTGTGTAAAAGTATTCACACCCCATTGGACCTTTCTGTATTTTGTCACGCTACAACCGCAGTCTTTAATTGTACTGATGTTTCTGAACTTTCTAGTTTAATGCAAAATATATGAGATGTAAAGCTAAAACTATGGTGGTGCCAGTGTCATTCTGTGGGATTGTAAAACGTTATGTTCGCATCGCACTAAACACGTACCCAATGACAAACATGTTAGAGTTATGCCATAAAGACCTTTGGTAATTCTACAAAGTATTCATTTGATGGGGATGGAGGCAAATGCACACTTTTCAGATTTTTGCTTGAGCAAATATTGAACATGTACTACTTTGTGTCTGTCTATGAGATAAAATACATAATAGTACATTAAAGATAGAGGTTGCCACATGACAAATTGCAATAAAAATCTAAAAATGCATAATTACATTTGAAAGCCTTGGTTTATGGATGGTGATACTGAATAAATCTGTAAGTATCAACAAAGATTAACTTAATATTTCAGTGACTTTGTTTTCATGCTTTGTAGAGGATAATGGAAAAAAAAAAACAATGAACAGATACTTACTGGGTCCGAGGCTAATCGAGAAGGCAGCCACATAGACCAGCAGGCTTATCAAAGATGCCCACTTTAATGAAGAAGACAGTTCTACATGAGTTTTTTCGGGATCCAAGCCCCAAGACCTGTCAGTCTCGGTGTCAGTCCTTTGTGCTTCCTCAGCGCTCCAGTGGCTGGGGAGCTGAGTGGAAAATATCTCACTGCTTTCCAGTTCTACTGAGGTTCCGTTTAAATCCCAAGGTAAATTTGTATGGTTTACTAAAGTCTGACTTTTACACAGGCTTGTTAGGTGAGTGTGGCTTTGCAGAGTCAGAGTACCAAGTGTAGCCAGAGACGTTCCCATTGCGACCGCACCCACACACAAGAAGAGCTTGGTTCCCACGCGGTCGACCAGCAGCACGGCGGGGATTGTGCCGACTACCTTGACCACTCCAAACCCCGTGGAGGCCAAGGTAGCAGCAGCGTCGCTGTCGAAGCCGACACTACGGAGGAGAGGCGAGGCGTAGGAAAGGATGTTGGGCTGCCCGGTGGCCTGCTGGAGGAACACTAAGGCCATGCCCGTAACCAACCGCGACCGTAGGTTTGCCTTAGAACTGAACAGCTCCCAGAAACTGTATTCGGATTCTTCCTTCAGTCCAACCTGGATCTCCCTCAGCTCGTCTGCCACATGTTTCTTAGCTCCACCTCTCATCCTCGCCAGCACCACTCTCGCCTGCTCCACTTTGCCCTGAGTCACAAGGAAGCGAGGACTAGGAGGGAGGAAGAGTAGTGCACCCATCTGGAGCAGTGCAGGAGGAATCACAAGTCCAAATGTGTACGCCCAGCCGTGCGGTGTAGTAGTGAAGGCGTAGCTACAGCTGAAGCCCAGCATCACCCCTACAACCAGCATCAGCTCGTACAGGGTGACCAGCAGACCCCTCCGCTCCCTCGGTGAGATCTCTGCAATGTACAGACACGCTGCGGTTCCTGACAAAGACGTCCCCATTCCGACTACCAGACGGCCCAGTGTGAGAGCTGCAAGAGAAGTCAAAGCAACGAGCACAATGGTTCCTCCAACCACCAGGGCGGCACTCAGGAGCAGAGAGCAGCGGCGGCCGTAGCGATCCAGAATGGGGCCCCCCACCAGGCAGATGAGGAGAGCTCCGAGCAGCTGGGAGCTTACCAGAAGTTCTTGTTCTCTGCAGGAGAGAGCGAATACGCTCCGCAGCTGCAGCAGGACCCCAGAGGTCAGGCCCATTTCATAGCCCAGCATTAAGCCGCTCAGTGAGGCGGACACAGCAGCGAGCACCACCAGCCAGCTGCAGCCTGAAGGAAGAAACGGGGAAAAAAGAGGAATTGTTAGAGAGATCGGACAGCAGGGTTTACGAAAATACTGGTCTCTTATTCCTGGTCCCAGTATTTTGAGGACCTAAGTTGCAATATTTTCCATGTGCTGATCTCACAAGAACTGCTGCTTGAATGGGAACAAAGAAACTTCTACTTATCAAAGTGCAGTTTTGATTATAAAGATTACAATTTCATGTTGGAAAACCATGATAATAAAGAAACAGCTGTCCCTGTTATTTGGTAGTTTAGCTTTGAAAAACTTGACATGTTTTGAGTCATTTAGAAATTTCTCACACATTTGTCTAAACTAATTCTACAAACATGGTCTGAACAGTATTGGAACTAAATAACAACGTGACTGCTATGGTCAGATAGATGAAGAGTGTTTGAAAAAAAAAATTTTTCAAGTTTTTCCACAGTTTAAAAATTGGATTTAGGTCTGAACTTTGACTAAGCCATTTAAACACATAAGTCTGCTTCGATGTCATTCATAGCTTTCTAGCTCTGGTTGAATGTTTAGGGTAATTTTTCTGCTGGAAGGTGAACCTCCACTACAGCGTCATGCCATTTGCAGCTTTTAAAAGTTTTTTTTTTTTTTTTTAACCCAAGCAGTCCAGAGCTCCATCTATCTTCTTCTACTATGACCAGCTCCTCCTGTCGTGCTAAAGAAAAGAAATCCCCACGGCATGATGCAGTCACCACTGTTTCACTGTAATCATATTGTGCTAGATATGTGGAGTTGTTGCCACACAGGCAACAACTTTACTCATCCACCCAGACTGCCTCCTCCACATGTTTGTCAAAATGCAAATCAAGCTTTCAACAAACGCCATCTTCTTGCCAAAATGTTTCTTCCTTCACTACAGATGTAGCTGTTATTTTACATTGGTGTATCACATTAAAACCCAATAAAAAAAATTAAAAAACATTGAAAACTATAAAAGAACTCAATCAATATAAATCCTTTCACAATTCACAAAAATCTATAACAATTATGGCATTTACTGGGAGTTAACTGTCAGAGGAAAACACAATCTGACATCATCATATTAAGGTACTCAATTTTGAACTCCTCTGAGACCGTTTTAATCAGTCAACAGTTTCTTACTCATAAAGTCTGACTGTATCCGATATTACCTGATTGAACTGGTCTATGTGTAATCAGAACAGAAACAGAAAGCATTCATTGAACTTTATTTGAACAGAAATGGATGTGAATCGAACTCATTTGCTTTTCAGGATATCATACGGAGATGATTTGTTGCAATGTGACTGTGATGAAACCACATTTTGCTGTTCAGGTCTTTCTTTAAACAAAGAAGCTTTCTTTGCTTTAGATCTCCACAAACCATATCGCCTTAACTCTGCTGACTTTGTGGAAATACAGGTCGGAGGTTCACAGGAGAAATGATAACGCAATCTTCTGAGCAGCTGTGTGTGTGTACCTAATACACAAGTGGGATCATTGTCGTGAGACTAGAAAGATGTGGAAGCTGCAAAGACGATAAAGCTTCCAGCTTCCAGTGATCTGCAGTATTATTTCACCCTTAAGGTGCCTAAAATCTGCAACGTTAATTCATATTTTAAGGCACAGTAACACTGAAATTTGTTTGGAAAAACCTAACTTTAATTTGAGTATGTTTAATCAAGAAATTTTCATATTGGTGCATCCCTTTAGTAATGTTACTATTATTTGATTTGTGGCTACTCAAATAGCCAGAAATTGAGTTACTTCACTGAATAAAAAACTAAATGTATAAGACACAGAAACACACTTACACTTTGCATTAAAGTGAGACTTCTGGCTTGTACACAAGATCCATTGTTGTTATTTTCTACATACTAAGTAGTATATACTGTGACTAAAAGTACTTTGCGCTATTCTCACATACTTTACTAAAGTAGCTATATGTTTCAGAAGCTTTATGTTTTAAAATAGACTTTGCAGTGTTTAATGTTTTTTTTTATTATTATTGAAATTTAACTGTATATATGCACATGATCCTATATTGTAGGTCTGACTACATAATCTTGTACCAATGAAATCTAATGATATGTTTAGACAGTTAGTCAGTACTTGAGCAGCCTTTATATCAAATTACGTCTTAAGTAAGATGTAACAGTTAATAAAAAAGTCTAAAAATACATCTAATGTTGAGGTTTTGTTGATTCATATAAGTCCGATTAGTTAATATTTAAAAATCTTAGGTATAAAATGTTTGTACTGCTCCACCAAAGGCCAAAGTGAGAAAAAAAGTCAAACGACTTCTGGCATCAACATAAATCAGCATTTTTGGAGGAACTCACCACAGACAATTTGCACATGCAGCTAATACTTTGTCTTTCATTCAGTCATCACTATTTGCAAACTCACACCATTTATACGTTAATTTAAACGAGAACATCTACTGCATTACCTGTTTGGTTTGCTATGTACGTGGATGAGCAGGGTATTGGGATTGGGGTGGAGGAGAAGGTCGTTACATGAAAAGAGACTGGATAGGAGTGAAGTATTTACACCTCTTGATTTTTTTGCAAACTCAGGTTAACCACAATCTTATATTTTATAGTAAATTTAAAACTTAGACACATAAGATGAAGTAACTTTGAAGTGGAAGAAAACACTTCACGGGTTCTGTGTTTTTTGGTCTTTTCTCTGATAGACCAAAAAAGAAAAAAATCACCTGAATCTAAACAACTGCAGTAAGAGGTGTTCTAATTAGTCCTAGTCACTCATTTAATCTTGGAATATGGCTGATAAGGCCACTGAAGTTCACTGCAGAACATTCATGATCAAACAACACATTGAAGACTAAAGAACATACCAAGTAGGTTAGCAGTAAAATTGTTGTAAGGTTTAAAGTTGGGTTAGGTTATAAACCATCATCCCAAACTTTGGGCTTTTCATAGAGCCCTGTTCATCTTTTGAACATGGACAGCATGGCTGTAAAATATCTTCAGTAAAACAACACTAATCAGTTAAGTGGCAAAGAGGTCAATGGTGATCTGCAAAGATTCACAGATCCCATAAGAAAATCTGTCAAAAAGACCATTTTTAAAGTTGCATCCTCAAATTTGGCCTGTGGAAAAATGGCAAGAAGATCTCCTGTTTTGGAGTTGAAAATATCTGGAAAGAGGAAGTTCTGGTCAGATGAGACCAAATAAACTTTTTAATCTATTTCGAAACACAATGAGTGGTGGAAATCTAACATTGTACTTCACTCTGGACATACCAACCCCACAATGAAACATGGTGGTGGCAGCGTCATACTGTGGATTTTTTTTTTTTTTTCCCCAACAGGCACAGATAAGCTAGTCAGAGCTGATGGGAGTGCAGAATAAAATAAATACAATCTAGAAGAAGAAACATTTTAAATGTTTTTTTTTTCTTTTTTTAGATTAAGTTACATTTTTGTGTAACTTCATCATTTTAGACAGGTTCTTCTTCTCCCAGTACGAAAGCAGTTTGTAACTTGTTGACAAGATGTCACACTAACTTTGTGGCTGACTGGACACTAGGGCAGACTAGGGAATATGGATTTGGCTTTACGCTCCTCCTTCTGTTTGGACTGTCACATAAAATTCAACAAATTTTTTTTTATAAAAAGCATTCTGATTGTAGCGTGAAAAAGATTAAGGGAAATTAATACTATTTTAAGGCAGTGTATCTGAACTCCTTTTTATTTTGCTTTTGGCACACTTAAACTTTAATTCTCATTTTAACCAGTTTTATATTACGCAAATGTGTTTATGAAGGCTCATTAATCATCTTAATCTTAGTGGATTAAGATGATTGGCAGCAGAACAGTAGTACACCACTGCACTAACAGGTGCACCCACTGCAATAATTCAGGATTAATTCTCCACCATAAAACCTTTTGAGACAGTCTGTTATGCAATAAGTTTCAAACTATTTTGATAATAGTTCTCACAATTATTTTAAGTTCCTCCAAAGTCTTTATTTGCACATCAGTTTCCTTTCTACTATTTTTTTTCCAACCAACGGCTCATAAATATGTAGCATACCATAAATAATGAATATTAATGCCTTAAAATGTTTGTACAGATAACAGTATACAAAATGACCACAGTTAGGGATTTGGAAAGAAAAACCCGATGAAAGATCGGAAAAATGAATCAGTGCTCACTCAAAAGCTGAGGGCAACTTTCCAGCAACTTTTCAGCGTAAAGTTCTTTAGCAATCAATTTGCAAAATCATTCTTATCCCTTTCCACTGATTATATCTGCCATTTTTGTTGATAGAGCTAAATTGTATAATGTCATGTATAAGTAATAGAACAAGAATGAGTAGAAAGCACCTCTTTGTCATTAGATCCTAGTTAGATTACTGCTGCAAAGCTGGATGTTTGTGCCAAATCTGATCCCTTCAAGATATTTTGAGATATCAGCTAAATTATAATTCATTCATTTATTGGACAATAAAAAATATATTATTTTAAATGCTTAATACCTGATTAATGTGTGCGTGTGTTTACCTGGTCCTTTGGGTGGGGTCAGCCTCTGGGTTTCAGAAGCATGATCCACTGGTAGGTGAGTGGGGGTCTTCTTGGTCTCATTGTTGGGGTCCATTATCAACGAAGAGATAAAGATGTCTAGGCCTAAATTACATAATCAACATTAATTTTGCCAAAAAAACAAGCAAAAGAACAGACCTTTAAATTGGGCGACATCAGACCGTAATAGTGTCTTGTTAAGAGAAGTGTGAAAAAAACATTAATACACAAATGTGACGTAAATTCTGCAACAATTGAACAGAAATCTGATCAAGACAAGTAAACAGATATCACAGTTGATGCTAGTTCCTCACGTGAATTCTGTCAATACAGCGTAAGCATGCTGATCGATACAAAAGAACAATAAACTATTACCGTCTGCTTTCTAGTGTAAGTCATACATCACCCTTTTTTTGATAGTAAATATGTATGTAAATATATGTACATGTACAGTATGTAGGTACAGCCGTTTATAAACGGCTTTACTATCTAACTATTTCTGATTAAAAAAAGGCTGAGGTTAATTATTTCAACGACCAGTGCAGGCGTAAGTTTTTGGACCCTCTACCTAACCTAATCTAACCGCCAATAAACCAGAGTTAAGTTTTTGTAACTGAGGCTGACCCTCCTTCTTATAATGCAAACCTATTAACTAACTCTCAAATGTAAAAAAAAAAATAGGCACATGTAAGATTTGGCTCCAGGACAGTATGTCTAAGTTAAACTTAAAAAGTGGAAGAAAGAAGTGTTTCAGTGTGTGACAGCAATTCAGCGTGACAGTGTCCTACCTAAAAGTCCCAGCTGTCAAAACTGCGGTGGGTTTAAACTCGCGTCGGTCGGGCCATTGGTGTTTTTTTCTTCCGTCCTCCTCACCCGGCTGAGTTCTGCAAACTCCTGTAGAGCTCGTGTCAGAGCACGCGTTCATTCTTGTTATGGTGAGGCATTTTCTTAACCCCGCCCCTTTACGTCTTTGTCAACCAATAGGAAGAGTCGATTTGGCCTCAAGATTTCCCAATGTGGAATACTATTGGTCGGAGCGTATCTAAGCGCTAACAACGTTCATGGGAAATTAATTTTGTAAGAAAATAAATGATCAGTCAGCTTCTCAGCAAAAGAGAAATTGATACATTAACTTGATCTCGTTGTGCAACCTATTGTAACAGATGTTTTTTTATGTATTTATATATATATAACCATTATATGAATACACCTGTATCAATACTGCTTTTTCCCACATACAGGAAATGAAAACAAAAACATTTTGCCACCTGCAGTTAATCCAAGGTACTCAGATGACTGTTGTCAGTCCTGAGTTTCTGAATTGTCACACCTGCCCTGCTGCCTCACAAATGACAGAATGTAGCCTTTCCCATGCCTGGAATGACATGTATGTGTTTGGCCTATTTGAAACGCCTGTAAATCATCTGACCTGCAAGATTTAAAGCGTGACCCTCATTTAGGTTTACAAGATAATTGCGTGTGCTCCAAGTACTATAGCTGAAGCCTAGAGATGTTGACACAGAAACTCAAGGGAGTAACATTTTTCTTAATGGGATAAATTGCCTACGTGTCCTTAATGCCCGTGATAGGTAATGGTTATGGATAACATTAGCTGAAATCAGATGTAAGTTGTTCCCATGAAAGACATAAAGGCTGTATGTATGAATGTGTTCATGTGTTACGTAATGATCTGATAGCCAAGAATTTTGGGGGTGGCCTACTTGCTAGAGTTTCTTTTCTGCTTTGTCAGCATACTTAAGTTGCTAAATCTTTCACTAGAAAGTCAAAGATATCTTATCAGGCTCAGTTCTTTGAATGCAGTGTTACATATTCCTACATTTATTGTTATTCAAAAACTATTTCAAATTGGCTTTGGGGTGTTTATGCTGAGTACCCAAAAGCACTCCTTGTACATACTCGCAGTTTTTTTTATTTTGACCTCCAGTCTCCTGATACCTACATAAATGTTAGTGATCTATCAGTATATGCAAATTGGCTGTGTAAAGGTCAGTGTGTTTGGTTTGGGCTAAAGACAAAAGAATTTATTTATTTTTTCCCTCAAGCTGAGAGTGGCAAGAGCAGTGGTTCTGAGTTCTTGGCGGCAGAGTCTTCCTGTATTTATTATATAACCAAATGTTTTTATGGCTTGTTTATTTGTTTGGGCCTGCCCCAGGCAATGCATGGCAGTCACTTATTCTACACCTCGATCTCTTTAATATTTGATTTTGTTACATCACTATTAATGCGGTCCGAAACGCTGCATTTTTAACAATTTTTAGCTTATAAACTAAGCTAAAATGACTGGAGTAATTTTATGTAAGTTAACATGCTAGTGATAACCCACATCTTACTTGTAGTGTCAACTTGCTAGTCACTCATTATGATAGCCATCATACTAACAATGGCCTTATAGCTAAAAAAAAAAAAGCATTTGAGCTGATGTTTTATGTATTAACTATGTTTAGCATACTGAATGTAGTAAGTCAACATGATGTTCATACTACACATGCTACTGACAGCATTTACACTAACTTTAGCATTTTAACTAATTTTAACTTACACTATGTTTGCACACTGAATGGAGTAATTTTATGTTAGTCAACATGCTAGTTATAAACCTCATCCTTCTGGTAGCATCAACATCCTAGTCACTTGATAGTGATAGCCCTCATGCTAACAATAGCATTGTACATAAAATAAGCATTTTAGCTAACATTTGATTTAGTAGCTACATTTGTCATACTCGATGTATTAAGTCAATGTAAATCAACATCCTGGTGATACCACACATGCTACTGACAGCATGGAAGCTAACCTTAGCATTTTGCCTAATCTTAGTTTTATACATTAATGATATCATACTAAATGGAATAATTCCATGATAGTCAACATAATACTCCATATTCTACTGACTACATTTTAGTTCACCTTATGTGAGAGACACCAAATTTATTACAGTCAGATCACACAGTTGTTACTGTTTTGTGTATATTACTGTACACAGGTACCCCAACCAATTTGTTTTGTTTATTATAATAAGTTAAGATTTCATTGTAGTTTGTTTGTAGTTTCAGAATCTAGTTGTTTTATCTCTATCTTCTGTCTTAATTCACAGTACCGATATTTCTGAGATGTCATTGAATGCTTCTGTTTACACACATATATCAGAACGTTATGTTCAAACCTACACTCACTCTTTGGTAGGTCCCTTTTAAATGTCTTCAGACATGTTCTAATTAGTGAAGCTAAAATGGTGTAAAAATATTAGCTATGCCAAGTTTACTGGGTGGAGACTCCTTTTATGGAGTCTGCACCCAGTAAACTGGAGTCTGTTTAACCTGCCACAACCTGTCTGTTTTTCTGAGCTGAATACTAATGGAATTCACGATAGATTGCTTACAGACATTTGTCATTGAGCAGACAGATGTCTGTAAGACCTGAAACCAAAACAACAAAATGCTTTAAATAGCCAACTTGTCGTGGAAAAAAACAGGTGTGACCTTACTTTAATTTTTCCACTACACAACTCTATATTAACCAACACCAAACAACATCAATTCAAAAAGTGTCCCCTTTTCTCTTTAAAATATTGTCTCTTGGGTCATATGTGCATGCAATAAAAAACCTACAATTATTCATGTGTAATTTGCAACTTTTAGTGCTTTGATGAGCTCCATATGTGGTTCCACAAACCAGCGACTTAGGCACCACCGCCATGACAAAAACTTGAAGTAAAGAAAGCAATTACTTTAACTTGGAACAGAAGTTGAAGCAGCGTCCTATCTTATGCCTCAAGCATCCTGCTCATTTCAAATGCTAAAGGCAATTCTAACAGTTCACTTTATTTTACAACAAAATAACCTTAGAATGTTATATCCTCAAGAGTAGGATATGTATTGCAATTTTTTTTTTGCCCAGGTCCCTCTTGAAAATGAGATCTAGATCTCAACGGGGTTTACCTGGTTAAATAAAGGAAATATATATATACAGTATATATATGTATGTCAGATGATAAATGGTGTTAATAGATGGGGAAAGAAATGAAGTTATGTTGCAATAAGAGTTACCAGTTTAATAAATCCATGTCACTGTGGGGGGATTCTTATTTGTTTAATCTTGATAAAAGTAAAATGTTCATGTATTTTCAAATAAATCAGTGAAAAGTTATTATTTATTCCTCTTTGATCTCATACTGGTTTAAATTTTCTTAATAATCCTCAACGTTATTCAATGACACTCAAAGGATGAACAGTTCCTAAACCTAAGAGTGACAGTACAGTGGATGCATTCTCTTCTTACAAACAGTCTATAGTTAAACAGTTTAGCAAAAGTTGGCAGAGCTTGCATTTTTCTGTATTAAAGTTCAAAAGCAACTATGATTACATAACACTTAATCATTTGTTGTGTAAGTTCAACAAATGCCCACTGATGTAAAAATATATTTAGTCACATTTAATGCTGTGCGCCATCAAAACAGCATAGTGTTTGTTAAAACTCTCAAAGTTGCGCAAAATACAATGAGCAAAATGTTTTCAAATGAAATACATGCTGGGTTACAAATATCAGATGCATCTTAATTGGTTAACTATATCATACAATATATTTTAAGCATTTATTTAACCAGTTCATTGTTTGAAAAGATGAATGATGCACTATTGATGTTAGGATTGTTTGTGCAAAGCTGCTAGTGTCACAGTGACCATAACAAGAAGATAATAAACAACTACATCATAGATCAGTGATTTAGAAACAGTGCTAGAAGTGAAAAACAAAATTGGTGATAGGTTACTCATAAACAGAGGTGAGTGGAGTTGCCAAAAATTGTACTTAAGTACTTTATTTATAAAGCACGTTTCAGCCAAAGATAGTTCAAAGTGCTTGTACAAAAAAAATTAAAATAACATGAAAAAAAATCAAGCAGATTAAATATAAACAAAATAAACATTACAATTTTGAATAAAAGCAGAACTACTTCAGCATATTTTTTTTAACCTTAAGTAAACAGTAAAATGTAGCCATTCAAGGAATTACACAAATAAGAGTACAAAACTATTTAGCAAAACGTCTTCTGCAGTACTGAGTAATTAATCAGGACATCTGATTTAATATTTAGAAATGATGGAATCATTTATGCTTTCCTTGACAGGCTTGTCAGATAAGGTGCAGAGCCATGTCTTAGTAACTTTGCAGGTGTTTCATAGTCTTTTCATTTTTGGATGATTTATATGAACTATTCTGAAATCAGCACATCCACATGACCCTAAGTATCAGAGTAAGGAAGTAGTGAATATAAGAAGTATCCACATCATACTTCAGATTTTTATTTTGTAAAATATTTCCTTCTACTTCAGAACTAAGCATTATTTCATGTTGGTCTAACACAGTTAAAATTCAATTAAAATTCTTTGAAGCTTCAGTTTGTAATATTACAAAATGTTTTTTTTTTTTCTTTTTAAATCATGCTGCATTTTGCCAGGCAGCATAAATCTGTGCTTGACTCAGCATAGTAAATGTGCACATGAAGCCTCTTGCAGTTTTGTTTAGCTAAAGCATCACTAATTTTATTGTTCTAGGAATTATTGGACCGGTAACACGGAATAGTTTTGCTCAGTCACCAGGATCACGTTGATGAGCAAAGCTTTGCAATTTAGTTTAGCTTCCGCGTTAAGAGAGATGTTGCTCCATGTTTTCAAAAATCTTAAATACGACAGGTTTATGATGTCAGTAAGACAATGAAAGTATAAATTCATAAAGTTAAATAATTATTAAAAACCATGTCCGTATCTAACATCAGGCACAAGAGAATATCTGCAGATTAGAGTTGACATCTCATTAAATTACCAAAACGTTTATTGGTCAGATGGCAACAAGTGTTTTTTCTGTCTTTTTTTTTCTCTTGATAGTATTTATACTCCAACATAAACCTGAAATTACTGTCTTGTCAAATTGTTACATCATTACAAATACTGGTAACTGATAGTTCTTTTGAGGAAGCTTCGTCACATTGGATATTATTTGGTAAAACAAACGCAAGGTTCTGAGCTACAACTAAAAAAGAAAATGAACTGTAATTAAGTAATTATTTGCTTATGGTTGCTTCCACATCAGTTGGTTCTGTTTATTTTATAAAGTGCCCTGAAGTGCCCTGATATAAATCAACTGAAGCAAACTGAAAAAAATAAATAATCAAACTGGAGTAGTACAGAATTTGTTGACCAGAGATGTCCAAGCTTATACAGGCACGTACTAAGATAGCCGTACTCCCTGTTACCTAACTCTGCTTTTGCTAAATTGTAGAGACTGAAAACAACTGTGTTGCAACTGAGCTCCTGTGAGGAAGTCATGCTGTTAATGAAGGTAGAATGGTGCCCCCTTGTGGAATTGTTTTTTCTTTGCGTTCCTATGAAGCAGTCAGCAAATCCAACATAAAATATATAATCAAAATATGTTTTTTAAATGAAAGAATTTGGAGTTTTATGTACATTTAGCATTACCTTCAGAGGCAGGTATGGGCAGGGCAATGCCAATTACAGAAATAAATGTAAAATAATGTAATAAATACTTATTCGATTTTAAAGTCTATCATTGTGTCGAGGAAAGTTTAATCTATATTTCTTAGCACAGAAGCCCATTCCACCTAACCACACTTCAAAATAGGGAAAACAGGAGAACATCCAAAGACACCTATGTCTGAGTACCAGCATATGCCTTAAAACGGCAGCAAAAAGCTATCTACCAGAGTACATGCCTATATCTACAGAAATACATGTAACTACAAAGTTGAAAACAACTGTAACTGTGAAAAACAAAGCTGGAGGACTCAAATTATCTGGCCACCATGTTCAGTGACCAGGATGGAGGGAGAGAAAAAAAAACATTGAGTTCTTCACTGTTGGAGGACTGCTGTGCAACATTGTATCACAGCCTCTTAAAGTCTTTTTGGCAGTAATTTATTTAAGGCTTTTAGGCAAACCTTTAGTAGTGGTTCTAATAATTCTGGAACAAGTTGAGTTCATGCATCTGAAACTAAACATCAAGTTCCTAAAACCCTAAAGAGTATATTGCCATTCTATAAACTCTTCATAATTCTCCCTTTATTGCTCAGAGCTCTGATAAACTTGGCTACAATTACCTTCAACAATTTTTCCATTTCTGTAACTTTCCATCTGCCCTGCCTGCAGCATTTTGACCCTTGCTCTCACGTTGTTCTTCTCCAGGTTTGTTATTGCAACCTACAGTGTTTGTAAGATTCCATGTAAATTTAAGATTTATTTTCATTAACCAAATCTCTGTGTTTTCACTAACTAACCTGAACCCCTCATCCATTGCAGGAAGTTCACCTGACTTGTAATTGAGATGTTATACCTCCAATGTTTAGGGCTGGTTTGCTTACCTATGGTAGAATAAAAAACTTTGTTTGAATAATATATTTAACATGCTGCCATGCTGCCAAAGAAAGCAGGTAAACAAGCTAAATTAACTCCTTATTAACTTCCTTTGGGATTTCATCTAGTGAACACACTGCTATCTGTAGTTGTCTAAACCGACAGTGTTTTTAACCTAAAACTATGTAAAATCATCTAAGAAACATAATTTATTTAAGTTGGAAAACAAAATTTATATTCAGACATAAAAGACAGAGTGCAGATTTTCAAGTACCCTTTCCTGACATCAGTTTTAGACACGAGCCTCCTACAGAAAACAAACCACTGCTTAAATCAAGCTCCAGTTTCAATGTGTTTTGGACAATTTTGTCAGATGCAAAGAAATATTCATGTGACTTCTTTACATGACTTAGCCAGGAGATGGCAGTGGATCATAGAGGCTGCATAATGTGCATTGCAGGGCCAGTGCATTTTTAAAAAGTGATATTAAAATGTTAGCAAGATGAGTGCCATGCATGTGTAGGATTTGGCTGTTTTTAGCATTTCTTTTGATGTAAATAGAGTTAATGAGGGTCAATAGTGTATTAGCAGTGTCTTGCAAATGAATGTATGCCCCTTGAATTTTTCATGTTACAGCTATAGAATTATAGGTACTTTGCATTTTATTTGATGAACCAACACAATGTAGAGCAGAAGTTGAAAGTAGAAGTTTTTCGTTTTGTTTTATAAATGGAAATTTCATCACAATAAAGTCCAACACAATCAAACAAAATAAACAAAGCCAGTTTGTGTATAATCTAAGAGTAGTATCAATAAAACCATGATGTGAAGACCTTGTAGGTTATTAGATGACATTAAAGATTTAACAGCATCTTATAGACCAGGAATCCTCAAATCCAAGTCTTGAGGGCCAGAGTCCTGCAACTTTTAGATGTGTCCCTTGTTCAACACCTGAATCAAATGGATGAATTACCTTCTCAGTACAAAGTGGGGAAATTGCTAAAGTAGATGGACTTAAATCTCTTAGAGGCTGGTTCACATTCCTGGACTATAACACTAAACACACAGACAGAGCTACTGTAAAATTGTTTAGATGAAAGGACATCCATGAGTTAGAATGGCTAAGTCAACGTCCAGAACTCAATCCCATCGAGGCATTTTGAGAATGCTAAGTCCAAACTGACTTGTCTTGAACTATTTAGCCTAGGTTAGCTGTCATACAATTCAGTGCTGAGATGCATAAAGCCGGTACAGACATACACCAGTGTGTGGCAACAAACCACATTCTTACAACAGACACAACACTGGTGACCTATAAAGGGTGTGCACTGACCTCTTAGTCAATGACATCTGGGGTGAGCTCCAACAAACATGCAGCTCTGAACAGGATGAAGCTGGTTTGGAGGATCTGAACTTTAACAGGGGGCCATTTCATCTCAACACCCCTGCTTTGAACTCCACAATCGAATGTGAAGAGACTGAGACCAAGTTTTGTTAGATGTCTTTTAAGCATGTTTTCAGTCACTTTAAACCCCCTCTACTTAGCACTTCAAGGACTCAAAACACTTGGATATGACACCGATTGTTGTGTAAGACTGCTGATGTGCTAAGGGGGAGAAAGTCCGCTGTAATCTGGGACATTAGCCAAACAGCTCAAGTCATTTCCAACAAATGTCACCCTTTGCGCTTCATTTCTCACACACTTTAGTTTAAACAGTAACTTTAAGAAAAAACCTTGATTGACTAATGTTTTTTCCCCAAAAGGCAGAATGGAAATTCACAGTTAACATTCAATGGACATTCTCTAAATATGATAAGACACAAAGAAAATGCCAGTATAGAACATGTAATAAAGTTAAACTTTTATTGCAAACCAAACATGGTCACATAAACAATTTTACAATTTACAGTACATTAAACATGAATAGTTACATATACATATTAAAGCATACCTTTAGTCAATTTCTTGTTCAATATACATTAAAACTAGTACACATGACTCCAAATATACAAGAAACTTAAATACCGTCAAAAATGCATTACAGCAATATTAAAGTGGAATGTTCAGTTTGAATGTTTATGAGCCTGTCTGCAGGCCGTCGTTACATCAGTGTGAGGCAATTTGGAAGACTAAATGAGGGGGGACGTGGCTGGCAAGCTAAAAGTACGGGAAGAATTCTCCTCGACACATGCCGCTCATTCTCAGCCCAGCAGCAGTGCTCTCTTTTCACCTCTCCATCAGTAATGTGCAAATGAAGGTATGAAACATCATTTGAGTCCTTTCGTCAAACAAGTTCGAACTTAGTGCTACATCCTCAGATGCTTACAAAAAAAAAATATATATATATATATATATATATATATATATATATATATATATATATATATATATATATATATATATATATATATATATATGTATATACATACAGTAAAGTGGGATAATTCATCTCAGTTCACCTGCCTTAGGTAGATGAAACTGCAGCGCCCACACAGAAAAAAACCCAAATGACTTGACTTCTGATGGAGAGAGAAAATACAGGCACCTCTAAGAGAAATGAAACGCCCCCCTCTGTAACATTTAGCTTCTTCTGACTCCCTTTTTTAAATTAAAAAAAAAAAAGTACAAGAGAACAAACAAAAGCACCAAAAATGTATAACATCTCTGGTCAAGCTAAGCATGTAGCTCCCCCTAGGGTAGTGGAGGGAAGATGTTTTCACTACATGGAATGGAAATTTATTCCAGGTTTGGTTTTGTTTTTTTACTGTTTTACTGCCCAGCCTTCATCTTATGACAAAAGGTGGACGTTTTGTTGTGTGCTTGTCAGTTGGGACATAAAGGAAGCCGTTCAGCTGCCTGAACTCTGTGCAAAAATCTTCCATTAGCAGGTAAAGTGTGGGAATTTAAGACTCAAAGGGAACTCAGGAATGGAGGAAAACAATCCCAACCTATTAATTACAGCAGACATTCCCTCTTTGCAAGTGTCTGAAATGCACTCAAGTGTTGGAGAGAAGATGACAGGTACACTTGCTGTTGATGGGCTCTCACAGGGCCTGGTTTGGGAGTAAACCATCAATCTGATGGGAAGGGATCAAGACACAAGTCCACTGACATGGCACAGTGAATCTATGTCCAGTGAGTGAAAACCAGTGTCCGCACTGAGTGCCTGTGTTTGAATCCTATAGGTAGGAGTCCATGGATGGGGCATAAGAAAAGCCCTCGAAGGCCTCGGCTGCCTCTTTGATGCTGGCAGTGGCGAGGACGCAGTCTGGGGAGCAGCCGATGGAGCTTGGAACCGGTTCGTCCGTGAACTCCGGATCAAAGTGCCGCAGGTCATTAGGTCCCGTCTGTGAGAGAGAGAGCGAGAAAAAGAGAGAGAGAGGGGATTAGTGACGCTTTCCAGCACTTTGCCATAACTGGACATGCTCAGAATCACACAGCAGATGTTTCATGCCTTTGATCTTGTTGCGTAAGCACAAATAAGGGAGTAAATAAAGTAACTAGGTTTGGGCCGGTATTAAATTTTCACAATGGTGTCAAAGTGATGACACAAAATTCATGCTATTTAAAACAGCTTGGCAAGCAGCTTTTTGACTTGCACTCAAATAAGTGGGTGACAGCCTCAGCCTCACAGCTTATCTATCTGTCTGTCTTTTCTGTAAGCAGTCAGAATATCTAGAAGGGAAATTAGAAATTTTACTTGTGCACAAAGCAAAAGTTGTGGCCATCTTTCAGCCAGCTGGTTATTAGTGTACAGCAGCATGTGCAGGATGGAGAATGCTGCATTACTCTATGCACTGAGAATAACTCTGACGCCTAATTCAAAGGACATTGAACCATAGAAACAGCATGAGCAAAATGTATTTTGCTATATTGGAGCCATAACTGTTCAACACCTCAGTAATACCTCGATACCAGTAAAGAGCCCATGCCTAATAGTCTACTAAATCAAAAAGCATTTTAAGAATCTTACCACATTAGGGTTGAAGGGAGGTGTTATCTTCTTGGCATTAAGCTCATCCCAGTTGATAGGAGAGAAGAATATGTGGTTCTTGATTTCGATCTGAGGAAAACATACAAGAAAAATACATTCAAAATTGTCCATCAACACATATAAGCACATGGACAGTAAAACAAATGTATGAATACTCACAAAGTCCTCTGTGCAGCCCAGCCTCTTGGTGCGGTCTTTTTGTAGCAGACCCTCCAACAAGTGTCTGGCTGCATTGGAGATGTTAGGTTTCAGCTGCAGAGGCTTGTTCAGGATGTTGTCATACATTTCTGCTGTGTTTCGGCTGTAGAACGGCGGCTGCAGAGGTGGCAAGGTGAAAATATTCAATATCAACTAAGCATTGTTTATGCGTTGAGTGTGTATTATCTAAAGGAGAGACTTTGTAAGTATTAGGAGCTACTTACCAGGCCATACAGCATCTCATAAAGAACAGCTCCTAAGCACCACCAGTCTACTGTCCTGTCGTATGGCTGCTTGTGTAGCACCTCAGGAGCCAAATACTACAAAGAAAAACAAAGGAATTAAACTCAAACCACTGGCATAACAGCAGCAATAAAGACTTACAAGTAAAAAAACAAACAATGTCTCCTTACCTCTGGCGTACCGCAGAATGTCGACGTGGTCCCATTGGGTTCGATATTCTCCTTGCACAGGCCAAAATCTGTGAGGATGATGTGGCCCTGTGAGTCCAGCAGGATGTTCTCCGGCTTCAGGTCTCTGTAGACGATGTTGAGGGAGTGCAGGTATCCCAGTGCGCTCGCGATCTCTGCCGCATAAAACCTGGCTCTGGGCTCCAGGAAGCAGCGCTCTCTCTGAAGGTGGTAGAACAGCTGCAACAAAAGAAGAACACACAAGGAAAAATAAAGGTTTTATATTAATATTTGCTTTCCTGAAATGACAATGTCGAAATAAGAGGAAGAACGAGAAAGAAATCGATAGGAGAATTGACAGGAGAAAAGAATAATTTCAAAAAGACAGAGCTATGAGAGGAAACTGGATGGGAGGAATTGAAAAGGCAGGAAGGTGACTGGCTTAAAAAGGTTTGACAGATGAAACCAAAGTCAAAGGTGGAGAGAAAGAGAGAGAGAGACGGTGAGCTAGGGCAGCAGGATGAAGGGAAAGAGAAGAAAAAAAAAGAAAGAGTAAATGTGCTCCACTTCCTGATGAGGTTCATATTTAATCAGCACTGTCTTTGCTTGTGCAACAATTGCAGGAAATTAGCTCCATTAGACACACACAGTCTCTGTGGCGCTGCTAATTTTGGAGCTGAGTTTCTCTCCCTGCTGTCCAAGCCCACCCCATGGTTTCCTGAGAGGTGTTTCCCCCCAGTAAAAAAGGAAAGAAAAATCTGCCGGTCTTCCCCTGTGCCTCACTGGGACGAGAGTCATTCTCTAAAATCTGTTGCCAGACTTCACCCTTTAAAATTTTCTCCCTGCTTCATCATTATCTCTGCGGCATTTCGTTATGATAGGGTGTTGTATTGTGTGGCTCCTTCTCTACTTCCACTTTGAAATTTATTTAAAAATCTACCCAAATAAAGTGCATGCAAACTGTCTTCTCTACCACCTTTACTTCTTTTGATTCAGTTTCCCTTAGGGATACACTTAAGCACAACAACTCACCTCTCCTCCATTGATGTAGTCCAAGATGAAGTAAAGTTTGTCTGCTGTTTGGAAAGAATAATGCAGGCCCACTAAGAATGGATGCTTGACATTCTTCAGCAATACATTCCTCTCTGACATGATGTGCTTCTCCTGAAAGGAAGACAAAACAAAGCAGCGGGGCTTAGAGAGCTTTATCACAAACACACCTCATGACGCATTGGCTGTTTATATGTGCGTATTTCTAAATGTAGGGCATGTCATCACCTACCTCTTTTTTCTTGAGAATGGCCTTCTTCTGTAAAACTTTGACTGCATAAAACTGGTCATCTGTGCGGTGACGAGCAAGCAGCACCTTGCCAAAGCTGCCCTTGCCGATCACTTTGAGGAAGTGAAAGTCGCTGGGCTTGGCTGAAGGATTGGATGACGGGCCGAGGTTGATCTGCTGGGATGGACTGGGCTGTGAGGATGAAAATGTGAACAGATGAAAGTTTAGTCAGAATGCCCTGCTGCAGAAGACGCCCGCAAAAAAACAGGCCATCATTTTCTGCTGAGTGCAAGTGTACTACTCACAGGAGGAGAGGGGTTTGAGTTCATGAGCTCAGGGTCCTGTGGAGGAGTCAAGTTCAGAATCGACTGCACTTCAGGACTGGAAGAAAAGCAAAACAGAAAGTCTGAGCACAAAAGAAAACAATAACCAGTTGTTCTGAGACATCAAGCAGCTGATTTGGGAGTCTGATTAGGTCAGAAAATTCCACCGGAGGACAAACCACATGCTTTTCAGCTTTGGGTTTCCCAACGTTTTGTCCTCTGGGGGAGGCAGAACAATAACATGAGTCAGATGGTACTCACTGCTTGCAGGCGTAGGAGTTGGTGGAGAGCTTCTGAATGAAGTCGTTCAGACCCATCTTCCTCTGTTTCATAAAAGCTGCAAAACAATACCAAGAAGAAAAAAGAAGAAAAAAATACATAAGGCTTCAAGAATAAAAACTGATGAGGGTACGAAACACTTTAACGCCTCAAGACTTAGTCCGTACCAGTGACTAATTCCACAAGTCCTCTCGACTTTGAGTAAGTCAAGGCAGGCTTCTCTGTTTCTGTTTTAATCGTCATGATGAGTGTCAAGATCCGCTCCGCACTCATCAAAATCCAAAATACAAATTGTAACTGTACGCCGCCTCCCGGTTTTATAACGATGCCTAAACAGGGAGGAGCTGGCCACGCCTGCTGGAAGGCGTGGAAACACTCAGCTTTAGTAAATACAGTATGAGGTGATCCATCCATTTTAGACCAATAGAGGGCATCTGCGCGCTTACGCGTCAGTGCCGCACCTTCCAGTGCGCTTGCGTCATTGGCGTTTAGGGAAAAAAACTTACTAAACACAGCTAACTGGGACATTTCTGCTTGCGCATAGGTTTGTGCAATTCTGTGACTGCTCTGGTTATGCAACATCTTAAGTCCGCACAAACCGGCAAATGCAAAATAAAATCTTCCGCTAACATTTCAGTTTTAAAAATACAAACTAGAATATAAATATATGAGTTTGCATCAGTTTTGAATACTGTTTTTTTTTTTTAAGTTCATCATACTAACACGACAAAAATACGGACATACACTTTTAATTGCAAGACAAAAAGAAATAATTTGATCGGTTTTGCTGGCCTGGCTCTTCCTTGAAAGAACAGAGGAGTGCCGTAGGGGCACAAAAGAAGGGAAGGAGGGGAGGGAGAGCCTGAGCAGAGGGGAGGCCACATGCCAAGAAAAGCCGCTGCTAGTGGAAAAGTACAGAGTGAGAAACTCCTGAACACCTCTCGTTTGAAAGGAAGAAGAAACAATCTGCAACAGCTGCCCCTCAGGAAAAAATCACAGCACTCCGAGAAGTCAATTAGAATGTGATTAAAAGGGGAGAGAAACACCACTTTGCGCTAAGTTTGGAGCGTCAAGTGAGGAGCAGTTATATAAAGCACCTGGATCAAGTTTAACCTACATCCCTCTGAGGAATGAGAGTGAACTTTACGTAAGAAGATATCACCATCCATTGCCAAGTTTCGTCCCAAGGAACAGATCACCGTGCGTAAAATGGATAAAGACGCAGACGTCGAAACCGGCGGTGAACAGGTTTCACTGGAAACGTCCCATCAAACAGCGGTGACAGACGCAGCCTTGAGTATTACAGTGAAGCATAAAGGTCCCGCATTTGGTAATAAAAACGCAAACGAACCTTTAAGCTCCGAATGAGTTCTCATTTACGCTTTGCCTGCAGCAGCTCCAGAGTTCAACGAGTCACAGGAGACAGCTGCCAAGGCTGCCGAGGCACTTATAGCAACTGGACCTCCTATCAACGAAGAGTTTCCATGGATAACTGCATCATAAATCCAAATCGCCGAATAATGTTTCGCAACTCATGTCTGCTTGCGCTTTCCCTCTCTCAATCAGGCACAGAAAGTGGCTTAGGAGCTGTTAACTACTTTATAGGAGAACATGATTGGTGATTTTCCCAGAAATAATGCTTTTATACTTACAGGTCAATGAGGCCGTTTTGTCTTTCATAAGGATGCTTTTTAACTCCCGGGTCACAAGAAAGCGGAGAGGCTGCGGGCTCCTCGGTAGCGATGTAATCAAACTACAGCGCATTCCACTTCTTGGAGAGCTTCTTTCAGCATTTTTTTTTTCTCATTTTAATCAGGGCGGAGACGCACCGCCTCTATTTCCTTCCATTCCACGGTTTTGTGTTTCACGGGTGGTTGCATGACTTTTCGCAAGGGAGGGGGTGCGATGAATGAATGGAGCCTTCAAATGCTTCCCGTGAGATCAACTGTCAAGTTCAACCCTCATAAAAGCCGCAGCATCCACGATTGTTTCATTAGAAAGTTAACAGAACAATTTAAAAGCCCTTTTTTCTCATTATTTTAATAAATGACAAGAAACAATAAAATGTCAATGAACCAGCAGAACACCCAGATGGGGTTTGTTCAAACCAAATCAATAATCCAGCTTCAGCATCCTCATCTCACTTCAAATCCCATCCATTGCATAAAGAATGGAGTACATTGTTAGCTCAAAACTGAATCATACAAACAGGAATTTTGTAGCGTATTAGTTATTAAACTCCAAAAAATTTCAGATTTGTTTTTGGTGATTTAAGTTCTACGCGCAATACATAACAATGTAATATACTTCTTTTCATCTTATGCTGTAAAACTCAACACAATATGTTCACAAACTGATATTTCGCAGTACAGTGAGTGATACTGGTTTAATCAGATAAAGAAGAGCCAATAAAAGTTTATATGAGCTAGTTTCATCACTGCATGACAACCATTTTGGATACTAGACTCAGTATATATTATTGCTGTATTTATAACTGGGAAGCTGGGCACACCATATGTGAATAAAACCAATGCTGAAGAAACTGGCTGTTTGCAGAGAACCGTATCCAAGCATATTAATGTAAGGTTGAGTGGAAGAAAAAACTGAGTTTGAAAAACTATTGCACAATCAATCACACAAAAGTGGCTAGTTCTATTCCTGAACCATTTGTGTTCAGAGATTAAAGTGACAGAGTGTGGAGTAGAAGTGGAGAGGCACATAATCCAAGCTAATTGAGGCCATGTCACTTTGAGCAAAGTTATCTGTGTGTGCTGAGAGTACACACTTGGTAGGCAGGGAAAATGTTTGCATGCCATCTTATCTAGATAAGTTTAGGATGCTTACTCATATTTAATCAAAGTCTTATGCCCTAATAAAATAAACAATTCTTATTTTGGGTTTCTTTTCAATAACATGGGTGGACAGACTTAAAACATTAATAATCAGTTCACATTTCACTTAGCCCTTTAAAACCCTTTTAGTTGTCAAACCTCCCAATTTTCTATTCAGAAATCTGAACTTATTCAAATCAAATGCATGCAATCTGTACACAAATTGCATTTGTTCAACTCTCCCAGTTTGTCAATGCAATAAAAAAAAATCTTTCTGCTTTAGAAAAACAGATCTTTCACCCAGCTTGTTTCTTCTCACCATTCCCAGCTGAGGCTGTTCACACATGCACTGGACTCTGCTTTGGAAATTTACTGGGTTTGTAGGGGGTTCAGGTTTGGCAGCTGACAAGAAATACCATTGATAATTATTAACCCTGTCTCCTGATAAATGTGCTATTTTAATATTTTGGCCATGTGCACACACCCAAATGTTTTCTAAGAATAGTGTTTGGAAGATTTTTTTTCAGGTGCGATGAAAAGAATGGAGAAAATAAGTAAGTCATCCTTTTTTTTATTACGTTTTTTTGTGATACAGGCATTTTAGTGATTGAATTTTCAATCTGATTGAAAAGATCACAGCTAAAGCAGAGATATCAAAGCCTAGTTAACAGGAACAAATGTATAATCCTTATAATTGTCCATCATTTGTTTTTGCTCACTTGTTTGCTTTTTTCCACTCTTCAGTTAGTTCTTAAGACAGTAATATCACAAACATAAAACTTGTATGATGCCAAGAACAGGCCTGTTTTTGTGTCTTCTTTTGTGTCAATTAGAACCTCAAAGTTTTAGAGCCAAGAGAAAATCCATGTAGTGAAAAAGCCAAAATCTCAGTTGATGACTTTCACCCTCTGATGATTTATTAAAGGCAGTTCATGAAAGGCACTGTTCACAAAATTGGAGGTGAAAATTCATGCTTTTGTGTCTCAGCTGCACTGTGCACAGTTATTATTTAAATGACGGACAAAGAGATCCAAAGACAGGCAAGCCACCAAAGCTAAATTATAGTTTAAAGGAAACTAATGCGGATGGATTTTTAAAAATGACCCTCATTTTTTTTCTTTTTCTTTTTTTTTTTTTTTGATGTCACTTCTTATTCAATAATTCAGGTCAAAGCTGTCATTAAACTGTCCGCTGCAGCCACCTGATGCACATAGACATAAATGAACAAAGCTGAGGGGCAAATAAAACCTGCGGGGAGTCAAAAGCGCACACACAAAGAGAAGCTGGAGGACAAAGCACACCTGCAGAGAGACAACCGGGAATACATTTTTCCAAAGCAGTGACAGTGAAAGGGCATTCTTTCTAAACCCTTTCAAGGTGTCCTTCATGTCTCTTTCTCGCTGCACAGCCAGAAACTTTGCTACACTTTTATACTGTTCAGTTTGACAAAGACATTTTTGCCTTGAGACAGCGCAGGTGGCAGCGGTGCCATCTTTCCCAGCACAAGGAACAAAGACATCATCCTCACGGGACACAAACTGAGATCAGCAAGGGTAAACAACACGTGCCGAGCCTCAAGTGTTCCTCTTTTCTTGAGAGAGAATAATAAAACTACCTGGAAAGCAAAGAAATAAGCGGTGACAAGGTTCTTTTTTCTTGGCAAAATCCTTTAGAAGAATATAGCTGAAGGTTAAAAAGGATGTTTAAAAAGACTCTACATTACCTCTCTTGGAGTAAATGTTCTTCTGTCGAGTTTGCATCTGAGGCTCAAATACCAAAGAACGGAACAAAACGAGAAGGAGGCGGCGGAAGAAGAGAGGGGGCGATTCCTCCCAGTGTTTTTCCTCTCTGGCTCTCATTTGTTTCTGAATTCACAGCCTGCTCTGTGCTCAGGCCCCAAACAAGTGGAGGCTCCACAACACTCAATCTGTGTATTATTTGTTACCCCTCTTTATATGTGTTCTTGGCACGAGTGGGTTATATAACCAAGTAGTGGTGGCAGTGTGTTCAAACCCACCAAAGGCACTGACTCACACACTTTCCATAACACTCTGTGGGCCATTTTGCGAAAGGACATAAAGGGTTTGCTTTGGTGCGGGACATGAGAACTGTAGTAAAAATCCCACTCACTATACTCACTCAGAATGTCCTCGTATTCACCCTGTCTGAGTCAGACGACATCTGTCCATCAAACTTTTGTGGTAATGACCCTTTTTCTGCCGAAGATAAAGAGGATGTTTGGGAATCAGACGCTCTGCTGATGAATGTGAATAAGCCTCAGTGATAGCATTACATAAAACCCTCTTATTCTAAGGAGGACAGCTAAGCCCTTATTGTATAAATGGACATATATATATATATATATATATATATATATATATATATATATATATATATATATATATATATATATATATGTGGCCTACTTATTATCTCAGCTCCTTCCATGGGAAGTCATGTGGGTTGGAGCTTCCAGGTTTGAGGTTCTTTAAGAAATATTTGTTGGCATGTTTCTTGGAGGAGCAGGACTGCTGCAAATCTGCTTTAAAGTTCATGCTATGTTTCTTGAAATTAATGGTTAGGTTAGATTAAACCTTCTTGGAGCAGATGAGCAATATTCATAGCCTTGAACTTTATCACATTTTGCCACATTACAGTCACAAAGTTTAACATATATAACTTTTTATGTGACAAAAAAACATAAAATGGTAAATAATTTCTCCATGGTTTTTTATGTTTTGACTTTTTTGACAAAGTAACATTTTGAAAACTGTGCTATCCATTTGCACTTCAGAAGTCCATATTTAACCATATAAGTTTAAATGGCCTAGTCAAAGTCTAGGGGACCGAGGGATCCGAAGATTAGTGCAACCACACTTTGCATCATTATTTCTAAGCAAATAATGGAGATAGATTGAAATGTTATAAAGAATTGTGGACTTCTTACCTCTTTTCCAACGGCAGGTCATGACATTATCATTAAACAGCCGCATCTGACATGTTGAAACAAACACCTCAGAATGTTCAGTGTACTCGCATATGAAGTATCTTTAAAGGATTTATAAAGTATATGTTTGTCCTATTATTTGTGAATATGTGCGTGCATTTGAGTAGGTGTGCCTGTTATGCTGTCGAGGCAGGCTAGTACAAGTGAGTTTTACGGCACAATGTTCTGAGAAGAAATTTGACGAGCCAACACACGCACATGCACACGCCAACGCACACGCACACGCACACTGTCCAATACAGGCTTAATTACAGGTTAAATAATAGTGCCTGATAAAGAGCAGCACAACAGTTTGGAGCATAAATGCTGATTCATTGCACTGCAGCTGGAAGATAAACTTACTGCTGCTTTCACTAAGGATCCTTTTAACCAAAAGCTCTGTGTTACACACACACACCCACACACGCCCACATGCCCCCCCCCCCCCCCCCCCCCCCCCCCCCCCCCACACACACATATATATATAAATATATATATATTTTTTTTTTACAGAATTTGTTTTTACAAAAAAAAAATATCTGTAAGATTATGCAATCATAATTCTTCTGTTTTGTTAATGGTTCTGTTTTGCTCGTATTGTCAGACTCATGACTAATTTGTTGCAAATAACTCAAATATGCTACACCGTACCTCTCTTAAGCTCTCCCAAAGCCTCTAATTGCTGAACTAGGATAGACAGGGTGTAGCGGTGTGACTGCAGAGGCCACAGGAGCAGGTTGTCAGCAGCTTCTATAATTGCTTGGATTCTCTCAGTGCTCCAAAAAAAAAAAAAAAAAAGCTCTCTTTACTGACTGTCAGTCCACGGCCAGTCTGAAGCACTTTGATCAAAAAGTGGCTCTTGTGACATTTCTTCCTGGGAATGTTCCATGAGGAGTACACAGATCTTAAACTAAAATCGATGCAGTTGCACAGAGCTGCTAGCCCAGTTTTCTGCTGTTAAAACAAACTGCAGAAATGCAGCTGTGCATTTCAATGCCTACTGCTAATGTAGTATTCACTAACAACGTATGAGACTAACTATTATTACAGTTCACAATGAATAAGCAACAATTAAGCTACATTTAGCAGCAGTTAAGTTATGTTTTCGGCACAATATTTTCTTCTCTGACAGTTTAGTTTTTGTAAAATAATATTAGAAGTTTAAAAACTTTATATTGTTCCTTTTGCCATCAGAAACAACTACCTAACAGCTTGCAGGAACAAGTAGGGGAGGGGAGAACTATATTATACTCCACACGATAGCTAACTATATTAAACTCGGCACAGTTTCCAGCATGTAATAAAATGAGTTTATACTGCAGAAATGGCACAACAACATGTTTTTTTTTAGTGGTTCTCAAACTGACTTTTTGAAACCATGATTCACCAACTAGCCAACACTTTTAATTTACAGAAAAATTAAAAGGCTATTTATATACTTAATTGCAATCATCATTAGTGATACCTTGTAAAGGTATCGAAGGGCAAAACGAGTGGCCAGGAAAATTGTACTCAGTGTTACACAAAATGTATAATTTACCAAGGACGAATTACTTTTTCACACATATTTCACTTATGAATGAAGTCAGCAATTAGAAATGTATTTTCATACTTATAAGGACATATTTAGTCGTTTGATGTAGTGTCAGTACACACATAATAACACACATTCACAAGCACCAATGCGTTTCACTCTAGTTCTTTCCTTTAGGGTGGACTGTCATTTACTCCTAAAGTAGAGTGACACAGCAAATTAAAGTTCAGTGACTTACTGTCATTTAGGCAATAAACAGAAATGGACTCTCACCTGGTCACTCACATCTAGGCCAAGCGGCAATGACGCCAGTTCACACGCTATCAACAGCTGGACTGAGGTTGTAAACAGAGAAGGTCACTGTGCTTTGTGCAAAATGATCTGTCCTCAGCACTGTGTCTGAAACTACTGCTTTGGCACATTCAACAAAACAAACAGTAATCTGAGGTTTTTTGACAACAGCAATTATCCCAGCAGTTTAGAGGTTGGCTCAGAGGACCAAGTGGTGAAGTAAGATCCAGTCATCAGATTTGGAAGAGAAGTTAACAACATTACAAGAGGAAAACAAAATAAATGGATCCTTTTAAAATTCAAGGCAAAAAACGTAATTAAACTTGGGGAATGGAAACGGCTGTAGAGTCACACACAGCTTTTAGACAGATGGAAAGAACAAGGTGGGAGGAAAAGGAGGAATTAGAGAACAAAAACAACAGGATTTGTTGCAGAATACTTACTGCTGTCGCCAGGGCAACAGTAGCTGTCCTGCTCTGACTCATTGTGGTAGTCCAGGTCCATTGCCTGGGGACAGAAATTAGGAAACTCTCAGAAAAACAATTTATCAAAGTGTTCAACACTAAGCATGTACATATTTATTCCAGTAGAATGCACTTTAGTTTATAACTGTAACCTAATTTCTGCAAAAAAAAAATAAAAATCCTTGATTAAAAAAAAGCACAAGACCAGACACATCAGGAACATTTTGTTCCTGTTTTCCACAGTGCTGGAATGATGGTTTTGTGAATGTTTGAATTCCTCTGAGAAAAAGTAAAGAGCTTTTAGTTTGGAATGAATTAAAAAGCCTTATTATAGTTTATAGTTTATTTATAACCATTGCAAAACACTTCAAATCACCAATAACTGCACAGTGGTGTAACACATATATCTAAGTTGAGGAGAAACAGAAGAAACAATTTCTAAAGATATTTTCTTTTTGTCATTTGGTTATAAATAATTTGTGCTAAGCCCTACAGATCCAGAATAAATCATGTAAAAGCCAACGGGCTGAATTCACTTCAATAAATCATTATATTAATGTAGATTTGCGTCAACCCCGCTTTGATCACAACTCTACTATTTTTTGAGGTAATGAAATGAGCGCCAACCTTTAAAGAATGACATCTGCTAAGGTAAAAAGTTGCTTTCTTTGCAGGTCGACTAATTACATATACAAAGTGTGAAGTTTAAGTGAGAAATGGCTTGTTGGTCAATCTAAACATGGGGAAATGATTTGCATTTTGTGTTTCTCTGAAGCAATTTTGTCCATTTTGATGCAATAACTAATGAGAATAGTGATCATTTATTGGAATGTTGAATTCACAGTGTTGAACTATGTTGGGGTAAGTTATGTTACTTTTGCATGATGTTACCGAGTGTTTTTTTTTTCATTTTCATAATGAAGGATAACCCTTATCCCTTACTAAGTTGTTATATAGTTATTATCCAAATTAATCAAAAAATACAACACTTTCAGATTCAGGCATCCTGCATCCTGAAGTGAGTGAATTTTTGTGATGCAGACATACTATTTTTGCTAATTCTTATTGGGTCATTGCTGTGATTTTATTTGAGTATCAGTATAGATGCTGAGTTGGATACATGTTGGTACATACAGTGAGCTAATGCTTTGAGGCTCAAGCTGTGGAATTTCTCAAAAAAATCCCCAAAATACATGGCAGCCTGACTCTATGATCAAACTGTGTATGATATACTGATGAAAATAGGTGCTTCTCCAGGGGTTTCTACTGTAAGTAAATGGTAAAATGAAAGAAGTTTTCAAACTCTAGCCATCTGACAGCTAATTTATCTTTTAATAATTTTAATGAAAACAAAAAGCATGCTGGTTTGAAAGTGGCTCTCAGAAAGGCACTGAATTAAACATGTAAAGCAATGTACCACAGTTGTTACTGAGGCCTGCCCCACTTTCCTCTTTTAATCAACATGATTAAACACCCTTCAGGGAATTATCAGTGGCATTTCCATAAAACTGGCCTGTTAGGGTTAGGATAGCACAACACATTTTTTGTAAGATGTTGCTGCCAGTCAACAACTTTCCAAAGTGCCTTGGGTTTGTTTTAAAAACAGTGTTAGCCTAGTTTGGGATTCTCCCCAGCAACTCTGTGTGGTTTCCCATAAGGCTTTTTTCTGAGACAATCTCAGAAGAGGCATATGTATTGTCTGTTTATGTGCATGTGGTTTATTTCAGCTTCATCTCTTTGTTTACTTATTCAGTGGTTTGCCGCCAATCACTTAATTTCTGTTTAAACTGTGTAGCTAACAGTAGCCTAATTCTTTTAGCGTTTTTTTTCTCTTTGACACAAACAAGCATAGAGTTCCTGTTCACATCTCCTTTCTTTGCCATCTATGCCCTCTTTCTTCTTAAATTTACATGAAAATCAAACTATCTTCCATCTCTACTCCCCCCCAGGTTTCTCTCATGCCCTCTTTCTTTTATTGTTTATCAATTCAGCAGAGGTCTGATGGAGCGGTATCCATAGAGATAGCAATAGAGAGTGAAAAGTTTCTAATCATTAATATTTCATGTCATATTTATTATTCTAAAAGAAGACTAACTTTGGCTTTTTGAGCCAGTAAAATGTGCATGTTAGAGTTTGCATGAGGATTAATGTAGAGCTCAAGAAAACGCTGGCAAAGTTACAAAAGACTAAGCAAGGAGATGAAAATATTTTTCCGTGTTTCTTTTCCTTCGTCATGATTGACAAAAAGAAAATGAAAAATTTGCCTTTATTATTAAGATTAATTTTATATTTTGATGTCAAACCTCAAGTGACCCTCAAGTGAATAATATTTCCTTAACAACATTATATAATAAACTCTTGACTCATTCATCAATGACGTAACACTGTAACTTCCAGAATACCTTAACAAATAGCAAGTGATTCATAATGAATTTCATGTAGTTTCTAATAAACTCAGAAAAATTTAAAAATGTTGTGTTTGGTTGATTATTTATTTGTTTACATAAATCATATGTAATTGGAGATCCTGCATGTTCCCCTTCAGATTCTTCCACTTTTGTAAGAAACATGGATTTGTGAGTTTTGCAGCAGACTTGACTACCTGGGTTGTTCCCGAGAAACACTGAAGACTCTTTCTGTGTAACTGAATATATACTGCTGAATATGTTCAGCAGTAATCTGCTGAATGTATTCCTTTCAGGACATGTCTCTCCACCCACCTGCATTCATAGTATCCATGGTGACCTACTGTAGTTTAAAACAATGGGTTTGAATAGGTTCCTGTATATTACTATTTGGTATTTTAACATATGGAGTGTAAATCATAAGGACCAGAGAACTTTGACTATGTTGGCTTGCTTGGTATAATTAAGCTGTTGTTGAGTTTTATTGAATAAGATTAAGTTTTATGTAGTAAGAACAGTTTCCTCACCATCAGTGGTCATGGTCAATATTCTTCATTAATACATTTATGCTATCTAGCTTTGTTCATGTTTTGTTCATGTTTTGCTATCAACTACGAAACTTTTTATTTTTATCTACAGCTGCTCAGTAGTAATTACAGAATACATTTATTCACAGATGTTCCAGTGTAATGGAGCACACCTACTCAAATATTAACCATCCATCCATCCATTTTCTTACACCCTTGTCCCTAGTGGGGTCGGGAGGGGTGCTGGTGCCTATCTCCAGCTAATGTTCCGGGCGAGAGGCGGGGTTCACCCTGGTCTGTCGCAGGGCACTCAAATATTACCAAAATATGCAAATCTAGAATAATCTTTAGTGTCTCTACTTTTAAGAGTGTTTGGATGACTTAATCAGTGTCTTGAACCTGAGTACGTTGACGGGGCTGCCAGCTATCCTCCATGGCATAGCTGATGTAGGGTCCACTGCAGACGGAGCACTCCAGGATAACTGGGCTGGCCAGAAGGGGCGAGGTGTGAAGCGCCCAGCACTGACAACCGTCCATGTGAACATCTGATGCCGCCTCCTTTGGTTTGCCTACATTCTCGTTGTGATGGCGAGACAGCATCTTCCATTTCTGCACCTGCAAATTAGGATGAATGATACTTTTTGTTTGCTCTGTAATGCTTTGAACAGAAACATTTGGAAAATTTTGGAAAATACAAACGAGTATATTTGGAATATTTATTTACATGAGTCTCAGTTTTGGTCAATGTAAATAATTATAATTTTCTAGGATACAAAAAGCCAACAAAAAATTATTGTAAAAATGACTGTTTGCCCATTACATAACAGCCACTGTGATTTCAATATTTACCTAAATTACAATAGTTTCGAGGGGAAAGAAAAGATTAATGTTGAAGCCTGGACAAATCTAGATGTGAAAGTGGTAGATGATTTTTCACCCCATTTCAAATATCCTACCATTAACGTCAGTCCACCTGTTCTTTTATTGAAGATATAGATATCAGCCAGTCATGCTAGGTGCAATATACTGCAGCAGATAGAGCAGTAGAGCTCTGCATTAAATTTTCCATTAGCTCTTTATTTCACATCATGACAGATGGCAAATGTCTAATTATATTGACAATAAATTAAAGGTTAATCATTGCTGCAGCATAATCCAACCCAGGCTTTCACAGTAGTTATAATTTTATATACTTGATCAAGCTGAAAATGAGGCAGATATGTTTGCTGAAGCTTGTTGCATAATGTTAGGACTATTAATCGTAAAATGTGCAACAAATATTTTATTAGATTGTTAAATATTTGTAAAACTTTCCTTTTTAATGAGCTTAATATTCAGAGTGACTATGAATAAACATTTGTTCATGTATTATTCAGTTACTACCATTGATAACTTTTCTTTCAGTAGAAAACTCACCTGGCCAGTGGCTCAAACAAACAAACAAACTTTTTACAAGTCGGCTTTAAATGATTAATTGAATTTGACGATAGTATGCTATATACAGAGTCGTCATCTGTATATAGCAAGAATATAATTTGAAAGTGCAGAAATGAACTGGAATAATATCAATTATTGATATAAATTGGACTTGTCTCATAAAATGCTTTACAATAACATACATTGTGAGTTGCTAGTGTAAGATGAACTGAATTAAACTAAATTACATGGAGATGTTCCACTAGTTTGTATATATTTTTTAAATCTGTGATATCAACAGTCAACATCCCCACTTCATGAATAAAACATCTTACAGCGACATTTGTTTAGCACAGGCGGCAGTGAGTGAGTCAGTGTCAGGCAGTAATCTGTTCCTATGTGACAGCTGCAGTGACACATTCTCCAGAGGACAATCTTCCCACAAGTCTTCGTTTTTCTCAATCACCATTTAGCTTGTGTCTGGCAATGCTGACTGAATACATATCATGAGCAGAAACGGAATATGTCCTTTAAGCACTCACTGAAACGCACACATGCACTGAATAGAGATTAGATGAATCTACCGGACAATATGGGAGAATGGAAGCTGAGGTCAAGGTGTGAATGGCTCTGGAGGAAACCAAATTACATAGCTGGATGTGCTGGTGACCCAGAGCAGCTCTTATGTTTGGTAAAGTGTGTCCTTGGCAAAGCGAGCTAACTGCCTCAGAGACTGCAGTCTTATCAAGGCTGCTGCCCCGGCGACCCTCTACATTACCTCTAAAATAGCATGAGCATAGAGTAGGAGTGAGAGAGAATGTGTGTGTCTGCCTTTCAGACCAGAATTACAGCTCAGCTAAAAACTTACCCTTTTTCTCCCTCATGCATATAAATTCGACAGGACCGGATGTCAAAGAGAGAGTGATGTGTAGTTGTGTGATTATGTTCCGCAGAGACTTCCTGCTATTAAGTGTGAATGAATCATTCGATAGTGTATTAATTGGCTACTTATGATGCAATCTTCAGGGAAACTTTTCAACATTTCTTAATGGGCGCCAAGAAAACAAACAGACAGCGAGAATAAGTGAGCATGTTTGACAGACTCCCCTCTCTGTCAACCCCTCTTCCTGCCCTTTGACCTTGGTTTCTGCCACCATTAGTGATAAAGTTGCATAAGACCCTCAAGATCTGTCCTTTAACCTCACAAACTCAAGATGCAATACACGCAGAGGAAATTCTCGTACTACAGCCAGGATGTCCACGTTAGACACACAGCTTCACAAATCAGGGAATGAAAAAATTTCCTTCACTCGCACTTCATTAGAAAATCTCACTCAGCGCTGTCCAGCCTGGCCTCTTTAAAGTCTATTTGTCTTTATTGCTTATAAGTTGTAAAAACACTCAACATAAAAAATTTGACCTTTACCTCCTTTTGTCACAGAGTCTGAAACAGTGCAGGATAAAGCAGCAATCAGTCCTCAATCACTTATCTAACAGAATGAAAAAGAATAATAAACATTTATTACTTTTTATGCTGCATAATAGAAAAATATATAATTTTTATTTCCAAGCACTTGTCCCAACCTTTCTTCCTTGTGCCCTTCCTTCATTCTTTTTTTTTTTCCTTCCTTGTGTTCGACCTACCCTTTTTCTTCCTTGTCTCTTTCCTTTCTTTAATTCTTTTCTAAATTCTTTCTTGCTTACTTTTTTATATCTCAATTCTGTAGTAGTGTTTTTTTATGTCCTTGCATTTGTCCTTGTACCCTACCTTCATTTACTCATCCCATCATTCTTCGTTTGAAACCTCCCAGCCCTCAGTGTGTTCTTTCTCATTCTCTCTCTTGTGGATAAGCGAGGAAGCATAAGCAAGGAAGCATAAGCTCTGATTTAGATGGTCCAAATGGAGAAGCGACAGTGAATACACCATGTGCAATGTGGGAGATTAGGCAGCAGAGATACTGGTAAAAGCCAGTAAAAAAAAACAAACAATCGATTTGATTTTAAAAAACAAGAAAAAAAAAAAAGAAATGGAATCCGACAGATGAAGAGGGATAACCAGATGAGCAGGATTCTGAATTCAAGATTGGAAAATTGCATGAAAACTGCTTTTCACTTTGGTTGTTTTTGTTACATGATTACTTCTTTCATCTTTCAATCTCAGGAAGCTCTAAGATTACGTTTCTTATGGTTGAGTTCTTGGTGAAAAAGCTGCCTATTCTTTAACACTTACGCGTTTAACGGTAACCATACTTAAACAATCATTCTCCAGGCTGGTTTCTTTGCATGTCATTTGGATTTTAAAACAGATACAGCAGTTTCAAGTGTAAGTAACGTTTGGGCGTGAGACAACTTGTTATTGTGAATCAGACTGAAATCCCTGCTAACAATGATCGGCTACAGTAGATTACTGCTCAGCATGCAATTCACAAGGAAGCAAATTAGGTCAATTTCAAGCTCAGCCATCAAGTTTGTTTGATAAACCCAAACCACACAAGCAGTTTATGTAGATTTGTTTCTGGGAGTACAAAAATAAATTATTACTGGATAGTCAGGCTGCTGTTGCCTGCACTTTAGTGATACAATAGTTTTGGCTTCATCTCCGAAGCATGGAGATGGGAGATAGGTTTTGCTGGGCTCTCAAAGGAGATTAGGACGACAATCATTTCCAAAATCCCTCATAATGAAAACTGTCAACAAAAAGGAGATTTTTAGGCTTTTTCCTTTTCTTCCTGCCCTTTCTCTGTGTTATTTTGTCTTTTTTATTTGGCCATGGCAGATGGACAGAAATGAGGAAGAATTTAACGATGTACGGAAATGGGCATGTGGTAAGAGGTCCTCTATGACATAAATAGTTTTACATATCAATGCAAATGAACAATGCTGAACCAAGACTTTGAAATCAGTAAACAAATGACAGACTTACAAATTGTACCATTGTAGGCATCAACAGCTATTTGATTTATTCAAAGTTATCATCCCAATCAAAACAAATCAATCAATAGAGCCTCTGTGAGAATTTCAAACGTTATCGTCCGCAAACAGGACAGTTGAGATCGTTACAATGTAATTGCCAAAAATCTTGAAATTCCTGTTCCAACTGTTTAGGATGCTGTCAACACAACAGTTTGTCAAGGAAGCGACAGAAGAGTTCTTTAGAAAGAAGTGCACTGATTTTTTTTAAGGGTATAAAGTTCACCAGGAGAAAAGTTCCGTTGACTACAACAGGCGATAATGAAATCAAAGGATTTCAGACATTTTCATTAAAAAGCTGTCAGAAAACAAGAAAGTTTGCATATTAAGTTCTATAAAGAATCTGGCAACCCATTTATTCAATCCCACAGATGATTGAGAAAGCAGCTATACCTGCACTCCTGTAAATTTGAAAGTGTTCAAGCTGACGGACAGCGTCAGAAATTACCCATATTCAGACGCTAGACCTTTTGATTGGCTGCATATTTCAAAAACAATAGCTTCACCAACACGTTTGTTGTTTTAGTTTAGCTTTAGTTGTAACGTATAATCTTTATGCACAATAGGCATAATACATACAGTCTATCAAATGCATTTGTCATAAGATTTGTAAGTTATTTTGAAGACAGATTTCATTAAAACAAATCTAAAACAAACATCGGTAACACTTTATTTGACGGGTTGTGAATAAGACTGTCATGACACTGTGATAAACATGACATAACACCTGTCATGAACATGAGTAAGTCTTCCTGAATATTTATGACGGTTGTCATAAAGTGTCATTCGGTAAATCATGACACTTTTAATACAAAGTTGACGTAATTCAAAATGTCTTTGTTATGACAACTTGTCATTAACCAAGAAATCATGATCTGACATAAATTTGTTATAAAAGTATTACTGATTAAACTTTAAAAATGATGTAGCTTTATGTTATAAAAGCTAAAGTTTATCAGTAATACTTTTATAACAAATTTATGTCAGATGATGATTTATTGGTTAATGTCAAGTTGTCATAACAAAGACATTTTGAATAACGTCAACTTTGTATTAAAAGTGTCATGATTTACCGAATGACACTTTAAGATAACAGTCATAAATATTCATGAAGACTTATTCATGCTCATGACAGGTTGTTATGTCATGTTTATCACAGTGTCATGACAGTCTTATTCACAACCCGGCAAATAAAGTGTTACCCAAACATCTGCTGATATCCTAGGAATGCCTGGTAGCTGCAGCTGAGCTATTTTGCTATTTTGGTGCAGAATAGGTTTGTCTGTAAAATGCCACAGCAGCAATGGAAATGAATGCCCTCTCCATATTTAGCTGGTATATATTTATCTGCTTGGGATAAAAATGAGAGGTCATGTGATGCTAGTTTCAGTTTGCTGCTCAAACCACATTCGTTTACTGCCAGAAAACTTAACTGGATGAAGGATGAATGTTATGTTTGATGAATGCTAAACAAGTCCATTCTCCAGGTCTAGGGAGAGTTTTCTAATTAACATTCAAGTCAGTTTCTGAATCGATAGAGAAAGAATATAGTTGGAATGAGATGAGAAAAGAAATGGCAATACAAAAATATAAAGATTGTAATGCATACAAGTTGGATTTTGATTAGACCCGTGGTTTCAACAATAAACTCCTACAAACACTGCCAGTAGCTGGAGTTGGGCCAAACTGACACAAGCCTGCTTCACGCTGAAGCTAGGCTAACACCTCCTCTGTTTCATTACTAAGCAAAGGATTTGAAAGAGTGGCGCTGCTGAGGTTTGTAACAAGGCAAAAAGGAAGTTCTGAGCCAATTAAATCAACTGTTCACAAAGGCACAAACAGAATTTGGCAATGACAGGCATTTTGCCCCGATATTGATACAGTATGCATGGCGAGGCAACTTCTTGGAAAGGGATTTTTGGCTCCCCTTACTCTTGCTGTAAGTCTAATTGGACCTTGAGGGGCATACCTCCTAATGCCATCTCGCTCCCAGGGCTTACTAAAACCCCTTTTGACAGTAATTCAATTCATGGCAGGCACTGCTAAAGCTTGAATCCAACTGAGTGGTTCTCAAGGCTGTATGACCTGATAGGTGAAAAGAAGAACTGATTCAGAAACTGACAAGTTTCTAAGCTCACTGTATTTTTAGTTGTGATCCTTTTGGCTGTATTTAGAAAAACTATATCAGCAACAAACCATGATTTTCCATCCAGTCTTTTAAAGTTCAGCCTTCAACAGGTGATGACTGGAGTACGGAGTTCACGGCCTTACCTGAATAATGTCCAATAATTGGTCACTAGTAAAGCTCCGCAATATAAAATCTGACGCTAAACGCGTCAATCATTTGCTCCAACTAGAAGTGCTCTCTTGCTGATATGGACTTGTAGATTAATTTCCAGAATGAAGTGACATCAAGAACCAAATCTTAACAGCCAACTCTAGCGAGAGTTATTATATCATAGAAATTTAGTCTACTGCACCACAGAAACAAGGAACCTTGAGAAAACTTTACAGCCAGGGTGCAAGACAAGAATTTGAAGATTTATATTTCGCTGATCTCTACACATTAAGACTGATTCAACACCTGACTTTTTATTCAGCTCCTTAGCATTGCCTGCTTAATCCAGAGATGTTAACAAGATTTTTTTTCCAATCTCAAGTCTTTTAGAGGCAGTTTAAGTAAACACAGAGGTACTGGATCGATAAGTCCAACCCCTGTCTCTATTCTTTGAGGGACGATCCAAATCAAGTGTCGGCTCTTTGAAGAACAAGCCAAGTCAAACCCCAGTTTTTTGAGGGCCGAGTCAAAGTCCAGAGTCATGTCTTTGAGTGGAAATTCAAGTTAAATCCCAGGAATTACTTTATAAATCTGGTTTGTTTGCGAACAATAGGTTTTAAAGGCTCATATAAATATGTTTCCTCCTGACTGTAGCAGCACTCAAGTCCCAGACCTCAAGTCAGAGTTGAGTCTTTATGTCAAGTCTCAAGTTTTGTGACTTAACTAAGACTCAAATCCAAGTCTTAGAGTTGAATCGTTTTGTTTTAATCAGTGCCTAAGAAAGATCTTTTTCAAATAAGTCCATTGAAGATTCAGCTTGTGAGGTTTTGTGGCTCCCAATGGAGAACAGAGGCGGCTGACATCGAGCAACTCCTACTGCTTTATCTCTGCGGAGAGTGAGACATGTGGCCACCTGACTCATTGACATACTTATCATAAATGGACATGACCCACTGATCATCTGCCAGCTCATCTGAGCTGGCAGTTTCTGTCCACGAGGACAAAAGTACAAAATCATCAAGCTGACTCTCACAGAACATTAACAAAATGAGCTTACTTCACTGACAAATGAGGTACGGCTTTCTAATCTTTAAATTTAGACTCGAGCTTTTATTGCTGCTTTCGACTGAGGTTGAATCAAAAGTCATCCACATCTCACAGGGACTCGTGGGAGTAGATAAAAATCTCTGTTCCTCTTGGACACACTCGGCTTCATATTTCTCTCTGGATTTCTCAAGCCTTCATCTTCTCTGCCTCACTTCCTGCAATCCTTCTCTTGCATGCGTTCCTCCTGCATGACTGACTTTTAGACAGCAAACTCAAATGGGGCCAGAGAAGTTCAGGATTTTCCAAGTACTCTCACTGATTAACACCATCACGCCATCAATAATTACACCAGGCTATAAAGGCATGCCTGAAAAATGACTCTGTTGGATAGCTTAGATAATAGTTATGACCTTACATAACATACAGTGTAAGATATTACATGATAGGAGGTTTTAGTCGGGCTTTATGTAATAAAATGCAGCCTTTTCTACTTTATAAATAGGAAAGAGTTGAAAGTCTAGGAGCTATACTTGGGAAAGTGCGAGATAATTAACACTTCAAGCATCCTGTTGCTGCAATTTCTTTGAAAAAAAAAGTTCTCTCAATTCAGTCAGACATAATGTGTGCATATTTTAAGGTTTAATGTTGCCTGCAAAATAATTATCTTCCATGTTTACAGTAGAAAAGGATGAATCTGCTCTGATGTGATAAAAATCCATCAAAGCAACAAAGCGTGTCAAAATCATCACCTTTTTAAATATTTCTATGTATTGAATTGCTTTTACATATGTTTATTTTAATAGAATAGAATAGAATAATATATATATATATATATATATATATATATATATATATATATATATATATATATATATATATATATATATATAAGCTTTTTTTAATTTGCTAAAACTGTAAGTATATACATATCTGAGCGTACAGACAATAAACAGGAATAAATTGTCTTTACAGTATTAACAGTAGTGACTAATAGCTAAGTGCAGGTAAATAAGTGGTATGTCACTCCATGTGTTGTTGTGTATATGAGAATACAATCAGCGTTGTTAAGTAGGCCATCAATAATATAAGTAAAAAATCTGTAGAATTTGGGAACAGTCTGCAGATAAAGCCAATGACACAAAAGTTGCCGTTTGGGTTTGAGTTTCCTCTGAATGTTCAAGATTCCATTCATGGTCTAAAAACATGTTTATCAGGTTAACCGGACTACTTGCCCGAAAGCTGTCAGTGTGCTCCTGCATGTTAACATGTATCAAGTGCTATTCATTCAAATACTGTTGTCATGTTGTTTTCTTTTCTTTTTAAATACCCACCGACTGTGAAGCTTGACAGCACCTTTAGATTTGTGGAAAATTGAGGAAAACTCCTCACAGTGGAACAGCACGTCGGGACAAGCTGCTCTTACTGAGATTTCATGTTCTTTTGCGTTTTGATCAAGTCCTCATAAGGAACAGTGCAGGCTTGATTCAAGAGATTAGTGTCATGGCTCTGTGTGTGAGTGTATGGCAGTCCAGCTGCTGTGTACACTGAACACCACAGGATGTTCTTTTCAGGAGGCTTTACAGAGCTTTTATTTCTCTTCATGCTCAAGCAGCAACAGGGCAGACGGCACGGCCTCATCTTCTGGTTTGTAATAAACTGTCCTCTCTGTTGTTTTCTCTTCGTGCGTCTTCCACATCAGCTCTAACGCTACAACCAGACGTTATTCTCTATGTGTCATGATCCATTCCCTTCTCTGCTTACAGCAAACCTTTTCTCCCTGCAGTCATCAAAAGTGTCAGTGGGGTGAAGGCCAAAGAGCAGAGGGTCAAGCTTTTTTTTTTTCTTGCATTTTTAATGTTGCTAACACTTTTTAATTAGAAGAAAAAGATGCTGTGTTGGCTTTCTAATGTGCAGAGAAAGGTGATGCTGAGAGGAATTTTTTTTCTAAAAACATTAAAAAGCTTATTAAAACTCACCAAATTTTTGATTTTGGTGAGTTTCTTTTTGTAATTAGTTCTTTCCTCTCTATGGATTCGAGGCAAATTAAATTCCAGTTCATATGCAGGTCCCAGGTCCTCTGGCAGCCGTCCACAACAACAACACATCTGCTGCCAAGTGCTGATTAAAAAATTACTAATTCTTGTCTCACAAGCAGAAAAGCTACACTGAGGAAAGCAAGATAATAAAAATAGAAAGAAAAATGTGCTGTCATCACCAATTGCCTATCAGAGACATTCTTAAATCTATACCTTTTTGACAGCGACAATTCACTTTGATGGGCTGATAAATTACACGATGAAACCTTGCTCATTTGCATCTGAGCCAGGATGCGGGGGGCCTCCATCAGGGCAAAGCAGAGACTTACATGTAAGTAAAATTACTTTCAGGCTCCTCAGGTGTTTACTAAACCATTTACAGGGGGGTTGACTTGCAAAATCTTTGGACATAACATTCAAAGACGCAATATTGTGTTTACAAAACACTGTGCTGATGTACAACAACGTATGACGTATATTATTTGGAAATAAAGTGCAATATCAGATGAGGACATCAACTCTGACTGCTACTGTGTTAGATAAATGTGGGGTTGTTAATCATTCATCAGGCCTGTTTTCAGAGATTCACACAATGCTTCTATTGCACTCTAGAGCAAAGAATCAACGCTGTGTTCTCTGTACAAGCTGTTCTAACCTCAATGCAACAAATCATATTTCTGCAGACTCATAAGTTATTTTCTCAGATAAGAAATGCTGTGGACAGATTCATCAATTTCGAAGGGACAGATTAAGATTTTTGAAGTGAGTATCTGTTGAAAGGCTATGAGCAGTTAATATAATTCCTCCAACTCACTTGACATCTTTACTATCTAACACAAATCCAAATGAGTTTCGTGGTGAATTTTGAATGAATGATAATTTTAAACAATCTCAGAGTAACTTTGATTTTCATATATATATATACAGTATATACATATATATACAGTACAGACCAAAAGTTTGGACACACCTGTGTGTCCAAACTTTTGGTCTATATAGCAACAATATATACCAGACATAGCTATTTTATTTTTCAGTACTTGTGAACTACTGCACTCTAGATAGTAAGCCATATCAGAAATCACACCAAAGAGGGCCATCTTATAACCATAAAGAGATCAAAAATTTTATTGCTCTTTATCCAAATGCAGTTTGAAGAATGTTAGCATTGTCCTTATGTTTGCTTTGGGTGGTCATTTACGCGGAAGCTTTTTGTGTAAAACATGTACTAAGAACAGTACATGCACTGGAGACACCTGAGTAATTAACTAACAGAAAAATAAGAGTGTAGAAATCACCAAAATTTGTTCCTCTTAGCCTACCACCTTTAATTAGCATTGCAGTCACTCTGGAAATATTTTTTCCTCAGTGTGGTGTTTCACACAGGAAGATCATTGGAGGGACACTGCCTCCAACCTCTTTTGTTAGTAAATAATACCTGTAAATAACCACAAAATGTGGCGACAGTTGGAAGATTTATAAAGTTGCTACTTCATACCTCTGTGAGGTTTTTGATATGCAAATTGTTTTGATATGGGAAAATTCCTCTCTGGGTTTTGGCCTCTCTCAATATAGCCATTAGTTTCACCTGCAGAGGACAAATACTCGGGATTTAGAAAAAACAAATATGAATCTACAGCAGGCTAGACAAGCATACCTGCTAGTAGTATTCAGAGCCCCAGTAAAAATGCTTGACTGTCCTTTTGGTAAAACACATGGTATTGTGTGATGTAGAAGAAGCTACCCACTTGCCACAAAAAGAAAATGGAAAATGGAGTAAATAGGAATGAAAATTGATTTCCTTGAAGACCTTAATACTGTCTCATGCAACACAGCTTGTATTTACTCCAAAAGAGTTTTGCTTGTAGCCTCAATGGGATGGTGATGACTCATTCCCTCTTAAAGCCCAGGAAACTGGAAAAACACACACAGACACAAAGGCGGCGTGGACTGACGTGTTCAGCGAGAGACAAGCAGCAGGTTAGCTGCAGCCACATTATGGTGACATTACGGTAAAGTGTGTTGAAGAAAGGCATTTGTTGACAGTTTCAGCGTTTTTGGCTGGACGCAGTCGTCCCGCTGTCCATTTTAGATACACTCGCCAACTGTGGGCAGCAGTAAACCTCAGTATTTTGTTTGCTTTTGTGTTTTTTTTGCATTACATAACAGCAATCATGGTGGCGCCTAAAGACAGGACAAAGAGAAACAAAGCAATTTCTAGAATCTTTTTATTACCAATGCCTTCCCTGGCTTCTTTCTGTGAACTGAAACGACTGAAATTATGGCGTTAAAAACTTTTCCACCTGCAGAACAGAGGCGGAAAATTATTGTGTGTTCAAACAGCAGGTGAGTGGGTAGCCGCTCCCGTTGCATCATAGACAATGAATTAGGGCATGATGTCCTGATAATCCTTGATAGACTGTACCTTCTACATTTGGTTAGACATTATTTAAAGGTAAGTACAGCACGTTCTGCAGTCACTAAAGATATCAGAAGTCATCATCAAAGATTAATTTACCTATGAGGAGTGGGATGTTTGAAAAACAGCAATAACATATTCAGCTGGAGTCTTGGCTGAGATCTTTAGGAGTTAGCATGTTGTTCCTGTGCCTCACAACATGCATTCTGGAGTAAATGGAGATAATACACTTTTTTAGCACATAAAACAGTCTACTATGCACCTCCTCACCTCCTCGATGGAGACTGCATGCATTAGAGACTATTTGAATCTGCACCACATAAATAATTTGATATAGTTATATAAAGATGAATAGAAAAATTACACATTTAAATCCAGAATGCACCTGGTTTTGATTTTTTTTTTAAATTTTGTAACGTAAGCAACTGTTTGTTCATAGTTCAAATATTTATTCAAACACTTTCCTACGCTCTGTCACTTTAACGAGGCAATCTTACAGAACTTTAAGATTTGCTGGAGACAATACAGGATTAGTACTTCAAAGAATATGAAGTCATAATTTTAAATACTATTATCCGTCATTCAGTTTAATTGTATTTTATATCCTTTTTCAATTATTCCAATGGCTACTTGGGCCAGTTGACATGAAAGATCGTGACCACGGATTCAACCCAATTTGCTTTGACCAGACCTCTGTAAAACTTTCACTGTGATATGTTTTGAGCCAATCAGAGTTGTACTTGCTGGTGTGCTTTGGAGTACTGTCCTCCTGTATAATTTGCAAAATAATCCCTGAGCATCACACTACCACCACCACGTTTGACTGCAGGTATAAAGCTTTTTACTAGCACTGAAGATAAATGAGAGTTGAAGGACTCTTTAGAACTCATAATTCAAACTTCTTGTTGCTTCAAATGACTATATGCTGTATTAAGAATCAGAAAAGGCTAAATTAATAAATAAAACTAAGCTATAGCTGACGAAAGATTTTGTGCAAAACTCTTCAGAAAACATGAACTCGCTGAATGAGAACACTAAGGTTTGCAAAAAAACACTAAGGTTTGCAAAAAAATTGGAGGAAGCCTACATACATTTTTCAGGTACGCTGTGGTAAACAACCCAGAAGCAGTTTAAATATTACATCCTGTACTGCCTTCAGGGCTGTGGTTTGAAATGACCCTGCAAAGTAAAAGCTAGTGATAGCATGTCAGAGTGACATCACGAAATGGTTGTGACACAAACAGAGACATGGCGACACAAACATTGTCCACTGTTTGTATATCTTTTACCTTGCAGCTTTTGCCTTTCTCATGTCCACTGGGTTGTCCAGTTTTTGTGCAGGGAGAGCAGAGCTCCTGGTGGTAATAATGGCATCCCTGCAGGCCTGCGTAGTGGCAGCAGCCGTACGGCGAGGGGAAGTGTGTGTACCACAGGTCCTCAGCCAGGGGACACCTTGGACATGGATAGAGAAGATTTTTCCCCTGGGTTTTCTCCACATTCACTTTGGGGTTCCTCATCCACCTCCGTACCTACACAGGAAACGGTAACATTAATTCAGCTTTGTTTGATTTTGCTTTTACTTGTCTTCTCCTGTCACACACAAACCCAAACACACACACACACACACACCGCCTAGCCAGCTGCAGTGTGTGATGAAGGTCAAAGGAGTCGCTATTTCAAATTACACGTTTGCTCAGGAGGGTCACACAAACATACTTGAAAGAGGTGCGACTATGCCCTGCCAGATGGAAAAACACACATGAATTACTAAACCATTATACTCAGATAATCATTAGATAATACTTCTGTTGGATCCACATTATAAACAGATCTGCAGGTATGCGCTGCCAGCGTACTGTATATACCCAGCACAGTTGCAGGTCAATGCATGAGAAACAATGCAAATAATACACAGTGAGTCAGCTTTTTCCCCAGAACTGCTGCCACTTCTTGCAAAAAAAGAAAAAAAGTGCATAGTTGACTGTGGGCAAGTGTGTGCAGTTTTAAAGGAAAGATACAGTGGAAGTGAAAAGGAGCCAGAAAAAAACAGAAGCACATGACTGACAGAGGAGAGAAAGACCTTTTAAAAAGAGGCTTTGAGAAAACTCATCATGCTGCTCATGTTGAGCACTGAGTAAACACACACCGTGGGGCTGTGGCCTGTGTGACTGAGCAAGTTCAGACAGCTGAGCCTCACACATACACACACACGCACAAAACACACTAAGATTAAGTGCCCAAAAGTCAAGGGTAGCCAGACAGCATGTCAAGACCTGTTGGGTCTAGAGAAAGAATAAACCTGAAAAAACAAGCCAGCAGGTGAAAGCAAAAACAACTAGAGCAGGAGTGGCGAGGAGTCCAAAACCTAAAAACAAATCGATGTAAGGATCTCCAGAAAGATATAAGCATGAGTCCTGAACCTTCATTTCAAATATTATACACAAAAAGGTGATCTGCTTTACCTTGCACAAAGTTGTGCATAATTGTACAATAAGGAGAAGGAAAATTCACCATGGTTTTTAAAACATTTTACATGTGTAAATCTTAAAAGTGTGGCATGTATTTGGACCATGGTACCATTAGCAGCTTCAGGTGTTTTAGGGACTGTATTTGCCAGTTTTATCATCTAGAGGCAAAATTGTTCAAGTTCAGCCAGTTTTCACACACAAAATCCCACTCAAATGAACATATTTGTTCTTGTATCATTACAAATTGTGAAAAAAGTTGACTTTTTGATTACTTTTGAAAAACACAACATAGAGATCATTTAAACCTAACAAATTAACCACAGTCACACCACAAAAAAGTCAAAATCGCCAATGTCATCTCAACAGGAGTATTTCTCATTTCGCTCACCTTCATCACAGCTTCAAACATTACATGTATCATCTTCCTCATGTGCCTCCTCCTGTCTGTTGAAGTGCCCAGGTCCAAAATGGCCAATGAAAACATTCTCATTTAATCAGACATATTGATTTTAGATTTATTTTTATAATTTCTCTTTTGTTGGAATAGAGATCTAGAGGATCCAGTCTGGATTCCTGCTCACATCCTTGTCCCTAATTAGGGCTGTGAGCTCATGCTTGGCTGAAAGCTTCCAGGCTTTTTTTTTTTTAACCCCTGTACTCAGGATGAAGTCCAACTTATCATTAAATAGATTGATAGGCAAAAAGACAGGGATGGACAGCCAGACAGACAGACCCGCAGACAGACACACATATAAACTTGATACACTTTGAGATTTTGTTCAAGGCGAACACATGCTTCCTTGTTTGCTCAGGGGAGAACAGACATTATGGAGTGAATGCATCAACTCCCCGCATTTTCCACAAGCTTAGAGTAATACTAGTCGCTTCCTTCCTATTACCACTTGAGGTCAAGAAGCTCTGTTTGATCTCAGCAGTAAATTATTCAGATTAGGGAAAGCAAGAGCCGCGCTGCTTGTCAAGCCCGGTATAATTACAGCATGCAGCACTCTTCAGCTCATCAGCTAAACAAGCCTCCGGCCGACCAATGTGTTGCCTCACTTTTTCGACAGTCAACACTGTTTTTTAGTTCATAATCATATATAAATCTCTTCAGTATGAAACCCTCAAGTATAAAGACACTACTTCTGCTGTTTGTTTTATGAATTTGTATAAGATTTTACATGGTATGACTAACAAATTCCTTTTTCCGAACAACAAAATGAACCTTTTTGAGAAACTGTGACACACGAGGTGTTTGCAACAGAGCTAAAACAAGCTATTAAATTTTATCACCTGGTTCAAGAAACAACACAGAGGACAGAAGAACTGCAAGATTCACACGTAAATGTAGAAAGACTCAAAGGAAAAAAAGCTATCATTGCATTTGGTAATGGCAGCTGAAATACATAATGAGGAGGTTTTCTTATGTGTTTGTTTCCTTGGTTTTGCAAAGAAGTTTCACATTGTTAATCTTTTCCCTCCTGAAAGCCTGAGCTAAAGAATGTATTTTTTGTTGTCGCTGCGGCCGGAGAGTCCAGAGGACAGCCGGTTGGGTTCACTTTTTAATGAGGAGACTTTTACCACTGGCGACATTTTAAAACTAAAACATGTGACAACAAAGAGAGAATGCATCCTCAATTATGAGATGTTTCTGTCATATAAAGATGAAGATTTATGTTTTCTCCGTTTTGATGTTCTCTCTGAATATCCATTTAAGTTGTGACATGGCCACCACAGTTGCTTCTCATGTTTTTATCATCTAAGCTTATTTAGTCTCTTACATAAGCAGGGATCAAAAGTGTGGCAGTGGTCTGGTATAAAAAGTATCCACGCCACTTGAAATGTTCCACATTTTGTCACATTGTGACCACTCAACTCAGTGTATTTTATTAAGCTTTTATATAAAGGATGCACACAAAAGAAATACATTTTTGTGTACTAGGAAAGAAAATGGTTTTCAAATTTCAAAAAAAAAGAGTTATTATTTGTACCAGAATACTTCCGACATTTATGAGTGTAACTTTTTTAGGGTATGTCTTCACCATCTTTGCACATGTAGAGACTGAAATTGTTTGTTGTAAATATAGCTCAAACTCAGTCTGAGGGCATAATGAGACTCTGTGATCAGGTTCTCAGTTATTTATTTCATTCTTTGATCTAAGTTTCGCAATTGCAGTTCTGACGGTTTTGGTTCTCTGCCCTGTTGGAAGGCAAAAATCCTGCTTCAAGATTATTAGAAGAAAAAAATCATTCCCATAGCATAATTATGCCACCCTCATGTTTCACATTAGGGATGGCTCCTTGAGGTTGATGGCCAGTGTTAATTCTACCTTATACAACATTTTGCATTAAGATGTGGGTGTCATCTAAGCAGAGCACCATTCATATATTTGCTCTGCCTCCTACTTGGCTTTTGGCAAAGGAAACAGGACTTCTTCTGGCTTTCTTATCATTACTCATTCTTATATCCCAAACTGGTATACTGTATTACACTAATAGTTCTCTTCTGTGAGCTCCAGATCCCTGCAACTCCTCCAGAGTTACCATGAGCATTTTTACTGTTTCTATCTTCAGTTTTGGTCATGCTGTTAAAATTTTTGTTTGAGGAACTGAACAGAGCTCTGTGAGATGCTCAAGGCTTGAACATTGTTTTATGATCTATTCCTGTTTTACATTTTAAACTCCAAAGCTCTCTTCCTGACATGTGCTGTGTTCTGTGGTGAGATTAGCAGGCAGATGGATGCTAATAATTACTTTGGTATCTTCCACAATTAAGCAGCAATATATTAAAGAGGGTTCAACAAACCATAATTTTCAGCATTTAACTGTGAAGAAATTCTAAATTTTGCTAATGCTATTTCTCGACAAGTTTTTTTTGTTGTTTTTTTTTAATGATGAGCCATTAAAAAACCACCAAACAAACTAACTAAAACATCATTACATGCAGACTGGGAACATTTAAGAAACCGTGACTACACAGCAGCATCATGTTCTGGATGGGTCCAAAACAGGCTGAACTGAAGGATTTTCACACTTGTTAATCCTACAGTGACTGTGGAGTGCACACACATGCTAGGACACACACCCTCACACACGCCATACACACTGACACAGAGGGAATCCAATCGTTTGCCTGATTAGAGTGGCTTAGCTTTGACTATGACATCATCTCTGGCACGCACAACCAAACCGGACCGGGCCAGCACACGCACACGCATGCACACCCCGACAGAGATGGATTGGGAGCAGCTGCATGTATAGGTGCCTGAAATAGCAAACTTACAAAAGTCATCCCCAAAAAAGACTCACCTTTCTCTTGACAAACTGAAAAGCAGAACACTTCTTAAAGGAGAAGGCAGTTTTCTCTCCCCCTCCTCCTCTTCCTCCTCCTCCCCCGTTAACCATCTTCATGGCCGACACCGGCACTCCGCTTGTCTCCGTAGATCCCAGGGTGACGGGAGGACTGGCAGGGAGCAAGAGAGAGAATGTTTAAAGCACCAGGGAGAGAACAAGGGACAAAACATGGGAGAGATTCTGTGTGGCAATAAAAAAAGAAAAAGAAAACACATACACAAGAGAGTGAAACAGGAGAAGGTGGAAAAGGCATATGGAGCAGAATGAAAGAGGGGGGGGGCAGGATGCTGCAATTAGTGTTCTATTACTGGAAAAGCAACAAAGACGGGAAGAAACAAGGATAAAAGATGAACAGAGAGAAGAAGGGAAGGTGATAAATGGTCAGACACATGGAGATTGATGGAGAGGAAACAGCATTGTTTACCGAAGTAAACAAGCACACTCAAAGCATCTCTGAACTATTATAATGTGCAAAGTTTATGCATCCTTTTGCTCAGCGCATCACTCAGGAGTGTGCCGTCATGCCCGCCTCCCTCTGTACCTTTCTGCTGTTGTTTCTTCTGATTCCACTGATCCCACTGCAGCCTTTTTGTTTTGGAGTGAAGAGTCAAACGAGGAGAAGCGAGTCCTCTCGTCAGTTACAGGTGTCCCCTTCAGTTTCCTGCCTCAGCTAAGTCTTCATTCCCAAAGACAGACCAGAGAGAAGAGAGAGACGAGAAGAGTCCGTGATGAGGTTGCTGCGCAACAAAAACATGCCACTCAGTGGAATGTGTGTGTGTGCGTGTAGGGGTGAGTGTGTGTCATCAGTGGTGCAACAGCTTGAGATGCACCGTGGGTGACTGATCTGAGAAGGAGAAGTCAGGAGGTGTGTGTGGGTGCATGATGAGGGGAGGATGATGTGTCCAGTTGCAGTGCTGCTACTTTATCAATGAAAGGCTCTGCAGTGAGAAGCTGCTGCCTCCTCTCCCCTCCTCTCTCTCTCTCCATCCAGCCTCATCACTGTTCCTCATCTCCACCTCTCCCTCCCCGTTCCCCCCCCACTCATCATTCCTCTGCAGTTGAGGTTAGCTCCTCCCATTTTCTCTCCATCCATCGCTCTGTCACACCTCGTTCTTCCGAGGTCTTCTTCCTCTTGGCTAAAATTGTCCCAGCGAGGACTAAAGAGAACAGTGAGACCTGCATTTTGCCCGCTCTTCACGCTAACTCTGCAACGGCTTAACGCACAGAGAGAACATTTTAATCATGGTTCATCTGATTTGCTCCAGCTGGGCTTGAGCTCTCGCCTCCGGCCCCGTAATGTAACACTTCACTTTCCTCATTTGACTTCCCTGAGCATGATTCCTTGTTCTGGTTGTACATGTTAGAAGTGCTGGGTAGTTTGGCTGATGATCAAATAATATACAAAAAAAGTATATATATTTTTTTGTATATAATATACAAAAAAGTCAGTGTGTTTTTATGCTTTATTTAATTCCACGGTAAGTTTCTGTTTCTGATGATTTAGACATGGATATTATTTAAAAAATGTTTGACACAAAGTTTTACTTTTTGTTTTTATGTATTCCTGTTTGGATGCTTTTTGTTGGGTTGATCTCATTACTTTTTTTGTGATATTGTTGTGTTATTATAGCACATTATATCATAATATGTTTCATTAGCATTATCCTAAATTATTTTAAACTGAATTACTGCATTTGATGACATAGGAGGAATAATACGATGCAATTACTGTCCCTTCACTCAGTCTAAATTAAATAGCAGCCTGCAGCATGTGTTGACCATTCAACTGGAATAAATGTAATACTCACTATACGAGTCAATCTTCTTTAGCTTCATATGAAAGACATGCCTTTTGACTGGAAACTTTGACTGAGCAGTGCTTTGGTAGTTAGAATGTGGTCAAGAACATTGAATTCTGAATCATCAGCACAACTTTAAATGTAAAAAATAAGCTTATTAGGAAAAACTATTGTTTTTATTTCCAATTTATGATTTACTATCAACATTTGCTTCAACTGCTGCTGTTATATAACTTCATTCAATTCTGCTATCACCACCAAATTGATGGACTTTAAAAAATAATTTAAAAAAAGCTATTAAGAGGAAAAGGAGAAATAAACCTGGCTCAGGAATTTCTACACAGCAGAAATAATTTTAAAAAATCACACCTTTGAGTTTGTGCCTTATTTCATGAAGTCATTTGATTAAAGGAGAGGAAAAAAAACCAGCAAGCTTTGCATAAAAACACCAGTGGAATGCTTCACTGAATCCAGTCAGGAGGATGAAGACAACAACCTAGTTTGCCATAACATCTCCTCATAGAGCTCTAAGGGCTCTGGGGTGCTATTACATAGTCTGACAGCAGCACAGCCTTACATAACCACAACAGATTCTCTCTCAAATGTTTAACTGCATTGCACATGAATAATTCTGTGATCTCAGAAAAGATTCATTGCAGCTCTTGTGAAATAAAACAAAAAAACGTAGCTACTGAATAATTAATTACAGATTCTGCTCAATTTTACACCGCAGTTGAAAAATCAATAAATTGTAGCCTTTCTTCAAACTTATATAGGTGTGATAAAGTGTTATAAATAGCTGGAGCCTCATGAAAAATAAAGGATACAAACTGAAAGCTACATTTACATGTGAGAGGATTTTGATTTGTGTGAATATCTGATGCTTTATTCACTCTGATGTTCAGACACTTTAAGTCTGGGAAGCCAAGTGAGGCTGTTTGATGGTCAGAAATGGAACTGACCTGTAATCTGAGACGGCTAATGAGCTCCACTGGGTATGTGCTTATCATATAATGAACAACAACAATACAGCTTATTTTTATTTGCCTTTTTGGTGGGAAAAATATTAACTAAATCAACTAAAAGCCTTAACAACAATAACTGCACAAATAAATGGTATATCAACCATGTCTGTTGAAATAATGTGATGTCCTTACTGTAAAACCAAAAGAAAAGAGAAGTTTAGGATTGTTCTCTTTGTCAAGTGGGGTCTTTGTGAAGCTGGTGCCTATCTTGCAAAAGTTACTTTATTTACCTTGACGTAAATTGTTCTGGGCAAATATGCACAGAGAGCTGAACATTGCATTTTTACAGAAGAAATTTGGGCCACAATCAAAAACCTTTTGCAGTTAAACAAATTCTGAAAACACAGCATGTAAAGCATTTGAGTCAAAGCAATTGTCTGAAATAAATAAAAAAAAACAATATCACAAGTTTTCTCAAATGCATTGATGAAGCAAAACTGACTCATTACACATGAAGTGATACATTTCTGGTGTTATTTGGATGATAACTGGTTATTTCTAATGAAAAATAATGAAAACGAAGTAATGAAAAATAATCATTAGGAATAACGATTATGTCTAATCATTGTCAATAAGTTTAAATATAACATGAAACCATTAAACAATTATTTTGGACTTCTAAAAAGTATGGCCATCCTCTTCATGGTAAAGACACTCAATTCTTGATTGAGCTGCCTTAGCATTAATTACTGCCTCACTGCAAGGTGACATGGAAGCGAGCAGACTGTGTTACCGACGGCCAGGTTGATGAACGTCCTTTTATCTGTTTTTCAGAGGCGCAACAGTCCTGTCATTTTCCTCTCAGTCTGGCGAAAAGCCTGATGTTTTAGTTCAGGAGAGGCTTAAGCCCAATACTTGGCTCTCAGCATTTTGACGCTACTCAACTTCGTTTTGAAAATTCTGCGCAAGCAATGTTGACAGGATACCACACCTCTAGTGCCAGTTCAGCAGCAATCCTGCTACAGTGATAATAGTTTTCATCTAAAAAGAAAAAAAACACTTTAAGTGCAAGCCTAATTAAACTCGTGAACTTATTTCTTTCCCTCGTTTCTTATACTGTATTTTAATCTTTGCCCTTTGAGGTGTCTGCAGTGCATTAATCACAGCTGATTCCCACGCCTCCTTGACTTCTGCTCATCTGCTCAGAAAAGCACCATCTCACAGAGGGTGAATCTTTTCTGGGCACGAACCGGCTGACCACTGACATGCGGCGGTGAGCTCATAATTTGGCAGTGATGCCCAGACCATGTGATCCCCCGACTGCATACGGTTCGTACTGTTCTCTGAAACACATTCCTCCTTTTTTTCCCTCACTGTCTTCCACTTTAAAGGGAATGTCATAAATTAACCATAGTTTTACTCTGCACCAAAAAAGGTCTACATACACTGTTTCCCCGCACACGGTTTTTCTCCCCTCACTGAAAATTGAAGTAATACTTTTTGCGCTTTTGCAGCAAAGAAAAAAAAAAAAGAACCTGATTTCATCTGATGTGACTTACTGTGAAAAAAAAAACAAAAAAACAACAAAAATAAAAACGCATATGTTTTCAAAAAGAAGTACTTGGTTTGCACAGGAGATATTCCTCACAACCCCACAGTGCTTGGTTGGGTGTGAATGATCTGCAGAAAGAAAAGGTGTTGAAACAACACAGGAAACGGAGGCATGTTGTATAGGAAGAAAAAAAAAAACGTGTGAGGGTATCAGTATGCAAGTAAGTGCAGAATTTCCTGAGTCAAGCAAGTAAACAATGTTTATTCACTTTGACAACTATGTACATCTGAATAATAAATAGGGTGATGAGCACAATTTTGTGTGTCAGTATCTGCTTAAAGTGTGTGTGTGGATATGATTTTCAGTCTCTGTCATACCTTTTAATTAGGTGTAATCTGCCTCAAGGTTCTCTCAGGGTGTAAGCGCGAGCTTACTGAATCTATCATTGTCTAATGAGCTTTATACACACAGCCACGAGCGTACTGTTAGTGCAGACGTGTGTGTGTGTCTGAGATGTGTGGGAGTTTGGAGAGAACCTGCTTGCAAAAACAGGAACGGTCTGAATCTCGTGGGGAAAGAGAAATACTTGCACGTGCCAGGGGTTGTGGTGGGGAATTGTTTTTATTCACTGGCCACACTCCCAAGCTGTGTTGGTGCTTGAGAGTGTTGTTTTGTGTGGGAGAAAGTGCAGCCGCGATCTCCCGATGGGACTGACAATGCTGCAGTGCTGAGCTAAGGAGACAGAAGGAAAGAGCAGAAAGGGCCAATTAGATTGGTTCACGAGCTGACAATCATCTCAGAGCTCGCTCGGCTAGAACCAGAGCAGCGACTGCAACGCTCAGCTTGTGACAGCCTCCCCCCAAAGTTTGGATTATTATTATTTTTTTTCTACATTTGTGAGGTTTTTATTTGGCATGACACTCATGAATTTAATCTTTTTCTTCTGCACTTATTGGGAGCGAGGAGTCCTGTTAAAAGTAATTTCACTCAAAAAATGAAGACACAAAACAAAAGGTGCAGAATAACACGTAGCTAATACTACTGCATTTAATACTGAGCTAAATCTACAGGGTTCCTTTACATCATCCGGTAGTAAAACTATCTTACTGCATAGTTCAAATCAGTGTTGAACATAAACAAATACTGGCTAATCTCCAGACAATAAATTATACGTGTTTATTTTAAAGGCCAAGTCAAGTGGTTGGCAGCAGAAGAGGGGAAAAAAGAGATTAGGAGACAACATTTCTAATCTGAAATGATTGACAGTGTTCTAGAAGTTGGTAGCTGTGGATAAGAACTGGGACAAGTCGGGTTTAAAAAAGAAAATCAGTTGGAAGGAATATGGGGCGATGTGTCACATTGGAGTTGTGAAGGTTGAGTCACCTGATGCTCACACACCTGATGTTCACTGACTGGATGTTATGTGTGATTAGATGTGTCGCTTGTGTTTGTGCTCAGTGTGTGTAACTTGAGTGCGAAAGAAGAAGAAATGAAGCGTGCCGTAAGATACGCAAAGTAATCGCAGGGGTGATATCACCGCACACGCAGAGAATCGGACACTTATTCTAGATCTTTGCTATTGCATTTAGCAAAATTGTCTTAAATGCACTTGCAGGACATATCTGTAGTCTGTTGAAAGTTCCTGGAATCACATGAATTCATGTAATTTTGTTTGTTTTTAAGACAAAGTATTGTGAAGGCTTGGCTCGAGTTTTTAAAATACCAATGTCTTAACTTTTTTCACTTTCATTTATTTCCAGACACTCACATGCACAGATAAAACACAGAAGGAAATGCAGCTCTGAAAAACAACCCCAATTAAATCTGTGGAGGTACTCTGTGGATCTGGCTTACATTTCTCTACACATCACGCTTCTTATTATATTTAAAGGTATAATTTTATGACTTATCTACAGCAGTATGTTATTAACAGTTTTTAATAATTACAGAGAGAATATATTATACCATTTATGAGCAAATTGGAACAACAGATTTACATGCACAGTGTATTATGTTAGATTACTGTGAAAAATTGATTATATTTATTTTATTAAAAAGCACAAAATGGCTACCAATAGGTTGTGTGAATGATTTAAAATTTGTTTATTGTAATGTCTATGGCTTACAACCAATGGACACCCAAATGCCAGTTTCTCCCATAATCAAACTATGATAAAGAGTAACACCAGTGGAATGTCAGTCTACTGAAAAGCATATCTATATAGTGTGCAATATATACACTAAGTCAAAGCTTCCTCTGCATGGATAAATGTGTCTTTGTGGCTTGGCATGGTCTTTCATCTTCCTCTTGACAATCTTAAATTTGATAGCATAATAACAATATTCTCATTAAAGGAGGTAGTGGTACATTTACAAATGTGGACAGGTGCCAAAACCTACTGAAAAATTAAAAGAACATCTTCATAAAGCTTGCCAGCAGACATAAGCATAATGGGCTCTGAAATGTCCCGCTAGACAGCTGCACTGTAAAAAAAGTCAGTAAATTTACGGTAAAAAACTGTAAAAAACCAACAGTTTTTGACCGTCGTATCCAAAAACATTGCATTACCGTAGAAATTACATGGAACTACCGTAAGTCGAAACTGCAAAGAAAGTCAGTAAATTTACGGTAAAAAATTGTAAAATGCCAGCAGTTACTGACCAGAATATTCACAGCATTATACTGCCGTAGAAAATACATGGCATTATCATAACTGAATAAACATATATCCTAAATAATTGTGACAGTCACGAATGTAGAAAATACAGAAATATAGTGTAAAAATATAAGTAATTGTAAAGTTCTTAAAAAATTGTAATATTGCCAGCAGTTAATTACCCTAAACTTAACAGTAGCAATCAGCCAAAATTACAAATTTTGCTGATGTTTAGATCTACAATGTAAAAGCGTAAACAAGACTGCAAAATAATTTTTTACAAAGAACAGAATGCTGGTGTGATATTTTGGTTTCTTTTTTAATAATGCCTTTAATACACCAAACTGAAATCTCAGCAGTAGACCAGGCATCGATCTGGCGATCCACCGATTGCAAAGCAAACTCCTACAGCCAACGCCACCATCATTTATGAGAGCATTTGATCATTAACATTAAGAGAACTGTATGTTAGCCCCTCTTGCTTGAATGAAGCTGAAGTTGGTTTCCAATTGCTGCTTCCAATTTGGGAAATGGCTAAAGGGCAATTCCACCTAATTTTTCACTGCAATCAGCATCTTTAATTTACTCTAGCTAAAAAACTACAACACCTAGACTCTTCAAATCTGGACTAGATTATTCTCAACTCATATCAGAATATTTAGAACCAAGTGTGGGATTTGTAAAACCTTTATCTGATTTGTGAAACTTCAATAAAGAACAATTCTAGTGTTATCCAAAATCATACAAGTTGTAAAGTCACCCATCATTGAAGTTTCACAAATCCCACACTTGGTTTTAAATATTGTGCTATTAGTAGAGAATAGTCTAGAGCAGGGGTCCCCAAACTTTTTCCTGCGAGGGCCACATAGCTGTTCCTTTCTCTGCTCGGGGGCCGGTCTTAGTTTTTGGAGAAAGATACCTTAGAAACTTATTGTCGGCGGGGGGGGGGGGGGGGCTGTTCTGTCTTTGAAACTGTCGACGGGGGGGGGGGGGGGGGGGGGGTTGCTGACTACGACACATTCGCGGTCGCTTTTAGATAGATTTTTACCCAGAATGGAAATGGAAAAAACCGTGAGTGAAACGGTGACTGGGACTGACTAGTATATATTTGAGGGAAAGTTAGTTTAACATCTGCTCAAGAGCCCCCTGGTGGTTGAAGAGAAATCCACAAACCAGAAAATACAATATATGAAAAAATACACTGAATGCTCTCTGGTATGAGGAGGCGGGCCAGATCCGGCATTGCCAGACCAAATGACGCAGGCCGTAGTTTGGGGACCCCTGGTCTAGAGAGTTTTTCATTTTGTTATTGTGATAAATAGTAGGGTTTACAGTAAATGGAGACTGTTATTTGTCATGTAAACAAATAATTATCTAGTTTGCATTGCTGCTTGATCCTTCAGCATCAGCAGCAAGATTCTTTTAACTCTGTTCCTGTAGTGGTGTCCTGAACTCAACACAGTAAAGTCACTGTGCTAACTAAGGTTGCTAACTAGGGTGCTGAGAGCCCAGTAGGCCTGGTCCTTGTCAAGATGCTGCTACTGTCTTTGAAATCAAATTTCTGCTATTTTTGCACGTTCAGGAGGAGAAGGGCAACACATCACAGGTGAGTCCCTTTCACGGTTTCAACTGAAGTTAGCTAACTTTAACCAACTGACAAAGAAATGTGTAGTTTCTGAGCCATGCTGTTTATGTACATGCACTGCAGCTAGATATTTTTACTATATGGAACATTTAATCTTCACAGATGCAACACTTCCATTAATGTTTCTGTAGGAACGGCTGCATAGATTATATTTCTGGTCTACTTCAGACTACATGTGCTTAAAGTTATTGTTAATGGCAGAAGCAACTTTTTCCAAGTTTGGTTCAATAATTAATTTGAATTACTTTGAGTGTGAAATGTTCATGCATGCAAGTTAAATCTCTGAAGAACATGTTAGCTTTTGTTTCAATATTTTGGTAATACTTAGAAGTATAAAGCTTGGCATCAGAGATATTATTTAATATTTTCCTTTGACCTCTTGACTCTCACACCCAAAATACTTGCACTAAAGTCACTGGGTCCATGACAGTTGAAGGATTTGAAGATAAGAGAATTTAAATATTAATATTTTACAGCTTTTCTCAGTTTGGGTGCATCTCTCAGAACAGAATTGAAATTCTTAAAACTACCTGTTCAATCTTCAAATTACTGTGTCACTTCTGCACATCAAAACAATTAGTTTTGCAAGTTTTGCTTTTGTACATCATGTAGCTGGTTATGTACACTTCTATGCTTTTATAATTGTAATTTGCTTTTATCGTCTTGATCAAAATATGTTAACCCTCCTGTTGTCCTCGGGTCAAAATGACCCGCCACTGTGTTAAACCCCCCCCCCCCCCAAAAAATCCCCTAAATGTAATTTTTTTAACTTGAGATTTTAAGACTTTTCCTAGATTGGCCCAGACAATAGAAAAAGTTCAGTGTTGCTTTTATTCTCATTTCCATGTAAGCTGTACAAAAAAAGGTACAAAGATGGTCTTCAGGTCAAAATGACCCGTGAGGCAAATGGAGTTGAAATCAAGGTCACAGAGTTATTTACAAACCATAAAATGTTACAAAGTTTTAGTTGTGTCTCAGATCAATCAGTAGCAGAAGTGAGCAGAGAGTGGAAGGCCAATTTTCCGAGCCACAATGCCAGTCAAACTCTTTCACACCTACTCAAGACTGATGCGATTTGATGACCGTGAATCAAGACCAGCAAGACGTATGACAGACAAACTTGCAGCCATAAGAGAGGTATGGGACAAGTGGGTGGAGCGGTTGCCCTACCTCTACAATCCAGAGCCTGATGTAACAGTGGATGAGCAACTGGTTCCATTTAGAGGTAATCTGTTTTCATATTTGTAATAAAAGTGATTTTCACTATTGATTTCTTTGACTGTTTTCTGTGACACTGATACTAATCACTGATGCTAATGTCTTTTGTCCAAAGGTTGTTGTCCTTTCCGGCAGTATATGCCCAGCAAGCCAGCAAAATATGGGATCAAGTCATGGGTGGCTTCTGAATCAAGCTATGCTTGGAAAATGCAAGTCTATACTGGGAAGTCAACCAGTGGATGCCCAGAGAAGAACCAGGGGTTGCGAGTTGTGCTTGATGTGACAGAGGGACTGAGGGGTCACAATGTGACATGTGACAATTTCTTCAACTCTTATGAACTCGGACAGCAGCTCCTGAAGAGGAAGATCACCATGGTTGGTACAGTTCAAAAGAACAAGCCTGAGCTCCCACCTGCACTGCTTGGGTCAAAGGAGAGAGAGGTCTTCTCCTCAAAGTTTGCCTTCACACCCACCACCACTCTAGTTTCCTACCTCCCAAAGAAAAACAAGAATGTAGTTCTTCTGAGCACACTGCACAAAGACGGCGACATTAGTGACCGTGAGGACAGGAAGCCAATCATCATCCTGGAATAAAACCGAAACAAAGGAGGTGTGGACAACCTAGATAAGGTGATTGGAGCATATAGCTGCAGAAGAATGACTGCCCGCTGGCCCCTGGTCATCTTCCACAACATCATTGATGTGTCCTCCTACAATGCCTTTGTGATTTGGATAGAGATCAACCCAACCTGGATGTCTCATAAGCACAACAAGAAGAGGGTGTTCCTGGAGCAGCTAGGAAAGGCACTTGTAACTCCACTCATTGAAAGAAGGAAGCATGTCCCCCACACAGAAGCCTCAGCAGCAGTTGTGAAAGCTATTCAGAGTGCAGCAGCTCCTGATCAACCTGAGGATCCATCTACCACAGCCACTTCCTCAGCTAAGCCAAGTAAGAGGAAGAGATGTCAGTTCTGCCCTCAGACTGTAAAACACATACTGTGTGCTGCAGGTGTAAGAAATATATCTGCAAAGGCTGTGCACTTGCATACTGCCCTACATGTGCCAATTAGTTGAATGGGTTATGTTATTTTTCATATTTTTGTATTGTACATCCTCTTGTTCACTGGAGAAAAGTAAAAGAAAATTAGTCACTGTGATGAATAAAAATGCATTCGAAACTCATTTTGCACATTTTTTTTCTTAAGCTATAGAAATTCAAGTGGAGAGGGAAAAGTCAAGTATTCACACATTTTGTGGTGAGTGACAATATACAAGATAGAATTTGGTGTTTAAAATTCAATTAAGCTGCTTATATTGGGGGTTTATTGAAGACGGGTCATTTTGACCCGGAGGATAAAGGGTGTATACAGAAAATGAGGACAACAGGACAACAACGTGTCTGTGTTGAATTCTCAACTTCCAAAATAGCATCAGTTCATTGTGTAAGTCTTAACATGCATAAGTCTTAAAGTTGTCATAATGTGAATCATATATTAATTAATTTATATTCTATTATTTTCTAAATCTGTCCTGAATTGGTAAATTGCTCCCAAGTGAGTCCTGAGTTTCTCTAACAGGTCAGTGTATGAACCATTAGCTCAACCAACGATCAACCAGTTTTCTGAAACAGATTGGAGGTGCATCTTGTGAACCATCAGTTGGCAACATTATGCTCTATATAGTCAGAACACAACACAATGTTACATGTCTGAGAACTGATGAACAAGTATCTGGGCAGAGTGAACAGCCAGAGAGAAGAAGAGGAGTGAGGCTGAGGAGGAAATAGTTGGGAGGAAAGCAGAAGAAGAGTCAGAAGAGGCTGAGGACATCTGCCAGTTTCCATCAGTCCAACATCAGGACATGGCTGAGACCCACAACATGATGCTGATGGAGGTCCTCCCACCCTACTGTTCATTCCTTAACCCCACTGAGGAAAAAAGATTCCTCAGTGGAGTTAAGGAACAAAGTGACTATGGAAATTAAAATGTAATGTAATTTCTACAGCACTGTACAGTTTTCCTTGAGGAGATTGTCCTGTGGCTCCTTTTCTACTTTTTTTGTTCTCTGCATTTCTGTCTTTTTCTTTCTGAATCACCATGGCATGGTCCATGAATAAATTATAGCAAAAGCGTAAATCAGTGTTTCTCAATCCTGGTCTTCAGCGTCACCCTGTCCTGCAGGTTTAGGTATTTCCCTTCTGCCACACACCTGAATTGTATCTCTGGATGATTAACAAGCTTCTGCAGTACTTGATTGTCATCCAATCATTTGAATCAGCTGTTCTGGAGTAGAGGCACATCTAAAACATGCAGAGCAGGGGGGCGTTGAGGACCAGGGTTGAGAAACACTGGCGTAAATGATCCTTTTGTAGTCTCTTCTCATGACTAATCGATTTGACTGTCTTATCTGTACATAGAGAGACTATAACTTATTATTTTGAGTCACTGATATGTTAACAGACAGGATTTTAAGAGCTGAACTAAGGATTTTGAAAGCAAACAAATGCTATTTTTCCTGTTTCTACAAATTGTTTTGAGAAATGCGCTTACTGTTTTGTAAATGCCAACAATGACTCGAGAAATGCACCAAAAGTGACTGAGAAAAACTAACCTAGCATAAATTGTCTCAGCTGTATCAATTTGTTTGCCTGTATGAAAAGTGTTCACATTTACAGCTTTGTTTCTGCTAGCTTGCAGGAAATGTAACTTACATAAATGGTTGAAGACAACCTATTGGCCTTCATGAGACTCAGATAAATGGTGAGTATCTATTTCATAAATTGCCTAAAACAGTTATATTTGTTTTTAGTTTGTGTATTTTGTCTGGTTGCAGACCAGAGGATCACACCTGTTGACAACAAACAAAGGTTTAACTACTGAATTTTCAGTCAGAAATGATCACACCACCTGGTTGAAGTACCTGTGTCCATATGCAAGTCAACAAAGGTGAAACAAACATTTAAGCGAATAAGATGTTCATGTAGTGCATCTTTCTAACTTTTTCTTTTTGTTTTCCAGCAGAGAGGAAACACCCGATTGACAACATGCGAGTCTCAATTTCAACCTGTGACTGGGAAGACTACAACCATCCTGAGCAACGTCTGATCTCAGCGACTTGTGACTCTCAACCCAGAACAAGAATCCTTTTATCACCATTTTGTCTTCTACAATATGTTATCTCTTATGTGGACACATACTGTTTGTTTTGTTTTTGTTTTCCAGATCTCAGTAATACCGTGAGGAAACTGGACATAAAATAGAATCAGTTCTTTTTTTAACTTGACTTTTTAAATAGAAATTGTTTCTTTAAGTGGATTACTCGTAATCTGTATTTTTGTTTAATTAGAAATTATTTTCTTTATAACTTTCTGTATAGAAATGCTTGACAAGTTACACTTCCTTGGTTGTTGTACTATAATTTGTATGGTAAAATTCTGGTAGGAACAGAGACCAGTAATTTACCATAAGTTTTTTTTGGGGGGGAGGGTTTACAATAAAATGTCAATATATCATACAGTCTGGATGTGTTTTTCACTCATGTAGATATTATGCCTCAGTCAGCATGACCGTATTTACTACGGCAAAACCACATTTTATTTTTTTTAAAATATTTTAGGAAGTACGGTATTTTACCGTATTTTAAAAATACGGTAGAATCCTGCATTTACAACATACGGTAAAAAACTGGCAGCTGTGGTTGCCAGAATTTTACCGTATATTAAAAATACGGTAAAATCCTGCATTTACAACATACGGTGAAAAACTGGCAGCTGTGGTTGCCAGAATTTTACCGTATTTCAAAAATACGGTGAAATCCTGCATTTAGCAAATACGGTAAAAAACTGGCAGCTGTGGTTGCCAGAATTTTACCGTATTTTAGAAATACGGTAAAAAACTGGCAGCTTTGGTTGCCAGAATTTTACCGTATTTTAGAAATACGGTAAAAAAATGGCAGTTTTGGTTGCCAGACTTTTACCGTATAAAGACGGTAAACTTCTGGCAACTCAGCTGCCAGTTTTTTACCGTAAAATGAGGCCGTTTTTTTTTACAGTGTGCACAAATTATCACTGACTGTGGAAACGTCACATTGGACCTCAAGCAGCTTGGATTCTGTCCATCTCCATTCCTCCTCCAAACTCCGGGGCCTTGATTTCTTCTGAACAAACCTCGGGTTAACGCAACGTTTGCTTTGAAACCGTCATTTGTCACACTTCTTCCCTCCACTCAACTTTCAGTTGAAAGTCAATGAGTGAACAGCCGGCTCCTTTAGCAATACAACCTGTGGTACGCCCTCTTGATAGAGTATCATTGACTGTTTGCTGGACAAACAAATCAACTACCAGTCTTCTTCAACATTGCTTTGGCCACAATATAACATTTCTCAGATAAAACATTTTTTTTTATCATGCATATTTTGTAATATTTATATTTATACAATGAATGGATGATATCATTAGCATTTCATTAGCATCTATATTATATAAAAGTTTCACATTTTATTTGAATTACTTAAATTTACTTTATTGAAATATTCTAATGCCCTGAGAGGCCTTTTTTATTACATTTAAGCCATTACTTTTTAGATTATTGTTAGAAGTTTTTTCACAGTAAAGAATAAATTACAGCATTAATAAGCTGAAAATGTTCAAATTCAGGAAGTATAAACAACCAATTCACATATCCTATTTAATTACAGTCACATATAATGTGTCAAGCATCTAGTGACAACAGCACTAATGAAATTAATGCTACAAAAAATATGCATGTGTTTGTTTTTTTTTTTTTTTAATAAGCCATATTCAAATCTACAATATCAGATTCATGTTGTTTCATGATGTTGTGTGACAACCCTGCCTTAGCTGCTTACTTCCACTGCTTACTGCCACTTGCAAATAGCATTATCTATAGTTTTTAAGAAGCCCAAGGAGGGAGAGATTCTGGCCGTCGATACCTGTTGAGGTATATAGTTCAAGCTGTAATGTTCAGACTGGCCAAATTGAGTGGCATTCAGAACATTCAGTTCCCCACATTTCATGGTGCACAAATCAACAATGTGGAGCAACAACTTTTCACATACCAGTTGTGCCCTGGTTTGCTGCTCTAGACTGGCACAATTATAGAAGATTAGACGAACAAAAGCTTCAATACGAAAGTAACTCACACTTTGCTTATTCTTAGCACTGTAAAAAGCACACACACATACACACACAAATTATTTTCAATCTTTTGTTGCTCCTCTTTGGGGTTTTTTTTTTTGTTTGTTTTTTTGTCAGTAACTGTATGAAATATTCACCAGTACCTTTGTCTGTCTGCTTGTTTTGCAGACGTCTTCTGACCTTTTTACTGATGCAGTCGTGGCCTGGAAGATTGACAAGGGTAAGCCTGGAGACTCTGCAACATATCACCTGTACACGCATGCATACACACCCCTACGCACGCACAACACACCCACACCCACACACATGCACAGAAGCAAATGAGTCGTGTGTCTCCAAGGACAAACCTCAAAGGGCAATTTATCATATCTTTTCATCTTAATGTTCAATCTGTCATGAAAATGAAAAGCACAAGAACAGCAACAGAGCCACAGGTACACACTGTTGACCGATGAAAAGGACTTTAAAAACTAGAAGTGAAATGATTATTCAGAAACAATTTGATATCAATTTCATATAATATATGCCTTACTTTAAAGTTATTTGTCATACAAGAAAGACCTATATGGAATGTAGATACTAGTGCACAATTTCTGCAGAAATGTCATGACATTCTTCTTTAGCTGTTTTTCTCAAAAGTAATTCATTTGATTTGCGTCATGCGGCATACTTGCCCGGGTCATAACCGAGTTCTCCTTTCAAAAGCTTTACAAAATGTAAGCAGCTTCCTTTGAGTGATGATGTGGAATTTTTACTCCTTCTCAAAAATGATTACTTTAAAAAGCATTTTAGTGCATAACAGACTTTAATTTTGCTATCCCTAAGTATTTCTCCATAAAATCTTGTGCGAGGGCTAGGCTAATATGAGGGTTGGTTTAGTTAAATCTTCTTCAAAAACACAATGTGTTGTATTTAGTTGACTTCCTTTGCAGGCCCAGGAAATATCTTTTTCGGATTTAACATTGTTGAAATTTTAGGGTGAATAAGAACATACAAACTGCTGGATGCTGTGTTTTAAGAATATCTGCACTTCTGTCACAACCTACATGGCAGCTGTTAGTACCTCCCTAATTTCTGCAGCTGTCTTTTATCATATTCTTATCTTAATTGCTGTGCAAATTTCTCATTCTTCTTTCTCTTGTCAAGAAGACATTCTGCTAATGAGTTTAATGACAAGAAATCAGTTTTATCGATGACGTGTCACATGATGCCTATAATGCTCCTTTATATTTGAAAGCCTAATTAATGACGTCAAGTATCACTGTACGACCATTTATCTCTGAATTGAGTTTTTTGGTTTGACCAAGCAAGTTGACACAAAGGAAGCCTCTCTTTGTTGGACTGGCTCTGTAGTAAGCTTCTTTGATCCACTGCTAACGCAGCGTAGATCAAGACAGAAAATATACCGGGTTCAAATATTCTCCTATTGTCGTTTCTTCTTCCATATACGTCCATGTCAGAACTTTTCCTCGCTCTTTGTCCTTGCTCCAGCTGTCCCATTGTACCAGCAGCAAAATTCCACTCTTTCCAAGAACAATGGGAAGCGTGGACTTCACAGGAGCGATGGAGTCGATGGTTCTGCGATAAGGAAGCGAGCAGGAGCCACTGGGAGCACACAGACATACAGCTGCACTATTTACAGACCTGCTTTGTTTCTGTCCTTTGTTCCTAAGGTGGCTTGTGGCATGCCAGTCATTTCCTTCCATAAGATTGACGCTTTTATGTTCATATTACTCCCTATTCAAGTGTGATTTATATATATATATATATATACAGTACAGACCAAAAGTTTGGACACACCTTTTAATTCAATGAGTTTCCTTTATTTTCATGACTATTGACATTGTAGATTCACACTGAAGGCATCAAAACTATGAATAACACATGTGGAAATATGCACTAAACAAAAAAGTGTAAAACAACTGAAAATACCCCTTATATTCTAGTTTCTTCAAAGTAGCAACCTTTTGCTGTGATTACTGCTTTGCACACACTCTGCATTTTCTTGATGAGCTTCAAGAGGTAGTCACCTGAAATGGTTTTCACTTCATAGGTGTGCCCTGTCAGGTTAATAAGTGGGATTTCTTGCCTTATAAATAGTCATGAAAACAAAGAAAACCCATTTTAATTAGAAGGTGTGTCCAAACTTTTGGTCTGTACTGTATATATATATATATATATATATATATATATATATATATATATATATATATATATATATATATATATATACAGTATATATATACTGTATCTATATATATACACAAATACAACTCCTTATTAGTATGTCGACCATCCCTGTTCATCACAGTTTAATGTCCAAGTTTTCATTAATACACAACTGCATCAATGCGAGCCGGTGTCATAATATTTTAAGCTTATACATTATTAATAAATTCTCTTTGAATAAGTAGTGTGTAGGTTAGCGTTTCTGTTGTTCAAAGTGATTTTATTATTTTATTTATCAGTAGTGATACAATTTTAGGTGGCTGATAACATACATTTTTAGCTCAAGGGGCCATTTACATTTTTTAAATAAATATCGAATACTGGAAAAGAATAGGAATGAATTCACTTCTTTGACTTTGTTTCAGGACTGATTCATTAATGACAATCAATATGATTTAATACAGTTGTAACTTTATTGCATTTAACAATATTGATCTGAAACATTCAAATACTAATTCATTTATTTAATGGGACTAATAAATATGTAATAATCACAAGAAGCAGCTGTCCTGCCCATTGCAACATGGCACCACTGAAAACAATGGTGTACACCTCACATAAATGTACAAACACACAGACACACGATGGATACCTAGAGTCCCGCACTTCATGCCCGAGATTCAGAGTGTCCTTTATTGTCCAACTTCCTGCACATGCGGTCAGCTGCTTCCTGTCTGGCGCCACACTAGTGACCAGCCACAAACCCCCATGGTTCATGAAGCAGGGTCAAGGACAGTGGGAGCAAAGATGAGAAAGGTTGATGTAAAGACAAAGGACATTGTCACGTTCAAAGTCACGAGTAAAATAAAAGCTGGAAGTTGTTGATTTTAGCGTTTACGCAAATAATACAATTTATTGATTTATCTTCCTATCAAACCTGCAGCAGATTCCAAGGGAAGAATGAATGATTTCTCAATGTGAAGTAGAATGCACGAGTAAGGCGAAATGCAGGCTGGCAGATGTAAGGCAAAAATTTCAGTTTCATCATGAATGGCCTCGACATGGACTGAGCGAGTGGAAAAGCTGGTTCAAAGTGAAATCCTGACGGATTCTAAGAAAAAGACACAGAGAGCCAGATGAAAAACAGAGAGGGCTAGCTGGAGGGGGCGAGTAGATGTGAGCGAACAGAGCAAGACGTATATAAAGAGGAGAGAGAGCGATGAAGGGAGAAAGAGAGATCTGACAGAGGGTGACAGTTTTCTTTCATAAAGAGCATTTGATATGAGTCCTGGTCTTTTTCCCTCAGGAATGTAGCCTGCTTTTTCTTGTACACAACACACACAAACTCATAAACATAACACATAAAGTGAGTTGTCAGTAAAAGTTAGGCTAACCTCCGCAACTACTGGATACATAAAGTTTTTTTATTATTATTATTTTTGGTAGACATATAATTTTAATTCCTTTAACATCCTTTCAGCGTATCTATTTCCTGACTCTGATGCCAACATAAAAGTGAAAGCTTCCTGGCATAATGGATTACAGGCAGTCCTTACTTTAGTTCATTTATAAGGTTATATCAGTGATTCAGTTCAGCACAAGCCTTCTTCTTAGAGAACATTAGTATTTCAACCAAACAAGGTCACACACAAAGAATCAGGAAGAGGCAGCTTTAGGTCAAACAAAGTCTGAGCAGAGGACAAAAAACGGGGGGAAAGGATAGAGAAGGAAACAAATAGCAGCTAATGAAAGGATTGAATAGAGCAGGACATTGCTCTTGTTTCTCGTTGCACAAATACAAAAGTAGCGAGTGGAAAACGTCCATTTTTTTCAAGATGAAAGAAAGAGTTGAAAATTGCCGTGAGCTTTCAAAATGGGTTTGATGAAATGCATGAACTTTATAAGTCCCACGGAATGATGCAGTAAGGAGCACGCTCATCATGTGAGCGTCCTCCTTGGATTTGCTCATGCAATAATGCAATACATGTGCAAATGCAATAGTGATATTCAGCACACAGAGTGTTGCAAAAGTGCTCTTAGGTTGTTGCTCTTTGGGGGAGGTTTTTTACATTTTATCACATTTATACAAGATATGTTCATCTTTTATTTATTGCTGGGATTTTTTGTGAAACTCATTTTCAGTTTGAATCATATCAAGATTATGAATTTTCTCAAAAGGCGAGATGTACCAGAGTGTATTGATAAAGTCCATTAACAAGCTGTCAATTATTACTAACTAGCTGTCTCTGCATTCAGTGAGTACTTCTTAAAATTAAATAACAGTAAACATCTTTTCACTGATGTAATTTGATAGTGTAAACGTAGATATATTCTCTACAAAACCTATAACTAAAGCATGGGTAAGTTTGTGTCTTTTCTTCCCTTATACTCAGTTTTGGCTGAAACTATTTAGATAAATGGGAATATTTTTCTCACCCAAATGAGCAGTATACTATTCTAGTCACTGTGAAGCTTCTTTCCCCTCTGGTTAGTTCCATACTACAGTATACACAGCCTCTTCTACGCCAATGCATTAAATAAACAATGATAAATATACTATATATATAAGTTCAAAACTGTTGTACAATTCCAGGCATGGGGAGTGTAACGAGATGTAATTCCTGTGAGAATAACCTTCTTCTGCTACTTTCCAATTCTCTTTCATCTGTTTCTCTTTCAGGCTTGTTTTTCACTCCCTCTGTTTTACATGGATTTATCTCCAGAGGAGTTGAGACTTCTTATAATGTACTCTCTCCCTTTTCCCTACATATACTCCCATATTGCCGATACTCCTCCAGATCACACTCGTGTTTTATACTCTGAGCATTGTCAACACGTTCTTATTCATATTATATAAATTAAATTGTCCCCAAAAATTAGGAATAACAATTTCCAGTTTTCATTTGTTGTCTTTTAGATTTCTGCCATCTGAATTGGCTTCTTCTTTTTGATTAGTGGAAACTTTTCTGTTTTAGTACTTCATGTTCTCATGGAGAAAAATAAATCAATGATGTTCTGAATTCATGTTTAAATCATCAAATCAATATCTTGGTTATGGTGACTGTGCTCCAATCGGAATAAAAATGCATTTTGCACTGTGACAAATCATAACATGGTGACAAGATGATAGAACAAAAAAACACATTCACCCTGTTTTAGCTAGTGTGTCATGGATGATGAACTTGATAAAGCATGACCATCGTGTGTGGACATTTGATTGTTTATTCTGTAAAGTATGACACATTTGACCTAATAGCCCTCATCCTCATCCAGATCTCAAGTTGTTCATTACAAGAGTTTATACACAACATATATTGGTACATTCAATTTTTTAGAATAAATATTTGTACTTGCAGGGTAAGTTACCACCCCCTGAACTTCCAGTTATCTGTGTGACATCAGTTAACTCAGTGACTCAAGTAAACGGCTTGTTCTTGCTGGTGATGAAAATCAATTGTTGGAAATCCGAAATAGGAGTCTTATCAAGAATGCTGCGCAATGCACACTTGTTTTTTCTCCCAATAGAACAGCGTGTTTTATGGACTATTTTATGAAACTGTATTACTTCATCATGCTGGTGAAGTCTGTGTTCATTACTATTCTGTGATTGTGCAAGGTGTTCCAGAATCAGGAGCAGGCTAATGTTTTTTTTTTTTCAGGCAGGCTCAACCAAGGTAATGTCAGTTAAAAACACATTGTTATGCCAAGTAAATTAACATCAAATGTAAACATTATATCTTGCAGATTGTGATGCCATCATTTTCTTCCAAGGGTTAGGGAACAGTTACAAAGCATTACTTAGCAGAAAATCACTTAAAAGAAATAACTAACTTTTTCAGACTTCAAAACTACATAGTATAAGAAAACATCATTATCACAAATAATCTGCTTTTGTTTGACTTTATTGTCTGTTTCTGTATTACCTCACAATAAATCAATTGTCTACTAACATCACTTACAGCTTATAAGCTGTTGTTACAAGATCACAACGTTGCAATACAACTGGGTTAGATTGGTTTTGATTTTATTTACTTCTCATCTCTTTTACTTTTTTTGAAAAAAGTCAGAGCCACTCATTTTTATGCCCCTGAGTTGTAAATAAAGGTCTACATTTTTACGACTGAGTAAGAGGGAAACAGCAATATCACTGAACACTTGAGCAACATTTCCTTTTAAAGTTGTCTTTAACAAAGTGTTGAGCCGACCAACACTTACACAAACTCCAATGTCGATGAGCACATCCCATCACGGGGACTCAAACACGTGCGAATACGCTCAGACTCAGACTTCAGAGACTACAGAGGTGCTTTGAAATGGAAATCTTCCAGCCATGTTCGAGGGAACTCTGAGCTGCAGGAGAAAACTGAATTCTCCCGACGAAAGAGAAAATACGAAAATAAATTCCCCAAAATGAGAAGATGACACAGAAATGTGTGCCACCTCAAAATAAATCACTCTGCGGTATTTGTTCCCAAAAGGAGCCATGTCAGGATTTTTTTGATTTTTTTATTTATTAAAACATGCACAGTTTTTGATGAATCATTGATGATATCGTCTTTTTTTGGAATAATTTTATGTGTAAATGATAAACACTTCAAAAATAAGCATCGTGAAGCAGAGCAACATGACTCATGACGAGCTGCTGAACATCAAACAGACCTGACATTTGCTTTACCTGCAACTGTAACGGATGAGTGGGCAGCGTGCTCGCCTCTTTTAAAACGAAGGCAACAAACAGCATACTTGTGATGTAACTTTTTTTTTGTTATGTTTAAGTCAGAAAAATAGTTTCTTCATTTTGCACAAATGTTTCTAATACTGCATGTAAAGGATATGTTTTTCTATTGGCTAAATGATTTATTATCAATATAAATACCTAGCATACACAATCTAATAATAAGCCATCCATCCGTATGGACCTAAAGTGGGAGAAAGCATCTATTATCTCTAAACTCTATAAATCTAGCCAAGTTAGTAAGTTGTATAAAGCTCTTGAGTGCTTGATGGAATGTTACCCACAAATGATTGGCTGCTTCTGGCATTAGAAAATAAGCCTGTTTTTGCTGATACGGCAAAAACTCATTCAAATGTCTCCTCAGTTCGCAACCAAAGCAAACAGTTTAGCAGTCAGACCTTTGTTTATTACAGCTACATGTAGCAAAAACTTGTTCAGTATTAAACTTTGTATTTTATTTGTCCTACTCAAGGTAGTCAAACGGTATTGCAAACATTTAACTTCTGAAGTTACAGTTAACATTAAAATAACATTGAAGAAGTATCCATACACGTTCATTTTTTTCAGTTTCTTTACATTACAAAACAAATGTTAGAATTGTATGCGCCAGACTGAAAGAAAGTAATGCATAACTGTAAACCTTATTGGTAGGTTTAGTTTGTTGACACCCCTAAATAAAATCCAGTACAACCAATTGATTCCTCCTATAAACTGGTTCAAGATGGAAAAATTGACATATACTGACTTTGTTAATTGTATTTTTCAGTTAAAGAACTTGATTTCCTCTTACATTTTATTATGCTGCCTGTTTTTCATTTCTGAGTGTGACACAAAAATTGTCACGTATTTGTGTTGATTAATGCGCAGTTCTGACCATCTGTCCTGCTGTCTTTTCCCCTCTCCCTCTCTCTCATGCTGAGTATTTTCACACGCACACACTGACATTGAAACCACCACGACCATAAAATCTTGCCGCTGTGTTATTGGCTGAGGCAGAGCATCTCCTGAGCCAATGAGCATAGGGGACAGGTCTGAGGACGGTAAGTCCGGTAAAACTACTTGGTGACTGAATAATTTTGATGTGCCTGTGCCTGTGCATGCACATGAACACAAAGGGGCAGATGAGGGAATGGGGACATGCCTTGCATACAGAACAGAGAAGTCTGTCTCAAAGAGGCTGGTCAGAGACACTGGGAAGGGAGACAGGAAATGGGATGTCACAGTTTTGCTGCTGGTGGTTTTCATCTGCGCCCTCTTCTCGCTTTTTCACAAGTTTAAAACTCCCACATTTAATCAATTATCTCTTTTACTCCCTATTCCTGGTTCTATATTTCCCACTTTTGTCCTGATTTGTCCTCAGGATGTCTTTATTTATGGTCAGGGCAAAGAATTTTTTTTTTACCAGGTTCTATCATTCTTCTAATTAGCCTTTTTGATGATGAAGCGATTTCTCCCCCCCCCCGCCCCTTTTTTTTCTCGAGTTTGTCTGATTTGCGCATCTCCTCTCTCTCATAAATCAGCTTCCTCTCCTCATCAGTCTACACTTCCTCCCTGGAGATGCATGTTGCTTGAAGCTAACAGAAAAATGTGTTTCTCTGGCTAATTGCGATCCTGTATATCCAACAAATATGTGCCCATTCATAAGTCAGTGGATGTGCTGTGTGAACTAGGACAATGAGCTTGCCTATTCAAAACTTTCTACCCACAAAAGCCACAAAAACAGAAGTGAAATATAGAACTTTAAATGGTAAATTGCAAGGACCAAAACATTGATTTTCCTATTCTTGTGTACATTGAATGCAGCATAATTGGTGTTCAAAAAAGATAAAGCAGCAGGCTTTGGGCTACAGAATGTAACTTTTACAAAAATATATATACTTTTGTCAAAATGTCATGACAGTATGTGACAAGACAGATAAATTGTGTAAAAATAAGAATTGCCAATGAAGAAATGCAGGTCTTAGTGTTGTCAATCATTCTTGTGTATGTGCTGAGAAAAACCTTACTTTCAGGAAAACACTTTATCTGCCATCATCAGTGGCCATTCTACCTATGCTGTGCATTCCTGGCAGACTCTGTTGTGGTGAACCTTTTGAAAATGATAGATTTGCATCATAGATGCACAGATGATAAATCAACAGCTACTTCATGATGTTAGCATCTGGAAACAAACTCTCAGAGGAATGTCTCCCCCACCTTGTTGAATCTATGCAAAAAGTAAGGTAATGATTATAAAGGTAAAAATTAGATCTGAAATCTTACATTTAACTGCAACATGGTATAGTAAAGGGTTCTGTAGACGATGTTGAAGGGAGCTGAAAGTTTACTTTCAGCCTCCATACTCTCTGATCTATTTCAGAGCAGAGCAGCTGCAGTAAGAGGGAATTGATACTTTTCAGAAACTCCTAACAATTTCCTCATGAACTCTTTGAGCTGCTGTCATCAGGCAAACAGTATTGAAACATTCAAAAGCAGAACTACTAGACTTGTAAACAGCTTTCTGCCTCAAGGTGTTAAAATACCAAACTCCTCTTACACAGTTATTTAATTGTTTTAACTATTTGTATTTTAACTACTTATTCATCTTCACACTGATCTCTTGCAGATTCCGAAGAAACATAAATTTGGTTGCTGTGTTATTCTGCTATTCTGCAATAGACATCTTCTGAAAATAACAAACTAAATGTGAATGATTTAATTTTAAATTTAAGTACATGAATTTTATTAAACTTACAAAAACAAAAAAGAAAACCTGTCTACTTTAACACTTATGATTTAGAAGTGTTGTGGTAATCTTAAAAGTAGATAAAGACTTTTAAGTCCAACAGTGTTTTATTTTTCTTTATATTAAATGTTGTTTTTTATGACCTTTTGTTGTATAAAAACTTCTGTTTACAAAGGTAATGTTACTTCATGCAGAAGAGTTACATAATGAGGACTAAACACTGCCTCCTATTGACAAAGAACATAATCTGACTAACATTTAATCCACTTCTCTAATTCTTTCAATCTGTTCAGTATTATTATTGTCAAATTGTCATACAAACTATTGTATGACTTTTGTTTATGTGCTTATGAGTGCGCAAGGGCTATTTTTTGACTTCATGTGAATGTTATATCACTGTCTTGGTTGCAATAGGAGTAAAATTAATTTGTCATTGGAGCAAACTTAGACCTTCATTGTTACATAACCACATAAAGAGTTCAGCTGGTGACAGGGCTGTTGGTTTCACTGTTGTGTTAAATGTCAGCATGTTAACGTTCTGTATGTGTAGAAATCAGAAATGTGAACAAAACACATCCCGCAATTTGAATATTTAGTTTAATTGTTGTAAGCATAATTCTATGATTTGATTTGTTTATAGGCTCCTTTGCTTTGTTACTGACTATTGAAGAATATACTTTGAACTGAATATTTAAATCGTAAGTCACTGTGAGAGATAACACTGAATTGTCAAAAGCTCAAGGATTCTAATGCAAACAATACATAAATCCCTATCATCTGTATCTTGCTAGATATACATTTGTAATTAGTAATACACTATAATGTTTGCTGTTACTCTATGTTTGTTGTTTCAAATGTTTAAATGTGGGTTGAGGGGAAAATACGTAGGCGGCCCTAAGGTCATTGCTCTATGCAACTCATACAATGTTTTCAACAACATGTTGCTGTTTAGTCCCATTCTGTACCCAATAAGTAATTAAATGAACTCAGGCTTTGTGTATGAGTGTATGTCTCTTGGCATATTTATCTTTTAGTGAACTAAAGAGATCCACAATAAGAAAAATCTTTAAATCATACATACATTTGAATTTAATTGTATTTTTTATTTATTTATTTTTTGCATATTTTTTTTCTGAGTAATCTCTTTTTTTTCCTGAGTAATCTCTGATTAGAAGCTTACCTCTAATCAATAGTTGTTACAATGAGAATGAAACATCCCCTAGAGAGGTCAACAATGGCCAACGGAAGTTTTGTCCCACAAAGAGTCGGATGCAACAAACCAAAACTGAAATGGCAATGGGGCCAAATGACCAGCAACTAAAAGGGAGAGTAAAGTAATTAGTGAGTCAACTAAAATGAAAAGGCTTTACAGTATTTGTTAATTTCTAGGAACAGATCTGTTTTTGTTTGCTTCATTAGACCATTTAATACTACATGAGATTAAGTCTCACAAAAATCCTACACCGTAAAGGACATACAACATGGTTTGTTTTCAGTCCAGGAATCTCCTGCATGTTCAGTCTTTTATCTAATCTCTGAGTAGGCAGCAAAACTAACTCCTCTTCATCTTCTGTCTGATACAAAGTGTTTCCTATAGAAATGTAAAATATGGCAAAAAGCTCACACAAACACACTCCACCTATGAAATGTTTTGGACCTTCTTCAAACCTTCACTGCACTCTGTGGCTCTCCTAGCTCTGCTTGATCCATATCAGCTCTTATGTAAGGATGATGACTGCCTCTCGGTGCAGGGAGAAACATCATGCCGACTGAAATGTCAAGTGCCGTCACAAGAGCAGTGTGTGCTTTTATCTTGTGCAGGACAGACGATGGATATCTGCATTTGAACAAATATTCTCAGTAGGTCTTGCATAAGTGTCAAATGTAAAGAAAACTTTTGAACACTAAAAAAATGGGTGATCTAAATTCTATTTGAAATAGAAAATCCAGCTGCATTTTCCTCCACTCCTCAGATTCTCCTCGGATACTCTTCTAAATCAATACAAGTAGGTCATTGGGCTGCTTTTGGCTGTTGCTCTGGTTTCAGGTTCAGGGTGAGGGTTTCCCTGTAATGTAAGACTCTGATGTGGCAGTCTGTCTTCTCTATAGCGTTTACTAAGGGATCCAGTGCAAGAGTCGCATAGATCCACTCATCGACTGAAGATGGACTGCTCTTGTGACGTAGGTGGCTCCGGCCAAGAAATGATCCTTTTCTCATCACTAAAAGCTTTCATCCCAAAGCACAGCAGCTTGCTCCAAGGGGGTCAATTGAGCTGAGAGTGGAGTATGGGTGCTAGCATGCTTAAATATCATTTCATGACACCAAAATACCATTGTATGTTGATGATATGGTGGTATATACAAGAAGGACTGAAGCTTTACAACTTCCAGTCTTACATCTGAATTCTTTAGAAATGGTCCTTGCATATTATGAGACGTCTTGTGACTTTTAACAGGCCAATAAATCACAGACGACGATAGGAAAACAAAACATTTATTTTAGGCAAAGACTTCTGACCACAGGTTATATGTTTTTTTTTAATGAATCTGTTTCAGGTATGTAGAATTGCTTTGCATTTCTGTGTTTGAATAGTTATACAACCATTTTCAGTCAGTCACATCTTTATTGCAGACTAAGATGAAAAGGTCATGAGATGTTCTTTGATGCTTCTTTTGCTGATTAAAATAGAGAATGTGAAGCTTTCACATCCTAGTGAATAAAAGGTCAGACTCTTTGCACATTTTCTAATACATATTCACCTTAAAAAGAGCATAATTGTACAGTAAATGTTGATAATAGCACATTTGGAGTCCAAGTTTAAAATTAACTCATTGGGAAATACAACCCAGTACAATCACTGATATTGGTTTCTACATTTGGCAAACTGATTTGCAAGATCACCTCATTTAAAGAGAACTCTTCCAGCTCTGAGCCAATACATTACCATAGTTATCCAAAAAGAGTAGCGTGCAGAGAAACCGCTTCCCCCCTGGTGCCTGTGTGTCTCCTGTCCACTCAGTATAATGCAGGGGTGGGGTGAACAGGGAGGGATGAAGTGTACAAGAGGAAAAGAAAAGACACTAGAACAGTTCAGACAATAGTACGAGCCTGCCTTTGCTATTTTGAGAAGCTTCCTCCTCACATAGTTTTGCTGGAAACTTCACTCAGCCTCCAGTTTTCAGCTCGGCTCCACCCTTTTTGTCTAATCAAAATCAGAAAGTGAGTCATACAACCTCTTTAGAGCTGAGACGGCTTCCTCCCTGATGTGTGTATGACATGCTGCAATACTAAGGAATGAACCTGCAGCTTTACTGTTTTTATATATATATATATTTTTTTTTTAAAGTCTAATCTTTTTAGCACTTCAGTTGGAAAAAATTTGTTTAAAATCCACATCAGCAGGTCATTTATGGAGTGTGAGAGGATTTACATGTCACGCAGAAAAGTGTTGAATGTACTATACTGTAACTATGTCCATAGCACAGGAAATATGGCCTTTGATGACAGGAAACAGCCCCTCGCCATGGAGACAGCAGTCTGAGCTGGTGTCCTGCAGGTCAAAGCCAAACACACACCATATAATGCCATACATGAAAGCGCAGGTCTGAAAAAGGCAAAAAAAAAAAAAAAAGATTTTAAAAAGAAATGATGCACAAATTCTTAGGTTGCTTATTTTGTCAGTAACCTTTGTGTGTTGCTGAATGCACAAACTCTTTTTATTCAAACCCTCTTTTAACCTTACGGTCAGTGAGGCTCTTTTAAAAGCTACAGGAAGCATAAGGAGTCTGATGGTCTGTGAGGAGGTGATGGCTCTTTATTCTTCACAGCGTTTCCTTTTAATGTTTCCTGCATCAGTGTTTTCCGATTTTAGTCAATTCTGATGCTGGCTCAGGTTTTTTTTTTTTTTTTTTGCTTTTTTAGTACAAAAAAAAAAAAACAAGGCGCAGGACAAAACTGTTCATACAGCCAGTGTAGAATTAATGGAAAACAGAACTTTACATAGGAATATCAATGGGTAACTTGTGTCTTCCACTCTGCAATGCAGTACTTCTAAATCCTTCCGTTGGCTGATTGGCCGGCTCCCATAGCTATCCCCAGGGTCAGCACCCAGCATTTCTGAGTTTCCTTTTACAAGCGGAGCAGTTTGGAATGGAAACTCTAAACCTACAAGTTTCTTGTCCCTCTTTATCGGAGAGGGTGATTTTAGAAACTCAGTCACACAGTGGATGGCATGAACATCCCTAGTGCTAAATCCTAGTAGGCCATCCCTGTTTTATGAACAATAAGCTCCATTGGTACTTTTTGATTGTAATGTATTGTATAGCTAGATTTTAAAAGGATTTGAGGAAAAGTAACAGCAGGTAAGTTCTTCTACAGCCCAAAGTTAGTATGTATCATATGTCTGTCTGCATAGTTACTTGGGTTTAATTACGTGGTAGAGTAAATGATATGACTTAGATATTTTCTAACGAGATAGTTTGGACATTTTTCTTTTAGGAGGGATTCAGCATGTTACCTCAACAGGACCTCGAAGCAAATCCAATTTCATGCAAATGTTATTTTACAAACCTTGACATTGCCATCACTGTTAGATTACATATTTTCTTGGTGGTGTTTACACAGAAGATATTGTTGGTTAATGGTCCATAATCAATAAAATAGGAAAGTGTTTTCTGTAGTACAGTAATCTTGTGATTGTACCTAAAGTAGATAATACAGACACTATGAATAAAAGACATGAAATACTCATAATGATTAAATTGTGCACTTGGGTATAAAGAACTGAAAAGGTCAGAAAAAGCAAAACATGACAACAAATTTTCTATTTTCTTTATTATTAAAGGGAAATAAGAAAAAAATGCTCCGAGTGCAACACAGAAAGGTCAATCAAAGCAGCTCACGTAGCACACTGTATGACCCATTGTCCGTGAATGTATTTGTATCATAGTAATCTGGTGTTCATTCATGCTCATTTAGGGGCGTACGCATATTAGTTCCTCCTGCATGTTTATACTCTGGCTCCGTTCTGGCCAGGACCCTTTACACACTTTTGTTGTGCTCATCAAAACCAAAACACAGGCCTCCTCCTCCTCGTCCTCTTATTCGACTTTTTTTTTTTCCACCTTTGTATTTGTTACCAAATACCTCCCTTCAACTTTACACAGTGCCTAACATAAACAGCCGTCATCAAAGTCAATAATGACGTCAGCACTGGCTTTTACAGAGTTTCTTTTGTTTTGTTTTTTACAGTTATGGTAACTGAGGTTAGTTAAAAGAAATTAATAATCCAAGCCTGAGAAAAGAGAGACCGTGACGTGGGAATTTTTGTACTCTGATGCCTTCTCAATTTACAGTTTCTTGTAAAGGTATTATGACTCAAACAAATACTTAATCTCAAGATTTTTCAGGATAGACTAGTACAAAGTAGTGTTCATTATGTCATAGATGGAAAAAGTGTGACGCGAGCTCTTTAACTCTCCAGGGATACTCTGACTGATTGGATTGATGACATCCAAAATGTAAAAAAAAAAAAAAAAAAAAGAAATCATCTCTGGTGCGATTCGAACACTGCACCTTCTTTCACATTTGCTATACTTCCCACATGGCTTGCAGCACAATTTAAACATGGCTTTCTGTCAACTCTGGTCTTCTTGCCAGTCTTTCATAAAGGCCAGATTTGATTCTCACACTCTCTGCTCTGCAGTCCCTATAGATTTTCCATGGGCACCTTGGCTGCTTCTCTGATAAAAGCTTTTCCTGTCATTTTAGTTTGCCTGACCTCTTGATAGGCTTTGCAGTTATGCCTTATTCTATACCAGTTTACTGATGATGAATTTAGTTGTGCTCAAAGCCGATATCTACTTTTGTAGCCCAACCCTAATTTTTTGCTTCTCCACAACTTCATCTCTTACCTGTCTGCTGTGTTCCTTGCACTTATCGTTGCGATTTGCTCACTAATATTCCCTAACAAATGTCTGAAGCCTTCTCGGAATAGCTGAACGTACACTCAGGTCATATTACACACAGACGGACTCCATGTGCAACTCAGGTTACTTCTGAAGGCAATGGCATTAGAATTATATGCCATATAAAATTATATAAAACATTACAATATTTTATACACCTTTCAGATTTTTACTTGCAATAAATCTTGAAAACCAGTAATTCCTTCCTTCCATTTTACAACTATGCCGTGCTCTGTGTTGATCTGTCACATAAACTCCCAATAAATCACACTAAAAGTGTGTGTTTCTAATGTGTGAACACTTTTGTAAGGCACTCCATAAACACTGCACTGTGAAAATAGGAGAGGATCATCATCAGTCTTGGCAGTTTAAATCATCACTTTCAAACAGTATGCATTGTAATATGTTGACAAATTAGAAACAAAATTGAGAGAAAGAGGGAGAGAGGGAAAGAAAGAGAGAGTAAGAGAGAGAGAGATAGAACATTCATGTCTTGAAGACCAGGTTAAGATCAAATCAATTCCAATGAGAACATATCATCTCAATGGGATCAATGAGATGATATGTTCATCTCAGCTGATATGGACAAACATCACTTGATTTGTTACGCAATAACTTAAAGCATGAGAAAGGACCTGTTTTGTCAGCTCAGCCAATGAAATAAGAGGAGTGAGTGGGGAGTGCAGGGCGGGGAGGGTGTTGGGATGGGAAGGTGAGTTAGTTGGAGGGGAAAAGATCAATTTATTGAAATGGCTGTGGGAAAAACATGCTTAATGCTGTGTCAGAATTTGATGAGCAGCAGGTTGTGATAACTGCACAGAGCACCAGTTTTATAAGGTCACTCAGATGTCATGTTTTTGGTTGCTCACATTATTATAATGCGAACAGATTCATTGGTGACTTTATTCGTGACAACTGTCTTCTAAACTTCTAAACTTTAGATAAAGTTTTGTTACTTTTGTGTAGTTGTTTGAAAATTCCTTCATAAAAAAACCCCCAACAACTTTGAATGCATTTATGGACAACTTTAATGTCATAATTTTTTTATCAGGGTGTGAGCTCAGTAGGGATGGTGTTCAATGTCTGATTTTGTTGGTGACCTGCTGGGGGGAAAAGGTGCTGACTCACTGCATTGAAAGATATTTCAGTTCCCTTTGCACATCTTCTTATTCTTTTTCGCTAAATCTTAATTCTCAGAGGTCTTCAGATCCCTTGATTCTCTTCCCTCGTACCTTCCTCTTCCTCTCCCCGTCTCCATAGCCGCTCTGGTTGTGTCCTGACAGCCGTGTCCCAGTGGGCCGATCCGAGGCTGGCCTACGGGTGTTGTGATTCCCTGTTGTACATCCACACAGCACTCTTTCATTTTAGCTTTTCTTTTAGATCATGTCTTTCTGTTTCTCTGTTTTTAGTCCCGCTGCTGGATTCAGTGGCATGACTGACAGCACAATGTAGGAAGAGTGCTTAACTTCCTTTTCAAGCACTCCTCAAATAAGAGATTATGCAACATGCACACACTTATCCTAACATGCACACAAGCACCCCCGCACACACACACATGTCAATGCTTTATGCCAAATCATCCAATTAGCTGCAGGGCAGAGAAGGATGATGAAGAGATAGAAAGATTGGTATTATGCAACAATACTTGAGGCTTCAGTTTGTTGGACAGTAATGATAAAATAATAAACGTATGAGATCTCATAAAAGAAATTATTTATGAATCTAGTCGATGCTAAGTCACAAAGTCATTAATAAGTCCAGAGAACATTCAGATTGTGTCTCAGTAAATGTGTGTTTTATAAGTTTGATTCTTTCTTCTTCTTTGTTCATTTTTAGTTTGAATGCCAGAACATGTGATAAAATGTAAAATGGTTTCTAAAACAAAGAAAAGCAGCAGAAAACAATATAATGTAAGCATGAAATTAATAAAATTTATGGCTAAATAATATATATATATATTACTTTAGAGATTATAAATGTTGACCAATGTTGATAAAGAAGCTACAGATTTTATATACAGTACAATAATATCAAACAAATCTAGGCTTGTCAATTTGGCAATTTTTGCTCCTTTGAGATTTAATAACAGGGGATCAATTAATTTTTTTCAATATTCTGATGAAATATGACAATTGATAATGATAAGCTCAAATTTTATGTACTGTATATTTTTTTAATAGAGACTGGATATTACACCCTATCTTCATTGACTGTGATCTTAAAATCCATTTGCCTCAATCAATTTTTTATTAAATATTACAGATCGGAGCAAAATAACTGTGAGTGTCCCCTTGTTGGTATTTATCACAGTCACATAAACAGATTCCCTTATGGCAGATTATGAGTCTGTTTTGGAAAATCACTACAAATCAGTGAGGGATGCTTCTGCTTGATCCATCTCATGGAAATCAGTTGATATTGTTTGCTTATAATAAGAAATTCCTGAACAAAAAAGGTATTTAGACACTGGAAGAGTTTTTCTCCTACATTACTCTTGCTTTCCTGTGATTAGGGGAGTGGTGAGATGCTTTACGTAAAAGGAAAGGCAGCTTCAGTCATGTCAGATATTTAACCCATCGTGCAGTGGAGAAAGGTTATTGTTTGGCAACAAAGAACGCACACTGGTGACTGTGTTCTACCAATTTGTGAAATCAAATCAAATGGTTTCATTTTCCTGTGGGACTGACTGGCTGTACATTGTGCACAAATGCATGCGTGTGCGTCCATTATTGTGTTTAATTGACAAGGTTGGTGAAAAAGTAGAAGAATCCCCGGAAAGTTTCCCTTTCTCTGAGCAGCGAATCAGGAAACACGCTGCGATAGGCGACCATTGTCATGAAAAGCTTGCACGAGCAGGAGGTGAGGGGTGTGTGAGCCTTTGTGTGTATGTAAGGTCAGTGAACTGTTAAAATCATGCATTTGATGATAACGGAGGTAGTGCGATGAAACAAAAATGCCTTTTGACGACCAACAAATGGATCTGTGGATGACTGATCGTTCATGGATTTTATTCACACGATAAAACTCAAAGTTTAAGTGATTCCAAGTGATTACATTGGAAACTGTCATGGTTTCCTTGTATGTGTGTTGCAGCATATAAGAGCTGTCAGACAGAGGCCTGGATGGACTGTCGGTCAGCAAATGTCAACAGACAGAGAGGTAACATGGCGCCTTTTCTGTCATGTGCCAGGAAGGGTCAGCCTCTCTGTGTTTATAGTCATGTTTGATCTTGAGCGACTGTGTACTCAGAGGTGGTGTGTCACCAGCTGGCCAATGAAGTACCAGGAAACCATACAGCCCTTTAAAACAAAAGATGAATGAGATTAAAAAACAGATGTGAGTACGAATGTAGAACAAAAACAAAAAGAGATGCAAAAAAAATGGAAGAGAAAAGAAAGTTTTGCTTTTTTAGTCCCTTACATTGTGATTTGAAGCTGCTCATTTCTTAATATTTTGAGCCCAATAACCAATGATCCAAGTCAAGCCCATATTTAAAAGAAAACAGAAGGGTTGAAATAATGCTAATATCAGCGACGAGGAAGATCACAGACTTCAAGCAGAATGAAGACCAAATGGATAGAAGTCTGGACAGACTTAACTAAACACATTCTTTAACAGGCTTAGTTCACGTACAAACTCCTTTGTTGCCCCTAATCAAACCAACTTTCCACCCTCCTTTGACCTACAGCTTTCCTGCCACACCTCAACTCTTTCATCTTACAGGAGCCAAGGATGCTCCTGTTGCTCAGTCGTTGACCCTCAGCTTTCCTGTTACACCTTAAGCAGTTTCTGCCTCCACCTCAGTCATGGATCCAGGAGCTACTCAGTCATTGTCTCCAACCACATCAGGACATTTTGGTACACAACCTGCCTTCCCTCCCCATCCTTTTGTCTCTTAGGTGCAGGTAAAGAAGTGGCTTAAGAGATTTTAACCAGAGAAGGTGGCAAGTCCATTGAGCAGTCACCATTTATTCCAGTAGCTAAGAAAGATAAATCAGTCAACAAATATAGACTTGGTACGCTGGCATACTGTCTAATAAAGTTCCTAGAGAAACTCAAATTGCCTCATCTAGGTAAACAAACCAGCATATTTTAGGACACGCTGCAGTTTGCTCATTATGCCCATCATTAACTGGAGTTGAAGATAGATCTGCTTCAACAAGCCCACTAGACGCACTGTGAGGATCATGTTCTTTGATTTCGCCAGCGTATTTAACACAATTCAGCCTGATTTGCTTTACCAAAAGCTCCAGAGGACACAAATGGAGTTAGCAATTAGCAATTGGTTGCCGTTGCATGTTTGACCAGGAGTGCAGCAGCATAGGAGCACCACAAGGATCTGTACTATCGTTGTTCCATTTCACTCCACATACCTTAAATTTCTGGTACTGCCATCTGTACACTTGGATTAATGCAGTTGTCTGATGTGTGGGAGACGGATAAGAGGCTGAGTCCAAAGTAGTATCAACTTTAATTAAACTGAATTAATGAAATAATGGATTTAAACATTAGCTTATAACCATTTGAGATTCAGTTAAACTTGTGAACAATTAGCATTTTCTTGTGAGCTAACATAAATGTTAGACTAATGAAAATGAAGTAGATTTAATTAAAATTTTGTATGTTTATCACTTTCTACTAACTTTGTTTTGCAAGTAATAAATACCTGTCTTTTTAGCGTCCTATCATTTACGATTACTTCTGTCACTCTATGTTCTCGCACAACTACTTATGACAAAACCTTGTAGTTATCCCTTCTACTTACTTTCAGTAAACAAGAGGTACAACGATGCTACAAATGTTTAGCAGTGCTTGTAAATTTCATAGTAAGCAAAGGCATGAAACAGAAGTTGTCATGGACTGTTTTGTGTACCAAATGTAAATGTTTGCTTATGTAACTTCAGACATCTGATCACTGGGTGAGTGTGACATGGAATCAGCAGCCAAACTGTGCCATCTGGTCCTACAGACTGGAACTGACCAGTCAGCAGTTAGCAGGCAGTTCTCGACCTCCCAGCCCCGCTCCCCCTTCTGCACACTCATATCCACCCACGCACTGACAGACAGGCCGCGGCTCTGTGCGGTCTCCGTGGAGCCCTGATGGCCTTTGTGAGGCTGCCATGCTGGAGGCGACAGGCCTACGTTCTGTTCCACCCTGACATGCTGGCTTCATTATTTCTCCATTCAGGGGAGGATTTGGCGTTATCTGTCCTCCTGTGCATAGAAAAAATGAGCACTGTTCCAGTTAGACAATAATGGCATTAATTTTTTTTTTTTTCTAAAAATTCTCTAAAATGAATTAGGAGTCATGTATGCAGCTTTATGTCGCTATGACATTCAGTTTAAGGCTGGATGAGGACAATAGTCTTTTCTGTTTAGAGCTTGTTATTGTTGACCTACTTGATGTGAGCTTTTCATACTTTTAAAAAAGTTAAAATGTACTTAATTTACACACAGCTCTTGCATCAAAAGTCACAAAAATGTGACATATGCTTTGAGATGTAATTAGTTAAGATGTTTGTCATAATTTAGATGTTTGAAGATAGCGTTTAATAAACCTCAACTAGCTGATTGAATAAGGTGAGATTATAAACAACTATCCTTTATTTATTTCTTAGATATTTAAACCAAGTATGTTGCACATCATCACACCATTCAACACATCAATATTTAGGGCATTAGAATATAATGAAGAATGTTGTCTGGTAGGCAAAAACTGTTTTTCTGCAATGTTTGAATGGTTAAAATTAATTAACTGATGCATATAAACAACATACTCTAACATTAACAACACAGATGTATGAGCATACTGTTCTTAATAGGTATAGAACAATTAAGGAAATAAGGAAATTTGTGTTTGGTCATTTTTATGCTTTGTTAATGCTTATTGGCAATAAAGCCTATTTATTTACCCTAAAATTGTGCCAGGAAGGAAAATGCTTTTGATAAAGGCAATGTGATGGTGTGGGCCAGCGTCTCCTACTGTCATTAGCTGCCCGTGCAGTGGGATCTTTTAGAGAATTCCTCCAACATTTGTGGAGTTTTGTATTTAGTGTTTAAATGGCAAAGACAAACAGGAACAAAAGTTGTATTTGCTGCCCCATCTGTACAGCAATTTCCTTTTGTTTCCTAATTTTACATTTTCTGTGTCCAATATTTTTTTCCTTCCCCCCCACTACTTTTTGTAGTTCATTAGATCATAAATAGCCTTCTAAAAACTGTGTCTTTCATTTATTTCTTTGCTGACCTGGTTTCGTTTAATTATTTGCTCTGCAGTGGCTGACCTAAGCTTTCAACCTCCTCCCTGGTTACACACTGCTGTGTAAACCTCTCTTACAGCAAAGCTGTCATAATGTGAAATCTCGCAACATCGGAAATCAATGAAGAACTATTAGTCAAAACCTCTAGATCAATAGTGGAGGTGAGGACAAAGTAGTGAGGACAAAGTGGTACATTTATAATATACAATTCACTCCTTAATCAGTAGTGCAGCTTTTCAGAGTTAATGCCTCACTTTCAAGCATACTGTATCTAGCTTTTATTTACGGTGACAGTTTGAGATGTAGAGACCATATCTTCTGAGTTGGTGTGAAGAGTTTCAAACACCAACACCAGAAAGATAATGGGCAAGGAAATGTTTCGAGGATGCAGGAACTAATTATTCAGGCATGAAACATAACTGCCTGGGGATCTGAAACGCATTGCTTAAGATGCCAAGTGTGAAATCTTTCTCCCATTAAAATGTCTCATGCTTCTTCAAGAATATTACAGTCTGTGAACTTCCTCAAATTTTACCCTGCATCTGTCGTCAATCCAGAAGCAGCACAATTGCAAAACCCTTTCAAAGGGGTTATGACTTTGCATTAATTTAAAGTTGCTTTGTAAGTACAAATTGTTTGGAAAAAAAACATCTTTACAATCAGAAAAGACAACTTTTATCCAGACATTGATCCATTTTCTGTATTTGCCTAATCTTTAGAGCTTTATGGCAGGGTCAGAGGTCTCTGGTGGAGAAGCTGGCCTAGGGCATGTACAGTCGGAGTAAATGATCATTTTCAAACAAATGCTGTATTTGATCATCTTTAGTATGGTTTACAACACTACAATAGCACAAATAGTATACTTAATAAGCATCTCAATGATTTATATGTAAGAAATGTTTCTAAAGGCATATCACTCAAATCCACCTACAGTATATCTGCCTTTAAACTCAGTTCACCATGATATACAGCAATACTGGCCAAATTAGTAACACATTTTTTGTTGTTTTGTTTGTTTTGAGATCCTGTTATTAATTAGTTGATCATTTATAATTCATATTTTCTTCCTTGTGGTTATGTAATTTTGATGCTGCCAAAGCAAACACTGTCCCAGGAGTGCCTCAATTATGCTGCAATAAGATGCATGATTCATGTTTGTCCATATGCATACCTTGCATGTGTTTCTTCACATTTTTGCTCTTTTAGCAGTTAAAGTTTTTGTGTGTGCATCTTGTTTTGTTTTGGATGGAGTATACATTGTGTTACTCATGAAAAGTTATACAGTACAGACCAAAAGTTTGGACACACCTTCTAATTCAACGGGTTTTCTTTATTTTCATGACTATTTATAAGGCAAGAAATCCCACTTATTAACCTGACAGGACACACCTATGAAGTGAAAACCATTTCAGGTGACTACCTCTTGAAGCTCATCAAGAAAATGCAGAGTGTGTGCAAAGTAGTAATCACAGCAAAAGGTTGCTACTTTGAAGAAACTAGAATATAAGGGGTATTTTCAGTTGTTTTACACTTTTTTGTTTAGTGCATATTTCCACATGTGTTATTCATAGTTTTGATGCCTTCAGTGTGAATCTACAATGTCAATAGTCATGAAAATAAAGGAAACTCATTGAATTAAAAGGTGTGTCCAAACTTTTGGTCTGTACTATATATATATATAAATTTTGACACATTTATTTTCAGACTGCTGGGTACATTGCACCTTGAAGAGACTGACATCTAGATGAAAACATTTGGGCTACTGTAGCCAAGTAACCCCCCCCCCCCCCCCCCCCCCCCCCCATATTCCTCTCCCTCCCACTGTCTCCTTGCACACTTGGGGTTTATTGGCTGAGTTTGCTTAACCTGCTTGAACTGCGGCATTTTCTCAGGACTTAGCTTCATCTGGGGGACTTATCTACAGCGAAATCCAGACTGAAGTGCTGTGGAAAACTCCCCAAACCAAAATGTGAGAGCTTTTGAAGATGGGAGCATGGTGAGAGAAGCAGGAGGTGGTGGGCACTGCTAGTTCAACATATCACTGACACAGAGTCGAGGAAAAAAGAAAGGGCCTTGTGAAAGTATTCGTAACATTACGACCGTGAAGTTTTAATATATCTTATTGTTCTCTAAAGGCCTCAGAGGTTTGTTTGAGAACATTAGAGATCAAAAAGAACTATGAAAAACTAAAACCACAACAAACAGGTCAGAGAGAGAGCTGAGATTTGCTTAATGAATGGTTTGCTTATAAAGCAAGATTGCAAGCTTTTAAGAATTCACTAAGGTCTTTTTAATCCATCATCCAAAAATGGAATGAGTACTTCATAAAAGCAAACCAAACAAAACATGGCCATCTACCTAAACTGAGAAGGTGGGGAAGCCTAGTATTAACGGACAACTATTGGTCGCGAATTTGACTTTTGTGGAAGAGTGGCAAGAAGAAAGGTATTGGCCATTTACAGTTTGCTGCAAGCTATGTAAGAAATACACCAAGCATAAAAATGTACTCTGAAAAAATGAGATCAAAATTTACATTTTTGGCGTTGATGCAGCGAGCTACATGCAGCAAAAAAAGCAACATTGTGCAGTTCCTTGAATATTCCAACCTCACTTTGAAAAAATAGTCATGGCTGCTTCATGCTCAGGGGTATTCTTTTTTTCACTTAGAGCAGGGATGTTGGTCAGACTTGACAGGAAAAAGGGTTGATCTGATCACATGATATCTCCTTTACTTACTTAGCAGAACCTTTTTTATCTATTTGGCTTGTCACAGTATTTTAGATAAACATTAACGAGCAAACATTATAAAACATAAAACATTTATTGACTTGCTGCTCTGAATTTTGCTCTAAAAAGCCAAAAACAGCAGTGACTTTGCAGAAAAAAGCCTCTGTAGAGGGGCCTTTCACATCCCCACATGAATACAGGTTGTTTACATTGACTACTGGACCAAATTTTCCTGTTTACCCACGGATATAAAGCGAAAAGATGCGCTATCATTACTCTTCATAGAGCGTGCTAATTAAGGGCACGTTTACACGCTCGGTTGGGCTGAAATCACGGCCTCGAAGTCACGTACAGCAGGGCGAGACCTCCTTCAACGAGGCTTTTCCGTCTCACTTAAAAGGTCCGCAAGAGGGGAGATGTGAGATAAAACCAGAAAAGTCACAGAAATGGAGGAAACCGAATTAACACCAAGGGAATGTGGCCCTGTTCTGTTTAGAAAGTGGGTCGGCACACAATAAAACACATAGCTAACAAAGCTTCTTGGATCGTATCGATTTTATAACATGCTGTGTTCTAAGAAGGCATATCACTGTGCGTGCGTGTGCAATCAAGCAGCGTGACACAGTACAATACCCACTCCCTAGCCAAAACACAGAGGGTGGGACGCACTCTGGCCTCTGTGGTGAACCTCGCAAAGAGCTCACCAGCGGACGTGATTTTACACACTAGCTTATCAGACGGAGCACTTCCCCTCGGGTGCCCGCTTTTGCTGAAGCAGTCACGTTGGATCTAGTGAGACACAGTACAGCATGTCCCAGTCTGCTTGCAGAAGCAGCCACTGTCAGTCTCAAATGACACGACAGGATCAGATTTACAAAGAACTTACATGATAAAATAACAAGTGCTACAAAAGTGAGTACTTATAAAGGATGATGCTGCACAACAGTCCATGCAGTTTCAGTATCCCTACAATTTTAAATCTGTGCTTTTGATTAAAAACGGCTTCTTAAAAATGTAGTGGATTTCAGAGGCTTACACAGACTTACTGAGAAGTCCCACTTTTGTTTTTTTATCGCATCAAATGCTGTTTTCTGTTAAAGTTTTAATCCCAAAAGTCTACTCTCACCCAATACTTTTTACATTTAATCTGGAATGTCATGCACAATTATTCAAACCCATGGAACTAATCCAACATTTTATCACATTACAATCACAAACTTCAATATTTGCTTTTTTTTTTTTTACTTTAATTCACCAGGAAATCCCACTCAATCTCTTCTATAAGGGAAACCGGGTCAAGGAATCTGCCAGGTAAATAAAAAATTATTTAAAAATCATGTACATAACACGCAATAAACAGTAAAGAAGAGTGACATCTGTTCAAACGCGGTGACCTATCAAGTAAAATCAGGGACATTCCTTCTTCACTGCCTGTTTTATAATAATCTTGAAACATGAATTACTGTATATTTTTTAGTCTGCAGAAAATATACTCAAAGCCATAGGAACACTGTAAAACTACCTTTTGCATTTTTTTCCAGTTGGTAATGTTTAGCAGTGACGTATGTATTACAACATTTCCACGCTATGAAGCTTCCCAGAAATTGTGTGCGCTGCAAACATCCCAAATGCTAAGAGACCCATGCCGAGCCCAACAAGGCTGCTGTTAATGTTAATTCAATATTTGGAAGAAGGGCCCACTTGGACTCAACGACTTTGTTCACTTCCACCACTGCCACTGTTAAAAAATACCATCATAGGTTCACTACAATTCTAAAACAAAGTGCCAAAACACACAACTTCTCCTTCTGTTCCCTGATTGGCCGGGTAAAAATTCAACCACAGAAATTTAGCCCAATGGGAGACAATCCAGATGTAGCACTTAAGGGAGATGATAACTGTCTAGACAATGGCCAGGTCAGTGACTCAAGAGAGTTGATTAAAAACACACTCCACACTTTTCAGACTTTTTAAAACAAAGAAACATTTTCAAAACCACATATAATGCCGTTTTAAATTTATTGTATGACATTTTGTTGGCCTGTCATTTAAACTCCTACTAAAATATACTAAAGTTTACAGCTATGACAAAATGTGAATGTGTTCAAGGCGTATGAATACTTCTAGACACTGTAGTTTAGCTTTGGGCACAACAATTCTAGTAAGTTGCACCTGGCACAGGATCAAAATTTCCTTATATTATACATATAACTTAAACACAAGATAATGCAACTTTATAGCAACCTTTTATATACATTTACCCTGCAGAGTGAAAAATATATTTGTTCAAAGGTTAAGGGGGTGAGCTAGAGTCTGACACTAACCGGTCCTGACTGTTGTTTTTACACTGAAACTGAGGTCACGTCAGATGATATATTATCTCTACAAACAAGAACCTGCTGAGGAAAAGTAGGCAGGAGGGAAGATTTTATTACAAGAAGATTTATAGATTCCATTTAAAGTCAGAGCAGCTTGGACCGGTCATGTTTAATTGGATTTTTGGAGTTGATAAACATTATAAAGGAACTAGAGGACCACATTTACAGCAGCTAACAGAAACTACTGAATGTCATAATTTAGTTTATGTGCTCTTAAGGAAGTAGCTGCACTTAGAACTAGAAGATCTGAAACATTGTTGTTTTTTTCTCCAAACAATGGCCTAAAACGTCCCTTTCTTTAAATCTTACATACTGTGTTGGATTTATTGACAACTTTGATGCAGACGGATATAAGACATGGAGTCCTTCTATCTACCACTGACCACCACTATTTAACTAATATATAATCAATAATAAACTGTTTGTTAATTAAATATCTAACAAAACCATTATTAAAGGAGCATTTCTGCAAGTTTTTCCAACCTGAATTATATATTTTTTCTGTATAATTTGAATTAGGAGCTACAAGAAGAGTGGAAAAATAAACTATTTACTTACTGGTTTTGGAACTCTTAGCATCACCTTAGTTCACTGATGTTTTGGACTGGCTCTGCTGGCCAGATATTTAGCATTTAAACCATGCAGAACATATGATTTAGCAGGAACTTTTCACCAATATACTTGATTATTTCTATGACAAATCACATACTGTAGGTCTTTTTTTTTGTAAATGACAGGTTGTAAATTTCAGAAAGTCATTTATTAAGTTTATTTCTTATTAGCTGTTGTTCTACCCTTTGGTTCACCCTTCATGCGTCAGCATGTCTGACACTAAAACAAAACAGCGTGAAACTATTACTTGTAGGTACATACTGTAAAGATTGGATGACGCACAAACCCCCGGCTGTGTATGTCATCACCGTTGAGAAACTTGCAAGTGGCTGCAACGGTGTTTGTCTTGTTTATTTTTGACCCAAATTACAATGTAACATTTCAGTTGGATTAAATAGAAGCTTTACACATTGAGAATTGTATTTTGGACATATTCTCTTTGTTTATTATATATCTTTACTAAACCTTTTGTTTGTTTCCATAGCCAGTTTCACACAGACTTGACCACTGCAGGCTGTGGTTTTTAAAAAAATCCTCTTCATTGGGCGCTTAGATTTGACTGCTATAACTTTACATATTTCTGTAGATCCACTTGAACGTTGCATAAACAAGATCGTCAACTTTGTGACCTAACAGTAGGCTTCACATATTTTAATCTGGGATTTAGTTATTTTTGTTGTTCTATGAAAAAGCTCTGAAATAATGAAATGAAACTACAACAGAAGATCAGGACTTTCTCTGAAGCAAACCTTTTTCTTAAATGTTTTAAACATCAGGATATGAAACGAGGTATAAAGAACAACACTGACACTTTGTCGCTCATCGTGCTCTTCAGAGTTTTCGTTTTTGTTTCCTGTATAGTGAGCGTCAGTCTTTCACTTCTTAGCTGCGCACAAATGTGTCCTGAAACTCAGAATGTGAGAGTAAATTCAATTTTCCATTTCCATTTAACTGGGACACCGGCAGATTTCTCCCTGCTGGAAGAAAGTAAACAAGGAAGTTACGTCGAGCGAGAAAGTGGTTTCCAGCAACCAACAAAATAATCAATGTGAACTACGATCGCCATCATGTGGGAAAAACGTGAAACTACACCCTTTGTAGCCAACGACGTCTTTAAATTTAATAGACAACTGGTTTCTTTTGTTGATCTCTGTCGAGAATACAGAATAATACGCCCATGGCAGACTGAAATAAGTTTTTAGCAACAAAAGATTTTCACAAGACTACTGAAAATCAGTAGATGATCAGTTGAAGGGACTGAATATTTCAGCTCCTGTGTCAGGTTTTTCATAAAATTTCTTTCCTTTTTCTTACGACGTGAATGTCAAATACTGGTCCTGATGTTACTACAGGGTTGACATTTCATTTTGTCGTTGTGTTTGTACTTTCTTTGTGTTTTAAGTGTTCACGGCACAATACATCATGGTCAGTCAGGAGCAAAAATGCTTGAAAATTGTAACATATATGTCAAACCTGCACTACATCATTCTATAATGAAGGCTGATTGCCTCTATGATGATAAATGTGATTTTTTTTTTTTTGTTGAGATTCTATTTTTGACACAAATCTAATTCTAACTACAACGATATTTAAAGAATGAGCTCAGACACTTGGATCTGCTTTCGTGCATCAGAATGTAACAAATAGCTAACAAATATGTCAAGTTGTATCTGTTTCATAGCCCATTGTGAAAGGCATACTATTGTGCACTGGTGTGCAAGGCAGCAACGTGACTCAGTACAATAACCATTATCTAACCAAAACACAGAGGGTGGAACACACACCAGTCTTTATGGTCACCACCTCGTGTAATTTTACGCATTACGGATGTACCATTCGCATACCCACGTGTGTGCCCTGTTTTTATGTATCGGGCACACTGGCCCAAGGAAGATCCAGTACAGCATGTTCCAGTCTATAAGCATAAAGCAGAGGCTGCCAGTCTCATATGACATTACAGGATCACATGTATCACCAGGCAGTACAATGAGAAGTTTCATGGGTCTAAATTTAGCTACAGTGGGCTGAATTGTTTTTGGAGAATTAGGAAATCCATGCAAGAGATTTCCCAAATTTATTCCATCTAAAAAAAAAAACAATAAAAATACAGTATGATTCCATCAAAAAATAAAATAAAATAAAAATACAGTATGTCATCAGACAAACTCTCTAACTGCAGCTTTCACTGTTGCAGTTGGTACACTTTGTACCAGAGAGGCGGTTGGTACACTTTGTGACATTTTTGACTGAAAAATGCTGTGCAAATATAATCAGATTCAGAATCAACTTTAGTTGCCAAATTTATGTGCGCAAAAAAGGAACTGACTTAATTTAAACTATAAATATACTTAAATGTATGTATATATAAAAACTGTGTTTTTACAAAAGAGGAAGACTTTTGTAAAAACCCAAAAGTTTTTACAAAAACACAAATATATTTAATACATGCAAACATGCATGTATAGGGAAACTTTGACTGTTAAGGTAAAAGTTTAAATACTTTGTGTCCAGAATGTGTGAGGTCTACAGTGACCACACATGCTGCCCTTGTCCTGAACCTAGGTCCTGCATGGAGGGAAAGTCAGAGCTGATGATCCTCTCTGCAGACCTAATATTGTTGATTGCAGATTGAGCCTGTCCAGATTGGTGGACAACTGATAGACAAACACCGGACAGACTGAATAATGGCATTGTAGACGATCACCAGCTGCTCCTGCAGCAGGTTAAACTTCTTTATTTTTTACTTGTTTATACTTCTTGTACTTATAGTATCTCTAGAACTTGAAATACTTTTTAAATACTATTTACCTACTTACATCATATCATGTGGTGCTACACATAACGTCATCATATAGCAAGTGTGCACTTGTCTATTTACTCTCTGAGATTGGGTAGCTCTCCCACACTTTTGAAAACACCCGGTCCAAAATTTACTTTAAAAAAAATGAGAGAAAATGAGTAAAATTAAATAAATACAAAACTTCTACCTTTTAAAACAAAATTATTTATTTTCTTTTCATTAGACATTAACATGTTACTGTGTACATTTCTGTAGTTTCAACATGGACCGTATAAGGCTTCAATCTTCAACTGATTTGATTGGATTGAAGGTTCTAGAAATCTGTGAGGATGGAAAGATACATGCATTGATACAACTCTGTGAGCTGCAAAGAAGCTCACAAAAGCTGATCTACACAAAGAAAAAGAATAAACTATCTCCCTGTTTGCATAAATCACATCTTATGCAAACATCCCACGTATTCTACTTAGTGTTTGATAGTAATGCTTTTCACCTCTGTGAAGAAGTGATAGGAATCTTTCCCTCCCTCCCTGCCCACACCAGAGTGCTTCATTCCTCCAAACGGCAGATTCAGATCTCTCACCAACCAGCAGTTGGTCCACACTAACCCAGCTTGAAGCTTCTGGGCCAAACGGTGAACTCTTCCCACATCCCTGGACCACACAGTGGCTGACAGGCCATAGCGGACTCCGTTTCCCCTAGTAACAGCCTCATCTTCTGTGTCAAATGGGCAAACACAAGTGACAGGGCCGAAGATCTCCTCCTGCATGACCCGGGAGCTGTCAGGGATGCCCGAGATGACCGTAGGAGGCATAAAGTAGCCAGACTTGTTGGCTTCAGGAAGGTCTAGGTGGTCAACTCCTTCACCACAGTGGATTATAGCTCCTTCTGATTTGGCAAGTGCCACAAAGCTGCGAACCTTGTGAGTAAAAGAGAAAAATGTTTCATAATAAAGCACGCAGAAAAAATACAGAAAAGAAATGAACAGCTCACCTTCTGTAGGTGCTCTTTGCTGATGAGAGCTCCGTTGTTGTTGCTTGGGTCAGATGGAGCTCCAGTCTTCCACTTTCTAGCTGCAGCTACAAATTTCTCCAGGAATTCAGAGTAAATGCTCCTCTCTACATAAATTCTACTAGTGCACAAGCAAATTTCTCCCTAGGATTAGAAAATGACAGAGAAAGTGAGGAATTTCATTTTTAGAGATGAACAGTTCCCATCAACCCACAATTTTACTAAATGTGAGCTGCACAGTGGCGCAGTTGGTAGCACTGTTGCCTTGCAGCAAGAAGGTCCCGGCCAGGGTCTTTCTACATGGAGTTTGCATGTGGGTTCTCTCCGGGTACTCCGGCTTCCTCCCACAGTAAAAAAACATGACTGTCAGGTTAATTGGTCCCTCTAAATTCTCCCTAGGTGTGAGTGTGCATGGTTGTTTGTCCTGTATGTCTCTGTGTTGCCCTGCGACAGACTGGCGACCTGTCCAGGGTGAACCCGGCCTCTCGCCCGGAACCGGCAACCCTCCTGACCCCATTAGGGACAAAGGGTGAACAGAAAATGGATGGATGGATGGATGGGTGAGCTCTCAAGTTTGGACACTCATACCACAGATTTCCAAAGTACAAGAAAATAATTACAACCTGTCTTTGGTGTAAACTGCATTTGGTATAATACAGTAACATTACAATCAGCCAAGGGTATTTGATAACAAGCAAGTTCTCGCCTTAAACCAACAGTAATGCAAGATTATTTTTACAGTAACGTCCAGGAATGATTGAAAGTATCTATTATTAGTTTCAATGGCAAAACTTGTTCTGAGAAAACTGAAAACACAAACTTTCCACACTTTTGTTGTTCATTGGTTTATAATATCAAGTCATTTTCCCAAAACAAATGAATTACACTGTTCTGGAATGTTTTCTGAATCCGTATTTTGGGTTTGTATAAATCCTCCATATACTTCTAGGTTCAAAGTACATGGAGAAAATTGTACAAACCAAAATATTTGAGTGTCTTAAGTCCATCTTCATCATGATTGCCTCACCTGATTGGAAAAGCTGGAGCGAATGGTTGTCTCGATGCACTGCTCCAGGTCTGCATCAGCAAAAATAATAGCTGGGTTTTTCCCCCCCAACTCCAGGGAGAGCTTTTTACAGTAGGGGGCGCTCCGCTCGGTGATGCGTTGAGCAGTTGCAGTGGAGCCGGTGAAAGAGATCAGCGGGACATCTGGATGGCCAACAAGGGCGTCTCCTGCTCTCTGACCAGTGCCAAACACGACGTTGACCACACCTGGAGGGACGCCTGCAGAACAGAAAGCAGAAATAATAATAAAAAAAGGCAATTTATTTGAGAAAATCTTAAGTTTATGACATGTAGTCCTACCAGCTTCCTCCAATAGCTTGCACATCATCCATGCAGTCACAGAGGTCATCTCGCTCGGTTTGGCCACGACTGTGTTGCCCGTGGCGATTGCCGGGGCAATTTTCCACGTCAGGAGGTACAGAGGGAGGTTCCAGGGACTGATCAAGCCGGCTAAGCACACAACAATTACAATCTAATAACACAGACGAGGCAAGAAAAAAGCTCTGCAAGTTTTGAGGGAAACAAGCCAAGCTCTCACCAACTCCAACTGGGCAGCGTACGGTGTAGTTCAGGCAGCCCATGTGGTCCATCTGGCTGCAGTCGGTGGTGTGGTGGAGCACAGACGATGCAAAGAAGCGAAAGTTGTATGCAGACCTAGGTATGTCCACAGTCCGAGCAAATGTCACAGTTTTACCTGCAGAGTTGAAGTAAAACTTGCCACCAGTACTCACTTCCTTTGTGTAGAACACAAATCGAATCCTGATAACCCAAATTGTGCGAGAAGTATCACTATCAGTATATCTAAAGAACTTGATATTGCATGCTCAATATTGTATGCTATAATATAGCAATAGATGTTTTAAATAAGTTTCAACCATTGTGTTTACATACGTCATTATTAGTGTAATATTATGATCTATGTTATTCTTGGATCTGGCTCAAGCCAAGTATTTTGTCTTTCCTTTAGTTATTAATTATATATTTTTAACTTTTGGCCATACTGTGATCATGTAGTAAGGAGGTGAATTAATAATTTGAAAATAGGGGCTAATATATGCAGTGAATTACACAAACCTCCTCCACCAGTTGCACAATAAAGACACCCCAAACATTCTATTGTCGAACTTGCTATTACCATACGCTTAATTATGTAGTGCGATCTTAATACATCTGATCTTTAACATGGTGCTGGCTACAGCTGCTCCAGGGAGGATTGGGAATGTGTTCTTGGAAATATTTCATCATTTTTCCTGGAGAGAATTTGTAAGGTCAGACACTGATATTGGATGAACAGGCCTGAACAGATCTCTCCTCTCATCTCGAAGGTGTTCTGAACGTCTCATGAATCACATTATGCAGCCACTGACCCATTCTGTTACAGACAGTTGCAAATGTCTGCATCTGCATGACTGGGCGGCTGTATGCATTTGTGAACCTTTTGGCTACGTCATGTACTCACTAAGAACTTTCCAAGAAAACGATGAGTGGTCTGATTTATTTACACCGTAGCATATTTTATGTCCAAAGGTTTTGGAATTTGGACTGCAAGATTTGCATGAAAAGTCCCTCAAAACACTGGTCAAATAATTTCAAGAACATATTAGCTATATTCTGATACAGTAGAATATAATTGCTTTTAAACATTCAATAATGTAATGAAGGTTTTGAAATGGTATGACTTGATCCATGTTGATAAAATGACAACTATAAGTCACCTTGGTCCTTTGACTCGGCTTGAATGAGATCTTCCATGTTGGCTTCAATTAGATCGGCAAGCTTGTTGAGGATTTCTCCTCGCTGCTGTGGACTACGAGCTGACCAATCAAGGAAGGCTTCTTTAGCTGCTGCCACTGCCGCATCTACCTGCAGCCAAAAGACAGGCAGGGAAATGGTTAAAGATTAAAGGTTCCATTATCGGTTGCACATACCGTACAGTAGATTTTCTACTACTTGGTAAAATTAGAGTTTGTTCTGATTTTAACTCATCCTGCCTGACAAAACTAAAGTGACTAAGTTAGGTTTAATTTTTTTAATGGTTCTGAAATCAGGGCTTTGTGTTCTTAAGCTTTTTGTAGTTAATTTTGTAGTCTGTTTAGGTTAGTCATTAAACCTCTCTGATTTCTAAATTTCTCTGCAAAGATTTGATACAAATATATTTTGGACATTGTTTTTAAAGACTGAGTTGTGTGTTAAGAGGAGACTAAAGAAAACATCTCTCCTATAGCTCCCTGCTATTGAGAGAGCCCTATTGGAATTTACAGACACTGCAAAAGAAAATAAGAAAATACCTCAGTTTAACATTTTCTTACACAAATATGAAATGCTTTGTTTTCAAAACAGTCGACTAATCAACAACGGATAGCACACTTCAGTATTCCCACCCGGGGCAGAAAAGTCAGCATTTATTGACTTGGTTTAACACACCAGTTTAATGATTACTGGTGTGTTAACTCTGCAAAGAGCAAAGGTACATCTTGCTGAAATGTTTTACAGCAGATGTCTAAATGAATCTGCTTTTATGGTCAAAAAGGTTCTGTTTAAAAAGTTTCAGCTATCTTCTTAAATATCAATAGCAACATTTACGATTAAGTCAAATTATTACAATTATAAATATAAAAATTATGTTAAAAAAGGAATATTTTAGTTATTCATACATGTGGGGAAAAAAAATAGTATATTGCACCTGAAGAACAAAATGCACGTTAGAGACACTAAAATACATCATGATCTACAGTATATGAGACACTTTCCTACCTCTTCTTTGCCGCTGTCTGGTACTTTGCAGTAGACCTCACCGGTGGAAGGGTCATAGGAGTCAATATGATTTCCACAAGACACAAACTTTCCTCCAATGTAGTTCTCCAGAACCAAATAAGAGCGCGGTGCCGAGCTTTTTGGCATGGTTGTCGTCAAAAGAATGCTTCCAAAAGAAACTGCACAAATGACAACAGGCTGCAACAGACTGGAGCCTCAGAGGCAAACCTGAGCTGGGCATGTACTGACCCTCCCACAGAGCAGCTTCCTCTCTCACCAGAGAGAGTAGTGTTCACCAACATGAGTGACTAATGATTCTTCCAAGTCAAAACAATGGTGAGCGAATAACAACAAGCTGCTAGCACAACATGTAAAAATAGGAAAGCTATTTTTTCAAAGAAGATGCATATGAATAAAGGGGCTACTGAATAGAACAGAGTAGCAAACATAAACCTGTTTTACAGACTGCTGAGATTCAACCAAATTCAAATTAATGGATGGACAAATCAACAGAAAACAATTCTAAACAATTTGGGGTTTTGTTGCAGAAAGAGAGAAAAGTTTAACCAGCAGGATTTGGAAAAATAAATAAATAAATAAATAAAATCTTAGTTAACCTCACTGATCTTTACTGGCATTTGACCTTGAGAAAACAGAGGAATTAGGCCCCAAACTTTTAGATAATGTTTTGTGTCCGACTAGCAAAGCAGACACTAAACATTAGCTGCAACTGAGAATATAACTGAAAAAACACTGAGAGAATTAAAAATACTTTTTCTGTCTTCTCCCCCAAACATTTAAAGAAAAAAAAAAAAGTGCTAGCAAATCATGTATACAGTACATTAATGCATCATGGCTGCAAAGTGACACAGTTGGCAGCACTGTTGCACCAAGAAGGTCCTGGGTCAATTTCCAGCGCAGGGTCTGCCCATATGGAGTTTGCATGTTCTTCCTATGCATGTATAGGTTCTCTCCAGGTACTCTGGCTTCCTCCCACAGTCCAGAAGTAATGACCATCAGGTTGACTGATCTAAGTCTCTGTAGGTGTGTGTGCGTGCATAATTGTTTGTTCTGTCTGTCTCTCTGTTGCCCTATGATGGACTGATTTCTCACCTGTTGACTGCTGGAGATAGGTACCAGCAACCCCACCATGGACGTTAGATAATGGATGGATGAAATTGCATCACAAGAAATTATACTAAGCACTATCATTTAAGTACTAGCACTTAAATGATAATTATAGTTATATATAGTCTAATTATAGTTTCTTTTTCTAAAGTCCTGGGTTTGGATTACTTGCACCTGAAAGGCACTGTGAATACTTTCTGAATGTACAAAAAAAAACAATTAAATGGATAAGTGATTGACTCTTTAGACAATGTTTAGACCTTTTTTATAATGAAAAAAGATGACATTTCTAACTTAAATCTTAGTTTTTTATATCTGCATCTGCAGACCGACAGTGGAAAAAAAACCAAGTAGACAGGAATCAAAAAATTAGACATGTTGAAATTTATTTACCCTGGAAATACACAGCCTGTTCAATTTTCTGGATGCTGTTGGTGGTAACTATGATGTCTTTTTATGCTGGTTTCCAGTTTAGTGAAGGAAGGCAAGCGGTAAACCCAGCATATTTCCAAGTGCTGAACATATTTATTCAAATGAGAGTCTGAAACTGACTTTTATGCCTTTTTGTTTGTGACAGCAAAACCTTTGATGCCATTATTCTGTTGCCATTTTATAGTAGATTCAGTCTTTAAATCAAAATATTAACCACAAGCAGCTGATGCAGAGTTCATTTCACATTGTTTTCAACTAAAATAATTTAACCTCCAGATGAAGTAAAAATGAAAACAAAAAAGCCCTTTAGTTGATGCCTTACTGTTCATTTAAAGAAGCATTTGAATTATCTTGTGTCTTCTTTTAGATAACCCTTTTTTGTTTAAACTAAAAACCATTCAAATGCTGTTCACCACCCGCAACCCCTGAGCAAACTTAATATGCAAACATATTTTTAGCATAAGAAACTGCTTTTTCTTTTCATTGTTTCCAAGCTGATGTATTTTTGAACCTTGACATAAATTTTTGAATAGAAAAACCTGAAAAAAATAGCTGCTGTAAACTGTATTATATTGAAATACAGAGAGATACGTTTTTACTTGTTCATGAAGCTGAATAAAGGAGAAGACCACATCAGTCAGGGATAACAATCAGCTGCAGCTCCTTCAGTGTGAATACCTCAAGCAGAATTGGTCTGATTACTTATTACTGTATTAACTTTATTAGAAAGGTGCTTGCTGGGTGAACTTAGTGTTGATCGTGATGGTCGGGTCAAGCAGCCGCCGCAGCGATATGGGGGAACACGATGGATAAAAATGATACTCTGACTCAGTGAGTGGCATCTCTTGGAAGAACTGCTCAGTGTCTCTGGCTGCAGGAATGCTGCCGAGCACGATCTGAATGGCTCTTTGTTCGTGGAAATGACCTTCATTCTTTGATCTGTGGTGAAGAGAAAATCACAACGAAACAGATGAGACTTTGTCACAAAATGGAAATATCAGCATGCAATCTGAGGTGTACAAGATACAAATGGTTCACATCACCAAAACAGTTCCATCTTACCTCTGTGACGACACCTGCAGCGATGGTGGAGCCAACGTATCTCAACATGAAGCGGCCCAGTTCTTTATAGTCCTTGTATAGCTCTAATGACACTGGCCTCTGGGTCTGAATCTCCACAACCGCATTCATACCCTTACTCAAACACCTGAGCAAAAAACATGAGCAGGAGATTTTCTAACCTATTTGGACATGTAGGTATTTAACATAAAATCTGATAATATGGAAAAAATAACCACATAACTAAAATTGAAGCCTTTGTTTATATAAAACGTAATAAAAACTACGGAGAAGCAAACATTTATTACCACTAAAAATGGCTAACAATCACAACAGATGTGTTGCACAGAAGGCAACACCAGCAAATAGGGGCTGAAGTGTCAGATAGAATACACCTTTTTGATTCCATCTTTTGTTTAATTAATAAAACTAGATGACATCTAATAATACAAAGTTCTTTTCCAGAGATGTATGAAAAAAACTACTAAACATCAATATGACAACATTTGTTTAAAAGAACTGAATATTTGATATACGTCATATTTTCCTGACTATAAATTTAATTCAATGTTTTATACAAATATCATATTTGAAAATATAGAATTTACTTAATTTAAGAACCAAAAAAATACATACTAATGAATTTTATTAACCAATACAAATTTACCGTGACACACGCACTAACACATACGGTTATGTTGTGGTTTTAAATGTATGAGAAGCGGCATCAAAATAACTCTCAGTGACTGAAGTTTACATTTATAAATGTAAAAGAAATGTAGCGACACCCTTCCCAGATACTCACTTTGGCTTCTTCTTTAGGACTTCACCACTGCTCTTGTGCAGAACGCTGATTAGTTTCTTAATAGTGGCCGGCTCGCTGACTGTCTGGTAATGCAACAGTACCTGTGCAAAAAACCCCCACAAAAACAAATTTTTAAGACGCTTGCACAAACGGTTATCAATCTCTTCCAGAGAGTTTCAGCACAATGGAGTCATGTGTTGCTTTACTTAAAAATATAAATAAATAAACAAAAAAGAAGTTTGGAAGTCCAGAAGTCGAAATTTTGGATATCTAAGGCAAAGAGGAAAATAATTACAAAGTTATAAAGAAAACACCATACAGTCAACAATTGAACAGACATATTTTGATGAGTGCCATCACCAAAATCGCACACATCAAATATGTTGGTCAATGTTTCATTTATTCAAAGAATTTCTAAACAGGTGAGTTTTTAGTCTTGATTTAAAGGAACTCAATGTTTCGGCTGTTTTGCAGTTTTCTGGAAGCTTATTCCAGATTTGTGGTGCATAGAAGCTGGATGCTGCTATTCATAAATGTCAAAATTAACAGATAAATGCTTGAAATGTATCACTTTTTAAAAATTAATTTACAGATATAAAGAAACTTTTCACATTGGGGGTTCACATTTTATCTGTTTTAGGAAATCCTCAAACATTTTTTTTTTCCTCAGAATCTACAAAAAAAAAAACTATAAAAAAACTTTTTTTATAGTTAACTAACTGTTGACTTTTTCTTATGTTTTTGTAAATGATCAACCTGGAAAAACTTTCTAAAAGAAACACTCCTGTTACATCATGTCATAGGAGAAGCACACAATGTCTCCATGAAAAAAAACCAAAAAAAACATACACATTCACCAGATTAAGAATAAGCTGTTTTGGGACACTTACTGGAAAGCCTTGTGTGACGGGAACCTCGATATTGAAGAGCAGGATTCTGGCCCTGAATCGAGTACAGACTCGAATCGGCTCCTTGGGATCACAGAACACACAGCCGACACTGTAGGGAAGCAGAATAACAAGCAGGCAGAATGCTTTGAGGTAAGAACATACATAAAGATCTGTATGTCCCCACACAGTCCCAAAAAGTGATGCTCTGTAGGTAGATTAATCATAAAAATGAAACAACTTTTGTTTATTAAAAATATTCTGCAGGTTTACTTAATCTTGATGATGTCCATTCCAGTGACTGTGAGGCTGACGTGGTCTCCGGCTGCAGCCCAGTCCAGCGCCTCATCGTGAAGAGTGATTCCTGCAGCACAAAGACACAGAGCGCAAGTGAGTCAGTGGCCACAGGGTGGCATTGTTTACCATCAGAAACTCAGTTGCAAAACAGACAAATGAACAAAATCGAAGCTCAATAAGTCATGGGAAGTTTTTTGAATTTCCCCCTTCCAAAAATAAACGTACTTCTAACATATAAGAAATTTTAAAGAGGATTAACTGATACAGATTCTGAGGGAACACGTTTTGGTTAAATAAACAGAGTTCATGAGGAAAAGTTTGACACAGTGCTTACCTTTAACTGTGCAGGTTTCATTGGGAGGCATTGCCAGTATTTTGTCTCCTGTCTGAATAAAACCAGCCTCAATCTTCCCTGTAACACAGAAGCCTGAGCCCTGATCTGCAAATAGATTCACATGTGTAAGGGCGTGTATGTAAAAATATGAAAAGAAAGGGATGTCTGCAACATTTTTAACATGCATAGGTGATTTTTACCTTTGAACACATCTGAGACGCACAGTCTGAAAGGTTTGTCTATTGACCGTTGAGGGGCTTTGAATGCATCTTGAGGGCAAAAACAGCAGACAGAAAAGGAGGAAGTAAAAACCATCAGTAGTAGGAAGAAGACTGGTAAATATTAGGAGAAGTCTGATAACATATGGCACTGAATCATTTTCTGTGGTACCAGACAGAGTCTGGATGGTCAGCACTTTGACGGACACAACTCAGTAAACATGCACGCAAAACTAAAAAAAACCCAAACTTAATAAATCGCTGAATTTAGCAATGTGCCGGGACTAAACAATAGGCTGGTTTCTGTTTACTCAGTTTGTTAAACTATTCCATATTATAAGGTAAGGAAGGTGCAAACAACATGCAAAAACAAAAAAAAAACTCAAATCTGTTAGCAAATTTGTACTTTGCAATGTTATTTGTCAAAATAGAGATGTATTAAAGTGCCAAACTGCTTTAAAAGCCATTGACTGTGGATTACCAATCTGCTCCAGCAGGCTGTGTCCGCTGTACCAAGATGTCAGCTCTGACACTGTGCTTCTTGCAGTGAGATTTTCTCCTGAAAGGCCGCTGGTGGGGACAAAGAAAACATCGGACTCCTGGAGAAATAGACAAGCCGGGATGAAACCAAACAAGGACCGAAAAATACTTTTTCCCGCTCATTGTTTATAGCAGCATTAGAGCAGTAACACTGGGTAACAGGTTTGTTCAAACCCACCTTGAATCCTGCCTGCTTCAGAAAATGGCCAAGTTTTGAGCTGATTTCTTGGAAACGCTCCTGTTGCCAGTTTACCTAGATCAGAGACACACAAAGGAAAGAAAGCAAGAAGAAAGTTTCCCTGTCAGCAAGGCGGTGAAATCGAAATTTGTCAGCAACATACCAGAGATTATAGGAAACAAAAAGACACAAATGCAGTTTCATAATGCTGCTTTTGCATTGGATAGAAACATGTCAGTATAAAACTGATTGTGCTGAAACTCAGAAAGTATATTCGGTCAACGGGATTGCAACATAAATGCCAAATTAGATCTTTTGCTACCTTGTGTTTTCTTTCTGCACAAATTTTTAAAAAGAATATACAGTAATTACTAGAAAGCCTAAAAATCTAAGCAAAAAAAAATTATCACTTGGGATATTTTAAATAAATAATAATGAAAAACATGCCGTCCTATGAGCGCAATAGAAATATAGCTCAAATCACTTTTCATACATCTTATTTTAGCTTAAGCAAATATTTGAATATTTATTAATAAAGCCTTAAAACTTATATTGTTTTAATACCAAATACCAATGAATACCAAACTAAAGACATTAAAAGCCCTTTTCGTTTGACATATAAGTATAGTAGAACTGTGATGCACTGCAGCAAGTACTTCTTTGGAAGAGAAAAAGCATTTTTTGTTTTGTATAGTTATTGAAATTTCAGCATCCCAAACATCCATCTGTAAATGGATGATAAATCAAGATTAGCCTTACAAGAGCAGACGTCTCGCCAGTTTTCACAAACTGTAACAACATAAAAAAATATAGAACTATTCCATGAACCCGTTCAGATATAGCTGCATTAGAGAAACAGATGTTACCTGGTCCATCTTGTTTACAGCGACAGCCAGCTGAGTGACACCCAGCGAACGCACCAGCAGGGCGTGCTCTCTGGTCTGACCCCCTGCTTCAAAGCCTGCCTCGAACTCTCCTCTGCTGGCGTCCACCACGAGCACCGCGACATCAGCCTGGAGGAAGAGACGGCGACGGCCATGAGAAGCATAAGAGGCTACAAAATAACAATGTTGTGTTTGGCTTTAACGCCTCAGAGGCCTTAACAGAACAGGTTAAATTACACACAGGTGGATTCTACTCACTAATGATGTCACCTCTAATTGTTTGTAATTGATTTTATTTAGGGGTATCAGACTAAAGACGGCTGAACATAAATGCAGGCTTTGATTTGTAAGAAATTTGGAAAACCCATGTCTCCTTTTCGTTCCACTTCATTACTATGTGACACTGTGTGGTATTTGATTAAAAAAAAAAAATAATAAAAGAAAAGAAAATAAAAACTCAAGTAAAACATCAAGGGAGGTAAATACTTATTACTCTATCTCTCTCTTTATAAAAAGACAGCACAGATGTGCAATATTAAGTTCAAACCTACAATAAATTCTAATATTTAAGGTAAAGACACCATATTTTGCAGCTGACCTTTTTATTTCTTGATAACATGAAAAGTGCTACACGTTTTGCTGCTACATCTCATTCTTTGTGGACGTAGCTTTTGCGCACTCATTTCTTGAGCCATGAGTTGCCATGATGCATTGTGGGACATGCAGTGTGATTGGTGTGACTGCAATCTAAACAACTGGTGGGGTCATTAAAAAAAGACTTGAAATTATCTAATGGGTCAGATCATCAGCAGCAGCAGCTTTATTTATAAAGAGCTTTAATATCAGCCTCAGCTGAACAGAGCCAATAGCATGAGAGCTCAATATGAGAAAAGAAAACATCAAATAAATGTAGAAGAATTAAAAACCTAACAGAAACAAAGTAAAACAGATAAAATCTATACCAATAAAAGTTGAGTAAAATCAAGTTTCAGTGGGATTGAAGGCCGATGAGTAATAATAAGATGTAGCTTCAGCTTGACATGCCTCCCATAGAGCAATGTTTTGTAAAACTAAACCATTACCTGGCACTGGCAAAAAAAAAAACAACAACAACCAATTAATATAAGGCATAGTGAAGCTGTTGCTGAATTTTGGTATCCATGTATCAAAGTATTCTGGTGGTTAATGTTGAACAGCTAAAGTTTCCTTTAAACGAAGTCATGGAGCAGGACAATAATCCCAAACTTGTAAGCAAATCTAAACTGAAATGTCTGAAAAATAAATTAATAAGGGTGATAACTCACAGTCTGATTTCTGATGTCAACCCAAATAAAATGCTGTGAACTGACCTCATGAAAACTGTGTACAGACGAGTTCCAAAAAGCACCCAATGAATAAAGGCCACACTGTAGAGAGCTAAAACCACCAGATAATGTTGTGAAAGACTGATAAGATCTTGCAGAAGTTGATTAGTTCAATGTCATTCAGATGGTTCTATAAGCTACTGAATCATGCGGTTGTATTTTCCACACACTTTCTGGATGTAAACACATATCACAGTTAAAATATATGTTCTCAATTAAGTAAATTCAACCCCTGATATTGGCTGCAAAAACTGAAGTTTACCCAAGAATTTATAAACAAACATATAGGATACAATAAATGTCTTCTCAGGCCCACATATCATAGATGTGATCATGACTAAGGAGTTTGTCTGAAACAGAAACCCCTTACTCACTACAGAAAGAAGCTAAACGTGAGGACAGTCATACAGAAAAAAGAGAAATTACACAAATTCTTTACGAAAAGAGACAGGAGACAAACACACCCATGCCTGCAAAGACACCTGGTGACACAGCAGCAAAAACCACAGAAATGATGCTGACGGGTGTGGCAAGATGTTGGTGCAAGGAGCACAGGGGAGGGGCAGAAAAGATTTGAATCAAGAGGCTTGTTGAGATATGAGAGGAGTTATGAAAAAATTCTCTTGTAAAAAATATCCTAGGTTATTAAGCTAACAGTTAGTGTCCTAAGTAACCCATAAACACCAAAACATTCTAGTAAGATGTTCATGTTAAAAATCACACTAGAAGCAGACATTTATTGTAACGACATATGCATTAGAGCTGCTAATAATCCAAAATTCATCAAAAGTTCTACTAGTAAAATTGACAGAATAATCAAAAAGAGTCTAAACTGTTGTATATGCTAGTCTTCAGAATGTCTGCTATCACTGTCACAAAAAAAAAAGATTCAATGTTTTTCCCAGTGTTCTCCAGTAACAGCAGTCAGTTAATGGCTTCATTTATATGTAGTGTGCAGGCTGCTTAGAGTTTGGCCGGGTGTACCTGTGCAGCGCCTGTGATCATGTTGGGAATGAAGTCTTTGTGTCCCGGAGCGTCCATTAGAGTCACCACCTTAGAGTTTGTCTCAAACTTCGTCATGCCCACATCCATTGTCACCCCTCTGGAGTAAAACGCAAAACAATTCAGAGGTATTTCAACCATCTGTTCTTATCAGATTAAAAATAAATACATTTAATTGTGCATCAGGTGTAAAAAGTGCATAAACAAGGAAATCCTGCTATCAGATTGCTGAGTCGTCTAAAACCCTTTTGATGCAGATTTAAAACTAGGCGTGGTTCTCCGATCTACTTCAGATGTTACTGATGAGTACGGATGTATTCCCACCCATGTCACTTTCTGTTTCTGAAAATATTTCGCTTCCGTTTTGCTCTCGTAATAAAAACAGAGATGCCGAGCGAGGACATGCAGCGACTCACAAAAGTATTCATGCCTCTTGAACTTTTTCTCATTTTGTCAAGTCACAAATGCAAGCTTTATAGTATTTTACTTGCATTTCATACAATAAACCTGGTTTTTAACACGTTTTAGAAATAAAGAAAATTAAAAGTGTGACGCGCCGAGGTATTCAAAGTACTCAGCTGCAGAGTCAAAACTTTTAAGAACCAAATTTTCCTGCAGTTACTTCTGCAAGTCTTTTGGGGTGCACATCAATAGACTATTTTTCACAAGTTTTGCTTGGGCTAGAGCTTTATTTGCTGAATGGAGAGAAACAGCAATGTAATCATCAACTGTAAGTCAGTCACAGGTTCTGAATTAGGCTTAGGTCTGGGGCATCTTTATGGTCACCTGGTCCCCAAGTCTTTTGCAACAACTAAAAGCTTTTCTTACAATCACCCTAATGTTTAGCTCTCTCTACAGATTTAGATTTCTTGCAGTGTCACTCAATAATATTGAAATTATTTCTAGACAAAGAAAGCATTGCTTCTCAGATTTTACAAGTAAGAAAATATGGAATCCCATGCATATTTTTCTTTCACTTCACAATAAAGCACTTTAATAACACACCAAATTTCAAGTTTATGCAATCAGTTTTGTGACCAGCGTGACAAAATGCAAAAAGGTTCAGTGTGTATGAATTATTTTGCAAAACATTTTATTTTCATATTCTAACTGTTATTACAACATGTTGTCCTTGTAATAATTGTTTTGTTGGGTCTTTTTGATGAACATGGTGACCCTTTGTGTGCTGTGGATCAAAGAGAAGTTAATAGCATGAATAGATGGCAATATTTTTTACAGCACTGAGTCATGTTGGGCCCTATTCACAATCATCAAAACTATCTGTGTGCATCTCAACTTTTTTTGCAGTTTCAACAATCAGACGGTAGCTACCTGTCCCTCTCCTCGCCAGTTTCATCCAGAACCCAGGCGTAGGCAAAGGAGGCCTTTCCAGCCTTTTTCGACTCCTGTTCGTACTTGTGCATGGTGCGCTTGTTGACGTTTCCCAGCAGATAAAGCAAGTGGCCCATTAGGGTGCTCTTACCTGCATCCACATGACCTGCAGAGAAGAGAGACAACAAATGAGGCAAGGTAGTTTTGAAACAAAGCTGAGGATGCTGAGTGGATGTAGGGCGGTGAGGACAGATAAAGAAAGGAGGAAGAATGTGCTAATAATGATAAGCTAGGTAGCAGAGGGGAGAAGATAAAACATGGCAAAGAGAAACCACAGGCGGGAGAAGGAAACAGAAGAGTTGTGCAAGTGGAGAGAGGCAGACAGAAATGGGAACAAGGATGGAGGGTGACAGGGGGAGGGGGGCCGTGGTAACACAAATGGTTTCATTCTCTATGGGAAACTAGAATCATCTGCACTTCTGAAACTACCAAGTCACTTTTTCTGGTGTAACTGAGAATGAAAAGATGATTGAGCAACTGTGCTGGTCTGAAGTCAACACATCCATGCATACCAAACATGGGCAAAACTAAAACAGCAACACTGATGATAAAGGTGCAACTAATCTTCCTTTATTTTATTGCTCAGCTTCTTGCACAAAAACAACTATATCTGAACTGAAGGACATTTTTTGTAACTCTTGTGCATAAAGATATTTGCTCCAAATTACTTTCCCAAAACAACTGTGCTTTCATCCTACCTATAACTACTAAATTTAACAGAGGTTTGCCCCCTTGTCTCCTCTCCAGCTCTGCCTTGATGTTGATCGCCTGCCGCGTCTTTCCGGAGGAGCGTCCTGGTGTAGCAGAGGCAGAGACCTCGTCTCCATTTGACGCTTTGGATGGGGTCTCGGGTCGTTTGGGTGCGGCCTCGGGGACCGGAGTCGCCTTGGTGTTTTCAGGGCTGTCACCTCGCCGTGCTGGGCTGGCGACAACGCCGTTTTCCCCTGAGCTGAGGAGAAAATTTTATGTTTTGTCAGTGTAAAACAATGAATATTATGATCTGAGTCACAAATATGAGATCAAAGCATGTAATAAAAAATAATCTTATTTAATAAGAATATCATTGAAAAGTTCATGTTTAGTAATTCAATTCATAAGATGAGACTCCAGGTATTACATAAAATGTTTCACAGGTTGATTTCTGTTTATTTCATTTATGGCTTACAGTCACTGAAAACATTTTAAAAAAATCCTCAATCACATCTTTCATAATAATGCAAACTACAAAATATCACTGCTAAAGAAGTTGTTTGTTCACAGAGCACTGCTCTGAGGTAAAATCGCCTTTATAAAGATGAAATGCTGTACAAGTATCAGGGAAAACAACAGTCTTGACAGTATTGCAAAGCAAAGCTCATTCAAGGGTGTGAAGGAGATTCACAAGGCAAGGACTATTGCTGAAGTCAGTCCTCCAAGCGCTGGATAGTTTTCATGTCCAACTATCCAGGACATGAAAAATTGTCACATCGCTTTCTAAAGCAAGAATCCAAGACCTGTGAGGTTCATATTATGGTTTGCCAAAGACATTGATGATTTGGGGAGTGATGTCTTCACCTGGTGTTGGCCTCCTGGTTTTTGTCAAGTTCAAAATCAGCTCAGCCATCTGCCATCTGGACATTTGTTTATAAAGATGCTGCTTCCTTTGCCAGCAAGACTTGGTATCTGTTCAAGAAGACACCAGGCCTATCCATTTAGGAAATCTAAAGCCCAGCTATACCAAGCTGTGCTTCCATTACACCTTAACAGAGCAACAGGGTGATCACCTCTTTCCACGTTGCATTATCGCATGAATTCATGCAAAGGGAAGCCTAACCATATATTATATAAATATAGTGAGCAATATTAGTTTTACATTTGGAATAGAATTATTGATCTTAACTTCTTGAGAGTAGTCTTCTTTACTAATGTACACCTGTTTGAGAGGGAAAAGGGTTTAGTATACCTGGGAACATCGAAGCCCATAGTCTGCTTCTTGCCAGAGACGGTCATTCTGGCGACTTTGGGAACCACTTCGGAGTCCAGTTTATCGGGAGCCGCATCTCTGCTTTTTGCTACGAGAGTAATAAGCAAACAAAAGCAACCATGATTTACCTGCAACAAAGCATAAAACTGGGAGAAGACTGCAAATGAGAATGGGCTTCAATGCATGCCTCTCACTGTTCACTTTGTCAGTTGAAGTCAGAGAGGAAGCCATTTGTATGGATTCAGAAAACTGCACACTACAGTACATGTCATTCATTACCTAGATAATTTAAGTCAGATGTGAAGCCCTGGGGCTGAGACTTGATAAAGCTGATAACTGTACTGGTCACAGTTGCACATAGGCGTGTATGGTAGATATTTGAGAGAAGTGAGAGTGCACAGTGGAACCTGCTGTGCTGTGAATCTCCCATCTATCAGATCGGAAGCTCATATTGTGCAGCAAAGAGACTCGTTGAGGTCATTGCTTTGTCATCCCAGTCCCGAATGGCCACCGGTCCCACTCATATCGACAGGTTTCTGATTCATTCAGACTGGGTTGCACAGCCAAGCCTACTGCACACTGTGTTCATGTGTGTGACATCCTGGCTCAGAAAGGGTTAATTTCAGAAGTGGCCGTTGCCTCCCGTCTCTACGTAAATAGATCAGCGTGACGCAGCATTTCACAGAATGAATCCTTTTGAAAAGGTGTCACCTCAGCAAGTGCAGAAACGGAGGTGAAAGCAGTTTTTTTTTTTTTACTCACTACTGATTAAAAGACAACTCTAGTCAGTTAGTTTCTATTTTAAAAAGCAGCCAGAGAATATATTTCTTCTTTTATATTTTTTCAGTAAAGCCGTCAACGGTAAAGAAGCAGCCTTTAGCTGCGACTTCTTATTTTATTCATACTGTAGCTTTAATTAAACACATACATCAGTTCTTAAAAAAATACCCCTAGGGAAAATAAGAGGAGTGATTCAACAGAATATTAATTGACTTTCTCTAACCAAGTAGTCTCTGAATGACTTGTCCTGAATTTAAGAAAAAGTCCCTTTCTTTCTGAAAGATAGATATGCAACTCACTGCACTCTGATGAGGACTTTTTTCCCTTCATAAAGAAGGAGCACATCTATGGTGACAAACTGAACCTTATCAGTATGTTAAAAAAAGTAATTATTGTAAGCACAAATGGATTAAGAAATTATTTTATTTTAAATTATTTTAAATAACACTTAAGGATGTCTGTCACTACATCTCATGTTTCATCTCCCCTCAAATGTGTAACATGACACAGAAAAGAGTTCACTGGGGAATTTCACTACTTCCTGCAGCTGGGTTTTTTTTTCTTGTCCATACAAACTAAAACTTCAGATGTTTCCATAACCTCCAATAAAAAGAACAGTAGCGAGTTCACACATACAGACCTGTGAAAAGTTTTTGTCTAATTTTAGATCAAACTAATCAAGAAAAATTTTAAGAAAAACTGAGAGAACACAAAACTTACTAAATATTGTAGCTGTATATGTAGAGTTTGTTCTGAGTTAATCTGGGGCCCCCTGCATGTGTCATCGATGCACTCTTAAGTAAATTTGGTAGACTGGCCGCTCCTGGGAAGGTTCTCCAGTCTTCCATGTTTTCTCCCTGTGGTTTGGTGGGGTTCCAAAGCCTCAAATATTGTTTTGTAACCCTTGTCAATGACTTTGACTCTCATACCTTATTGATTTTCTTTAGCTAAAACCACAATGTGCTGCCACATAGAATCTGTTAGCCTTCTTCTTTTTGTCAGTCAGATTTTATTTAAGCGACTTTAAGTGACATTAAAATTTGTTTGGATTTTCTGAAACATACATGCATGACAAAATCTGTTAGAGGGAAAATACATTTTTACAGCATTATATTTGAAAAATATTGGAAACTATCTGAGGAACAAAGTAATATGAATTAACAGCTAAAAAAGTTCTCTTTGACAGACCTTAATTTAACATTCTTTCTGATCCGTCTGATGCCATGCTATCGTCACCAGGATCTTAAGAAATGAGCGACCTTCTCCACGACCAACAAACATTTTGATCTGTGAAAACGTGATAATACTTTAGCAAACAATGGAGCACTAAGTTGTTTTTTTGGGTTTTTTTTTTTCAGCAGCTTGCCTAAGGGCAACATTAACTGCTCAGTAGCTTAAAAGAAAAAAAGAAAAAAACGCTCGTATACACATCCAACCTTTGACGCTTGGAGCAGGATCTCTTTTCACTGTTTGGACTGTGAAGTAGACATTTGGCATGCTCCCATCCAGGATTTCTTTAGAAAAGGGGACCCTTGCAGTGAGTCATCTGCACACTTGGCCTGAGGGCCAAACTTTGAGCAGCATAAAAGGAGTCCGCCCAGGATATGCAAACACTGAGCATCCCTTCCCCCCTCAAATAAACACTAAAGTGTAGATAAAAGTTACAAGAGGCATTAGTAAATTGGTGAGAAAATGTGTAGACACGAAGCTACAGATGCAAAATATGGAAGGAGGGATAGATATGGTGAAAGATATAAAAACAAGAAATTAACAATATCCTACACTGTATGTTTATCTGCATGTAATCTTTGGAGTTGGTTGTGAAGTTCATTCTAATACTAAAATCAACTCTATGATGTTCTTAAATTCAATATTTGAACATCTTAAATTTCTTAAGTTTACTTTCAACTGTATTTTTGTCTTAATAGAAAGATAGGAGAAAGGAGAATTCAAAAGATGGACTGGGCTTACCACTGGAGGCCGCTAAAGACTTTGTAAGACAGGAACTGGTGAAATATGAGTATTTTCAAAAAGGGGAAATGTGTGGGGGGAAAAGGGAAAATACCCAAATCAATACTTGAATGTTTGCACCAACACTACATAAGTAAACTATTTGTTACAGATAACATAGTTGAAACAAGACATTCACTACATAAGAAAAGCTTATTTTCTTATTTTCTAACCCTTCAATCAGACTAAATCTTTATTGCTGCACAGCAGTTATGATTATCCACAATGTCTGTACTTTCGGTCATTTTTATTCGCTTTTTTCAAAGTCCGAAATACACTAAGATCCCTATGCCTAGCCACAGTTTGCAAAAGCCCAGATGATTATATCATAGTTTTATAAGATTAATTAAAGAGGTGTAGAAGCACAAGTGTGGATGTGTTTTCAGGCAACACCCCAAGAATACCAGATCCTGGTGTGACATTATGAAAAAAAAAAAGTCAGAAATGTAAACCTCAACAACTTCAATTCATATTTGATACAATTTACCAGATACCTGAACGTGCCACATTGATCTGTTCAAACAATTATAAACAAGTATAAACACCACCGGAATATCCAGGCAGTATGCAGATTAGAGGAACACTGGTTCCATTCCCCAGAGATGAATGTGTTTCAATGCAAAATGTGGGCATCAATTACAGAACAAAAGACCTGGTCAAGGTACAGACTGAACCTGGTAAAGGTCGTTGTCCAGAGTAAAATGACTTACTGTTATATGGACATGGGTTGAAAGGCAACTCAGCGTTGATGAAGCCAGAACTCAAAAAGCAAGATGAAATGACAGATTAGTTTGTGGAAGATGTCTGATAGGAACTAAGAGTTTTACAATAATGATTTTTCCATTTGGAAGAAGAAGAGAAAACTTCCAACCATAAGAACACCAAGAACTAATGGCATCATAAGGAAAGAACCTCATTTTGAAATATTGAAGCAACATCTAAACATACCAGCCAGGTAAGCTTGCATGGGTGCAAATTAGGTTTCCAAATGAACATTTAGCACACTCTCACATTGTAAATGAAATGGATTAAGGACAACAAAGTCAATGATTGGGAGTGGCAATCACAAAGCCCTGATCTCAGTCCCTTATGTGGGCAGAGCTGAAAAGGCATGTGCCAGCAAGGCAGTCTATAAACCGGACTCAGTTGTGCAAGTTCTTTCTGGAGGTATGGGCAAAAATTCCAGCAAGATGTTGTGAGAAGGACACTCAAAAAAACTTGACCAAAGTCAGAGCATATTAAGGCAATGCTATCAAATACTCAAGGAATGCATGTAAACTTAGGCACCTTAAGAAATGTATTAAAAGTTCTCTAAAACTCTAAAATATGTACTCAAATCATTTTTGCCATTTAGCAAAATTATATATTTTTGATCATCTCGACCGAGAGAGTGATGGGAACAAAAAAGGTTATGTGCCTTTTTATAAAGTCCATGTAAATATCTGGTTTCAGTTGTACAGTAATGAAATTAATCTAATTCCTTGCTTGCTTTGTTGACATTGATCTACTTCTTGAAGCAAAGATATTAGAGAACCGGTCACATCGCCTGGGAATTTAATTTCATTCATACTGAAATACTGAAGGCATGAATGAAAATGGTTGCTAAGGAAATGAGACTGGTACCTGAAGAAATAGCTTTGAGAGGGCCTATGTGACCCCTTTTCAAAATGAGTCACCCAAAAGACATCACCATCTGTGAACTTGTCAGGAGTTATCTTAACATCCCCTTCTCCCACCTACTCAACACACACTCATCTTTGAGTCATAACAACTTCTTTAAAACTCACGCTTATTGTTTTTAAATGTGTAAATGAAACTTAAATGAAAGTGCTGTTCCAAAACAGCACTTTCACGTACAATGTCCCCACCCCAACATGTACAATGTCAAGGCAAAGTTTTATTTATATTTACAAATAACACAAACTGCTTTGAGAAGAAACACTGACCAACATATTTAAACCAACACATAGAATCCTTCTTCCATAAAATATGATTCACGGACAGTTTATTTACAAAGATGACACTTTCCATATTTTCATCCTTCCAAACTCCTCTCCTAACATCTGCCTTACTCCTAAACTGAATTTAGACGCTCCATTTTAAACAACCAGAAGAAGAACTGATAAACTCTCTTTACAATTTTAATCAGAATTTCTGGTATCAAGTCTGAGTTTATAAACAGCACAAAAGAGTTATCCACTGTGTTCCAGCGCGATTCATAAAAACTAAATGGCAATGTTAAAACACAGCACAGTTATAAACCGCTTTTGTAATTGCATTGCTTATCCAACATTTTATTCATAAAAGGTCAGCGTTTTCACAGTAAATTAAGCAACCAATAGGAAAAACTAGTGACACATTATACTTGGAAATAACACCACTTGGGCGTACCGTGGTGGCTTAGAGGATAGCGTGACCCATGTTTGGAGGCCTCGAGTCCTCGACGCTGCTGTCGTGGGTTCGACTCCCGGACCCGACGATATTTGCCGCATGTCTTCCCCCCTCTCCTTTCCCCTTTCCTGTCAGCCTACTTTCATATAAGGGACACTAGAGCCCACAAAAGACCCCCTGGAGGGGTAAAAAAAGAAATAACACCTGTTGAAGGTGGAATTCCACACTGGAAAGTCAGATGTTTCCAACTGAGTTCAACCCTTCTTGTATCTGTTCCCACTTTTGTGTCAAAGAGGATGCAACACGACTCCAGAGATTTAAACTACAGGCCAAAAATATTTTAACTGAGACGAAAAAAAATCCGCTTTTAATGAGTCTTCGAAACTATTGCTTTGGCACCAATGCTTAGATCCAAGGCAAGCACTGACCCAGCATTGGCACCCTTCTTTTCAGAAAACTCCTCAATAGGCAAGATACTTACTTACTTAGAATAAGGCTGTTGAATTCATTTATCTTACATACTCTCTGTATGACAATGAGAAGTTTCAGAAAGTTTTTAGCGCCAACAAATCTCTGTTGTGTAACAGGTCGGCTTGACATTACTGATAGTGTTGGTTAAATCCTCATTAAATCCTCACATGCTTAAATATCTACCAGGTTAATTTGGCATAGTTGTAAGAAGTTAACCAAATTAACTGTTACTGTTACTTTCATTTCACTTTAGGCAGTCTTTAATGTTGTGTACATTATAATTGTAAAAATCCATCGCTTTATTTCTTACAAAAATGCAAGTCTAGAAGAGTAAAGATGAAAGTGCTGATTAGTTAACATGATGCAGTTACTGCTCGTAACTCTGAAATGTATCACTAGTGAAATGTATAATTTATTCTTTCAAAATGCCAACTAAGGACAGCAAGACAAAATAAAACTGCCAAACAACAAGTAGTTAGGTCTTCATTTTGCATAACTGAGTTGGTTAAGCTGCATTAAAATAGTTGGACAAATCTAACCACAATCTCATATTTTCCATATAGTTTGCATCACCATGCTTATTTTCCACTATGATGATTTAAACTGCTCTTTTCACAGTTCTCATATACTAGCATTTTATTTGTGATTTAGACAGTGGCATAAATTATGAATTGAGCTGGAAAGCTGAATATCTCTGCACATCCGTGAGACGTTTTTGATCTAAAAACAGCAACACACAAAAAAACATAAAAGGTGTCTTACTAAAGCCTCTAACCTAGAACTACCAGCAGCATGAATTGAACAGAAAAAGACATCTAATATTTTGTCAAAAATGGCTGTGAAAGCTCTTACTGCATAAAATTACTCCTTACACATTGGCCCTAGATTATTTTCTGACAATAAATAAGATTTTTGAAGACTATTGGTATTCAAGCATCTCTTTTTCCATACAAGCCAAAGCCCATGTTTCCCTCTTAGTCAATTTGTTCTTTTGCATCATGCACCACAATAAAGTAGCAGCACTGATGACATGTAAGCAAAAGTGCACCTGCATTCCTTTGACCATTTGCTGAGAGTAAAAATGGTATTTTCCAGTGTTGGCACCACTTCACAAACAATGTTTGTGCAACAGATACGCCTTGCAGAAATGCAGAGCCTGTAAAGACGCTAAATGATTTGATCTGCCATAGCCTTTGTCAAAGCTGTGAAAGTCGAGAGACATGATCAGATTTTCCTACGTAGGTGGTGTAAAAAAGACACGCACACACATAAAGCAGGCTGATCGGCTGCTGTGCGGAGCCGACATGCACTTGGGCTGACATTTTCTCCAAGACTGCAGCTTCCTGCTAAAACCCACACACTGACTTGCCTTCAGACAAAAGGACAGAGCACTTGCTGGACACACCCACTTATTAATCAGATTCTTGCTCATTTCTAGATTACCGACAATAAAAATGGTAAAACAGACCCAACATTACCCACAAAACAGACTTTATCTACCATCAAAATGACTTATTTCCAAACCTTGACCCCTCTTCCATGGTTACAATGTTCTATGTAAAAAAAATATATCCTGTTTGACAAGTCATTTTTGCCCCATCTACACTTGAAAGTGTTTATTTTTTCCCTTAGCCACACTAGTCTCAGACTGACACCCTGAAGGTTGATTACACTCAGATTACTACTCATTCAAAAAAAAAAAATGTACACACGCTAAAGTACACCTGATCTTCTTTACCCAAATACAGTTTTCTTGGTGCAAGAAAAGTTTGACATTAGCCTCTATCTTCATAGCAGACCAAAGAACAAGGAAGATGGGGAAAAAAGTGGATAAAATTGAAACAGTGTTAGATTCACAATCTGAAAAAGAAAAAGTATGGCACAACAGCAAACGAAGTCATGGCCGTCCACCAAAACTGACCGAAAAGGCAAAGAATGTGTTTACTGGAGAAGAAGCTAAGAGGCTGATCACAACTAAAAGGCGTTTTGGAGAAATACTGCTTAGGTTGGAGAATTTGTTGAAACCATAAAGGTTAGTCATGTTCTCGAGAAATCCGGACTATTATGGAAGAATATGTGCCAACATGTTTGGCAAAAGATGATCTCTTGAGTCGAGACAAAAAAAAAAAACTTTTTTGTCCCTAAATGTCATGTATAGTATACTTCACATCATTCTAAACACACCAACCCTGCAGTGCTGCATTGCAGTACCATTATGCTGCATGAATGCTTTCTTTCAACAGAGACAGGAAAGTTGATGGGAAGATGGATGAAGTTAAACACAGGCCAATCCTGGAAGAAAACCTGTTACGAGTTGAGACGAGAGGGATTCAGCCTTCAGGTAGAGAATCCGGATAAAAAAATGAAAATAAAAAACCAACCAGGGCTACATTATAATAGTTTATATCAAAGCACATTCAGGTGTTGCAAAAGCCCAAAGTCTAGACCTAAATCTAATTACAAATGTATGGCAAATCATAGAAAATCTGGAGGGTTGAGTACAAATGCATGCCACACTTTGCAGCGTTTGTCTTTAAAAAACTTGCAGTTAACAATATCTACCACTTTGTGTTGATTTGTCAAATACAATTCCAACAGAATACACTGAAGTTTGTAATTGTGACAATATGCATTTCTGAAGAGTGAAAGTAAAACTTCTGCAAACTCTTGTGTTAGTGCATTATGTTTATGTTAGTTGTCTTTTGTCTCGTTTCAACTAAGCGGTGCAGCATGTTTCTGTACACTATTTTGTTTATTTCCATTATTAAAAGCGGCCCATACAGCCAACCACTTCCGCACCATTTCTGGGCCCATCTTCAGTCAAGGGCTGAAGATGGTTATGTTGGAGCTAACACAATCCATTGATTGGGGGACAGAAAAATGTCGCTGCTTGGAACAAACATCATGTTTGTCACCACACTAGAATGACGCCACTTTAATCTTGCCTACCCAGTAACAGTCTACTGGTGATGGAAACACTTTCCTGGATACACTGGCCCATGAAATAGAACACTAAACCACACTGCTAAGTGGAAACAATGTCCTTTGTGTTCAGTCTCAAAAATGTGGTGTTTGACCTAACCTGAAGAAAGAAAAAAACATTAAGCGTAGCAAAAATATAAACCCTAAAGAAAATAATTTTTAGCGTTTTGCCTATTTTGGCCAGCAATTACCATTTTTTCACAGAAGATACAGATGTAGATTTTGATTCATAATAAGAAACAGTTTTTTTTTGGTCATGTACAAAAATATATGTTTTGGCATACTCCAAACTGCAAATACAGAAAGATGTGTGTTAGGCATGAACAAAACTGCAAAACATGTCTAGGTAGGTATGTTTAGGCAACAATTGTTAATCTTTATTTCAAAATTGGCATAGTTAATCAAGCTGTAAATGAGAGAACACCCAGTGCACATCACAGTAATTGTCTTTAAAAGGCATCAGTTTTGCTTGAAAGTGTCTACATTCCAAATGAAATCCGTCTTTCAAACTAAACACTTAAAAGCATTCACTTGTCTGTTCCGATATCTGTATGCACGTGTGCTTGAGTGTCTGCGTTCTTGTTTGCTCATGGGAAAATCTCCAGGTGTCCCCTAAACCAAAAAGTCAACCTCATGATCTCGAACGCAGGCAGCAGTAAACCAGAACAATGGTTAACTGATCCATATTCCAATCGCTGCAGCACACCTGCAAACAAAGCCGGCCCCTTCTTTCCTCTTTTCAGAGTTTACGCAGGCTAGAAAAAGGGTTTGTAGCAGAAGAGAAGTGCCTTAGTTTTCACTTGCAAGGATCAAACTCGTTGCAGTCCTACAAAAATTTAAAAGCCATATGTCACCAAAAAGTACAAAAGTAAGATTCAGCTTTAAAAACACTGAAGAACAAAGGCTGCCATAGGAAAGTACTGAAAAACGACTAAAAAGTCTCTTAAAAGATGTGGCTACACAAACTTCATGAACAAAAAAAGTCCCATCAAGCTGCCACTGTTTTTAAATTTAGTTAGCATTTCTGTTCTGTATGTTAATATAATACTATTTAAAAAAAAAAATCATAGTACAGTTTTAACAGTTTTGTCTGTTCAAATTAAGTTTTCCATCCTTTTGGTCCCAAAGGTTGAAACTCTAGCTGCTATGCTTATGCAACATTTAAAAAAAGTTCATGAGTGCTAAATTTCTTCTTTAAGTACTTTTTTGTCTACCTAAAAAAAGATGAGTATGGTTCACCATTAAAAATAGGCTAATTTAGCACCAACTCAAGTCTTTCCATGAGTCTACCGTGTGAAAGCTTTGCTTTGATTAGCTCGAACGATATCATCAGGTGAAGGAGAATCAAAACGGAAAGGTACAATAGGAAAAAGTGGGGGGCAATGCTCTTTGGATTTGTTTTGTGGTTTGAGAAGGAAGGACTGATTAGCACTTTTTGTCTTCTGGCCTTGTATTTTTCCTTTCAATAGCTTTCTCCTCCTCCTCTTTTGCCTGTGACTCTGAAACGACAAAGCGATCGCAAATACTGAAGGTTTTGCAAAAACAGACAAATCTTGCCCCAAGCCAAAAGTTGGAGTTGGAGACGATGGTGAGGAGAAGTAGCTGTCGAGGTGATGAGGGCCCATTCTGTTGGCCTGTTCCATGAGTCTGCTCAAATCGATAGCTTGTCCTGGCTTAGATGGGCTGTAGACCTGCTGGGGTGGTTTGTGGTCAGGCTTGCGCTCAGTTCCACCCTCTTTAGTACTTTGTGCCAACACATCAGCCCTCTCTGGTTTTGCTGGTGACACAAGGGAGCTGAGGGTGCCTAGCGACCCATTTGAGGTGGTTGAGGTTTCGCCTTTATGTTCAGATACTAAACGTGACAAAGAAAGCAGCTCCGAGAGGCCAGGTGCTTGTTTCAGTGCATTTGCTCGAGATTCAGTGCCGGCGGCCAAAAAAGAGGCAGAGGCACAGTTGGTTTCATGCTGCTGGGCTAGATCTGACAGTGTGACAGTACCACCCAGACAAAATGGGGAAGAGTGTGTGTTTAGTGATCTTTCAGTGCTTTGAGATTCAGAGTGAATCCCTCTTTTCTGATGCTGAAAAGCTAGGTCAGACAAGGAGGGTGCAGCATTCCCCTGGTTAGCAGGGGTGAGCAGTGAGCTTTGCAAAGTTGGACTGCGGTTCGAGTGTTCTTGGATTAAATCGGCCAAAGATGGGCCTCCTTTAGGATCTACAACTGAGAGCGGACTATATTTCCTGACAGAACTGAGGCTTCCGAACCCAAGAGGAGGGGCCAAAGTGGAGCTTGCTGTAGACATGTTTGGACTGTTGAGTGACAGATTACCGAGTGAGACAGAAAGGATGGAGGGAGTCGGTGTTTGTGGTGTTGAAGTCATTTGTAAAGATGCCAGCGTTCCAAGTGAAAAACCACTCCTGTTAGACGCAGTTGTCAGTTGGGAATTAGATGCTGATGTTAAAGTGCTCAAGGAGGAAACAGCCACCCCTCGCCCTGTATCACTCACTCCTGTTTTACTCTTCTGCTCATGCTCAGACATGAGCTGAGCCAAACTGGTACCACAGCTGATGCCTAAATGAGAACTTTCAGGGTGAATGTTTTCCTTGACAGAGTTGCTTTTCACCAGGTCAGGTTTATGTTGCAATAAGATGTTCTGCATATTGATTTCACTTGGTTGTGTAGCTTTGTGTGCCTTGGGTGTGTTGTCTGTGTGAAACAAGCAGGCTCCTTACCTTACAAAAGCCAAGTTGAGAAAGGACAAGAGGGATCACAAAGCAGAAGGCATCAACGAGGAGGAGGGAAACAAGAAGAAGGCAATTCGTTAATCAATTGCGTGATTTAAATGTATCATCACCTAAAAACATTAAACCAACGATTGTCTGAAATATTTTTCCATGCATCGGAAAAAACTTTAGCCTCTGAAATATCAAAACAAGAAAGATATCAATTCACCTTCATGTACTGTATTTAATAATATAATTGATAAGAGAAAGGAAAATCCTTTAGTTGCACATAAAAATCTTAACCTGCTGCAGCAACATATGAATTAGAGACATAAGAGATTGACTGGTGGCGAGAAACTGGTGATTTTCAGCTTTACTACAGACACTAAAATTTGGTCTTCAGTACAATATACTCATTTCAGAAAGTGAAACTCATATCTTACTCCACACAAAGAGAATATTTTCATGCTTTCCTCTGCTGAGAAGTTTTATATAAATGCTGATTTCATTTGCCATCTGTCCAAACTGCCAAAAGTACCAAAAGCTCCTTCAATGACCAAAGTGTTACTGTGCTTAACTGGCCAGCAAATCGACCTGACTGGAACAAACTACAGAGTACTATCAAAAGGAAGATGAGAGACCAGACTCAATAATGTACATGACCTGAAGGCTGCCATCAAAGCAACCTGGGCTTCCTACACAGAACCACAGGTTGATTGCCTCCATGCAGTAATTCATACAAAACGAGCCCCAACCAAGTACTGAGTGGACAGAAATTAATGTAATTTTAAGGAGCTAAGCTTTTTGTTTATAACATCCTTTTTTATTTATATTATGTAATATTATACATTTCTGAGACACTGAATTTTGGGCTTTCATTATGTATAATGAATATCACTTTCTGAAATTAGTTGAACTTTTCCACAATATTCAAATTTTTGGAGCTGAACTAAATGAATGCATTATAATTAATCGCTACCAGGTCACACTAAGCATAGTCCTTAGTCTGAAAGAAGTAATATTAGAAATGAATACGCTTTGCAATTTTCAGAAAACATGTGAAGACAAATGAAACACATTAGCTGTAAGCAGCTTTTTCCTGAGAAAACTATTTTTCACTGTATTTTCTCAAGAGATTATTCAGACTGCAAAAACCGACAGCCAACTTAGACAGGTGCTGATCATTTCAATCTTTTAATATTTTTAACAACTATTGGGTATGATGAATATGCCAAGGGACATAAATTCATATCTGACCTGAGGGATGTTTTGACAGATTAACAATGGGGTGACGTCAGAACCCACCAAACAGGCCAGTCAAGTTGCTCTGTTTTTATTCCTCTGAGCTCTCTAGTAGCTGTCTTCCATCTAGCACACTGGATTTGGAAGCACTGACAGCTTTTCAAAAATACTAGATTTATTGTGAGGATCTGATGTGGCTGCAGTTTGTAATGTTAAGCAATGAGTACTAATCACCAACATAAGATGCTAATGAGTTTAATATGTCAACTTCAAATAATTTTGTGTTTGTAACAGTCATATTTTGAACACAGAATTTCAGATTTTGATCCAGTACCGGCGTACCTTTCTCAGCAACGGCCTCCTGCTTGGTTCTCTGTGGAAGAGGCGTCTGCTCTTGTGCAACTCGGCCCACTGACGGCATGTCTTCTGCTGCACTTCTGGTAACCGGTGCTGTTTTACTGTCTTCAGACAGCACTGCATCCAGAGCCCTCTGTGGATCAAATCCGTGTTTCATGGCAGCCTGGGTCAGGACGGAGTCTGGCACTGCATCTCCCAGTACTGCTCGCATGTGGTCCAGACAGGAGAACAGCTTCGCTAAGAAATGAAGGAGACAAGACAAATGTAACAGTAAAAAAATAACAGTATAAAAATTATGACAATATAATTAACTTATGTCAGCCATAGTTGGCTGCAGTTTTATTTTTTATGAATACCTTGATTAAGAGGGTCAAGGTTGTAGTCAACACAAGGGGACATGGGAACATCCTCAGCTTCATATTCTTCCTCCTCCAGAGGCTCCTCTTTAGGTGCTTGAAGCTCTCGGCGTGAATAGATGAACTGATTGGCTAAATAAACAAAAATACCTTCACTTAAAGGCTGATAACAAGCCTATCTCACAGTACACCACAATCAATCATCAATGATTCAATGGAAATCTCTCTCCACTGTTGTCATAAATTGGACATACTGTGAACTGGACTTGTTTTATAAAAAGCCTTCAGGTGGCATTTTTATACTGAATTGAATATATATATTAGCAATTCTTCAAACAGTCAAAAAATTAAAACAACTGTAAAATATGAAACAAACCATGCAAACAATGTCATTACTTTCTTTGCTTTATATTTGAAACATCAAAATAAGAAACCTGAAAGTACAAGGTGCAAGTCAGAAAACAGTGAAACTTGATAAAAGGCGACAAAGAAAAAGTAGAATGTTTGGAAAGCCCCTGCAGTGAGTCACAAGCAGCTCAAATCCATCACTTTCATTAAGATAACTCTTTTTTTTTTAGTAGCTAAGTGTGCTATCGCTGTAAATAGGCTCACTGCAAGACTGCAACCCCAGCACCTGGCCCGGCTTGTTCTAAGTGTTGAACTCCCAGAGCACAATGACAAAAATGAATATTCTGTGCCACATGTTTGCATAAAACTGTTAACAATTCAACTGAAGTGTGTTCTACATTTGTCATATCTTTTACCGCTGAACATTTGTTTCAAAAAATTCACAACTAAATTTTTTGCAACTACTTGCAACTAAAGTATGATTGACAATGAAGCAGAATTTAATTCTTGAATTACCAAAGTAACTTAAACTGAAATTCATTGGCAAATCAATGTCATGAGTAATGTAAACAGTGATTGTTAGCACACTCAGTTGTGTTCGCTCACTTGCTCAATATGAATAGATGTCTCAAAATCAAAACGCCAAAGAAACGTCATTATTATTATTACTAGTGTTTTAGCAGATAGAATAGACATTGATTATCTGTTTAAAATACAAGTGAAATGATCATGTTTTATTTTAAATCTTTGTGTACATATGGTCCTTTTAAAATGTAGCATTTTTATACTCACGTTTATTACACTAAGAGAATCCTACCAGTCTATGATAACTTTACAACTAGTAATCTTTAAAATATCTTGCCGGAATAATATATTTCTGAAAGTCTTCTTGTCTTGAAAGTGGCAAGCGGTTTTTGTTGGGGGGGGGGGTTACTACATAGCTCATTGCTTCTACATGCGAGTAGATGATGTGGCTTATACAAATATTGCTTAAAAAATCCCCCTGATTATTTAAAACCAACCTGTTGCTGGTGAAATGCAGTAGTCATCCTCCACAGACTGTCCATACATGTCGTCATCTTCAAAGTCTAGATACATAAAACAAAAATACAGTTAAAAAAATTGTTTTGTTTTTCTATAATTTAAATTTTGCTTCGCAATATACTTGTTTATCGACAAAAGCTGTTATCTTTTCTGACAGCTGTGACTGATTTGTCAGCAGTTCTTAAACATCCTCAACATGCTGTAGCCTAGGATTATGGACGTTTACTTTTATCAACAATAATATCCACATATTGGTTTCAGCCAATATATTCAGAAGATTTCTAACCAAAAAGACGAATCTACACAACAATAAATAAGCGAATCCAGGCGTCTCCGACAAAATATTTAATAGTTAGCAGCTGCTAGCAGCTTCTGCAGTGTTATCATTTGTTAAGTCCTCATGATAGCAGGTTTTATGATATAATAGTTTTAAACCATCTTTATAATTTGGTGGAAAAGCATAATATAAATGAGCTGCATTTCCTACCAGGTGACACGACAGCAACATTATTTTGCCAGCTGCATAAGCTAGTGTTAGCTGTTAGCAACGCAATTGTAAACAACAGTAAAGTTTAGCTTAGCGGCTAGCATGTTTAGCATGACGAGGCCAGGCTTTTAGCTTAAAATATAAACCATTTCTGTGTGAAAGGTCTCTACCTTCATCGTAGTTGTAACCTCGAACATTTCTGTGGCGAGACATTTTGCATGTGAGTCCCCCCTATCTGCCCCGGAGTGAAAGTTATTCAGCTCGAAGACATGTGCATCACCGCACCGACAGCCATTGGAGGTCGTTTCACTGAAGCAAAATACATCGGTCTTAATTTGGCAACTATAAAAATAAAGAAATATAAAAAAAAAACTCCTATTTATTTTACAACATTAATACATTTTAATTTTTATTAGCAGGTAAAATAGCTTATTTTTATTTTAAAAAGTAAAACTTTATTTTTATTTTTATTTTTTTATTACTGACGTAACTTCCTCTTACATCGACGTGGCCTGGAATCAGTTTTAGCTGAACAGCTTCACCATAATCTACACAGTTTATGCTGTTTTTCATACTGATCTCCAGGCAGAGTCTGTTTTGCAGAGCCTAAATATAAACTAAGATAAATAAATAAGCATCAAATATATAGGAGAGGGATGTAATAATTCCAAAAATACCATGCAATATCCCTCATTCGTATGTACAAGAAATAATAAATAAATAAATAAAAACTATTGTCATTTTTGAAAACTGTTTCAGCAATGCTTTGTTATATACACTGCTCAAAAAAATAAAGGGAACACTTAAACAGGTGTTTAACACTTAAAGTGTTCCCTTTATTTTTTTGAGCAGTATATCTAAAGTATGGAGTATTATTATATAACCCAACATTTATTTACCCTTCTCTGCAGCTCTGCTCTTGACTTATCTGGAGTGTTCCTTGGTCACTATGATGGTGTTTAATAATGTTCTCCAACAAACATCTTAGGCCCTCAAAAGGTCATTGTCACAATACACTCCTTTGC